>NW_017306195.1:0-1402134 GCF_001642055.1 Alternaria alternata
CCCGAGCCATCGAACAGGGTTCCTCTCGGCACCGTTTTTAGCAGGCGTTCGTGCCCTGGTCTGCAACTTGGGCAACCATTAATACGGCATGGACTGAGCTACACATCACTTCCCTGGTCACACAAAAGCAGGGCAGCATAGCACCCATGGATTTGAACAAGGCGTAAAAGAGACGGACGTTGAAAGGGGCCAGGCTCACACAACGTGCAATGACGCGCAATGGGACGTTCGAGAACTCTTAAAAAGCCGTGAATTAACAGTAGTGATGATCTAGCGTCACACTACACCTTGAATCTTGGATATGTGCCGGCCATCATGTCCATCGAGGATGGGTTCAAACTAATTACATGGCATCATTGCCACGTGCGGAGCCCCAGATCTTCAGTATTCCATCGTTAAAGCCAGCGCCGCTCTATGCTATTGGGGTATCGTTTGAGGTTCCAGCCTCCAGTGTCATGCCGTAGAAGGTGGCGTATGACGCCATTGGTCGTTAAGGATAAGTCGTCTCAGTAGTACGTTTGGTATAGTCTGTGATATGCCACAAGAAATCGCTCCGCCACAAAATGCTCAAGTAGGTCTAGGCATGCTGGGATCCATAGCTTTCGAGAAGAGTGCGGCTTTTAGCTGACGGTAAGCCTCGATGGCAGCTTCGCGAGATTGAGCCTCGGATTCGGATTGTGGAGACGAATACGACTGATGTCTGGGCAATGAAGATGTCCATGTCGATATGTTGGATGCGTGCGCGGGCGTCAAGAAGGGGTGCGACGACTGGTGAGTGGCGACAGAGGCCATGATTCTTGGAGAAGGGGTAGAGGATGGTTGAGAGCCGGTTGAGCTTGGAGCACGAGAAGACATGTTGTTATGTTGGAAAAGAGGGATCTGGCAACCCATATATGATCTCGCAATAATTTGTCAAACGAGATACGAAAATAACAAATTTCCAAAGTCGAGTTGCGACTCTGAACTCCGAAACGTGCTCCGGCACGATTACGACTAGGGCTTGCAGGATGGCGGCTTCGCCAAATTGCCCCTCCGAGACATTCATGCCTCCGACATGATGATAAGAAAGGTAACCTTGTTGGTGCCGTCAATGACACGACAATCAGTGAGCAGGTACGCAGAGGTTGAGCGGGAGATCGTCGCGAAGCATCGTCTACCCAATAGCAACACGGCGACCAGGGATGTGCCTGCTCTGGGTTCCGGGGTGCTAGATGCCACGAGGTAGAAAATCGTATGTTGTTTGACAAATCCCAGAGAGTCGGGAAACGCCAATTTCATCGGGCGCATATGCGAGAATGATTTGTGACTTACCGGCCATCTGGTGGTGTTAATTCCAAATCCCACATACGTAATCGACGCTAACGGCCACTAGTTCCTCCGGTCTCACCTCCTCGAAACGCGACTTTAGCGACATCTATGCAAATCTCGCGTACACCTGTAGATGCTCATGAGCTCGGTCCGCCAGCAAACCCACGCCTCGCGTCTAAAGCGCCTCAACCGTTCGTATTGTCGCTGATCGCAAGCCCTCGGTTGCACGAGCACACTTCTTTAGGATTTTGACACGACATCGAATATGGAGACATCTCGACCCTAACGACGTGCCACATCTCTCGTCTGTTAGCAAGCCCAACCGTCTGCTCGAAAACACGAGTCTCTGAATAAATTCTCATCGTCATGATCGCTTGTTTGTTTGGCTCTTGTAAACAAAAGCACGTAAGGCAATAACACATACGGGTATCTCCCCACAGCGCACACCGCTTATCACATGTTCACCCAGCCGGGTAAGGCTCCACTCAGGCAGCCACCACAGGTTTGCTCCTACAGAAACGTCGGACTAAAGCAGTCTGCGGTGACAAATTACTGTGCAGCAAAGTGTGTGCCAGCTGGGACTCAGTCTCCACAACTGTACAGTGCCAGTAAGGTTGTTGAATCAGTCTGAAGAGCAACGTATACGTGTGTCGAATCGCGAATGTCTTATCTGTTAGCATCGGCCCCATGCCACCATAAAGTTGGGGAACAAATCATACAAAGAAACTAAGGTGCAATTGAATATCCACTGCCATTAATTCCATCTTCAGTATCGATATCTGTACCCGCATAGTATCGGCAACTTTCATACCCGATATCCGATGCACCTCAGTCCAGCTAAGTTCAAGTAGATCTTCTAGCTATTTAAGTTTCCATGATCCCGTGTGGCACTAGGAGATGACGCCTCAGGTAAATTCACAAGCGCAGGCGGCTCAAATAGTGTCCGGATGCGACATCTGACAGCACCTGTTCTTCAAGCCACCTGATGAATCGGTCCGATCTTCCATCTGTTAACCTATTCACCTTCAATCACATAATCGCGCTAGAATATTGGATACAATTGTTGCTCTTGGCGTTATACAACACGTGGCCTATGAATGTTATGGAGTCAATGATGGCCTACTACTCATACTGCTAACAGTAAAACCAGCACTAAGCAGTTTTGCGATGGTCGCAAGGCTTCTGTATGTTTGTTACAACTGCGACTTGAGCGCAAGGCGCCTACGCAGTATTCACTTTCCGTGAGCGTTACAGTATGCACGGTTACTATCCTCAAACGGGATAATCTCATAGTAGGATCTAGTGGCTGTTCTAAGTGATTTCCACACATATCGCATGTCTGGTTCAGCACGTGCCGATTCCACTAGTGAACCACATTCCAACATAACACCTGTCTCATGGTCTGGGTTGGTGATCATTGTCATTGTATCCCACTCGTCTGTTTGAGTATGTCAAGATTCAATTGTGGCATGTTCTTCAATTCGGTGGGAAGAATATTGCTTAACGGCATTCTTTTTTTCATATCCGCACGCATTGTACTAGGATCTAAGATTCATATGGGAATATGGTTGGTAGAAGACCTCGGTGGGTCTACCGATCATAGCAACCACAACCACAATGCCCCTTGTTGCACAAAGATTCCGTCCAGCCCTGGTTTGCATTTTCGTCAGGTAAAGGCGACTAGCTGATTAGGACCCTTCTTGAGACCACAACTACTGCACTGCCTGGCTGTTGTGCAAACGCTCGAATGCGCCCACTTCAAGTTTCACCTGAACACACGTCTCCTCATCTTCAACATGCATGACCAATCTCCAAGTTGGTTCGTCCTCAAATTCAAAGCGACTGCGGGCATACGCCACGAGACCCTGGTTTCTACCGTGACCTTCACCGCCCTTGCCTTGATCTAATCGTCGTAGATGTTGTCTATCGGCTTCACGGTGTTGGTCGCCGGAAGCAAGATGCTCACTCGAATCTTCCTAGAGGGTGGGAGGCTGACAGAAATGTAGAGTGCAGTATCCATGGCGATGGTTCCAGGCGAGGAAGTTTTGAATCACCCTATCTTTCCGCTATGCTGAAGATAAGTGATGCTCGTCACGCTCCGTACGCTGATCGTTTGCAGCTTATACTTGCCCAGACTATCCTCTGCCATCTGGCGACTAACCTCGCTACGCCATGATCCTTTCAGAAATCGAAGTCAATGTCGCAGTTATCCGTGCATCGCTGCTCTTCACGCGCTTCCTTCCGGCTTTCATCTCGGAGCAGTCCTTCAGCTGCAGAAGATGCAAAGACTTGCAGAACCTGGACTGGGCTACATGTACTTCGCAGAGGCACAGATGATGACCTGCAAAACTGCCGAGGTAACAGGCGGCGAGACACTCTGGTTGCGACGAATGGGTTCCCTCCGCGGGTTGCCACGGCCAAAGAGATGGAGAGGCTGGGGAGTAGCAAGCGAAACACAATATAGCTTACCGAAGACGGGATGTAGCTTCTGCTATGACGTATGTCAACATCGCAGCTTGATACATTGTTGCGCTACCAATATGCTGTCATGACAAGAGAAGATAGGTCAGTTACGTGCCTTGGGGCATTGCAGTGTCCAAGGACACGATGAATGTCATATTTCTCCACGACTCTGGAGAGCTCGCAGGCAGATGACAAGGAATGCCCCCACCAGGCGCTAGCGCGGCAGCTTAGCTTGTCGGCCGTGCTCAACCTCAACCTGCATCCAACAACGATTGAATGCAACTCGGTCTGCGTCCTCGTTTGCGAACACGGCCATCTTTGTACGATCTTGTTCAGAAGAAGAACATTGACCAGATCTCGATATCTGGAGCTCACCCCGCCGCCGGCCCCGACGACGTTGAGCCACACCGAATACCGCTTCCCGCGAGCCCGCTGATATCACCACGAGGCGAGCTTCCCACCCAGCCGCCGCCACCTCATATCACCCTACAAGAAGCCAGTGACGACGAGAAAGACACACCGGTAGACAAGATGCCTCCTGTAAGCAGCATCAGCTATCGAGGGGCATGTGGCGCATGCAGCTAATTCGTGGGCGCAGAAGCAACAGAAGAAGCAGGAGCAGAAGTCGGAGGGCGAGGAGCATGGTAAGCTCGAGCACTCTACGCACATGTGCAAAGTCTGTTGGAAGACATCGCTAACTCTGTGTAGGCGCCATCTACTCCATTTCTGGGTACGTCACCACTGTACAGTGCTCGAGTCGCATACTGATCCACCCAGCCCTGTCATCATTGCCGAGAACATGATCGGATGTGCTATGTACGAGCTTGTATGTTGATTGAAATGCGCTGAGATGGGAGAATGCTGACTCGTCTAGGTTCGTGTTGGTCACGACAACCTCGTTGGTGAGGTCATTCGAATCGAAGCCGACAAGGCCACCATCCAGGTCTACGAAGAGACTGGTACGCACACCACACACACATACACACGGCAGGACGTGGCTAATATCGCATAGCTGGTGTAACTGTAGGCGACCCCGTATACAGGACCGGACAGCCATTGTCTGTCGAGCTTGGTCCCGGTCTTATGGAAACCATCTACGATGGTATCCAGCGTCCCCTCAAGGGTATTGCCGACGACGCGAACAGCATTTACATTCCCCGCGGCATCAACTTGCCTGCTCTCGACCGCAAGAAGAAGTGGGAGTTTACACCCGGTTCCCTAAAGGTTGGAGACCACATCACTGGTGGTGACGTCTTTGGTACTGTCTTCGAGAACAGTCTCCTCAGCGAACATAGGGTTCTGCTGCCTCCCCGTGCCAAGGGTACCATCACCCGCATCGCCGAGAAGGGTAGCTACACCGTTGACGAGAAGATCCTGGAGCTTGACTTCAACGGCACCAAGACCGAGTACAGCATGATGCACAAGTGGCCCGTACGGGTGCCCCGTCCATCCAACGAGAAGTTGTCGTCCGACCAGCCACTCATTGTCGGTCAACGTGTCCTCGACTCTTTGTTCCCCAGTGTCCAGGGTGGTACCGTGTGCATCCCAGGCGCTTTTGGATGCGGCAAGACTGTCATTTCCCAGTCTCTATCCAAGTTCTCCAACAGTGACATTATCGTTTACGTTGGATGCGGTGAGCGAGGAAACGAGATGGCTGAAGTCCTGATGGACTTCCCAGAACTTACCATCGATGTCAATGGCAAGAAGGAGCCTATCATGAAGCGAACAACACTCATCGCCAACACCTCCAACATGCCTGTGGCTGCCCGTGAAGCCTCCATCTATACTGGTATCACAGTCGCCGAGTACGTAATATTTCCTGTACGAACTGCATGTGAAACAGGCACTGACTTCGTACTCCAATCTTTAGGTACTTCCGCGACCAGGGTAAGGACGTAGCTATGATGGCTGACTCGTCGTCGCGATGGGCTGAGGCTCTTCGTGAGATTTCCGGACGTCTCGGAGAGATGCCTGCTGACCAAGGTTTCCCTGCTTACCTTGGTGCTAAGCTTGCGTCTTTCTACGAGCGTGCTGGTCGCGTCCAGGCTCTGGGTAGCCCTGAGCGTTTCGGCAGTGTGTCTATTGTCGGTGCTGTCAGCCCTCCAGGTGGCGACTTCTCGGATCCCGTCACTACTAGTACCCTCAACATTGTGCAGGTCTTCTGGGGTCTCGACAAGAAGCTTGCTCAGCGAAAGCATTTCCCGTCTGTCAACACATCGATCAGTTACAGCAAGTACACAACCCCGCTCGACAAGTACTACGCCAAGAACAACCCCGAGTTCCCCCGTCTGCGCGATCGCATCAAGGAGCTTCTGACCACTTCAGACGACCTCGACCAAGTTGTGCAACTTGTCGGTAAATCAGCTCTGGGTGACGGTGACAAGATTACGCTTGACGTTGCTACACTACTCAAGGAGGACTTCTTGCAACAAAACGGTTACTCAGACTACGACCAGTTCTGTCCGCTGTGGAAGACTGAATGGATGATGAAGAACATGATGGCATTCCACGACGAGGCTCAGAAGGCTGTCTCCCAAGGGCATGCATGGCCCAAGGTCCGCGACGCGACCTCGGAGATCCAGAGCCAGCTCCGTTCGATGAAGTTCGAGCTGCCCAGCGACGGCCAGGAGAAGGTCACCAAGAAGGTAAGTTCAGTCAACTGTTGTTATCGTATAAATGCTAATGTTCAAACAGTACGAAGAACTTCTACAGAAGATGACCGACAAGTTTGCATCGGTTGTCGACGAGTAAATGTGTGTGCTTGAAGGTGATTTTCCCATAGCGCGTCTGTCTAGTATATCTCCATGATTATAGAATGCGAATTGTACCAAGATACCAATACTGCTGCCTGAACCGCTGACGACGCTGTTTCGCGTCTTGTGACCACAATGCGCATCATGTGCGCCTGCCCCGACATCGTTGTACTGGGAGTGTCGAGATAGCTCCATGTGAATAAAAGTGGCGTATCGGAGTGATTGAGCGCATCTCCCATGTGATGCATCTGACAGTTTGGTGACGTACGCATGTCGAGAAAATGCCAAAGTCGCATTTCGTGGGGCTGAGTCGTGTGGCGTATCGAAGCTTGGGCTCTCTCCGACGTTGGCACTTGCAGCAGCTACGCAACCCGCAAGCAACAACCCCGGATCTCAGACACTTTCGCCTCCAACAACTTTGATACCACCTACACCCGTATACACGGTTATCCGCGAACACTGAGCGTATTCAAACAACCTCCACTCACGCTTCGCCGACCATGGCGACAAACCCAAATGCGTACGCACATGTCTGGAACAGCCCCTCGCATTGCGGAAAGATAACAGGTGTCCAGCATCAACGTGAACGACCCCGGGCTGATCACTCTCGTAAACAAGCTCCAGGATGTCTTCACCACAGTCGGAGTACGTCGCTCCCTTCCGCCCACTCGCGCGCAACTGTCTGCAACCCAAGCCCAAACACCCGTACTGATGCCTAAGTTAGGTCCAAAATCCCATAGACTTGCCTCAGATCGCTGTCGTAGGATCGCAGTCCAGCGGAAAGAGTTCAGTGCTTGAGAACATTGTTGGGAGAGACTTGTGAGTGTTCGCAACTGCATCAAGGCGTGAGCGGAATATACTGACGGTAGCTCTACAGTCTGCCCCGAGGGACTGGTATCGTTACTCGAAGACCACTCATTCTCCAGCTCATCAACCGCACATCCTCGCAACCGAACGGCACTACCGAAGGAGCAAAGACAACAGACCAGGAGAACAATTCCGACGAGTGGGGCGAGTTCCTGCACATTCCTGGCCAGAAGTTCCACGACTTCAGCAAGATACGGGACGAGATTGTAAGGGAGACGGAGTCCAAGACTGGTCGAAATGCTGGTATCTCGCCCGCACCCATCAACTTGAGGATATACTCGCCAAACGTCCTCACGCTCACGCTGGTTGACTTGCCCGGTCTAACAAAGGTGCCTGTTGGAGATCAGCCAAGGGATATCGAACGTCAGATCCGAGAGATGGTTCTCAAGCAGATCAGCAAGCCCAATGCCATCATTCTCGCTGTCACCGCTGCGAACACCGATTTGGCCAACTCTGACGGTCTGAAGCTGGCTCGTGAAGTAGACCCTGAGGGACAACGAACCATTGGTGTGTTGACCAAGGTAGATCTGATGGACGAAGGAACCGACGTCGTAGACATTCTCGCCGGTCGCATTATCCCATTGCGGTTGGGCTATGTACCAGTTGTCAACCGAGGACAGAGGGACATCGAGAACAAAAAGGCCATCTCATACGCGCTCGAGCACGAGAGGCAATATTTCGAGAACCACAAGGCATACCGCAACAAGGCAGCATACTGCGGTACACCTTACTTGGCACGGAAGCTGAATTTGGTAGGTTCAAGCTCTTGTGTACTTGGGCAGTCAACAGCTAACAGCTACAGATCCTTATGATGCACATCAAACAAACTCTTCCCGATATCAAAGCTCGCATCGCTTCGTCGCTACAAAAATATCAGGCAGAACTTTCTTCGCTGGGCAACTCCATGCTCGGCAACAGCTCCAACATTGTCCTAAACATGATTACAGAATTCACCAACGAATACCGGGGAGTGCTAGAGGGCAACAACCAAGAGCTTTCCGCAGTTGAACTTTCAGGTGGAGCCCGTATCTCTTTCGTCTACCACGAATTGTACGCCAACGGTGTAAAGGCCGTTGATCCCTTCGATCAGGTCAAAGACATGGACATCCGGACCGTTCTCTACAACTCGTCTGGTTCATCCCCCGCGCTGTTCGTTGGTACTACTGCTTTCGAACTCATTGTGAAGCAGCAAATCAAGCGACTAGAAGAACCTAGCTTGAAGTGTGTCAGTCTCGTCTATGATGAGTTGATAAGGATTCTCAGCCAACTTCTCAACAAAAACGCTTTCCGCAGATACCCAGGATTGAAAGAGAAGCTGCACCAGGTCGTTGTTAGCTTCTTTAAGAAGGCCATGGAGCCCACCAACAAGCTCGTAAAGGATCTTGTCGCTATGGAGTCGGTCTACATCAACACTGGTCACCCTGACTTCATCAACGGTTCGCGTGCTATGGCGATTGTACACGAGCGACACAATAGCAGTAGGCCTCAGCAAGTAGACCCCAAGACTGGAAAGCCACTCCCACCTAGTGTCCCGCCGCGGTCGATATCTCCATCGCTCGATCCTAATGAGGGCGGTGGCTTCTTTGGATCATTCTTCGCTAGCAAGAACAAGAAGAAGATGGCAGCTATGGAGCCTCCGCCCCCTACACTGAAGGCTTCAGGCACCCTTTCCGAAAAGGAGTCGCAAGAAGTTGAAGTTATCAGTAAGGCTCCCCTGGCGACGATTTTGTACATGACTAACGATATCCAGAACTACTGATCACCTCATACTTCAACATTGTCCGTCGAACAATGATCGATATGGTACCCAAGGCCATTATGCTGAACCTTGTCCAGTGGACCAAGGAGAACATGCAAGGCGAGCTTCTCACCAACATGTACAAGACAGACGAGCTCGACGAGCTACTGAAGGAGTCAGAGTACACTGTCAAGAGGCGGAAGGACTGCCAGCAGATGGTGGAGAGCTTGTCTAAGGCGCAAGAGATTGTGAATCAAGTGCAGTAGATGGGCGCATATCTGGGACGGTCTTGCTGCTAGACTTGTGTGTTCTCCGGATTTGGCATTCTACCATGGTATGCAAGGTGTTTTGGGTGCTAGCTTGTTATGTTCCTGTCTTGAGCTTGCTCATAGTGTAGTCACCTATGCGATGATGCAGGCAAAATATATATGTCGTAAATCACTGTGCTCTATGTGGGATGCATGATGGTGTTCCTACCGTGTGGCTGTTGGGCGGCGTGCGGAGAACGCACAGGCCACCGAGCATCTCGAAAAGTCGCAATGGACTGAGATGCACGCCTCTTCAGCACCAGAGCGGCCATGCTGCTCCCACGAATATTTGCGCCTGTCCGCGCATCGTTAGCGACATCGACGACGTTCATCGCCCCATCTACCCGTGTTCTCGATGCCCTCCGCGTAGCCAATGGCGCCTCGGCCCCTACCCCGGTCCTCTCCTTCGTAAGACATTCAGCGCATCAGGCCCAAGGACGAGCCAACGGAGCAAAAGATGGGCCTGGAAAACGGTTAGGAGCCAAGAAGAGTGGAGGTGTGTCTCGTCAACTAGGCGTTTTGTCAGACAGGCATGGCTAACTGCAATGCAGGAGAGTATGTTATCCCAGGAAACATCATCTTCCGCCAACGAGGCACAGCGTGGTTTCCCGGCGAGAACTGCAAATTCGGTCGCGATCACTGCATCTTCGCTACAGAGTCTGGTTATGTCCGGTACTACCGTGACCCAAGGAAACACCCAAAGAGACAGTACATTGGTGTCGCCCTTGAGAAAGACCACACCCTTCCATATCCACCAAACGCGGCAAGGCGGAGACGACTAAACATGCTCGCTGTTCCCATCACATCACCCACAAACCCCTCTGCTGATGCAGTCGTTGTAACCGATCTACAAGTTGGCGACGGCACAGGCAGCCCAAGCAGCGTCCGCGATACCCCGCGCGAAGCGACAAGGAAGGGATTGACCTTGACCAAGGGCAAGGGATACGCGTACCGCGAGGCCAACTGGCAGATTGGACGTGCGGCAGAGAGAGCGGGTGTACAGGTCAAGGAGTTTGTGCCTGGCGACCGATGGACAGCGTGGCGGAAGAGGAGCACAAGGATCAAGGCTAACATGGAGAGGAAGAGACTCAGGAATGCGGGCAAGAAGACTAGCAAGCCCAAGGCGAGGAAGGCGAGAGCGTAGAGTAGTGAGACGACATACTTTGGCTTGTATGAATACATGTGTATACTGAAGACATGAAGCCTGTTTTGGCCCTGTACCAACCTGAGAAGCAATAGAGTGAGCAGATTATCAGGAAGAAAGTGTTTAGCACGGCTATAACCTTGCAGAATCCTTCCAGACCAATCCTCCTTGGTCTTCGATATAATGCCTCCCCTTTGTCCATCCCATCCATGTGCTTAACGTATCTTCACCCCCATGGCCAGGCCTCAAGCCCTTCTCGCTCCACCCACTGCCGTCCAATCCTATACCCTGACCCTCTGCAGCCGATCGTCCATCATCACCGTCCTTGATCGCATATCCAGGGGTAGACTTCAAGGTTACAGCCGGCCGTTGATCGAAACCTTGGGTCTCGAGCTCACCCTGTGTAAGCACAGGAGTGCAACATGCATCCGTACCGTCAAATATAGCCTCCCACTCCTCGCGCGTCTTCTTCTTGAATTCTAATGTGAAGAAGTCTTTGAGTTTTGGCCAATCTGCCTTGTCATCTCTATTCCCAGGTAGATCCGACGGCTCAAGGCCCATACCCTTGAGCAACGCGGCGTAGAACTGTGGTTCGATCGCGCCTACTGCCATGTACTTCCCGTCCTTGGTCTCGTATGTATCGTAAAACGGCGCTCCACCATCGAGCATATTTGTTCCCCTCTCCCTTTTCCAGACCTCCGTTTTTAGTCCTAATCGTGGCATAGTCGCCAATATGGCACTCCCATCCACCATGTTTGCCTCGACGATTTGTCCAAATCCGCTCCTTTCCCTCGCCAGCAGTGCCAGCACTATACCCATGAAACACATGGCGCCGCCTCCCGCAAAATCTCCAACTACATTGCCTGGTGCATACGGCCTCTCCCCTTTGCGCCCAAACATACTCAACACGCCCGAAACAGCAATGTAGTTGATGTCGTGCCCAGCCATTTGACTGTATTTTCCGTCTCGACGGAAGCCGGTCATGCGCGCCACGATTAACCGCTTATTCAACTTCAACAGCACTTTGTCGGGGTCGAGACCGGCCTTCTCCAACACGCCGGGTCGGAAGGGATCGATTACAACGTCGACATTCGCGACAATCTTCTTGATTAGCGCGAGGCCCGCAGGAGACTTGAGGTTTACGCATATCGAAGTTTTGCGGCGCGTTAGTTGGTCGGTGGACGGGGTTGCAGGTGCGCGGTCGAGGCGGAGGACTGTTGCGCCATAGTCTGCTAGGAGCATGCCGGCGAAGGGCCCTGAATGCTATTAGACGCTACTCTTACAGCTTTATCTGGGCAAACAAGCTTAGGGTTACCTGGAGCGAGTCCTGCGAATTCGAGGACGCGGATGTCCGCCAGCGGGGGCGGTTGATGTGCTGTTGTCATGGTGAAGTCGCTGTTGGGTACGACGTGCTACTTGGGACGATTGAAGTGATGCAAGTCAAAAGAGATTGACGCGAATCTGGTGGTACACATGCTCGACGTCGACATAGTTAGTTGTTGCGGCGGCCGGCTAAGGACGTCCGCGGGGAAGCCGAGGTGCGGATATCGCGAGCTGGAAAGCTGGGGTAGCTTCCTCGTCCGCCTTCGCGTTTGATTTGTTTGTTTGCATCCACACGCACTCGTATACCGACCATCGTTAAACACTCCTCTCACTTTAGGTCTATCGACTTGAGGCTGATGTAGTCTGGCATGCCAAATAATGTGTATTTGCCCAGGCACGATGTGCGTTTCCCCACTTTTCTACGACTGGTAGCATTAGGCATCAGCGCCTATCTGTCTGCCAGAGCGATCTGACAACAATCCAAAAGCGTCGTATAGGTAACTGTTGCTACTTTGGAGTCATAGCTCTTTGATCAACCGCTCGATAACAGACGTGGCTTCCTTCTATGATCGCGACCACCCGCTGTCCCCAACCACATCATGCCTCCTCAGTTAAGACAGCGCACATCGCGCATCAAACCTGAATCTTATGCTCTTGCTTCAAACCCCTCTTCAAGTCAAACTCGCCTCCTCATGTCTGAACATACAGAAAGTTTAGTAAACTGCACACCTCCAATCTACACCATCGATCTCTCACTACCACCACGTGAGCGCTATGTGTTAGTCGCCACTGACTACGCCCATGCTCTGCGTCAGATGCCAGTTCTCTACGACGAAGCAGTAGAGCATTTGAAGCTTCCTATTGGGTTCTTCCATCTCTTAGGCCGTATGCTCTTGCGTCGTCTTCATAGCGATGAACAGACCGAGGAACTCAGAGGAATCAGTCAGGCATGTGGGATTCCCATGTATTTACTCGTCGCTTACAACGTCTTCCTGGACCTTCTTATGGGCTGCACAAGCGGTGGCGTCATGGTCAAGGAGCCTAGAGTCGAGCCAACGATGATGCATTTCCGAACGTTGGATTGGTCCATGCCTCTTTTACGGCAGGTCATCGTACAGTTTGAGTACGTTAGCAGAACAGGTGGCGACGTGATAGCAAGGACTGTGGGCTATGTGGGGTTTGTGGGTGTACTTACAGGCGTAAGGAATGGACTGAGCATGTCACTCAACTTCCGGCCCTACCACAATACCCACGGACTGTCGGGGCCAAACATCAGATATTACTGGAATACTCTGATGGTGCTTCTGGGACGGAAGCCGAGTATCTCCAACCTGTTACGCGATTGTCTCCTACCTAGACTAGGCGCACCTCGAAGACGACAAAGGCTTTCCAAAAGGTCTGCCCAGGAAGAGGAAACACTGACATCCACAACCATTTCACCATACGATGCACCCGAACTATTCAACATCATCCCTCACATGCATACGTCAGTAGCATACCTGATATTCTGCACGGGGGCAGAAACAGTGGTTCTAGAGAAAGACTTTGAAAGTGCGAGAACTTTACGCTCTTCGACTTTCATCAGCACCACCAATCATGATGCGTCATTGGAGGCTACAGACAACCCACAAGCCATTCAGAATCATGCCGTTCATAATCAGGGTCGGAATCACAACTTCCTTAATGCGGGTATGCAAGAAGTGCTTGACGAAAGCATCGCGCGGAAACAGTGTCTGAAGCAGAAGTGGCTGGATTGGAGCCAGGAGCAAGATCGTAAAACGAGGCGAGGACAAACTGCAGCGAAAGGCATTAGCCCGGAGAAGCTAACCGAGTGGCTAATGCAATACCCCGTTTGCAATGAGGTTACACATTTCGTGTGTGTGATGGATCCAAAAGAGGGTGTATTCAGATGGGTGCGGGCTTTTGAGGAGGGCGAGATAGAGTTCCTGGATGAAGCTTAGTATTGATTAGTAGACTTGCCACCACAACCTCATGTTTGGCATTCCGAGATCTTTTATAATATGAAGTTTCGGAAGGACAGTTGTTGGTGTTCGCGTTGGTAACAATATCTTCGAAGGCCTCGGCCCAGGAGAACTAAAGCGGGAGCTAACGTTAGTGTGCAGTTTGCCACCCGTTACTCTCGATCCTCGACAATTTACGGAACAGCTTCCGATTCCCATACATCACCCTCTCCCGCGACACACTATGCCATAGATGACGATGGCGATTCAGAGGTGTCTTTAGCAGAGTATCAACGAAGATGTTTGACACGCCCAGATGGCGACACACAAGAGATCGAGGACTGGTTGTTGGACATGTAGGGAAGCTGGCTACAAGTGCGACGAGCTGAAACCTTTTTGTGGACGTTGCACAAGACTGAGGATAACTTGCAAAGGCTACGGGATCAAGCTGAAATGGCAAGACGACGGCGTCAGCACATTGGCAAAACCACCACGGAAGGGTCGGAAGAAGAAGACCATTGATCAGGTCCAAGCGCCCAGCCCGACATCGATCGTCAGCTTTGCATCAACACCGATGGCACTGTCAAGTCCTGAGTTTGTCTTCTCATCGCCTGAATCGACAAACACCATGCCTACATTGCCGCTGAACAGTCCTGGTTTGTCGTACGGCTTGTCCCTAGATGATCGATGGCTCCTTAATTACTGGGTTGAGCAGCTCTCCACGTTGATATCGGTAGCACCTAGACATGGCGTTGCAACACCATTTCAGCGACACTTGACAGCTATGGCTTACGAGTCTCCGGCGCTTAGATCAACGATTCTTTCAATGGCCGCAAATCACCTCGCATTAACCTCAAATAATGCTTCGCTACACCTACAAGGCTACCGTTTCCAGCGCAACGCCATTCGCGAGCTTCAGCAGATGATTCAAGATCCAGTAGAGATAGATGCTGAGCCGGCGCTAGCCACTGTTATGATGATGCAGGTATCAGCACGATTATTTGGCGATGACGATGAAGCTCACGTTGCAAATCATCTGATCGGTGCTAAAGCTATGATATCGAGACATGAAGGAGATGGCTGGCTTGCTTCGTCGAATGCCCGATTCCTCATGAGTCTTTTCGCATATCATGATATACTCTCATCTGTTTCGAGGGGTTCACAGCCATTGTTGGATCACAAAACGGGCTTTACCGCCGTCGAAGGAGAACAACAGCTAGAAAGCATTGCAAATGTGCTTTTGGTGGTTGCACAGATCAGTCAGCTACAGCACGCTATAAAGATGAGAAAGGCAGAATCACCAACATGCCCGGCTTTGTCGGAAGATGAGAACACTACCGGCCGGCGAATCCAGCAAACATTGCTAGCTATGGACTTCGTTGCATGTAAGCAGGAGGAAACCCAAGAAAATACTGATATCAGCTCGACAGCTGAAGCCTACCGCCATGCCGCTTTCATATATTTGTATCGGACCTGGCTTGATATAGGTGCTCCCAACCCGATAAGCATGGAGCACATCAACCAGTGTCTATCACAACTACAACAAGTCGATGCACATTCACCTCTTACATCATCACACATCTGGCCGCTTTTCACCGCTGGCTGCGAGGCGATTGATAGCACTCAGAGGCATTTTGTTCGTGTTCGATTCGAAGAGATGTATGCTGTAAAGCGCTTTCCGAGCCTGAAACGAGTCATGCGTGATATTGAGCATGTTTGGGAGGCCAAAGATACGGAACAGCAGACGAAAGGTCAAGCGGGTATGGCCAAGGTTGATTGTATACAAGTCATCCTGAAAAGAAGGGGGAGAGAAGTGGAGCTTGCCTGAAGAAGGCGTGTAACGATTGTCAATTTGGATGCACTTAGGCGAGCGTCACTTACCTTCTAAGCAGCCTGCAAGGAAAGCACTATTTCAGTCGCGTTATGTGATACCAAACTCGTACTTGATAGCTATGCCATGTCCGTTTTTCAACGTGCAAATCCAATCACACTCGCCTAGCCACGATGCCAGCCCCGACTCCAACCTCCGACTCCAAGGCTCTAACCGCAGAGCTCTTGGGCAACGTCCTCAGCTATGTCTCCAATATCCTTGAACGCGAGATTGAAGAGTCTGAGACTGGGTTTGGTGGCTACCTTCTCGAGTTTAATTCTATAAAAAGAATGAAATGTATCGTACTCCTTCAAAAGGGCAGGTGTGTGTGTGACTACTGCAGAAGCTATACGTTACAGACTCTCTTCAATCAAATGTATCCCACTACAACACACTCAGTAAACAAACGGGGAGCACGAGCTCGTCTATACACGTAGGCAAAAGTCTTGAACCTCGACCCTTCTCTGTTCATACTTTTATATCCGTGTATCTCTTTCAGACCGATCTGCGGCTCCCAAGTGAATTCAAAATCCTTATGCGCTAGATCACGACGCAGCTCGCAAACAAGTCGAAGAAATAGACCGATGGCCTATATACTTGTATGAGATGACTGAGACGAATCTCCTTTCAATGTTAGGATCGTATATCATGGTAGGCGCGCGACGACAACACGATGTACAACTCATCTGCCTGGACGCGGAACGCAACTGCAGTACGCTCCTAAGTCAATCGAGAGATGTAAGCACCTGGACGGACACGCAATTGTAAAAGCGCAAAATTACGATTGAACTTTTGCTGCTCCCGTCGCTTGAATGCTATCATCAGCATGGTGGGTCAGCCAGCATTGCAAAATCTCGCTCTTAAGGCTATTCGCTGAAAAACTATGGTGATTGTGGTTGATGGGGCATGTACCGCTCCTATGACACCGCCTGCGCAACCGAAAAAATGCGCAGCCAGCTCTAATGGAGCACTTGGTTCCTTCTCCGCAGCGCTATATCGCAATCACCCAATAGGTAAACTCGGTTCGCATCGATACAAGACGTAAAGATGCGGATGAGATAGGTGTTTGAACTGTCTGATGGTGCGTAAGGAAACAGAAAAGAAGCACGGCAAATTTTCGATGTTATCATGATATTGCTTGGCGCGCTACTCTGCATAGGTGTTAGCGTCAACCCTCCAAATGGGTCCACTTGAGGCCCCTCCCCAGCCACCTGATGTAGATTCAGCCACCTCTAGATACGGATTCAGCAGGCTCAGGTGTTCTTTATGACTTGCCCCACCATTGCAACCATCGACGGTCTATGGCGAAGGAAGCGACAGAGCTATGTACACGCAAGACCTCCAGCTGCCTGACAAACATGGACACGCAACCAGCCGTACCCCCCAGGGATGCGAGCATTGAGTACATCAGCGACAACATCTTTCAATTGACACTGACGACAGAAAATAAGGACGAGATCTTCGCTCACGGTCTCTCCAAGCTTGATGAGAGTGCAGAAGAAGCCGACTTGATTCTTCGAAACCTGACAGCATGGTGCCCGGATATCGCCGCTCAGTTCTCCAAACGTTCGTCAACAACAATCTTGGATACCCCGTTTCGCCTGATCTTCCCGGCTGATGCTCGAGAATCATTCGACAACGGCCTGTATGTGCGCCAATATGTAGCGATCTCTTACTGCTGGCACTCAGCAGATTATCCGTATCCAGGCTGTGAACCGTACGATTGCTGGCCATTTAGCAAACCCTTCGTAGATGCGATTCTGAGCGACAAGGACCATCCTCGCGAGGGGATATGGATTGATCAGCTCTGTATCGACCAGGAGGATAGTCTCGATAAACAGAAATCGGTTGCTGCCATGGACGTAATTTACCGATCGTGTATCCGGTTGTTGGTTCTGCTGGAAGATGTAACGTTGGACGAGGCAGAAACGCGACTTGTGAAGGATTGCACCGGTATTGCAATGCGATACAAAAGATCTTGGGTACCTGAACCTGATGTCAGGCACCTTTATGTGTCTGTATGGCGTAAGGTGGAGAAAGCGCGATGGGTACGTGTATATATTAGAGATGTATCTTGGACGTACACTGACTTTGCGCCCACCTCATGTAGTGGGACCGAGCCTGGTGCTATCATGAGTTCTGTTTAAACGAACCTCAGAGTGTTATGAGGCATCTTGATGTCCACGAAGCGACCTTTGTCATGAATGGTCCTGATGGCTCCACTGTGAAGGTGAAATGGCTAGACCTCCGCCTTATTTTGTCCATGGGGGTGGAATTTTTATATGCTGAGCAGGGCTTCGACCTGACCCACGCCAAGACCAGTGTGATTCTTACAGGATATGTTACTAGTGGTGAAGATCCGACAACACGCAATGGAGAGGTGTCGAGGCCAAGCATCATGGCTCGTCACAATGGCGTTGCACAGAAAGGATGCCAATATTTCGAAGACCGTGTCAGTAACATCTCTGTAGAATCTCGCGTGAGACAACTACTGACTTTGTACACCGATCTTTAGGTCAGTATCATGTTGAACATTAGTGGGCTTGCTTTAGCTTATAATGGCGATGGTTCGTCCGATAAAGAGAAGATTCTGTATGTCAGCGCACTCTTAGCTCTTGCAGCAGGAGAGGCACACCCACTCAGTATGATGGACAGCAAATCGATCAAGCTCGACGGCAACACAACGTGGTTATCACCAAGTATTGCTGCTCAGGATACCACAATTCCAAATTATATCCTCGGAAGCGTGCAGGGCATCCGACATATCTCTACGGAGTTCATCGAGCTCGACATGATCTTTCTCAGGGCGCCTTGGGGATTGAGACAGCAAGATGCACAATTGGAAACTGCTAATCGGGTTTTTCCCGAAATGATAGAAACCACGGAGCCACTGAGGCACACTCCAGACGGAGTCATTGTGAGCCCACTCACAGTACGGCCAGACAGCGAGTACGATGAGCGCCGACGAAAGTTCATCGCCATATGTATCGAAAATGGCCTTGAATTCACCGCTGCCCTGTGGGAGCAGCCCAAGCGTGATGTCGTGCATCCCAACTATAACCAAGGCGGACACCAAGATTTTCAGCCGAACGCAGCGCTGAGTGTATCAGCTCAGAAATTTTTGGAACAACTACATCGGAATGCAAATGCAGAAATAGTGGAAAGGATTGCGTTCGATGTAGAAGACGCTAAACTCTTCCTGACGTGGGTAACCGATCCTCGTTCGATGTATTACATTGGCTATCTAACGGTTCGCTTGCAATGCACGATCGATGGCCGTCATGCTCTTATGACTAGCACGCACATCAACGAACATTGGGAAGGCGCTGTGTTTGAGGAGCTCCAAGCCGCAATCCCTGTGGATCTGCTTGGTGTGAGTTGTATACCGCTAAGGATATGGATATTGCAACCATTGGAGATCAAGGAAGACAAGGTGGTGAGCTGGAGAATCGTAGCTAAGGCGCTACTGCTTGGTGAACCTGATCTGATGGAGGAAGTAAGACTCAATGGAAATCGAGACGACGCAGTCGTGAAATTGGAAATGGGAGTACGCGTTGGCGCCTAGAGATCTCCAGGCGCTGCTGGCGCTGCTGAATAAGGTCACAGCGCACAATGCAGGGATTGGTGTCGCTGCTTTGAGGCTCATGGACAGCATGGGAACAATTTGCAACACCATATTTACAAGTAGTTTGCCGCAACCTATCACAAAATAGGTTGTGCTGTTCATCGATGACTCGGTCACAACATTAGTCATACCAACTGCATCAAGGCAAACGGACGAGCATGGCTGCCCAGCTCTCGTTGCTTATTCACCAGCTTGACAGGTAAACTCAATTACTAATTCACACACGCCCCCCCCGGAAGCGCATCAGTCGCTGATCCGAACTGTAACGTCCATCATTGTTCTGTTTGACACCGAGTTCTGTATTCGCTTCGACGGGGTTCGACTTCGTGTTGCCAGTCTTTGAGTGGCCTGTTCGCTTGTCGCCGCCTTGGATATGACGCCCCTCTTGTGCGATTGCCCTGCAGGCCGTCGGCATGACCTTCAGCTCTACTACACTCTCGCCCAGTGCCGTCTCTATCATGGCGCTAGATTTGTACTGTCGATGACATAAGGTTGTCGCCGCGCTCGTTTGTGTCCAGTATATAAATAAAAGTACAGAGTCGTCTGGAGACGCACTGCCATCGCGACCCTCAATTCTCCGCCATGGATCGCTCCACCAAACCAAGTTTCAACTTTGTGAACCTCACACATCCGGACGATTTAAAGAATGAAGAAACCCAACTTCGCATCCGACGTTTGGCTATGACTGAGGTCGGCAAAGCCAGGAGGAAACCCAAAGCGAAGAGGGCACGCAACGAGATCATCCTTGAATTCCGAAATCCATTCGAAAGTCGCGTAGACATTGATCGGTTTGGTGGCGGTCAGCTTGACCCATTCAATCCTTATCCAATCGAACTGAATGACTCCGATCGAGCGTTGCTAGCGAACGGTAGGCGCATTTCCCCGTTGTGGCCAGACTCTTTCCTGACTTGATGTAGTATTCAGTACTGAGGACAACAATCATCCTAGTCAGCTTCGCGGCTCATGGTACCCCGTTGGACTGAGCGATGCAGCTGCTTTCTACAACATGCTGTCAAATTCCCAGAACTTCTTATTCCAGAAACGCAACGGATACTATCCCTCCCAAGACGATGCCATAGCGCTAAGATATCATAACAAAGCGCTTGGTCATACCGCCCAGATGATGAATGATCCTAGCAAGCGTCTAAGTGACGAGGTCATAGGTGCCGTGGTATCTTTCATGATCCACTTTGTGGGTAATATGTATTACAATGACAGTGGCGAGGCTGACATCTCCCAGGCTCTGATGGGAAACTTCACTGGCGATGACTGGCATAAACACAGTAGCGCATTAGTCAGAATAGTGGAACTCCGTGGCGGCTACGATGCCATCGCGAAAGAGTACTTGCGAATCACAATCAGTTGGTAGGTCTGAACGGAGTACAATTGAGCTGGAATACCCACTGACATGCGAGTAGGGCAGATCTTATAGGAAACTTCTATCAAGACCACTCGCCAATTGTTCCTATGCCACCACAGTGGATAGCAGACTCCAAATCTCCACCGAATTCTCCACGACCTTGTAGTGCTGTATCCCTTGCATGGAAACAAGTACTACCCATGCAGCTCGACTTTATCACAATCTTCGATGATGTAGTACAACTGATCTCTCTTGATCGAGCTTTCAACGAACAGCAGCTGATGCTAGCGATCACGAGCGGTAGTTGGATGGAACCAACCATATACCGCCTGTTGGCTATTCGGCCTCTAAATCACGGCGATGACAGAGAGATAGTCATCGAAGAAGTGTGTAGACTTGGAACATTACTCTTTCTGGCACCGCTCTGGAGAAATTTTGGTCAATCGCCCGTATGGACAGCCGCCATATCTCGCAATCTCCTACTTGTACTCACGAAGAACATGATCGAATGGAACGACTTGAAGCCTTTTTTAATTTGGGTGCTGTACTCTGCTGCCGTCGAGACCAAAGACCTTGCAGAACGAAGCCAATTTGTGTTCATGCTTGGAATTCTGATGAGTGGTATGCAGCTACATGAGTGGGACGATATCATGTTAATTGTTAAGAGTGTATTATGGGTAGAGAAGGTCTTTGCAGGCACAGATGAGTTGATTCGCGACGAAGTTATGCAGATCGTGAACCATAATCCTATGAACATCTTGCTGGCTGAAACTACGCCGCCAAGTTTCTTGGGAGACTTCGCGACTGAGACAGGTCAGGACTAGACTAAATTTGGAAAGAGGATATCCCTGTATTGCAGAAGCAAACGGCAGCACTTTGACTTTCGTACTTAGTTCCAATTTCTTATCGTTCCACTTCATGTGAACAAGCTGTGGCGGAGCATCTACGAGACACTCTAGTCGTCTACAGCACCGATTAACCTAAGACCTTGTATGTGCTATCTACTGGTATTTAACGGCCTTTCGGCTTCTCCAACGACCAGTGCAGCACTCACTGCGCTCACTGTGCATGCTTACCGTCGTATCAAGAGAAATAACATCCTTTGTCGTGATTAATTCGATACTCGCTATCAATCTGGATCTGACAAGCGATCTGAAGCTGGGTTATGCGTAGTGGCTGAAAAGCACACTGTACTTAACAGGTCCTTCTCTGCTGGCAACTTGCCCAATCTCAACATTCCGCATCCCATCACATTTCCGAAAGCAGCAAAAATGCTTCATGACTTGGTTTAAACCCCGTTATAACGTCTCATCATGTGCTAATCCTTCAGAAACTGTTCTTCATCTTCCTACTCCTTACTTTTCTCCTCACTCTCCGCCACGATATCTGATAATCCGCTTCTATGACTCGTCTTCCTCTTACCCAGTGGAGAGAACGATCCTATCATATCCGTATGACTATTTTGTGCGGGGCGCAAGGAGCAGCCGAAGATTTATTTGGAGTTCTAGGCACTAACTTAGGTATCGACTTAGGTACTGGAGAACTGTACCAGAATCTTGCAGAAACACGACACCCGAATGCGTGAAGTCGCTAATATCTAGCTTAGCCGGAGGCACCTAATGCCTTGCACAAAAGGAGAACGCAGGTGATTAAGAGCTGAACCACTTCCAAAGTTGCGGACAAACCATACACGAAAAGCGTGAAGAACAGCTCATGATAATTGGCATGGCCGCGCAGTTACCCCTCTATAGCTGTGCACGCCGTAGCAACTAGCGAGTGAATCCTCAATGAGGATAGAGCGCGAATGACAATTCCATCAAGTTTCGTTGCATTATATTGCATTATCATTTTCTTCTGATTCTAGAGCTGCTTTTGCTTCCCGATATGATCTAAGACCTTGGTGCCCTGCCATTATAATCCTGTCCAGGAGCGGCTGTATAGTTTGCAAAACAATCATAATCAAAGTCGATCTCAGCACTGCGTTTCTGCAAAACTTCGACTACATTGTCGAACGAACAGAGACCGTTGGGATTAGCTGGGCAGCCCGGGTATGATTCGTCGATTGGAACGACAGCGTCATTGCTGAGCACTACCGTCAGTTGCGCATCAAACTCGAAGAGGAAGGAAGATACGTACACAATAAAGCGGATCTGCTTAGATGGTTGCATAGCTGGGCAAGAAAGCACTTGTGTAGTAAAATGCGTCGCGAATGGTACCAGTTTGCTGGCTACAAAACTGTTTTGGCCTTGATTGCCTTGAGGATTTAATGGTGGACCTTTGAACAGAGCTGTCAGGTTGAAAGCGGTGAGCGTATCAAGGACTACCACTTCGTGGGTGGCGTCTGCGTAGATGGACTGGTTAAGCGGAAAGTATGTTGAGGAGTTGTCGAATGTCTCATTCAATGCCGAGTTGGGCCCAGGATATTGATGAGTGAAGCGCGCGATAAACTCGTCAAGAAAGCCTTTGCCTTGCGCTGCCGAGACAGGTGAACCAGGGCCGTTGTTGTAATAGAACGAGAGGTCAAAATAGTACTCGTAATTCAAGAAGTCTTCTTCGTTAAACAGATTGCAGAAAGCGGAGTAGCCGAGAGCGTGTGTCTCGTATGAGCAAAGCTGAAGCATAGCGATGGCATCAGTGGAGGTAAAGTTAATGCCGCTAGCCTGCGACTGGAGACGAGCGATAGTGGCATTGAAAGCGTTGTTCGCGAATTGTGCCGCGACACGGCTGCCGATGCTTCCTCGTGTGGCAATGTTCGAGTTGTTGCAGATTTCGTAGGGTGCACCAGAGTTGTTGACACCTTGAGTCTCGACGAGCAATTCAATGCTGACTTCGTCCATGTACTCAGGCACGCCAAAGAAGCCGGCAGCGAAGTTCTCCGCAGTCTTCACCATACGATCTTGAGACTGTGTTCGGAAGACCGGGATAGTACCAGCTTCTGTGAAGTTGTTGAGCAAATGACCATACAACTCACGGTACTCGACACCTAGTAGGAAGTTCATGCTGCGGCCAGATGGCGTGAGAAGCTCTGCGCCCAACTTGTACGTCCAGTCGCTTAGGAAGGAAAGCTCTCCAGAGACAGCAAGGCCAGTCTTCGTAGCATTCGCAATCTTTTGGGCAAAGGTCGCAGGCGCTGCACCACTAGTTGGGTACCGAGCGCCATGACGGTAAAGAAGATGCATTTGCGTGATGTCGCAACCATCAGGAATCAGAGGACTAGCATCAGGAAGACCATAGTCTGCACTTCGAACAGAATACCAGGGACTCAAGTTGCCCCAGTACTTTGTGATGTCAAAGTTTGGCGACTGTGAACCACTGCCATGCGGCTGAGGCTTGATGAGTGGGTACGAAGACGCATCGCCATCATTGTAGGGATATGACGGCGCTGTCTGAATGGCATTAGGCTCGGCTCCTGTTGGTGTTGCTGACGGAGATCCAGATTAGTCTGGAACAAAACATCCAGGAGGGTACGCGACTCACGTCCAGGGAAGCCGACTACAGACTCGGGCGGGAAGAGTTGAGAGTTGACCTCGGCTACGCAACCAAGCCATCAGCACTCCGCTTTCTGCGCAATTCCATCCAAACTTACTGCCGGCAGGAGGATACACATCCGCACTGCTTGCACCTGCATTTTCAGCAGCGGATATGGTGGTCGTCGGCGCAGCTCTAGCGCTTGCAATGAGTGCAAGCAGTGCACCCTTGTGGGCGGTGTTTATCGCGAATTGCATCTTAGTGTTCGCAGCAATGCCCAAAGAAGTATACCAAGAAGACCAAGCAATGATAAGCCTTGATGCCCAGCAATGTGGGAGCGCCAGAGGCCCATTTTATATTCTCAAGGTCTTGCACCCGCGGGGAACTGCGTTAGACTTCTGCATATCGCTACCGAGGAAATACACGCGGCTCATAACAAGCGTCGCGTGGCCAATGGGATCCGGGCTTGTGAACACATGCGTCGCCCAATACTTCGGCAGCAAGGATGTCACCGCTTCGATGACAGCGCTGACGTCTACGGGACCCGGAAACCAGGGCGTACAGGTACCAGATGTGGTAAGTACAGGTTCATCTGGGAAAGCTGTGCAGCTCGTGATTGCTGGTCTGCAACGGACTACCCCCCGATCGACAAGGGTCTATCTCTGTGCCGTACGCCGGCGTTCCTAGTACCTGGAAGCAATGAGCATTCCACAAGCAGACCACGTTGGCAGGTTAGGTTCCGTCGCCAATAGCCTTCAGCAGCAAAGTACCAGGGCAGAAAGATTGAGGTGCAAGCATGCGAGAAGAAGTCACTCTAATCGATTGCCGCGAACGTCAGACAATACACTCAATTCGTCACGACACGCAAGTCATTATACTTTGTTCTCTCGTTAACAAGAGACGTTGGTATCGTCATTACATATCCATAAACTATTTATACACACACGACCTTCAGGTATCCTTCCCTATTAGACCTGAGAGACCGCGAAACGCCAGTGTCAGTGCGAATGCAACGCAGAGATGCAGCAGATTAGCACTGTCTAGAATGACTGATGTGAAGACCCCAGCAACGACCCGCAACCACCATATCGTCAGTCATTAGTATGTGACCCACAAACGCCGATTTCAAACTTGCGAACCCGACCATAACTCAGAATCCAACGCGAGAGCAGCAAGGCAAAAGGAACATGCAAAAAAAAGAAACACTCACGCCAACGTCTGTCCAACCAGACGAGAAAGATTATGCGATAGGCCACCGAGTGCGCAGGCCTTGTGTCCATTGCCCATAAAGAATGTCAGCTAGCAACCCTTGTTGCTCCATACCAGGCTCGACATAGCCAGGTAGCTTCTTCTCATCGAAATAACCGTGACCGTCGGCACCGAAGCCCTTCTCGCCAACTACAAATGCGCTTTGACGGCGCTTATGTGACTTTAGGTGAGGGTTGTTCTTCGCCATCACCAGCTTAGGCCCCTTCAACGGAGAGCCTGAATTGGCGATGGGTGTGTTGTTCCGCGTCGGTGTTGATATCGGTGTGTGGTCGTACTCTTCCGAAGATTTACTGACGGTTGAAGTGGCCGCACTTGTAGTACTAGACCGGATACGTGTTGTGCCAGTGCCATGGACAGTTGTGCCGCCCAAACTAGTGTCACTAGTCTTGGTGTTGTGCTTCAACGGTGATTGCACAGCTGAGACTTCGATGCCGAGAGCGTACGCAAGCTTGGTGTCATTCTTGAGACGGTCGACCATGGCTTTCAATAGCATGAACTCCCCGTGGGGATCGACCTCGTCAAGATGCTGCCAGGCTTGCGCAACACGTCCGATAGCGTCCCGTTGATGAGGCGATGCTGTATCGGCATGTGCCTCCTGGAAAACCGAATCTAGGACCTTGCTGTACGCTCGGCGACCGTATAGAGCATCCTTCGTGATAGGCATATGACCATCGGGAGCAGGCGGTTCGTTCTCGTTGTTCATATCCAGTGGATGATTAGATGTCGGAGGTGATGGACGGAAGGTTCGTGCTTCGGGATTTGGTTGGAAAGACTGATTGTTCTGAGCTACTGGTGGAGGATTTGAGCGGAGTGCTGCACGGCGCTCGTCCGAGGAGACACGTTTGAAATGCCGTACAGTCGAGGGCGAGTTTCCGAATGTCATGTCAACGCCTAGGGGCGACTTGTTGAAGTTGCTGACGCGACGAGCGGTGGGCGTATCGCCTGAAGGAACACGGAAAGCCGTGGCTTGGGAAGATCGTCGAGAAGACGGCCGTCGGCGTGCTGGAAGTGGTGAATCAGTAATGTCGCCCAAAGGTGCTGCATTGAGATCCATTCGTTGCATCACACTCTCAACCTCTTCATTACCAGAGGAGGGTATACGGGCCAGTTTGCGACGTTGTTTCATAGTTTGCCGTGCCTGAACAGTACCCCGCTTAACAGTGTCGAAGTCCCAATCGTCTTCCTCAGCTCTAGGGGAAAGATCAACCATGGTCTCTTCGTAGTACTTGGGGTGCGATGCCGCTTGCTGTTCCCTTTGGGCGTCGAACATCTGCTTGCGCTCGACCAGCTCACGCAGTGCCTCCACCTTGCCCGCACGCTGGACAAATCGATGTTTGAGGAGCTCCTTGGCGGTCGCACGTCGGTCCGGGTCCTTGATGAGGCATTGGGCAATGAAGTCTTTGAAGTCTTTGCTCCACTCGTCGCCCTCTAGTCTTGGTGCTGGGTTCTTCGGGATAGTAAAGAGCACCTTCATGGGATGTGATCCAGCATGTGGTGGTGCGCCCTCTGCCAACTCCATAGCGGTGATACCGAGTGACCAGATATCGGCCCTGAAATCATAGCCAGCCTCTTGGATAACCTCTGGTGCCATCCAGAACGGTGTGCCGACAAACGTCATGCGTTGCGATTTGATGTTTGTGAGTTGTGCGGCGACACCGAAGTCAGCGAGCTTGACTTTGCCCTGGTCTGTGAGTAGTACGTTGGCGGCCTTGATGTCCCGATGAATCTTGCCGGTGGAATGTAGGTAGTCTAGTCCAAGCAGGAGTTCTCGGCAAGTGATGGCGATGTGGGCTTCGCTGAAAGTTCCTGGTGCCAACTGCAACTGTTAGTTCGTGAAGTTCATGTCCATCTGTGAGTCTGCATACCAAGTCTGCGGCCGATCCTCCGCCCAGATATTCCATGACTATCCATAACTTTACGCCCTTGACAAAGCTGGTCTTGTATTCGGTGATGTACGGGCTGTGGCATGTGCTCAACAGTGAAATCTCGGCCTGGATGTCGGCCAGCTCCTCGCTGCTGTCCTCGAGGTCGATGTGCTTGATAGCGACCGTCTCGCCGGTAGTACGGTCAATGGCCTTGAACACCTTTCCAAAGCTCCCACCTGGACATGTCAGTAAACGTGAACCCAATTGGGGGCAATCCACAACGTACTGCCCAGCTCCTCCATGACTTGGTAGTTTTCGGCCATGGCGGGCGATTGTGATATCGCTGAGTGGAAGCGCAATGGCTTGGGAATTTCGGTAGGTGGTCGGCGGTCAGGCGAAGATGGACGAAAGCGTGTTTCAGCGTAGGGCTACTGGGATAGAAATAAGAATTGTTCGTGGTGCTGGGCTGCTCAATGGCGTCGCCGTTGTGGTGTATATCAGAGTATCGCGCAGGGTCCAGCCCTATCATCGCCGAGGCAACGAGAATGATCATCAACAAACGCACAACCCCGCCGCCACCTGGGAATTGGCGAGATTGGTATGACGTCGCCAGGTATCAATGCTGCAGAAGAACAACAGAGACTGAGGATGGATACCCAAGATAGCACACCAGTCTTGGGAGTCATGTCGCTCGGCTTTCAAGCCTTACAAACCAGTTTGCCGTCCCCATAGCTGGAGCATTCCAATTCCATCGCTCACCAAAGTTGCCCTGCATAAGATCCACACTGCGGGTAACATGCAGCAGCGGATACTACAGTCATCAGTCGAATCACCAATTGGATCTATCGTCGTTGTGGTGGCGCATCACCTGCGCCTGCTCTTCCCGCCGGGGTTTACTTTTGCGGTTGCTGAGGGAAACACGAGCTAACGGCATCGTGCTACAAGGCACTCCAGGCATTCCCAAACCTACCATCCCACTCACCGCTAGGCTCAACTGCGGAAAGCCCTAATAGCGTGAAACAGGCCGTTCGGACAACGCACTCGTACCCGTTGCGGTAATTTGGGGAGAAGGCCGTGGATGGACTTCCATGTTGACCGACTGTCAAAGCGAAGCGCACCATGTTTTCCGCTTCTGTTCCCCTCAGCAACCGTAGATTCAATGCTTAGTATGAGATGACCACGAACCCGCCTTTGACCGGAACACCCAAGGCGCGTCCCCAGCTAGCTCTGAAGTTGTTGCTACATGGATCATCTTTTGAGGTGTCAACTTGCGTGGCCTGACCCCCTCATTTCCGCAACATCGCGCGTCGTCTCGGAAAATATGGGACTCAGCATCCACGAACGTGTTTGACAGCAGCAACCTGCACGTGTGGTGACAGGTGCCTTGAAGTACTTGAATGAGTAACGAAAGGGCGATGGTAAAAAGACAGGGCAAACGTCAACCTCAGCAGACGGATGTTCGTTCACCGTCTCCACACATCCTCTCCGTAACCAAACTAGCCGCGCAAGCAGTCCCTTGGAACATGCAGCCAGGAGATGGGTTCCTGAATTGGGTTGTTGATGGCCTGAGCACTGTGCGCGTGAGCGACCTGCTGCACAAAGACTACGGGTTCGGCTGCAGGAATCTCTAGATACTCGTTACTGCTTTGAACTGTGGCATGCTTTCTTCAATGTCTTTGGTATGAGTTCTTGCGCCACTGGCCCAACGCTCTTCAGGTCTTGGTTCTCGTGGTTTAGAGGGTCTCTCCTCCTCCGATTGGTCGGCCTACCCACAGCGCTTCTAGCCCTTTATCTCGAAGTCTACGGCAGCTCCCCAGCCGCCGCCTCGCTTATTCTTCACCGACTCGCTCGCCGCGCTCGTCTCTCAACCATTCTCTGTGCTCTCAAGGAGGGACAGTATACGAGCAATTCCATCTTCTACCTTGGAGGAGCAGACTCCATGGACAGAGCACAGACACCGACAACCCTGCATGACAAAGGGGCGGACCCGTCATCCCAGTCGACATTAATATCTCCCGACGCCCCCAACTCGAACACTTCTTTTCAACCCTCACCAACCAAGACGATGCCGTCGCATTCTCGATCCAAGACGGTCGACATCGTTGGCCAAGGCAAACGCCTATCGCTGCAGTTCCCTATTCAGCCAAGCGCAAGCATCAGTTCCCCGACTTCGTCGACACGATCGCGCCCGCAATCATGGATGAATGGAGCAACGTCTGTGCATTCACCAGAGCCTGAGGATGCCACCTCCGAGACAAACATCATGGCGGTTCTTGCTGCTCAAGAGCGCTATGTGCTCGAACTGAAGGAAGAGCTGACAAAAGCCGAGGCGGATTTGAACATGCTCAAGACACATTGGGCCCATCACGAAGCTAACAAGCGTCGCAACGAGGTGCGCAAGGTTGCTGCGCTGCAACCACTGGACACGTCGCTTGCCAATACTCCAGCGGGCCAATATGAGGACGACGGTTCAAACCTGTGGATGCAGAAAGAGATGGAGCGTAGAAGGGCCCTGCTGAACCCCACCAAGACGTCTCAAAGAAAGGTCTTTAGCGGTTCGCGACATCTACGAACGCTATCCCTGCTTTCCCCCGATCGTCTCCAGTCGCCGTCATTCCCCCAGCCACTCGATTTACAGGATGACCACTCTGCCGACTCTCGACCACAGCTCCCTACGAGGGCTTCCACTTCGTCAGATATCACACGACAAGTTGTCAACGCTGGTGAACACGACCGGTATGACATGGGTGGCATGCCAACGATACAGCGTGAACAGCTCATCCGCGCCGGCACACAGATGGCGGCAGACTTCAAGAAGGGGCTGTTTACATTTATGGAGGATATCCGACAAGCAACTGTGGGCGATGAGGCTGTCAACACGGCAGAAGGTAACCCCGGCATGACAAGTGTCAAGAGCCTTTCAAAGTCTGGCCGAAAATCGTCCGACGGTCGCCCAGCCCTTAGTCGGTCCGCCAGCTCGAAGAAAAACACCCAACAGCTAGGATCCATCGGCGACGACTTCTGGAAGGAGATGGGTCTAAGCGAGCCCAAGACCACTACGGTCAACAAGAAGACGCACGCTCTCAAGAACACAACTACCCCGCAAAAACAGATTCGCAAGGTTGCATCAGAAGAGGATTGGGACAACTGGGACACACCAAACGAGTCACTCCTCGTCGATTTGGGAGACTCCAAGGACAGCTCAGACGAATCGGATGCGCAGACATCGCCGGTTTCTGGTCCAGGTAGCTCGCGAACAAGTACCAGCACCAGGTACCACTCGAGGCGTCACGACTCCAAAGCATCATCGCTTACCTCGATTACCCAAGAAGACATGACTCCTCGAGACCAGAAGCGCAGCTCCATTCCTTGGCCTGATATGACCAAAGTGTCGCCGAGCAACTTGAAGCGTACCGCATCGCATCTGATGAGGGAATGGGAGAAGCAACTCACGCCACCTCCGGAGTCGAGGACTGAGGACTACTCGCACGGCGATTTTATGAACTGAACGTTTGATACGGTAGTTGCTTTTAGCGATTTAGCATTATGACGCAACGCCATTAACAGCATTGTCTAATTCAGTATTGCAGAACTTGTTGAAGAGGTGGCTTGAAGTGTGGAAAAGTTCTAGAGATAGCATGGCGTCGGCGTAATGGCATATTCTTGGACCTAGCTTCGGGTAGACATGTACCGTCGTTAGAAGCATAATGAGAAACCGAATACTCTTTACCGCATCCAGCAAGCAACTTGATTAGATTGTACGTGATTGTGCTCGAGCGGGTGCCAAGCCCCACATGTGCGGCATGTTCCGTCCTCCGCTCCAACTCCGCAAAAGTTCCAGGCAGCGGCGGCGCATCGCACCGCCTTCGCAACAGCATTGCTCCTGTGCCACATCCGCTTTCCAACGCAGTGGTGATCAACTATCTCCAACATGTCTTTTCCAGGAGGAATAGGAGGGGTTGGCGCATTGCCAGCCGCCATGAACCCTAATGCTGGCATGAGCGAGCAGGAGCAGCAGATGGTGAAAGCCATGCAAATGGGCATGGAGTCTTGCATTGGCAAGACGGTAATGGCAGGCGTCATGGGTGGTGGTTTGGGTGCTATGTTTGGACTCTTTATGGCCTCGGTATGTATTGGAACGATTGCATTAGAGCAGACATGACTGACATGGCCAGATGCGATACGATACCCCAATGTCACAACCCCTCGCTGTCAATACACCGGCTTCTAAGCCTGCCACCGCAGTCTCCGGCACAACACCAACAGCAGGCGTCAAGCCATCAACCATAGCTACAAGCAACGTCAACTCCGCTTCCGCAGCTACCCTCACCACAGCGCCCTCTGCGTCCGCCACCGCTACCCTCCCAAATCCAACCGTTACCGGAGTCGTCGATGTCAAAGACCTTCCACTCCGCCAGCAACTACGAGCTGGTCTGCGCGACATGTATCGATCCTCTATTTCCAGTGGACGCAACTTCGCTAAAGTGGGCGCCATATTTTCAGGCACTGAATGCGCCATCGAGGGCCTACGAGCCAAGAACGACTTGTACAACGGAGTGGCTGGGGGCTGTTTGACAGGTGGAATACTAGCCAGAAATGCCGGGCCACAGGCTGTGGCTGTGGGATGTGCAGGTTTCGCAGTCTTTAGTGCGGCGATTGATGCGTACATGCGTATGCCAGAAGACGAGAGGAGCAAACCTATCGCTTAAGTCTTCGCCTTGAAACGAATCTCGAGCATCACGACAAAGAGCTAGGACGGCGTTGATGTAATTCATGTATGTGTACTGTATACCACAAGCGACGTGAGGATGGGCTCGCAACTTCAGCATTGGGCGGCGTTTGAATGAAACATTTCATGAACATCTCACAACTTTTACTGAGGGCGAGTCAGAATTACCACGTAGCAATCGAGGCCATGACTACAGATGTATAGTGCATGCAGATTGACTTGATAGTCAATCGACAGTCGTAGTTGGCTCCCGCAGCGTTCCCGTTGCTGTCTCTGGTGGAACCAGCCAATCAAAATTCGCGAGGGGTTTCACGACAAAAAAGTTGCGCCCCACCGCCACCAGCGTGAAATCTTCCACCACGCCAGCGGCACGGCCTAGTCACATATTAACGATCAAAAATTCGTACCATATCGTGGCATCAAACTGTCTCGATATCCCGCCCACCTAGGACAAGCAGACGAATTTCCACAACTAGGCTGCGATTGCTGCCCAGATTACAGCATAATGGCGACACCTAGTGCAACTCAGCAGAAACCAATCCACTCGCTCATTCTAGATACTGGTCCCTTGATCAAGAATACCGTCTCGATATCTACAATTATCAACGCTGCCGAGGAACTTTGGACCACCCCTGCCATTCTCTCTGAGATCCGCGATGAAGCGACACGATCACGTGTGCAGACAACGCTGATTCCTTTTCTGAAAATCAGGAACCCTAGTCCAGCAAGCTACGATGCGGTTATTGCGTTCAGTAAAAAGACGGGTGATCATGCAGTTCTGAGTAGACAGGATTTGGGTATCTTAGCTCTGGCTTATGAGGTGCACTGTGAAAGGAACGGTGGAAACTGGGGTTTAAGAGAGGTACCGAAGGGAGAAATCAAGAGAAGGCCCGAGGAAATCGAAAGGGAGAACGAGGAAAAGGCGCAAAGAGAGGGCTCTTCAAGTTCCACAAAGAAGCGCAAGAATAGGCGAAGGGCGGGCAAATTAGCCAGCAATGCTGCCGAAGATGCAGCTGAAGAAGCGACAGAGGGCGGCCAGATTGACGCCGAATCTGCCGAGCCAGAGGCGGAAGATGAGGGTTGGGAACAGCCTACAGGCAAGCGGGCAGCGAAGGCCAGAGCGCCCAAGTCCACCAAATTCAACTTCAAGCCTGCCGAGGAGGTCGAAAACAACCCAGAACAGGCAAACCGATCGGAAGAGCAACCCGAATCAGTCGAGATAGACGAAGAAGACGGCGGTGTAAAAGTTACCCAAGAGCAGGTTGAGGAACAGATACATGAGCAGGTCGTTGCACAGGTTCAAGACCAAGTCCACGAACAAGTGCAAGACCAAGTTCAAGAGCAGCTCGACAAGCAGGTTCAGGGGGAGCTCGATCCTCATGCTGTAGAGCAAGTTGAGGAGAAACTCGAAGAGCAGGTCCAAGAACAAATTCAGGAGCAACTTCGAGAACAGGCTGGTGACCAAGGGCCGATCGAACAGTCAGCGACAGTCGAGGTACCCACCACCAACATCCACATCGAACAGGAAGCAGAGCTTTCACTCGCTTCTGAGCAACCTGGGAATGAGCAGCAGTCAGGCCAAGAGGTCAGCCCAGATGAGCCAAACCTTGAGCGAGACATGGAGGATCTCTCGATCTCTCATGGTGCTACTCAACAACCCACGCCCCCAACAACCGATGACTCTGCTGCGGACTCAGATTCAGATGGTGACTGGATAACCCCTCAGAATCTCACCGAGCACCAAGCCAAAGACGGTGTCATGCAGCCCCAGATCCACATAGCCGCCAATCGCCAACTGGATGTAGCAACCATGACTATCGATTTTGCGATGCAAAACGTGCTACTCCAGATGAATCTCCAACTCCTCTCAACAAACATGCAGCGGATCAAAAACGTCAACACAAAGGTGCTCCGCTGCCACGCATGCTTCAACATCGTAAAGCAGATGGACAAGCAATTCTGTCCCCGCTGCGGTCAAGCAACCCTGCAGCGTGTGACCTGCTCCACAAACGCGGCCGGAGAGTTTAAGATCCACCTGGCCAAGAACTACCAATACAACAAGCGAGGCGACAAATACAGTATCCCTAAGCCCATTGCTGGTACTGCGAACACCAAGTGGAGTCATGGTCAGGGCGGAGGCAAGGGTGGCTGGGGCAGGGATCTTATCCTGGCGGAGGACCAGAAGGAATACACAAGGCGTACAGAGGAAGATAAGCGGACTAGAACAAGGGATCTCATGGACGAGAACTATCTGCCGGGCATCTTGACAGGTGATCGGGGTAGGGCTGGTGGCAGAGTCAAGGTGGGTGCGGGCAAGAACGTCAATTCAAAGAAGAGGGCTTAGACCGCTGATGTGAGCGGCCTGAATCGAAGGTAGCTGAGGGTGTATAGGCACTGGCATAAGTGGATTTGGACGATTTGAGGTGGTGCATGGGAGGATCGGGTTGTCCAATTCTTTGGGATTGGGGGCGCAATGGAATATGGCGAATGGTGTTGGGCCTCGATTGATGGATCGCCGGAATTCATGTCTCAGATAGACGAACGATATGCTAAAAGTTCATATTTACTACTTCCACATGCCGCACCTGTTTTCCTTGATCTCGTTCAACTGTAGATCAACCCACGTCTAATCACCTTACGAAAGAATTACTCACCGAACTTGCTTGATCCTTCTCCTTTTCACCGCAACTTTGTATGTTCGAAGCATCTTCAAAGATATCACAGTGCATGCATCCACATGTCGCCATCCAACGAGTCATATACTAGCTTTATACTGGCCTATCTTCTTAGTTGCCAGACCACATTCCTGCCCCTGTAACCATGCCACTTAACAAATTTCCGTAAAACATCGGTGGAGGTAAGATATCTTGCCGATCCTTGGTCTTCTATGTAAGGGTTGAATCTCTACGCACGGGCGCTTGTATGTTGGTATCGATTGAGCAAGTTCTACGCATCATGTCAGTTTTCGCAGTAGCCTGCGAACTGTTCAACTGATCGCGCGGCTCGATACGTGGCTCCTTTCAGGCGCGGGCAAGTGCTGCAAGCTGCAAAGCAATTTTTCCAACTCGACACTTTACACCTATATTCCAAGCTTCATCCGTTTTAAATGCCCCAAGTGGCAGGTCGTAGGCTACCAGGTTGTGATTCAATCAATCTCAATGACAGGATGCCTCCATAGCCTGCTATCGGGTTTGTGGAAAACAATAGTATTGTATGGTATCCCGGCTTGCATGGCCGGAGTTGCTCAAAAGTGGCTCAGCAGCGACAAAGTGGCGTAAACCCACTCAGCTCCTTATGATCTCGCAAAGGTCACATGCATTGGTTTGGTGTAGAATCAGCTCGTAGTCAGCGATGATATTCCCATGATGGCTGTGATATGTTTCCAGACCCAACCTCAAGCTGATGGCGGCATACGAGTTCAGGCGACCGGTATATATCTCGTTAGACCAGTAGTATGTCGTCATCCGGAGGTGCACGCTTTCGTGTTTCCCAACCGTAGAAACGTGGCGTATAGTGACAGCCGAATTCGTGCGACACATAACCCTTACATAGCACTCACGTGGACTGCGCCCGAACGCCTCGCTTACGTCAAATGCATCCAGCTAGAGATATCATGATTGGCTCTGGATAACCCTGGCAATGCAACTGCGGCTCGGTCTTCGAGGCAATGGACGTATGTTGGCAGTGCGGTGTGAAAGGGCGCGTCAAGTGGATGATGGGGCGCCTCGAGATCCTGAACGTAGAAGAACTACGATACCGAGAGGCCGATCACGTGGATAGCATGGTCCAGAAACCTAAAAGGAGCTTCGTGCTCTCCATCGCATCGTAAAAGCCGTAATTAACTTGATTGTGCTGTCTGGAGTATACCGTGGTAGTCTCTTGTTGTTGCCATGACGATTCTTAGTATCCTCAGCTCTTGGACGTCGCTTCCTATATCATATCTGAGAACTGTATGTTTTCTTGTATCGTTCCTCCTTGTTATCTCTGTGAACATAGTACTTACCTTATCCCAGCTATCTAGACCTCTATACGCCCCTGAACGGACCGAGAGCCCTAGACAGCTCGTCCCCTCCGCGACCAAGAATGGATCGTCGAAGCCTTGCGACCACCGTACAGAGATCATTGCTCGTCTCCGTGGCCAAGAAATTTACGTTCCGGATGTGTATTACATATATACCGATTGGCTTTCCAAAGTGCATCCTGATGTCCAAGTGTTGAGAGATCATCTAGAAGGATACTTCCAAGAGTTCATCAGCACGGAGAGCCAAAGAAGGAAACAACGCAGAGTAGACAACGGCCTTTGCGTGGGATACTTCTGGACCCATGTTGAGCCAGAGAAGTTCATCGTACTAGGAGAACTTGTAGCTTGGGTAGATTTGTTCCATCATTCCGATAGTTCTTTGCTAATATGAAGCGGTAGTTCTTTTTCTGGGATGATGAAATTGATTGCGGCATTCTCACCGACGACCGCGACAAGACGGAAGCGTACTGTAACGATACACTCAACTTCATCCGATATTGTTTGCAACCAGAACTCGATGGCGAAGTTCCAGCGCCAGGGCGATTGCACAACTGCGGGCCATGGGTCAATATGGGAAAAGCGATGCAGGAAGGGCAATCGAAGGGTACGACCAATTAACATCTGTATCATGTGCATCAGCTAATAGATGTCGCAGAAGCACGCGACCGATTCGCCGAAGCCATTTACGACTTTATTCTTGGCGTTCAAACATCTCAGGCTACATGGGAACAGGTAGGAGTCATTCCTCGACGAAGTGAATGTGAGGCCTGAACTGATTCCCTATGTGCACTTTTTAGGGGATGTCCACCCTAGAGGAATACACGGCGCGTCGCCTAAGAACGGTCGGGACCAACCCTTGCATCGCTGTTATGCAATGGGCCTACAGCCTTACACTGCCTCCATCGGTATGGGACCACGAGGCTTTGTTAGCCATACAACGCGAGGTAGCCATTTCGGACTTCCTCTGGAACGACATCGTAAGCTTACGGAAGGAAACCGATGATGGCGACATTGATTCTGCAATCCCAGTCATGGTCTGGAATGATGGATGCAGTGCACAAGTCGCCGTCGATCGATGTGTGAGGATGGTGGAAGAGAGCTGGGCGAGACTGTTGGACGGAGAGAGGCGACTGCTCAAGGCACATGCTCAGGAGTCTGAGCAGATTAAGCGCGATATCGAGACGCTTGTCGGCGGATGTAAAGATGTATTGGTCGGACATATGGTTTATTCGTGAGTTTCCTGCGATTTGCATAAAGGAGCGTGCTGACGTTATACTAGACTTAAGATTCCGCGTAATATGTCGGCAGCAAGGATGAGCGAGATGGACTGCAGTTTCCGCGTCGTGTTATAGAGTCTGGTTACTGAAGACGTTGTATCGGGCAGGCTGTCTGGTGAGGCATCGCGCTGTGAACAGGAACGACACGATCGATTAAAGTGGAGAGGCTTTCATGGGCGTTCCGTAGTCTATCTACTATTTTTCGTTCCACCCAAAGAGCTTACGGCGCCGTGTATTCGTGATCGAGACAGATTGAATCCTGCCCCAGCCGGAAAGAACAATGATCTGATTCATGACACTCACTGCCAGCGCGAGCTCTTTGACTGCGCTCGGCTTTGAAGCAGCGATACGAGGTTCCACGCTTTGTGAGAGCTATGGCCACTATTGACAGACCAAGAGGCACGAGGGCGTTCGCGTGCTTGTCCTCGACCGCGGCGCTAAGAAGCGCTGGAACTATGCTCTGTTTGGGGGTATGGATGTTTGGAGTACGAATTTCTGGAGTGGAGTGGAGCATCGTGTGTCGTCGTGCGGACCGTTTTCAGGCAAACAATGGGCATGATGCCGGTGAGCCGTGATTGGTCGGATCGCGAGGTCTACATCTTCGACGAGGAGAGAACGTGCCTTTGTCTTAGCTTCCGCAGCCGGTATCAGATCTCAACCCGATTTTAGATTGGACCTCATGCGTTGTTCAGACCCCAACTTCATACTCCTGCCAATGTCTATGAGCAAGCGCAACGCTCCTCTTGATGACTACACTCATAAGCAAGCGTCGTGCTTGACTCGACTGAAGCGCTTCTTCGATGCCCACGCCGCTTACCGACATGCTCCGAAAGCCTGTCCGCCCCCTTTCAACTCGTATACGCTTGTACGCCGGAGTACGGGTGCGCCCACATATGATACCGGGGTCATGCGATGATCGCGATATTGACGGACGACTTCTCGGAGCTGAGCTGTTCAAAGGGCGCCCGATTCGAGAGTCGCCGGAGCTGGTAGCTGGGCTGGAAGCGCGTGGATAATAGATGTCTCGCACCAATGCCCGGTTGGTCCAAGTCCCCGACGATAGTCACCTACCATCGGATGCTGGGAAGCGACATAAGGCTCCTGGATCCCGACCCTCGGGATGAAACCGTCCTGGGCGTGATCTCTCCCGAGCTCAGTCGGCCTTCATCTCGTATTGCACCAGTCTCTTCATCCAAAGTGTTCACAGCGGGACACGTAAGACTGTAGCCGTTGTCGTCCCGCCAGCACTGTCTTGGCATGTAGCTCCAAGCTTGCGCCTATGGCGCCAATAGCGCGTCTTTCCAGATCCTTTTGTCATGATCTAGATCTAGCTCTTGCGACTGGTCTCTGATAGCGGCCTTTGGTTCCTGACCAATCGTGAAAAGTCCTTGGGCTCTCGAGGTCTGAAGGCCTTGTCTGAACTAAAGGTATCTCCGATATTGCTTCCCAGCCGCTGAGCATATCGCTACGGACAAGCTCAGCCGTCGCCTACAAGCAGCATATATCCCCGGACGCACGATCTGCTTGGCTGTGCTGTGCTCATCTTGGCTTGCCCACTGGGTAGCTCCTCGATACTGATTTACGTCGTTGCAGGAACAGTTCCAGGCTACGGTGAGCGTTTCTTTGCTTTGGTAGGGATTCCGTAGTGACTTGTTCTGGATAGAAGCATAAGCATCCAAGGTGACGAGACCACACATACCGAGTGCACGATACAATTTGCCCCTTGCCCGGCGACGGCTGGGTGCTGACTGTTCAGGCGCTCGAGATCTCGGTGCGGGGTTATACTATGAGTGTGCCTTATCTGACCGGCTTCTAGATTCGAAGGGGGCCGCGTGTGCGGCAGTGGGGGATCGATTTGATGGAAAGCGTTCCGTTCGGTGCGAGTACTGGAGGCAACGTGCCCTTCGATTGGGGGCATTGAGCCGTCAAGGTGTGTGCGCATGACTTGCGACTTCACCCAGCGTGCCGCTATATGTCGACCGGTGAGTTCCTGCTCGCAATCTCGCCTGTTTGCGTCGCTGTTGAGCGTGTTATGTCAAATGACAAGGATTGCCGTCCGGTGAAGAAAGGTCTACGATGCACGTCGCAGGAATCTGCTTTGCCTTGCCGCCGTTTAGGTAAGGGTACATCACCGCTGCAGCCGGTTGCTCCATTAGTTCAGCGAACTCGCCAATCGAAAGTCTGCAGAACAGTGTGGAAGAAAGGAAAGAAGGCAAACTTGCAGGTGGCCCTTTAGGTGGCCTTGACGCCGCACGCCTTAGTATGTCAGCCGTGTCCTATGGGTGTCTACTTAAATCTGGCATACCCTTCCTCTCTGGAACTCAAGAAGTCGCAAGATTCACCATATTTCGAAAGAGATTGGAGTCAACTTACAAATACCGCTTCGCAAAGCCGCCGAACGGGCATAAACGATTGGATACGCTTGCCGTTGGTCAACATAATAAGCGCCCATGGAGAAACACAGTGCCCGGACGCCTGCTTATAACCCCTCTTTCTCGCAGAGCCGCATCTCTACAATTGTCGCCTCGACACACATGCATATCTTATCATGGCAATGGTCTGGCCATACAAGAAGAGCAAGGGCAGGCATCACCATTTCTTTACCATTCACAAGCTTGATCAACGGAAAAAGAACGGTGTCTCGATGTCTCCTACAGCATATCACTAATCGGTTACCAAACAAAACACATGCGACCGCAATACATTTTGGGTGGTAACTCTACACAACATTGACACGGTCTTTGCATTGCAGCCATGACATCGACCTGGTCTAAGACTTAGGCAAGCTTCCTGCTCAAACGGTTCGCTAGGTCGCCTTTTGATTGTCTGGCAATAAGTGCCGTGGCGGCAGACGGCACACATACAGGGCGCTTCGCTAGAAGGGATCCACCCTTGATCTCTCTTAGGTTGGCGCTGTGCGACTCCATCCTGTTGGTTCGTCGGTTGGCACCGGCTGTTATGCTGCAGGCGATGGGACATGTTGAGCGCCATCCACGGCCGGTTGGCACCGATGCTTTTTGCTGAGATGCAGCTGACAAAGTTAACAGCTGTCGAGACCCGAGGTTTCCACAATGCTGCCATAGTACAACATGGTCCCGACGTATTATCATCTTCAAGAAGCAACGAGTCTTGATACATAGTCGGCAGAAGTCGCTCGTCCATACCGTCCCTCCGGTGACCCGAGACAGCTATACATCAACACTGATCAGCGGCGAGTAGATGAAACTGCCCACAGCGGGGTAGGGAATACTGGGCTGATAACCTATGGCCTACGTATACGCTTGCTGTAGCCGATGCAGGATCCTGCGCCATGCCTGTTCGAGAGCATCTCTAGCTTATCAGAGGCTGCTCCGAAACTGTTCGACAAGCCCCATCCCGCACTGTTGTCATTTAGGAGCTCGTCGTCTGACCTCTGTGACTGGGATGAGTCGTCTTGCAAGCAGTAGATCGCAGAGCCGCATGGCGAAGAGAAGGATAAAGGCGTGTCAAAGTGAGGAGACCACAGCGGGTTGGAGTAGAGCAGACGCATCCGAAACAAAGCCAAACACACCACACCGTTCATATAGGGTACACTGCACGGAGACGCACGAAGACGCACGATGGCGGGCAATTCTCCCAACTCAGTGGTAAGTTGCATTGGCTCAAACACGTGACGTTTGCTAAACCATCTTTCCAGCCACCATTCATCTTTCAGGTTGACGAGATCTTCGAGAATCTGGGGGATGCTCCTGACCAGCTGGATCGTCATGGCATATGGCAACCTACTACAGCCCCTAATGCGAGTCATGACTATACTCCCGGGGTGGGTGCCTCGGGCAAGACCTGGCTCTGCGATGGCTTGCAGATACGCGAAGTCATGTTCCCAACGACTGCCCAATGGTACAAGACGTACTCGGTTTATTACGCATCTGGAGCCGGATTTTGGGTCCTGAAAGGAGATGCACGCAATCCACCAGGTGACGATGTTTTCCACAAATTGCAGTTCAACTATTACCAGCACCCTCCCGAATCGTCTTATCTGACTTCTTCCGGTCAATACAACATGCTCCGTGTGCAACCCCAGGATCCATGGGCGAATCTGCTCCTGCCTGACATATACCACACTAGTGCTGCTCCCTCAAGCCCACAGTACGGTGGACTTGTAGGCGAGTTACCAATTTTTCTAGCTCTGATGGCCTTTACGACCTCTCGAGAATACCTCCCCTCTGTTCTGCCCCATCTGTTCACTAGAGGGAACTGGGTACCCTCGCACACCTGGCAGTTCAAGAGTATGTCACCTGACTTTTGAACACACGCATTCTCATACTGACTATTACAGGAACTGAAAAGCGTGGTGTAGTCGTCAAAGTGTACAACTGTCCAGCAGGTTCTTATCCGCAGAGACCCACAGGCTCCACGTTCACTGATTTATACAACTATGAGATCGGTCAAACTGTCAAGTACTTCCACTGAAGACTATGCTGGTATCTCGGATGGGGACGACGTCGTCTGTGCTAGGACCGGTGACTGCACTTCGTCTTGTCGGTTCTACAGCATTACCGGTAACCGATTCAACTCTCACTTGCAACGCCTCGCTCCGATGGTTCAGACATACGTCACACCAATTGTAGAGATCATACTTTGGTAAACTATCCTGGCCTGTCGGTTTCACGCGATTCTTGATTAGTCGGATTCTTCCTTTCCTTTCCGCGTCTTTTGTACTTGGTCTCTCCTGGTAGGTACCTCAATTATTTTGGCTCTGCCATCTGTTATTTTCTTTCACAAACTGCAAACTACCATTACGTCAGTTATGAACCAAGCTAGCTATCAAACGTTTTCTGAATACAACATCATTAGTCCGATTCTAAGCACACATTTCTGATGAGCACAGTGAATGCCCCAGCTGTTATCGACTTGACCGTATTCTGATACATTCATAAGCCGACGCATGATTTGAAAAATCAATCTTTATGGGTATCACAAACGGCCGAACACCTTATTTCTGCTCTTCAGCTTCCCATGCCCCAAACAATGACATTGCCATCGCCACCACCACTACACCACTCCCTCCTTGTTTTACAGAAGGCCACAGCAGACACGACGTCCTTGTTTGCTTTTGTTGGTATGACAGGCGCTGCACCTCTTACTTCCCTCATCTCGGAATGCTTAAACTTATACAAACACGTTCCCTCCAACATATCCCACGCAAACACCATGCCGTCGTCACTTCCACTAAGTACTACGCTATCATTCAGGCCTAGCGTGCTCCTGACTCTCAAATGCTTGTTCACGAAGGCGTCGTCCTTGTAGGTTTTGAGTACTTCCCCATTCGTCCGGTCCATGAGCCTCACAGTAGAATCCAGGGATCCGACCAGAACCTCAGTACCCTTTTTACTGACAGCCAAACTCGTGCAACTCGGTCCTATAACATCAACCTGACACATGCCCATTCTGAGATCATAATTCCTGACGCGACCGTCGACGCTCGCAGCCAGAATATCCGCGTCGTGTATCGTAACATCAGAAATACTGTCTTTGGCGTCTGAAAGTGTCATGATGGGCTTGTACGCGTTGGACTTGGTATCCCAGATTCTGACCGTCCCATCGTATGACCCGGTCGCTATGATGCTGTCGCCCTCGCCTCCGAAAACGCCGCGGTTCACACGCCCAGCATGGCCAGTCCAACGGCGCACCGTCTGCGCCGTCTGCACGTCCCAGAGGAAAACTGTTTTGTCGCCGCCTGTGCTCACAAACTTGTCGTTGGCCGAGTTGACGTCAATGCTGAGGACTTCATAGCCGTGCGCGGTATATTTGTTCACGAGACCCGGGGGCGATTGTGAGGACGTGGTAGGAGCGGTTGAGGTAGGCGGCGCTTTCGATGGGTTGTAAAGACGGATGGTACGGTCGGAGGCGCCGGTGAGAATGTAGGTTTGAGAGCCGGAAGAGTAGGCGACGGCATGGACAATGCCGGCGTGGCCAGTCAATCGTGCGATAGGTTTTGTCGGGAAAGACATGTCGATGTGGTCGACACCAGCACACTGGTTACAGTAAGATTAGGGTATCCACGGGCGTCTGCGAATGCGTCTGCGTCGTTGGAGGATAGTCGGTGTATGTGTTAGATGCCGCAGCTATAGAGGACAGGCGCTCAAGGCATGGTGAGGTGAAGCAGATTGGAACAAGGTAAGGAGAGAAGCTGTTGCGCTCTTGCTGGCCGTATCTCTAGCGAGACTCTATGGCGAGACAAAGACGCGCATCGCTATTGCGCAAAAAACCTGCAAACATGTGAAGACGCTGGGAATGGAGACATGCGCAATGCATCCGGTACCTGCCCAGGCCGAGGTGGGGCGATGACGCTCGATTAGCTCCCGCGACTTTTTGGGGCCTTGGTTGATCGCTGCCTATGCACATCTTGTCAACAATCCCCAAGGCTACGCAGTCTATACGTACATCAGTCACTCCTCTCTCTTCCAGGACTTCACACAAGCCATAGCAACGACCTGGAGATAACCGACCATGTCCTTCCAGCAACTCGACAACGCCCCCAAGGCCGACGACTTCACCCCACTATCAGAACACCAATCGCAGACCCCGACGTCCTTTTTCAGCGCAAAGCCCGTTCTCCATGCTCACTATGAGGGCATGACTCTGGTGGCCGCTGCTGACCAGCTAAAGCAAGACGCGGCGTTTAGCAAGTTCAGCTCAAGACGCGAGGGTGAAGAAGACTTTGTAGATGGCATTGACGTCTGGGTGTCCTCTGAGTAGGTATTCCATTTGGCTACCCACAGAAGATGCTAACTCAGAGCTCTAGAAATGTGGTTTTGTTTCAGAGCACGCCCTCTCCTGTCGGCGTTTCGATCCCATATCCTTCTCTCGCCCTCCATGCGACCATGAAGTACAAGACTACGATTGAGGCGCTATACGTGAACATATCACTCAACGACGCCGACACCGTAAATGAGGACGACGATATTCACATGCTCGAGGTCACCCTACTGCCCCCGTCGTACACCTCGAAACCCACCGAGACATGCATTACAGACCTATTCACCGCGCTGAACACCTGCGCAGACCTGCATCCCGACCCAGATGCCAGTGATGACGATGGCGAAGACATACTGGACGACACAGCACCCGGTGCGTCGGGTTGGATAACGGCTGAGAACATGGACGAGTATATGGATGAGAATGGTAACTTCAGTGGCATGGTGATTGGAGAAGAGCTGGGACCTGGTGCCGGAACAGTGAGAGCAAGGGAAGACACCGAGGAAGGCGCCAATGGTTTGAATGGTACAGACGGGCACGAAGGGAAGTACTATCGCACCGGCTGAAGCTGTTTACATGGAGAGAGTGAAGAGACATCACAACGTCAACAATGAACGACAGAATGATACCCCGGGCAAAACTTTCATGTGGCTTTAGTAGCATTGGCTGTGAGTGACCACTTGTCCTACCACCCTTAACACAACCATTCTCACATGAGTTCAGAACAACATCGCCGCAAATACAAGAAATTACGAGTTTTTTACCTCACCATACCCATCTCTAATCGCTTCTCACCCCTCACAGCTTCTTTCGCGTAAACTGGCAAAGGCTCTTGAATTATACCGACTTCTAAGCCCTTCTCTACATCTGCCTTCCATGTTGTCTTACCCCCTCTTTCTTGTCTTTCGACTCCCCACTTTCCAATGATAGTACCAGCTTTTATGTTTCGCCGTAGGCGGCGCTGGTAGAGGAGAGAACTCAACACGATGAGACCGAGAAGACCGATGACGAGCCCGACAATAACGGCGGTGCGAATTGACTCTTTGGTAGGCTCCCGAGAAGGTCGAGGGCGTGTGGACGGCATAGCTATAACAATGCGAGACACGCGCTTCGAGCAGTGGTGGACCGATTACTGCTTGCTCTTGTGTAAGGACGAGACTTCTAAGTACATGCAGACTGCTTTGAAAGATGTACCCCCAGTAAGACGAAACAGAATCTTGCTACACCCAATCAGGAGATATGGTGGACGTGAAGACGCAATCCGAATTCTTATATCTTCTGACTGACCATTTGTCAGTACTCGACCTGTCACTAAACACTACAGATGGAACAAGAACAATAGCTTACAACAACGGTAATTCAACAGATGTGTAGACCATCCATTAGAAGAAACATAAAACGGGTATTGCTAGTAGAATATATAGGAGGCACAAGCTCTGCTCGTCCCATGAATTAGTATACATCTACACCACGCTGATCTCACAACGTAAGGCTGATGCTTGATGTTACACAGCATCCACACCGATCTATGCCCAATCATCTTCTCAGCCAGACCGGTTGGTCTCTTGTCCCACCAATTGCGACAAAACATATGCCAAAACGGCCCCCAAAGGCGCGTTGGCCCAGATGAAGGCTTGACGCAGAAGCTGCATGCGTCGAGTTTCCCCTCTTTTTTGGGTCTGCAGACTGGCCGCTCATCGCCGTTGTTGGTTGGACTCGAGCCTCATCTCTTGGCTCGGATACCGAGATCGGTGAGCGATTGTATCAACAAAGGGACTTGGCATGCTTACTATTGCACACATGGCGAAGGGTGAGGTGTTTACGGCGGTCGAATGGGCATCAACACCGCATGCAGTTGGCTTCTTTTTTATCTTCTTGGCGGGGACGCGGGAAGGCTCGGATAGGGAACTCGCAGTGGAGTGTTTGCAACAGGTGCAGGTTGTTGTACAGCGTCTGCGTAAACTGGTGGCCATCCTGTGGATGTATGTTCGTTCATTCGCGGACGACCTACACCTGACGTACGCCTACGATCCTTCATCGCTTCTTTGTATGTTGGGGGCACATCTTCTACGGGTGATTCTACTGCGTCTCCGCTGCCTCTCGAAGTACTTGCGTGTTCCCCACGTGTCCTTTCAACATAACGTCGCTCAGCTGCAGCTCCCTCTTCTATAGCCTGTTGGCTACGCAACTCGCTCAAGAGTAGCGGTCTTGCCTTTTCACGCTTATGAGACCACGCGGACGGGGGGACACGGCGCAATAGTAGTATGACAACGATGACACCGACTACCACGCCAATGATAACTCCAACACGCTGGCCAATCGGCCATCCATACCATCCGTCTTTCCGACAGTTGTTGAACCTCGATGGGACACAGACATCGATGGAGTTTCGAGCTGGAGCTGGATAAATAGAAGTGGGGAACAACGTATCCCACGTGTCCTGGGTTGATGTAGGTGCAGAATCATAAGTGCTTGTCGAGTAAGGAGGCTCTGCTTCATTGCAGGCAGTCCCGTTTTGTGTGCCATGGGTACAGTACGCGCTGTATCGGTATGGCATCAGCACACCAAAGTCCGATGCGCCGTCTCGTGGTGTGCTAGACACAACGAACAATTGACTCCTAACACTTGGTCGATTCATGTAGAGCGGGACTGTCGCATCTATTACGTCGAAAGTCGTGTACATAGCAAGTGTACATGCCAAACTTGTGTTCTCCCATCCGTCACTTGGTTTTGGCACTACAAGTCCTTGATCAACTTCACCTTGTGAAGTCCAGCCAGCTATCTCATCGGATGCCGGAGACGTCGATTGGATGGCTTGGATGTCGCCGCCGCAGAAGGGCCAGCCTAAATCGTCTGTTTCTCCTCTTTTGCCGCCGCTCTCCAAAGGAGGACACACCAAACAATATATCTGTACGGAATGGATATAACCTGTCCATGTAGTATCGGACTCCGGATTCGATCCGATGAAAAGCGGATCTATGATGTCGTGTATCTGAACGGGAGCGGTCCCTGGTCCAAAGCCATCGACAGGGTAATTGTCTCTGTCGTCAAGCAGATATTGCAGGTATATCCTCATGTAATCAGACGGGTTGTTGCCGGGTTTGAATGGTTCATTGGTGAATGCTGGCCAAGACGGTGGATCTGGTCCTGGAGCAGGAAATTGGAGTTTAGGAATATTCGCGATCATGACTGTTACTATGGTGGCTGGTGAATCAAAATGCGCGCCATTATCTCGAAGTCTTGACAGGACGAAAGCCATACTATATATGCCTCCAGGCACCGAGTTGTGAAGTTGTAACTTTTACCTTTTAGGAATACCAAGAACCGTATCGTTATCGTATGGAACGCCACAGCGTACACAAAACTTGGTGTTCCGGCCTCGAGTTCCATAACCGAGAGGGTGCATTTGCAGGATTGGTGGGAACGCCATTGGCGTTACCGTGCAAGCCCTTTTTCATGAAGCGCGTGACATATGGGCTGGGATCCTGTTGCGCAATGGCTTGGTACATTCAGCCTCGTAGGGCTGTCTCCATGCCGCATACCCGCATGATAAATTGGTCGGGCATATGACGCTACGCGCTTCAATCGACTATCATGCCAAGTTCAGAGGCAATCCGACGAAGAGTCCCTTCGCAAGCCTACTGTGAGGATAATCCGTTCCGAGACTGGTGCCGAGTAATTGTATCCTGATCAGTCGGAAGACTTGGGTTGGCGCAATCACGCGAATGAGAGCGTGCAAGTACAACAGCAGTCTGCATGCTCGGTCGAGGCATACCCTGGGGCTTCGGCGTATGTTGGGGTAAGCTAGGCGTCCCAAAGACTGATTATCTTTGTAGTCTCAATTGTGGAGGAGATCACCTTCAGCTATGAACATGTGCTGGAAGAGAGAAGTAAGGGCAGTGCAGAAGACGTGTCTAGGTCATCCTGACTGCGGCAAGAAAGGTATGGCCGCCATGAGAGGATGATAAGCTACACACGTGAGATAGAATTCCTCTTCTTAGACAAAAATAAGGATTCGAAGCTGAGGGGCGAGTGGATGTGAAAGAGGTGCAAGCTTCTTAACCCACCCAGTCGCCAGTCGTATCTTGACCCAAAGCACCAACCAATGACCGTTGCCATACACATCGGGCCCCGTCAAGCCCCCTCAAGAAGACCTCAAGGCAATTCTAAACACCCGTGGGGCCAGTCGTATCCTGGCGTTTTCGTATGAAACACCGTCAAACTTACGTGGCCTCCACCGCCACGTCTGTGCGCCACACTGTGGCTGGCCAATCAGCCACATTACGACTAGGATCATGACGTTTGAGCATGCGCTCAGTAAGGTTTACGCATGGGCGTGGTTGCCATACGATTGTTTATAAGCGCGTGAGTGCCCCAGGGAACGATAGTCATTCAAAGGATACGGTTGCTTTTATTCTTTCACACACACACTCCGTTGTACGACTCAAAGCGCAAACAGCCGTCAACTTTGGAATATCGCGAACACATCACCGAGTACATCAAGGCGCGAGAAAGAAAGAAATTACGAAGATGATTAAAACACTCCTCTTGATCCTGATCACTATCTTCAGTAAGCCCTTCCCCTGTCCATTTCATGCGCGAAACCTTTGTTAACGAATCTACAGTTCCACCTGTCGGAGTCTTCCTCGTAGCGGGATGCGGCGCCGACTTCTTCATCAACCTGCTCCTCACAATTCTCGGCTACTTTCCCGGCCACATCCACGCCTTCTACGTCGAATACGTATACATTAAGCGACGCGACGAGATACGCGCCAGCATCTACGAAGCGCGTCCTGCGCCGGGTATCTACAGCCAAAAAGTGCAAAATGGTGGTCATAAGACGGTGCCTGTTGCGCCCGCACCTGCCGGAGTCGAGGCAGGATATGGGGGTGTACCGGCACAACAAGGCTATGTTCAGGAGCAGCAGCAGGGATACGGAACGGTGCATTAGGCTATGAACAGAAGAGTTGAGGGTTGAAGTGAAGGTTGGAACATGAGGTAATGGGGCCTGGGGTCAGGGTTGTCGGTAGAATGTGTTGGGCATGCGCATGCATGTAGACAGGATAATAGGCGTTGAGCTTGAGCTTAGCTTTGATTCTTGCGATACCACTCGTTTTGAGATATCCGAGTTCTTCATAATGTAACTCACTTGTTTCTCCGCACATCATACACCAAGCAACGGGTCGTCAGTTATTGCTCGTGGTATTGTACATATATGTACAGTATGCTCGCCATGGTACCCTGGTACCCGAGCTGCTTTGTTGTGATACACGCTCGTGACTCTACCTCTTCTTGCCTCTGCCCTTCTTCTTGCCACCCATCATGGCGGCTGCAGCGCCAGCACCCTTCTTTTTCTGTCCTTCTGCCGTACCCAGCGCAGCCTTCTGCCTGAGATACATCCTGACGACATTCTCCACACTCCCCCTGTCGTGCTTGACAGTCCTCATGTACGTCAACCTGGCGCGTCTCGCCCTCTTAGCAGCACGCTGCACAACCTCGATACCCTCTACCAATGGGCTATAGACCTTGTACCACATCTCTACACCCACGCGAGTGAGTTGGCCACGTAGGAGGATAGCGGTGTCGGTACCACGGCGTCGGATGTTGATGCATACACCAGCAAAGGGATCGCCGGTGCGTTGGCGTACAAGTAGAATGTCGCCGACTCGCGCGCATTCTGGGTTGTCCTTTGCGAAGAGGCGGGTTCGTGCGCCTGTGGGATCGAGCAAGCTTATTTGCGAGGCGTTTACCGCGGAGATGGGATCTGGACAAGTCTTTTTGATGTTGGAGGCTGTCGGTCTGAGGACGGGGACGCCGAATTGATGGCCTATAGGGTGGAATTAGCACTTTTGTTGATATATACAATCCAATCTTGTAATGCATGCATTGACGTGACTGGCGACGAAAAGGGCGGTCGTACTCAATCTCCGGTCCACGCTCTTCTCCTTCATTACCGGCTGCCACTTGGAATCGATAGGCTTTTTCTGTTTCCGACGCTTGATGGTCACCAACTCTCCATCCTTGAATTGGCCATCTTCTCCATATAACGTTGGGTACAAGGCCCTGTGCAACTGTTGACTCAGGTCTGGCTTCCGTGTTGATAATCGCTGTTCACGCTTGGCGGGCAATATGGGTGTCGTGGGCGTTGCATCGACAGCAACTGCATCAGTACTCGCGAATCGTTTACATCGTATGGCTCTGAAGGCGACACGCTGGGCTGCAGCCCGCGTGCAGGGTATGGCGGCTGACATTGGCGGGCGGAGGTGGAGTAGTCGACATGAAGTTCAGCTTCAGGAAATTCGATGTCGCTTATGTCAGCATTCATCCATTCCGCACAGCTTGCATTGATTCGCTTTCCCATCACAACCACATGTTTCACTGATATCTTGCATTTTTATCTCGTCATCGTATGTGTCCATGTATCTTTTCAAACTAAAATGTATGCCAGACCACCGTTGTGCAGTGCACTGACCACAACCGGTGTGAACGTCGCTTGCACTTCCGTATCGCTTCTATCAAACAGTCATGTGCACGTCTCCCTAGTGGAGTGGATTAAAAAGAAAATAACTTTTGGAAATGCAGATCACCGCCAGTCCTGGTATACTGCAGCGCATCCGCCCATGCTAAACAAAAAAAGGCAGCCCAAACACCATGCTTGCGCGAGGTTAGGCAACAAAACCACGAGTGGACAAAGATAACCAGACAGGCCCGCGGAGAGAACCCGGGACTTCCGTCTCAGGCACCCCATAGCCATGCAATTCACCGCTTTTCTACCCCGATACTCCAAAGGAAAGGTAAGGCCAGACGCCGTTGAGATGCTACCGTCCGACGCCGATGGAACTAAGGTGACATGTCGAACCGAAGGAATTAAAGTCGCGCCTGGTTGAGTTGCTCGCTTAAACCTAGGACAACGTTGGAATGCTGAAAGATCTCGCCCTGGAAGATGAAGCCAGCCGTCAGCAATTGATCTGTTCAAAGTCGATCTCGATCTCTCTCCTAGGCGTCTCTACCTCTTCCATCCATGTAAGACCGTTGGCAGCCTCTTCCACCGGGAACACCTCCTGGGCGTACTCCTCCATGGAGCGGTTTCCTTCCCACAGCTCAAGAGAGACCTTGGGAACGTCTGGCTCAAGATCAGGTCCAAAGTATGGCGCGCCCTTCTCTCCCAGCGTGTATTCCAGCGCGGAAAGGTGCTCCCGATAACCTGTGGGTGTGGGCACGTTGATCATTATGGGGCCCCGCTTGTAGCGGACTGGTCTCCGGAGACCAGTGCTAAAAGCTTTGCAGACTTCTCTCGGGGTCATGGATGCAAACGCAAGGGGGATCCTAAACTAGTCAGTACATGATCAAAAATTACTCGTGCACTTCAGCTTCTCTACAACGCAGCCACGTCATAGCAGCAAATGAGAAAATGACAGAAAATTTGACGGTTGACGACCGGTGATGCGACGCCACCAGATCGAACCACTGTGGAGACTGTCCGCATGATGTGGACCAGGACATGCAGACGCAGAGTACGCTTACCGCTTGCCATTCCACTTTCGTGGACCTTCCTTAAATAGTTGGTATACGGCTGGCCCTATATCGTGTTCCGAGTCGAGCCAGGGTAATGGCTGATCAGGGTGAAAAGGAGCTTGCCAAACGAAACTTCCATCGTACTGATGCTCCATGCGGAAGAGCGGGAAATCGAGGCCGGTAAAATTATTGTGGTAAATACCGCAGTAAACGAAAGTCGCAGGCAGACCAATTTGGCGGATGTATTGTTCGACTGTGAATTTGGGTGCCCATAGCGGAAGCGCTCTCCAGTTGTTGCCGAACACAGAGTGGTCTGGCATGCTCGAATAGATGTAGTGTTGAATTCCGGCTTTCTTTGCGGCATCGGCAAGCGATCGACCAATAGCAACCTCGTCTCCCCAGTGTGTGGTATTTATGAACGCACATTGCGCGCTCTTGAATAGATCGTCGAGAAATTTCTTGTCCTCCAGCGCGCCAATGTATACAGTGACATTTTCCAATTCAGACAGCTCCCGTGCAACTATTCCGTTCAGGTCTCGCATTTGCGCTCGAACTTGCCATCCTAGTGCGGCGGCCACGCGAATGAAGCTCGCCGATTGGCGGCCATTGCTGTTAATGGTAACAACGGTCCTTTGCATTCGTGTGTCGTTGAATTTGAATGTTGGGCAAGACAAAAAGAGTAGTCTAGAGAATTTTCTCGGGGTCCTGTAGTGGTTGCGACTTTCGGAAGGATAGTCGTGGGTATATAAAACGCAAACAGAGCCAAGGCGCGAGGATACCGGGGAGTTGTCACCTGGGGCTCCGGGAAGTAGGCGGCAGCTCAATGGCGGACGAGGGCGAGATAAGGATTTGGTGTAAGGGTAGTCGTAACCTTGGGTTGGTTTCGGTTCGGCGGCGTCAGCGATGCCGGTTCGGCGGGCAGACGATAACGTGCTTGCAACACACAAAGGTGGTCAAGCCTTTGGTAGTGCGATCGATGGGAGGCACGTGAGGCGACTTAGACAGGGTTGCGCGCGAAGCTAGTTGTCGTGTTCTGAGGTTGAGGTTGCGGTCCGATTCATTTACCTTTGACGTAGACACACGCAATGCTTAAAGAGCAGAGCTACGGTCGAGGACGCCGGCCGGAGAAACAGGAGAAGCCCAAAACCGAGCCGTTTTTTGTATGACATTACAGCCAAGTTTGGGCTCGTCATTTGCGTTGCTGGGAAAAGCCTTACCTAATAGTCCACCCACAAGGGCGAATAGGCTCCGCTTGACATCGCGAACACCTGACCACGCCTAGTACTTACCACAGTCGGTCAGCGCAATATGCCCGTAATGGTCCACTTCATCACTCGAGGCTCCTAGAGTTGCCATACTGGGCAATTGTGGAGCTATCGTTCAAAGTCGCGTTTCGTTTTTTCGACACGCAGTACTATGCATACACAAGCGAGCAACGTGCACTATCTTCAGACTGCAACGAGCTTGGTAGGCTAACTCATAGACGAGGTCTCCACAGTAGAATCTGCTCGTAACGCAAAGAAATCGAAGAGGGGCAGTGTCTGCGAGTCAATGCGGGGGATACACTAAGCTCAGGAACCGCGAGTAACGGGTGTATGGAGCCGCCAGAAACAGTTGTCCTATCCACGATGCTCTGCTCGGAGCCACCCACCGTCACCTGTAGAGAACGTGCTATCATCGAGTTACTCCGAATGTAAGGGCCATCACGGTGTCAGTTCTTGGCACAGAGATTTCTTTTACTAACTGAAACAAGCTCCCGAGGTCTCCATCCCCCTAGCGGGAGGCCCTGGTCTATGTACATCCTCAATCTATATGGGGACACGCACTTGGACAACTTCCCCACACCAATAGTTGGCCTCTCCAGCAGCATCATTTGTGTATATCTTCATGTCCACGTCGACCCTGGCCAGACCGGCGTTACAGTATAACAGGTGTCAAACATCATCTGCTCATGTTGGCGGCAACGTTCCGAGTGGGTTGTGCTCATTGATAGCAGCCGGGATATTGTCGCGTAACTCCAATGATTCACGCCTCTCAACGCCGCAGCAAGCAGCGTACGTCGGGCTGATCCCGGTGCGTCACCAGACTCTGGGGACTGACGTGCCATATATGGCGACATTTCGAGGCGCCACGCACCCATCTGATAGACACTCCGGTCGCTAGGCTGCAGCCAACGAGCAGCCACCATTACCCGTGCTCCCAGCAGTACTCAACGTGCTGCGCGCTTATCCAATCACACGTGCCCAAACTTCAGCGTTGCCGTCGCCCTCTGATGCATGCAGCTTTGCGGCACTGACTTCATCGCTGTGAAGATGGGCTCCTGCGTCGATTAATGTCTGTACGTGATCTGGTAAGCCAGCGGCTGCGGCCAAGAAGAGCGGGGTATTTCCTGATCGGTTTCGAAGATGCACGGAGGCGCCTTGAGCTAGAAAGTCTCGCAGAATCTCAACATTCGGGCTTGTTGCCGCAAGATGCTACATGGGCACGTCAGCAAGGAACGCAATCTCGCGCGGACGGAATAAAGTCACTCCAGAACCGGATGCAGTGCAGTGATGGGCTGAAAGATAAGCGACTGCGTCTTGCCGCACCACTGGTACACGGCTGAGAGCTGTTTGGCTCTGTTCCTCTGATGCCGACGGCCTCTCGCATCTTTATCTTGATAATGATGTATGCGTTGCCTGTCTCGGAATGCTGCTAGCCATGCTCTAGATATTGTGCGCCCGATTCCGATACCGGCTCTTACATGATACAGGAACAACGGAGGCATCGCAACATGTGCGGTTCCTGGAAAGTAGAAAGAAGAACAAAGATAGGTATATGAGTGCTGACTGGACGGAGAGGCACTTACTACAGGACTGTTCATCTGATAATCGGCATCGTTGAGTAGCCATCGAGGCTCTCCTCGAATAATGTCTTTCGTCGCTTGCAGATCGCCTTTTTGAACAGCATAGCCGAGCGCTGTAAGACTTGAGAGCTCAGGGGTAAGAACACCGCTCCTTGATGGGTGCTCAAAATGGGTTCGTGTCGTCTCAGTAAGCTCGCCACGTAGCGAAACAGACATGCGCTTCGCAACTTCCTCGGGTGTAGCATCCGGTAGTGCAAGAAGGTAGGCTAATTTGGTGAGCGCTGCTTCTGAGGTTAGATCTTGGCCAAAGACGACTCCAGCACGACCAAGGAATGCCCCTGGTGCGTATAGGGCGCTGACACTGCCACTTAAACACTGTGTGACATTTACAATCACAATCCCCCTTTTCACTGCGTCTGCTAAGCATCTAGTCATTGCGCTATCTGGTCCGCCTGGGGTATTTCCGGCTCCAAAGGTCTCGAGCACTAGCCCTTTAAGGCCTTCCAAACGCAGGACTGCATCCACCATCGCTGGTGTAATGCCTGGGAACACGCGTAGACAGGCTACATGTGCTGTATCCAGACTCGTCTGGATGGTAAAGGGTCTGAGATCGACGGATCTATGAACGCGATGCCACAGGACATTGGTCTTTGTAGAGGATACAGTTGCCAGTGGTGGTAAGTTTGGGCTACCAAACGCATCAAAATCTTCTGCGGATACTTTGGTGGCGCGATTTCCTCGGAATAGTTTGAAGTTGAAGAAAAGACATACTTCAGGTATCATAAAGTGCCCGGCGATGATCAGAGAATTCAAGAGGTTATCTTGCGCATCGGTTTGCAAGTTCATCATTGGCGCTTGTGATCCTGTCAAAATGACAGGCTTCCCCAGGTTATGGAACATGAAACTCAAAGCCGATGATGTATAGGCTAGCGAGTCTGTGCCATGCAATATAACAAAGCCATCGAAGAGTTGGTAGTTCCGTTGGACCGTTCGCGCGATCTGATCCCAGCCATTGGAGTCGATGGAGCTACTATCGAGCAACTTTTCAAACTCAAGTACGCAGTATCGCACGCGGCGTTCATATGTGCTAACCGGAGTCCTGAGACTTTGCACGGCTTTGCGTGTGCCTTTGTCGTCTGTAACAATCTCCAGAGGTTCCGGGTAAGATCCATCATTGAAAACCGGCCTCGGTGCAAGTCCAGCTTTGAGGAAGCCCCGTGCAGGTACCAGTCCGTCTGGAGATTTTCGCATGCATATTGTGCCGCCTACTGAGGTCAGCACTTGATGATTACACGAGGTTTTCTCCATAGATGTGTACCCGTTATAACGATCAGCACTCGTGATTCCGGCAGTTGCAGTTCTGGATATTGGTCGTCCATCTTGTTCAAACACTATGGGGCCTAGGATGTTGTAGGGCCTATCTTGATCTAGCGAGGGCCGGATACAAGGCTGTCTGTAGATGCGATACAAGCTACTCGCTGCGAAAAAGTAACGTCGTGGTAGCTGGGTTCTGTCGATCGAGATTCGCTCGACAGTACAAGTGCCTTCGAAGTTTCGTCACTATTCGGTACCACACAAAGCAAAAAAGATAAGAGCAATGTTGGAACGTAGTCTTGGCAAGATAGCGAGTGGCGTAGCGTAGCGTAGCGCAGCTCAGTGACAGCGATGGACACTGACTATCGGAGAAATCTTGACCATCGTTGTGATCCGTCTTCCCTTCCTCATCGGGCCGAACTAGCAGGCTCGACCATGACGACCCACAATTAGGCATTCTGTTACCCCTTCAAAACCGACTGTATTACCCCTTCAAAACTCGATTCTATTACCCCTACAAAACTGAAAATTTGCATCGTGAAGCAAGGTCAGATCATGCTCGCGTTGGAAAGGCCCGCACTGCATGGGAAGTGTCGGCTTAACATGCAGTTACGTCACGAAAATAGGAAATTTCGGATGCGTGCAGCGACACGTGTGAGCGCGACTGGAAATAGTACCTGCAGCCTACTATCAGAGGTTGTTCTTTTCACCTCTGCACCTAGGCCAGATCGAGGCACAATATATGCACGCCCCCAAACCTCCAAAGCCCTCCCATATCTCTACTCTCTGACTTGGTTTTCACGATGTCCTCTTGGCCGATTCCTTCGCGGCATTTGCGCGCGCCTTCTCTGCACACTTGACTTGTTCCCAATTCTGTCTCACCCACTCCAGAACAGCGTTTTTGTTGTCAGCTGTAACAAACTTTGACCAAATTAGAGGCTCATCGAGGTTGGGCTTGGGTGATATGCGCGGCTGGTCATCTTCGAATACGACCCATCGCTTCAGGCCTTTCAAAACGACAGCCAGAGAGTTGCTTTGTATGGGCACCGCCACTTTGATATCCTTCCAGAGCTCTTCTTCTGTAGTCTTGAGGTCATGCTCTAACAGCATGGCTTCGTACTCTTCCCTCTTTTCGAACAACATGAGAGCCTCTTGCAGTACTTGCTGCCTGGTCCACTCGTTCGCAGCCCCTCTATCTGAATGTAAAGGCATATAATCCTCAACGAAGCGCTGATACATGGGTCGCTTGGCTTGGCGGGCGCGGTCGTTGTGCTTCTCGATACGATCTTCGAAGACCCTATGTGAAAAGAACCTACCTGTAGTTGGATGTACGAAGTCATTAAATGTCTCACATGCAATTTGTACGCGGGAGAACCCTACCGCTGGTGGCCCAATCGAAGAGATCCTTCTCATCCGTGAAGCCGTCCCAGTATTTTGCGACATCCATGCCATAGAACTTGATCATCTTGTCTGGATCTCGTGTCAGGAACAGCAAGGCTTTCTTCTTGTTGTATGGCTCAATCTCTGCTATCCGTACGTGCAAGCCCCGATCGTTGCAGGTAAGGCCCAGCGGACGATGAGAGACACCAACAATCTGCAAGAGATCAGAGTCGCCTTTCATGAAGCGTGTCCATTCGAAGAGCTCGGCGCTTTCTGGGGTTTCATTTCCAACAGAGAGTTCGACGTCAACTTGTACATGTGCATCTGGTAACTCGGGATGTGGTACCGCGTAGGAAGACGATCCACCACGCGGAAGATGATGATCAGCTTGGAGGGTGCCCTGTATTACAGACCATATCCTGTCCTTTGTGTTCGGTGGTCGAATGCCCTCTACCAGGAAGTCAATATCCCCATGGTCTGCTTTGGCTGGGGCATCGCGTGGAACAACTGCAGAGGTGGAGACACCAAGTCAGTGTATGTACCGCGTGCATTTCGTAGAGGCATAACTTACCAACGCGTTCGAATAGCGTCTCTAGAAGGCGTTGATAATGCCCAGAGAGGGTCTGGTACAATGCTGTTGGTAGACGGGGAGTCTGAACAGGTCTTCCGGACTCAGTTGGGACGTTGGCGAATGCGAGACCTCCCATAGCTAGTAAGTACTATGGAGACCGATGGTGAACACCAGAAAGAAGCAAAAATCGTATTTCTTGTCTTGTAGCCCTAGTTACTATTATGCAAAGTAATGAAATGACGCGCTGATAACGATGCGACTGAATGTATGAGAGTAGTGGGGTGTTGCCTATCGTGGGAGTTCGAAGGTGCACAGGCAGAGCTGGAACGAAGTGAAAGTCAGTCATCACCTAGGTAGGTATGACTCCCAGAGTCAAGTCGGAAGCCTTTCGGGGCTCGATCATATACGCCTTTCTGCTACGGAGAGGATATTGTCATGGCTTTGAATTAATATCTCCCGTCTTTACCAGCATGGACTTGATGTGTTCCGGGTTTAGATCATCGACTGCCAGATACCAGATAGGTGGAGAAGATAGAAGGAACGTGCACGTGGGGCGGGACTCTTCCGCATTTTTAAGTGGGGTCAGTGACGCGCGAGCATCCCTGCAGCATTCCAGAAATTTTGAGAGAAATGCTCACAGCTGGACTCTCCTTCACTCAACACAAATCCCAGATCTGATATGTCTGATTGCTGCTCACCTGGCGGCCACTGCTCACATAACATGGACACAAAAATGACGGAAGAGATCTCTGCTCGTTTCGAGGAGCTCGCAGCTCTTGAACATGAGTTTGAGGATGTTGAGGAAGAAATCAGTAAGTCGCAGTCCCACTACTACTACAACACCAATCGCGCACGTAATTTCAATGTGACGAAGTATGCGCCCTTGCAGCGCGTTTCTGCAATGGCGTGCGCCTGCGTGGTCACTCAAGCAAGAGACAAGGCGTGGCTAACACGACTGTAGTCCGCCAAGCTGAAGCTCTCCAAAGCCCTCTTTACCAGAAGCGCGCCGAATTCATTAAGAAGATCCCGCATTTCTGGTCGCTCGTCTTCGAGCAAGCGCCTCCCGAGATTGACAACTTCATTCAACCCACCGATTCCAAGGTTTTCGCCGAGTGCCTCGAGACCTTCGAGGTGTCGCGATTCGAGCTTAACGACCCCAATGGCTCCCCACGCAGCTTCTCGTTCAAGTTCGGCTTCGCCGACAACGAATACTTCGAAGACAAAGTACTAGAGAAGAAGTTTTGGTTCAGGAAGACAAAGGACTGGCAGGGTCTTGTTTCCGAGCCTGTCAAGATCAACTGGAAGAAGGGCAAGGACCTTACCGCCGGTCTAACAGACGCAGCATACAAGCTTGGCGAGACAAGAAAGAAGATAACAACAGACACTGCCAAGGGCGCCGCTTTTGAAAAGGAGGTCCTGACCGACGAATACCAGGATCTAGCAAGGAAGATTGAAACAGCTACAGATGCCTCAGTTAGCTTCTTTGGCCTCTTCGCTTTCGTATCAGGCTACCGATGGGTGAGTGCCGAAGAGTCTGCACAAGCTGCCAAGGAGGAGAAGGAAAGATTTGAGAAGATCAGGCGCGGTGAAAAGGTCGATGACGAGGATGATGATGAGGAGGAAAATATGCGGGACTTTCAGGAGATCGAGGTCTTCCCAGGCGGTGACGAGGTTGCTACTATCATCGCCGAAGATATGTGGCAAAATGCTATCAAGTACTACAGTAGGTTGACGTGCACCCGACCGCACCTTGTATATCACTGACAAATCACAGAGGGCACCTTCGACGAGGATGAAGACGATGAAGATTTGTCGGATCTCGATGTTATGGATGCCAGTGACGATGACGAAGGCGATGACCAAGAACCAGTCGATATCCGCGCGTTGGTAGGCAAGGGTCGCAAGTCAGGTCAGGAACCGCCATCGAAGAAGCAGCGCAAGGCTTAAGCATGATTACCACGATAATACCCTCATACATTATTTCCCATCCTTCCTGTGTAAGGCGCAGATTTTATACCCAGCAAACCTTACGATATCTCGCCTGCGTATCTCTCATGTAGCTATGGTCTCAACGAGAATACTTGGTCGATACCGAATGTTGTACGCGAAGGATGCGACAGTCGCGGCGAAATACAACGAACTACAATACCAATCTTTTACATCTTCGATATCTGTGTCGCTAATAATCGACTTCACCACTCGTTAATCTGCGCTTGTTATATCCGCATCTTCCTTTGTCGTTTGCTTCACCAATGCTCTGGCCAAGCTCCGGTCAACGGTCCGCTGATGCCTTTCGCCTTCCTTGTGACCGTTCACCTTGCCGTCTAGGTACGCAGTTCCGCACAATATTTCTTGGAGACTCAGCAATCAGTTAAGGTGGTCGCTCCATTCCCCGCAATAGCTCCGCCCATGGCTTCGAGAAGCTTTGCCTCCACCAATCATCTCTCCCCATCTTCACTCTATGCCTTTTTCGGCACGGAATCCACGCCGGTTCTTCCGTCGACCTATCCATTGATGACGTCCGCAAGCTGCGAGTGAATCCTTACCTACGAACGGTCTGTACCGCGATGAAGCTTGGAGTGTGCCTTAGCTCGTCGCCATTGACCAACGATTGACTTTGCTGGCTCCCGCAGTCCACTACATCGGACGTACGAGGATCTTTTCGAGCATTTGCTTGAGGGGTTCCATGCACGCCGAGCTCAAATTTCCGGGTAATGTCCATCTACCCAAGAGAATGGTGCCTGAGAGGTCCATGTCAGCGCGGAGGTCTATGAAACTATCCGGTATGATACGGATAGGCCTCGTTGAGGTACTTACCTTAAGTACCCTCTGGTCCGTACTGTCTATTGAAGCATCTATTTTGCCGTTTCAGTCCGAATCCTTAAAATGGACCAACTACTGCCTTTGTTTGGCCTTTTGATGCTCTCTACACCGGTTGGTGCTCAGAGCAATGGAACAGCAACTATTTCCTATGCTTTGCCTGCGGGCTACACAACCGCAAGTTTCAACGCCTCTGCACAACCTACTGCCTATAACCGCACCGATTTCTCGCCCAATGCCCTCGCAAGTCTCTGGGATATGGTAGGGCCAATTGTGACAGGCCCCATCACCACCACCGTCACACCAACTCCAGAGCCAACGGCATACCCACAGCCAGATCCCCAATACTATCATGCTTTGGTGGGTAGTGGATACCCAGAAGCACAGGGCTTGAAACTTCCCGAGAACTTTCAATGGGGGTTCAGCTCCTCCGCATATCAGATTGAAGGTGCGGCTAAGGATGAGGGCAAAGGACCCAGTATCTGGGATCTGTTGGCACACAGAGGTAAGTCTTGGGTGTCAGAAGTGATTTTGAGACGTATATTGATTTTTTCAGTCCCAAATTTTGTGGCCGACAATACGACTGGCGATGTCGTTGATCAGCACTACTATCTATACAAACAAGACTTTGCTAGATTAGCAAGTCTAGGAGTTAAAGCTTTCAGTCCGAGTTTCTCTTGGCCGCGATTCTTCCCGTTCGGCCACGGTCCAGTCAACGAAGAAGCCATTGCGCACTACGATGACGTGATTGCTACTATGCATGAAAATGGCATTCACCCCGCTGTTACATTGTTCCATTGGGATACCCCACTCGCCATATTCAATGAATACGGTGCTTGGACCGACCGTCGGGTTGTCGATGACTTCTTCAGTAAGTGTTGTTTTACGATGTGCAGGTGAGGCATACACTGACTTGATACCTCGATATGTAGACTATGCCAAGTTTGTCATCACACGATACGACGCCTACGTCGATGAGTGGTTCACGATCAACGAGCCTCAGTACTGTAACTGGCAATATGCAGGTTACCCAGCAGGCGAATATTACCCTGCACCGAATGGCGTCACTGGTGGCAATGAAGCCCGCTTCCTGTGTGGTCATCACACTCTGCTCGCGCACGCGAAGGTATCCAAGTGGTATCACGAAGAGTTCAAAGGTCGGGGCCGCATCACCTTTAAGAACAGTGGAAACTATTATGAAGCCAACAGCACGAAGCCAGAAGACGAGGTCGCACGCCAACGAAACTTTGACTTTAGCATTGGCTGGTTTGGCGGACCATGGACAGATGGTGACTATCCACAGTCACTTAAAGACACACTTGGCGACCTATTACCAGAGTTCACACAAGAGGAGAAGGACATGATCAAAGGATCGTGCGACTTCTACGCCATTGACCCTTACTCGAGTTTCCTGGCTTTTGAGGTCGACGGCGGGCTGGAGTCGTGCACAAGCAACCGCTCACACCCGGCCTTCCCTGATTGTGCTGGCTCAGCAAGTGTGGCCCCGAACGGCTTCCCCATCGGTCCTGCCGCTGACCCAGCCATGTCTTGGTTCTACTCGGCACCTGCAGGCGTCCGTCGGTATCTAAAGCATATCACTCAGGTTCTCTTCCCTTCGATTCCGGATATTGTTGTCAGCGAATTTGGTTTCGCGGAGCCTTTTGAGGGGCAATGGTCAAACCTGAACTCGGCGCTCTGGGATCTGAAGAGGGCAGACTACTTCCAGCAATATCTAGACAGCATCCTGCTGTCGATACATGAGGACGGTGTCAACGTGACAGGAGCATGGGGGTGGTCGATTTTGGATAATTTTGAGTGGGCGCTTGGTACGTCGGTTAGGTTCGGAGTGCAGTACGTGAACTACACGAGTCTGGAAAGGACGCCCAAAGCCAGTCTGTTCCAGTTCCTGAACTGGTTCAAGGAGCACGAGGCGGGTGGGAACGCGACAATGAGGATGTAGACAAGATCAAGAGCGAATACAGGAGTGTAACGAACCATCAAGTATAACAAGGACAAGAACAGATATGCTATCCTAGAAACTGGCGAGGGATGTTGGATGAATTCAAAGGTTGTGGTTGATTAAGCGGCAGAGTGCAGGCCATGCTGGATGTCGACCAGCATGACAGCGCGTACATACCCTGTTTCACATGACGTGTTGTCCTTGGCTGTCTTCGTCAACAGACATGTTGGGGCGTAGAAATGGCGCTTTTGCCGCGATAGTAGACGCGATCAAAGGGATAGCGAGCACTCTGGCGCATCCGTGGGCAGTGCCATGTCTGGTGTGTGTTAGCTCGCTTTCTTATCGCGCGATTAGGTCCCTTGTGACAAGAACGGCTCCACCCGGTCATCTTGGTGCGCGTGCCTGCATTTGAATGCCATACAAGAGCTTGTAACCATGCTCTGGTGAATAGACTCAACTGTGAACGTGTCTGCCTTGAATACCTGCGGGATCGAGTGATTTACACCGTGTTGGGTGACCTATTACACATCGCGGCTGCCACTTGGCACATGAGCTTGACGCATCCGGTTGCGCCTAGGTCCCCAGCTACGGAACCTCGATAAACTACCTGACAACCACCAAGGCGACGGCCAGAGGCTCCTGCAGCTTCCACACAGCCGTACATCAGCACTTTCTTTGTCAGCGCAGCTCCAGCAGTTGTGTAGTCACCCAGGGTCCACGGCCCCGACGGCGGCATCGTCATCTCTCGGCTCGCGACATCGCCAGCTGCTCCAAACCTCCGAGCTCACGTCGGCAACCTCACTAGCTCTCCGGGGCCTACAACGACTCCACGCACACTACACCACCGTCTCTTCGCTCTGAACTGCCTATGCCAACTACCTAATCCCAAACACAACGCCCTGTTAGGCACAGCGCTGCCACCAACCCATACCCGCGTCATCTGCGGGTAACCAGACCCAGCGTTCGTCCTGGCAGACGAAACCGCCCCAAACTCTCCCTCCCCAATCGCCTCCGACCGCCCATCCACCCCGAACTCCCCCGCTTCATCTTCCCCCATAATCTCTGCCCCTCCCAACCAAGCCGCGCCCTCCACTCGATCCTCGTACCAAGCCAACGCCACCACTATCCCGTCCGAACACACTACAGCCGGGAAGCGCAGGCACAGCTTCTCTGGTAGCGACGAAGCCGAAGAAGAGCCTCTGACAAGCGGACCCAGAGGCAGCTTATCCCGTCACATCTCGAAGCGCAGGCGCAGACAAGACGGGAAGATGCGCCTGGATAACGACCACTCCAAATCATCACAATCACCATCGCGCAACTTTGCAAACGGATCATCGCAGGCATCGGGGCCCAGGTCTCCCCTGGCCAAGGGTACGAATGGAAGTACGCATAGCAGAAACGAGAGCAATGGCTCGTACACGAATGGAGGGCCGGTAGCAAACGGGGGAACGGTACCTGCCACTTTCTTCGGCCATGACAGGGAAGAAGTGACGCGGATACTGATACAGAGCCTCACCGACTTGGGCTATCACAGTGCTGCGGGCGCATTGTGCAAGGAGAGCGGCTTCCAGCTCGAAGGGCCGACGGTTGCGGCATTTCGAACCTCGGTGCTGAACGGCGATTGGGAAGAAGCCGAGGAGCTACTGTTCGGGTCAAGTACATTTGATTCTGGGGGAGGAGTTGGTCTGGACCCGCCTTACGGAAAGCCATGGGGCAAATCAAGATCACGCCCAAATTCGCAGCGTTCTGCAGGCTTGACCCTAGCTGAGGGCGCAAATCGCGAAGTCATGCTGTTCTGTTTGAAGCAGCAAAAGTATCTCGAGTTACTTGAGCGGAGAGACCTAAGCAAAGCGCTTGCGGTACTTCGACAAGAGCTGACACCGCTTCATCAAGATGTAGGGAGGTTACATGCGCTTTCAGCGTAAGTCTTCATCCCCATGGCCACACAGCACACAGCTAATACCTCATAGACTTATGATGTGCCAGTCTGCCGAGGACCTCAGGAACCAGGCTCAATGGGACGGCGCTCGTGGCGACTCGCGAATGCATCTGCTCTCTGATCTCTCAAGTGAGCACTACATGACAAATCTCGATACTCCTACTAACATGCAAAAGGATCAATATCACCCAGTATTATGATTCCCGAACACCGGTTATCTGTTCTGTTAGACGAGGTAAAGGACAGCTGGATTGCAAACTGTCTCTATCACAACACGGCCGCGTCACCTTCTCTCTACCTGGACCATAACTGCGAAAGAGACGATTTCCCAACGAAGGCTGTGCTTGACTTGAGGCACCACAAGGATGAGGTGTGGTTTCTGCAGTACTCAAATGACGGCACGAAACTCGCCTCATCAAGCAAGGACAAGACAATCATCATCTACGAAACCAATACCTACAAGGTGCTACATCAGCTCGACGAACACCAGGAATCCGGCATCGCATACCTTGCCTGGAGTCCTGATGACACAAAGATTATAACATGCTGTTCGCAACCAGAGAACTCTGCACGGATATGGGACGTTAAAGTAAGATGACCAAATCTATCCACGGACCTCCACTAACATCAACAGACTGGCATGTGCATACAATGCATCAGTGACTTTACCTACCCGTGCACTACAGCAGCTTGGGACCCTTCCGGTTCGCGGGTCATCATCGGATCACAGGATGACAGTATGGGTTGTGGAGTCTGGGATCTCGATGGCCAACTCAAACACAACTTTTGCGATGACGGAAAGCTCCGTGTGAACGACCTTGCAGTTTCCGCCGACGGACAGCGATTAGTCGTCATAACCGAAAGCTCTATTGTCGTGTTCGACTTCGCAAGTTACGAAAAGATTGCCGAGTTTCAGCTCGATGATACCAAGTTGACAAGCGTCACCATCAGCCAGGATTCGCGACATATGCTAGTCAGCATGAGCCCCGATCAGATTAAGCTTATGGAGATTGACACCGGTGATGTGATACAACGCTTCGAGGCCCATGTCCAGAAGCAGTTCATCATCCGATCAGTATTTGGTGGCGCTGACGAGAACTTTGTAGTTAGCGGCAGCGAAGGTATGTGTGCATACTGTCTTGTCATATGATCCAATCACTAACGCACGTCTGTAGATTCGCGGATATACATATGGCGTTCCAACGGCCTTCTCATTGAAGCTCTTGATGCACATCCCGGCTGCGTCAATAGCGTAGCTTGGCACCCCAAGGATCCCACGACATTCGCCTCCGCTGGTGATGATCATCGAGTAAAGATCTGGAAACCAGCTTCAGCGTCCCCCATGCCATCAGGCAGTGGCTCAAGCAACGGTTACGGAAGGTAGAATTGGCAAATAGCCTGGTGTGGTACGCATATACGGTGTCATGAGCGATTGGTGGATGATGGCTTGTACGATGGAAAGCTATGTGTTCTGTTGCATTAAATTTGGCGTCAGATTGTGCATGGTTCATATGAGGGCTGGGCTGCATGGCTATTCTTGGGTATGTGGGTTACGCGTAGCATTTTTTCTGATCATTCGTGCTCGCACTCCCCCTTCGATATGATGTATGTTATTATTATTTAGACACTATGTGTAGTGAATCATCTGTTCTTGAGTGGATAGCTCTCTATATGTACATGAGTTTGTCTGCGACAGATCAATACTTCATCGTGTTCCTGTAAAATTCGCATCTCTTTACTCTAGACTTTGTAACGCAGTGTTGTGACGTTGTAACAAGATACCTTTGACTCTTCTGTTCCTTCACATCCCCAGCTCGCTCCTTTCTATCACATCTTCCCTTTCTTTCTGATACTTCGCCCACATCGTCCCAACAACTGCATAATCTCCAACTGTATCCGCCCTGCGGTCCCATATCCAGCTTTGTTGAACCCCTTCATTCGTTTGTTGTGATCGCCTCGCAACCCTTTGCTCACCCACCCACAGCTCTTTTAATGCCCCAAGACTAGCAAATGCCAACCGCGCAACCTCGTTCTCAGCCACTACTCTCCTTTTCTCGTTATGTTCCCACAATGCCCGCCTTGCTTCTTCAGTCTTACATTCCATAACAGCTCGTTTCCAAAGCCCCCGATATCCCATCTCTAGATACTCGATCTTGCTGATCTGCAGCCTCTTGAGTTGTTTCAAGCATGGTCCCAGTACACGCATCATAGATGCGACGTCAGCTCGGTAACAGTAAGATTCACTGCGTAGTACGAGATGATGGAGATGCGGGAAAGTGGTGGTGAGAAAGGTGAGTTCGGGAAGAGACCAGCTAGCGCTTCCATCGAAACTTCTCAGTCCCTCTGCACACTTGAAAAGCGAGTCTTGGTCGTTTCGCAAACTTGGGGGCGGCATGGTCTCGAACAAACTCTCCAAGTCGGTGTACTTTTCCATTGCACAGTCCTCCCCATCCCCCTTCCCTTTTAGCACCAGGGTCTCTAGATCGGGACAATGAGTTACCAGAAACGCAGCACTGCTATTCACAGTCAACGTCTTCACTCCCCTTAGCTCAAACAACTCAGGACTCAAAGACGAAGAACATTCGGTGAATGCAGTCGAAAATATGTCCAAACTCCGGCTCATCATCCTCACCTCCAATCTCTCTAACCGCAGCAAGCTTCGCATAAAAGTAAACAGGTCGATTGCATCACTGCTTGACACGTAGGCGCCCGAACACCACCACCACAGACTGCCGAACATGTCGATTTTCAGTGTTCGGACGTGATGGTGTAGATGAGGTGTTAAAGTGTTTGGATCAAGTGCTTTGAGTGGGGCGGTGATGCGTATAGTGTTGAAAAGTTGAGGGGTCAAGAGATGGTAGAGACGGCGGTTTGTGAGTGAAAGATGTTTCCAAGGGGTTTGTTGGTGGTGGTGGTGTTTGAGGAGATTGCATATAAGTAGTAAGACGTCATCGCAGAGGTCAGGTAGGGTGAGAGTTTTATGGACCGTTGGAATCGGCGATGAGTTCATCAAGCTGTCGACTCGTACAGATCTCGTTTTGGGTGTCATTGGGTCCATTTTGACGTGGGAAAGACTGAGAATTTGAGTAAGTTTGTAGACATGTCATCGTGTTTGCGATCCTGATTATGTCAAATAAGATGGGGACGTGGATTGGAGCTAAGGAGCTACCCCACGTTTTAATACACACTCGTTACTCGAAGAGGTTAGATATCCTAGAGCTCCTAGGTCGGCTTATCAGAGTTCAGCAAAGATCGGATGGGGAAGTGCAAGCAGACTTGTATTGTTATCCGTACTATTGCTGTCGAACTATTCTTTTACTATCATTAGTCATAATCATAAGTGTTAATCGTATCTGTCATATCGTCTTTGGCTTCGTCGGTCCTAGGCAAGGCACAAACGTCCACCACTCCACTTTTCTTACACTTTCAACTCATTCTTGGGTATCCGCGACATGCAACAATTAGGTCCAGAAGGAAACATTCAATGCTTTGGTAACGCGAAACTGATGCAGCTCTCAAATGACGCGGACTGTTCCTTTACCTTTCCCGAGGGTTTGGGAAGAAGATATCAACATATCCCTTAGTCGATCTTCGGCTTTTGCTAATTCTGAACGGCTGTTGTGATCGAGACGCGATGGTCGGGGCCATGGCAGCCAAGATTTGATAGAGCCCAAGGCGCCAGAGTGCGCTCGTGACGCTGGGAGACTACGCATAGACGCCCCACGTTGGTGTGAAGGAGTTCTTCGGGGTGTAGCAGTCTGGGGCCGAGCACTCAACGATCCATCGGTATCCCTGACGATGTCCTGCATCGCCGATGAAGTATCTAGGGAAAGGTGCTTCGATGCTGTAGGTGCGGCAACGGTGATGGCTGGATGCGAAGAAGAGGTGGAGGCTTGAACCGCCCAAGCCGGACCTGTGTCTTGAGTTTGAAGCTGTTTCGAGCTGCCAGCCTCTTGCTCCCGGAAAGTGTCGCCATCTATGGCCTTTCTCTTCCCACTACCACCACTAATGACACTCTTCAGGCTGCCATATGCTGACTGACTACGTTTCTTACTACTCTCCGCCCTACCATCTTGCGCCAACCTTTCGCTGGAGCTGCTTGCTTCAGGCACAGCCATAAGCGTGTTGTCTGCAGCAGTCCACCCTTGACTGATTCTATTTAGACGACCTCGTCCCGCCAAGGCTCCTGTGCTGGTAGCCCATGCCGAACCCCCACCAGTTATTTCTCCCTGTGGTGGTAGATGAGAGTCGTACTCGTCAGCTAGACTCATTCTGCTTCTGGCGCAGATCTCGGCTATGGCATCGATGGCATCTCTGATCTCAGGATCAACGGCACGAAGGATGGCCGAGAAGGAGAATTCGTCAGCGGAGGGTAGTTGCTCGGTCCTGCCTGCCAGACCGGCCGACAGGGCTGAAGCATGATTCTGACCGTTCATCGCAAACGAGCGTGGCGTGTTGAAGCCGGAGCCAGGGCGCGAAGCGTGCCGCGATGCCGAGTATGTGCGTACTACGACGGGCTGGCTAGTGACAGTTGTTCGACTAGAAGTGGACTTTGCCGACTTGCTCTTAGAGGGCGACGAGTGGAAGGCAGGTGCGTTCAGAGCGCGCAATGCAGCAGACTGGGTCGGTGGGATTGTGTTGGTCAGGGTAGTGGTTGCACTGGGCACTGAGCCCGAGCTCGCTGTCAGGTCAGAGGTGCCTTCTGGTGCATCTAGTGGTTGCGTGTGGGCGAGGACAGGTTCGCTCGACAGTATAGGCTGGGCACTAAGTGTAGACGTGGTGTTGTTGCCCAAGAGGGTCGAGAAGACGCCCAAGGGTACCGACTGTCTGGCCGTCGCTGTAGGCGTCAATGGCTGTGGGATTGAGTTCGACTCGGCGGTACCTGAGCCATGTTGCTCATGGCTGGTCCGAGGGGCAGAGCTGGGCGGGACCCATGGCGCCTGGAAGGGAACGCGCGGGTCATTAGACATGCCGGACATTGTGGATTCTGCCTTCTGTAGCTGCAGGTCAATGCATTGCCGCTATGCGACGCCGTCTGAGTTGTTGGGTGAGCTGCCGTGATCGAGAGGGATGCGTTGGCGGCCGACGCGGGCTACGCTTGGCTAAACATTTTGGCCTACCACCGACCCGGCCGCCGTCATTGGGCCGTCGTCACACTATCGCACACACACCCCGACATGTTAACTGCGTTGCACTCCAATTGCCATGCCCTCAATTGCGCACTTCAAAGGCCCATATCAGTTTTGCTGTGGCTAAGATGCGTCACATTGGTTGTGACTGCCCGAACTGTTTCTGACAGTAGTCCGCCTGTTCATCACAAAGAGAAGGTGACACGTGTGGGTACTGCGTATAGAAGGCCACCATGTTCCTCACGGATATTGTAAGTCTCAGAACAGCATCCTGTCGTCTGCTCCTTCGTCCACTAGCGGTGCGCACACCAGTTCCTTTGCCTGCCCAAGCTCGTGGCTCAACCAGGACACCAGCCCACCGAGCGCTTCGTCCAATATCTGCATCTCAGCCTTGATGTTGAGCATCAGCATTGTCTGCAGCTCCTGCCTCCAACCTTGCTCGGGGCCTTCATCACTGCATAAGTTCCACTCCAGCATTCGTGCTGCTTTAGTACGGTCGCGCGCTGTCAGTCGCATCAGTCCTTGGAGTTGAGTGATTGCACTGGTGTCTGTGTGCTCTTCGCCTACCGGAGTCCGGCTCATGTGGTGACTCTTTAAACCAAGCCAGCGGATGCTGGGCAAACCCGGCGCAGTCGTATCAGTGGGTGTGACGTCCTCATGAGCAAGGCGATACGAGCCATACTTGTACGTCGACAGGATGGCGATACCGTCAGGATCAAGATCCACAAGAGCGTATATGGGGATGTGCGGGGCGTCTTCCGCTATATGGTTCAACAATTTTCGTGAGGCAATGTCGGGATATCCCTTTGCCTGTAAAGGATATTAGGTAAGGAAATATCAAGAAAGAGCAATCAAGCTTACAGTCAATACAAGTCCTTTGGAACCCAACGTCTGCCACTGTGGTGAGCTCTTCAAGGATCTGAAAGTGGCCTAGGTATGCGTCAGCGATAATAAAAGATAGTTTGCAGCATCAGTGATACCTCTTTCTCGATGATAAGAACCCAATGTACTTCTGTCAGATCTAAACTGTCGTTCGCACTCAAATTGGGAACGATGATACCCTGCCAGATCATCAGCGATGTGTCACAACTCGACTAAACGGTCTTACCTCCTCGCTCATGCCGTTCACAACATGACCGTCATGTCGGATTAATCTGAAGTTACCAGCTATTAAGCCTTTTGCGGCAGCAGTCTAAGATAGAGTGTTAGCTGTGCTTCGGCTCATGCCACAGAGCCTCGCGTACCACATTCAATTGGGATCGGGTGATGTCGAAGGTACAAGCCAAGTCATCGACATATCGATCAACGACTGACTGTTTGATGAAGAGGTCTGGATGTCGGTAATATATATCTCTGCATCGGGTCAGATCGTATCATCGGTGTACAAAGATGAGATGTACCTCTTCGTCATAATGGTGTCCGCGATAAGGCCAGAATGGATAAGTTCCAGGATGCGAAGCAACACAGCTATGCAAGTGTCAGTGCTTTCTGATCATACGTGCATGTGTGTACCCACTGAAATTCCATGCCTCTTGCGCACTTGCTCCAGGGAAGTTAATATCCCGTTCTTTGGGTTCCGGAATCATCGCTCTACCATCCGATGTAACAGCAGTCCGTCTGCGAGATAGGCCCGCGCGCGACTTCAGAGTGATAGTGAGCGCTTCGTGCTCTTCTAGCAGAGCGTCCACAATCGTCTCTAGCATTGCTTCAATGCAAGCGATCACCCAGTGTCTACACAAAGATCAGCTGTAGTCAGTTCAGCTACGGAGATTGATGTACCTGTCGCGTATCGGTCTTTGGGTAAGATTAGTTTGATAGTGCTGGCGTTCCTCCTGAGAATCCAGGGTAGTACTGGCGGTTGGAAGTGTCGAGTCTGAACTGTTCGATATACCCCACAGCAAAGTCTCTTCTCTGGAAGTAGCGAACAGTAGCTCATCATCAGTGTCCTCCGACAAGGCATCATCAGGAGCGGTTTGCAGGTCAAAGTCGCTAAACAACATGTCCTCGAAATCGCTCGTATCCATTGCGGGACTGCGAAATGGTGGGAAACGGCCTCCTAAGTTGAAAAACCCTCTTTGATCAGTAGAACGCAGATTACCAGTTATTGGAACTCGGCAAAGCACGCGAAGTGCATGGTGGTGTTGGGACGGGCAAGCCGTTCACAGAACGCATGTTTTGCATGTGAGTATCGTCATAAGGCAAGTACGATACGCGCGACTACAACCACAGAAGGCAGGTCCGCTCCGCATGGTTGCACACCAAATCTATGATGACATAGCTGCCCTGATCATTTGGGGCATTGTCTACTGTTGAAACGGTGCTCAGGGTATTGATGTTCGTGGCCATTCCGCCCTAACGCTAAGAGGAAATTAGAACATGAAATCGCTAAAGTATGGCCATTCGAATAGTTGGCCCCAGTCTCACTTTCCCGCGCTAGTCCCCCGAAAGCCCTGGCCGCACGCGCCTTCCACGCGCTGCGCGTCGCGCTTTCCACCTCCGCGTCTCCTCCCGCATCAACGTCCACTACCGCAACCACTCCGTTTGTTCAACCTTGACACAACTCCGCCAATTGAGCGCCAGCTCTCGAACGTTCAATTCTTGATAGATTCGCAAAATCCTACAGGCTATACTCTCGGCAGCCAACGTACAATATGGAGGACCCCACGCCCGTTGCGCCGGTGCCCCAGAAACGTCCACACGAGAACGACGACACTGAGCCTTCCATCTCAACTCCAGTTAAACAGATTCACTCAGAAGCCTCTTCACCCCTTTCAGTTCTTTCGGTCCAAACCCCGTCACCCCTCAAGAGCAGTGCTCCAAATTCAAACGCCCCAGACAACAGCAATGCTTCAGCCCCAACCACCTCACAACCGGCCAAGAGACGGAAGCTTACCACACACGAGAAAGAAGCTCAACGTCTAGAGAAGGAGGCTAAGGCTAAGGCACGAGAAGAGAAAAAAGCGCAAAAAGAGGCAGAGGAGAAGGTGAAGGCAGAGCAGAAGGCACAGAAGGATGAAGAGAAGCGAAAGAAGAACGAAGAACGGGATGAGAAGAAGCGTCTTAAAGAAGAGGAACAACAACGGATAGAAGAAGAAAAGGCAAAGAAGGCACGGGTAAGTCAAACGTCACGTCTGAATCGCGAATTGAACAGTGCTAATTCATTAACAGTCTCAAATGAAGCTGAATGCTTTCTTCGTGAAGCCAAAAGCGGGAACCAGCCCAGGACAGGCCGTGGTAGCTTCATCCCAGAACCTCACTGCTTCATCTGTATCTTTAACAAGCACATCTGGAGTCGATACTAATTTGGCACCTCTATCACCACAGAAGACCATTGTTAAGAACGCACAGTCAGACTACGAGCGATACTTCTTACCATTCAACCTTCCTCCGCACACAATCCTTGCGTCCACGAATCCCCTGCTAGACGACCCGGAACGGTTGGAGACTGCCCGAACACGGCTAGAAAACATTATCACGCAGAAGAGTACTAGTACTGAGACCATCACACGAGAGACATTGGTATCTTCTCTTCCAAGACGAGACCAGCGGACCCGCAAGACTGCGACCATCGCGGAAGTCATCGAGCGTGTAAATGGCTCATCAGATCAACCCATTGACCTGACTGCAGACAAAGGCCCGTTGGAATTGCTCAAGGACATTCCTATGAAGTACATTCACTTTTGCAAGGATGTACGCCCGCCGTATTACGGTACATATACCAGGCCATATACCGATATGGAGGCTTCTCGGCTCGCACGAAATCCTCTCGCCAGGGTTCGGCAGGATACTGACTATGATTACGACTCTGAGGCGGAGTGGGAGGAGCCTGAGGAAGGAGAAGATCTGGACTCCGACGGAGAGGACGATAACGAAGACGAGGCGGAAGACGACATGGACGGTTTCCTCGATGATGAGGAAGACCCACAACTCAAACGACGACTCATTAGTGGTGATTTGGTTCCTGTGAGCACCGGCTTGTGCTGGGAGGACGCAGACCGAGTGTCCAGGTTGAACGATGGTTCCGATGCCATATGTACCGACTTCAAGGATTTCAGGATGGGTTTCCTGTTGGACCCGCAAATGAGCTCAATTGACCCGTTCTCCACGACATACTGGGCTCCAGACCCTGCGACAGCTTCTACTACTGCCAATGCTACGAAGAAAGACGGCTCTGCCAATAGCGCTATGAACCCGCCTCGAGCGCCTCTGGTTCAACGCTCCATGAACGGCTTGCTTAACACGTTGAATGGTCCGCAGAAATCTGCTGCAGCTACTCCGACTAAGCCTGCGAAAGCCAAACGACTGGTACCCACTGAGCAGCTGCCGGCTTTCAAGGCCGAGATTGAAGGTAAAGATTTGACCAAGATTGGTATGATCGAAGCGCTGAAGAAGGCGTTTCCAAAGTTGCCCAAGGATGCTATCAGCAATACCTTGAGCGTAGTCGCTGCAAGGGTAGGCCCCACTGAGAAGGAGAAGAGATGGGTGCTTGTCAACACCTGAAAGTGTCGCGTTGTTAACATCACATTCCGGTCAGCCCTTTGGCTTTCGCTTATCATGTATGCTGCTTTTCCATGTGTGTTAGTAACATATCTTGTTAACTACTTGGGACCTATGGGGATAGTCGTTTAACATAGCGGGTGGTGGCGTATACGGTCAAGGCTCAGGTTTCGGGTGTTCCAGAGCCATTAGCAAGCGATGTATCTGCTTTTCAAAAGTCGAGCCGCGGTCCCGCGTTGTGGAAGAAATGGAATATCAACAGTGTGTTGGGAGGCTAAACAATCTCATCAAGATTGCACGATGAACAAGGATGTTAATGTCAAGTTTAGTCGCATGTGCCATACACGCGCATATTATCTGAACAATTATTAAGGGCGCAAAGTGACACTGGGGAACTGAGATATTGTGATAGTGGCGGGCAGTCCAGTGGCTGAGACGAATGGATGAATCCGTCAACCGTCCCAAATGCTGTACGCATTGCAAGTCTTAAGTGTAGACGCTGGGTTGTCTCCTGCACAGTATCCGTGAGACGCACCATGCAACAGTCGAGGACTACGTTACTTGCGACTATGCATATTAGAACCAGTGAGCTGCATTGTCACAAGATCATTTGGTCCATCATGCTGACTCGTCCAAGTATATCCTCAGAAACACGCATTTAGATGCACGGCTTTAGGTAAGTACAAGAACCCTTGCGGAAGGGCAAATAACGGCGTGCGGGGAATACTTGCAGGGTGCGGAAACAAGCCAGTATATCGTGGTTATTTCCGTGTATATACTTTTTTTCCAACTGTAGGCTTCTCCAGCGGGTACGCAATCTATCTGCTTCAGGCATACAAACTTTGGTGAGCGCGAGGTTAAGAATAGCGAGTGGTGCTGGATCCACATATGCACCGAGGACCGTGCGGGCGGGCGCTTGGGATACTCGCGAGACGATCCCGTCCAATTAACCCCGTCTTGTAAACGCTCGCTATATTTAGTGCAACAGCCTACAATGACAACCCAATCATCAAGGCCTCTGCGACGGTGAAGCTTACGCCCGGAAAAGGATCATCTTTGTTCCCCAAGTACCTTTCTATCCGAAGCGCCAGCATTAGACCGTGGTACTTCCACAACAGCATCAGCAGGCGCTCTCTGCAGCGGTCCAGTCCCGTGCGGCTCTAAACAGCGCCCCGGGATGCAGCCATGCGCTACCAACAGAAGCAAGGTGGATATTCCCGCATGTAAGAATAGCTGAGCTGTCGTCTGACTGGCTGAACATCTGCATGCTCATCTTAGTGTATCGGTATACAGATGGTGGAGGCCTACAAAGATATCGTACCGCCGCTGGATTCTCCGCAACTCCAGTTTGAGACGTTTCGTCATTGCCGTCGTTCATACTCGCCTGTCGGTGTTGTAAGCAATATTCAGTACCTTGCTACTTGACCTTCAGCTTGCTGGATTCAAGCGTCTTTCGTCATGGCGTCTTTCGTTCTTTACCTTTCCGCAACTGTGCTGTTCGTTCAGTCCACAGTCGCTTCAAACTGCACTAAGAAACCGATATATGTCGATATCCACAAGCGAGCCGTACACGATTCATCAGTCTTCCAATATGGATCCTTCATCGGACTAGGAACGCCAGCACAAAACCAGAGTCTTTGGCCGTCACTACAACAAAACCATGTCTCGTTTGCGTCAAACAACTACTGCAAAGATACAAACACAACACTCAAGGATTGCGATACACATACAGGGGGTTTCTTCAACGATCGAGATTCGGATAGGTATGCATGTTTAGAGATATGAAAGTTGACCTTATGAGCTGACATGTAGAGTAGTTTCGAGGAAGACGACAGCTTCCAAACCTTAGACGATGACCAGAAAGAATTCACGGGATTCTTCGGTCGAGAGACCCTACGACTATATACACATTACTTCGAGACGGATGGCGCGTCTCAGACGTTACTACAGAACACCACCATCGAAGTCGCAGAATCAGGGTCAATCACGCCTGGAAGAGTTGGTGTGGGATCGTCTTCAACAGTACTACGGGATCTCGTTGCGCAGGACGTCATTGCCGGTAAAACATACTCACTCTATATCGGACAGGGTTTTGAACGAGCTGGAGGTGCAGTCAACGGCAGCAACGTCTTTGGTGGATACGACTCTGGTCGTTTCACGGGAGAACCGCACAAATACTCAATGAACATCAACAACCCGAACCCGATGAGCGTTCGCATCAAAGACATTGTCATCACCAACACGGAAGACAACGCAAACGTATCGCTCTTCGACAACACAGTCTTCACTGACATGAAGACGCGGGCAGAGGACTTCGAGGCCCAGATCACGACTGAACAGTTTCCATTTTCTCTACCCTACCAGATTACCCAGAACTTCATCAAGCAACTAGGTGCTGAGCAGGATAATAAGTGGGGTGACAACTCATTGAGATTGAAGAACGCTTTCAACGGCTCACTCTCGATTATACTCGAAGATGGTTTTACTGTCACTCTCCCACCAGAAGTCCTCATGAACGCTTCCAACATCACACCTATACAAGATCGCGAGGAGTCGGCAGAAACGCCATTCTATCTCGGCACCGCTTTCCTAGGCCAGGTCTACCTGATGGCGGACTACGAGGCCAACAACTTCTTCCTTGCTGAAGCTATTCAAAAGAACAACATGGTCATGCCAGTAACCTTCTGCCCAAAATCAACCCCTGTAGCCTACCAACGCCCCAAACAGTCCGCATGGCAAAGCCAAGGCCTCATTGGCGCTGTCATTGGTGGTGTTGTAGGCGGCATTGGCATAATTTGTGCAAGCTACTGTATCTGGATAACATGGATGCGTAAGAAGGATGAGCGGAACTTGAAGAGAGAATTGAAGCGAAACTCTCAAAGAAAGATGGAGCAGATGGACATCGAAGAGGCACAGCCGAAGTTTGATCCACCGCCACGGAGTGTGAACGCGGCGAAGGCCATGTTCTGGAGAAAGAACAAACCTGGATTGACTTTCTGAGGCGGTTTGCTTGAGTTTGTCTCTTCGAATCTTATTTATCATTCGCTATACCCAGAGCTGGCGTTATGCTGCTTATTTAAATCGTTTATCATCTTGCAACACCCATACTATCTATATCATTCACATCCATGCGAAGTTTGTCGGAATAAATGAGGTTTGGTGATAAGTTGACGTCTTAAATAGGCAGTATCAAATACCATCGATTGCACCAAACTTTGCTCAGGCCAGCGATTCGGGCCGGGATTGTTGCCACCACACTTCTCCCCCAATTATTGCTCGGTGTTCTTACCCTTCGCACTTTAACATCAGCTAGTATATGCTTATGTATGTATATATATTGATCTTAGTGCTGTTCGCTCGAGCTGTACTACATCACAACATAATTGCTTTTCATCCAATGTCTACTCAGTTACTTCTCTTAAATCATGCAAGCCATTTAAGGGTATGAGGTGCAGTGCTAGTCAATGTTCGATCAGGCAACTAATGGACAAGGTGTCAATTGCAGTACGCTTCGCCTGCCTTACAGCTTACCTTTCGGCTATTGACGTACTCTCCCGCACCCGCCTAACGAGGCAAACTTCATTGCCTGCCGCCTGTAGTGCAGTCTATGCAGCACTATAGTTCGCCCACATCTGCCCAATGGGACAGCTTTAGATCATTGTGAATTGTGGTGGTTCACACCGGAGCGTTTCAATTTTCTGGGCTTTCTACTGTTCATATAAATGAAGTGGCTTTTAATTACTGTAGACCGACACATCAGTAGAACTTGTCAGGCATGGCAGATAGCTGTTATGCAACTCTAAACTTTTATTGTGTTCAGTGTCTCACAGTGTGGCAAAGCCTGGGTCTGCCCTTTTTGTATTTTGTGTTTCCATGTAAATTACCGCAGCGCCTTGTATCATCATGACTTGAAATGCTGTTCATGACAATGCCGAGAAGTGCGCTAAAAGACATCCGCAATGTCGCATCCCCTGATTCTCGGAAGTTCTCTAGCTCAACCCCGAAGGTATCGTAAAGACGACAGTCCACGTGATTTTGGCTGCATGACTGACCATTGATACATCGAAGAACTTTTCCGTAATGACATTCCGAGACAAGTAAATGAACGGGTATGTCGGGGCAGGTCCTACGCATACAAACAATAACACCTCTTTTTCTGCGCCAAACTTCTGGAAATGTAGTTTCACAGAAATCGTGACATCTGTGGTGCTTATCCAGATCAGAAGTCTTAACTGGGAACTCGATATATGGCGTCGCCTCCTCCACTGGCTGTATTCTGACACGACCCCGGGGCCACAACGTCCGCCATAGTACGTCTGCAATGATGGCAGCGGAGCATAAGCACAGCGAGTCAGAGTATACATCTAGTATGTGCCGCATAACTTCCTCATCCGAAACCTCGTAGTTGACTTGAATTCTATTGCCTTGCGAACACAACGCTAGTAAGGAGTATATGCGATCCCGTGGGATATCACAGCGCGTTCTTCGAAAATGATAAAGGAGACTCAGGAGGTCCGATTTCCAAGTTTGCGAAGTCTCTTCCATCCGCCCTCCGATGTAGTTGGCGATGTAATGGAAGGGAGAGTTGGTTGAAGTTACCGTCTCAAGCACAAGATTGAGATCCACAGCCTCTGATCTTGCGACAATGGCGGCGGATTGAGCTAGAGCGATCTCTTGTGTTATCCAGGCTCGAGACCAGTACTCACTGCAGCAGAAACGAACAAGAGTTTCGGCACTGACACCGGGTTCGATGGGAAGATGTACCTGGGCAACACGCGGCAATGTGTTGCTTGCTTTCCAGCTTCTGGACATGGCATCGATGTAAGCTGGCCTTGTCCTTATATCTTTCAGCACACTCTCAATCTCTTCATCGCATCCGAGCCAGCAAAGGACCATATCGGCTTTCGAATATATCCTCCCCATTTGTTGCACCTGATGGTTGCGCTCAGCCTTGTTCTCTTGGTCGATACACATTGCATCGATCCAGAAATTTCTGCGTCTCAGCGATCTAGATGTCCGTACAGTACAAAGAAACTCCCATAGACCTTGCCGTACGTGGAACGGGCTCCCATCGACTTCGACCAAGTATAAAGGGTTTGGCTCACCCCAGGTGTACGAGAGACAGGTGTATGATGGTACCGGGGTACACATGTCGAAAGCTTCATCTAGTCGTTTTCCTGATTCTGAACGTGAAGTCCCGAAGTGGGCAATTCGGCACTGGACCGCACCATCCTTGGAAAGCTGGGAAGAAACTTGGAGAAGACGTATCGAAGGGGCACTGAGATCCAGTGGTTTGTGCTTAAAGTGTGTTCGTTCGGCTGTCCCGGCTAAACGACAGCACAATGGATGTAGTTCATCTAGGCTGGACATGTTTCGTTGGTCATGGACGAGGCTGCGGAAGACTGGAGTTTTAAATCAGTTACTGGAGACAAGTGACCGAGCGAGTTGAAGACGCATACCGTTTCGAAGGAGAGCTAGAATTGAGCTTCGGGACAACAACAAATGTCATGTTGTTATCAGTGTATGAAGATGGAGTTGAAAGGTTGCGGTTCCAGCGTACCGCCACCTCGGTAGGCGCATTGAATGTAAGCAACGATACAGCTGACCAATCAGAACAAAACCGAATTTGTACTCGTGATATCCACTTATCCTTCTCAAATTACAAGCAATCGGTTCTCGTTACGATCCAGTCAGCTTGAGTTTCCTACCTGGAGTTCAGCCTTGCTACATCCCGTCGCCTTACCTTCGGGAACACATTCAAAAGAGCGGGCATAGTGTTAAGTGATAGACGAAGCATGATCAGGGGAACGTCAGGAGATGACGAAGACGTAATTCGATTGTAAATCGCGACGTACGCCATATCGAGTGCTTGTTTACAATATAGTACAAAGTCTGACAGTGGTTTTGTACAAGATCGAATTGCATTCAAGTCATGAATCGGGAGAAAAGCTGAAGCCAAGTGGTGCAAGTATCTTTTCTTGCACGACCTTGTTGGCTACTTCGCCGCCACGCTCCAGAGCTACGGCTCCCACAATGGCATATAGGGAAGTCATGAGGACAGTCTCGAAACCAGAACCTTGAAGGTTGTCCGCCTGAAAATGGTTAGCCTGCAAACCAGAGTGCCGTTTGTATTCAAGCATACCCTCTTGGGTGTCCACCGAGTGACCTTATCCAAGCGGTATCGCTCTGCTATCGGTGCTAGCCGTGACTTGCTCAGCACCAGACTCTCTGCTTCGTCGGTCAAGCCCTGCAGCCCGTTCAAGGCAGGGTGTAGGTATGGTTTACGGCCGTACTCGTCGTTGACTGGTACACCGTTGGAATCCCTCGGCCATTGGTGTTCTTGTGGCGAGTTTATGAGTGCTTGTGATGTTTGTAGTTCGACAATCCTCCGTCCTGCCCATTTTATTAGCCTCCCGCCTGCCCGCCTCAGGAATATGCACACATACCCAAGTATGCCAGTCGGTCATTGAATCCTCTCTTTCCGTGGTCGAAGCTCTTGTGTGTAACGGCTAACCATTTGACGTCGTCCCCCAGCATCTTGTCTCCTCCAGGGCCCAGCATGCGTATGTACGCATCGTCTAACTTTTTCGGGTCATCGTTGACTTTGTGAATGCCCCCTTTGGCTGCCGGTCGTATCCTGTAGGGTGCTACCATCCGCGGGGGTGTTTGCTGCCATCGCGGCCGGCCCGCAGCTTCTGTATCATATTCGGTGGCTCTCGATGGGGTGGTGCTCGAAAATGCGCATGCGGAGGTCCGCACGATGCATGTTTTTGATGTTTGCGAGGGGCGGAGTGATGATGAAGCGGTCGAGACGAGTGATCGGAGCGGTCGTTTGGAAGCCATTGCGATACTTCCAAGGGCTGGGTGAGGTGCAAGAGGCGTGATTGGCGGGAGGCGGAGACGATGCTGCTGGCGGAGGTGAAGTTCGGATCATCGAAAAGTTGCGGCACGCGGATCGCGCCTTACCACAACCACGCTAGCCCCAGTCGCGCCTACCGCTCCCCATCTTGCGCCCCCGATACGCGACTTCTCCCCCTTGCTGCGCTCCGTTTGAGTCGTCATGGCGAGTCCTGGTGTCTCGAAGCCGCTGAGAGAGTTACTGGCCGAACAACTACCCAAAAACGTGCCCATCACCTTCTATCACTACTCAACTCCGCCGTCCAAGTCCTCTGCTCTCTTCTCCGCGCCGCCCCATGGCAAGTCCGAACGCACATATTGCGAGTCGCACACGTTGGCAGCATCGATAGTGCCAAAAGACGCCGCAGCCTCAGAACTACCCGAGGAGCTTCTGATACTTGCCATCGAAGTCTTAATCTACACCACCAGGAACCTCACCACCATCTTCGTCTCCAAAGCCGACTCGACGGGTTATATATCTGAGCTGCAATTACCGCGAGCCCAATCTGCATCGCCCTTGAAAGCTATTTGCGGCACGTTTGTATCTTGGCTCGCAAGAGAAAGACAAAGGGAAGGGAAGAAGCTTGTTGTGTCTTTGTTCGCCAGGGCACAGGATCAATACCTGTTCCCAGCAAGCATCGAGAACAAGAACAAGCATGTTCTGGACGATAGGGGCTTGGTAAAATGGTGGTGCAGAGTGCTCGATCCAATCATATGGGAGTACAAAGCTGAAGGAGAAGGGAAACCCTTCGCTGAACGGCTAATGGAGGGTGAAGGCACCAAGACCAACGGCACACCAACACAATCCGAGTCCACAGCAAAGGGATATCTAGTGATACCGGGTTTCGAATCATACGATACACTGCGATACATTCCTCCGCCCTCCGTCCCCAACACCCCTCGACGCTGGGCCACTACACACCCACTCCTACAGATCGCTCCATATCCTGCTGCACCACCACGGTGCCTGGTACCACACTTTCCAGATGATCCTAAGGCTAGATTTCTTGATGAGTTAGACGAGGAACTTCCCGACCGTGGCACGGATAATATGGTAGCAGATGGAGGCACACCGTCAAGAAGTAATGGGCAATGGAAGAGTGTCAAGACGCTCGACCAGTTCTGGGAGTTCATGGCTTTCAGGCAAGAGTGCTCATCAGGAAGGATAGTAGGTTTCATATGGGTCGTCATAACACCACCCAAGCCTTCGATACCCGAAGAAGACGAGGACATGCCGTCACAGCTGTCAGCGTCACAGTCCTTCTCGCAAACCAATTCACAAGAGAATATGTCCAGTCCAAAACGGCGGAAAACAAGTCGACGGAGACAAGAGGCCAAAACCAGGTATGGACCAATACCACTAGTTCTGCCGAAGATCAAGACTATCTATCGGAATCTACCGACCACGCCAAACATGTCTTCGCGCTCTGCCAAAACTCTTCCTGAGAACAGTCCATACTGGAGGTGGCCCGCTTCCTCACGTGGGACCATCTGTTTCTCGCTCAAGAACTATGATCGTGCACATGAAGTCCTCTTACAGCAAACGTTTGCGAACCGAAAGGCAGCAGCACGGAGTACGAGGAAGTGGAAAGAAGAAATCGCTGTTCTTGGCGGCATGGACGAATGGGCCTTTACAGTGATAGGAACTAAGGAATATGTAGCTGCAGTGAAGCCTGCGGATGCAACAAACAGCGTGACACCGACAATGGTCATGGGTGTACGAAAGAAGAGGAAGCCCGATATCCCATCAGAGGCGGCAACCGAGACAGAAAAGTTGGCTGAACCCGCACAAATTCCAGGAGAAGGCACCGTCAGGAAGAAGGCAAAAACTGAGCCAACACCCATTACTGATGCAAGTGCTGCAAATGGAGTGAATACCTTGACAGCCGGACTGGTGCGTAAGAAACCGAAAGTTTGAAACCATAGAGTCAATGAGACCTTTAGTATTGGGACTTGCTACAACATTCAGGGTTCGGAGAATATGAGGAGTTTTGGATAGATTTACTTTAGGTTTGGCGGGCGAGGTTGCTGGGCGAGCTACTTTTGCTAGCTCACATCTGGATCTTGACGAAAATGTACACGGACGTATTGATACCACCCTCTCACCTTGTTTACTTTCTGCAGCACAGGTTTACCAATATGAACAGTTTAGACGCTAGAGTGCTGTCGGACGTGAAGTCACTAGCGAGCGTGTATTACTGTCGGTGTGGAGACACCTAGGTGCTTGATCGCTACAAGCAATGTCCCTGGCGGAGAAGCCGGACCGCTCGGCAGTGCAAACAATCGCATGACCAACAGATACTGGAATCCAACACAACAGTAAGCCTGCTTCTTGATCTCTATCTGTCGTAGAACTTGTCCTGAGACGTGGTTCCAAAAGGGGCTGTCGCGTGGTGTTTGTCTTGGCAGGTCGTCACTTTCTGGTTCGAAACTCCGCAACCTCCGTGCCGTGAGATTCGTCAACATCCCACCCTCACTCTGACCCTACGACACTTTTGCGCATGCTTGGCGCGCCCGACCTTGCGACAGGAGAAGATGTCTCCATGTTGCGTACCATCATTGCGACCGGCTGCCTGATTTGGTGGGTGGTAGTCTGGAATGTTTGTGCTATTGGCTTCGTTCAGCTTTTCCGCTATTACTGGAGGAGACCTCAGCAGGCAACGTGCGTTACGACATTGAAAGACGATGAAGTCCCTCGAGTCACCGTTATACGGCCAGTCAAAGGCCTCGACCCACGATTGTACGAATGCCTCGCAGCCACCCTCCGCCAGACGTACCCCAAAGACAAACTGAACACCGTGTTCTGCGTTCCTGAGCGATCCGATCCCGCCTTTCCGATTCTCGAACGCCTATGTAATGACTTCCCGGACGCCCATGTGCAAATCTTGGTCGAAGAAGAGGATCCGCTGCTACTGAAGGATAATAACGCGCTGGGACCCAATCCGAAGATCAGAAACATGAGTCGTGCCTATAGGGAGGCCGAGGGTGACATCGTGTGGGTGCTTGACTGTAACGTCTGGGTCGGCAAGGGCGTTTGCGGTCGACTAGTGGACCTACTATGTGGCTTTGGACAGGACAAACATGGCAACAGCAAGAGAAAGTACAAGTTCGTGCACCAGACACCTCTCACGGTAGACCTCGATTCGCAAGGTCTATCGCTACAGGACAGGAAGGAGTTGCTCGGAGGAAAACCAGAAGCTGCAGCACAGTTGACCAATATCGCGGCAAGCACATCTTCGGATCCTCGCAACCACTCGGGAAGTACTATCAGGAAGCTGCTGCAGCGTGGTGGCGGACGTCTGGACGAAGCTTTCATGTCTTCTGCCCACGCCAAATTCTACCAAGCCATCAACACCGTCGCTGTAGCACCCTGTATTATGGGCAAGAGTACTATGTTCCGTCGCTCCCAACTCAACTATGTTACCTCATCGAACCCAGAACGCACTCCCGGTATCGATTTCTTCTCCGACAATATCTGCGAAGATCACCTCATTGGCGATGTGCTGTGGAAAGAACCCCAAGCTTTCGAGAAACGAGGTTACCAACCAGAACCAGGGACCAAGAAGGAGACCTGGGGCAAGCACGCTATGCTCTTTGGTGACTTCTGCTACCAGCCAATCAGCCATACGTCTGTGATGGCCTACTTACAGCGTCGTATTCGATGGCTACGAGTACGGAAGTTCACGGTTACGTTAGCAACGTTTGTGGAGCCAGGAACGGAGAGTCTTCTGTGTGGGCTGTATGGCGCATACGCTCTAACGACGCTACCCGTGTTCCACAACATCGGCATCAGCCCGACTTGGACCTCCTTCTTCCTCATCTGGCTCCTACATCTGTCTGCTTGGTGTCTAGTGGACTACGTTCAATATCTGTTGCTTCACTGCGCCAAGACTGTCGAAATCGATGCCGACACTCCTGATTTTATCTTGCCCCAGCGATCAGCCTCTGCATACCACCGCACCGAAGTTCTTGAACCTCTCCTTGGCAATAAGACTCCAAGTGAGCCAAGTCTACTTGATGGTGCAAGAAGAAACTTCATGGACTTTCTCTATGCTTGGCTTGGTCGCGAGTTCTTTGCATTACCTGTATGGGTCATTGCGTTCTGGGGCGGCGTTACTGTAGAATGGCGAGGTCGGAAATTCTGGGTCGGGCTAGACATGAAGGTTCATGAGATATTGCCCCAAGTGAACGAAGCCAAGAAAGACCAGGGCAAGAAGCCTTAGCGCTTTATGCGTCTTTGAATTAGATTTTGTACAGCATGTAGCCATGAAAGCATTTCAGGTGTTTCCAGGACAATACAGATGCAGTCAGACGGGTGCACTGACATTTAGATGGTGAACTGAGTCTTTGTTGATCAAGAGTAAGTATAACCAAGCTAATCCTGTCGTGCAGGGTCCAGCTGGATGCCTCCTACAATACCATCAATCTCCGTCATGACGTCTGGCGTAAGCTTGTCCAAAACTTTCAGAGCTGCACAGTTGTCCACCACCTGCTCCGGTCTCGAAGCCCCAGTAATCACTGCAGAGACATGCGGGTTCTTCAAGCACCACGCAAGCGCCAGCTGCGATTGATTGATGCCCAGCTTATCCGCAATTGGCTGTTTCTGCGTTAGCGAAACAGCATCCAGAATTTATAAGCATTTGACCTACCTTCAAGTTTCTTGCGCTGTTGATCATGCCACTCCACTCATCGTTTCCATATCGGTCACGCATTCCACTCACGAAGCCATCTTTTCCTTCGGCGAATCTTGAACCTGCTGGCGGTGCATCTGGACTATCGTTGTACTTCCCACTCAGCAGCCCAAACTTCAATGGCGAGAATGTAGTTAAGCCAAGTCCAAATCGTGCATAAAGGCGCTGGAATTCGCCCTCAACCTTCTTCCTTTCGAGCAAATTATACTGCGGTTGCTCCACTATCGGTGCAATGAGACCCAACTGCTTCGCTATTCCGCATGCCTCGGCGATCTCATCTGCGGACCATTCAGACGTGCCCCAGTACAGCGCCCACCCTTTTTGCTCAATGACATGGTTGAATGCGCGGACCGTTTCTTCCATGGGCGTAAGACGATCAGGACGATGCGCATACACTATATCGACGTACTCCAAATCCATGCGCTTAAGCGATGCACGGAGTCCTTCGATGATGTGTTTGCGTGAGAGACCATGGTTGTTGACAAGCACCTCGCCATTTGCGCCGCCCCAGTTGAGTTTTGTGGATATCACGATGTCGTTGCGATTCCATGCGAACTTCTTGATAGCCTGGCCCATAATGATCTCGGACTGGCCACCAGCGTAAGACTCGGCAGTATCAAAAAACGTGATACCGTTGTCATATGCTGTCTTCATGATGGAAAATGTGAGTTCTATGGTTATGATTAGTTGCGTGGCTGATAAGCATGAAGACAAAAATCACCATTCTCGACATGGCCACCGAAGCTGCATTGTGTTTGATCAGTATATGCATGGAGATGAACGGAGATTTGAACATACGTGAGCCAACCGCCCAAACCGAGTGCAGATACATGCAAACCTGAGTTACCCAGGCGGCGGTATTGCATGCCAGTTTTACGAGGTTCCTCCCAAGCCATTTTGCGTGTATTTGGATAATCTCGTGAAATGTCTCAAAAGCTCGATTTCGTTGTATACCGAAGTAAGTGTGCGTCTCAAACAGAGCCACCATTGCAGTCACACGCTCTGCTAAGGCTCTCCAAAATTCTGTCGGCTACACCCAAAGCAGCAATTTCTCCATGCAGAGCGATGCCGGCGATGTGTTCTCCCACATCGGACGAAAAATCCTCTTTTAGGCAGTCGCGTTGATTATGTGCTGTTGAGGCCTTGGTATTCGCGGTTCCGGAATGACTCGCGAGAACGTGGAGAGTCCCGAGGTCGTCATTGATCCCCGCAATCACGACATAGGGCAGCTCTGGGTAATAGTGGGGCATTGGAGAGAAAGTGGGTCCGACTAGAGACGTCTTCATTGAACAAGACGGGTCTCTGCAGCCGACGCGAGGACGCATACTCATCCTCTGGCTAACTTGCGGTCTAGTAAACTTAAAAAAAAACGTACAAGAAACAAATACAAACAGTAACAAGATGTGCAAGCACTCAGAGGACACTCACCAAAGGCTTTCACGTAAGAGTAACGTCCATTGAATGTCAGAACACTCGCGTCGAGAGTTGCGATTAGACCTCGGAATAATCTCAGTTACGGATTGCCAATAGTTCGGTGCGGCTGAAATTTCGGTGGGTGGAGCGATTGGCGAAAGCATGTGATGTTGCAACCACAGCCCGTCCAGTATGTTACCATGCACATTGATCTTGACTAACTGCGTAATGACATCGGCTATCTTTCCGAGACCAGACTAAAGCGTGAACCTGAAGTCCAGCCGCTTGTTGCCGTCCTTCTCACGCGCGGCAATGTCTGCTTGGTAGACAGCCTTCTCTTCCGAAGTCATTTGCTCCCACTTCTCTTGCTTCTTCTTGTTCAGTCGTACCAGGGCCCATCGCTGAACGAGGAAGGTGATAACACTCAATGCGCAGATCGCCACTAGCACTGAGTTGCCTTGTTTGTAGTACGGACCATCGTATTTACGGTAGATTTGTGAACTGATCAAAGATCCAATTTGCACAATAACGTTGTACGTTGCGGCCGTAATCGCACGCTTCTTGACGTCGAATGTATTTTCCGAGATCCAGGACGAGACCAAAGGATGGAAATATGGGTAACCGGAGATCAACGTAATTAGAGAGAAGCGGCCCCATTCGCGGCCTCCGTCGGGTAGCGTCAGAAGGGCGATAAGGAGCGGCATGATCCAGAACTCGCCAAAAATGCAATGGAACGTGCGTTCGTTAAAGTAATCGCTCGAATATGCTAGGGCTAGCATGGTAATGACTTGAAGCGCAGCGGACGGGATAGTCAACATGTTACTGTCAAATGTGCTGAAGCCGAGACGTTTTAGTGTAAGCGTAAGGTAGCCTTGCACCGGGGAGGCAGGAATGTAAGCAACGAGGCCGATGAAGTATAAGCCCCACATAGAGGAGTCAGACCAGGCCGCGCGGATGTCCTTAAACGTGGCAGGCTCTTTGAGAGCCGTAAGGCCTTTTGCTGGATCGTCTCGAAGGATGCGGTTCACCATGACTGAATTCGAGCGTACGAAGTCAGTGAATGTCTCATATATACATTTCGTAGCTGAAAACTTACTAATCTCTTCCCGCTCGGTGTACCAGCCCTTACGCCAAAGTACGTTCGTGGTTGATGTCGGCGCTGCGGGTAGGTACAAAAACGATAATGTGGCAATGACAACCGTTAAGAGACCTTCAAGGAGGAAGAGCCAAAACCAGCCGGGCTTCCCACCGACACCGCGCATTTCCAGAATCCCAGCTGCGAGCAATGCGGAAATAACACGAGCGATGTTGAGTGTCGACCAGAAGGCTGCAAGACGTATGGAAAGCTCCTTGGACTTGTAGAAGTAGGTCGCAAACAAGATAACACCAGGGATGAAACCACCCTCACAGAGTCCGATGGCTGCGCGACCCAGATAGAATGAAGTCCGGTCGTGCATCCATGCCTGACCCCAAGATGCAGTTCCCCAGGCTAACATCATAGTTGGAAGGATGTACTTGAAACCATATCGCTTGGTGAGACTAGACAGGAGCGTGGTCAGACAGTGACTGCAAAATGATTCTGATATCACTCACAACTGGACCGGAAACTCGGCAGCAAGGAAGCAAACCAGTTGTATGGTCGTGCCATTGTTGTAATCATCAGAAGTCAGACCAAGATCGTTCAGAAGATTATCCGCAAGCGCATTTGATAGATTTCCGCGATCGAGCTGCAACAGTCAGTATTCGTAATCGTCAAGTAGCTTGTATCAACTTTCCTGCAGCCCGAACATCATCAGGCAGAGCCATGTGAGCAGTCGTAGATCTGTCTTCCGTACAACACGACGTTCTTCCTCAACGCTCCAGCTCGCATGGGGGTCGAAGCGATGCCGGCCTTCGTAGCTGTCGTGTGGGGGAACGATGTCTGCAAGCTCCTCTCTACCCACATGGGCCGATGATTTCAGCGAGTTGGCATCTTCGCTGATCCGTGTCGTATGCGGGGCTGCTTCGATGTCGTTGCCCATGTTGAAGAGCTGCAGTCGTCGGCTTCAACACGAGTCCTACGAATGGAGGCTGTTATAAAGATATAATGATCGGCACGCTACATCTCCCCTGACATGCTTTTACTCCTCTATATATCATCTTGGAGATTGCATGTCGCAATTGCGGCTCATCTCGTCGCCATCGTCGCCATCCTACCGAGGCAGTAAATGCGCCGACGAAGGAGGGGAAAGCGCGGTGTTGTGCATACTAATGCATCTGCTATTGGTTTTCCCCTCTTGACCCCCGGCTTAGCGTTCACGGAATGGTGTAGGCTAGGCTCGGCGTGCCTAATCCCGGAACATACAGCTAGTCCGATGACGTGCTTTACCACACATGCCGAAGATGTGCCACCCTGGTCTCTGGTAGATATTAGACGTTCGGGATTTCCAGGTATGTAAGATTGTTAGCCTTCAGGCTGTCGAAGTGCTTTGCAACTCTAAGGCTAAGTCGAAAGCCAAAACTACTTTTAAGCCACATCGCTCCTAAGATGCCTTCAATCAAGCGCAATCGTATCGAAGATGTCCATGAAGACGGGGACGCCAACATCATTGGCGGACACGCCAGTGCCAGGTCGAGGCTTCTGGAGCCCTTGATTTATTCCGGGTCGCTGGATAGCTTCCAACACCAAGACTTAACCCCAGTCATCGGAAGAGAATTCGAAGGTCTCCAGGTGACCGATCTGCTTCGATGGGGTGATGCTATGATCAAAGATCTGGCTATCACGGGTACGGTTTCCATCTCTAACTTGACGAAGTCGGTGGCTGATAAAACTTCAAGTATCACAACGCGGCGTCGTATTTCTGAGGAACCAAGATGTCACACCAACTCAGATGAAAGACCTGATGTTGCGCATAACTGAGCTATCAGGTTGTGTATGTCTACTCGATTACCAACATGAACTCATTTTCACAACGCTGACAGATTGTTAGCCCTCATCATCTGGACTCCATGTGCACCCCCTTACCGAAGAAGGCTCCGAACTGGGAGATCAGATCTCTGTCATAAGCAGCGAAAAGCAGAAGAAAGGTGGTGGTCTCACTCACCAACTCTCGGATGTCAGTCGTTTCGCATCTGCAGGCTGGCATAGTGACATTACTTTTGAACCAGTACCGTCAGACTATGCGATGTTGAAAATTCATACCCTACCAGCAACAGGTGGTGACACGCTGTGGGCGTCCGGCTACGAAATTTACGACCGCCTCTCTCCCGCCATGCGGTCATTCCTGGAGGGTCTGACTGCGACGCACGACGCGAAGTTTTTTCTAGAAGAAGCAGAGCGGCTAGGAAATCCATTGAGGAAGGGTGTCCGTGGTAATCCATTAAACCAGGGGGACGCACTCACAGCCACACACCCAGTCATAAGAACAAATCGTAAGCTTGCTGATTCTTTTCCTGCGTTGCAAATGCTAATCTGCGCCACAGCTGTGACGGGTTGGAAATCAGTATACGTGAACAAAGGATTTACCAAACGTATCAATGGCGTCACGAAGGACGAATCCGACCTCATTCTGCCGTATCTGTTCAACCTTGTAACGCAGAACCACGATGCGCAGGTGCGGTTTAAGTGGCGGCCGAATGACTTGGCTATTTGGGATAACCGTAGTACGTGGCATTGTGCGACATATGACTATGATGAAGCCAGGGCAGGCGATCGAGTGGCTAGCCTGGGCGAGGCACCGTATCTAGATCTGGGAAGTCAAGGGAGGAGGGAGGCTTTGGGGCTAAGATAGGCGATCCTCTATTGTAGACATTTATTCACGCGTTGACGCGCGGAAAGCGACCTCGTAGCGACCATGTGCATGGAAGGGTTGTTCAAATCTCGTTGTAATTCTGAAGAATGTTTGATTCCCGCTGATTCAGGGCTAATGTGAAACAATGGGTGGTTGGGGAAAGTTTGCATTCGAAGGTGACGTATGGCACTAGTATCTGTCCATTTTAGCGCAGAGCGGCTGCTTACCGCAACCAGTTGTCATTGGAAGTCTCTCAGCGATACTCCAGGGCTCCCAACACCTGGGCACACTTAGCTGAACTATTGTATTGCATCTTTTGCTCATTTCAGGTCCCAATTTCCTGACTTTCCGAGCAATCCGCCTGGATAATGCGCAAGCTTATGGGACTTCACAGAACTTTCTAAGATTGTGTACGCACCGACGCATGCTCTGACGAGTCACTCCACGGTCTAACAAGCTCTGGAAGCTTTCATTCGTAACTCTACTGGTGATATGACGGAATAAAGCTTTTGATAACACACGACCACTACGTTTAGCTTATGAGCATCACATGTAGTCTATGACAAGAGCCCAAAGTAAGACGTGCAACAACATCTTACTTTGACCTGTTGAGCTCTTCTTTCAGCACCTTCAAGTAGCTCGTTACCTTGTGGGGCCAGAAATGCATCATTGAGTCTAGATCAAGGCGGCATTGGAAGGAAAACCAGGGCTCGCTGAGTTATCTCAGGCACTTACTGAGCAAACCTCGAGAAAAATCTTGGAATAATGATTGGAAAGCGCTCTTGTGTAGTTTTCAAGGCGAATTGAAATTAAGCACATGTCACGCAACCTGAAGACTATTTGAACGTGATATCAGGTCATGATTGATCCGAATGCAAGCCCCGAGCTAGTGATCGCAGCAGACTGATCTGGACTGAATCTCGATATATACATATGATACACCCGTGTTCTCTTCAAATTCTTCAAGTCAATCGAAAAACATTGAGCCTATGACCGTTGGCAAATCTCCCAATTTACTGAGCATAGAGAACAACATGCCCGCCTTCAGGCCCTCTCAGCTACTACTTTACTTTTGCTGCGTCCTTCACTAGAGGCTTGGCCCAGGTCCCAACCCAGCATAATACTTCTACTCTTGTTTTTTTGGTACCACTCCAGGGAACATGAGACCACCGTGCAGCAACATTGATGCCACATCTTTACGATCTCTGTTGACTTTCAAGTCTGTTGACGTCTACGAGATTGCTCAGGTGCAAGACTCTACAGTGACCTTGACGTGAGAACCCGAACCTTCTACTCCAAATAAGAACGATACTCCTCAACCATCTTGTACCAAGAAGCATATGATGCACAGCAAAATTTGGGTAAAAGGTGCGATTAGAGACTAGATATTTGAGGGTTGGACATGGAGCTGAACGGATCAGCTTCTACGTCATATCATAGTATCAATCGACAACAGAAATATGTAACATAAGTATACTTCATCTTAGCAATATGTACTAGCAACGATAATAACATCGTGTGGAAAGGCATCGCACGCGTAAACGCTATCAGATCTAAAGCTCGTCGAAGCGCCTAAAAGCACAAACAAAAATATATATAAAACCGATGAACACCATTCTGCGCCTTACTCTAAAACGCCTCGAATGCTCAGAATGTCGCACAAAGGGAGAACATATCATGCCCTCTTCTCTCTATATTGGCCCGTTGGGCCTGCACTAAAAGCACCACTGATAATGCGTTTCAGCTGTTTGGGTTTACTTTGTGGGGGTCTCTCGCCACTTGCGGTACTCTTGCGACTGAGTCCGGTACCTGTTCGGGTAATACCATCCATACTCATACTGATTCCCATATCCATAGCATTACTGCTACGTCGTGCGCGTCTCGTTGCATCTTCGTTCTCTTTCTGGTGTAAAGTTTCCGACGGAAGCAAGATAGCACGATCCAGTGCGTACGGGAGTCCACGGTGGCGACCACGGATCTGCATGGCAATGATGATGAGTTTGCTCAGTGTCTTGAACTGGCCTGAGAAGGAGGTGTTGTAACCAGGGAAGCCTTGACTCAATCCTACAGTACCATATGCTGAGACGATTTCGAACAGGACGGAGAAGAGACTGAACGCGTACTCGTTTGTGTTCTCGAGCCGCGGGCCTTCAATGATGGCGATGAGGAAGAACCCCAAGAAGACGAACCACAAGTCGAATGAGAGTTGGCGGCGCAAATGGTGCGAGAGGTAGCTCGATTGCTCTTCGTCTTCGTCTTCTGCGGCCCAAACACCCAGGGACTTCTCCTCGTACACGTTGGATTGGCGGATGGACATAGCGATAGGGAAAATAGATATGTACATCATGATGAGGTAGCTGACTTGTACTGCAGGGTGCAGATCAGCAATGTTGACTACAGCGAAACCTGCAGTACGAGTTGAGGCAGCTTGGAAAAGACCGGCAAGAAAGCGATGACCACCCGACAGGGAAGTGACAGTCGGATCGTTGAGCTGCAGAGCGTTAGTCAGAAGTAATTTGGCCTGAATAACATCGTACTTACGTCGAGGATGATGAAGAAGATCAGATCTACACCGTTGAGAATAACAAGGATCCAGAACAGCCACCAGTTTGCCTTGCTTGGGAAAAGTAAAGTGAAGCATCGACGTGGGTGATCTAGCAAAAAGCGAAGCTCTTCCCAAATGGCGCTGCTCTTGGGTACCATCTTGGAGTACATCCAGATGGTGAAGCGAAGCATACAGGGAAAACCAGTATTGCCGATGATAATAAGGAAGGTACCCAGTACAAGAGGCCATATAGCTAGCTGGAAAGAGACCATCGAGTCTGGAGTGAGTGTGAAACCTAGGTCATTAAACAAGGAAGCTGAAGTGAAGAAACCCCACCAGGTCGGATCCACGCCAACTTCTCTCACCACGTTGCTGTAATGAGCATCATGATTGATCCAGGGTGCCAAACAAATAACACCAATGGTGTGCCAGCCAAGGTAGAAGATAATGAGAATCATGGCGAGGAGTTTTAGAGCACGGTACTCGATACCGCCTAGTTCTTCTCTTTGCTCTTCGGTTAGATCCACGAAATTCGAGTTACGTCCGAGAGTTGGGGTCCAGCTGAGGTATGGCATCGGATCTTCTTCCTCTTCGTCCTTATTCCTAGTAAGGAAACTGGTCAAGGTCCTTGACCGCGACCTGCTACGCATATGCATTCCTGGCGCAGGAACAGTTGCATCGCCTTCATTCGTTCTGGTTCTGTCATAAACGGAGTGCCCAGTAGGACGTGCCTGTCGGTCCGGTACGTCGATGGTGATGTGGTTTCTCAGTGGCCGATCGTCGCCATTCAAAGCGTGAGGAACAGAGTTCGAGCGCTCGCGTTTTGGATGGGACTCATGTGACAGCCTACTCGCAACTCTATCCAGCTCCTCTCCTTTGATCGCCTCTGGGATGAGACCCTGGTCAAAATCGCGTGGGCCCGGAATGCGCAGCTTGTTCCTCGCTGTCGGGTTACGCTGTGCTTCTACGAAAGCAATGCTTCTCTCTTTGTTAGATTGCGGAAGGCGGCCACCAGGAGATTCTTCAAGCGACTCCCTAGGCTTCTTTTCGGTGGGCGTGCTAAGGTTGTCCGCCCAGACAATACCGGTAGGAGCGTTTTGTACGGGAGTCGTGGGTCGAAACGGAGGCATCTCATCCTCGCTGGAACTGGATCTCCGAGGATTTATGCCATTGCCTGTCCAGTCCAGTCCGTCACTGAAGGCGAATTCGTTTGCGATTGTTCCACCGTGTGCATGGCCGCTCGAGCCACGCATGACCCGGATCTCGCGCGCACCAACCGCTTGCTCTTCCTGTCCAGCATTCCGATCTGTCACAGCCTTCATTTCACTCTTCCTCTTAGAAAGCGTGCGGGTCCGACCGCTCTTGTTTCCCCTCTCGAGTACGATATTCTGGAAGCGCTTTTCGAACCAATAAAGGCGCACGACGACGACGGAGCTATGGATGAAGATGGGCGTACATAAGCTGGTGATGATGTAAATGGTTATCTGAACAAGTTAGCACAACGATGATTCATTACTCTTGGAACAGCACGTACCTGTTGATACAAGTCCAATAAATTGATATCAATTCTGCGCTCATGGTCAGTCGATATCCCGCAAGAGTTTTGGATTAAACGTACGTATTCAGACCACTTTGTGTTGCTGCGCCACTGGCGAAGAAGAGCGCATCGATGTACGGTATGCGACCACCACCATACATGATGACGGACCCAATCAGCGCCCACGAAATAATATATGCATCTACAGACAAATTAGTCCAAGTCCAGCGAATGTTCCGTTTCTTTGAACATACAGTGGAGTGTAATGAAGTTGGCGTGTGGTATGAGAGCCTTCAGACTGGATGGCGTGCGCTTCTTCAGCCATGCGAACATGACTAGCCAGGGACCGAACATGATTGCCGCTCGCGGCCGTCAAGGCGAAACCGAAGGAAGGTGTAGTCGCTCAGTGAAAGGTCCTAGTCTGGTGGATAGGAAAGATCAGCGGAGAGGTAGTGCGAAGGAAGAGCTGAAAGATCGAGTCTAATCGATCGCGCCCAAGCAGACAGGACGTCAACGGACCGAGCCGGTAGCGCGTCGCAGAAAAGCTCCGTCGTAGTGGTGCATGGTTAAGAGAGAAGAGAGTGAAGTAATGCCTCAAGTGGGCACTGTGAACTACGGGTCGTGTTGCGGCAAATAGTCGTATGGTCCATTGTGAAAGATTGCCGGCTTGTCGCGCTGCCAGGTGCGGCGATGACGCTACGCGAAAGGGGTGTCGAAGCCGCGGAACGCTGCGTGCCCAGCCTCCTATCGCAGCCGGAGTTTAACAGACCCCTGTACCAAACATGGAGAATCCAATCGACAAGGACGTCTCGCCCACACCTGCAAAAGCACTACACCGCTTCCAACAGAGTTCACATGTACGACATGCTCTCGAGTCTTGGTATGCATGCACGTTGGACATGTGTTTGTTCTCCACCTGTATGCTTCCGCTCCGCCCCGCTATCCATTGCCCCGCGTCGCGTGAGCAGTCCCAAGGGAGATTTTGATAAACAATGCCCCTCCACACTTCAATACATATATTGGGTGTGGATAACTGCAACCCTTGCTAGAATATACTTGCCAGCGCATCATATCGTCACGTTGGTTGGCTTGGTCCGTCGGCCGAGCTGACATCTCACCACTTGAACACAACAAATTCCAAGGAACGCCGACATTGTTCCAGGATAACGCGGTACTGGCGATTGCGCGCTTATGTTTCAGAAACAAGATGCTTGTTTCGGCATTGATAGGATGCGCCTGATTGCCGGGAAGGAGAACAAGGCTAGTCCACGTTCTACGGGCTTACGGGCTTACGCAGTTCATTTCTTCTGCCATCACTGCGCCGCGATACTCGGCTACGCCACAGCTTGGCATTCCAGTCAGCCACCTGGGCTTGCAACGACCAACGGCACACGTCGTGACACATGCCAGTCAATTCGTACTCTACTGGCCGCAAGGTTGCAATGCTGGCCTGATTTACCACCCCAAGCTTGCTTTTGTTCGGCAAATCGGGCATCCATTCCTATCAAAGACGCGCGTATGCATTCTGGGTCCGGACATTCGGCAATGGTAAGGAGATTCGGACCGCACAAAAGTTTCGACCAGGCCAACAGACTCTGATATTCACATCTTAAAATACATTTGGGTCCCACAGACGTAGGCGACCAGTTCCTTCCATTCTTCTCTACTGCGTCCATTCGTCTTCGCCAATGCAGTATATGCGCATAAAATCAAACCAAACATAAAGGAATAGATCAATGCAAATTTGGAAGTCGTTGCTTCTCTTCCTCGTTCGGTTCCTTCGTCACCCTGCAGAAGAAAGGTGGCTAGTCAGTACCATTCGGCGCAGTAGACAGAGTGGGAGTGTTTGCGCCTGAATTAGGCTTACTCTTCGTCTTCAAGGTAAGCGGGAAGGTAAAGTCATCGGCCTCTTCTTCTTCCCTGTGTAATTGTTAGCATGTAATCGAGCATTGTAGTCCAGCTGTCACTTACGGAAGCTTCCACGCGATGTAATCCTCAGTGCTCAGTCCTTCGCGACCTTCTTGAAGCGAAGCAAAGTCACCAGGCGTCATCATACCCGAACGGTCCCGGGGAGACCCAGGCTCAGACAACGGCCGCGAGATCTTGACATCTTGCGAGCTGAAGAAGTCTGGCTCATCATCGTCTTCATATGCCGCAGGGTATGCTCGTCGAAGAGCCAATTGTCGAGCCTTGACGTACTCCAAGCCCATGCGCTTCCAGTCGAGCAGATCACTGAGACGCTCGGTCCGGTTACGCTGGTTGATACGTTGGCGCTTGCTCTTCTTTGTAAACTCGAACATGTAGTCGACAAGCTGGTTGACTGAGTCGTCGACACCCTTCATCCTTCGGTCTACGATGTAGATACCGTAATCCTGGGCGTTCTCGATCAATTCCTCCATATAACAACCGAAACCAGACAAGTTGGTTGTGATGCTAGGAACACCCATAACAGTGCACTCAGCTGGAGTGTAGCCCCAAGGCTCGTAGTACGATGAGAAGACACCAAGATGGGTTCCACGGACGAAGTCATCATAATCCAATGGCAGGACGGGATTTGCGGAGTTCAAGAATTCGGGATGGAAGACAACCTTGACGCGATCCGATGGGTGGTTGAAGAGTTGACAGCGACGGAGCTGGTTCAACACGGGGTCTTCAGCATCGTTGACCATGTTATGGGTAACAATAGGCGGGAGGTTGTGGCGTTTCATGGCGAACAATCTTCGGCGGAGCAAGATCTTGTCAGCAGGCGTAATCAAGTCCTTGTCCTCTGGAAGCTCGGAGCCCTCTGTCCATGTCAACGAGCGCTCAAACAGCTTCTTGGCTACATTTTCGGCAATGTTGTTTACACTGTCGTGGAGCGCCTTGATGACAGCCTGTCCCTTCAATGAGTCGACCGAAAGAGAGGTGGTCTGTGCCGGCAGAATGATGAAAGCAACAACTGTCATATTCGAGTTCTCGCTCTTCATCTTGTGGTTCAATCGCGCTAACGATTCGATGAACATGTCGACACCCTTGTTCCGGTACTCGTAGCGACCAGCGGTGAAGAAGTAAAGAGTGTTCTCTGGATCAAAGTCGTTGTGACCGTAGAAATGACCGCGCACGAAATCGTTGATCTTGACCTTGGCTTGCTGATGCAAGTTTTGGAACTCATGGGTAGCGGAGAACTTCTTGACGTTCAGACCATTGGGCAGAACACCATCCGGCTTTCGCTTCAAAAGATGCTCGCTCTCGTATGCGGTGATGTGTGAAACCGTCGTGAACACGTCAGCCGCGTGTGTAGCGGCACGCTCGATGCAGTAACGGTGGTAAATACCACGCTTTCCTGCCTCAGCGTCGACGTCGAAATATTGAAGATTGTTGTAGAAATCGACTGAGCCGGCGCAGAGGTAGCGACCAAGGAGCGTAGCGTGGGTAGTGAAGATGGTAGTAACATCGATTCGGCGCTTCTTGCACAGAGGAACTGCGACACCGGCCAGCCACTCGTGGAACTGGACAATGACGGCTCGCTTCTTCTCATGGTAGACATACTGTAAAAGGGTCAGCGACAGCTACCGGATTTGGTACACGTTTTCAACTTACCTCGCCCAAGAACCATGCGATGAGGTAACCAAAGACAATGGCCTCATTGGTCTCAGAATCGCCGGGAGGCGAGGGAATGCCGGTGGAAGACCAAAGGTCGCCCTTCCACTCGTCAAGCCACCTGTAACCAGTACCGGTGTCGAAAAGGAGCACACGTGGGGCACCGTCGATCAACCAACGTCCATACAGCGTCTTGATGCCACGGTCGTCCATGGACTTGATGGTCGCAACCAAGGCTGGATCTTTGGGCTCGATTGGCTCAACTTCGACAGCCGCCTATGTTTGGATTAGCATTTGATCCGAAGATGCAGCTGGCTGCGCGTACCGAAGCCCTGTTCCATGGACCCAAGAGAGTGTATGCGGCGCCATACTCGGCCGTAGTGACTTGCGCTTTGGACTTGAGGACTGAGTAGATACCGCCGACTACGATTTATTAGTACTTGCGAGTGGCATGGAGACGAGACGAAGGCTACCTCTGTTTGCGACTTCAGTCGCAACCTCGAACAGGACGTGGTTCTGCACGTCTCTCGCGCCGGTCTCAGCCATTGTGTATGGGTGGTGTGAAGAAATGGTGGGAAGGCGCAATGGCAGGATCGGAGCTCTTTCTAAGGATTAGAGAGCTTAGAAAGTCGAGGGAGCGTGGGAGCTTGAGCTCGGTGCTTGGTTGAGCTACTGCAGGTTGCCGCGCTAGACAAGCGGTTCGATTACTCTCGGGTTGAGTACGATTTGTTGGCCGCGGACAACGTGTGATGGGACTGCGGAAGGAATCGGACCTGTTATAGCAGAGCAGCCGCACGCAAACTCTGTCGAATAGTTGAGAAAGGATGTTTTGCAGCAGCCCTGGGAGTGAGAAATGCTGGGCCGGTTTTGTTTGGCGCACGAGCGTTGCTAACCGTGGAGGTTGGGATTCCTCTTTGGGAATCGGATGGATTGACGTTGTGACGTAGGCGCTCGGCTTCTACTACCCATTCACGATTAAACCTCGAATTAGCCTGGCAGCCTTTGAGCGCCACATTCAAGCTGCAACATATTGCACCGAAGCACTTCTCACACTCCTTCACACTTGCAGCACCTCGAGGCAAATTCTCTCCCCACGACCAGCGCCCAATTCTGAGGCTGGAGCGCAACGGGCGAGGCCAAGGCCGCGAGTCAACAACTCAACAGTTTCCCGTGGAAATGAGAAGCGGAGCATCGACCGATCCCGCCCGCCGTTGAGCTGCTCGCTTATTCCTGTCTGCTCATCTATCTTCGTCCGCTTTCAGACGCAACAGGAACATCAAAAGGGTCACGCCGAAGGGAGAGCTTCACGCATTGTACCACTGCCGAGGCGCTGCATCACGTCCGCTTGCTGCACCATTCCGTCATAAGACCGACAATTGCGGGGTCCCGCGAACGGTGGGAGAAGTCGACAGCACGCCAGCTCTCTCCGCAGCCAGATTAGTGGGTCGTGAGTGGAGGCGGAGAGATGCACGTGAGGGCCCACAACAGCCACTGCCGCTCCATGTGACATGCCTGTGATGTTATCGGAGGGTTCATCGGAAGGACAGGATTGCCTGCCGGGACGTGTCTTGCAATATCTCGGTCAATAGTTTCTAGCAGCGTTGTTTGCTCGTATACCCAGTATCGAGTTTGCGTTGCTATGCGGGTGCATGACTCGTATACAGTCGGTGCGTCGTCGTTGCAAGCACCACACCTACCAAGTGCACTGGCACGGCAACGCCTGGACAAAGATAGCATTCGACTAGGAAGAGCCTCGAATACAAGAGACGAAAAATTCCGAATATTTGATTTTGGCAAACACAACGGCATAACGCTGCTCAGACCTCTATAAATATAATTCTACGATTCGTTGGCATTTGCTTTTGTATCATATACTGATTCCAGCAGGAGCATCGAGCCACTCTGCCCCCCACGACTCCCCACCTAATTCTATTACATCAGATTCCCAAGGCCGTGAACGTGTAACCAAAGCAAAGGATATCAAGCTGAACGTGCGACGCCAGACAAACAAAAGCAGGAAACAAACAAATCCCAAGCAAAAGACGAAGTAGTCCACGCAACTACTTACCACTCCTGTCAATAACCGGAGCAGCGTTCGGCAGCGCACTCAGCAAACTGCCTTGTGCGAACTCATTGTTCAACGAGAGGTTGACCATTGGGCCTCTGGCTCTACTGCCATCCATGACACCCCTACCAACCATGTCTTTTCCTTGTGAGTAGCCAGCCTGAGAAAGTAACCCACCTCCTGTAAACGCCTTGCTGTCATCCTCGGGAGCGCCAAAATGGTTGTTATGTGTATACGCTGCCAAAGGCTCACCACGACCCTTGAGCGAACGCGTACGCTCGTGTCCACCAGCACCATAGGTACCATGTGCCGCGCGTGATGTACCTGGACGACCAGCGCGCCAGTCCGTTGATGACGGAATCATGATTGCCTCCTCGATTGAAGTTGCACTTTCAACCAAAGGTCCTGCGCCAGCTCCTGGGTTGAAGCCTTTGCCCTTGTTGAGATGCTGTGGCGGCGGTTTGTACTGAGGTGTGAGATCAACCAAAGGTTCGGGCATGCCAGGAACACGTCTCGAGGCACTGCGTTGAAGATCACTAGATGTTCTTCGGTGGTGGTTGCTGCGGACAGAAGTGTTGCGCTTAAGGCTGGAGTCGTTTGACGACACTTGGGCTGCACGACCCATGCTGTTCAGTAGAGACGGTCCCTCGGTGAACGGACCCGTTTGTTCACGTGCCTGTAAAGCGGCCTGGCGCTGCGTGTAGCTACGCCCCAGGAGACCGCTGGAGGCAAACGCTTCCTCGCCCTGCTGATCGATACTCCGACGACGAGCAGTGGGCGGTGGCGGGATCTCTGCGGCTAGACCGCTCTTGTTGAAAGCAGCTGGGGGCGGTCGCTTTACTCGTACTGACTTCATTTTCGCATGCATTGCGCTACTATCAAGCTTCGAGAGAGGCTTATCGTCTGGAAACTCTCCCGGCTTGTGAACCTCGATCTCATCCAGTGTCTTGTTGAAACTGTCCATGTCGAGTAATGACGAGAAGGCACCAAGCTGATAATGCGATCCAACTGATTCGCCTCTTGTATGGGAGGACGCCTGCGCAGCCCCAGCGTTCCCTGATATATTACGTTGTGCTGTGGTTTTCTTCTTCAGCCCCTCGCCCTTCTGGTGTTTGAGATACCAACTGCGCCAGGTCTGCAGCGCTGTGTAGAACGTATTCGCTGTGTTTCGGTCATTGGTACAAAAGAAGTGGACATATTGAGACTCATCCGCGAAGATGTTGGACTTCTGCATACTTTTGACAGCGTAGCAAATCTTCTTTGGGGGCTTTACGCGCGCCAGCTTCGACTGCGTCACGGAGTAGATATCGTAGTCTGTGAGAGTGCAGATATTCTCTTGGTCCTTCTCCTTTGTCTTCTCGTTCTTGGCCATGACTAGCTGCCCATCAGGACGAAGAACGAGATATCGTTTACTCCATTTGCCAGGTCGCGATGAGTATTGGATGAAGCACGAAACGCCCTCTGGTCTTGTGTCTGGAACTTTGTACGAGAGCAGGCTGTCCTGGTTGATCCCGTCCACATCAGAGTCAATGATGGTAAGCTCATTTTGATTGTCGTGATCCCACGAGTTCATAACGTCTCTCACATACTCGTAGTTGCGAAGTGGACGTGTGATGCTAACTTTGGTGAAAAACTCGCAGATGACGGCAGTACGCACGTCGATGGGGTCTGTGAGGACAGTGGCGGCTGACTTGATGAGATCGAGAGGTGTGGTGGTTGGAGTCACAGGCAATAGGATGCGCTTCTCATTGCACACAACTTTGACGCGCTATGACACATGTTAGTATTTCTGTCATGGTTTACATACAATGTACATACCCTGTCGCCAGCATTTACAGCAGATGTGGGAGCATCAATGCCTAGAACCACGCCACCTCCGCCAGGTCTAATAGTCTCCTCTTCCTGGCTATCGAAGTTGAGACTCAACTGCGGCGGAGCTGATTGTTGTGTAGGAGCGTCTAAACCTAGAGCCTCGTCTTTTCTCCTCTTGAACATGCCAAATCCTATCTCCTGCTGCCGGGGTGGTGAGACGGGGGGCGACGAAGAAGGCGCTTTTCGGGCCTTCTGCTCAAGCTTTGCGAGTGTCGCCTGTCGCTCCTTCTCTTCGGCTTTCGCTCTGCGGACACCCTCCTCCCTTTGTTGGAGCACTTTCTGAGTCTCAGCCTTCTGCAACCGCCTGCCACGTTCCTGCTCGGCCTTTTGTTCTTCCCTCTGCCGACGCAGCGCCTCAGCCTCTTCGATTGCCCTCTGGGCCTCTGCCCGCGCAGCTTCTTCCTCTTCCTGGCGCACTTTCTCAATTCTGTCCAGTTCGGCTTGCTTGGCCTGCCTCTGCATGCGCGCCTCTGCTTCGTACTTTTCCTTCAACTGCCGCTGTCTCTCCTTCTCTCTCTGCAGGACCTCTCTCGCGCTGTCATCGCCTCTCAGCGACTGCTGTCGTGGCGCATTGGAGACGGGGGGTGAGGCTTCTGCGCGAGGCCTAGCGGTTCTTGGCCGACGCTGGCCGGTGTTTGCGGTATGCGTTGATTGATACGGGGAGCTCAAAGCACGATTCCGGGACGTGGACGGCGGTTGCTGCGCGGGAAGCGGAGGTGGAGCATTGGGAATGGTGTTGGAGCGTAGTGGTGGGGGATTCGGGCTGGTCGCGTGTGAAGTCGTCGGCCTGCGGTGGTAGCGACTCATGCTTCTGCTAATGGGCGCATCATTCTGAGGCTGGGATTCGGGCACGACAGGCATGGGAGGCATTGGAGGCATGGCTGGAACGGCTGGCACTGCTGGTGAAGCGTGGTCCTGGTGGTATTGACCCGGCTGCCGTGTCTGCTCTTCTTGCGCGCGCCTCACACTCCTATAGCGGGACATTTTGGGCGTTGGCGCCGCCGCCGAGGGTACTGTTTCGGTGGCCATGTTGTGGTTGAATGCTGTGCGACACGATTCTGCGTGCCTGCGCGACGACAAGTAAGGGACATAGGAGACAGACCCATGGAACGCACACAGCAAGTGAGGGGAGCGGCGCAGGGTAGACGGAAGAAGCAATAGGGAGTGGCAGGTGCACACGGATACTCGGCTGTTAATTCAAGAGATTCAAGTACCTAACTCCCACCAATACGTCAAGCAGCCAACCCAGACCTGCATCGTCTGTCGAGGTGGTCCTCTCAGGGGAACAAGGTTGGCTGCACTCTTACTTGATCCAGGAAGGCCGGCCGTTGTGGCGCTAACAATAGCCTACCGCAGCTGAGGTGCGTGTTTGGGTGCGCCATTAGCTGCCATTAGCTGCCCTTAGCTGTTTCGGCCAAATCTTGCCGCAAGCCCGCCGAAGGTACCGCCTTGTATGAAATATTATTACACTCTGGCCATGCTTCAGCCACAGCAGGGTTTTTCTTCCACTATCCTTGCACTATGTATATACTACCGACAAAAGTATTGCTTCACAATTTCACTCGTGACAAGTACTTCAACTCGCTACGTGGGGAACGTCTAAATGCTATCAAACAAATGCAATGCCAATAGAGACTCCACCGATGAGAATCTAGGCGCCCAGAGAACGAGCTGACTGTGCACATGTCACGAGGAAGTACAGAAAAGGTCTGTGAAAGAGCTGGGAAAGCGAAGAGTCTGATAGGTGGAAGCTACAAGAATATTATGTATTTGCGCCACAAGGGAGACATTCGCGTCTACAGCCTCTTCGCGTCAGCAAGGTTATTTCACCCAAAATCGGTGACTGAGTGCTGTTTGCACAAGAGCTTCCTTCACCGTGGGTGATGTCTACCAAAGTAAAATGCATCGTTCTCTCGTCATTTGCCTCTCTCATGTTTTGTCTTGATCACCTCGCATTGGACTGATACTCCAGCAATGGCTCCGAAAACTCACCTCCTCGTTGCGGCAGTCTCCATCTTCACACTTGCATATCTCTTCTACCACCACTCTCATAGCAGCACTTTCAACACATTGTCACACGAGCAGATTTCGTTGATCCTTCCGCAAGCTAACTCAACTCTTGGTTTCGGTGCTATACTTGCACTGTCCCACCCAAGCTCTCCACGTCGACAAAGCCTGCTCTGGGCCGCCAATCTAACAGACATCGAAATCGTAGTCCCAGAACAAAAGGAATGGGAGGTAGATGATGTCGAGAGACTCAAGGTGAAGGAGAGCAGTCTAAGCCCAGGTAGTGCGAAAGCATGGTTAGGACATTTGGAAGTCTTGAAATGGTATGTAAACAACTTGAACTGATGAGACTGGAAAAGGGGAGTAGGAAGTGGACAGGAAAACTAACCGAACAATAGGTTCCTGGCCTCAGACTACGAAACAGCCTTGATAATCGAAGATGACACAGATTTCGACATTTCAATCCGAAGTTCTCAAATACCCCTCCTTGCACCCGCCTTCCGCTCCTTGCTCAACAGCACTGGTGACGACCATACATCATACTGGGCCCCAACGACCAGCTGGGATCTCCTCTACCCTGGCCACTGCGATGATCTAATCTCTACCGCCTATCTCTCCCAACCCTTCTTTCTATACAACGACCCCACAACTCCATTCCACACAGTCCTCCACCCTGACACAGCCCTGTTTCTCTCATCCCTTTCCGTACCCTCGGAAACTCGTATTCTCCATAGAAGCTACTGGCCTTTTTGTACATTCGCCTACGCTGTGAATCGCCGATCTGCCGCCCTCATCCTATCTACATTCTCCAAGGAACCAGCAGGAGGCATCTCAGCTTATGATGTTGCGCTGCTAAGTGCATGCAGGGATCGTGATTGGAAATGCTGGAGCGTGGCACCAGAGTTATTTCATCATGGGCTCGGGGACTCGGAGATCTTCAAGGCAGACAAAGCGGAGGAGGGTAAGGGTGAGGAGAGGGAAAGCAAAGGGAGTGCGAGGGGGACGTGGAACCTGGGGTGCGGGGCGAGGCACAGACAGCTTTGGGTTGATGAAGCGGATGGAGAGATGAGGAACCTGATCAAGGACCTGGTTCGGAGTGCTGTTCGGAGGGGACAGTGTCTGATTGACAAGGTTATGGAGGAAGAGACTTGGAAAGGATGTGAACATGACGAGTGTGGAGCGCAGTCATAATATTTCATCATGACGCTGACACCTATAGGCCTAATGAGAGGGTGCTCCTAAATTAAAACACTACAACAAAACACAGCATGATGGCACTTGATGGTGTGAAGGTGACTTGATATGTCAATGGCGACGAGATCCCAGATCCCACCGTATTCTGAGGCTTTTGTAATTCTTTCTTATTTACAGATAGCCAACCAACCCCAATCCCACATCAGAGGTATCTTCGTTCGTGCCAGCCATCTCAATGATTCATCCCAGTATCGCACCGTACCCCTGTAAAGATCAAAAATAACTCCTCTTGGTATCTTACAAAGATCGCCTATGAAGGTGAAGAAGAATGGACGGGTATCCAAAACGTGAGAAGTGAAAAAAAGAAATGGAAAAAGAGATGAATGCATGTGGCGACTGCACAAATCATCGCCAGAGGTCAGCCCTCGAAGCTCGCTTCTCGCGACCCGCGTGGCTCATCCAGCTGGCACGTGGACTTGGCTCCCTGCCACCAAGCGAGTTGGAGTAGCCGTGGCCGAAGCCTCCACTAGGCGCCATGTGCCCAGCACTCCTGGGTCTCCCATCGTTGTCTGCAGGTACAGCTAGGAAACCACCGAAGCCGTTTGGTACCACGATACTCTTACGAGCGTCTCCACCCCATTGGGGTCCCAGACCCTTGTGTGCTGAATAGCTGCTCAGTGGTCGTCCTACTGACACTGATGCTCGGCGTCCCTGTGCCTCGGGGGGCATGATAGATGTGAAGATCCAGTCCAACTCGTCCAGACCCTTGGAGTAAACCTCCAATGGCTGATTGAACATGGGCGGCGGTGCTTCGCTAAATGGCCGGATCGGTGGCGCAAGCGTGAGGACTTCTGGAAATTCGGGGTCGCGCACATAGAGCTGTCGCAAAGCAGGGAGGCAGTTGGCGATGAGCGAGTTCGCAAGGTACTGGTAGCATGATGCACTTGGCGGGTATACTTGGTTCGCGGAGCTAGAGGTGACTTCAAAATTGAGTTTGTGCAGCGTGTACGATGTCATGGGTGGTATCGGATCCAAAGGAAGGGACGCGGAAACTGTGGCGAAGTATTCTAGTGTCTTGAGGTTGACTGCCGCTTGCAGAATAATGTGAAGGGAAGGTACGGGAATACTGCCGCAATCTTTCAATATCAATGTTCGCAGTCTACCACTGCACATTGGGTTGTAGAGGTACTGAGCGAGCCCGTTTGCAGTAACACCATGACACTTGGTCAGCGTGAGAGATTCCAGCGCGGGAAAGTTGGGGATTCCCGGTGCATCGTGGAAGGTGGAGTCATTCAGCCAGGATACGCCAGTAATGGTAAGCTTCTTAAGCCGTGGCAGCATGCCGAAGACCTGCCTCAGGATGCTGGGCTCTATCTGTATTTTGTTGAGCTCAATCGAGATGAGCTCTTGCCAGTAGCCCTGGAGCAGCGTCTCTAGCGATTGCTCTCCGCCCTCGTTGTATTTCATCTTCCGGATATGAGGGCAGCGCGCCTGCAGCTCCTGACGCAGCAGCTGACATGACTGGTCGCCATTGTAGAAGCCGTCTGGAAGGTCAATGAACTCGATGTTCGGACAGCCCGATACCGTTCTTGCCAGATCAGCTTTGCATGCCTCGCGGGTCATGTATGGTAGCTTGATGAAGCGTACGCGTTGGCCGAGGTACTGGTTTCCACGCACGCTCTGGCCGAGCTGCTGCAGCCGGAGCGTGGGCGCGTCAATGTCATCGCCGTTTCGCGACTTGCGCCGGCGCTGGTCGGCGTAGACCTCTTCGAGCTCGCAGTAGTGGACCGCGTCGATGCGGATGCTGTTGTATCTGGAGCGAATTAGCTACATAAAAATGCATATTGGGTAGCTAGACTCACAGCAACCCTGCAGCAACGCCATACCATTGTCGCTTGGTCAGGGCACAATGTGCAAGGTCCCGCATATCACAGCTCATGCAGCCATCATGACCGCTGTCCTCGCTGCCTTCGAGAGATTCGTCGGCTGAATGCGGACACACTTGTTCGAATATGCGGCGGAGGACCTTATCGGGCAGTCGCTGCGTCTGGTCGGGGCCGTGGTAGTCGTATACTGCGGGGGCGTAGAGGTCGTTGCGCGGGCGCGATTCGCTCTTCTTGGGGCTTTTGTGACGCCTGAAGCGTTTGAAGAAACCCATGATTCCTCGCGATGAACTGGAAAGGTATTAGGAGAGAAATCCCATGAACGCGTCGAGCATGTGCTTATGAGAGGGTGCAGTGCAGTCCGTTGTTTCAAAAGTGGGTAGGTGAATACTAACTCGCGTCCGTTAAGCGTAGCCTGCGGGGAAGATGTGAATCCCGGCATGCTTGGTAACCAAGCTCAGCCAGACCCAGGTAAATGCCAAAGCCGCAATGCAAGGTCCCCGGTACTGGGAAGCGGGTACGTGTCAAGGCTGGAGAGCATAAATTGCAAATTGCAGGCAGACTGCCGGGCACTGTACGTTCAGTCCAGGTGCTCGAGCTGTTTGGGACAGAGCAGAGGGAGCAGCGCGTTTAAGGGGTCAGGGCAAAAGCAGTTAGGGATCTCCCGCACAAACAAGTGCAACGGCGAGCTGACAGGGCTAGTGCTGGTTGTACGTGTCAGCAAGGCTTGAAGATCGTCCTGTGCCCATTTCATTGTTCGGCGGTACGAGACGGCGATAGGCTGCAGTCACGTGGTACGGAAGATCGCCAGGGGTACCCGGACAGCCAGTGAAAGCGGGATGGGCGGAAGGGGCCACTGCGATGTGCAACATGTCTTGTACTGGTATTTTAGGCACAGATTTGGGGTACGCTGCAAGGGGCGACTAGTAACGACATGGCTATAGCAGATGGTAGAATGTCGGCGGCGATAGAGGCGGACTTAAGAGCGCCTGACTCTCGCCGTGAGCACTGCAGACCCATTGTATAAGGATCAGAGCGTGTCGCGCGGTCTGAAGCGCAGTAGTCACCCATGGCAGAGTGCGGCACGGCGAGCAGCAACAGCACAACTCGGATGCAACTGTTCACGAGTACACGCCGCATCGTTCAATATCGTCATGGGGCACATCGTGGCACGGCCGAGGCGGAGCACACGCGAGAGCCTCCAGCAGACGCGTGGAACCCTCAATGAGAGGGCGTAGAGTGTTTCAGATGGGTACAGACAGCTTTGCCGAGCGGCTGCGGGAGCTGCTGTCCGCCGTGCTCGTGGCATGTCCGGCTGCAGGCAGTCCTTAGAGTGGAAATTTGGAGCGACGACGTTGAAATTAACGTTGATTTGACCAGCTGTGACCCTGAAAACAGTCGCTACCGCGCACGCTACAGTGATAGAAGAAGCCACCTGTGGAAGAAGTGTACAAGAGAGAGCTATAGAGATTGTTACCAGGCTACTGTACATCCCACCTTGCACTGACATGCCCGGCACTAAGCAGACTAACGTCGAGCTCCCGCCAAGATCTGGAAGTTGTGCCTTAGCTCTGCTATCCACGTCAAGAAATCTGCCCGGGATCATTGCACGGAGCCTCAGGTCGTCCGTCCCCATCTCGTAGCATTTGGTTTCATCTCTCCGGGACTCTTCTCAACCTCGTCCCGTCTGTCACCTCGAGGCTCTGTTTTCCCCTTCACTCGCTCCCGGCTTGCCAGCTGTTCCCCACTCGTCCCCTTCACCATTCACCCTGGGCTCCCCGCTGACGTGCTCACCCGTCGCGCCTACCATCTCCGCCAAACCTCGTACCTTCTTCCTCGACGAACCTCGCCCGCCCGAACCTCAATCGACGATACCATAGCGTGATTGAGCAGACTCGAGAACCCCAAGCTAATCAAGACCTGTCCCAGCAATATAGATATGGCTTCCCAACCAACCCCAAGCCCCCAGACGGCCAACCTGGACCGCTACGTCGTCATCCATGTGGCCACGACTTGCGACGAGCACGGTGTCTATGTCACAAAGGACTCCGCCGAGGTGATTGAGCTAGGTTGGATCCTGCTCGATGCAAAGTCGTGCGAGGAGGTAAGCCCACCGACTCCAATGCCTAGCTCCATTGCTAACCCTACGTCAGCTGCATCGTGAGTCTGTCCTCGTAAAGCCGGTCAACACGCCAATCACGGCCCTATGCAGTAAGCCTTCCCTTCACCACCTTCTTCAAGTTCCACTTTTCGTGCAATTTCCGCTGACCTCGAGCCCTGCACAGCCAGCTTGACAACCCTCACATGGGACCAAGTCCGCAACGCCGGCTCCTTCCGCGACGCCGTCGATCGTTTCACAAACTTTTATACTGAACACATCGCTCCTAAGAACCTCGAATTCGCTTTCGTTACACTCGACTCGTGGGACCTCCGTGTCCAACTGCCGCGCGAGGCCCGCGACAAGGCCGTGGTTCTCCCACCTTATCTGCAACACTCACGCACATTTGATCTCCGCACCGAATACCAGAGGTGGCAGGCTCACCACCCAGAGTCACTTCCGTTTGGTTCAAGCGCGTTGACCAATATCTGTGCAGCTCTCGAGGTGGAGCCCGTCCAATCCTCAGCTCCCATCAAGCACAACCTGCCCTTCCACTTGCAAGCTCTCGCGCCTGCCTCGCCCCGCCGAGCTATGGAGGAGGCCGTTACACTGGCTCGCGTGCTTCGCGGACTCATCCGGAAGTCACAACCCCCACAAGATCACCCAGACGTCCTTACCAAGCCCATGGACGCCCGCGCTGACGTTCGCGCCTTTCTGTCAGAGCGAAGCAAGGTTCTCCACATGAGCGGCCTTCCCCACGACACCACTCAGTCAGAGCTTGAGAGCTGGTTCACCCAGTTTGGCGGACGTCCCATCGCTTTCTGGACCCTTCGCACTCCCGACCAGCACAAGCCAACTGGAACCGGCTTCGCCATCTTTTCCTCTCACGAAGAGGTATGTTCTCCATCGAAACCGCTTTCAATCGGGTATGCTGACATGACATAGGCTGCAGAGTCTCTCTGTATGAATGGCCGTGCGCTAAATGAAAAGGCCATTGAGGTCTCTCCATCGTCTAGCCGCGTCATTGACCGCGCTGCCGACATCATTGTTCCTTTCCCTCCCTCCAAAAACCGTCCTCGTCCCGGTGACTGGAACTGCCCTTCTTGCGGTTTCTCCAACTTCCAGCGTCGTACCGCTTGTTTCCGATGCTCTTTCCCCGCGATGCAGCAGGGACCACCGGGTGGTGATCCTATGGCTTACGGCGGTTACGGATACGGTGGTCACCCAGGCATGATGGGTCCTCCTCAGCACCACATGGGCCATGGCCATGGCCACGGAATGGGTGGCGGACACATGCGTGGAGGTACTGGTGCTGTTCCTTTCCGAGCTGGAGACTGGAAATGTGGTGAGAACGGATGCGGCTACCATAACTTCGCTAAGAACACTGCCTGCCTTCGCTGTGGTGCCAGCCGCGCAGGTGCAGCTGTCGTCGCCGACTCTGCGTTCCCCTCTCCTATGGATACTCCCTCCGGCTTCGGTATGGGACCTCCCTCGATGGGCGGTACTCCCGGCGGCGGCCCATACGGCCCAGCTGGCTACGGCGGTGGTGGATTCCCGGCTCAGCAATACGGTGGACCTCCTAGCTCGTATGCTCTGCCTTCTGGTATGGGCGCGGCCAGCCCCTACCCTCCCATGGGTGCGCAGTATGTGCCCAATGGCGGCATGCACTCTACTCCCTTTGACAGCCGCTCAGCTGAAGCTGCCTTCTCTTCTGCAGACCCATACCCCAACCAGGGTGCCGTGAACGGCGGTGACGGTCGTAACGATCCTTTTGCGTTCCTTTCGACAGGCTTCGGTTCTCTTTCCATGAACGACGACCGCCGCAACGTCTCGAACCCCGCCAACAAGTCGCCGGCGTAAATGCACTCGTACATAGGTATCGATCATCTGAAGCGCGGATCTTGCGGTGCAATTTGATATGGGATGGTTTCTTCGGATAGGCTGGCGTGGGCAAGATTGGCTTTTGGGGAGTTGGACAGCGTCGGTCGATTAAGAATTTGTGGCATTTGCAGGCTACCTACGGCTCGGATGCGTATAGACGGAAAACCTCATTTGACGGAGTTCGATACCTAGGATGGGGGTGTTTGGGGATCGACTTGCATTTCATTTAAAAGCGGGGCGGATGGACAAAAGTACAACATGGACGGCGGCAATACGGGCTTGCTGGAGCTTTTGGATTTCACGGCCGACCATTTCGTTCGATGCCTAGGCTGTGAGCTTCTTTTCTTTCCATATGCCTTGGTTTCTTTCTTTTTCTACTTGATCCAAATTGAACAAGTCGCTTCGGCGATCAAGGCGTGCGTGGTGGAAGAGGCATTTCCTTAGCCTCGTGCCTTTTGTACTTACCATAGAACTACCTTCCTTTTCTGTCCTAATAATTTGCAATTTTTCTGTTCGTCTCGTGTCGATGGCTCATGCTTGTAATGATGGAATACCTGAGTTCATGTCAACATCGATGCGGGTTCACAGCAACTGGAAAAGACTGCAATGACGTTTGTTATCTCCATCTCAACAACGCTCTAGCGTGCAAGTCCACCCTGGGCAACGTGGCCTTGCCTTTTCCTCGCCTCCAGAACGAGAGCTCTTTGGGTGCTGTGAGGCAGGTATATCGTTATTAGGATCGATTTCTGCTACCACACAGAATTACCACGTTGACCTCGTGCGTTACCGTGATTATCGTTCGATCATATTGAAGGCAAAAAGAGAATGACACTTTGTCCTTGTCATAGAGGATGCGAAACAGATATCTGGATGTGGTACAGCCTTCCTGAGAAATCTACCTTGATGCCCGTGTTTGGAATCCCAAGGTGCCACTCACCAATCAGGAACGTCGCGAAGCCCAAATCATGGAACTAACTTGAACTCCAACCGCAGTTCGGGTTTGAGCGACCAAACGTATCTTAGGCTGTCCAAATATGGCAGACTATGTATGGCGGTTCGGCTAATCCGCCTCGGTCCGACCAGACTACTATCCACGTATCGCAGCCTGCGCACAGATATGGCTGAGTCTACGAATACCTCGAAAGTTGTTGGTGCGGTCAATAGTCTTACACAAAGAACATTCTTGAATATGAAAGCTGTGTGGTGGTCTGCCAATGCACTGGTTTGTTGTGTCGCGCTGTAATTTTGGAATACGAAACGCGTAGACCTACGCATCTATGACTTTTCAGTCAAACTCTTTTGGAAGTCTTATAGTTTAAAAGGACCAGGGAGGCTCTCGAGCTTTATGGCGTTACCTTTGTAGTCGGGATTGCACTCGAGGACTCTTCTAGCATCACATGTTAATTGCTCGATTTGAACATAAGGTGAAATTCAATCTATAAATATGGCAGGCAGACCGTTTCGTGCTAGTTCACACTAGTTGCGAGTTTGCAGCGTGCGAGTGGCGTGACGCCTCGACAAAGATTTGGAGCTCGTGTCCGGTAATATTCAGTATCATCGCTCGAGCGCCACGCAGACTGTGTACCATCCATCGGATCGACGCACACTAGATGTATGATGCTCGCAATCCTAGTTTTTGATTAATCGCACCAAATAGACGATAGAAGATACCAAGGTTACAATGATGTTCGAGCTGATCACAGCCACACGACCGTTCCGCTAGTGACAGGGTCCGGTCCCTATTTCAGCCACCTGCCGCTGCTGTGGATGACGCTATCCGTATAACCACTGAAATGTTTCTATTCCAGGATCGCACTTCAATACGATGCTAATGTTGAATAAGGACTAGATGTATTGACTAAGCAGGCCTCGCCATCACGCTTGCTCCCAAGTGGATCTAGACTGCGATAGGCTGCTGTGCATTTGCGAGATGAGGACGACATGAAAATACACGGAAAGACGATAATCGTGCTGTTACGCACGCCACATGTCACCCGCAACAGCAGAGTCGTCGGAGTAACAACATTCATCAAGCCCTTTGCACTTAAAGTTGATTCACTCAAGGGCGCTGCAGAGTCGTTCAACACCATCGTGAGCTCTTGGCCTGGAGTTCCCGAGGCTCGAAAGGTAGTTTGCGCTTTCCCTAAGCGCAGCACGGTCACTGCTTCTGTTTGTATGACGCGGCTCGTAGCTTTACACCCTAGCGCAGACGCTGTTGAATTCTGTTGGCAAGTCCGATGCAGTGCTGATGCTCAGTAATTTGACACGAACAGCCCAGCCACTCAGCTTCCTCTTCACTTCGACACTGTACCTAAGCTTCCTTCGTTCCCGCTTCCCATCCGGATTATCTACTCTATGGGCCTCTTCCCTCGACAACAATTCACCCTCGACTATGCTTCTGACCATTCCTTCAGTACCTCGCTTGGTTGTCATCCCGCTCTTCCTTTTCATATGTGGCATCTTCTTTATACCACGCGGCTATCATGGCTCCGGCGCCCTCAACATGCCGCTACTCACAGGCAAAAACCTCACTGCCGCTAGCTCAACATTCAACACACCTGTGCGAGATTTCTGGCAAGAATTGGCCACTGCTCTCCTGCAGTCACAGCCGCAATGCGAGTCTCTACGTCTGAAAGAAGAAAACGACTCTGGACTAACAATAGATTTCCTGCCTCTCCAACCACACCAGGAGCACCCTGATCGAATACTGAATCTCAGCGACAAAGAGGAGACCGCTCTGTTCAGGGCGCACTATACTATGCGGAAGTCGGCACAGCGCCTGGCTCCGAAGCTTCAGTTCGCGAAAGGTACCACCGGTATCGTCACCACCGCAGACGCATTTTATCTACCTGTATTTCTGGTTTCGTTGCGTATGCTTCGGAAGACTGGATGCAACCTACCAGTTGAAGTCTTCATTGACGATTGGACAAAGTATGATTCGACTTTATGCGATGCCGTCCTGCCGTCTCTCAACGCCCGCTGTGTAGTCCTGTCCAACATATACGAGACTGCAGCCCGCGCAAAGCCGCCTAACCACTACCAGTACAAGATCTTTGCCATACTTTTTTCATCCTTCCAGCATGTCCTCTTCCTCGATAGCGACGCCTTTCCTACAGAAGATCCCGCGAGACTCTTCTCGACCGCACCATACACAACTCATGGCCTAGTCACCTGGCCCGACTTCTGGGCCCAAACTATATCCGCACACTTTTACCACATTGCCGCTATACCGGAGGTCCCTTCGCAGTCAAGACTCTCAACTGAAAGCGGCCAGCTTCTCATCAACAAAGATGTGCACCGTGCTTCTCTTCTCATGATGGTGTACTACAACTACTACGGTCCAGACTACTACTATATCCTCCTTAGTCAAGGAAGTCCTGGTGCAGGGGATAAGGAAACATTTGTCCAAGCCGCTCTTGCAGTCAGCTTGCCCTACTACCAAGTTCAAACTCCACCCGGTGTTCTCGGTAGTCACATGAATGGCACCTTCAGAGGTATTGGCATCGCACAAGCGGACCCTATTCTGGACTACGAATACCTCAGTCCTATGCGCAGCCACATCCATCCCGACAAAGTCTGGCAGAACGTCGATCTGGCTCATCCTGATACCAAGGTCAACGAAGGGCAGAACAAGATGCATAAAGCTCCACAAAAACCACGACCCATCTTCCTTCATCAAAATAACCTCAAGCTCGATCCAGCAAAAATTCTGGACGATGACAGGGTGTACGGATCCGACAATCGTCCTTGCAGGATATGGGGTGATAAGAAAGATCGGGTGAAGGAATTCGGATTTGATGTCGAGCGGAGATTGTGGAATGTTATCACTGAGGAGGGATGTAGATTGGACGAAGCTAGTGATACGTGCATGAGGTTGACGAAATATGTTGATGGAGTTCTTGACTAGTGAGTGTTATGATTTGTCACGAGGAATTGGCTTTGAGAGAAGCTCGTCACATGCAGTGGTCTGCGTGTATCTATGAGTTGTGGACACGACGCTGAGGAACCCCGAAGGCATGCTTTGTGGCGCGGGAACTGATCTTGTTATTTTTTGGAGCATCTTGTCGTATACCCACGCTGTAGATTTGATTTGGACTTTGCTTTTTATCCTTTTTTCTTCTAGACATTGTGAGACATCTGCTGATATACGCGGGAGCACCAAGGATTGAAATGTGTGCCGAATCAAGAGGGGTCCCGCATCAACAGAGTTATCTGGAGTTTCCGATTGAATACGTGATTGTCAAAATAGTGAAACCGAGGTAGTACATGACCTCGTGGCAGTGTTCTTGAATGTAATAAGGGATATCATAAGGCATGCATACATCAGGATTACATCCAACCCTTTCCTATTTCGTCAACGATCACCCAAGCCTCCTCATGGCCAGCAAAGGAGTCCGTGGGACCACACAACGCCAGCCGCCCAGCAAGAGAAAAATGTACAACTAGAAAGTCTAGGCAGAGTGCTCCATCTCACTCTGCAGCAGACTCTCCATGATATCATCTTCGGTCACTGTTGTCCTGCCTGATCTCCTGTCATCCCGTCCAACTGTCAATGTACTATGTCCAGCTGCAGACTCATCGTCTTCTTCCTCTTCGTCATCGTCGTCCTCAAGAGGCATCCGTGTGCCTTCGCCCTGCATACCCGCTAGCATGGTGTCTTCATCCTCCTCCTCCTCCTCCTCCTCTTCTTCGTCATCATCAACTTGCGGTACTACAGATTTCTTCCTGCTCTTTGATGCAGAGACTTCAGTGACATCACCCTCAGTTTCTTCTTCTTCATTGACTTCTGTAGCATCGGTAGCGACGGTCGCTTCGGGCGTTGCTGTGCGCTCCACCTCTGTGTCTTGGACTTGTGTAGCTGCCTCGCCCAGTCGCTTGGTTAATGTAGATTCTAACTTTATCAAAGCATTGCGCTGCGTTGCATCTGTGCCAATTTTTCCTTCCACTGCCTCAGATACTAACTCATGCAGAGTGCGGAAACTTTCTTCGTTGAGCGCGCCTTCTTCTCCCTTGGGAATTGGGCCAGAAGGTGCGATGAAGAGTTTACCCAGTAGGGATAGTAAAGGTTTTCGCTCATCTTTCGAGCATGTACTTGTCAATGCACGTTCCAAGATCTCGATCGCGAGCTGCACATGTGGTTCTTCAGCCTCAACAATGGTACTCGTCTTTCCGTCGAGACCGAGTTCGGTAGCGCCCACCACTTTACGGCCATCCGTCCATTCGGCAAGGTGAGCAGTGATGACAGGCCAGCCCACCATCTCGTCCACATCTTCTTCCTCAACGTTCTCATCGCGCATGATAAGTAGCTTCGAAATCACTGGCACAGCAATCTCGCTCATCAGCTTTGCGTTCTTGAGCTTGGAATGACAGTATACGGGAAGAAAGTAGCTGAGCGCTTGTCTCAGCGCCGGGTTCGTCGCCGTCTCGGGGTCAAAGTATGTAAGGACAAAAGCTTTGAGGACTTCGACCGTGGTTTGAGGGGGCAAGATACCCAAGAGAAGAAGTTTCGACGCCGCGGTACAGGAGATTAAGCTGATGCGCTTGTTGTCCGAGCTGAATGCTTTCAGCAAAATCTTTGTCATAGGGCGGACACGCGGGTTTGTGATGGGCTCTGCATCGTCTGTGGACGCATCTGGGTCTGGGATCGTAGGCGTAAGGAACTGAGGATGCGTGATTATCACATCACTCAGTACTTGGATGACGATTTCTCTGAGCGCGTCGTGACCCTTCATGAAGCAATGGAAGAAGAGATCAAGATTGTTGTCGGCGAGATCCTGTTTCGTGTCAACGTAGCCTACGCAAGTCTCACTGTTCTCTACTTACCTTGCTGAGGAGGGCGGCCAGTCCCAAGCAGATGACACCACGTTCTCTGATCATAGACTGGTGAGCTTGGACTGCAGGAATGATGAGCGTATTCAGAATACTGGTTAGCGAAGTGTCTGACTCGAGGTCTCCTTCGACATTCTGAAGTGTGCATTGGGCGATATGCAGACACTTTGAGTAAACCATAACTTCGCGAATTTGTCGTTCTTCTTTCTCTTCTTCAGTGAGGTTATCCACGGCTTTTGCAGTCTTGGGCTTAATCAACGGTGCGTCGCCGTCTGCATCAGATTGAGCGGAATGGAAGCTCTCCTCGGCATCCTCTCCAGTGACTGTGGCGTCATCGGCATCCAGCAAAGAATCGCGAACGTCTGCAACAGCCTCTACGATCAGAGCAGTGAAGTCCTTTTCGCCGCGACTGCCGCAAACCTTGCGCAACACCTCGATAGCAAGCTTAGTACACTCTTCCGGCAGCTGAGCCTTAGCAATGGCTTCGCGCATGATGTTGTACATTTGCCTACGACCCATTTCATCCGTGTAGTCAAGGGTGTGGGCGATATGGAGTAGTTGCTGAACAATGAAATCCTGCTCCTCGACGTCTTCCTGTGCTTCTTCAACCTCGGGATCATTCTCTTCCATGATAGCAACCTTGTCTACCAATTCCATCAGGGAATTGAGCTCTCTTTGCAGGACAAAAGCGAACATGGTGACTTCTGGCATCTTGTCCTCAATCATACTTTGGACTCTCTCGTCAGCAGTACTATGACTGTAATCGTTCAAGGTGCGTGCAATGAAAGCCGTCTGCGCATCGAGGTTGTTCCAGAACTCATGGTCGAATACGATTTCTTTGCGATAATCTGGTCGACCGTCCCAGAATTGGCGCATCGCTTCGTGAGCCATGCCGTCTTCTTCCCCAGACCTGGTGACATCGATACGCTCGAGAAGCTCACAAAGCGCTTCAAGGTTTGGAGGAGCTACATCTCCTGGTTTCTTTTCCTCTTCTGGTCGTGTGTCGCGTGACTTGGCACAGTCCTCGAGCCAGCGTTCACGGAACAAAACTGCAGCAGCTTTCCGGACGAGATCGTCTCGATCCCGGAGACCCCATCGGATGAGTTTTTCTCGCTCTACAAGCGACATGTGTCGAAAGTCACCCAGAGCGGGCAGGATCTTGCCGTATACTAAGCGGCGAGTGGTTGCGTCCATGTCTCGGGCTCGTTCTAGAATGTAACGGAGGGTGGACGGCCATAGCGGCAGGTTTAGCAGAACAGCGCGTCGGACTTCAGCGCTCGGATCGTTGATCATAATATCCAGGAGCTTTTCGAGAATGCCGCCTGCGCCTTCATCGTCGCTATCTTCGTCGTCCTGCTCGTCATCGTCGTTGCCAGCCAGACGACCCAAACCCAGGATGGCCTGCACACGCACTGAGGGCTCTTTATCCCGCAGACGTTTCGTAAAACCCAGTCTTATCAAGTCAAATATTTCGTCGTCGATGGTTGTGAGGCTATTCACGATGTGTGCAACCGTCTGCGTGGCTCGAAAGCGGATCGTCTTGTCCTTGGCCGTCAGCAGGGCGAGGATGGTGGTGAGGATCTGAGAGGTGAGTCGACTGCTGGGTGTTTCATGGAAAGCTGTGGCTTCTTCTTCTGTCTCGGCAGCGAAGATTGTTTGGTCTTTCTCAGAGGCATGCTTCAAGAATATGCCCAGGAAGCGGATGACCCTATCTCCGACTGGCTCGCTCTTCTTGACGCACATGATCCTGAGCACACATCTCACCACCTCGGCGTTGAACTCTTCCTCGTCGAAGTCTTCCTGCTCCTCGCCCTTGTTCTTGTTCCCACCCTTCTTGCCCGTGTCTGGTGGCTCGAAGCAGCATGCTTCTTGTATTTTCCTCAGGTTCACCACTAGCTTCCTCTGTGTCGCCGTCGTCTTTTGTGCATCACTGAAGACCTGGGCGATCTGTGTTCGGAGCGAGGTTACGGGGCCCTCATCGGGGATTTCGACGGCATTGGAGGACTGCCTGGCGGAGGATGCGCGCGTGGATTTGGTGGTGCGTGTTGTCGAAGTGGCGGATGATCGCGGCGCACGCGTCGATGTACGACCGACCATTGTAGCAGTGTTGTTAGTTGGGTGTGGTGTCGTCCCGTCTCCGCCTCGAGTTGCGGTCGTCGGTGTTGTTGTTCAACTGTTTACTGACCCCACGCGGCAGCCCACTCACGGCTGCAGGGGTCTCGCGCGGCAGGGGTCCTGCATTTGCGACATCGGGCGAAAGCGCGTTGATTCGCCGACCAGCCGAATGGCATCATCGTGAAGCCCATAAGTCCGACTTTCTCATCTTGACTTGTGTTTGCCTCTTTCTGCCAAACAACAATGTTCAGAACGGCCGCGCGAAGCTTCGCTGCTTCGGCATGGCGGAATGCAGAGAGCCTCAGTCAAATAGAGGCTGCACAGCAGACTGCCATCAACATCTCAAAAGCCCAAGGCATTGGTCAGCGGGGCTTCCTTGATGGTATTATGCTTTGACATTCACACTTTATAGCTTTTTGTGCTAATACTCCACTGTAGCCATCGGTAAAACTCCTCTTATCCGCCTCAAGCGCCTCTCTGAAGAGACCGGCTGCAATGTCCTCGGAAAGGCCGAATTCCAAAACCCTGGTGGCTCCGTGAAGGATCGCGCCGCCCTCTTCGTCGTCGAAAACGCCGAGCGCCAGGGTCTCTTGAAGCCTGGCGGCACCGTCATCGAGGGCACAGCCGGAAACACTGGCATTGGTCTCGCACACGTCTGCCGCTCCAAAGGATATCGATTGGTAATCTACATGCCAAACACACAATCTCAGGGAAAGATTGACTTGTTGCGATTGCTCGGTGCAGAGGTATACCCAGTACCGGCGGTGGCGTTTGACAACCCAGAGAACTACAACCACCAAGCGAAGCGACACGCGGACAGGCTTGAGAACGCCGTCTGGACGAACCAATTCGACAACGTGGCGAACAGGCAGGCGCATATCGAGACTACTGGTCCCGAGATCTGGCACCAGACAGGTGGCAAAATCGACGCCTTCACCTGTGCCACTGGTACTGGAGGCTCGCTTGCAGGTGTAACGAGGTATCTGAAGGAGAAGAGCGGTGGGAGGGTCAAGAGCTTCTTGGCCGATCCACCGGGCTCCGTGTTGCATTCATACATCCAGAGTGGTGGAAAGCTTCAAGAACGCCAGGGCGGTTCTATAACAGAAGGAATCGGCCAGGGACGTGTAACAGACAACTTGAGGCCCGACATTGACCTCCTAGATGGCTCCGTGCATATTAGCGACGAGAAGACCATCGAGATGGTCTACAGATGTCTAGACGAGGAAGGTCTGTACCTTGGCGCAAGTTCGTGCCTGAACGTCGTTGCTGCGAAAGAGGTGGCCGAGAAGATGGGCAAGGGATCAACTGTCGTTACTTTGCTGTGCGATGGTGCATACAGATACGCCGATCGACTATTCTCAAAGAAGTGGTTGGAGCAGAAAAAGCTGTACGATGCGATACCCGAGCGGTTGCGCCGATACATCGTCCTTGAGTAGCTGGCTAGTAAGACGTAGAATACAACAACGACAAGTTAACAACAAACGATTACGATCTCGTTTCGACTGACTTATATTGCAACTACATTCATGTCTATAGCTTTACCTCTAATCCTTCTGTTTGTACCGCAGAATACAATCCTAAATCATTGGGCCTCCACTGGCGAAGCCATTGACAACAGCTGTCATGCTAAAAGCGGGTATACGATGTCAGTATAGGCTCACATGCAACTCATACAGGGGCACTTACAGCTGGTTTGCAATCGCGGTCTTGGGTGGTAATCTCAGTCCACCCTCTTTGTATTCTGGCCCAGCGTCTTCACCAAGTCCACTAGTACCAACACGAAGCGCCTCTCTGACTTCCTCTGCTGTGAACCACTTCGCATCTTCCAACTCAGCGTCGTGTCCTAGGTGAATCGTCTCTCCTTCCGGAATCGCCTGTCCGACAGCGCCAATCATAAGGTTAGCAGGATAGGGCCAGGGCTGAGTGCTGTGAATCACGACACGACCGAGATGAATGCCAGATTCTTCCCAGACTTCGCGACGCACAGCTTCTTCCACACTCTCAGCAGGTTCGAGGAAACCGGCTAGAGTAGAATACCAGTTAGGAGGCCAGCGCTTTTGGCGTCCTAGTAGGATCTTCTTTCCATCGGCGGATACAACAGCCATGATGACAGTTGGGTCAGTCCTGGGGAAACAGAGGTTTGAGATGCCAGTTCGGGTTGCGCAAGGTGGGCGCTCGCCTTGATTGACTTCAGATGCAATGTCTTTCGGCGGGCAAGTACGCTTGAAACCTGCGTTTACGGACATGGTCTTGTAGCCGCAGGAAGCGCAAAAGGGGTTCCGCGCATTCCAGTCGAGAAGGTGGCGGGCTTCCGCGTATATGGCCGCTATCAACTGTCAGTCACAACACTCCGCCCGTTGACGGGAATGAGCAACAATGGCTTACCTTCCTCAGCCTGTAGATTCAAGTTCATCCTTCCCTTACTAAACTCCAGACCCGTGCTTGTTAGTTTCTCTAGCACGCCTTCTGCCTTTTCCTTCACACTCTCCTTAGGTGTGACATCGACAGCAAACCATGGCTGTCCTTTGTAATGCTCCTTGTATGTGAAACCCTCTTTCTTTTCATCGAGACCCAAGAAGATTATCTGTGGAACATACAAACTCGAGTTGTACTGCGCGATGACCTCTTCCTCAGATTTCTCGAATGGGTTATCGCCAATAACTGGCTTCACATCGGAGAAGCTGCAACGTGCAAGTTCGGTGCCGGACTTTGTGAGGGGCTCGAGATCCTTGAACAATAGGAATGTAGTACTAGGATGATGGAGGGCCGAGGAGAGGAACTGGTGGTCAGGACGCAGGAAGCCTACGCGATTGAGTGGGGAGCCTGCATGATGCTATTAGAAACAAGGAGCAGAAGGGGCATAGGTGGGTTATCTAGGTACCAGAGAAGTAGTTTGCAACTTCCTTTCCGAATCTACGGCTCAGCATTGAATCTACTTCTGGATGCGCTGGCTCGGGAAGCGCGGGTTGCGGTGGCATCGTCCGGAATCTTATGACGTCTTGTCACCTTGAAATAGCAGTCCAAAGATTATAAGCTTCAAATTGGTAGTAACAAGACTTTAGACAAAAAGATCCAGGTACAAAATTAAGGGTAAATGTCACCGACAGCAAGGCGACTGACGTCTTCACTTTGCTTTGCCCCACGCCGCTAGACAACGGTGCATTACAAACCATAAGGTGTGGTCGAGTGTCCGAGGTTCATGTTCTTATCGATATGGACTTCTGGTAACAACGCGTGTCGCACACATAGCCCATCTCCCAGCCCCTACATGGAGTTAAGACAGCAATAATGAGTCGCTTCTATGTACGTACAACAAACAAGTATTGTAATCTACTTTGCAATTCCAAAGGGCGTGGCGACTAATCCTCTCTCATCAGTTCGGCGACGACTCGCGCTCAGCGTCCAGCGACAACGACAACGAAGACGAAGATGACCCCTCCTCTCTCCCCTTTGCAACACCCCTTCGCCGATCGGACTTCCTCGACTCGGAATTTTCACCGGCAACATATCTCTCTACGCTCCACAATCGACACCAAACTCTGGAAGACCTACGTTCAGAACTGCGCTCGCGATCGCAGCTTCTGTCCAAAGAGCTGCTAGACCTCGTCAACAGTAACTACCAAGACTTCCTCAATCTGGGTAACAGTCTACACGGCGGCGAGGAAAAGGTAGAGGAGGTACGAGTAGGGCTTCTGGGCTTCAGGAAGGATGTCGATGGCTTGGTTGGTGTGGTGGGGGAAAGAGAGGAGGAAGTAGGAGAATTATTACAAGAGAGGAGAGACACCAGGGAGAAGATCGAGTTAGGAAGACGCTTAGTCGACTATGATGCTCGGCTTAAGGAATTGGAGACTGAGCTTATGATTGAGACGGCGGGGCACGAGACAATCATACTCGGGGAAGAGGTCTCGGACAGCGAGGACGATGAAGAGGAAGAGGAAGAGGAAGAGGGCTACGGTGTGTCGATTGTCAAGCTGAGGCGAAATGTCGTGCATTACCAATTGGTGCTGGGGCTGCAGAAAGACTTAGGCGAGCATCCGTTTGTGGCGGCCCAGGCAGCCAGAACAGCAAAAGTGCGGAGTACACTATTGATGGATCTGAGTACTGCGCTGCAGCAGGCGAAAAGCGCTGGTGCTTCTGGCTCTGGTCGCGTGATGAAAGTCATGAAGATCTACGCCGACATGGAGGAATCTGCCGAAGCAGTCAAGGTCCTCAAAACACTCAAGTCGTCATAGAAGAAGACTTCAACCAGCATAGCGACGGCGTTCGGTATGGTACATTGTTCATACATCCCAGAAAGCTATATTTACAGAGGTCCACTCAACTCCTTTGGCGATATGGACTCGGGCCCTCTGAAGTCTCCACTCAATGAGAAGCCAGGTGAGTTCGTCGAGCTGAGAACCACCTCGTGGATCTCCTTGTTGATGCGATCACTCATCTGCGCCATGTCCTTCTTCAGCGCATCCATGAATGCCTTGACATTTCTTTGCATCTCTTCCGGTGTGAAGCCTAACTGACCAACTGCCATGCGAATGACGCCCAGACGTTCTCTGTACTCGCTACCACCAACCATATTCCGGACACTGGTGCCCACCTGCGTGACAACCGTTCCTGCCTTTGTGCTGGGCATCAAGCCCTTGGGACCTAACACTCTTCCCAGCCCCGCTTTGTTCATCTTTTGGAGACTATCAATGTGACACACACATCTGTCAAAGTCGATCTTGCCTTCCTTGATCTGGTTGAATATTTCGTCCTCTCCTACCAGCGCAGCACCAGCAGCCCTGGCTTCAGCGGCGGCTTTGGAGTCGGGGGCGGCGATGACGCAGATCCGTATATCGGTCTTGACAGGGTGAGGAAGCCGTAAGCGGTTTCGTACTACAGGACCGTTTTTGAGTGTGCGTAATCGAACGTGTAATTCGTATTTGGAGGAAGACGGGTTGCGGCCTACTTCAAAGGCGCGGATATATCTGTTCTACCGTCAGTCCCCGACCGTGGTACGTTCCGATGCAGGCCTGGGCAGAACATACTGCATTGCGTCGACGAGTGAGAATTGATCTGCCCTCTTCAAGTCATATTGCAGAAATGTGTTCCGCGCCTTCTTCTTTTTCTTCGGCTGTGCTTTGGTGGTTGCGCATCGTATCGACTGGTACGGTACTGGGGCGAAGCGCTGGACTTGTGGTCTCGATACGGCGATTGAGCTTGTAGTGAGCCTGCTCAGAGGAGCTATTAACGATCGTGGGTGTGCCATTGCTGCTTCTGCAGGCGTAGATGGTGGTCGCGATTGTGCCAAAAGTTCGGTCGGCGATTCGGGAATGCCAAGACATGATGCCGCTAGTACTCTGCCACCCAACTGCGCCTTTGCCATCCTCCTGCGTCCACATCTTTCATGCCCGTTGCATCTCATCCCATAGCTGATTGGGAAAGTCGCGAGCTACTATCGTATGGACTGTTTGGGTCCATCCCGACTGTACCGTTCGCGCCACAACAGGTCAGGTAAATTGAAGTGACCACGGCCACTACCGAACCCAATACTACCGCATGTTGAACGTCAAGGCCTGATATCCCATACGACCTTGCCTTAGAATGCAGTGTCACGATTTTTTGCGCGGGATTAGTTTAACAGCTTCTTGTCAAGCACAACAAGCATTAATCGATCTCAACTAAGCGTCAAAGTCCTGCAGGCAACGACTGCACAGCCGGTGTCTTATGCTTATCAGTAAGCAAAGGTGGTCATACCAACATATGAGCAAACCAACCCAACGGAATGCACGTCTGTCGGTTGAATAACATGCAGTCAAAACACAGGATTCTAGCTTGCCAAAGCCTAGTACATAGCCACAAAGCTTTTTCATTTGCACGTCCACGTTCTGGAACGTCCCTGTGGTGGAGGTGTCTATCGTTATGTATCAGCCCGCTGTCCGGGACTGTTCATCTATTGGTGCGTAAGGTAAGGCCCTCTACCTGTAGGTATGACAGACGTAAGAGTCACAAAGTACCGGAATGACTAGTCCACTCGTAGAAGGCTGTATTCCCACGCTAAACCATGTTTAGTGTTTACCGAGCTTAAAGAATGCCGATTGGACTCGTTGTCTGATCTATTCCGATATGTGCCTGCCTTCACAGGGCTGAGCAGAGCGCAGTATAAATGTTGGTATGCTCTTACTGGGTGGGGTAGCCTCGTCCTGCAACACTTGGTCCGCCATGGATAACGTTCTTTTCACACCTCAGTTGAAATTGACGCTCATTACGACAGCAGAGAGAGGAAGTCAAGAACTTGAATGGCTACATGAGCTACGCAGTGATCCGAAAGCGTCATTCTGGAGGTAGGTCATCATTCTTTTCCTTAGTTACCAACAATGCACCGTGTGTCAAACATGATGATGTTATACTAACGCGTCCCAGTATTGACGGAACCGCCAAAACCGTTGAAGACACCGAAAGGTTTCTTAAGAATGCTTTACCTGTTACTGTCAAGGATGGCGAAACCAAGTCCCACCGGATTGCTTACGCCGTACACGAGTTGCTTCACCCTGCTGAGAACGATGCAGTAAACAAGGAAGATATCCCAACCCGCTTCGTTGGACTTATTGGCGTCAAAACTTTGGGTCCGCACAGCCTCGTTTTGCGATCCGACATTCTACCGCCCTCCACATTCGAACCTGGATGTCTTACTGTTGAAATGGGTTACAGCTACCTGCCATCTGCATGGGGTAAAGGTTACGCAACGGGTGCTGTAAGAGCAGTGATTGATGCTTGTAAGAGAGGGAAGACCTTTTGGGAGCCGTGCGACAAGGTGTTTGTACGAGCCATCGTTAGCCCCGAAAACCCGGCGAGTATGCGTGTGATGGCCAAAAGTGGTATGAAGGAGCTCGGGATGCATTTCTGGGATGGTGAAGGTCAGTCAATATTTGTGGGGGGGAAATGGAGGACGACGGATGAGTTGCATGTATTTGGTACGTTTGTCCTTGAATGAGACGACAGGACCGGGTAGTCTGCTGCAAGCACCACTGAGTGAGATGGTCATGCAGGAATGCGCGGTTCACTCATGCCCTGAGATTGAATCACGACGCATCTTGATAGTGTCATCTCGAGCAGGAGTCCCGTAGGAGGCTCATGTGGAGTTTATTCACGACATGTTACCAGTACCGTATAATCTAATCAAGTCGCATTTCGGTGACGCATACCTAGGTTCGCATGGTCACTACCTGTATTAAGCAAGTTAGCCAACGAATACCATAGTTTGATGTAAAGGTCCGGATAAAGAACCGTCGCAAACAACGAATGACTATAACCGTAGACGAGAGTGTTATCTCACAAGTTCCTCTGCTTTTTCCCAGTGACAACGTACCTTTAAGGTGAGCAAACACTACAACAAGTAGTTACGCATTACTTGCGCGTGTGTAGGCCCCTGCGCTTTCACATTCAAAGGACCATGCTACTTTCATTCTCTAGCTGACATGCACGTTGCACATAAAGCCTGGCCCATGGTCAGCAGACGCCGCATATGGGACGTTGATCCGCCATCAATCAATCGATCTATCAAGCAGACGCCGGATCTAGAAGGCAGCAATCGTATATGCAAGCCAACATGCACTCAAATTTCTAAAGAGTTGCACTTTTGAATTCAGCCTCGCCAGATCTTGTAGTCATTGGTCACTGTACCACTGTATATGCATGTAAGCTGAGATACTATGAGTTCCCACCTGTTTGCGGTTTTCCTATCTTCGTTGTGACGAGTAGGCGGCACGACTTGCTAACGATAGGTCATTTCCAGCGGAAGGACGAATATTTTGAGTAACGTCTGGAACGGGAATAGCGAGAAGCATGCATTTCCTAGAATATAAAGAGAGCCGTCATCATATCTCACCAATACTGTTCCATAATCTGAAACTCAAATCCATCCTCATCATCATGTACCTCCCCACCACCATCGCAGCGCTCCTAGCCGCCAGTGCACACGCCTCCATTCTCGGCGTCAATACTTTCTCCTCCACAAGTAAGGCCCTCACACTCACAATCTAGTTTCCCTCCCACTATGTACTCACCGACCTCCAGGCTGCCAAGCTTTCCAAGAGAACATTCACATCACGCAACCCAGCCACAACCGCGGTAACTTCCCAGGCGGTCGCCGCAGCTTCCAGATCGTAGAAACAGATGCAGATTGCAGTCTGATTGTCTTTGAGGGCCGCGATAACACGGGTGGAAAGCTGAACTTCGGGAACCAGAAAAACAAGGGAACCTGCTGGGGTGCGACGGACGGGAGGGTGTACCAGAGTTTCGACGTCTATTGTGCATGAGGGGCGGCAGGAGGTGGTTAAGGTGTTACTCTCTTGTTTAAGGAGTAGCGGAAACTGGGATCTCGTAGTAGACTAGAGGTTCAGCATGTTGACACAGGTCATGCCTGACCAATTCAAGGCTCTCTCAGGTTAGTGAATCTTAGGATCAATTGTGTATCACCTACCCTCGAAACGGTTGCTTAGAATTCAGATCTTGCCTTGTCTCTGGGTCTATTGCAGCAGCTTGCTCCGTACTCACGTACCATTGGACACTTGAATATAGAGGCATAATTTTGGAGTAAGTGGAATACATGTTCCATGGAAGAATCCTGCTTTGGCAGCTTGGAAGCTTGGAAGCTAGGTACCTAGGTGTACGGTACCTGATCTCTTGCAACCAGGAGATGGAAAGCTAAAGACTAAGTTTACTCGGAAGATGAAGTTGTTGATGAGAGATACCTCCTACGCCATTGAGCATACATGGCTGGTGTCTCAGTGCTCTCATGACGTAATGCTTAGTTCGGCGTCCAAATTGCCTCCGTACCCCAACAGCGACCAAACATCGGCGATAATACCGATACTCACCTTCCCAACAGATACATCGCTGATCATGTCCACGGTTCATCATGCGCAACATGAAGATGTGGGTTTACCCCGCACGTCTGGGGTAAAACCGTAGCTGCTATATCCGGGATTGGTTTGCCGAAATGATACTAATACTATGACCTATACTGGACTATCTCAATCGCATAGTCGTTGAAAAAAACCATTCACTTGACACCGATCGTTTGCCACACGCGGATTCAGAGATACAGAACTTAAGCCGAGTCAAGCCAACATGAGCAAGTCTTTAGACGGGGAGAAACAGGAACACCTCGAACATGTCGACATCGATACAGCCAAGCAGCAGCATGGAACACTGCAAGAGTATGGAGAAGAGATAGACATCCATGATGAGAAGTATAACAAGAAGCTCAACCGACGTCTCGACCGACGCGTTCTACCACTGTGCTGCTGGGTCTATCTCTTGAACTTTCTTGACAGAGGTATACATTTTCCAACCACAACACCAACACTGGTCCAAAGTCACCCTAGCTGATACTTGCAACAGGAAACATTGGAAATGCCCGCGTGCTCAACACCGAAACGGGCGACGACATGCTCACGAACACGGGTCTGACACCACATGGCTATGCCCTGACTGTCACGCTCTTCTCCGTGGCTTACGCCATCTTCGAAGTCCCAAGCAATTTCGTCATGAAACACTACATCCGGCCTTCTAGGTGGCTCGGAATTCTTCTATTCGCGTGGGGAGCATTAACCATCGGCTTTGCGGGTGTCCAAAACAGTGCCACAATAATTGCGTTGCGGTTCTTGATCGGAGTCTTTGAAGCTGGTTTCTTTCCTGGTACATTCAGAATGTTCTGTGAAAGCGATACATCTGCGCTAATCATATGTTGTTAGGAATCGTCTACTTCATCACAATTTGGTACCGCTATAACGAGCGCGCAGTGCGCATCGCACTCGTGATCGCATTCTGTAACCTCGCTGGAGCTTTTGGAGGGGCCATCGCGTTCGGGGTCGGGCACATTAATGGAGCAGCCGGCCTTGAGGGGTTCCGCTGGCTTTTCATTATTGAAGGCATCATCACCTTACTTTCTGCCTTTCTCTTATGGTTTTTCCTCCCTGATTATCCAGCTCGAGCCAAATGGCTCAGTAACGCCGAGAAGAAATTCGCAGTTGATCGTCTAGCCGATCGCGGTGGCGGTTACAACCAGGAGCATGCTACCAGAAAGGAGATTCTGGACACATGTTTTAGTCCACGAATGTTGTTGCACTACATCGCATATGTAGCCGACGTCGTTCCTCAGGGATCTTTTACGTTCTTTACGCCTACTATAGTCACCGGCCTAGGCTACGTAAGTGCCCTTGTGCGAACTGCATGTGAGACATAAACTGACTTCGCGCACACACCTTTTAGGAGTCTATTCATGCCCAGCTTCTGACAGTCCCGCCATGGGTCGTCGGCTTTTTCGTCGCTATTACTATCTCTTACTCTGCGGATCACTTCAACGCTCGTGGCTGGCACATCACCATCGCATCGCTTGTTGGAGGCACAGGCTGGCTAACTGCTGGTCTCCTTCCTGCTGACGCCTATGTTCAGCGCTACGGCTGTTTATGTATGGCAGCTGCAGGAGCCTTTCCAGCTGCGCCTTCCATGACGAATTGGGTGACCTGCAACTCGCCGAGTTTCCTCACTTTACCACTTGCCATTGCCCTGCATAACTCCTGTGCAGGTCTTGGCCAGATTATCGCGCAGTGGATTTGGATGAACAGCGAAAGGAGTCAAGGATTTCCAACAGGAAATTTCGTGTGCGCTGCGTGCAGTTTCCTAGTTGCTGCAATAGCAACGATTCTTCGGCTTTGGTATGGAAGGATGAACAAGCTAGAAAGGTCAGACAGTAGAGGCGATCAGAGAGTTTGGGCCTTGTAGACAGGTGAGGTTATGAGTATTCAAGGTTTATATCTCCAATGCTCCATCATTTGCCCCCATCTATTGCTTCAACAACCATTTCCTCAATGCCTTTGTCATTATCTCGTGCGTCCTACTTGTTAGATGACCTGAGTTGTACCAAAAAAACGTATCCAACTCCGTACATCCATATTTGCCGGGATCTGTCAGGATGTCTGGCTGGTTGTATCCAGGGCAGTAGTTTGTGACGTTCTTGAATCCGTAATCTTGGTAGTGATCCAACACGTTGTTCAAAACACTGTTGACATCGAACTGGAGCACCTTGACGTCTTTGTGTTGGTTTTGAAAGGCATCGGCATGCTCAGCATGGATCTTGTTGAAAGAAGAGACCATAGAGGCGTTGACATTGGGCGTTCCCGGACCACGATCCAGGGGCGGCAGGTTCATGAACAGGAAGTTCTTGTAACCTAAACTGTATATCTTCTCCACGCTCTTGAATAACCTGTCCTGGACCTTTTCATAGCTCGGTGCGAAAGTTGCATTCTTGCCTTGAGTAGAAACAAGGTCGTTGATGTCGTTGATACCAATCCATATCGCAACTAGTGCCTTCTTCTTGTTGAGATCGATTGATTCAAGGGCCGGGTTACCGTAAGAGACGAATTGTTCTGCTTGACGTTCGAGCGAGACGGTATGGTTGTGGTGTAGGGGGGTGAATCCAGCTTCGTTGATAGTGTTTGCACCGGCATATGCAAAGTCCCAGAGTTGAACATCGCATTTCCTTGGGTCATGCAAGCCATCCTCAACACCACATTCGGTCAAGAACTCGACCCAGTTTGGTCCTCCTTCAGCCGTTCCCGTGAGATTCTGCACAATGCGATCTGAGAAGAGCTGTTTGGGCGTGAAAGAGAAGTTGAACTCATCTCCGATGAAAGTATAATTCACATGACCAAGCGTGCCTTGTACATATGTGTAGCTATCGCCAAAAGCTACCAGAGATTTCGTAGAGCGCCACTTGAAAGAACCGTGCGTTTGTTTCGGATAGCTTGGGGCTGCTATTGCGTGCGCACACAGCGTTAAGGAGATGCATGAAGTAGTGGTAAGCTTCATGGTGGCCGAGAAGAAGATGTTTCGGAAGGCTTGATAACCCTAATCATGACTTCTGGTAGGCTTGGCTATAGTTATATCGTCCATGGCATTGAAGACGGAGCCCCGGCAACATGGAATTGACGGAAGAATTGCGCCCGAGGTGGCGGGTCGGGAAATTTGGAGTTGGGTGAATTTCCGGGGCAGATACGCGACGCTGCGGGGTACCCCGGCATTACCGTGAGCCTCGTTCAGAAGTAGCATCAAGTAGCGACCACAAAACGGCTTCTGAGTCTTCAGACGCTCCCATAATACAATCGTAATAATGCCGGACGCCCCCACATTCGTACCACCAACGACCCAACCCATGATATTTTGAATCGGCTTTTTCGTAGCCCATGTGCAGAGTCCAGAACGGGAGTGTTTCAATCGGTTGCCGCCCGCAAGCAAGCAGGTCAGTGATGAAAGGCTGCATGGATACGACATGAGCCAGGGACACACCCATTCTTAACGGCAGATCTTGCCACCACCAATTTGAGGCATGCAGACAATGCCATACTCCAAGCATCCTCATGGTATCAAGATAAACTTGTTCCACAGTATTGTCATAATTCACAACAGGACGGAGCTCCTCCGAGACAAGGCCTAGCATGCCGTATAATTTATCTCGAGGGTCTTCGCAGCCCATACCTGAGAATTGGCTCAGCATATTGACAAGCAGATGCTTGTACCCAGGCTCAATGTGCTCTGAATGGGCGTAACGGTTAGTTAGCAGCCACGTCACCTGTCGGAGTGTTGGGTGCTCGAGATAATCAGCCCACAATGCAGCTTGCTTTAGGGTATCCCAGTGTATCCAGGTATCACCGCATAAGATGCGTGCCTCTTTTGGTAGCAACACTTCCTGCACAATCCAGAGACGTGTGAAGTAGCGATTTTCTAGTATGGCCTTTGTATTTGCGGCATTTCTGATCTTCGAATATCTTCGTGCCGCTCTTGACGAAGATAAACCAAGCCAAGCAATAACGTAGATGCATCCACTGTAAATTCTAGCCATCAAGCGAACTTGATGGTTGCGTTCCGCTGTATCCTGCTGGTTGATGCATATCTGAGTAATCGGTATCAGTCCACATATATGTTAAAGAGGAGCCATGGAGCATACCTGGTCGATCCAGAGGTGGCGAATGTTGGCATCATCTGAGCGAAAGGCGTATAAGAAGTCGAACAAATTCATTCTAACGGCCATTGCTTTGTTGCCTACGATAATATGTTGATTATTCGATGCATCACCCCAGGTGTATGACAGAGCGATATGTTCGGGTACAGTATCGAGATCGAACGTCTCGAGTTCGCAGTGGATCATATTCCGGTCGGGTAGTACGTTCGCGGCAGATGGAGGTCGCGATAGTTTCAGGAGACGAATCTGCTGCTTCTTTGTGTCTAATCTTGTGTATTGATAAACATTCGCAGTCCGCGCAATTCTCATTGTGCTACGGGCCATCTTGTCGAAAACTCTCACTTTAAGAAGTAAAAGGTTATTGAGTATGCTCAGACGACAATGATGAGCCAAGCGTGAAAGTCTAGTTGCGTCAAGCGATTGGTGGAAGACAAGATATGGAGAAAAATGAGTTGCTAAGTGAAATAATGTTTAAGGATTGAGGTGCTTACCTAGCACAGCCCCACTTCAGCCGCAGACTACGTGCATATGCAATCGCGGCACCTTACAGTTGTCTTTGTTATGAGGAGTATGGAGCCCTTCGTTTAGAATGGTATGAATGCTAAATGGTGATATAGTAGTACATAAGAAGCTGCAGGATCTTACTCGTCAAAGAAGTCTCCCCAACTGAACCCACCACCATCACCACCGCCACCAGCATCGCCTCCGGCCTGTTCATTCCCTCCACCCCAGAAGCCTTGGTCTTGATCGCGAGGTCCTACACTAGGGTCTTCACCCCATATATCCTCACCTGCTTGGCCTGTACCGTACTGTTGGTCTGGGCTAGGTTGATATGGATCAGCTGCCTGCGGAGAAGCATCATCTCCTCCTTGTTGCCTCGATTCTCGCCCTCTTTGCATAGCTTCGTAGCCTGCCATTGTAGCCGCGCCTGTCGCTACACCTTCTCCAGCACCTAATCCGCGTGCTGCAGTGCCGACTTCGCCTGCGATACCGCTTTCGCCAGCAGCGCCTACAGCTCCAGCACCGGCTGCGCCCGCCTCACCAGCTGCAGCGCCGCCAGCAGCTTCACCGCTGCCACCAACCCACGGCATCCACATTGGCCACATGCCGCCGGAACCGCTATGCCGACTGAAGTAATCAAAGTCTATGCTAACGGCCGTGGCGAGCATCACGGCTCGTTGATCAAGGGTCATACCAGGATAGCCTTCAAGTGACGGCCTACTTTGTTCACCAGTTTTGGACACCAGGTGGGATGGCTCACTTGCCAGTCCGGCAGCATCCATCCTCAGTGCGTAAACGCCCGTATCCGTAAAGATTTCACGCGCAAAGCCGCCGAAGTTGCGATTGACGGAGCCTGCCAGGCGTCCGTCTTCAGACATCAAGCTGAAATCCCAGGAAAGAAAGGGCTCGTCAACCCTGGCAAACTGAAGCATGCCGACTTCTCGTGTGTCACCCTCAGCTACAGCGACAGCTTTTGAGTCGGAGATTGGCAAGTCGCCAGAGGACAGCTGGGGTGTGCCGGGTGCAGCAGCAACGTCCTCCAAATTCCTTGCAAGGAACAGATTGTATTTCCTTCGTAACGGTGCCCACTCTTGTTCTGCAGCTCCGATAATACGCATGTCCTGCAGTGGTAAACTAGAGACGTTTGCGCTGGTTTGATTGGCTATGCTTCGCGCGCTTGTCCCTTGCAGACTTGACGAGCTGGTGTACGCGCCCTCGCCCTGTCCTACAGCATCATAGACGCGTATTCTCGAGTTGATCCAGCTGAAAGGCCTGTGAAACCTCAGTATTTCCTTCTCGTCCCGATCAAAGACGTGTGTCGTAAAGCTCCGATGCGTCTTGAACATCTGTCTCGCCATGGCATTTCCTATGCCATGCTCTTGCTCTGCTAGATATCCAATATGACTGCCATGCGGATCCATGATAACGTAGCGGTTCGCTTGCTCAAAGCCCATGAGCACATTCATCATCTCCAGCTGTCGTTGTACTATAAGAGAGGAGTTGTCGAGCAGGCGCATGGCAGGATGGGTCTGCTTGAGGACGGCATGTGGGTCTTCGGGCATATATACGGGTGTGATGAGATTATTTTCGGAATCAGGCGTGGTAGAGAGGGCGTTGGACACGGCGTCGACCTTGGATGTCTCTTTTGGAGACTCATCATGTGTGTTCGGCGAGTTCTCGTTACCAGGTGGTTTCGTCGAATACGGCAAGCTCGTTCGTGGCGCTTTGTGTTTTGATAGGCGATTACGAAGTGGTAGCTGTAGAGGTGTACTTTTGGTGACGAATGATGGAGCGCTCTGTCGTGGCAGTCGCAAGGACCACCTTGCCGCTGGCAACATATTAAATGTGATTGTACCGTATCTAATGCTGTGGTAGTTTTAAGGGTGAGTCTATAATCAAGCGGGCAGAATGCGCGTGAGCAACGTAGATGCCTAATCACTCTTGCGTGGCGTTACGACGATGTTCTGTTAATTTCTCGGAAGGTGAGCTGCTCCGATTACGTCATAACAAGCTGCAGAAGTAAGTACAAACCCAACACCGTTCTTGACTATGGTGAGGCAAATGCTCCAAGCAGCTGGAAGCGACTGTCTTAGTGACAAGCTTGTGTCATGGTGGTCATGGTGGGACAATTGGACCACGCGTGTTGAGGCGGCCAGTTCAACCAATCAGATCTGGCCTTGGCAAACAGTCATCTCCAAACTTTTTGCGCTTTGCTCTTGCTCCCAGCACCACCACCATGAAGCTCACAATCCTCGTCGACGACGCCATTACTTGACGTCGCAAAGGCTGGGTAAGTCTTATCTATTTCTCTCTTTTTCAAACGTACTGAAGGCTGCACATCATCAAAGCTTCTGTCAGCGTCATGTGCGCGGAAGTCACGATCGTGTTCTGCCTTTGCTCCTTTGGAATTTCTTTTCATGATGACACCTTTTCACTTATACGATTGCCGGCGCAGGCATTCACTTGACTGCGTTAGGTGCTCGATGCTGTCTCCGTTACAATAGACTACAACGGTATCTGATCGATATTACTCACTACATGTCGCATTGCTTCTGTGCGCGCTCAGTGCTAACGTCAGTGCAGTTTCATCGAACACTGAGCTGAAATGTCAGGCATGTCCGCGGCCATGCGACCTGAGCAAGCTGCAGCAGCAAGCGAGGCACGTCCGAACGGTCTACCTCAACAGAACCAAGAACCAGCAAACGGTGCTTCGAGGAAGCCTCGCCCAAAACGACCCAACTATAATGAGATACATGCGAAGCCTCTACCATTAGACGTTTATGCACTGCCTGCCTTCGTTCCGCACAACCCGATTTCTGTCTTGCGACTAGTCATCAGTCTAATCTCACAGTCGCTGTGGCCACCACAATCACATCACGTCGTACATAAAGCATACTACTCTGTAGAGACTCAGTCAATCCACGTCACCGATCCAACCTCTATTCGAGCTCTTTGGGAGCAGGGCTTCTGGGGTAAGGGGTCCCTCAGTCGAAGTGAGCCGCAATGGCTAGTAGCTGAAAAGCGAAGGCGAGGTGCGCAGGCGTCGAAGACAAGCACCGAGGTGACACAATCAAGGCGAGAAGAGCGGAGGCAGTTCAAATTAGAGAGAGCCAAGGCACAACGCGAAGCTATTGAGCAACAATTACGACAAGAAGGCAAGATTGTATCAGATGCCAACATCGATAAGCTTGTAGATAGTGATGCCAAGGATACCAGCAAGCCGGAAGAGGTTGCGGGGACTTCCACGATCAACAAAGCCGCAGATGGCGCCGTTGCACATGCCGACACTGAAGCTGGCCCGGAACTTGATGTTCCTGATCTTGAACATCTCCAGCTCACGCCCGAGGAAGCCTTCTTCCTTACATACGTCCTTGGTGCTCTAGAAGTCATCAACGCAGACGTCCAGGCGTCGTCGGACGATTTGCAACGCTACCCTACATGGTATCTGTTGCGCTTATACTGCTTGTATGCGTTGAGTCCCAGCGAATCCATTGATCTAGAAGGAACGTTGACTCATCTTCGTACTGCGTACAACATGAGCAACGGTGCCACGCGCATGGATCCCGCTATGTCGTGCATTCCTTCTATTGCGCCCGACAACCCTTTCCTGATGAAGTACGTTGTCTTCCATCACTTCCGCTCCCTAGGATGGGTAGTTCGGCCTGGCGTCAAGTTCGCCGTCGATTACTTACTCTACATCCGAGGGCCTGCCTTCACACACGCAGAGTTTGCAATCATGATCATCCCTTCTTACTCGGCTCCCTACTGGAATGAGCAAGCAGATGGTCAAAGCCAAGTCAGAGCTGTGGAAAAGGAGCGCCGGGATTGGTGGTGGTTCCACCGGGTGAACCGAGTGCAAACACAGGTCATGAAGACACTGATGCTTGTCTACGTTGAGGTACCAGAACCGTGGGATACAAGCTGTGTGGAGCTTGACGGGTTCAGGCTCGACATCGGCAGTGTTCTGAAGAAGTACACAGTTCGAGAATTCGTCTTCAAAAGGTGGAGTCCGAGCCGAAACAGAGATTAGGTTATGCTCCCACGAAATCCGACCCGAAACGGGATGAAGTTGCCCTAGTTACGAGAAACGATAAGACAAAAATGTGAAGCATGAACCTTAATTTATATCAAGTCCATCTCGTACCTGTCAAGCACGACGTTGTCAGAAGCTGTGCTACACCTACACTACCTAAGTCACATAATTATCTGCTGCAGCAATGGAGGACATGACGTCGCATCTATAATGCATACATGAACAGCCCATGTAGCCTAGTGAGCCCATCACATTTGATAATCTTATAGGTCGGAGCAGAGCAAAATGTCGGTAAAATTAGCCATCGAGAACTATCTTGCAAAGCCATTTGTCTCCAATCTAACAAACTCCGGCGCAGCTTTCTTCACTCCAAACTTCTGACTCAGGATTACAAACTGGCCCACAAGTATCATCTGGCTCCACTTCGGCCGGTCGCCATCGTATATCGCGTCGTGCAACAGATCCTTACACTTGTCCCACTCCAAAAACCCCAAAGCCTCCATATTTTCCTTCGTGAGCAGTTTCTCGAACAGCTTATGCACTGGCCCATCAGGCTTGTATTTCACTGGAGCAGAGAAAGGATGCTTCTTGCGTGCATATAGCTCAGTCGTGATGAATGGCTTCATGGCCTCCTTCAGGATCCACTTTTCGCTGAAGGTGCGAGTAGAAGGATCGTAATGCAGTTTTACTGATGGCGGAAGTTTCATGGCGTATTCTGTGAGGCGGTGGTCGAGGAATGGTTGACGTCCTTCGACACTGTGGGCCATCTCGCAACGGTCACCTAATACGGTAAGAAGACCGTTCGCAAGAGATGACTTCGTCCAGATGTACAGAGAAGTGTGAAGTGGGTGCCATTTGTTGGTCATCAGCTCTCGCGTGCGACCGTCGATGGCGTTCACGGCAGTGAGACGTTTGTCGGTAGTCCCAAATTCGCCGAATACCCAAGGAGCGAAGAGCGGATCTCGTAGAGATGCGGTTTGCGTGAAGCCGAGGAAAGAAGTGTTGTTCACTTGGGCACGGACTGCGGCCGAGGTCACGAGTTCCTTTGGACCTGAGGTGTCGGAGCCCTCTAGCCCCTTAAAAGTTGCTATGCGCTCTTCTTCAGGGAGACAGGAATTTGGCCATGCAAGATCGGGTTCGCGAACGAAATCGGTAAGTAACTCTCTGTAGCCGGCGAAGTGTTCATCTGATCCTTCTCCTGTAAGAACAACCTTGATACCTTCCTTACTGGTAAGCTTTGAAAGCAGGAATTTACCGACAGTCCCCAGATCAGTCACAGCTGTCTCGTTGTGCCAGACTGCGTTCTCGATGTTGGCTGCAAAATTCTCTTCGGTCATCTCGCAGTGGTGCATCTTGACTCCAAGCCAGTCCGCAGTACGACGCGCGATCGGCTCCTCGTCATGTTCTTCACCAACAAACTTAACACTGAAGCAGTTGATCCTTTCTGAAGCTGGAGCAGTACCAAGCTGAGCACCTTCCGTGTCCATAAGATGCTTCACCATTCCCGCTATTGCGCTGGAGTCGATGCCGCCACTGAGAAAGACACCAATCGGCACATCTGCACGGAGGCGGTCTCGTACGGCATCTAGGAGATGTTTCCGTACGCCTTGTATCATCTCGTCTTCACTCCTTGTTTCAAGCTCACGCTGACATGTGTTAGTAATGTTTGTAATGCACCTGCTATTGCACGTACCTTGTCTTTGAACTCGACATCCCAATACTTGTCTTGCGAAATGGTGCCGAAAGACCTACACAGCAAATAATGACCAGGCAGTATCTTGGAAACACTTTGGAAGATAGTTCTTCCATCGCACAACCAGCCCACGTCTTTGATGCTTTGCACGTCCCACTCAGGTTGCCATCCGAAAGGAAGGAATGCCTTCATTTCGGAAGCGACCTAGGAGGTGTATGTGAGTCTTTAGTATATGCGAACGGTACTTGATGACCATACCAGCAGTTTGCCATCTAGGACCGTGTAGTACATGGGCTTGATGGCATATCGATCGCATGCGGCGATAAAGATCTGAGCCTCGGAGTCGTATAAACATAGTGAGAACTCTCCGCGTAGATGCGACAGAAAGGATAGACCATGCTTCTTGTATAGCGCCAGTGCAATCTCGGAGTCTGACTGGCTCTTGAATTTGTAGCCCTCGCGACTGAGGCAATCTCGGATCTCTTGATAGCCATATAACTCGCCATTTACTACGGCATGGATAGTACTGCCTTCATCATGGAATGGCTGTTCACCTTCCGGGTTTAAGTCGACGATCGCTAGTCGGTTGTGGGCAAGAGCTAGGTGGTGAGCAAGTCAGTTGTGTGTCTGTGTCCGTTGCAGCTGCAGTAACTTCTCCACGTACCCACGCGACAATCTTCGCTAATCCAGTGGCCTTCTGCATCGGGCCCACGATGCTTGATATTATCCAGACTCTGGTCCAGTGTCTTGCTCAACTCCCCACGTTCCTTTGCTAATGGTCCATGACCCCGCAATGCAACCGCACAAGTGATGCCGCACATGATTACGCGATTCAAGAGATCCAAAAGAAGAGAGTGTGCAGCGCTTCCCCATATCTTTTCAACCGAACTTCGGCGATACCTCTAAACATGACGTAGATACTAAATTCGTAGCGGTGATTGTTCAATGATGTTCGATTGTTCCTGATAAGCCCGCATCGCTTGTTACTTGTTTGGGTGTTAGTGGGCGCCCCTGGATCGCCCAGATCGCGCGGCTCCTGGCGGGATCTTCGAGCTTCAACAAGCACAGCTTCAAGTCTTCCACACATTTTCAATTGTGTTATCGTGTTGTTTTCGCAAGGGTTGTCAAAGCCAACGTTCGTCATCATCCACTGGCAACCCTCGGATATAGCGACGGTAGTCCCAACCGTGGTACCCACACTTGAGACATTTCTTTTTGTGCTCGCTATCTGGGCCCGCCATACGATCTTCGAGGTCCGAGGGGCGGAATCGACAAAATGACTCTCTCGACTCTGACCCAAGGAGTTCATCTTCGCTGACGACGCGGTACCTTTGCAATCCGGGACAAGCCGCTGTTGCACGCTTTCTGCAGTGGCCATCTACTGCTACCAGGTCTTCGCTACGCAAACCCTCCTCGGTCAAGTCCCATGAAACCACTAGCTTCTTGATGAAAGCTGGTTGTGGCCGCCAGTGCTTTACCGAAGAACTGTATTTGTTGAGCTTGAGGTTGCCTTTCTGACCGACAGGATCGTGCGCATACGTAAGGCCACTTTCTAGAACGAAGAACAGGCGTCTGAAGCTCTTGCCGATGTGCATATACATCCTGTGTCCTGGGCCGCTTCTCAACGAGCCCGAGAAGTGCAAGGTCAAGCTGTCTAACCATAAGCTGAAGATAGCGTTCAAAGGTCGGAGGCTTTCGAAGAATTTTGGGTCCTGATAGCCGCAATCATGGATTCTGTGGCCAGGGACTACCAGTGTCAAATTTCGCAAGGTGTGAAACTTGGAATGCATTCCGACAGGTGTTCGTGTTATGATAGGGAGCAGAATGCGCACTCCTAGCTCGCTCTGTGAGAGGACGTCCTGCTTGTAAGCCAGCAGCCACGCTTTTGTCGTGCGGATCGAAACTCGTTCGCACTCGTGCTTTGCTTGCCGACACGAAAGGATCAGTCCGCGGCATTGTTCATTGTCGATGGGCGGAAGGTCCAGAAGCTCGTATATGGCAAAGCGGATCTCGGCCGGGAGCCTAAAGAGAGGCGATGAGGTCTGCGCAACCTGAATTGGAGACATTTCCAAATGCTCTACGACGAAAGCTAGAGTGCTCAACGATGAGACACAGTTTTCGATTGAGATCCGGTAGTTATATACTCCGATTCTCTTATGTTGCTGCCTAAATCTAGGACATTTGCTTGGCTGACGCACAACCTCCACTCTTCGACCTACTTCCGCTTTCAGAAGGAGGATTGAGGGCCCAAGAGTCCGTCGGATTATTACGATTGTACCCATCAAAGTGACATGGACGAGCCAACTGCGGTTAGTTGAGTATAGCTTTGTCAGACCGTTATTCACTACTCGTTACTGGCTTGACTACAGCTTTATCGTTCAACCATGCGTCTCCTCTGACCTTTGATACTCCCGACGCTCTCACCCCTGGCTTTCAAGCACCAGTGGTAGATTTTATTCCCCCACTTCGTACACCTCATATACACAATATTCTAAAAACACTGTCTGCGGGTTGTCATCGCTCTCGATGGGCAGATGACCAACTATTCCTATTTATGCAGCACGTGAGGAGGGAGCATAGGTAGAATAAGGATGTGGCATGTTATATGGTTAAGCATAATGTATATAGCGCACGTGTAACCTGGTTTCTCTATCTTCTGAAACAAAAACAAAACACATAGAAATAAACGCAGAAGCCCTAACAACAACAATGTAAAACGGCAGAGATTAGAAGCACACTGTATCTGGAAATGATATCCCATCCAGATCGATAGCCCACGGACAAGTAGCTACTTACAGCTACCCCATCGCCAATAACACAAACGATATGATCGATATTGTCCAGAAAAGTAAGTCAGGAACCAAGGAGGTAACTGTTCAGATCTAACACCTAGACATAAGCCTTGTCCAAGTTGCTAGCGAAGACGTCGTTCCTGAAAGGTACATTTGCCTTTCCAAAGAGGTCCCTGGGAGCAAGAGCTTGCCTAGCAGCGGTCGGCATAGCATCCCAGTCGCTGATCCAGTAGGTGCGACCGACGGTGTTGGTAAACTGCGTAGCGTGGTTGTAGGGGAACCTGACGAAGTACTCCACTTTGACGTTGTTGCCTTGAATGTTGGGGCGCGTGGTGGGCGAGTAACCGCCATGGCCGGATGCAGCAGCACCGAGGATACGGGGATTGGCGTTCGCTGGGTTGTCAATCCAGACGACAACACTCTCCTGTAAAGGTGTAGGCACTAAGTCAGCAAATGTCTCACATGCATCTCGTACAGTCACAACTTACCCAGTCATGGCGGTGGCCGCCTACGACGTTGCCAGCGGTTGGCTGGTCCTTGGGCCAGTACCACGCGTACATGATAGCGAACTTGCCCTTGTGCCATGCTGCTCGAGCATAGGTCTGGCCCTTGTTTTGGTCACGGCATCCGGCGCTGACATTTCCAGTATCCTGGAGACCTCCACTGTGAACAAGATGTGTGAGCGCTTGAAGTTTGAGTGCATCATCTCATAAGCTTACCTGGTGTTGCCATTGTCGTCAACTGCAGTGTAGGGCTGGCAGCCGTGAGCAATGTGAAGCAAGGGCTGGAACCTCAGAATGGCACGACCAATCGCTCCTCCTTGCAGGCGGGTCCGGATTGGGTTGAGGGAGTTGTGCGGGACTACAGCGCGAGTATCAAGCTGAGTTGGAGCGGGAGCTGCCAGGACGCCTGAAACTGCTGCAAAGGCAGATAAGATTGTAGTGAAATGCATTTTGGTGTAAAAGAGTGATAGAGCGAAAGGCCACTAAATTGACAAAGAGAGTGTGTGTTGATGTAAAAACTGTGTTGATGTGATCTGCGGGAAGCTGTGTCTGAACTGTAGAGGGGGTTGGTGGTGTCTTTTATGCTCAGAGCTTCTGCGCAGTTCAAGACGCCTTGCTGCTATCTCACGATAGTAAGCTCGTGACACCTTTCGGTGACATTACTCGGTGTTAAAGGTCTTGGTAAGAATGCACCTATATTGCATCGAAATATCACCGTACGGGTTCCATGAAGCTTGAGAAGTCTAAGAACTAGTTTCCTTACAAAGACACATGCGCCACGTGCGATACGATACTACTTTGCTTCCATAGCTTAGGAAGATGCTTGGCACTCATGGATAACCTAGGACAGACAGGTGCCAGTGGGTCGGCGCCACGCCTACTCAAATTATACGCAGTACAATTTGACGGTTGAAAACCGCACCAGACGCATTAAGTCATGACAGAATTCTAATAATAAGCCAAGCCTGGCAACATCCAATCGCAGGGTAATCTCATCTTAATGCAGGCTCTGTAAAACGTGAATAGAAATCGTCACATGAACGAGGATTTCATGGATGCCAGAAAACATCAACATATCAAAACCTTCGTTCAAGTCCTCAGCTCTTGACAGCTTGCATTGCGGTTGGGATGGGTCATCATGGATACCTGGGTGTGCATTGCCTTGAAACACGACAGTGGCCTGATCCAGTCTGGAGTGAAGCCATTGCTAGACGTGCAAAATTCAGCTGCAGTTAGTTCCCCCAGGTTGCTGCGCCGAGACTATGCCAGCTAAAGACTAAGTCTGTAAGCAGTCACCTCTAGCCCACGTCTAGGACGTCGCGATCTGCGTGAAGGGGCTAGAACTGACCAGGTGGTGTTGCACTGCACAGGCCACCCTACCAAAGTCGCTGCCAGACCTGCATCGAAGGCATAATGAAGGAACTGGTGAATCCCTACAGGCGCTAAGTACTGGTGCCCCAAGAATGAGGCCGTGTTGAATGGCGTTGTCTTGTTAGTAGCAGTACATGTCCCACGAAATCCAACATTGTACCTAGTTGCAGCAACTAAATCTCAGCGTGGATGGGAAGTTCCGTAGGCGGTGCACTAGGGGATCTCTCGCGATGACGTGCCGCACGATTCCGGGCTGTGGCGTGCTATAGCTAGCTCGTTTCGCTCGCGTCGGCCCTTTACACAGGGCCGTTCATGCTGCTCCAACAACTCAGCCGAGCAATCCTAGGACACATGTAGTTTAGTCAGGCACCAATTCTAGATCGAACCCAAGACCGTCTTCCATGTCCCGGTCCGGGTCTCTAGTCTGACCAAGCGAATACGTCGTTCAGTCTTGAATAGGGTAGTCGCAATCTTACATCGCTCTTGTCCCGGAACCTGGGTCGTGAGCTCTGATATCGGTAGCTTGGCGACAGATTTTGTGTTCGATAGCGGTGCCTCCCAATGCTTCATATCTCTTTTCAATACAGTATTATGTATTTCGCCCGTCAAGAATCTTGCCTGCCGTTTGTCGCTCCTTGATCATACATAATCAGATGTGGCGAGATGTCTGGCGCAATAAACACATGTATGGAAAATTTGATTGGAGAAACACGTGGGCGGACTGTATAGCCAGTAATCGAATTGGCAAGCTGTTGTGTAACTCAAGCTGAGATGATGTAGTGTTCGTGCGGGAGGACTTTTATCACACGCCTACCCAGCCTGTAGCAAGCTTGATCAATCCGTAAGTGGTTTCGGTCTCTTCTTGTTTGCGCAGATTACAACTTTTTGTCTTCTCCAAACATTGCGGTATTCTTTTTCGTGCTCGCTCAATTGGCCTCAGCCGGCCCACTCGGATACGGGGTTGTCAGGCTGTTTGCTCCGCAGTGGTCATGGCATGCCACGCAGAAGAAGGCGCTACCTGGGGAGCCACACGTGTAGCTACTGCTCCTGCCTACCAATATGGTTGCCTGTAACACTGTTTTTGGTACTTTCCAGGCTGTAAGGGCGACGTTTCTTTTGGCCCCGGTCCCTTAGAAGGTAATTGAATCTGCTTCTATTTGTCGTCCCGTCTAACATTCCACGGACAATGTTTTTAAGCCTGCCAACAAGTATCCGCAAACACGTTTAAAGAAAGTTGAGAGGTTTTCTTTTTGGACGGGACAGAAGACGTGGCGGGGTTGAGGCAGTAATAGCAGGGCCAATGGACGCAAAGCAAAGCACACAAAAACTTACATAGCTTTCATTCTGCTTGCATTGGATGCACAATTTTGCGAATAGTGTTCATTCTCAGTACATCTTCACGAATCTTTTAGTTATTGAGAAGTTATTGGCCGGTAGTGAACCAACAGAGAAGCGGTGTGAAGAGTCCAGAACCTGATACGCCTGGGCGTGTTGTTCTGACATTACAGCGACCACAATTCCCATCCACCAAGTACCAAGGCTGCAGCGAGTGCTGGCTGTACCGACGCACCTGTTGCGACGGCAGCGTTCGACGAGGCAGGAGACTCAGTAGTCGTTGGGGCTGCAGTAGCGAGACTCTGTGAAGCAGACAGACTTTCTACGACGCTAGATATGCTGCTGACCATGGCTTCATCAGGCTTGATGGCGCATGGATCCCCGTTGTCTCCTAACTGTAGCTGATCCAGTGAACAGACGTCCGAATCGCTCGCGTGGACCCTGGCGAAAGTACCCAATTGCGCGCAATTGTCTGTGACATTTCCGAGCGTATTTGGATTAGGGGCACTCCAATCACCGGGTGATATGGATGATACGGGCCAAAGGGTAAAAAGCACTTCTCGAGTTGAAGTTATGACAGGTCTGGGGTGGTCGCACTGGGCATCTATATCATGCCATTGGATATACCACTGCAATGCATATGCAGTGCCTCCGTAGTTTGGTGGATGATCCCATTCCTTTGGATTAGTGTAGTTGACCAAAATGTACGGTGATCCATCGGTGTTGGTGAACGTGGATACATTTTGCGAGGTAAATTCCCTGTCCCATAAATCCTCAATCACGCCCCCTGGGATGGGATTCTCGATGCTGTTCCACGGCATGATATCCCATGTGAATTTGAAGGAACCGAGTTCAGCAGCCGCAGTAAGGTTCTGGAAGGCGAACACGATGGGCAATGAGGAGGTGAAGTTGTATGTTTCATTTCTGCGAGGAAACAAGATGTCGATTTCGAAAGCTGGAAGGTTTGAGGTTGGGGCTGAGGTTTGCGCTGATGATGTGGGTGTGAAGGAAGCGACAGCTGTTGCTGTGGTCTGAGCAGAGGCTAGGCAGCAGACAGCTAGAGCTGCTGCTGCTGCTGCTGCTGCACACCGAGAATAGCGTGACATCGTGGTGTAAGACTTTTGCGACAACTCAGATCGATTAAAACCACAGCATCATTCCTTCAATATCGTGATGTGGCAATAAGTTTGTCGCGTTGTGTACCAAGGCGGAAAGACCCTTTGCAATCTTAAGATGCCGCGCTGCCGTTCAGGCGCCCAACTAACCGTATTTTGTACGTGGTGATGGTCTCCTTCTTCCCTATCACCTGACTACACTCTTTGCTCTCAGTACTAAAGTCTAGAAGGAGTAGAATTCAACCTCAGCGATACCAGTTCTTGCCGGAATTGTTATGGCAATAGGAAACCCTCCATAGTCGGGGTCTTCATTTGGCATCATCGCGTTCGCTCCACTTCTCGTCTCATCACCACCCAACGTTCTTAGTGTTCGTAATGAACCTGTCGCTACGTCATCTACGGTCTTCTCTTCATTCCTTAGGATACCGTTGAACTTTGTGTCGGCCTTTGTCGATCGACCCATCACCTGAAAACCCCAGCCGATAAGTAAAAAGCTCGCTCCGCCACGATGGATGACCATACCGCTGCCAGTTCCAGGCTTGCCAAAGACAAAGGAGCGCTCTACAGTGATATCCCAGTCGCCGAAACGTTGCTTGATGGGTTTGGATGGATCTCTATCGCCGATCATTTCATCAAAACAGAAGCCAACCGACGAGCCTGGATTACTTTGCGCTTCAAGGACAATCTGAGAGACCTGTGATAAGAGTTCATAGTGTTTCGTATAAGGATTTTTCTCAGGCTCTAAAGTGTCGATGCCGAAGGGGCTAGCCAACAGAGCTTGAAAGGTTCCGTAGGCTATCCAAATCCGACGAACGCCATATTCATCTCTTCGCTGCTCAGGGATAAAAAGCGTGTTACCGCCATGTCGGTACTTCGCGCATAAGCCAGTGTACTCATTAAGATAAATGTCCGGCGCAATGAACTCGAGGTCTGGCGCAAACCGTAGCCATATATCAAGAACGTTGCTTGTTGCGCCTCCGGAAGGATAATCACCAGGCTCTCCACCTCCACCCACGACAATAGGAGTGTCGTTGTCAGCATCCTCCCCAGCATAGTTCTGCCATACGTTGGTGTACAACGGGATTGTGTATACGGATTTACCAGCCGCTGCTACACGATTGACATAGTGTGCGTAATGGTACGCCATGAAGAGCTCGTCAGTCCTGCTACCAACGCCAAACACTTCCTCCCATGTACCAGACTGCGGCTTCGAGCGCGCGACGAAAGTCTGGAGGTTGGCTTTGAGATCGGCGTGTAGTCGATCATAGTCGTTGCTCAAGAATTGAAGAAGTTCTGCAGGTACTGTTTCAGAGAAGACTTTGTTAGCCTCCTCACTTCCGTCCCGGCTGTCGAACAGAAGACCGACTTCGTTCTCGACTTGCACCATCAACACGGTACTGTGATCTTCATCTATCTCTTTGACATGAGCAAGCAGCTTTTGAAATGCTTTCGCATCCGCTTCAACATTCTGCTTGTGGAACAGAGACAAGACATCTGCAATCTCAATCACTCCTCCGGCCTTTCGAAGTTCAGCGCGTGGGAAGCGTTTCGGATCCGTCTTCACCCATGATGGCGTGTAAGTCGATCTGCCTAGCGATGGACCTATCAGTATATGGAAATAGGTCACGAGAGTACCTAGGTATGCCGACTCACCATTCTTAAATGACCCGAACCATAATAAGATTAGATGTAAGCCGTGTTTTCGTGCATCTAATGTGACTTTGTCCAGCTCTTTAAAGTCGAACTTGCCTTCCTCAGGCTCAATCATCTCCCAACTGACGGAGCCAAGAAGAGTATTGACATTCGTTGCAACCATCTTAGGCCAAATCTCGCTCATATATTCGGCAGACGAAAGCGAGGAATTTTGCAGCTCCCCGCCTAGCATCAGATACGGTTTGCCATGAAGAATAAGTTGTTTGGTATTACCACATTGTCGGAGGTAAGGAATTGAGGAATTGGAAGTCATGATGGATGATAAAGACTCAGAAAACTCGCGTATGTATGCAACAATAAGGAACAAAAAGACAATCCTCACAGCTCAGGTAGGCAGTCATGAACGTTCACTCTGGGCGCTCGTTATGCAACAAGTGGAGCTCTGCGGGGTTGCTCCAGCGGGGTAATACCCACCGAACAGAGGACTTCGTGAGATCTACCGGTGCTAGAAATGCAGCTACACTACTTACATCCCAGGGCCTCTGGTGTCAACAGCAGCTGCATAGATCTCCTAGTGGACAGCAACAATAACTCTTTTGTCCTTGATATCGTAATCGCCCTACCTCCGGCTGGTGTTGCATTGATGACGCGTTGGCAATCATCCAGAGCGCATGGAGCAATACTAGCTACCATCCTTATGAACCGGCATCATCAACTCCGCTCTTCATCAGTTAAAAGATGCATCCACTGTCATCTTGACCAATAACCTGAGGGGCCAGCTTCAGTATCCTGACCTTGAGACTACCAAGTCTAAGGCTGATGCCGATGGTTATCTACTAAAGCTGAATTGCGTTCGTACTATGTAACATGGTCTAGGATGTGTAAAATACATCTTGCGCAGGCAATATGACTCCGCCATGTACTGCAATCAGAAGAGAGGGCGCTTCATTGGTGAGAAATGGGAAACTACGTAGTTATGTACAAAACAATATGGATCACGTAGGAAGACTGAAAGGTTAACCGCCCGATAATGATCGTATGCTAGCAACATACCTAGGTATTCATGCCCCATAGAGAGGTTTTCCTACAAGGAGTACGCGTCGAAATCACACAAACCCAATCCTTCCAAGGAACGCCTCAAAATTACCAAATCCATCCCATCCACCCACTCCATTAACAGTCTCTTGACTCCACTTCACGCCCTCATCTGCGCCAGGCCCATAGTATGCCCATTCCTTAATCATGATCATATTTTCCAACAACTCCTGCCCAGATTTCCACTCTTCATCTGCCACTTCCCTGAATTCACAACTCTTTCCCGTGACGCTCACCACAGCTGCGCAAACATCGAGAGGTGTGACCCATGCGCTCGCAGCAAGCACGTGCTTGCCAACAGTAGCTTTTGGATCAGCGAGACATGAAGCTACAAATTTCCCAAAGTCGGTGGGGACGTCTAGCATTGGAATCCGAGTGTCGGGGTGGAAAAGCAAAGATAACGTGTATGCGCCGCCATCTTGACTCGGCTTGATAGACCCAGGAACATTTGTCATGAAATAGCCTGGAAGCACGAAAGAAGCTGGTTGACCGGCTTCATTGATGTGTTCTTCAACCATGGCTTTGCTGTCAAAGTGGTGTAGGTTCGCCAGTCTTCCACCAGTGATCTTTGATACGCGAGGTAATGAAGACCAGAGTAGGTGCGGAACCTTCGCTTCGATGCAGGCGTCTGTCAAATTGCGGCCCTGCTGGACTTCGTGGGCGAGTGATGCCATCTCCCAGTACTATGATGAATGTTAGAGACGGACGGCAAGAGTGATGAATCAGAGCGAATAGTACGTTTGTCACGCCAAAAACAGCGTCAGATCCGGTGATAGCTTTCAAGATTGACTCCTTGCTGTTGAGGTTCGCCTAACATGCTCAGTTCCCATCCAATCCACAATCGTCGAATCAAGAGACTCACAGTGACCATCTCGACACCTTTTGCTACCATGGCTTGCGCATCGGGTTTGTCGGGGTTCCTTGTAACTCCGCGCACCTTCCACTCTTTACTTAACTGCGGGTGATTCAAGATAGCTCGCACGACGGATCCGCCCTGGTTACCGGTAGAGCCGAAGACTGTGATGAGCTTGGTCATGTTGCAAAGCCGAAGCATTCGCGTCAAGTGCTGTTCTGAAATAATGAGATGCTGTTTAGCAACAGGTACTGCTGCTAATTATATAGCCCATCTTGCTCAAGCTATTCTTACAGCCGCAGACATGGGTGGCACTACGCAGTATGCCCATTATGCATCATTCAAAGGTTGTACTTGCCCACGTGTTAAAAGTTGCATGACAGTAGAAAGCTTCATCAGATGAATAACGGGAGAGTAAGCTGAGAAAGCAGGTGAGTTGGACGAAGAAGGTTAAGATGGAGACCAAAAGTGGGGTGATAGCTTGATACATCGTTAGTGCATAGATGTGGGGGGATTACTCACCTAGGCGTACCCCTCGGCGCCTCGTCCACAGCGATACCTGAGGTCAACAAGATAAGTCGGGATAATGGAATGTTTGGCGAAGTCAGTCGATACTCCCTAACATTGCTTATATAAATATGCACAAGCACATAACTAGGGTCTGCAACAATCCCTCACACTTACAAAATCCCAACAGTATACACCCATTACCGCGCTACATCGATCTTCTTCGTCCCGTTGTATATAATACACTCATTCGTAACGCCAGATCATCTCGTTCTGTTCTCTTCTTTCTGAATATCAAGAATTTTTCCAACGAATGCTCTCCAATGACCTGCCCTGGCACGCCTAAACCTTGAACCATCTCGTCCTTGGAATCAATTTCGAATCTGAGGGAACCCTAGTCATCACCAGGTTCAACTCCAGGCTCAAAAAACCTGGCATCAAGACTAAAGTTCTTAAGATCAGGAGCCGGCTCGGCGTAGTAATCATCGGTATCCTGAAAGCCGCCGTGGTCGTATCGAGCACTGCCAGCTTCAATTTCGCGAAGAGGTTTCTTGTTGCGGCCATTAGCGACAAGGTTACCGTAGCGGGAAGACACTCCGCCTCTTCCAATAGCTTCCCTTTTTGCAGCCTTCTTTGCGTCTCTAGCAGCGTCTTTTCGAAGCTTTTTGCCGTACCACTCCCACTTCTTCATCCCGTTGGAAGTAAGCTCTTTTTGATCCCCAATTTGGTCACTTGTCGGGTTGTTATTGACCTTGTCCCTTCCTTTCTCTCCGCTCACAACCAGCTCTTCATCTTCTTTCGCAAAAATGTACCTTTCTCTAACCCAATTTTTTCTCTTCTTGCCGACATCACCACGCCTTCCAACAAACCCACCCAGTATCGCTGTAGCCCGTAGGTAAGACATATCGGGATCGAATGGACTTTCACCTTCTTCTACTGGACGATATACCTCTTGATAGTGGTCAGTCTGGAACAGAGGTTCAGCGGTGGACCGATTTCGCGTTTCATTGGCAATATTGGTTGCGAGAATTTCGGCGTTGGAGGAGAAGCCAAACAGTGTCGCAGGTGTCGCGTTAGTCCAGAAGTGGACTGTGGAAGCCTCGCGCTTGATTGCAGTCATGGGCGATGACTCGGCAGTTCCCTGTATCTGATCTTGCCCAGAACCAGCAGGAATTGGTTCTTGCTGGTTCCTGTTCTTGCCACGCCTGCAACCGTGTCTGCGACTGCGTTTGCCCCATCTATGGCCAAGTGTAGCACCGGCTTGGCCTTCAACCTCGTTGGCAGCTTCTTCATCTACTAGAGCGCCGTCGTGACCAGTGGTCTGCTGAGGCGAGAGATCGTGACCCTCCTGCCAATTTGTGTACGCCCTGTCCATCTGCCTGAACTCTATCTCTTCATCAGTTTGCTACCCTCGAGAGTTTCACTCAACAAATTGATTGCAGCATCATCGGATTCCTACCAGACAGCTTGCTGAGTATATCTGCACCTGTGTTTCTACGGAAATGAGTCCCAGAATGATCTGTTGTCTTCGTGCCGTAAGCAACTGCTTGCAGTTTTGTGGTGTTTGTGGATGTAGGAAGAAAACACCAAGAATCAGGCGCTAGTGCGTGAAGTGCAGCCTCAAAAAAGTTTCTTTGTAAGCAAGCCTTGGCTCGCGTTCTCTGTTATGCCTCCGAGGAGTATCGTTGAAGTTTGTTACAGAAGATCTGCTGCTGTGGAGAAGACGTCGCGCCGCCGGACAGTAGATATACTGACGATAATGTAGTACCGACTACAGCAGCAGATGCGATATCCGTGAATGGATTGCACGGAATAGATAATGCTTCTCTAGTGCTAGCGAGAAGTGTTTCGTGGTATTAGTATTATTAAGTAGACATGTACAGTATCGTTCCAGCATCTAGTAGTAATTACCTCTCTCCCAAGCCCAAATGGTAGGAATTAGCTCGCACAGTCATCTTAGAACAACGTGTCATCCCCGAAGCGCTCAGCATACATGCCCAGCGCCTTAATCGGGAAGATGAACTTGTAGTTCGGATACGAAATCATACTGTCATGACGTTAGCTACCATTATAACCGTCCAATAAGATCGGTCAACTTACCAAGACTTGTTGAACACCCCCTCGATCGCCTCCTGTAGCCACTCTCCGTTGGCCTGCTGCCTCTTCATGATGAGTTTGACAGCCTTCTCCAGTGGTTCCTTATGCGGGAAACCACCCTCAATCATTGCGATAATCACCCAGGCAGTCTGCACAACCTGACTTTGTGGATGCTGATCCCAGACACCGTTCTCGCAGCTCTTGTATGTCTCGCCCCAGCCTCCATCATCCATCTGCTTGTCTAAGAAGAACTGGCATGCCCGTCTCACACGCTCGGAGTTTTCGTACTGTTCGCCAGAGCACTTGAGTGATTCAAGAGCAAACATGCCGGCGTAGGTAAAGCAGATACCCCAGCTACCGTACCACGAGCCGTCAGGGCGTTGAGCAGCTCTGATATACGATACAGCGCGGTCGCGGAATGCAGAAATTTCTGCAGTGCGGTAATCTGGGTAGTAGTTTTGGAACATGTGAAGTGCGGTCACCACGGCGGTCGTGCATTCGGGGTAATCGTACTCTATCATGATGTTGCCGAAGACCTCTGCTGCGTTGAGGTGCTCTAGGAGAATACTTCCTCGTGTTGGCTCGTAGGAAGCACAGCCACCAGACGCGTTTTGCATGGTAAGCAGGACGTCAATGGCGTCTTTCACACGGCGTTCATTGATGAGTTCAGGAAACGCGTTGCCGTTCTGCAGGATGAGTGTACTCTTGAGGCCTTCAGACGTGCAGTCGCTAACGGTGTATCCTTGCTTCCGTGTACTGAAACCCCAGGCACCCTTACGTTGTTGACGATAGCATGCGTGTTGATCTCTGGTTTCTTCAAGTATCTGCTGGTCTTCCAGGAACTCGAGACTCTTTGTGAGCATGTGCTTCCACTTCTTTTCTTTTGACCAGCCGCAGGATTCAACGGCTTGGATGAGGAACGCAGTGTCCCATGTTTGCACACCATTCGTACCATTCATAAGCATACCTTCATCCTTGACCCAAAGAAACTCCGGGAGGGTTTTGAGATGCTCGCGAACGGCATGGCAATCACGTCCTTCTCTGATGTATGCGACCAGCGTATTCATGGGACCGTTCACAGGACCAAGGTTTGCGAAATCAGTGTTCTCATCCTCAGCTTCAATGAGCCACCATACGTGTTCTTCGGCACGCTTGATCATCCAAGTGGGTCGAATGTATGGAAACCAGATAGCAGCCAAGAACCAAAACAGAAGTTTGAGCATCCATGACTTGGCATGATAATTATCCGTAGAGGCGATGGTGTTCCGGTGCGCACCAAAATTGATCGTGTCAAACGGCTGCATCAACAGCTCGGCGCGCAATTGACGTGTAAGATCGTTCAGCGGATACGACCACTTCTTGGAGTAGATATACGACATGGGCAGAAAAACTTGTCGCATGTGTATCCACCATCTCCAAGGCGCGATGGGCACCCAATCAGGTAGTAACCATAGCTCAGGTGGACAAGGATTGACAATATCCCACTCCGTCACACCTAGCACGCTCAACCAGAATTTTGCCCAATGTGGTGCATTGAGCGCACCACCCAGTTTCCAAAGCGTGTCTCGCGCTTTCTGCATCCGAGGCTCTTCTGCCTCTACGCCCAAAAGCCTAAGCACAGTATAATTCATCGCGGTACCGAACACGGTGCTTTCGCCCTCAATGTGTAGCCCCCAGCCACCGTCCTCGGGGTTGGCCCGCGCAAAGAGGTAGTTCTTGATTTCGGTCGCATGCGACGCTGGTACTGGTGTCTCGGTGACATACCAGGTGATCACAAGGCCAGGTAGCAGAAACATAGGGCCGCCGTATTCACAAGCCCAGTTTCCTGGTGGGAGCTGGAGTTGGGAGAAGAATTCGAGACCATTGTGTGCAGCTTCGAGGGGAGTCTTTGCAGGCTTCAGGGTAGGTTGTTCCTATGAGTTCAATCAGCTCAAAGGTCCTGTGTGGATTTACAAAAGACGACTGGAACAGGCACCAACTCACCGTATCGAGGCCTAGAAAGTATTTATCCGCTGTACTCTGTGGCCATGCCTTCATGTCCTTGTCGCTTTCGAGGTAGTGCCATGTCTGACATCCCCGGTCATCCTTCAACCTCCACCTTGTGTAGTCGGTCTTCTCATGGCCGTCCTTGCTCTTGGTCACGCCTACTGCGTCGTTGAGTATCTTTTGCGCCGCGCCGCGCTTCGTAGCGCCATTGCTTTTCTCAATGGCATGCGGCATTGTGTGTGTATTTGGTTCGTGTGGTTCTGAACGTCGTCCTACACGTTGCGTTCACGTGTGAAAGACGTGGTAGATCTGGCATGCGCCTCGTGCGGCGAGATACCCCGGAAATGGGCGTCTTGGCAGGACGCGCCATCAGAGGCGACAACGGCCTTGCCAGTCGCTGCATCCGGCATACTGGCTGAGCAACTACATTCCCGCGCTAACAGAATGGAACTTCAGATATATGCTTTCAGGTCGCCTACGTGTAAACGTGGTTTGCGCGCGTCAACTTTTCCATCTCACATAATCCCCTAGACCCTGGCTACAATGTACATCATCGTCGCACCCCTGTTATCTACCACCACGGAATCTTGAAGCCATTGCAAAGCCACACGCCGTTATTATCCAAGCATCCCCTACGCGTCTCCAAACTTTCTCAAACATCACAAATACCACAAGTCCCGATACATACACAGCCACTCGCCTGGCATCGCCCCTGACTCAACAGCGGGAATCAGTCTTGGCAGGCACTCCCGCGGCGAGGCGCGTGATCGACATAAAAGTTGACCACTCGGCTCGCGCAAGGCTTGCATTCCCGCCCCCTTTCAAACTTTCGCGCGCAACACAACGCACAGATCACTAATCCTCGTATTGGCGGAACATAGGAGCATCCGAGACCGAAGCTTTGGATCGACGATGAGTGTAGGGAAGGCTCATGGAGGCATGACTTCATTACATACGTAGAGCTGGACTGGGTAACCGCTCGGCGTGTATGCAGAGAGGAGATGAAGATCTTCATGTATGACGAAAGATTGCAGATGATGTGTAGACAATGACGGCGATGACGATGGTGACAAGGGAAGTGTGGAGATGAGCAATGTGAATCATTGGTTGTGCGTTCATTCAATCCTCGCATTCAGTTGGCGGCGGGTATGATATGGTATGTACAGATACTATGCGTTATGTATCGAACGAGCGAGAACCTCCAGGGCAGTCGCTCTGCACGCTCAAGATCGAGTGCCCCTCCAACCATGAGACTTGAGCAACAAAGGAAAAAATGCATGTGCCATCCAAATATGAAAACACCATAGTACGCTGGAAATATGCCATAGTAAAAAGCCGTGAAATGCTAAACATGCTTCAGATTTTCAAAAGAGGGGGAAAGCGGTGATTCGTGGCTCCCGTGAAACCAATTCGGTCTTGAGTATGCGGTAATCGTGTATGCTGTGGTAGTGGTGGCAAAATAAAAATCGTTGTTTCGGGTATCGCAGAAAAAGTAGCCTCTCATCCATCTGCCCTTGGTGGGCAAACGTGATCAATCGCTCAGGTCGGGGTTTGCAACGAACAACCTTGTCCCCATGGTCATGGTCCGCTCGTCTACGCTGCCCCTCCGCACTAGGTCGTCCTTACTGCCCTTCTTGTCCGTTGTAGCGGGTGGTTTCAGCATTCCAGGCGCTGGTAATTGCCCCATGTCACCGAAATTGCGTTCGCCACTGCTACCACTACCCGTACTTGTGTTCGTTTTGGTGTGCTGGAAGTAGCTGTTGTCGTTGGGCGCGTTGACGTCGTATTCCGCGGGGGACGGAGTGGGTTCTTCCTTCAGGTCGGCAAGTTCGCCGTCGGGGGATGAGTTCTGCGGGGGTGTGCTGTTGGAGGATATTCGGCCGGTGGGATTGGCGTAGGACATGCGGCGCCCTGAACCGAGCGAGGAGCGGCCTGAGCCTGTGCGGTGGTGGTATTGGCCGTTCTTGACTGAGCCCGCGTCTTCGTCGTCACCTTCGTCTACCTCTGAAGCACTCAGGCGCATAGGCACACCTGAACCTGCGTATGTGACTGGTGCGTATAACGACGCTTTTGGTAGACCGTGATGACGCCCAATCTTGGACCGCACACCGCCAGCCATGCTGGATCCTCCCGAGGCACTTCGCGGCGGGACGTGGTGTGGGCCGCCTGCTACTTCCATGTTTGCCCGCATCTTGGCCTGCCGTTGCTGTGCGAGCATGCGCGGGTCTTCGTACTGGGCCCTGTCACACCAGACTGTGGCCTTTTGTTTCCGCATAAGGGCAACGTAGGAGGTGGGTGAGTTACCGCCCGAGCGTGTGGACGAGGAGCGACGGAGGGCGCCACTGTTGGAACGGTTCGGGGTGCCTGTGGTAGAGCTGGTGGACGAGGTGGGCGTGCGGCGGAGACTGCTCTGGTACTGGGTTGGATATTGCGAGTTCATGGTGCTTGTGGTAGGCGATGCAGCGGGGAAGATGCCTGAGCTGGTTGTGCGTGTTCGTGAATGTCCTAGTTGGCCGTCGTTGTGGTATTGATGCTGCGGGGGTCGTACCGAAATGCCGGGGTTTGCTATGGGCTTGCGGCGGAGAGGAACAGCCCCGTAGGCAGAGGTTTGTGGGGGTTGCGCCATGACAGCCTGCATGTTTGATTGACTCTGCTTGCTTCGCGTCACGAATCACGGGAAGTGAAACACGGATCAGCGGGCTGACGTCGGGGCGACAGCGTCAAAGAAACACAGACAATGACGTTCTTTTTTGGCAAACTAGCAATCTCTTGGCTCGCGGTGAAGAGGAGCCGGTGTTTATGTAGCAAGCAGTCGTGGTCTGGCGGGAGAGCTCGCTTGGCGCCCCGCTGAGAAAGGTGTTCTGCAGCCCTGTGATGCTAATGCACTGACTTCCCACGGCTTCCGGCAATGGGCTGATGTGAGGTGAGGCACAAAGTTTGGTGATGCTTATGATATGCGGGCAAGGGACAGCGGCAGCGACGGCGGGGGCGAGAGAGTCGACGCCCCGCGGGAGGAGTCGAGATTGCAGGTGGAGGGATGGGTGATTTGCGACGACTTGGGGTGCTTGGGTTGCCGTGTCGAGTCGCGGGCGGGAAGGGTCCTTAATAGCAAATGGTCCAGTCCAGCCAGAGACGCTAGAAAAGCTTACTCTAAAGAAAGAAAAGGTCAACACGAGCCATTTGAGTGTTTTAGAAGAAGAGCAGACGCCCGCTGGCTTGCGACAATTGAGCCGTAGTGCATGCACGGCGTTGCAGTGCGCGAAATGCTGACTTACATATGGATGCGGCGTCTTCGTCTTGTACTAGTCCAAGCCGGTCCTGCAGCAAGCAGCGGCACACACTCAGCTTTTGAATAGGGAATTACAAAAAAGAAACGTCGAGCGCAGTGGGTTAAGTGGGTGGGGAACAAAGGGAATAGTGTGGAATGGTAGGAATTGATAGCAGCAGAATCGGGAGGAATGCGCCCGCAAGAGGAAGAGGCCGTGTCTTGTATCTTGGGTACTCTCCGTGCTTGCCGTTGAGGGCGATCGCGCTAGAAATGGGTGAGCCGACACTTGGGAACCACGTCTCCACCACGCAAGTGTCAATGACGAAAGGTTGCTCTGCACTGTCGCCATGGCGTATTATTATACGATTACCCACGCGCGCCAGAGCACGTCCATAGTAGGTTGCTGTTAACGCCACAAAACCTGAATCCGCCGTGTACAAGAGGGCACACTGAAGTCAAAACAGCCGCCCCAGTGAAGCGGAGCCCAGTCCGTATACGGCTCACCACTGCTACCTTGAGCCTTGTGCGCCGAGCATCCTGGCTGACCTGCTGCTGCATATCGCAAACTTCACGAATCCCACTCGCTGCCGAGCATATGCTCTCCGCGTCGAATCATCGGCAAACGTGGCTCGAGCATTGCGGGCTGCAGGACCCAGTTAGCTGTGCATGATCGCCTCTGGTTGCATGCTGCTGCCTTTTTGCTTTTGAACCTCACTTTGCACGGCCTGCCAGTGCTACGTTTGACACATCGCTTACTGCACCCGCTATGCTGTTTCACTCTCTTCCAAGCGTGCCGGCATCTTGGTTGCAAATCGATCAATAGCCGCAACCACTGTCAAACTTCACCCGCGCCCATCGCCAACTCTGCCGGCGCCATCATCGCGAGACCTCACCCCAGCGCACATCCGACCAGGATACAACCAAGGCCCTGATACCGTTTCATCTAACGTGATGTGTTGAACAGCCCGCCCACAGTCCTTGCTCGTTCCCTCGCTCTCGTCTATATGCCAGAGTGGGGTTGCATGCACGTTGATGCACCATCAGCCGTTCCCCGCTCTCTAGCACTGCGCACTCAACCATGGAACACGCTGCAACGCCAGCCGAGCTCTCCCAGATCGTGATCTCTGCGAACGTCCGAAAAATGTTGAGGCTCTTTTTTTCTGCATCACCACATCCACCGTCGCCGTCTTCGGTCAATTCTGCCCGGTAGATCCGCTTCGGCCTTCGCCGAGAATCTTCTAGTAATTAGCATTGCCACCTCCTGTACATCCTTGTCAATAACCCGCTGCGTTTCTGATAATACCTATCGATAAACACTTTCTGTGGAGATACGGGTTTCGATGGGTATTCATGGAGGAAAAATTGGAGAACAGCCCGTACAGAGGACAAGCGTACCAGACTCTGCGTTGTGGCGTAGCATCGCGTAGCAGCATCCTGGAGCAACATCCTCCTGCAAACGCCGCCACCGAAAAGGACCCTGAAGAGCTGAATTTGTAGATCATTGCTTGATTGTGCCGCCTTCGGGTCTTTGTGACCCCGCCTTCGGTCGTATATGATTATCGCCAGCCTCAATCCTCAAAAGGCAAACCGTGCGCCGCCGACACGCTCTCAGCGTCTATAAGACGCCTGCTCCCGTTGCCATGATGGTGTTGCACGCCTAACAGGCCGACGACGCGCTACCAGGCATCATCCCTCTGGAGGCGCAAATGATCAATACAACAACGGCACATGATTCGTGACCATCCACCCCTCCACCCACACCACCAGAATCCACAGTGCCAGTGAGACCCAAGACCTTGGTTTGGAGGGTTACACAAACGTCCGCAGATCTCTCACCTGCATACAAGATCGCACACCACAATTTGCATACTCATTTTCTCTAGCGGCTTGTGTACGAGTAATGCCCCTTGGCTACGACAGCGCGAGCAGTGAGCACAATACAAGGCTCGGTTTCTGCCGTGCTGACGAGAACCGCACCTGCATCGTGCTACGACGACTGGGTATCGTATCTCCAGACGGGGTAGTTGTTATCGTCAACTGCTGCTTTGGGCAATAGGCTTACGCTCGGTAGGCAGCTGATCCGGCATTTAGGTCTTAGTGTCGGTCTTGTGCCGCTGTCATCGGGAAGGTACATTGTGGTCCTGGATAAGTGTGTGATCAAGACGTGCCGACTGCATGAGGGGTTTCTCCGATGCTTGGACAGCTTTAACATCGTACGAGTATAGTTGAAATTGTGCATGCACAAGTTGCATTCTTGCAGTACACTAAGTATCGTATGAGGGGCACGCACCGCACGTGCGGAGATAACATGGAATTCAATACATGGGAATCGAATTTCCAAAAACACCTCGCCGTATCGAGTACAGTGTCGCTCACAACCTAGTAGATGTAAGGGATCAGCTGATACGGGGTCTTCTGCTTGAACTCCTCCCACTGCGCTCCGTAGCGCTTCTCGCAATATTCACTAAGAATTGGAATCGCTCGCTGGGTAAAGTCCCAGGCAAAGAAGGCTCCCACCAGCGCACCCAGCGTGTAGCCGCCACCGACCATGGCGTAACCCGCCCTCCAGATTGTGTAGCCGCCGTAGTTAATGTGGCGGGCGAAGCTCCAGAGACCTCCAGTGTACGCCTTGCCCTTGTTGTCTGGGTTCGCCTTGAAACGCTTGCGCTGTACTTCGGCAATTAACTCAGTCATAATACCCACGACGTATAGCGAGGCGCCAATGAGGAGCGCTGGTTGCGGGAAGTCGGCTTCGGTCGAGGCAGAAGTAGCAGTGGTAAGGAAAGCGTATGTGCTCAGACTGTTGAATACAGCATTGAAGACACCTACGGCGATGGCACCTGTAACTGGCATGGGTTCTCCAGAGAGTGCTGTCACCCAGATGTTCTGCTTCACAGCAGCGCCAACCGCCATTCCAAGCAACACCAATCGGTAGGGTGACAAGCCCAAGCCATCGATCAGAGAGATGCCGGTATGCGTTGGAAGCCCAGGAGGCAATGTTCGCAAACCTACACGATGCAGGACGGAGGTGCCTAGGCCATGTGCGAGGATTGAATATTGAAGGACAGGCTCGATGCCGCGCAGGATGAAGAACGTCGCTTTGCCTAGTGGTGTAGGTGTGTAGTCACCACGCGCGATGAGGTCCTTCTTCTTTGATGCGTCCGACCGAGGGTCGTTCGGGTTCCCCTTCTGGCCTTGACCCGGCGCCATTGTGAATCAATTGCTTGGGACTGTCGCTGTCAGTACAGTCGTCGAGAGAGCTCGGGTAGAGTGGGGTTACCTTGTCTAAACTATCGCAGTAAGTGGTACCGAGACACTTACATATAGCGCCAGCTATATGTACAATTTCTCTTCGGGCTGTTGAAGTGCGCTCGGGCACTTGAAAGCGCGAGGCTGATTAACGGCTTTGGTGGAGGATCATACGACGGGTCATGACGTACACGCTAGCCGTTCGCTCGGCTTCATCCACCTTGGAAATGCCGTTGGCTACACGATCAGAACATCATTGACCCTTCATTCTGAACATTGGGCTACTCAAGGCCTATATGATACGACAATACACGGCCATGATCCGCTTGAAGAAATGGTTACTGTTAGCCCGAGGCACATGGGACGTACTCCGTTACTGTCTGGTTCAAGCTTGGTCCTCGCGTGTTCCCGTGACGACTTGCATTAGCGCGTCAGTCAAAGCGCGTTCCCAGATGTCCCTCCATACGTCCTACCTTTACTCTGTTGAGACGCTCTAAGGCTTTTTTCGTTCAACAACAATGATTTCATTGCTATTCTTATCAATATTATGGCAGAACCAGAATCCCAATGCCACAGTTTGACTTTCCTTTCCACTTTTGATTGTCCGCCCGGTGTCACCCGTGTCAGTGGTAACATTTGTGCGGTTATGGTCAGAATATTGAGGCCTACGAAGATGCGCATGCAACCACAGTCAAGTACGCAGCTGCACATACCATAATTTTACACTGCCATCTCATGCGCGCGGATGTCGAGCGCGTTGGTACTCGAGAGCAGTGGCAGATTACCTATACGCGATTTTGGTCAAGTGCACCCGGACGCAAGCGCTTTATTCGCTATTACCTCGGAGGGTTCACGTCTTGTGTTTACCAGCTCGACGTTAGAAACATAAACACCTGCGGCCTATCACGATATTTTACGCTTCCGTACATCGGTATCCAATCATGACCGTTACTTTCCGCGCAATCTGTAGCCTCCTGCAAAATATCGAGATTGCCACGACACAGCAATCACGTTTACCTACAAATCAAGAGAAGAGTAATATACGCGAGATAATCTCGGACTGGTTCGTTGATCAGAGAGATGCTCTCGATGACCCTACGACGAACAGTAGTGCTGTGCTATCAGCTCTCTTTCCACATCGAAGGAAAGACCGAGTCTACGGCCTGCAGCCGCCCTTACTGGCAAAGAAAATTCTCAAGCTACTTGCCTTCAATCATAGTCAACGTGCACTTTTCGATGGCTGGAAAACAGGAGTTCTTGGAGACCTCGGTGCATACGTCGAACGAGCAATGAGGCCATGGGATGGCACTTTCAACAGTAAACGTGCGTTGCCAGTCGAACAAATCGACAATCTCCTCGTACAATTAGCGGCGAGGTGCCGATTCTCTGATGAGGCCATCCGAAAAAAGCGTCATTTGGATGTCAAAGTAGACATGGAGCTCAAGGACATACTTGTGAGGCTTGAGTCTTGGGAAGCAAAATGGTTCGTCCGTCTTATCTTACGAGATCACTGCACCGTTGGACTTGAAGAGAATTTCGTTTTGGAACGCTACCACTTCTTATTACCGGAGTTGTTGATGTTCCAAAACGACTTCGACGTCGTTTTCAAAATGCTCAGGAGCGAATTGAGCTGCTACCCCCCAGTACTAGAGCCTACAAAGCAGCAGTATATGCGTCTTGAGGCGGCGCAGAAACTGAGAGCTATTGTTGGAATCAAGGTGGGGCGGCCAACATTCCATAAAGCTTGGTCTTTGAAGCACTGCATTCAGTTGGTGGGTCAACGAGCTTGGGCTGCCGAAGTCAAGTACGATGGCGAGTACTGCGAGATACACATAGACCTGGATCGTGCGCCCAATCATATTCAAATCTATTCTAAAAATGGGAAAGATGCAACAGCGGACCGAAGACCTCTACATGCTACCATTTACGAAGCTCTACGTATCGGACGACCAGATTGCAAGTTGAAAAAGAAGTGCATCGTTCTTGGCGAGATGGTTCTCTACAGTGACCGAGAAAGAAGAATCATGGCTTTTTCAAAGCTCCGAAAGCACATATCACGCTCCGGTTGTTTCATTGGCACACTCCAAGATTCCCTGCCGCACGAGTGGGAACACCTCATGATCGTATTTTTCGACGTCCTTGTATTGGATGACGAATTGACCCTACGTCACTGTCTGCAAGACCGCCGCAAGATTCTCCGAGACCTTGTCCATGTAGTGCCCGGTCGGTCAATGCGATCGGAGTGGACCCTATTGGATTTCTGCCAGGATAAGACAGGGGATGGCATAACAGACCTTAAACAGATATTCGCCCGGAACCTGGCCGAACGCCAAGAAGGACTCATCCTCAAACCGTTGCATGCACCGTACTTCCCACTGTTGTCAGAGCAGGGGCACCATCAAGCAGGTTTCTTCATCAAATTGAAGAAGGACTACTTGGCTGACATGGGTGGTGAGCGCGATTTGGGCGACTTTGCTGTTATCGGAGCTGACTTTGATGCGCAAACCGCGCCAAAAACCAATATCAAACCCTTGCATTGGACGCACTTTCATCTTGGGTGTTGTCTGAACAAGGATGCGGTGGAGCGTACGGGTGCAAAACCAAAGTTCATGGTCGTAGCGAGCCTCAGTCTCGACAAGTGCATACCAAAGTCTGACGTCAAGTACATGAACATCCAAGGCTATGTTCGTCAGTCTGTCCTACAAGATAACGGCTCAACAGCCGAGTTCGACATTCAATATCCCAAAGGTTATGAAAGACGTATGACCACCGTGTTTAAGAGACCTTTCGTAGCTGAGGTCCTCGGCGGTGGGTTTGAGAAGCTTCAAAACGAATGGCTCGAAATGTTAAGACACCCTAGAGTCAAGAAGATCCACCATGACAGAAGTTGGGAAGATGCTGTTTGTTTAGAGGGCCTGGAACGTATGGCTGAGGAGAAGTGGGAGCTTCCCGATGCTGACAAGCTTGATGGCCATACTCGTGATATTGCTCTGTTGGCCAAGAAGTATATCAAAGAAATGGGCGGATCGCAGTCAACAATGAAGACCGATGACACCACGCAGCAGACGACTCCTCGCTCCTCACCAGTATCGCCTGGTCCGACTATCACGCGGACCATTAGCCAATCGACATCCAATAGAACCGTAGTTCAGGAAACGCAAGAATACATCTACACTTCAGTTTCCACTTCCCATGGTTCTGCTGATGGTAGTACCCAAGGTAAAGGTACACGAGCCTCTCGTGAACTGCGCGTTCTTGTACGAGAGGACACATCAGAACGCCTAGGTGTCTCGAATCTCTCAGCACCAATATCAACAGCGTCCAAATCCGACAGCCTTTCATTGCACAAGTCCAGTGCGACATCGGCTTTGTCGAACATAAACAAGCGATCCAGCTTCATGTGGAAAATTAGTCCACCCGATTCAAAGCGTAGAAAGGCGCTGGCTTCACTACGGTCTTCTGGAGGTAAACGTGACTTAGGTGGGTTTGATTATGACTCGCAGGAGGGAACCATCCACATCTATACGAGGAAAGGTGTAAAAGTGCAGGTACATACTGGATCTCAGGACAAGGAGCATAAGAGATGAAAGAGACGGTGCAGTAGTTGGTTACTTGCGACCCCGCCACTCCCGCTATCTCTTATTCTAGTGTTATAGTACATACACTCCAAGGCTACATGTTTGATGATTACCTACTCACACGACGGTGAAAAGATGACACGCCTGATACAGGTTCAAGCAGAGTAGGACAATCCTTTTCGTTACTTTCGCCCCTCGGTCTTTCTTCTTCCGCATACCAAGGAGCATAGAGCGCAATTGCACTACGCACTCGCTGTATCGACCGTCCATGGGTTTTTCCTGCTCTTGCTTCGGGTCTCTTGTCTACACCAGGGTTTCTCCTCTTCCTCCCTGACCAAGACTGGTCAATCATACTTGCTTGCTCCGCCGAGATTTCTTGTTAACCAACTACATAGCAATCTTATGGCATTGTATCTCAACTTATCATCTTGAGTCAGGTAATGGTTGACAGATAAGACAGTGGCTTACATAAGGGTCTAAGGCAGGTGGAGACAGCGGCGGGTGTGTTTCGGCTGCATGATCCTTGTCAGGCAGGGCCCAAGCACCATCACCACCGACCGAGCGCGTGGAACTTTGGCTAGAGACAAGATTCAATGACGAGAGACACAACATCCACAGTAATGCGCTTTTCGTTTCTCTTTGCCTGATTGATGAATGCAAGCTTGATACAAGTCGACATCTGCTCCAGCATGCGATAAATCTGCCCCCCGTCCACCCATGCCGCCGCCTATTCACCACCCCCGACCTGCGCCGCCATCATGTCCTCGCCCAATAGCCCACGGAGATCGACCGAGAGCTTCGAGTTCCTGTCGCCGAACCCTCCCCAGGGCTCCTTCCCGTTTCCCGCTTCAAACCATGACTGGACCAACAGGCCCAGCTCCACAGGCGGGCGCTACAAGCCGCGACGTGGCTCCACAGCGTCCTCGATACACTCGGTCGGTGGCTCGCTCGACAGCGGCTTCAAGAGCACCATGGGCGCGGTGAGAGAGCAGAGCAACAATGCCATCTCCACGCTGCTCACGCCGCCCATCATGAGGACTGGCATGGTCCCTCATACCACTGCCACAGCCACTTCGGGCCACCGCCCGCCATCTACCAAGGACATACCACCCGTGACGCTCACAAACATACCCCACATCGAACCTTCTGCATTCAATCCTTACCTATCGCAAGTCGGCAGTCTGTACGAGGCTTTCCAGCGCGCAAAAGCCGAGGCCGAAGCCGAGTCCGCCCAGCCAGCAAGGGGAGGGTCAAAGAAGGATGATACTGAATCGCCAGCAGGGACACCCAACTTGGCAGGAACACCCTTTACTCCCAATGGGCCGCCGAAACCGAAGCGTCGAACGAGCGGATCCAAGCGCACCCTACCAGCTATTACCCCCCTTTCCACCATACCGAACATCTACTTCGATGACAACTTTCACCTAGAAAACCCGCGGACCTTTGACGTAGTGAGCGAGCGGTCCGAGGTGGTTCGGCCAGTCCGAACAGCAACCAGCGATGACCATGGCGCAAACGGTTCCTTGGACGTGCCACAACCTCCCGGGAGAAAAGCTCTAGCTACGAACGCCATTTTACAAGAGAAGTTGTCGTGGTACATGGACACGGTCGAGGTGCACTTGATCTCAGCCATATCTACGGCATCGACCTCCTTCTTCGCCGCACTCGGTTCTCTGCGCGAACTTCAGACGGAAGCATCGGATTCTGTCGCAAGAATAAAAGGACTTAGGGAGGATCTGAAGAGGCTGGACGAACAGATGGCAATAGGAGGCTTGAAGGTCGTTGAAATGAAGAGGCGCAGGGAGAACTTGAGGAGGCTGACCGACTCGGTTGACCAGCTGCAAGCTGTCATCGTTGGGTTGTCGCACTGTGACGAAGCCGTTGTTGATGGTCATCTCGAGACTGCCATGACCCGGATAGAAGTCATTGAACGACTAATTACAGGCGCGCTGGACACGACTGATTCTCAGAGTACATCTTGGCTGGATTCTCGATTACCTCCGCAGTTGGTCGATCTACGACACCTCAGAGCACTAGACGGCGTATTCGAAAGCATCACCGAGCTCAAGTTCCGTGTGGGCAGAGGCTTCGAGGTACGCTTTGTCGACACCTTACTTACGGATCTGCGAGAGCATGTCAAACGAGTTCCGACTCACGATACGCTGGAACGATGGACTGCTGCATCGCAAAAGGCACGAGGATCCAACCAGAAACCGAAGACGACTTTACCGGCCTATATGACGACCGACGAAAAGCTACGTGCAGAGCTGCGAGCCAGCTTGTATGGCTTGAGCGGTGCGCAATTTACGAATCAAGCTAGTGCTACTTTCAGAGAAGCGATGATCAAGGAGATGAAAGTCATCATCCGGAAACACCTACCGAGCTCAACAGAGGATGATACTGGATCTATGGCTTCTGTATCCACAAGAGGTGGCCGAGGGACTAGTCAGCAAGACAAAAACTCTATTCTTGCTAGGAATCTACGCGCCATGGACCCTGAAGATGCTGAGGTATTTTTCGCCAATATCTTCACTGACATTGGAGAAGCGTTACGCCGTCTCAGTACGCTGATCAAAGTGCTTCTTGATGTTACCAGCGGCGTTACTACCCCTCCCGCCTCTGCTGGTGGGCTCCGATCTCCCCCACGAAGTCCATGTATGCACAGCATCGATGATTACATGGGCAACGGTGTACCAGCTCCGAGTTCAAATGACCTGCAGATGGAGCTGATGCAGGCCTTAGACATGTCGAGCCTCCTGGGTCAGGCTGTTGATGCAGCGCAGACACAGATCACTAAGCTTCTCAAGGTCCGCTCTGAGGCCACAGCCAATCTTCCCTTGGAACGCTTCTTACGATACTTCCACATATGCAGGCTGTTTGCCGACGAGTGCGAAGCTGTCTCAGGACGCTCCGGTACCGCTCTCAAAGGTGTTGTCAATACTCATATCAATGACTTTGTGTCCAAGTTTGGCGATTTTGAGAAGCAAGAGCTTGTAAAGGCGATGGACTCGGATCGTTGGGAACCGAAGGACTTCGATGCACAGGATACTGAGGTCTTAGCACGCTTGTTGAAGGGTATGGAGAGCGACCCTGCAAGCTGGGCAGAGACTGGTGACCTCCTTCGAGACATCGAAAAGCCGACTACAAATGGCACATCAGCGCAAACCAACGGCACATCAGAAGACAAGCCCAAAGAAAAGAACAAGACCACTATTCCCGCCGTTGTCGATGAGGAAAAGTACACAATCTCCGAATCATCGACAGTCGTCCTGCGTGGCATTGAGCGCTTCGAAATTCTTGTTTCAGCCATGCCAAGTATGACTTCCGAAGTCTCCACTTCCCTTTGCGACTACATCAAACTCTTCAACTCACGATTATGCCAATTGATCCTAGGCGCTGGCGCCATGCAGTCTGCAGGCTTGAAGAACATCAACACCAAACATCTTGCCATTGCCTCTCAGACATTATCATTCATTATCGCTATTCTACCCTATATCCGCGAATGCTTCCGACGGCGCACCGCATCCGCTTCCAATAAGTCTTCTATTGGTGAATTTGACAACGTCAAGCGCCTACTGTATGACCAGCAAAATCAGATCCATGAGAAACTGACAGGCATCTTATCTGGAAGAGCAAAAGTCCACATGCGCAGTCTCAAGAAGGTGGAGTGGGATACTGATGCCGAGGTCAACAAAGATGTCAGTCCTAGTATGGAGAGCTTGACCAAGGACACCGTGACCATGCACAAGGTTATCAACAAGTACTTGAGCGAGATTCAAGTCCGCATGATAATGGGTCCTGTATTTGAGAGTTACAGGGAGGAGGTTGGCAATGTCATCAAAGAGGCGGCAGTCAAGACGCCTGGTGGCAAAGCACGGTATGTCATCAGGATGAACCCGTTGTATGTGTAATGGCTAACGGATTTCTAGATTGCTACGCGAGGCGAAGTTGTTCGATGCAAAGCTTGGACCTATTGACGGCGCCGGTAACGTTGGCTCTCATCTTATCGGCCTCGTGGTCAGCAAGACAGTGGCGCAGCCCAAAGCTGAATCCAAGGCGGAGCCAAAACAAGAATCCGAAGCCAAGAAGAGTGAGGAAAAGACGCAGAACATCGAAACAGAAGCAGACAAGTCAAGTACAGAAGCGACTTGAGGTAACACAGCATTCTAGGCCCGTTTTCAGTCGGAGCGGATACATGTCGACGTATACGCTAGGCAATGCCACTACTATCTACATCTACCGGTTGTTAGGTGTCCACGAAAGATGTTTTGCTCTTCCACAAACTTTCTACACCAATTCTGGACTACCTACGCATTCACACGTAGAGAGTTTCATTCCGACTTTGCGCATACCCACAAGCATGTCACTCGCCATGTACCAACGTATCACCGTCACCCAGCAAGGCGTTTTGGAGTAATAGAACAACTGAGAGGATGTCATGGGGCAAAGCGCCGTTGGATAACGACCTACGAGACGGGAAGGAAGTACGAGATAATGTTGCTATACCATTTCCAAGAATCACGATATCTTCAAGGTCCTCAAAGGAAGTGTGGACTCTCTGTCCATACTTCACTCGATGTGTGTCCTCTTTTCTTTCGTTCCTCATCTTCACGTGCTTTGGCGTTCTGTATAACCCTTGTGGTGGCCATCTTCTCTGCACATCTGTCTGTTATAACCACCGTGGCTTCGTCACTGATACTGATGACAGCCATAACATCCTCATTCGACGCCATTTTCGTATTGTAGTCACGTCCATCTGAACGCTGCTTCCTATTCCCTTCTACGGCTTCTCTCTCCGCCAACTTCCTGGTCTCTATCACGGTGTCCAGACATGCTTGTTCATCCGCTTCGGATTTCAAGTTTGGTTCACACACTCCCTCGCATTCTTCGTAATCGTGCACGTGCGCGTGCAAAGCTAGATGGGCATCCATTTCTGCTTGTGAAATGCCAAGTTTGACATGTAACGGTATGTTTGTCCAAGTTGCTGTGATGTTTGTGTTGTTAATGGGTCGGCGCTGGGGATACATTGGAAACTGAGAAGGGATAGGGAGAAGGCAAGGAGGAAATGCCTGTCCGTTCGTAAGATGATTGAGAGGAAAACATGTTAGGATGTTATGCGTTGGCTACAACTTGTGACATATAAGTCAGTGTCACCAGCGACTCTTCACGGTTCCTTTATCAATCCTCATTTGCATTCAATTATTGACACGGATTGTCTTCTCCAGCTTCCTCTGCGAGAAGCAATGAAGCGCTGCTTTTGTGTGATTGACATATATATTCATCAGCTCGTTGTTGCGCAACTTGGAAAACTTCATCCTCCATGTACCACTTTTCTTCGCTGCTAGCCACTGTTTGCACCTTAGCTGCTAAACGAGTCCCATCCTTGCAGAGGTCGTAGCAACTGTAGTCTCCCTCAGACGCACCAGTAGCTCTTGCCGCCATGGGCCCAATGGGACTTGTCGCCCGGGAGTTCCATTGGGGGCGTAGCCGGACCCCAGTATCCTATCAAGCTGCCTTGGCATTGAGATTCTAAAAAACTCATTAGTGATTCTATTTTTCTTAAGGCTACACCGCGTCGAAAGCGGTTGTATTAGGGAAACAGGAAATGACCGCCACACTTACCATCAAAGACCATACAAACTCCACAGTGGTAGTTGGTGAACCGTTCCATTTCCTCGCCATGCTCTGTCTCGGCGCAGAGTAACCCTCCGGTCGAATATACAAATTCGGATCCAGGCCTGTTTGCAGGTTTGTACTCGCCACACATTCTCTGTTTTGGGGTGGTAGCAGACACCTTGACAGTGTCAAAGGAAGGCTGAGAGCGAGCGTAGGCGACGGCTACTGCGACATCAGCATCGTATGTCGTAGAGCCGGGAACGGGAACGGTGAGCGGAGAGCGTAGCTCGGAGCCTGTAGGAGCCGCTACGACATAGATGGCAAAGACGCTGGAGAGGATTAGATTGAGGATACCCATTGCGAGTATGCAAGGGAAGTAGTTGTTCAGAATTTTGAGTAGGTGGACTGAGTAAGAAGTGGCAGGATGAGCCTGGAGGAAGTAATTTTTTTGACTCTTTGTCAGTAGCACAGAGACGGTTGCGGCGAGGCTGGTGAGGGGGCGTGACACAACATGAGGCGAAGCCAACAAAGAGGAGTCATTGTACACTTGATCCTTCACTTGCCACGTGCACTAGGAGACCTCGAAAGTGTTCATCGTACGAACTTTGCCGGGGAACAATTCTAACTGTATGTGAGCCATGTACTTTCACCGTCCAAGGTAAACGAATAACCGGAAGTCAAACAGGAAGTAGTAGCGAAAAACCAAAAAAGATTGACTATTCTTCCAAGCATTCACGACTATCGTGTTGAATTTGTCATTTCTCTGCTGTAATGTTCCCGCAGACAAACGTTAGGTTACTTCCACGTTGCATCAGAGGTGTTTGTTCATTCATGAGCGGGGGCGACCCCAAGATCTTGTATTGTTATCAAATGAGCGACTTAGAAGGTAGGAAATAACACCCGCAAGACAAGACCGGAGTGTTGGACCCGACTGATCTCACAAATTCTCTGCGACTCTCGATGCTTCTACCTTTATTATCGGTCCCATGATTTGAAGCCGCTTCTATTTTTCGCTTTCGCATCAATCGCGAATTTAACATTCGACGATACGAGGCTACCTAGATGGTAACCCAAGAGCGGATGGCCAAGTTCTGGCACCCTGGGGCCTGTCCGGGCTTGATATCGACAAAGTTTCCGCTCGTAGTCGAAGTAAGCTGAGAGCAAGGCAGGTTGAAGAATCTCACTTTGTGTATATTAGCGAATCACTCCTGCGTGCTATGATGTATCACGTACCGGTTCTGCTGAAGTTGTTGACATCGAAGAAGGTGCTAGGGAACGGCCCAACCGTCAGATCCTGGCATCCAGCAAGTCCCACAGTATCGGACTGAAGGAAGACAGTATCCTCGGCCCATGGAGAGGGACCGCAGCCGCCGTCCCGATAGAAGCGGGCGTAGACGCGAGCAGCACCTTCAAGTTGGCGTTTCTCCTGTAGTTCGATGGGGGTGGCGCTCACTGTGAGCGCAGTGGCGAGAAGAGTGGTGAGGATGGTGAGCTGCATGGCTGGAATTTGGAAGTAGAGGATTTTTGATACAGATGAATGGGGAGATAAGGTGATGAGATGAGATGGTAAGATGAGAGAAGACGAGTAGGTGTGCAATGCTTGCTTTATATGTCTCGCTGGGGTTCTTGTGCTATCACATAGTTATCGATTCATAGGTATAAGCACCGTTGACGTTACGTATTGCATTGCTACACCGATTCCGCTATCGAGCTCGATTCTGATCGCGCAGTTGGTGGCTTGCATCTTTTCACATGAGCTTGGTCTGATATGGTACGAATGATGCTTTGTGAGAAGTTCTTATTGAGCAACTAGGGCCTTCTAGGAATATTCTATAAGCTGAGAGGCGATACAACACGAAGGAGAGTGCACTGTTGGCTGGTGGTTGGTGGATCTATACGAGGCAGCGACAAAAAAATCCACCTGCGTGGACTGAATCTTCATGTCATGTTTTAAAGACGGCCTTCTAAGCCTCTCGATCTTGCAGGTAAGCTGAAATGCTGTGCATGCATACTCCCTCACGTGCCGAGAGACAGCATCGATAGGTTGTAATCCGCCCACTGCAAGCTGACAGGTCTTTTGAGTTTGCCTAACAGGAGTTACAAATTGAACTCCGAAGAATTGGCCAGCTTTCAAGAGTCAGAAGAAGTCAAGCACTTATGTCGTATTTCGGCCAGTATGTCATCCAAATTGTTGTAGTTTTGCATGCTGGGTTGCCCCGCGTAATTGTATTCTGCTATAAACGAGTGACTAGAAGAATCTAGGATATGTAAGTTACTTCCCGCACCAGCCCCACCGTAATGAGAGTCGGAGTTTTGGTCCCGACTCAAATCACATCATACTGCCACCCAACAAAGCTATTCTCATTCCCTTCGCTGACTGATTCCTCATCATACCAACTTTTCTACAAAGTGACATAAGACTTGAGTGTCAGCGTCTGGCAACCAACCGAACCAGGCGTGATATCGATATGATGTCCGCTGTCGACAGTGGTAAGTTGAGAGCAAGGGAGGTCGTAGAAACGAACTAAATGTCACTGGTTAGTTTCCCATACCCGAATCTCGTTGGCATACTGTAAGAACATACTTGTTCTGGTAAGGCTCCCAGTCTCGTTGAAGTAAGTGCTGGGGAAGTTGAAGCTTGAAGGCAGGTTCATGCACGTGCTGAGGCCGGTGGCGGTGGTGTTCTGGAGTGGGTCGTAGTCATCGCCGTACGAGCTTCCGTCGCGGCCACATCCAGTGTCGCGATAGACTAGAGATTGATGTGAAGGTTAGTCATGTCCTTGAATGGCTTTCGCACATGCAGAGGTATCACGTACAAGTGGCGCGAACATGCGGAATTTCCTGGCGAACCTCAATGCTGTTGGCAGGCGCGGCAGTAGCGGTCAGGGCCATGGAGGCAAGAAAGGTGGCAAGGGTTGCAAACTGCATCTTGGCGATCGGGATATTGAAACGTAATAGTATTGTTGGTCGAGTGTATGAATAAATGTAGCAAGGTTGGCATCTCTTCTTTGGAATTGAACTCTGCTTTATAGCAGAAGGGCTATGCCTCGGATATACTCAGCATTTCACCGTTACCGTAAATTTTGTGATGCATAGCAAAGGCTCTTTTTCCCTATGAAATGCTACAGAAGTTCTGGGCTTGGATTATTTCCAACCTTTCCAGTCGGTGGCGTATTTTCTTTGGCGGTATGATATACGTCAGTCCATGGTGGAAGACCTTGCTAATGTCTTTATGGAAGTGAGATAAGCCGCCAAACAACAGGACTTCGTCGAGTTGAGAAAGTGATGTTGTTGATTGCTCACCCGATCGAGCGTGAAACCGCTTTTGCTATCGCACGGGTACATAAAAGATGACGTTATAGCTCGTATATGAGCGCGTGCTAGTAAAACTCCTACGCTTACGAGCTCTTTCCTCTCCTGTTCTGCTGACTTATGTCTATGCTTGAAAAGCGGCAAACATCGGCTGTGAATAGCCAACGCTCTACTTGCTTCCCGACCTGATGCTTAAAGCCGCCATGGAGACATAACTCATCATTTACAGCTGGCACTCAGGTACTGCAGGTGAGTTCATCTGGTGCTCCATAAGGTCTGATGAGTGGCCATCTTCTCGCGATTGACTAGCGTAGGACACATAAGAAAATGGACCGTGCAAACCGAAGCGGAGCTCACCGGCAAGGTCTGCCAGTACGAAGCGATTGTAAATGGTCAGCGTTGGTGGTGGTAAGTTATGGCCGAGAGACGTCGCAGAGATTACTGGCTCGTGTAGCTGTATCTAGCGAGTAATAGGTCTGACCAGCATCCGGGTTGCGGCCTGGTAAGTCACCCGCCATCCGTTGTAAGCTGACGGATGGCGCTGCTGACCCCATGGCCGACCAACAGTAGCCCATCAGCAACGACCAGAGATGGGCCTGAAACGACAGTAAATTGACGTATGAGCGGCCCGTTCCACCGTTTGTTTCCAGGTCGGCGTTTCCCAAAGCAATACTCGCTTACTTTCGTTGTTGGTTGACGCTGTGTCGATCTTCATGCTTATGGAATGGTTTCTAAGAGCCGCGGATGAGGGGCTTGGCGTTGTTTGTATACCAGGATGTTCGTTCATCTAGTTGGTACCATATGTCCATCGAGCTCGACGCTAAAGATAGCAATCTTCGGCAACGGCTTGTTCTTTACTTGCTCGAAGGTCATTGTTCTTGCCTTCACTGACCCAGCGCTTCCCAATTTATTCCGGGAGTCGCTCAACATCCTGTTGACGCTATCTTCTGCTGCTTCAGCATAAATGAAAGCGCTTGAGATTCCCACACGATTAGCGGATCTCAATTGCCGAACTGGCACTGGTTTACGAGTGACGATCTTTACATCAGCCTCTTTCTGAAACTCTCTGTGTGAGGCAGCCTGTGGGGCACTGGCCGTGCGCGTATGGTGCCCAATTTGACGTTTGACATGTTCCGTATGAGCTAGAGGTGTACCATGCTTGATGGCATAAGCACCCCCTCTAGGGCTAGCGCTCTTGCTCTCAACGATGCTGCTCGAAAACCGGTCGTTTCGACCTTTCAACTCCTCAGATCCATGTCGCGAACTAGATCTTGAGTTGCTTAGACGAGCTGGACGAGTAAGAAATACAGAGGAGCGCGAGTATTCACTTTGGTAAGATAACCCAGTGCTGTAAGAACGAGGACGCGAGTGTGTCGACAGTGGAACTGAAGTAGGACCTTCGGGATGTATGGCGCGCCATGTAGACATTGGATACTGTGCTGGTACGGACAAAGGTACAGACTCAGGGATTCGCGTACTACCAGACAACCGAGGCGGACGTGTCAAGAAACCACGGTTCATGGACGAATGGGATGAGCGATCTGAAGTATAGGCTGACGAGTTGCGCTGTGCCGCTATGTAAGCAGGAGGTATGGGTGGCGGCGCATAAGGCGAAGTAAAAATCCTGGAGTCCGATGAGCGAACTCGAGAAGGAGCTGAAACGATTGGTTGTGCCAGACCTTTACTTCGGTTGACCGTTTCGAATGACCTGCTCCTGTGTGTCGATACAGACCTAGGTCGGTCATCAATACGTTTCTCCAATGTCCATGTTAGATTTCTAGTTAGAGGTTGCCCAAAGGAAGGATGTGGCGAACGCGATATATCTGCAGGCTTTTGATAGCCATGCCTAAATAGATGAGCCTCGAAGGGACGATTGACAACGGCAAGTACTCCAAAAAGCACACATGACGTAACTCTAGTGACACAATTAAATCTTGCACAAGCTTAAGGAACAGTTTTCGACATACAGCGATATGGCGGCAAACGCGATGCCAATACGGCTTCCCAAGCAAGTAGAACCGAATTCCCAACCTTCAAGTCCGGGTGCCTCATGTAAGCAAACAGGTCTTCTGGCGACAATTATCATGTTCCATCCCGTCGTCAGCAGCCACAAGACGCATAGCGAAATCACTAGGCGAATGGCAACGTAGGAAGTCTTCTTGACAGCTGAAGTGTGTCGCTGTTGCTGCTCCCATGTCTTTTGTTTGAGGGAAAAAACTGTATGTATGAACGTGTATGCGATTGTCGTGAGAGCCTGTGAGATCCAGTGAGTGTTGTTCTTTGCTGCAAGACTCCAAGCACATACTGAAGTTAACGTCAAGACCACGGGCGCAACGTTTGTTATATCCTGCGGATCCGATATTATCTGGTAGAGTGAAGTGACAAGACATATGATGGCACTCCAGAGCAACACATTAAGAAGGAGGGTAATGCAGATGAGAGTGACTTTTCGGCGCGGAATCCTGAGGCTGGTTTTGACCGTTTTGGTTTCTGAACTGGTGAGCGGTTGTTCAGCATCGCTGTGGCTGTAGTGCGATGCAGCCATGCAGTGAGTGATGACTCGCAAGCGGAAGAAAGGCGGTATTCTTATCGCAAGCACAACAACGGGACATTGAGGAAAGTGTGGCTAGGGCATAGCCGGGTATAGAACGGCCTAATAAGAAGCAATGACGATTGTGGTTTTCAAGAAGTTCTTGGATAGAGCCTGAACGTCTCATACAGGCGACGTCTCAGAGGCAACGCTACCTGCCTTGAGCGGGTGGTCTGTTCGCACGTACGGCTCTTTCCTGATTTTAACTGTCTTTGTTACATTATGTGAAAACTCTGTGTAGCGAACAGACGTTACATATGGGTGCCTTCGTTGGCGTGAGGGTTCTCACACTCATCCATGCACAGGCGACAATCGAAGAAATGTGCAACATTTCAGTCCCGCTCAATGGCAGCACGTCTGCCAGTCGTATACTATGGGAGTATTCTTCATGTACGTGATCAAGCGGTGGGAACCAGCTCGTTGTCACAGGGCACCTTCACTGCACACGCAATGCATTCATGCAAAAGCGCTAATGAAGGATGGGTCCCCCAGATAAATTGCCCGCATAATAGCACCGGCAATGCAAGCCAAGAAACGGGATCCGGCAACTTTGCGACAAAGTCTCGGGTTTCTTGTTGTATGTGCATCGGCAACGATGTGTGCAGATTCGATGCGGTGCCGTCGGCTGTGACTGTCGATCATACTATGATAGAGCTAGTGCAAACAAGAGGACGTATGGTGCTCGGCGCTGGTGTTTCGGCGTTTTGGGGCTCGGAAGGACGTGTTCCGTGTATGCCTAAGGTTGAGGTAGAATTCCGCACTCAAAGGAACAAGAGTAGAACGAGGAGGAGGATCAGGACGAAAATGAGGACGCCGATACAGCAACTGGACCAGGAATCTAGGAAAGTCGGTCAACGACGCCCGGTACACGGATAGCACGAATCTTACCTTCGTTTTGTTTGATGACCCAGCCGACCTTTTTGAGACCTGTTTGAAGTTTACCGCCGACTCTGTCTGCCACGTTGTCGACATCGGTGAGCAGTTCGCCCTGCTCCTCAAGCTCGCGACCCATGTCATCGGCTTGCTGTCGCAGGTTGCCGACAGTACGGAAGACGCCGTCAAGAGCCTCGTCCTGCTCGTGCATCATCTCCATTTGTCTTTCCTGCTCGAACGCCGCGTAGTTGTCCTCATCCTCGAAGGAATCCGGGTCGGGCAGGACGTCGCCATTGGCCGCGACCTTGCCTTTGTTCTTCGCGTGTTGGACCGTCTGCTGCAGTTCCTCGCGCATGTTCTCGATCTCATAGCCAACATCTTTGACCAGCGTTCTCCGTCGCTCGACTTCATCAATCTCCAGGCCGAAGCGATAGGGGTCGTGTTCCACGGCCTTGACGCTCTCGACTAGGTCCTCGAGGTCCTGACTAAGGTCTTGGAGCGTCTGTTCAAGTTCGCTGCGCGCTTCCCGAAGCTCGGGACTGTTTGCCGATGAGGCCGAGGAACGGATACGCAGATACGACTTGAAGAGCGGTCGCGCCGTGTTGAGGGCAGACAATACGTCTCTATAGCACGTGTCAATGGAGATGCCCAAACCGCGAATGGAGCCGTCTTACGCCTGCACCTGGAGGAAAGGATCCTCGTCGTTCTGTGATGACATCATCTTGCACTGTGCGACACCGATTGTCCCTCCAGAGTATAGCCGTGAAGCAAGATGGCGGTCGATGAAGCCTGGGTGAAGGTGTCGGAGCGTGTCGATACGCTGTCCCGTACAAGCGATGACGCGCCTCAACACCTCGGCACGGACCCACCTTCCCAAAAAAATCACCCACAATGAGCACCCAACTCCACCACACTTTCTCGATGGCGCACTCACCAAGATCGCGGATACGCAACAATACCGCCCTCCGCATAAGAGAGATTGGATGACGCAATGGGTCCGGACACGCCTCTTCCCCTTTCCCCCGACTTCACCAATACTGAAGAATACATCGAGTCATTGCTGCACTTGACGACTTCCTCATGGCTGCTCCAGACACTATGTGGAGGTGTCCATATATTGGACTTCTACACCAGGTCACCTAGTCTCTATTCGCACATCTTGCCACAGTCATGGCGAGAATGGTTCAAAACGCGAGATATCATGGACATTTTGGACCTCTTGATGAGGGAAGATCTCAGTCAGTTCAATCCGGAAGGACAGGTTAACGACAAAACCTGGCGGAATGGTCCTGCACCGCCTGAAGAACTGCTACAGTACATCCGCACTGTACGGAAACATCTGTTGGCTCGTGACTTCCCTCCACCCAATTCCGGCCTTGAGCCTCAAAAACCTGCTATATCTCGTCACATCGCAACTGGTATGAAGGTCAAGAAAGTGCACGAAGTTGATAACTTTGCGCGCTATATTGACAGACTCACCTCCGAGATAGCGCAGTCTGATAAGAAACCGATTACCCATCTTGTGGATTTCGGCTCAGGTCAGAACTACCTTGGACGCGCACTCGCTGCACCTCCTTACTCTAAGCATATCGTCGCTGTAGAAAGTAAACAGCACAACATCGAAGGAGCAAAGAACATGGACATCTTGGCCAAATTGGTAGCAAAACCCACGGTCATGAGGAACAAGAAGGAGTATCGCGCGAAGATGGGCAAAGTGAAAAAGGGCAAAGAGGCCAAGGAAGATGCGTCCACGGCACAACCTGATGTGCCAAGTCCATCCGATGCCAAGGAGGATGAATCGGGGACAAACAAACACAACCAGGAAGCCCCATCTGGTTCAGCCACCCAGAACACTGATCTAGCGTCACCACTTCAAAACGGTGTGAGCTGCGATGAGGATGGCTGTGTACTACACCAAGTCTCTCAGAATGTCCCAAAACCTGCACCTGCTGAAATTTCTGCCGAGGCCAGCGGGTTTACAGATCGAACCCCGGCTACGAAGACTTCTACGCTACAGATATACAATGAAGGTCATGGTAGCGTACAGTATGTCGAGCACATGATCAAGGATGGCGATCTGACACCCGTCATCGACCAAGTCCTGGACAGCTCACGTGTACCCGAGGAGATTGTGAGCTCGGAGACTTCTGTGGTTGCTGAAGCTACCAACTTGAACGCTGTACCGAAACCGAAGGACGTAAACGCGATGGTAATCTCACTGCACTCATGTGGCAACCTCGTTCATTATGGGCTACGCTCCATGCTTCTCAACTCACATATCTCCGCAGTAGCAATGGTAGGATGTTGCTACAATCTGCTCACAGAACGCCTCGGCCCTCCTACCTACAAGCTACCTACGCTCCGTCCTAATCACCCACGCCTGGAGTCTACTTCCAAAGCCTTCGATCCACAGGGATTTCCCATGTCCGAGAGACTTGCAAACTACCCCCTACCACATACGCCTCTGGAATCTTTTCATGATGACTCGAAAGCAGACGGTGAACAAGTCAAACAACCAACAGGTGTACGGCTCAATATCACAGCACGCATGATGGCTGTGCAAGCACCTTTCAACTGGGGTGTGACCGACTCAGAACTGTTCTTCACCCGCCATTTCTATCGAGCCCTGCTTCAGCGTATCTTCCTAGATCGTGGCGTGGTCTCTGCACCTTTAGACGAACAAGGTCTCGTTGGCGGGGCGGTCTCAGCTAACGGTCACACCTCTCAGGTGAACTGGACACCACCAAATGGCCGCGGTCCTGGCCTCTCGTCTGACGGTAAAACTACGCCACTTACCATCGGTACCCTGCGCAAATTTGCCTATAGCGATTTCGTCTCCTACGTCCGCGCCGCACTAGCAAAACTCACCGCTGAGAACTCTTTCTGCGAGGTTGATCCAAACTTTATCAAAGAAAAGATGGATGGGTTGACAGATGACGATATCAGAGACTACGAAGTGAGCTATGCCGAGAGGAAAAAGGAACTAAGTGTTATGTGGAGTTTGATGGCCTTCAGTGCCGGCGTAGTGGAAGCTGTTGTGGTCACGGACCGATACCTGTGGCTCAAGGAGCAGGAAGAAGTCGAACACGCGTGGGTTGAGCCGGTATTCGAGTACAAGTATAGTCCACGCAACCTTGTTGTCGTGGGCATCAAGAAGTAAAGCGGTGTATCCAGCTTTCGCCAATGGCATAGCAGGATCTATGGAAAGGTTCGAACAACCTGATCATATTGAGTCAATCATGAATTCATTGCTAACCTCATCCATTGACATGTATCCTGCGATTGTTATACCCCCTGCCCTGGCCGAAACCTCAATGCATAACAACTACTGCCTGCTTCTCGTCTGCACACCAACGAGCGATGCGCCTTAGGCATACAAGGCGTCCATAGATCCTACATGTTACATCCAAGGCATCCAAGCCGACCGGACAATTCGGCGCGTCTTCACTCCACAAAATCTTTCGGCGCGCCACGGCAGGCTATTACCTCACCGGTATGATGAGGCTGTGTGGATGGAACGATTGAGGCGTCCAGCCAATCTCGTTTCGTCACCGGATCAAGCGTCTTCAGTGGGCGTCCCTAATGCTTGGCACAGAAGGCGCGCGCACAGTGGAGGAAAAGGTTCGCTACCCAGAACGGTCAAGCAGTACAAGCTGTGACATTGACGTTCAGCCTCACGGACCGTTACCGACGGAAGTACAAATCAGAGAAGCATGGAACGTCAAAATCGGGGTTCTAATTTCGAAGTGCAGCGCTGCACAATAGCGACGCTACAGGATTTAGCCGCTACGAAGGAGCACGCTTGTCCCGCGTACCCGTGCATCTCCACTTATATCACATGTTCTTCAATCCGATTTGCCTACCATGCCAAAACAGCCACAACGCCAGCCTACTTTGAGCGACATGTACCAGGCATGGGATACGCAGGGCCCTTATAGCCAAGACTCTAAACAGAGCGCGGCAGACGTGTACGAGTCGAGAGGCGTTTTTAGGCAGCGGCTGCTGCGGGTTACGGCCTTGACAGGTAACAAGGCTGAGCTACGTGCATTGTGATTAAGATGGCAATGGTGCCCATGTGTGGAAGCTACTTTCTAGTTCCATCGAAGTTGGTTTGAGAGATTTGGGCTGAGGAACGTGTATCACGAGACCGGAGAGGCACTCTTCGATCGATTTTCGTCCTATAGAGGCGCTCATTCCAAGACGAATCCACAAAACTCTAACGCAAGCGGAGGGCACGAAGATTTACGACTAGGATTGACGTTCGAAGACATTGTTGTGTTCAGAAAGAGAAGGATCAAACACAAAACTAGACACCTTCTTTACTACTCAACAAGCCACGTCCACAACCCTCGTACGGGTGACGCCATTCGTACCGCACCGTTCTATATCTAGTTCCACGGTTTTGGACAATCCAACGTATAGTCTGCACGCCCCCTAGACCATGAGGTCCTTCATAGCGCTCTCAGCGCTCCTAGCAGTTGCAACAGCACAATCGGTCACAGCCACAGACGCCTCACAGTCATTTGATATCGTGCCAACGTCGACACCCACACCATCATCAATAGACGACATTGACCTTGACCCGACAACCACAGAGAATGTTTCTGGACCGATAGAGACGAGCCAGGCTTGTGGAGACATAGCCGAGCTAGTGGCGGATGACTTCTCAGAGTTCCCAGTCGTGGATGCCGCACTAGCGTACGCATGCCTCAAGTCACTGCCTTTCTACTCAACCTCCGCATCATCGACAGTGGATGAGATCAAGAAGATGGTGGAGTTTCAATCGACGCTCAACTACCTCAAAGACCCACCGAAGGGATGGCCGAATGACGCTGTCGATATCGTTGCCGGCTTAGACAGCATCAAAAGCAACGTCGAATCCGGACAATACAGCAATGAATTCGACTTTGAAAATGACATTGCATCTTTGATGGTGAAGGCGCACGATGGGCATCTCGGCTGGAACGGTATGGCATATGCAGGAGTCTTCAGATGGCGAAGAAGCAGCGCTTTTGCTTTGGTCTCAGCGTCAAGAGATGGGAGCGAGATGCCCCGAATCTGGGCTTTGGAGGACTTCAATGGCACTGTTGATTATGAACCTTCGCCGGTCACACAAATCGACGGAAGGGACGTTGTACAGTTCTTGACGGACGAGGCGAACTTGAACTCTTACCACGATCCGGATACTCGGTTCAATGCCATGTTCTTTTCACAGGCCGCAGAAAACTATGGGTACTTTACCAGTCCAAGGTTTTACCCTGGTTCTACGACGAACATTACTTTCGAGAACGGAACAACCGATACGTATAGCAATGGTGCCATCGTTGTGGATCCTCAGACTTGGAGCTATGTCAGCGATCCTGAGTCATTTTATGATACATACATTAGACCTGAGACGAGCTCATTTAGGGTCAAGAAGAGGGATCCTACTAAACTACCCATGCATTTGGAGAACCCGCGCGACTATGAATTCAGGGGTACATTTGCCCAACAACACGGCTCAGTGCCATTGCTTTACCCAGATCCGGTCGTTGCTCACTCGGCGGATCAGGTGCCTTTGGCCGGATTCTTCATCAATACCAATGCTGGCGAAATCGGTGTTCTTGTAGCGACGACATTCAATACCGAGGACGTTGCAGGTGCACAGGAATTCCAAGCCGTAATTCAGGAGTACATCTCGCAAGCCCAATCCCGTGGCGTGGAGAAACACATTATTGATATACGTGCCAATAATGGTGGCAAAGTACTCTCGGGGTATGATATGTACCTACAATTCTTCCCATCCCAGGAACCTCAGACACAGAACCGATATCGCGGACACCGAGCCAGCGAGGTCTACGGCGAGAGTATATCTAGCTTCAAGGAGATTAACCTCCTCAACGCCGAACTCTTCACGAGCCCCTTCAGCAACGACGCCTACCTCTCTTCCACTGGCGAAGACTTCCCAGACTGGAAAGCCATGTATCCACCCGAGCGATTCAACAACGACAAGTTCACCGCCCTACTCAAATACAACTTGAGTGATCCTCTGACAACAAGCAACGAGCGTACCGCCGTAGGAATCACCATGACAGGCTACAACTCGAGAAGCAACTTCACTACGGACCCCTTCCGCGCCGAGGACATCATTTTGCTAACTGACGGCGTCTGCGCCTCAACATGCTCCATCTTCACCGAACTCATGGTCCAACAGTCCGGCGTACGAAGCCTCGCTATTGGCGGCCGCCCTAGCCTTGGTCCCATGGTAGCCGTCGGTGGCACAAAAGGCACCTTGGTAATCCCTTCCCTCTACATGGAAGCCCTCTCCGAATACGTCACCTCGCAATTCGCGTCGTCTCGCTCCGAAGCAAACGACTGGGCCGAGTTCCTCCCATCAACTCCGCCCATCGCCGTAATCGATGCTAGCGTCAACTTCCAGGACAACATCCGTGCAGGCTTTGAGTCGGCGGGCGTGCCAACACAGTTTCTCAACGATACGGCGAGTTGTCGGATCTGGTACGAGCCTGAGGATTACTTCAACGTGACAAGGTTGTGGGAGAAGACGGCCAATGTGGCGTTTGGAAACAACGGAGGCATGGATGAGGGCGCTTGCGTGGCAGGAAGTGTAACGAACAAGGAACAGCAACAAGGAAAAGGAGATTCGAATCCGGAAAGTTCCGGAGATGGAAGTGCGCAAGGGGGTGATGATGATGAGGATGCGGCGAGTGGACTAAGAGTAGGCTGGGTTCACCTGCTTGTCTCTGTCGGCGCTGTCGCGCTGAGTTTCTGTTTGATGTAGATCGAGTAGTGATCGTTTATAGTAACATGCCTTTCTCCTTCACCATATGCGAACCTTTTGCTCATGTCTGCATGGCTCCGTACCGTTCTTCAATATCCTCTCGCGGAAATGTCGAAGCGGTATAAGTCAAACCGATTTACTTCGTTTCATCCGCTAGAGACTATAAACATTAACTTGATGACCATAGGTGTCAAGCATCCTTCGCTCCTTTCTCTCTTTAGATTCTCAGGCCTGCTTTTCGAAGCCAACCCTTGACCCATGCCAATCCAACACCACATCACGGCCTCTGACCGCTGCCCAGCCAAGTTTGATTATTCCCCTGTCGTCATGACAAGAATCCGCGTTTCTAGCTAGGAGCATGCATCTCCCATCTGCGGTCTGCAGTATGTATTGTTCGGGTTTGACAACCAGTTCGTCAACATCGTCATCGTCGTCCTCTTCGTTCTCTCCATCATTCTCTTCAGCTCCTCCTTCAAAATCCTCTCGCTCGACCCCAAATACCAGGTCAGGGAAGATGTTGAAAGCTCCACAATCAACATACAGCATCTCATTGCCATCTCTGGCTTGCTGTTCTGTACTGGTAGCCAGTAGCAAGACGTCCCAAATGCCTTTCGGAACATGGATATATGGTGTGCTTAGATCGAGAGTGGCGGATTCAGCAGACATAGAGATCATACCGCTCTTTCTTATGCCGATACCTAGTAAGGGGAGTTGAGCGCCGAGAATGGGTTGGAGATGTAGTCGTTCCTGTTGCATCCAAGTGAATTGATTGGCAGCCTGCGACCATGAATCTGATTCAGAAATGGTGTAGAAAGTGGCGGTGCCGGACTGTGAACTGTTGAGAGGGATGTTGACGAGTATAGTTTCTTGAATGGGTCCTCCGGCGCTGTAGCTGGCCATTGAGTTCTGGAGGTGTTCGAGAGGCTTCAAGTCGAAGATAGGAGGAGAGTTGATGAAGGTGTAGCGAAGATCATGGTCTAGCTATTGGTTTGTTAGATTGGTCTAGAGCAACGTAGGGTCAATCTTGAGCATACTGTAATGGGGATCACACGGCCAGACGCTGGCTTGGGGTCCAGCAAAGGCTTCTGCTGTTGTAGCGATGGGTCAAGGTACGCAGTCTCCACGAGAAGCGGCAAAGCTGCGAAGAGTGTATTTCGAAGCATTTTGGTAGTGGGACTGTGAGTGGTTTTCGTGTACTCAAGCGTGAGCAGTCAAGAAGGACTCTTATCATCTCACACCTACGCAAGGATTCGCTTTGTCCGCGCCGCAATACACCGCGCCTCACCTGGGTTTCTCATCATCTGGACCTATTGCGCGTTTGCATTGCTATGTTATCGGGGTCGCGAACCTCGCGGTTGGGTGATGTACCCTTGTAGCGCCTGCAGTTCGCGTGTGGTTCGTCCGCTGCGGTGAATGCGACCGGGGTTTACGTGGGGCGCGTTGCACCTGAAACTATAGTTGGGCGCGACGACAACGAACGCATATTAATTTCTTCTTATGTCATCCTAATGGCATATATTTGTGGGGTCCAAACGGGTTGGGGGAATAGATGCGTCTGTTGTGCTGACCAGAATAGTAACGCATTAAGAGCCAATGCGTGACATCTCTTCGGAGAACTCGCCGTTGTATGTTCACGTGAACCAGTTTTCTCTCATGTCTGGATCGTAGTTATTGTACTTGGATTTCTTTATGAAGACGCGTCCACCTCTTTGTCACGATGAGTCCTTCCTGAGCAGGAACGGCTTTGGACTGAACAAGACGTCGTTGTCACACCAACACATTGGAAACATGTCTCGTAGCAAGGAAGCAGGAAGAAGCAGCACAGCTGAAGAGGTTGGTCACCCACAGCATTAACGGCCAACAGTGGAAGCTTTACTTGTCGTCGCAGAACTCTTCGGTGTCATTGCTTGTTGCCGCAGACGAGCTGTGTGGAATGGGTGCCATAGGAAGTGCGATCAATACGGAACATCGAAAACGCATCATCTGTCGACTCACAAAACTTTTTGTTTGTGGAGCATCGGCATATCCACGGTAATCTGTCGTGTTGAGAGAACGCTGGTGGACAAGAGCGACACGCGTCGGAAGCGACCAACCGGCCGGGCCATCTCCGCCGCGGGTGTCAACGTCGGGGCCCCAGCTGCGACAGCTGTCAACTCTCCAATCTCGAAACCAACCATGGTAAACCTCACAATTCGCCTATCGATGTCAACAATCTATATGCCCGAGTAGATGGACAGGCTGCTTTTTCTTCCTAAAGCTTCGCTTCGGATCTCCACGGCCCGCAACAAGTGCTGTCAGCGACCCGGCAAACATGCCGCCCAAGAGAATGGAGAACTAATCGTGGCATCACGATTGTAGCTGCAGCCTGTGCATGGCCGCAAATATGTCGTCAGCAAAGGCCCTTCCACGGTACTGATCCTTCCGCAGGGCTCTTCTGGAATGCGATGCTGGCCGTCATTTCCCTCTCGAGAGCCAAGCGCTCTGCCGTTTCATGAGCGCGCGCTCGCCTCCAGCGACGGTGAATTGACCTGCAACGAACGAACAAGTCTTGACTGTCTCAACGAGGCTGTGTAAAGCGGCGGGAAATCAACGGACGCGCAATTCACTCGCTATCAAGACGTCTACCAGGCATGCTCCTGCCAGTCATTGGCTTTGTTGCCCCTGACCAAGGCTCGGCGGGCTTCTGCTAATTCACGACTATGGACTTGGCTGCTTGGTCTCCGCGATTCCTGCGCGCATGCCAACACCCATCGACTTGGCGCGCAGCGGCGCCAGACAGACCATGAGGGTTGGCAAGTTCCACATGTAGCACTCGGGGGAACCAAGAAATTGCTCTGTTGCCGCTTCAAATAGTTTGACCATCCCGGCTTCTACCTCAACAGTTGCATGTTCTCTGTGTGAGATTTACCTTTCCTACTTTACCAGTCACTCGTTAGACTTCCAATCGCTCTTCTATTTGCCTTTTAATTCCACTTCTTCTCCAACTCCAGTCATGAAGGCCTGTGTCGTCTTCTCCGTGCTGGGTGCCGCTGTTGCCCCAGCATTCGCCAGTGTTGTCGCCCGTCAATCCAAGGGAAACCTACCACCAGTCACCGTTCGAGGCAACGCCTTCTTCGCCGGTGATGAGCGATTCTACGTCCGCGGTGTCGCCTACCAGCCAGGTTTGTTGTCACAAAACAATAACAACAGCAACACGATACTAATGCATCTTAGGTGGCGCGGCCGACGCTGCCGATCCGCTGCTCGACCTCGAGGGTCTCAAACGCGATGTTGAGAACTTCAAGTCGCTCGGCATCAACACCATCCGTATCTACACCATCGACAACTCTCAAAACCACGACGAGGGTATGAAGATGCTCGATGACGCCGGTATCTACTTGGCGCTCGATGCCAACACACCCGACTACTCTCTCAACCGAGAGAACGAGGACACTCTCCACCGTTCGTACAACGATGTTTACCTGCAATCCGTCTTTGCTACCATTGACGCGTTTGCCGACTACAACAACTTGCTCCTCTTCTTTTCCGGAAACGAGGTCATCAACGCGAGGAACAACACCAACGCTGCTCCTTACATCAAGGCCGTTACTCGTGACATGAAGCAGTACATCTCCAACAGGCACAACCGTGTCATTCCCGTCGGATACTCGGCTGCTGATGTTGCTGAGAACATCGAGGCCCAAGCCCTCTACTTCAACTGCGGTACTGATGACGAGCGCTCCGACTTCTTTGCCTTCAACGACTACTCGTGGTGCGACCCCTCGTCTTTCACCGAGTCTGGATGGGACGCCAAGGTCAGGACGTACAGCGACTACAGCAAGCCCATCTTCCTGTCTGAGTTTGGCTGCATCACCAACCAGCGCAACTGGGGTGAGATTGAGGCTTTGTACTCGACAAACATGACGGGTGTCTACTCTGGTGGTCTCGTCTACGAGTACACTGTCGAGCCCAACGGTTACGGTCTTGTCGAGGTCGGCAGCAACGGCGACATTGAGCCCAACGCGGACTTTGAGCGTCTTGCCGAGGCTTACAAGGCGACTGCTAACCCTCGCGGCGACGGTGGCTTCAGGGAGAACGGCGAGGCGTCCGAGTGCCCTGCTGAGTCTGATGAATGGCACGTCGAGGGCACCTCCCTCCCTGCTATCCCTGCCAACGCTGTCAAGTTCATGGACGAAGGTGCTGGTGAGGGACCCGGTCTCGAGGGTGATGGCTCGCACTTTGCTGGCGAACCCAGCGAGTCTACTGCTACCCCCGGATCTGGCAACCCCACCCGCTCGCCTACTCCCGGCTCCACTGGCAGCGCTGGCAACAACGAGGGTGCTGCTGCTGGTCTCGATGTGCCCCTTCGTTTCGTCGGCATGATCGCAGCCAGCGCTCTTTTCGGCGCTGTCCTTGTCTTCTAAGCGTAACGTGTGAGCATGCGTATCGAAAAGATGTAGAGCACTTGTTTTCTGGTTTCTGGAGTTTTTTGGACTGCCGTTGTCGGCATTACATATATACCTGATTCGTCATTGCAGGCGCAGGGCCTTTTGTGTAGTAATACATATACGACAATAGCTTTTTTCCCAGTATCCACTTGCTCGATGTGAACGCGGTGATTCCAATTGATGCTGCGGGCGCGAATGTGGTGGTGGTGGTGAAAGTGAGGGCGTGTGCTAGCGGCGTTTTGGACCCTGGTTCTCGAAGGCAGCAATGGAAGCTTCCACGGTTGTGATTGTACAATTACCCAGTTTCTTTCATCGTCAACCATGAGCAAGCCTCTATAAAAGGTCCCAAACGCCCAAACCCTCCCGTCGCTTCCACGCCTGTTTTTCCGCTCAACAACGTATTACCCCGCCATGGACGACGCCCGCAAAGGCGACGCCGCGCTCAGCGCAAGCAAGCCCGAAGAAGCGATTGAGCACTACACCAAGGCTCTTTCAGTCAACCCCGCAGCCGTCAAGTACTACATCGGTCGCGCCACAGCTTACCAGCGTACTTCCAAATATGCCGAGTCCCTCAGCGACGCCGAACTCGCCGTCGTCTTCGCTAAGAAACGCGGCTCCCGCGAACTCATCAAGGACGCCCAATTCCGACGCGCCGTCGCCTTGTTCCACCTCGGAAAATACGCAGATGCCGAGTACTTGCTGAAGATTGTGAAGGGGCTTGATGAAAAGGACAAGATGCTGCCCATCTGGGAGGCCAAGGTCGCAACCAAGCTGAAGGATGTTCCGCAGGACGATGAGAAGAGGAGCATCACTATCAAGGAGACACCAGACGTCGACATGCCCAGTACTCCAGCACCTGCTGCACCCCCCAAGGCTTCAGAGCCCGCCTCGACCCCAGTCCAGGCCCCGAAGCCTGTTGCGCCGACCCCGAAAGACAAGATCAAGACTGACTGGTACCAGTCGCCTGAAGTTGTCACGCTTACTATCATGGCCAAAGGCATACCCAACGACAAACTGAGCGTCGAGTTCGAAGAACGATCCGTGTCTGTCTCGTTCCCCATCGTCGGCTCATCGTCAGAATACAGCTACAGCGCCGACCCTCTATACGAAAAGATCGACCCCTCGCAATCCAAATTCCGAGTCACGCCCACCAAGTTGGAGATTACAATGCGAAAGGCAACTACCGGTCTGAAATGGCATGACCTCGAGCACCCCGATGGCCACGTTACCACTACCCAAGCCCCCGATGCGACCCTCGCCGTCCGCACCACCAAGGACACAGCTCCCGCATACCCAACATCCTCCAAGTCAGGTGCAAAGAATTGGGACAAGGTGGTAGTCAATGATCTCGACGACAAAGACGAAATTGAAGGCGATGAGACATCGCACTTTTTCAAGCAGCTGTACAGCGGCGCTACACCTGAGCAGCAGCGCGCCATGATGAAAAGCTACCAGGAAAGCGGTGGTACAGTGTTGAGCACCGACTGGAGCAACGTTGGCAACAAGACCGTGGTACCCGAACCACCTGAGGGCATGGAGGCTAAGAAATATTCTGAATAATATACGCCTCGCAGCCAAAGTACGAGTGTTTTCTTTCTTCGTCCTCATCATATGAAGCATAGCAAGGTGTTTTTGGGTAGGCAATGGGATTCATGACCACGTAGCGCACGTAGGATACAACATGGTATCATGTACTGGTATCTAAGATGTTTCTCTGAATGATTTTGCAGCATTTCAGACCTTGCTGATGACACAAAGAAACTCGTGACCTCGCGTCATGCATGCACCGAAGATCCGCGCTGACATTTACATGGTTCGTAATGGAGGGGCGGGCGGCGCGAGCTGCAGGGTTCCCCACAAACGTCATAGCGGTTGCTTTGCGACTTGCCTTCGTGCTTCTCACACCATATAAGCTTACGAACGATGCGATTTCTTGCTTTCGTAACGCTCTCTCCTCTATACATAAAACTAGAGGCAAGTTGAAAACAGCCCCTATAAATGTTCGCCAGAGCTGTGCGTGCATCGTCGACTATCCCTAAACCAAATTTTGGTGCACCAATCACACCAATTTACGTTGCGCGTTCGAGGCATCTTGGCCTTCCACGTTCGAGTACATTTGGAACCATGGCTACCGGGTCCAAAGTTGATTTACAGGCATCGCAAAAGCCACAGTACTATGTCAACGGGCTGAGACCCGAAAGTGCAGAGAAGGCAAGCCAGTTGTTGCAAACAAACCATGAGGAGCACCACATTTTCTTCAATCAGAGCGGATTCCATGTAAGATAGCAATGCTCATCATAATATTTCAAATACTCACAACTCCCGTCTAGAACCATATTGCCCACCATCTCCTCACCCTATTTGCGCTCAATGCCTCACCAGAAGAACTCCAAAAAGCGTACGATGCGAACGTAACCTACCAACGCCCACCCGAGCCTCTCAAAGAGTCTATCGTCGATGACATGCACGACCCCGAGCGCTTGAAGTCGTATCTTGGACAAGAGAAATACTATCATGATTTCCTTGTCTATTTCCAGCAAGAGATTAATGAAAATGGCTGGCAACGCGTACTACAAGAACATCTGTTTGCAGAAACCGAACACGCAGATGACATGCTAGTACGGATGTACGCCGGATTCCTTCATCCCATCATACATCTCGGGTTCGGCATCGAGTTCCAACAGCCAGCCATCATCGCAGAGGCGCTGGCGCAAGCCGCTGTACACGACAATTGGATGGCACCGCTATTTCATGGATGCGAGAAAGCCGCTAAAGAGATGAGAGGTAAAGATGGGTCGAGGAAGACCATCGTGCAGATACTGGATGAGTGCAAGAAAGACGACAAGTTGAGCAAATCAGCGCACTTTGAAGATGGAAATAAGATCCGAGACGGAATCCTGAAGAGAGCACCAGAAGAGATGATCAAGAATGCGGTGCAGTATACAGTCAAAGAGCAGGAACTAGAAGAGAAGACTGCAGAGATGATCAACGCCGCTGGTATGTCATGGACTCGTTTCCAATCTAACTGTATTCTACGTCTTTGTACATCATCATACTAACGCAGACACAACGACAGTATACTACACGGCCGCCGCCCAACGTCCACCCCACCAAGTCAAGTTCGACTTTTTCTACATGCATTGCGTGAACTCCAGCATCTTCTTCTCCGCCTTCCTCTCTCCCGCCTCCTCTCTATCACCCGCCATCCAGCGCCGCCTTTTAGAGTGGAAAGTCTGGAACGACATCACCATGTATGTGTCGCGCGGCTGCCCATCCCTCCTCATCAACGAGATCAACAGCTACGCGCCGACAAAAGATAGTGGTATGGGTGAAGTCATCAAGAGGGTGAATAAAGTGGAAGACGATGGACATGCTTGTAAGCTTGTAAGGGCGATCGCTAATGCAGAGGCGGTTTGCAAGAAGTGGGAGGGTAAAGAGGGAATGTTAATTAAGGGGGACATGTGGAGAAAGATCGGGCACATGGCGTTGGATTCTGTAGAGGCTGGAGAGCCACATTGGGTGAGAAGTTGTGGATTCAAGGAGGCGTGGGAGAAGATTCCGTTGCGGCATGGGGCGAGGCTGTGAGGGCTTAACAGGTCATGGGATTGGCAGTGGTACAATCCATCTCCATGGATCGCACATGGTTTCCTAGCGATATAGGACATCATGAGAAAATGCCTGCTTCTTACGATGCGCGCGTAGTCCTGCAGGAGAAAGACCGGACTACAGACGGACAGTTATAGGCAATACCAGACACCTGTTTTAATGTCATTGATAGTTCCTAATCTCTTGGGACCGGTTCGCAGTAGCAGTGAAAGCAGTTATTGGCTCATGTTTGGTATACTATGCTTTTGTTTGCCAAGTCCTTCTACCAGTCAAAGCATGATAGGAAATCATGTTGATGACAAGAGCAAAGAAGAGCAGTACGTATTCAGATACTATGCTCCCCTGAACTGGTCCCAACTCTTCCCACGCAGTACATATTACATCAGATCGAGCGATCGTACTAGGCTGACATCGTGCTTATTGTGTTGTTGGGCCTATACATTCATGCCTTCCTATCTCTCGTGTCCCCGTGCTATCGATACATAACAGCCTTTCCCGGGTGTCGCAGATGCACGGCTCGACGGCGCGATGTGGCGGCGGCGCAAAAGAAAAACAGGGAGCAACGTAGCCGGTCATACTATCTGTGGAACAGTTGGGCGCAAGCTCGTGGCGTGGATCTGGGTGCGCTATCGATACACAGCTTTTCCTTGCTTAGATCTACGCGACTTTGCTCGACAAATCTTAAGACAAACATGACGAGCAGAGTTACACATGCTGATCATTGTCTCACACGCTCCCAGCACAAGTCGAGGGTAGCATGAGTTTGACGTTATTCCAGAAAACCATGCCTTGAAACATTTCAGGCGGGCTCCGAGGGTTGAGCCAATGGCAGCTGCGGGGTACCTGAGCAAAGGCGTGTTTTACGCATGTGCCTGAGAATGACATCCGGGATCTGTGCTTCAAGCATTACTATGTGTGCGAGAATAGGAGGGGTATGAGACGAGTGACAGGTTTTTCTTAGAGAGTACTCATTTACCCAGCCGCGATATGTCGTCGTGACGAGGGGTGGGCGCTGCGCTCAGCTCCTGCTGGCTTGGGTCTAGGCTATAGCAGGCACAGATATCGTTCCTGCACTATTCCTGTCCCATCGTGCTTTCTCGAGGAGGCTGAGAAGGGATCAGCTGCGTATGAGCGCGCAAGAATAGCGCCGGCCTATTGTTTGGCGGGAGACAGTTTAGCCAGCGGCAGCACATGACGCCCTTGTGAGCGCTACTGCAGGAACAAAAAAACCGCTATCGATAGGCTGTATGGTGCCGGGACGGGAATTACAGCACACGAGGCGAGGGGCGTGGCGCTTATGCCTTGCGCCCAACCACGACTTGCGCTCCTGGGAGAAGAGGGGTCCTGGAGAAGGTCGTGCGACCGCTGTGCCGCACAAGGAGGAATTGAGGATTCTTTTGGACTGCGCGCAGGACGCCGTGTCGTGACAAGTCAACACCAAGCAACCAAGCAGAGTAGCGAGATGGCGAGAAGACGTTACGCTTCGCCGCGTTATTGCCGCGCGGGCTTGGAGGTATTTGGCGCAATCTCACCTGCTCCGGGTTCCCGCTCGAATGGAGGCAGGCAGCCGCTCACCGACTATGCAGAGAAGGGGGAGCAGTGGAAGCGTCGTTTTGGCGTGGTGCAAACAGCCGTAGAACAGCAGGTGGCCAAAGATCAACCACCCCTCGCGGAAAAGAAAAGGAGTCGGAGGCATTGAATGATCGCGATGACATGGACGCCTCTGCCGACATCCGCATTGCGATTGCGATGTGCCATTTCAGTGGGTCGTCATGATGTCGCCGCCGTCAGTGCAGTATTTTGGGGCCGCCAGCGAGTGGCAGCTCTCTTAGGCTGGAGATTGCGATGCTGCGACGGCGCACGGTTTGCCGCCAATTCAGGTACCCAGACTACCTATACCAAACAAAGACGATAGGAAGCGATGATCCGGCCTGATTGTGTCACGCCGGCCGGTGTTACGTGCAACGACCTACCGAATACGCAGATGAGCAAGGTGCGCAAGAGTGGAGTGGATCAACTAGGCCATGAGATGGTGAAGCAGAGGCGTCGACGACGGAAGCGGCGCGGGTGCTTCACGATCACCAGCATCATGAGTGATTGCCGCCTCCACAGAATGCGGCTCCAAAGTGCTCGATTCATTTGGCTCGCACAAGGCTGCCCGCCGGCACTCTCCAAATCCATGTGCTGGATCCCCTTACTGACATGTTTCAGCTTACTATTTCTGGACTAGCGGCCGGTGCGCAGCGCCTCACGGTCCAACGAGAGCATCGCAGCAGCCTCCCAGGGCATCCCATGCTCCATGGACTAATCTAGGGTTTCACCTCGCTAAACCAAAGCATTCCTTCATCTCCCCTAAAAAGAGCCTCTAGCACTGATCAAGCGTGATAACCGCTCGTCTCCCCATCTCTCCCGTATCTCATCTCCTTCTTTTCCCTTCCTTTACCGCGTTCATTCTTTCGCTCTGTCACTCCTTTGGCACCACCAGCAACATTCGCTATCCATCAATCTAGTTGTCTTCGCGACAACGCTACACTCATTTCTGTGTCTATCCAACTTGAAGCTCGGGAGAGTCCTGGAGGCTGAGGTTATTCACTTCGTCAACGTACACGGAAACGCCATCGATACTATTCCGACGACATAGTGGAAAAAGCATTCGCCTTTTGTCTCAACAGTCACCCTTATCGCAAGAGTACTCCACCACTTCTACACTCAACCCAAGCCGACTACACTCTCAACCATGAAGTCTGTCGCATCCATCGCCGCGGCAGCTATGCTGTCCGGCTCTGCCAACGCTTTCTGGCGCATGCCCTGCCACGACCGCACTGCCCTCGCACGTCTGGACCCCATCGTCGACGAAGGAACTGCTTCCTCTCACGCCCACACCATCCACGGTGGAAGCAGTAAGTGAAGACTGTCCGCTTCTGATTTGACCTCCCACGCCAGGCGCATGGTGGACGAGCATCTTCTCTGGACATGTCAGGGCACCTCCAAACAAGGAGCCCCTGAGCTATCCAGTTGTATGCGAGTCATTCATGCGATGACCTGCATGTGGGTGTCTGAATCAGGGGCAAGTTTGCGGATGATTACAGCTTACTAACAGCCGACAGACTTCGCTGAGACGACCACCTATGACATGCTCCGTGAGTCGGAGTGCACTTCGTGCCAGTTCGACGACGACAAGTCCGCCTACTGGACCCCCTCCCTCCACTTTGTCCACGAGGGTGGCAAGACTGAGATCGTCCCCCAGGTTGGTGGTATGCTCGCATACTACCTCCTCCTCGGCGATGACCTGAAGGCCTTCCCTGAGGGCTTCCAGATGCTCGCAGGTGACTCCCGTCTCCGTAACTTCACCGGCCCGGTTCCTGACCCGCCAACCTCTGCCTGGACCGCCGACGACATGACCCAGTTGTCTCTCGGCCAGAAGTCCATTGGCTTCAACTGCCTCAACTACAACAAGGCACCCGAGGGCTCGCGCTACCGCCACTTCCTCCCCACCAAGGACTACATGGACGAGAACTGCGCCAACGGTATCCGTGCCGAGATCATGTTCCCCTCGTGCTGGAACGGCAAGGACAAGACCGCCGACGACCACAAGAGCCACATGGCCTACCCTAACATGATTGACGGTGGCTCGTGCCCCGAGGGCTTCGACACTCGTGTTCCCTCTCTCTTCTACGAGACTATCTGGAACACCTACAAGTTCAAGGACTCCCCCGGTCAGTTCGTGTGGTCCAACGGTGACCCAACTGGTATGTAACCCCAATATTTCTGTGTCGATTCACAACTAACGCAAGATAGGTTACGGATACCACGCTGATTTCATCAACGGATGGAACATCGACACCCTCCAGTCCGCCGTCTCCACCTGCACCAACCCCTCTGGTCGCGTTGAGGACTGCCCAGTCTTCTCCGGTTCCCTCCAAACTGAATCTGAGCAGGCCACCTGCAAGATCCAGTCCATGCCCAAGGTCCTCTCTGTCGATGACTGCGCTGGTCCTTCCAACGGTCTCTGCGGTAACGTCCCCGTTCAATACGGACCCGAGTATGCCGCACCCCTTGAGGGAGGAGACAAGGACGACGAGGAGCCCGTCACTCCTACTCTGTCCTCTGTTGCCCCTGTGCCCACTCAGTCCTACGCTCCTGCTCGCTCCATGGGCGCTGGTGGTATCTCCGTCTACAACGTTGAGAGCCCTTCCACCATGGTCAAGTCCAGCTCCAGCGCTGACTACGGCAACTACCCCGCTGCACCTGCCGTCACTCCTCTTGCTGACATCGTTGATGCTGTCGCGGGTGACGAGGCTGTCTCTACCTCTACCTACACCAAGGACGGTGTCGTATACGAGGTTGCCATCGTTGAGGTCGTCGTCACCACCACTGTTGGTGCTGACTACCGCCGACACGCACACAAGCACCGCCGTGGTCACTTCGGCCGCAACTAAGTCTTTTCCTTTCCAAAAGAAACAAATAAGAGACTTTGATGATAGCACCCAAAGCATTCTTCAGCACATGGTTCTTGCATGCGTATCGGCGTTCTCCTACGACCGCAAACGACGACAACTGAAAAGACACTTCATCCTTGCTGCCTAGCTCCCAGGTATCCATTCCCGTCCCCGTACTCCCGTAGCGGGGGGCGGGGTGGGCGTGTTGACCTCAACTTTCAAGACATGTAGCTATGGCGAAGGCAGAAACAATTTTTCTCTTTGTCTGATTCTTACCTTTCTGTACTATCTTGTTTTTTCTTGAAGTGTTGGTTGATGTTTGTTGGGGAAAAGGCTGTAGGAAGGCTGCGCCAGATCACAGTTCTGTGTATCCCCTAGGGACAAGAAAGAAAGTGGATCTTAGAAACAAAGGAGTGATGTAGATTTGCGCACGATACCATTGAATCTGTTTTTTGCTTTGTTGTAAACGTTATGCCTTTCTACCTTACGACCCATGGATGATCCGAAGTTTATCGAATCTTGATTCCTGAGATCTTGATGATGTGGTGGTAATGAGGAGAGGCTGCCTCAACCTGGGACTGACACGTCTGCGACCTTTCTTCAGCATGTTGTTATCGTTCCGCCGTGACCTGTTATGCTGGCGTTCTCTTGCTCGTCGTTTGAAGCATACACCAAACAACATCTTCGGTAGGCGATACTCATGCACTCCGTTCTTGATTATGAGTCGTTGAGCTTGGCGCAAGTGTTCTTCCTCTTTACGTGAGCTGATCACATCAATGTTACAATCGAAGAGCTTCGTTCCCGAGGCTCCAATATCCCCTGCTATTTGCCGAAATGCTCACTTGTTGATCACTGTCCGATTGAGGCACGTCCTCTCGTTGTAAGTGAATATTCTCGCAAACGGCGTATGACCTCGGTGTCTTGTGTACACGAAGTACTAAACCAGGTCTGATATGCTCTTCGACACGTAAAGTGTGGTGGGGTTGTGGCGAGTCTACTGTTGAATATGCATCTGTGACAGCATCCTTATGAATTGCATCAATCACCCTCTACAGATGAGCTGTCCTTTTCTTTCAAGTACAAGCACTCCTGTAAATGGCAAGCGTCCAATCAATTGGTCTGTTCCTTCTGTATCATATTCCTTATCGACGACACGTACAGCACAGTGATTATCCTGCGTTACTGTTTCCCTGACTATGCTCGGATTCCGAACAGCGTCTACTACAAATCCACAGACAGGCTTCGTTACTCTCTCTTTCTTTCCAAAACGCCTACCAAAATACGGCGGCGGACCCCCACAGTCGAACTACGAAATGGATTTCTCCCGCCTCCAGGCTATTATATCCGAATTCAACTCTACAAACAACAATGTAACCAGCACGAGCGTGCCATCAACAGTACTAGAGATGTTTGTTCCAGGCTACAGCACAATCGCTCAACTAACATTCCGCTATCTGGGTTTCGACATCGGCGTCTTTGTCACGGGATGGCTTGTCCTCTTTGGCCTGTATCACGGAGCCATCTTTACTTACGGCCGAGCTTACGACTATTTCACCGTCTACTACACGTCGTCCGTCGTTATTGACGAATCCGATATCCTGTACGACCACGTCATGAGCTGGATAGCGGTGCAGCACATGCCGACATCTAGTAGACGTCTGACTGCAGCTACCCGCCACGTTCGCGGAGTCGAAGACGCAGATGATAGTGACGACGGATTGGATGAATATGGAATTTTCAATAATGTGAAGTGGGCGGGCAACATACCACCAGTATATCAGCCCAGTTTCGGTGACTACAACTTTTATCACCAGGGTCGATGGTTTAGTTTTGCGCGTGTCAAGAAGGAGCAGACTGGTGGACGGAGAGACAGTTACGATGAGCAGATTGTACTGTGCTGCAGAGGGAGGGGAACTGAGCCTATTAAGCAACTGCTTATCTACGTCAAAAGGTGGAGTCTTAACAAGGCAAGTACAACTACATCGATTTATCAAGCTCCAAATCAAAACGGTCGCGGGGAGCGGTACTGGAGACGTCAGTCTAGACGCTCGTCACGGCCACTTAGCACGGTAGCTCTAGACCAGCAACAGAAAGGCAGGATCGTTGCGGATATTAACGAGTATCTCAACCCTGCCACGGCGCGTTGGTATGCCGCACGTGGTATCCCTCATCGCCGTGGCTATCTCTTCCATGGGCCACCAGGAACAGGGAAAACATCGCTTTCTTTTGCTCTAGCTGGCATATTCGGTCTGGATGTGTACTGTCTCTCTCTCAACGACGGCATCACCGAGTCCGAGCTGAGTTCCTTACTCAACGAACTTCCTCGTCGATGTTTCCTTCTCCTTGAAGACATCGACGCTGCGGGTATTCGGCGTGAGGGTCTTGCATCTCCCGTTCTAGCTATCGATGATGCCACAGTTGTTCTTGAGGCACACAAGATTGGAACACAGGACAAGCCAGGTATTACACCATCGAAAGCTCATAGTATTCTTGCGTGGCCTCTGATACTAGTTCGGTTGCCCTTCAGTCTCTTCAGCCGGTTTGCGAAGCAGAAGGAGCCAGTAAAGGACCCCGCACTTCCAGAATCTCCAAAAAAGTCTGCGCATAAGGCAGTGGCGAACGTAGCCGAAAAGTCACTTTCAGAAGCAACGGATAAGCCAGTTTCAACAGAAGTCTCAAGAGGAGGTTTGGGCTCCATAAGTCTAAGTGGACTGCTCAATGTCATCGATGGTGCCGCTTCCCATGAGGGTCATGTGCTCATCATGACTACCAATACACCAGACAAGCTGGATGACGCTTTAACCCGACCGGGTCGCGTTGATCTCCAGATCGGCTTCACACTCGCCACGCGCGATCAGATCCGCGACATGTACATGCGCATGTTCAACGCCGACACCGCCATATCTGAGATTACCCCTGAGACCGAGGTCGCTATGGATAATGGAATACCCGCAAATGCAGTCGGAACCCACGAACTCCTCGGTATCTGCCTGCCCAAGAAATCCGTTGCCGCCACCCTCGAGCTAGGCAAGCTCGGAGAGATGGCACAGCATTTTGCTGATGCCTTACCCGAGAAGATCTTCTCGCCTGCGGAGGTCCAAGGCTATTTGCTGATGCACAAGATGGAGCCAAAGAAGGCGATAGAGGAAGTGAGCAAGTGGAAAGATGAGATGCTTGAGATGAAGAAGAAGAAGAAGAAGAAGAAGAAGGGAAACAAGCTTGTAGTTACTTGATGAAAGGCGGAAGGCAGAAACAAAGCACACTGCAAGGTTCGCACTATGTTTATAGGAATACCGGGTCCATGTACCTTTATCAACATCACCAAGGGTGCCTTCTTTAACAACGAGGGGGCTCAGGTGTCTCGATCAAGATTGCATGCGCATTGTACTGTGGCCTACGCATTACAATGTTACCAAGATGCTGGCTTCTCAACCTCTGTATACTAGGTATCCATGTATAAGCAGCTTGAGAAAGGATGTGTTGTGTATTGTGGTTCATTGAGGCAAGCGGCGGTACGTCGATGGCTGGCTTTTGTCAACGAGATGTTGAGACGAGGCGATTCACCAGGAAGAGCGAATGCTAGAACCGAAGAGATCGCGGGCTAAAGGCGCAGGCGCTGGAAGGTACGCCAACATAAAGGTATTGTACCAGAGGATTGGCCGTCTCGAGTCGTTCTGTGATATTGTGAGGATGTGTGTACGACAATGTCTCTACGCAGATTATCACCGTGGTACGTAGTCCGTATCTGGTCTTTGACGCTCAGGGAGTAATGAGACTGGTGCAACTGCGATGACCGAGATCTGGTGCATTGATTGTCGTTGAACGGAGCTGTGAAGCAGCGTCTCAGGCCGTAACCCTGTCGCATATTGTTCTTCGGATTTCCTCGCTGCGCGTCATCAGCACTCCTGTACGCTTGCGCAAACCCACCTTTGCGTTGCGCAAAGCAAATTGGTGGCTTGCAGTCTCCCCTGCGGAAGGATGCTAGGTGCATCGGCGTGCTACACCTGGCTCACGAATCCTGCATCCAGCAGAAGTGCGATTATGTCATGTCTGAGTGGCTTTCCTGTCCTCAAAGCTGAGCAGCTATGTCATACTTGGGTCTGCATCGTTAAAGATGCTCAGGCGAAACGGATAGCTCGCCTGATGACGAACGTCTGCTGGGGCAGTCAAATGTGGTGGTGTGTTTGTCGATCGTTTTCGATGACGATCTATTTCGAGAACAGTTTTCCTGCCACCGTTTTCAATGAAATAAGCGACATGACATCATATGTGGGCAGCGAGAAGATGGTCAGCGCTGTATTGACCGGTAAGGGTCTCGAACAGTTGTAGGCAATATTGGACGAATCTGGAGCACTTTCGCAATGTGGTAGTTGCTCTGTGAGTGACGTGGGTAGGGCCTCTTGCGTCAGTCGCGTGCATCCGACTCAGAAAACGTCAAACTCCACTCGAAACGTCAGTCAGTCAGTGCCGATGCCGATGGACTCGGCACACGTTCCGGATTGACATGGCTCCTCGGGACAGTTCCACTGGAGGATTAGCATTCATCGCTGATGCAGACCTCGACTCGACGAGTAACATCATAACCCACAAAAGCGTAAACAGCCGTAGCCCCCTGCAGCGTCGCAAGAACGTAGCGAACAGACTAACGGGGCCCTTTAGACGGGGAGCTGCCTTGGTGGGAAGGACGTGGTGTGGGGTGACCACATCCGTCAATGGGGATGAAGATCTGCGGGTTGGCATGACGTTCCGCAAGCACGGTTGGAAAGGGACTAGAGCGGTCGAAGTGGTCCATTTCGATCCTGACACGAACTTGCGATGTACGGCGAGGTTGAGCAGAATCCCAGCGATGAGATTGAGGATTTGGAGATGTGCATTCAGCACGAGTGGTCTAGACGTAGGGTAGCGGCATCGGGGATTTGGAGAAGCGATCGAAGGGGTGTTTCGCAAGGAGGTTGGGATATTCGACTCGATGCTGTCAAAGAGGCAGTAGCTTTTGATTTGACAGGCAGATTATGCAGCATGAAGATCTCTTGCTGTGGGACACAAATTCTGTCCAAATTCTGTCCAAATTCTTTAGATTAATTGCACGAATTCCATTGGAGGATAGGGTGATGATCACAGGCCTAGACATCTAGCCTGTGTGATTTACAGCGAGGGCGTGGATCTCCCTTGAGATGCGTTCCAGAATATACGGCCAAGTCCAGAGGGTTCCAGCCTCGTGACACAGGCTGAGGCTGTCGGTTTGGATACGCCCTAGGCTGCAGCGTAGAGGGCGTGGTCAGACGACATCGTCATCACAACGGTACCTGCGTCTTTGGTGACCACGGCGGAGCGCGAAGACCCTGCATGACGATGTCTGAGGCTGAAAGGAAGCCAACACGGACAAACGTCAGAAGTGACGATGTTCAGCCAGAGTATGTTGCCCGGGAGCGGTTACAGTGGAGGCTATGAACGCAACGGGTGTGCGGTAGCGCGAGACCCTGCTTTTGCGAAAGAGGCGCTAGGCCCGCTTATACATAGCCATGCAGGATTCCCGGGCCTATCTTTGCCGAACTTGGACAAGATGACGTTCTTTGGCGCACGGAAACTTTGGGGCGCTGGAGCTGGGAGGATCTTTCACTCTGCTGGGCCGCATATCTCTTGTGGCATGCGGGTTTCGAAGTTGAGCCATGGCGGCGTCTGACGTCGCTGGGGGACTCTGTGCTCCACGAAGCGCGCAGACAGCCGTGCCGTTCGACTTTTGACATAGCTGCTGCGTCATGGAGTCTGGGCGAGGCAGCACAGCTTCATACGGGCACCCCGAATATGATGACTCTACCATGGGAGAAATAGCAAGTATGCAACATGGGAAATTCGAAATTGCCGCTCGGTGGCTTTCAACAAGGACATTGCGCAGGTGCAGCCGTGTACCGCCTGACCCTTAATCGGCTACACCACTCAACAAACGCGGTACGGCTGTCGTGGGCTGTGAATGGCCAGCCAGCCTTATTGCCAGACAAGACCCCTAAACAGCTTTCCAGGGTGGCCGTCATTGCCGACATCATAAGCAACGTCGTGATCCCTAGGTACTTGACCCGCTCAAAACGGGGATGTCTGTATCGGCGCCTCGTCATTGGTGCAGATACCTGCTAGGGCTAGATGGGGAAGGACCCTGTAGATCTGTGATTGTAAGCCTCGAAGATGGCGGCCCACTAGCGCGCTGGCCAGGGTGGATCACTTCTTTGACCCGACAGTCATGGGCCGATCTTTTGCCATGCGCGGTCATGATGGGGGACATGTCGTTCCGCCCGCCTGTGTTGTGCGTGCGTTGTGAGACGGAAGGAGGGTATATAGTTCGCACCCCGCTTGCTGATTCTCTAGAACGCATCACAATCAGCCTGCTTATCGATTCACATACAAATCCTCGATCTCCAGTACACCCTCCGTACACATCTTATCTTACTTAAGCTTCAAACTATCTCTACTTCACTACATCTTCATACCAAACTTCATCAACAATGTCTGCCATGACCGAGTCCCGCCAGCAAGTCTACGTCTCCGGAGACGGCTTCTCAGAGCCCATGAGTGCTCAACACAACTTTGCCAACAACTTTGACCTCAACGACCCTGAGCGAGCCATGTCCGACTACCAAAGGTATGTTACTATACTTAACCATGACTCACAACATTCACTAACCTTGATCAGGATCATGCACGAGCACACCAAGCGCCAGCTTAGCACTGCTACAGACTCGGCACGCCGACGAAGCGGCGCTTCATCATCCGACTCAGTCAGCTCCACCAGCTCATAACAATCATCTTGATTGTCATACACAACTATCTATTCGAGCGTCTGCGACGCTATCTGTATTAGCGATGCATTGTCAGAGATCATATTACGATCTATTTCTTTGTCTATGAGAGCGGGAGGCGTGGCGTTTGGGAATTTACATCTGGCTTTCGCCAATGGCATGCACGATACGGTGTTGGATGGATCTAGCGACATCCTGCTTATCTCAATCAATCCAACTTCTCTATCAGGAGATCATCATCACCATACTCAGTTGTTCCACCCGTGTGAATGTTCAACATCTGTCCGCATCCTATTAACTTAACTAATGATATGGCAAATGTTTGGGTGTTGATGGCTACCTAGGTACTATGGATCAAACCTGTTTTCATCCGTGCCGCGTCCGCAGCCATTTCGACGCGTGGACTGTTGCTCGGCGCAACTTTACGTACCTAGGCAGCACCTACGATTCAATCACACCGACTACCGCCTTTACTATACCAGCCACGACGTTCGTTACTTTTGTAGCGCGGTCTGTAGGTGCAGACGCCGACAAGATCTACCACATTCACTTGGCTACAGTTCACCGTGGTTGCAGCGGCTGATGCATCTGAAACGGCTCTCGCATCCGCCCAATCACGTCTGTGGACCCCACCGAAGACCCTCGTTCTATAAAATGCACTAACATCGTGCAGGATCTCTTCCAAGGACCCGTGACACGGAAAGAAAAGCCGCTATAACTCCGACGAGGACCAGGGGAATGGATGGTGTGAAGCTTGGATCTTGGAAGGAAGATACGGGTAGGGTTGAAGGACCGAATGGACTTCAAGTTGTGGTAATGGAGTGTGGGTCCAGGGGCATGCGAGTAAGATTCACATCATGAGGATGTATTTGTAAACAGCTGTGTACTACTCTTGTTTACTACAAAAGAGCGCGTAGTAGGTAACCTGTCAGAGAGCCTCCCATTCCGCTGCTTGTGTTGTCAGCCAAATACATCGCGTTTTGCACTGCACGACCAAATCTTCAAAGACTCTAATACAAGTCCATATCGTATTAGAACATTCGACTAGGATAACAAGAGAGAATGCTTGCGCCTGTCATGCACATGATTCTTCCTTGCATGCACGAACGTGTTTCCACTTCCAGCACGACCCTTGGACCTACCTAGGTGTCCATGGACGACTACGCAACGTTTTTGCCAACGTGTCTATCACTAATATCTTGGGCATTCAACGAGCTGTAGCAAACACAGAATCAACCCAAGTAGCATTGACACTGACTGCGAAACGCAGGTGGTATCCCAGCGATGCTACAAGCAGCAGCTCCCAGAAAACAGGCTAGTGCGTGATGCCCAACAAGAGCTTCAGCCACATAGCAACCAAGCCGATATCGCAAAACTTCGACATCTTGCCCCTAATGAAGGCTCACGAGAAGAGAAAAAGGCAGGTATCATTCTTCTCTCCGCACGTGTCGCCATGCGAGGGAACCTCCAGAAGCAAGTCATACAGGCACGGGCCGAGTGACTTGTCCGGATTGGCCGGATGTTCACGGGTATCTCCACCTGTGACATCGTTGACAAGCTTCAATCCAAACATTCATCAACCACCGGCTGGTCCCCATCAATCGCTTTCAAGGTCTTGCGCTTTATCCTACAAAGCATCCGCATTGTTCATTTGTATTGTCTGCGCGCCCTACGTTGTTTGTGTCGCGTCGCTGTCACTATGCGTTCCTTCTCTCTTACCGCTAGTCTCGCCGCGCTCTGCAGCGCAGCACCATACGGACAGCAGACGCCACTGAAGAACATTCTTGAAAACACCGACAAGAGTGAAAAATACACATATCCAACCGATTTTACCAGGGAGATAATCCCGAAGCCGTTTCATAGCCACAACGACTACTGGCGTGATGTTCCCTTCTACTCAGGATTAAGTCAAGGTGCCATATCAACAGAAGCCGATGTGTGGCTACTAAACGGCACACTATATGTAAGTAATTTCGATCCTTATACGTTGCGATAGCATCCAGTTGAAATCTCGGCTCATTCGTTGAAGGTCGGTCATGAACCCGCTGCCTTGACCGACAAGCGCACTCTCCAGTCTCTATATCTGGAGCCCATCCTTGACACTCTGCATCGCCAAAACCCAAGCACTCGATTTGTGCAGCCTGGCGAGCAGAATGGCGTATTCGACACCTCCAGCGGACAGACTCTTTACTTCTTTATTGACCTGAAGACTGCTGCTGACGAGACCTGGCCTGCTGTTCTCGAAGCCTTGGAACCTCTGCGAAGCGGCGACTGGCTGACTACCTACGATGGCACGACTCTGCGCAAGAACCCCGTCACCGTCATTGGAACTGGAAACACCCAACTTTCTGACGTCCTCGCATCGTCTCCGCGTGACGTATTCTTTGATGCGCCACTTGCGGAGCTCAACGATTCCAAGTACCAAGATCTCACAGCCAACGAGTCGCCGATTGCATCTACCAATTTTGCATCATCCTTTGGTGAAGTGCGTAAGCGTGAGTTCAACGATACGCAGCTAGAGACTCTGAGGGGCCAACTTGACATGGCCCATGAGAAGGGAATCATGGCTAGGTACTGGAATCAGCCAGACTATCCTATTGGCACGAGGAACGCGGTATGGCGGATTCTTTGGGACGAGGGTGTCGACCTGTTGAACGTTGATGATCTTGCGGGCGCGGCTGCATTCTGGGAGGGAACTGGTTAGTTGGATGGAATGCATCTTAACCATACAAAGCTATCTCAATATCAGAATAGACATATAAAGGCTTAACGATCATAATTGTGGAAAAGATATTATCGAAGCATGGCACTGCTTAGATCATCGCGTGCGGCGCACGTTCGCAGCTCGCTTAAATCCTGCGGCTCTTGCTCGTGTTCTGGTTCCTGCAGAAGCTGATCCCTGTAACCCCAGATTACGTACTCACCCGAGATTTTCCACATGTCAGTCATCCAAGCAATTGTGTTCTAGATTCCATCTCATATTCGTTGCTTTCATCTGAGACCACTCAGCAAACACCTTCTCCAACCTCCTTCGACAAACATCCTTTATATACGTACGTGGCTGGGCCCGGAGCCGCTTGCATACCTGAGAAGCTATAGCCAGCCTTTCTTTGTTCAGCTCCCGCACATTCGCACCGGAACCCATCGTCAGGGAAGGGAGCTGCAAGCTTGTAGCTGGCTCTCATCAATAACACTATCGCAAGTGTTTTAAAGTAGCTTCTTTGGGTCTCTGGAGTTACCCGCGAGCTTTTGCGACTGAGAAAGAGCTAGGGAATAGGTGTGTTACGTCATAGCGAAGATGTTTCCTCCATCGCAGGGCTTGCGATTGGACATTGATGCCATCAGCCAGATATTTGGCTCCATCAGCATCGCATGCTGGATAGGTATGTACTTTCCGTCTTCCTGCACAGCTATACGTTGTGCGACGCGCTTGCGCCGTATTGTTTTGACATGATTGTTACCTCGGCAAGCCGGAGCTGACCCGTATACAGTGGTTTTTTCACCTCAGATAATTGAGAACTGGAAGAGAAGCTCAGCAGAGGGCCTTTCGGTAGTCTTTATTGTGATATGGCTTCTCGGGGACTTCTTCAACATCATAGGTGCAGTACTGCAGGGTGTGCTGCCAACGATGACCATCTTGGCGGTATACTATACGCTAGCCGACATCGTGCTATTGCTGCAGTGCTTCTACTACAAGGGCTTTACGTTGCGCGATGATTTTAAGAAACCGATGGATGAATCCGATGAGGATAGTGAAGCTAGCGAGCAGTCACCGCTTCTTCCCCACCGTAGGCCGCAGTCAAGTGGCTCACCCTATACAAACGGCAACGGCAATGGGATCGAGGTACAGAGACCGCGCATATCAGACATCGACAGACGCGGCTCAAGCCACTCACAAGGCTCATTCCGCGAACGATACCTCTCTATTGACGGCACGCACCTTTCGCCTGTCACACCGCTCCACGATGACTCTACTATTGCACACCAGAATGGCGCGGTCGCAGCCAAACCTCAGCCGGCCCAGTCCAGCCTGCAAACAATCATCTTCAACCTTGGTACCATCGTTCTTGTATGTGCGGCCGGAGTCTTCGGTTGGTATCTCAGTGCCCGGAACTCCACCGCTCCCAATCAGCCAGATGACCAGGACTCGTCACCCGAATCAACACTGCACTTCAACCTTTGGGGCCAGATCTCCGGCTACGTTTGCGCCGCACTCTACCTTGGCTCTCGTGTCCCACAGCTCCTGCTTAACTACCGCCGCAAGTCTACCGAGGGCATCAGCATGCTATTCTTCCTGTTTGCTTGCTTAGGTAACTTGACATATGTGTTGAGCATCCTGGTCTACAAGCCCAAGTGTGGGGGTCATGTCTGCCAGGGTGGAGAGGGACGTGCTGAGTACGGCAAGTACATTGCGGTCAACATGAGCTGGTTATTGGGCAGCTTTGGCACGTTGTTGTTGGATGCTGGTGTGTTTGTACAGTACTTCTTGTATAAGATGGACGATGACGAGAGTGACGAAGAGGAGTAAAGGCAGATATGAGAGATGCCTAAATTGTACTACTACAAAAGTTTTCGTTACAATATCTTGATGGAGCACGCAGCTGGGGGTGCATTGTTGTACATGCATGGCCTCGCAAATGTACATATGCAGAGCAGTCTTGGCTGGGACTCAGATACGTCGTTCACGAGGAGTCTAATTGGCACCGGAGTTGCGGGACGTCAGTGGGCTTTCGACTTGTCTGTTTGTATCGGAAGCCTTCGCTCGTTGGGGCAAATGGCTGCGCAACATATCCGTCTTGGTACCTTGGGCTGAGCTACGCGCGCGTTTGTAAGATCGGAGTCGTTTGAAATCAGAATGCATCATACTTCAACAATCTCGTGGTCCTTCTAATCTTTCTCATCAACACCTGAATCTGTTGCAGCTCGCACTTCAACCTGCCGTTCACAAGACAACACCAAACCAAAACGTGCAAAAACCTCACCATGCCGAAGAACGAGCATCTCAGAGGTTCCAACGCTCCTTCTCACACGTACAAAAAGTGTTCCATTAATACTCCCAGGGGTCGTCTTCTTAGCCGCCGCCAAAGCAGAAGCTATTATCCACACCTATCCCACACACTTCTACGATATCGAGGAAGCAAAAGCATATGTTGATGCTGCCTGCGAGAAAGCTGACCTCAAGTACATAACTAGCAAGCACATGACAGAGGACGAAATGGAGTATGTGAAAGATAGGGCCTGCTTCATAGTAGCTGCCAAAGCTTTCGGGCAGGGGGAGTTCTATCTAAAGGTCGAGTTAGCTGATCCAAGAGCTTTAAGGAGTATGTATGCCTGGTCCTCTCCTTGTTTTCTGATACCGACACGTACATGGTCTAGCCGCCGTCGAAGCCGACATTAAACGCCTGCTCCCCTTAGTGCCTTATTGGCCGTCAAGCTTCCTCAGTGTGCAGCATGCCGTTCTTCACGTCGACAGGGTTGCACGATGGTCCCGGTTCGTGTATGAGCAATTCGAAGGTGTGGAAGAGAAGAAGTTCCGAGCCTATGTCAACTTCAATACGGCCAGGCATGCTTTCGAAGCAGGCAGGTTTGACATGAATATACCCGGTAAAGGATGGCGGCAACCACAGCGCAAACTCCAAAAGGCTGCTACTACGTCAAAAGCGCCAATTGAAAGGTTTGGCACAATGAAGAGTAGGTCGATCTACCGTCGAACCCTCTGAACTATACTGATGTGCCAACATAGAAGCCATCGAGTTCGACGTACAACGCCTTCTTGTGCTTGTGTCCCCCTGGCCGACGAAATTCCCTTCCCTCAACGCAGCTCGAGATCATGTCTTCAGCTTCGTGAAGTCCACTTCTTTCTCATTCACATACTGGCCCGAGGTCGGCGATCACCGCTTCCGCCTATTTGTCAACTATAATACGGCAAAGCGCGCCTTTGAGCTAGGAAAGTTCAAGATCGAAGTCGACGAGAAAGAAGAAGAAGAAGAAGAAGAAGAAGAAGAAGAAGAAGAAGGAGGAGGAGGAGGAGGAGGAGGAGGAGGAGGAGGAGGAGCAGGAGGAGGAGGAGCAATCCTCATATGTGCAAGCAATGTACAAGAGGTAGCCCAAGAAATCACGATGCCGTCTGTGGATGAGTCAGATGAGGATCCTTTCAAGGTAAGGTTCTCTTCCAGTTGGGTACAGACTAACGTGTTTCTGAACATGACATGTGCTGATTATCTTCACTACAGGATCTTATTGCTGTCCTGAAGCGCGAGAGCATTCTCAAGATAGCTTTTGAGTGAATGAAGCTAGGCGAGCGAGCGTATGAGACACTGGGCAGACTGAGGCTGTGGCATAGTATGTGTTTGTATCAAGAAATATACAGCACTTGGCGTATGGCCAAAAGACGAAGGGACTGATGAAGAAGATTGGTATGTTATGCGATAATTTGGCACTCTCTTGGTATCCTCTAAGTATCTCAGAACCATGGGTTCACATCACACATCTAAATTTCATCACTACCCTCTTTTTCCTCATCAAGGACAGCGTCCACAACATCATCCATAGCGTCCGCAGAATCGTCGAGTGCGATCCCCTTACCCTTGTCCGCCTTTTTCGCCTTCAACTTTGCAATCTCGGCCTCAACACCAAGCTCTACCTCCCTCTTCAACCCTTTGTAGAAGCCCATCTTGAACAGCACTTCATACCACACGAACAAGGGCGCCAGGAACAGGGCCTGGACCAAATTGTCTAGCAGTGCGGGTTTGCGCCCTTCAAACTTGCCATGTCCAACGAATTGCAGTATCCAGCTTACGACGTGGACGGCGACGGCAATACTGTTGACTTTGGTCTTGTTGTAACGCTGCGTGAGGCGGTTGGAGAGGGATGCGAAGGCGAGGATTATGGGGGTGACGGTCACGCCAGCGAGGTTGGGAGAGAGAAGGAGGTAGAGAGCTGAGTAGGTAGCTGCAGCGATGGTGCCTAGGTTCAAGGGGAGGTTGAGGCGGGTTAGGAGGGGGTGTTGGCGGATGGGGAGGGTGGGTGTGTTTGTGCCCTGAGGGGTGAGTAGTGGTCAGCGAAGGAAGACTAGGCAACGTACGAAGAGAATGCCTGTCGCAAGCAGGACAGGCACGCATGCTATGTGGATGGCGACGTTTGTTGGCTCGCGGTGATATGCGCCATACTGCTCTTTCGCATTAGCTGATGCGCATCTTTTGAGGGCTGCACGGGTGCCATTACGAAGACGAGGTTCTTCTTCAGATCAAAGACTGGCATCTTGGACAATCTTGAGGCAATCTCGGTGCTATGTTGCGACAAGGACGGGAAAGTGTTGGCGAGGCGGCGGCGGCGCAGAGGCTGTATAAGGGCGTGCCTGAGATGCGGGGAAGATGGCGGAGAGAAGCGGATCCGGCGACAAAGCCAAGGGGTAAGGTATCGTCAGCTTCAATCAAAGGACAGAAAAGAAAGAAGGTGTATCCGCAGAGTCTCGCGATCCTGGCGCTATACGATTACTGACTATCGGCCCATCCTCACGGCGACTGCTGCCATGGCTGAGCTGGGGGGTACAGTGCATTGGCTGGTGGCTAGCTCCCTGCATGTCGAGGCAAGCTGCCGAGGCAGTCGCTGTCAGGGCAGCCCTTGACGTTTGCCGTCGCATCCCGGATACCCGTTTGCATGCTTCTCAAGTGCATGTGAAAGTCACAGCAGATGACACTAGTATCCAGGCGCGCTTGAGCAGCGCGTTTTTGTGGGGCTGCATGACGATTGGCGTGTTTTCAGTAGTGGGGATACCGACGACACCCTCCACTTCACTCCTTTGTGTATTGTTGTATCAGGGACAAACTACAACGCTGACCACAACCAGCACGAGGGTATCAAACTAACGAACGACAAGATCTGATGCCACCACGACCGCCAGCCTACGAAAGCCCTCACTACCTTCTAAGCAACAGCCACCTACACCTGCTTCTCGCCGCGAGGCGACGCCTTGACATAGGCATCTGGCTTAGCCAGACCCTTCTTGCGAAGAATGTACGTATTCCAAGCGTAGCTCATCTGCGCCGTCACGCTCACAGGGGGTCGTTGATCGCCAAATTTATACAGCTGAGGCTTGGAGAGACCCTTTTGCCGGAGGACGTACGTCTTGAACCACCAAGGTAGATTCTGACCGGCCTGGTATTTCATGTGCGTGCGCGTGGGAACACCAAAGACATAGTCGAGCTCTTCGAGTGTTCGTTGTTTAGTCTCAGGTAACCACAAGAAGCTGGTCGTCTGTCAGATGTACTCTGTTTTGCAAAATGGGTTGGATATCGACTCACATCATGATGAGAGCGACAACGTTCATACCGGCGTAGAAGCCGAATACTCCCTGAGGCTTCATAACTTTGAGCATACGAGGAAGTGTAAGCGACAGGACCGCTGCCTAGATTTTGGTGTACCAAATCAGTATGGGTCCTACCATGCAGTTCGTAAATCCTCGTTACGTACCCAGAAGTTGTTCGTAGCCACAGCCCACGACATCCCCACTTCACGATGGGAGAGCGGGAATACCTCGGCTGAGTATGTGAAAGGTACTGGTCCCATTCCAGGAGAGTAGAAGGCACCAAAGAGATACACGAAGAAGGCGATCAAACCCAGATGCGCGTCACTATCCTTGGGGATGTAGTAGCACATCCCAGCTACGAGAAGTGTCCAGAACATATTCGGAAACGTGAACAGGAGCAGTCCGCGGCGACCGAAAGTATCGATTGTCCAGACAGCAGGCCACGCGAAAGTGAAGTTGACAAGACCGAAGCCAAACGACGCAATGAGAGCTTCCTTGTTCGTGGCTCCTCCCTCTGCGAAGATCGTTGAGCTGTAGAATGCGATGATGTTGATACCGCACATCTATCTTTGTCAGCTACCATCTCTGGTATAAGCTCTTCTCCACTTGCTTACCTGCTGCCCTATCATAACAATACCAGAAGCTTGCGTCGCTCGACGAACGCGCGGAATAGTGAACAACTCTACGAAGCGTGTGAAGAAATTTGATTTGGGGTTAATCCCAGCTTCACGGATCAAGACCTCTTCCTGCTCCAACAAGCAGTGGGTGTAGTAGAGGTCACGTGCAGCTTGTAGAGGAGTATTCCGTAGTCGGAGGAAGGAGCGATACGCTTTGGCGTATTTGCGCTTTTTCATGAGCCACCGAGGACTTTCGGGTACGAACCAAATGCCAATGCAGAGAGGTACAGCAGGGATAAAAGCAGATCCAAACTGCAGACGCCAGGAAATTGCCCCAGTATTCTATATTCCATCAGTAACCGCAACACGTAGACTTACAATTACTCACCATAACAGCTAGATTAGCGACCGTCCCTAGGAAGATTCCGAAGGCTGTCCTGTTGTGCGTGTGCGAAGTCAGTGTATGTCTCACATGCAGTTGGTGCAGGGACATTTCTCACCATATCTGCCACGACATGACGAGTCCACCACGCACACTAGCTGGTACGTTTTCCGCCGAGAAAACAGGCACAGTAACTTCCTTGAGTCCCATACCGACTCCAAGGAGTACGCGACACACAGCAAGCTGACCCCACGTCTGGCTCAGACCCATACCGAAGGGTGCCAAAAGTGAGAAGATGGCAGCGATGAAGATGGTACCACGCCTGCCGCAGAGTTCGTTCACCGGATCTACATACATCAGCAAGAGAAGGTAGAAATGCGACGGCAACTTACCAGAGATCCAGGCACAGAAAACTGCAGGAGTGAAAATGCAAAGTCAGTGTATGCCAAACAAGCATGTCAAAATTCCTATACATACCAGCAATAGCTATATAAGGACAAGCATTTACGAACCCAATAATCCATCCATTCTTCTCACACGTTCCCGCCGCCTCACACACAGAGCCAGAATCTGGGATGCCCAAGGCCTGACCAAAAGTCAAATTAGCCCCATTAGATCCCGTTTGGTCCCAGCCCTGGATAGCAGCTGCGATGGAGTTGAGGATGATGGTAAAGTAGAGTGTCCGCGGTAACTTGAATCGATGCGTAATCTCCTCACGGACAGCCGTACGGTCTGCTTCGTCTAGTTCTTCGAGTTCCTCGAAGAGGGCGGGCGACTGCGCAAGAAGGGCGCCTTTGACAAGGAGCGGTTCGACGTCAGTCAATTGGTGTTCTGTGGCGAAGTCGTGGACGTTGGCTATAAGTTGCTCGCGCGAAATGTCAACGAGTGGGTTTTTGATTCTGGACTTGTCAGTATAGGGTGTTCAGATGAATAGCGATCAGGCAGTTCGTTATGGTAACACTTACTCTCCCTCGAAATTAGCAGTGAGACGAGCGACGCTCTCTTTACGCTTCTGCTCATCATCGAAGATGGAGGCTTTGCGCTCGTGGTGCTCATCCACTACCGCTGGTCTGAAACAAACATTGTCAGTACATTTCGAATTGTACATTACGTCCTATCTCATTGCACTATAAGACATGGTAGCTTACTCGATCTTGATCTCCTTGTCAGGCTCCGACATGGCCAAGACAGGAAACTAGACGTGTACAATAGAGCTTGATGTCTAAGCCTGGGTTCCCCAAGGCTAGGCGAAGATCACTTCACAAGCCTCTAGCAAGAGACAGGAATATGGATGAAGAGATTGAAAACAACTCTAGCAAGAACCTCAAGCGACATCGCATGCTTATATTCCCATGTTGCCAGGGCTTGCCTCCATCGATTCCAAGAGCTGGAGTTTCCCCGTCTTGGGTTGATGCCAATACCATTGCTCATCCATGCAGCTCATACCATTCATACACAAAACCGCTCAAGACGATCACGCGGTACATGGTAGCCAGCCAATAGCGCTATGAAGCGGTAGACCAGGGCCAATAATCACCGCATCAAAGCTCAATGTTGGGCGACTTCGGTGGCTGCAGCATGGTAAGACCTCTTTCTTGGGTGGTGGCTTGGCCTAGCTTTGACCATTGTTTCACGCCTTGGATTTCTTGAGGTGGTGAAGCCAGCGATGCGAGGCTGATGCCGATGTTGCGATCCGTGAGGAATCCGGATAAAATAATCAGGCGCATCTTCGGCGCTTGTTCAAGCCAACTGTCATTGTTGAGCATCGTGGCCTCTAGACCAGCTAGCGTAGTAGTGATAACAACAATAATAGAATTTGTAGATTTCAATACCTCTCAGGCCGAAGAAAAGGCGAAGCACCACAGGCACAGTCGCAGCATGCCTTGTACACAACTATACACCATCTCTTTCGCAAACAAGCCATATATTACGTGTCTGGCTTGGCTTTTCTCAGCAGATCGTTCTTGGTATAACGGCCAAGCTGCGCATCACGCTCCAGCTGGAGCGATAAGAAGGATCTGACATGACGGGATGGTGCAATGCAACACAACACTCATGGCATATGCATGCACGTCGAGCAGATTCCGAAAGCCTGGTAGATGAGCGATCAGCCCACCCAGCAAATGCTTTTGACCGGTGCGTACTGCGGCCGTGTTCTATCGCATGTGAAATTCTGTACTAGTACAACATACGGTCTCTTTTCTGGCGCCGATGATTCCAAAGTTTAATCAAGAAAGCGAAGCCGTCTTAACATCTCCACTTCATCGGAGGCTTTGCGTGATCAAGACGAGACGAAGAGAAGGTTGTTTCCCCGCATTCTCGCTTGGCTCGACCCAATCCTTGCATGTGCGCCAACCGTTCTGCCTTGGAGTGCGTTCTTGTGTATTTCTTGGATCTGCGGCATGGGTTGTCAGCAAGGCAACAAAGATCGAGACTTGCGCGTGATCGCTCTAGTGAGCTAGTATAAATCGAGCTATCTAGTCGTTTGAGACGCCTGTGTAAGCGCTTCCAATGCAAAGCATCGTATGCGGTGTGCCTATTAGGATCATGTATATGACAGGGACCAGTGTGAGCTTTTTTTTTTTGGACGAAGATATATGTGAATGGATGAAGCTCTTAAGAATTGGTATTTCAGCGCGTCTTCGTAGCCGGTCGCGATGCGGGCTATATCTACTAGCACAATATCCCTAGTCAGAGTTTGTACTAGTTGGTTCAGCCTCAGCTTGTGCGCCCGTCCCAGCGTTGAGCTTCACGTCTCTGTAGGAAACGTTGCTGAATCTCTATCGTGCGCCTGCTGAGGAGCGGGGCCGAGAGACGAACTTGCAGGCTGCATCTCCAATGATGAGTTACTGAGCCCAACCCCTGCTGTTACAGATTGCTCGTCCGACTGCGGAGTACCTGGCTCGGTCCTTTCTTTTCCAAGTGCTGAATCCATTCCCATGTTCCCCAACGGACCAGGACTGTGATAAGTCTGCAAGAATGTCTTCGCCTTGATGATCTGATCCAATGTTTCCTCATCGTGTCTCTCGTCTGCATCTTCCAAGCTCGGTGTAAAGCTGTCTTTCAGTTTTTTAACCTCGTCATTATCTTTCTTGTGCCCAGGCGTCGTCTAAACTCCGGAGGCATATCCTACCTCCTTCTGCTTCCCTTTGTCTGTACTATCGCTTGTGTCAGCACTCCCGGCGAAGGCCTGCTGGATAGGAGGTCTTGGTTTCGCTGCGATATCGAGTTCGGCAAACTTGGGTCGCACCTGGAAGATGTTCACACGGGCAGCGTTGAATACTTGTTCGGAAGGTGGGATGGCGACTGCGAGATTTGTGTTTTCGGTCAGGCGTGTGATGAAGAACATGAAGCGACCGGTTTTGATTTGCATTTCTGCAAAGTTTGCGCTACCGGCGGGGATATTTGTGTGTTTTCTATGGGAAGCGGCTGGTTAGTCTGGGGTTCTCACAGGTGAGATGAGTGTAAGGAATTTGTACGTACGCCATGCTCTGCTTGTGTGTCTTGAGGATGCTTGAAATGCGCTCGAAACGATCTGTGAAGGGATTTGATTCTTCGGTCTGTCTTGTGACATGGGCAACAGTGAGACATGTCGTCCGCTCATACAGAATGAGTTCTCTCGCATCGATGACCTCTGCCAGCTGTTCCAGCAGCGCCTCGATGGTGCCCGCGTTGGGGATCAGATAGTAGATGATCTTCGTCCAAGCCTTGTATAAGCTCTGATCCCAGATACTGGTCGCAAAGAACTCGACAGTGTCTTTGAAGCCTTCACTAGCCTCGCGGATGTACTCGGCGCGTTCGTCGAACATGGCTTGGCGAAGGCGGGCTTGCACAAGATCCATCTTGTGTATGAGGCAGAAGACCTTGGCGCCGGGACTGCACTCATGAAGGGCACGTATGATGTTGGAGTAAGAGACGACATCGGCTGCGAATTCGCGTGATTCGATGTCGAAGACGAAGATGAGGACAGCGACGGAGCCGAAGACGTGGTTCCTAGATTGGTTGAGATAGTTCTCGACGAAGCCGTCTTGACTGCGGAGAGTTAGTTCGAGTCATCTTGTCGTCTCACGTATGGTGGGCTCACCCTCCACAGTCCCAGAGATTGAGCATCAGGTTTCCCATGAACTTGATATTGCTGTGCTCGACGTCGATTGTCGCGCCCAGCCTACGGACGTCTTTGGCGACATAGTTGCTAAACACGATGCTTCTCATCGACGACTTGCCAGCCCCGCTCTTGCCCATCAGCAGCACCTTGCGCTGTTTCTGCCGCTTGATCGAGTTCATCGCGATAGCCTTGACCGACAGTAGAGAGGAGCTACGTGAGAGCTGTGAAGAGGCGGGTTGTGCGCAAGTAGCCTGACGGTAGATTTCGAGTCGGTAGCGAAAGCGGAGTGGTAAACTGATAGTAATACCGAGCCGTCAGGTGGAATTTGGCGATGGGATGACGTACTGTAAACACCTGCTTCGGAGCTTTGGCTTTGGCGCGCGATATTTGGGGCCCTGCACCAATCTTTGCTTGGCAGTGGGGCACTTCCGCGCTCCGCATTCCCATCACGCGCGAATGCGATTGCCATCCTTGCTTTTGGCAGTCTCGTAACGGGTACGCGCGTGTTAGTCTTTCACTCGTCATCGCCATCTACTTGGGAAACTGTCGTGGTTGGGAGGCACACACTCTCATTCAAAAGGCTTTGGTACATAGCTACATGGTCGAAGATTCCAAAAGTCATGGTAAGTGAGGAATTATTACAACATAGGAAATGGATAGCTTAGACTGCCAGCGCTTTGGAGATAAATAGGACATAAATGTGGCTGGTGCGACGAAGCAGAAGGTATAAACAAGAAGCCGTGCCACCAAATGCGACCGTCAAGATCGTGTATCATAAATCCCACCCACTTGGCCATAATTAGAAGGTACTGGTGCGGCATGGGCAAGGGCACCCTCGTGGGTATCGGATACGTGCTTCCGCTGCACGATGTCTGTATGTGAAGGAAGCGAAGGAAGTGCGGAATAACGAAGAAAGGGGTATCTTAGAAAACAGTGCCGTCCGAGAGGATCATGATTGGCGGCTCTTTAGTGTTGGGCCGCGACACTTCAGCAATCTCTCGACCTCCCTAGTGTTGCGAGTCAGTTTCATCCAGAAGAACATTTGAGTGGCGTCAAGCTTACCTTCCAACTACCAGCTTCGAGCATCTGCGCCAGGTTCAGCTTATCTGACCCGCTCAGACCCAGTAGGTTGTTTACGTCGACTAATAGATCGTCGAGTAGTCCGACTGTGACTGCGCGCCATTCGACCACTACATCGTCGTCGGCGGTAAACATTGGTACAACTTCCATGCTCGGTTGGCCTGTTGCCTGTGCATTGCGTTGGTATTGCGCGAGACCGCGTTTCTGATCCTCAGGCTTCAGTGTCAAGAGGCCGACGTCGATGAACAGTCCACCGTTTCTGTATTCTGGCAGCCCGGTAAGGAGTTCTGCGCCAGGGAAATGAACATGGAGGAGCTTGGTCATGGGGACCATTAGTGAGTAAGTCATCCATTGGGTTAGTTTGTGGAAAGGCACAATGTTTTCCCACGGATGAGTCGGGTGTGATGGCATGACTGAGCAAGGCCATGCGTCGCCCATGGGTACACCGTCGATTTGAGTCCTTGTGGCTGGCCAGATGGGGGTCAAACTGTCCATGAGGGTATTCCAAAGAGTTGGGAGGGGTATGATGGGGACTGATGATGCTTGCGTGGTTGGGTGCGAGAGAAGGTAATCTGACCTTGTTAGCCAAAATCACGAGACTTGATGGCCATGCATACCGAGCATGTTTCCTGGTCGTGCTTCGAGGCCAAAAACTTCTTGGTTCTGGAGCGCTTCTGCGAGACGCAGCAGCAGGCCAGTGCGACCCTCGAGGCCATCGATTGGGTTTGTGGCGTTGACCTGCAGGCCACGCGCCACTGTTGCGACGTCGAGCTTCTTCAGCCCCGCACTGTCGACCTGGTAGGGTTCTTTGGGATCGCTGCTGAAAGCGCCGGCCTTGAACATCTCCAGACTGGCGACGGCGAGACCCTCGCTACGGCGGTAGATCTTGCCCGACTCCTTGCTCTTGTACTGCCACTTGGTGCCTGCACCTGCATCGAGGAGGACGGAGACGAGGAAGAGATCTATGAGGCGGCGAGTGCGCTCCTGGTTGTCGACGGTCGACGGCCATGTTGCCATGAGCTGATCGATGCGCGGGCGGCCACCAACATCAAAGTGCTGCCAGCGGCCGTGAGGCGGAATTGAGGCGTAGTCAGGCGCATAGTCGCGCTGCAGGCAGTGTTAGAGCGCGCTGTCGGCCAACATGGTATCCTTGCGCTCGCAGAATGAGGCTTACCTTAATTATGGATACGACAAAGCTAGCGACATCTCCAAACTTGCTCATGTCGACTGTGAAGTGCTTGAGCTGATTTTTCTTGGCCTTTTCGAGCACCAGCTTGGAGCGCTCGCGGACGGCGTAGATGCTGCGCAGGTAGCCGGCCGGGTCGAGAGTTGGATCTGGGGCCTTTGGCAGAGGGACGTCTGGGAAGCTGGTAGGCCGGGAGCCGTTTGGAGTGGGTCCAGGGGAGCGCAGGGAGCCATTGGAGCTGTTTGGCTGGCTGCCGTTGGGGGAAACCTGGGGCTTGGAGCCCTTGCGATTGAAGAGACGCATTGGAGGCAGCGGCGACAGAGGGCGAGGTTTGCTGGCGAGAGGAGCCTTGGTGGTGAGGTTTGCTGGGAAGTAGGAAGGCACGTTCAAGTCGGGCGAGGTTGCTCGAGAATGCGGCGATCGTTCTGTCCAGAGGCCCGCGCTTGCTGGCAGTGCGGAACCGTTACCGGGAGATCCCTGGACAAATAATCCGGAAGCGACTGCGCTGGTGGAGCAAGGGAGTCGACACGTGCCGATGGAGAAACCTTGTGTAGACACTATGCGTAGTCACCACCCGCGCACTCATCAATTGCAAATCAGCTGCAGGAGGAATCGAGGACAAAGCTGCGAGAGACGCAGGAGCAAGTCCAGACGCGCCGCCTCCAGTTGTATACTACAGTCGTCTCCACCCTGGCAACCATAGTCTCGCCGACCGTCTGCCCCTTGCTCTTCCGCGTCAATGGGCGGCACGATAGACGACGCTAGTAGCGCAGCAATAAACCCTTGGAGCGTCGTCCTGTTCTGTTCCGTTCCTGAACAGCAATTCAGCTGGAGGCCCGACTGACGTATATCCTACCCACACCCGCGCCTTTCTCGACGCGCTCCCGACACCTGTCCACCCTGCAGGGTCCCGACTGCTCGTCGCGTCTATTGATGCGAGGTCGCGGTTTCTTCCATTCAAGGCATAGCTGCTGCCTCTGTACCTGACCTATGAACCGTTCGCTCCAGCTGCGACCTCTGCGGCACGCACCACATCCCCCTTGTGGTTAGGCCCATAGTATTTCTACCAGGTATCGGTCTTGACCGTCTTCAGGCTAGCAGGCAGCGTGCATACACCAAATGCAACCTCATTACCAGTTATGCTATTCTCCCACGACGCCCTTCTCCGTCGTCTCTGCTGTCTGCAAGATCAGCATCGCTATCCACACTCGTCCAAACCTAGATTCTTGCACATAGCTTCTCCTGACATGGACCCTTTACTAATGCTATGCCCAAAGCCCACAACCTGAGTCATCTACCTATCGCTTACGTCGGGGATTGGCGGGTGGTCAAGTCTGATACCGTGGCCGCGGGTTCGCGGCTCGGCAAATCCGCCATGTTGCCTGAGCGCCGAGAGTATCGACTGCCCTCCCGCCCAGGCACGAGCTGGCTGTTATCATCAGCCTAATAAGACACCTTGCACGCGCAATCTGATAAAAATATTTTCCATTACTTCCAACCTTCTGCACAACTGCCGAAAACAGGCCCATTACTTCACACCCAGCGACACTAAGGGCTCGCGGCTTCGGTTACCGTGCCGCCTACGAGTAATGGATGAAGGCATCCCTTCGGCCCGAGTCAGATGTGACACCACGGATCCAATCCATCTTGATTCGATGCGGAAGAGAGAAAGCCTTGCAAAGCTTTGCGTTGACCCTCAGGGGGGTCGCGTAGTCGGGACAGTCCGCTCGCGCCAGGACGTGCTACTGCCACCATCTCCGCGGTCGCGGTTCGACAGAGCCCACTGACCGCATCTTAACCTGACAGCTGTGGATCCGGGCATGCGCTCTCTATTCGTGCCTGTTGCCCGACTCCGCAATCACAATCCTTTACCGGTTGTTTACCTTCTGTTTACCCAGCAATCGATACGGAACGTTTGTCGGCTCGGAGGAACTGCTCGCACCAATGCGTTGCAAGGTACCGATGCAAGCATGGGGTCCAGGAACGCACATGGCTCCGAAGCCGAGCTGTAGTCTGTGCCTGCGGGAGCTGCAAAGATGGGGCTCTGTAGCACTTTATATGCGACATGTGTCGGCTCTACTTGCCTCTGTCACAATGAAGAGCCTTCTTTCCATGTTATGCAAAACATGTGAGGCTTTCGAGATTTGAACAATCTTATCGCACCGTATTCACGTATTTACGTATTCTAAGATTTCGGTGGCGTTGACTGCGGGTGCCATGTAGGTATGCTGTAGACTGACCAAACCACAATTTGGGCGTCCGATGAAGTATGCCAAAGACACTTTTGAGACATGGCCTGGACCCTGCATGTGTGTCACGTGTTGTGGCTATGCCTGGCGGGTACCTGTGGCGCGAACCGAGCAAGCGCAAGCGCGACAGACACATGGTGAAGCGGTCAATACACCCAATACTGATGTTTGACAACCCAACTCGCAATAATGATATGAATTCTCCCGCACACTCTTTGACACGACGTACACAGCAAAAGCAAATACAATGGACGATCTAGCCGGCCTTGACTGGTCGCAGCCCGCCAAAAAGACAACGACCAACACCCCCGCGGCCTTTCCACCCTTCCGCCAGAGCCCCACGCCTCAACTGTCCGGTCGATCCACGCCCCTTTCCACGCTCTCTACGCAACCGTCTGACACTGGAGCTGGCTCCGGTGGTACTCAGCAGTTCAAGCCGCCCTCGAAAGCAGCGACTCCCGCAAACGACAGCTTCGCTAGTCTCGTGTCTTCCAACAAGTCCAAAGCCCCGACAAGCAACCTCTCACTACAAGAGCGGCAGAAACAGATACAAGAGGAGAAGGCGCGACAGGAAGCGGAGAAGAGGAGACAATGGGATACCACTTTCGGGGGTGCTGATTCAAGCCATTTGGACACGTTAGGAAGTGGGAAGAGCACACCAGAGCCGGCCGCATTTGGCGCCCCGCGTCCGTCGAACAATCCCTTCACCAACCATGGCCTGTCCAAGACCATCAACAAGCCTTTCGCAGGCCTGGACACCACTTCGAGGCGGCCTGAGGTATCTTCTCCCAGCGAGGCTGACCTCCTTGCAGCATTCAACTCGGCAGCTCCCGTAGACAGCTCAAGCCACTTTCCCAAACCAAACCAAGGCAGTGGCAGAAGCACGCCTGCTTACAGCGCGAATGTCTCTCGGGGCAACACACCCCTACCACAGCCTACTCCTGGTAACAATGCGCTTCTGGACGACGATGATGACATGTTCGGTCTCAAGCAGATGGCGCAAAAGTCGACTTCGCCTGCGCCGCCGCCAACCAATGACGCTGATGATGATATACTAGGCTTGTTAGGAAAGCCTGTCTCCGAGTTTCAGCACAAAGAAGCGCTACAGCCAGCCGCTGCAGAGGAGTCTTCACAAGCACGCCGACGGGCTTCACCTGGGCCCGAAAACGCACATGACAAAGCTGTTGCTGAGCTAGTAGATATGGGATTCCCGGCCGAAAGGTCAGCGATTGCACTAGCGACTACTGAGTCTGGACTGGACGTACAAGCTGCTGTGGGATGGCTGCTCAATCAGGCACATGCAGAGGCGAAACAGAAAACACATTCACAGAGTCAAGATAGATCCCGCCGTGAGCCAGATGAGTTCGACGAGCGTCCGAGGCGAGGAAACAGTAGACCCAATGGACGCGAATCTTCAAGAGAACCGCGGGCGAGTAGCTCTAGGCCCGCGTGGATGCAAGACGATGAAGCACGGAGTCGATCTGGTCAACGTAGGCAAGAAGGTCAAGAGAAAGACGTAACTCAAATGGCTTCAGAGATTGGCAACAATCTTTTTAAATCAGCGAATTCACTATGGAAGACGGGCCGCAAACAAGTACAGAAAGCCATGGCCGACTTTCAGCAAGAGGGCGATCCTAATATGCCAAAGTGGATGAGAGATGCCCAGGCTGCGGAAGCTGCTCCTCGCTCAGGTCGACAACAGAAGGCTGATCAATCGGCTACAGACGAGGCCATGATGCTGGAGGCTGGTGGACGACCCACTAAGCCTTCTCGGACGAGCGAGATGCGTCAGCAAGCCGAACCGCTACCTGTACGCCAAAGAAGAGAGCAGGAAACTGGGCGAAACGATCGCCCAGATCGCATGTCGTCTCAGTCTCCATCACAGCGGCAGCCACCATCAAGTTTGGATAAACGACCAGCGATGCGACTGACCCGCCAGGAGGTTGAAGAACAGAGCTCCCAGGCGTACGTTAGTCCTGCTCGCCGGAAGAAGACCACTCCACAACCGCAGCCAGAAGTAGATCTCTTCTCTCCAGAACCTACGCCCCCAAAGCAGGCTTCACGCCAACCGACACCAGCAAAATCTAACAACCCGTTTCTCCAAGCAACTTCAGCACCAAAGGCTCGAAGTCCAGCGCCTACACCGATTGCATCCAGACCGAAAGCACCACCGCGACAGATCCCTCCTGTCTCGTCTTCGGCTCTCAGTTCGTCGTCAGCTGACCGGCAAAGAGGTTCAGAGGCATTCAAGCGTGGAGACTACTCCGCTGCACACGCTGCCTATTCTTCTGCACTGAGTCCTCTTCCAAAAACACACCCTGTCACGATAGTCGTACTCTGCAATCGCGCAGTCACTAACATCAAAGTTGGCGACCCGAAAGCAGCAATTGCTGATGCCGATGCAGCCTTGGCTATAATCGGCATATCGAGAGGAGAAGGCGAAAAGATCGCTACAGGTGGAATGGAGGGCGAAAAAGACATGAAGGAATTTTACGGTAAAGCCCTCATGCGAAAAGCAGAAGCACTAGAGAACATGGAGAAGTGGGCAGATGCACACGGTGTATGGAAAGAGGCTGTTCAAAATGGTGTAGGCGGTGCCATCGCCATCTCTGGACGAAACCGCTGCGAGAAAGCCGCAAATGGCGGCAACAACAATGCGCCAGCAGCCACCAAACGCCCACCTCCAGCCCGTAAGCCCGCTGCTCCTAGACCCTCCGCCATGTCAGACCTAGGTGGTGGTCCAGCCATCGACTCCGAGGCCGTCAAGCGCATGAAAGCCGCCAACGCTGCCGCTGAACGTGCAGACGACGAGAAGTTCGCCCTGACCGATCAAGTCGACGCCAAGCTCATCGCTTGGAAGGGCACCAAGTCCGACAACCTACGTGCTTTACTGGGTAGTTTGGATAAAGTGCTTTGGGAGGATGCTGGATGGAAGAAGGTCAACATGGGCGATCTGGTCATGCCGAATAAGGTCAAGATTATCTATATGAAGGCCATTGCCAAGGTTCATCCTGACAAGGTATGTCCTCTAACTTCTCCTTTCTCACTTTTCTACCATCGTACTTGAAGAGGTTTTACAAACGGGCAGAATGCTAACCACGTTCCACTACAGATATCTCAAACAGCGACTACTGAGCAGAAGATGATTAGTGCAGCTGTCTTTGCCACATTAAACGAGGCGTGGGATAAGTTCAAGACAGATAACCATCTATAGTCTGGCTGTCCTCTATGGCCAACAATTATAACTTTCCATTTTGAACTTGCTTATGATACCACTTGCTACCTGTGAACATGGCAGCAATGAGGCACATTTTGCCATACTAAACACTTGGTCTGTTCCTTTCCTCTGTCGATTCCTCTCTCATTTGTTGAGTTCTTTTCTTCATCTTTTCCTCTTCGATTCATATGCACCCTGTCGCCCTCGATCTTTGTTCATACTGTAAAGCTGTGGTGTGAAATGCTCATAGCTAGTTAGCTAGCTTATTCGCTTTGACAAAACAATGCATTCTCCTTTCAAGTCGTGGCGTACCTGCCTCGCGCCAATCATGTTGTATATTAGCGGTGATGCTGATTTAACTTGACCATTACTACCATAAGTACTGGGGGGACATTAGGACATGGGTGGGTTGCTCCTATTGAATTGTTGCGTTTCCAAATGATTGATATGGACTTTGGTGTGCTTGGGCCTTCTCAGCGACTTTCCTTACAACCCTGTTCTAAACCTAGCACCAAAGATTAAACTTACCATCTCACCTAAGCTAGAACATTCTTCTACAATATTTCTTGACTCTTGTTAGCAACGAAAAGCTAGGAAGGGGTATAGCATGCTCTCTTGTGACAAGGGATGCTAGGCAAGAGACTTCCTATCCTCTCTTGAGATACTCCTTTACTTTCGGGTGGATATAGCAAAACCCAAGCAGAGTTCCGGGAGATATGCAGCCAAGGAAGTTGACCTTGTAATTCTAAAACACCAAAGATCCGCCGAGAAGGCCTATCTACGGACTTACTACGTGCCGTAGTCGGTTTATTCATTCCGATAAGCGAAAATGACTTATGTTGTGTTGCGGTAGCGCGCAAACACACTCATGTTTACACGTCTAGGAATGGATTTCCACCAGCTGGGTTTAGCTATCAGAAATCTTGCTTCTATTCGGCTTCTTTTCTGACTTCGAGTTGGAATCAACCTGGTATGCATGTTGGTGTCATGCCTGGTCTGGGACCGTGAGTTTGGGTATAGCCACTTTGTTGTGGTATAAGGCGTAACTTCTCTACTACGACATGGTATCTGCTCAGGCATCGACTTCGGCAACTACATCCCGAATGGCCTAGCACTGCCATCCAATCGCTCTCAACTCCTACAGGATACATCATCTCTCGCTACTACGCTCAAGAGTGTGCCGAGGCTACGCATTTCGTCATTCAACAAGAAGATCGCTTTCCCTTTATAGGCAGCAACCTCATCCCTGGACATCGTATGATTCCTTCACTAGGTGCTTACTTAGACTTTTGAGAGCTTACAAGCCGCTGCTTTAAAAATGATATTCGGGGATCCTGCCCGTCATCCAATCGCCCTGTACTCCTCCAACGTTGCCTGTCCCCACTGTCCCCACTTGAGAGACGGTAGTTGCAGTTCTAAGTGAACAGCCTCGGCTCGTCTCGGTCATCAGAAGTGTGTTGTTTAAATTTTCTAATCTCCGAGAAGCGCTTCATAGCACAGGTGTTCGAATATAGCATTCAAGCACGGTGTCCAACCGCTATCGCGCCGTACCGTTGATTACTAACGTTGTATGCAAATAGCAGGAAGAACTTAGTGCTAATACACCCCTCGGAATGTGGAGGAAGACGAGAAAATAGGGAGATGCTTCTCGCAAGCGCCATCATTGTGAGGTGATTCTTGTCCATGTTCTGTCCTTGCTCTAGCTGTGACTTCTAGCCCGGAGCGGAAGGTGCGCACTTGCAAAATAGCCAACACTGCCCAGGTGAACCTTATGCAGTAGGAGGTATTTCGGGGGCAGAAGTTCACGATGCTTGGAAAATCATGAGCCGGAACGGCATAGAACGTACAGAAGTCGGACCGGACATTTGAAAATCTACCGTGCCGTAAGCTTGGCTGACAAATTCCGGAAGCTGAGGTTCGGGGTACTTGGTAGGTAGGCTTGCGTTTTGCTCGGTAGTCGTAGAATAAGGGTGTCAAGCTAGGATGAAAGTTTGGGACGTCAAGTTAGGTTACCTGGTCAGTGGTCAAACTCATGGTGGCTGCCCAGGTAGATTATGTCATGCCGCAATGATCCAGGTCGCTCGAAAAATAAACTTTCGCTCTATTTCGACTCCGGTGTTTTGCTTCTCCTATTCGGACAAAGAGGAGACGATGAGCTTACTTGCTTGTTCGCGCGCATGCGCTGGCAGGTGCCGACAGTCTAAAGCGGGAGTTGGTACGCCAAATCTTTAGCTACGGGCTATCAGCCGGAGGGTCGCGTTTGCGCCTGTGAACAGCGCACCGGTACTTGTCCGTGCTATCGGTAGTCGTGGACTTTTGCTAGCTACGCGTCCTTTAGCGGGGGCGCACTACTACTGCTTATTACTCCTTCGCACCCAAATCCCCGGCGACTCACAGTAAACGTCGTATAGGCAGTAATGTGATCACACGGCATGCATCGCGGCTTCAGTGCCACAAACCTGGGCAGTGCACATCGGTACCAATGATGATCGGTAGTTGAACGCGTGTGATGTCGTCATGATTGCCTCCTTGCTGTATACCACTCAACCAGTCAATTATCGACCATCGATCCGCGGAGGTTTTGCACCTGAGCGATTTCGTCTGCTCTTGTTGGTTGTTGATGTGGACCGAAGGCGTCCCCGTAGTGGTGTGAACCATAGATTGAACAGAGCTGAGAGGAGAGCACGATAAGCGTCGAGTTACGGGTCACACACACCTGATCTTTAGGCGTTTTTCTAGACAACGTGGCTTGGAAACTCCCGCGTCCCCGCATGACTCAACCTAGTCTTGCTGCTTGCTTATTGCGGTCACGGCGTAAGTGTAGCACCCGAGGTGCAAGGTACGGGTACTTCTTAGTGGAGAACGCGAACGTGCTGTGTGAGGGTGTACTGCAGCAAAGCTCGATCATGTTGTCTCACGATAAGCGTGACATGGTTTCTCGGACCTGCGGGGATGGGCAATCTGTGTGTTTTTGTTATATGCTTGTGAAACTCGCTATTCATTATCCGTACATGTTTTGGTATATGGTAATAGTACAAAGCTGCTCCATGATATAATGCTCGAGAATCGAAGTGCTAAAATGAGAAAACTGATATCGCGTATTCCAATTGTAGACCGAAGTCGCTGCCAATGCCCAAACTTCGGGTAGAACTTTTGGAAATAGTACTAGTACAAAGTGATAGCGGTTCTACAACTTTTAGCCATGGCGGAGCTGTAGGATGGCATGCGGATATCATCCATGCCTCAACGTGTGCCAGGAACGTGGTAACCCACTAGATAGCTCTCCTATTCCCACGGATCCATGTTTCTGTTAATGCGGACTCGTGCTTGTGCTAGGCACGTCGACCAGGTGAGGCGGTTTTGGAGATCGGGCCGAGGTTTATGCAACGTGTAACGCTATGTCAGAGCCTCAGATCCAAGACAAACACGAACAGTGCATGCACACTCGATGCTGTTGAACAAGAGAGGTATTATCCGCGGTTCTATTCGTCGCATAGCGATCTTATGCGGGGCAAGCAGTTACTGACCCGTAAGCTGACCAACAACTCCGAAAAGCAATTGATCTTCAGTCTTGTACAGCGCATCATCGTTTCCGAATGCCGTCTCTAGACTGTTGCTGATCCTCCAGAATTTCCCGTAATTTCCGTTTCTTATGCCTTGGCCTTCTTGTGCGGCAATTTCCGTCAGCTGTTTGATGCGATTCGAGATCATCTTCTGCTGCGCCTTTGCAGACGCCCAAAAGCCCGTCAATTCGTCGATGCACGTCAGTGTCGTATTGAGTGTCTCGATGAAGGTCGGCAGTGACGAAACGAGCCCCGCAGACGTCAATACATCAACCGAAAGCATGAGCACGTATCCAGGGAAAGGTGTCGAGAAAGAGAATTCTGGTGCGACGGTGGGTGTAGGACGTCGGTGGCGGTTGACGGGAGCTTGTGAAAGCATCATCGATAGGAAGTTAGACGCCATACGTATTGACCGCTCCAAATTTCGGCGTATTTTGTCCACTGGCAGTACGTTAACTCTCACCTGACGATTGAGTCGGATGATTGTAGCGTAATACAAAGCGTGCATCGACAAAAATGTGCCCGCATATCCATCAGCAAAGCCTTTGTCCAGGTTCTGCGGGGTGTAATGAAGGTTCTCTGGCAACATATCATGCCAGGCGTTCAGCTTTTCGTTCATCTTTGTATAGAAGATGTCATAGTGTTGTTCGTAGGCACTGTCCGGGCGGCGCGCAGCACGACTCGTAAAGGTAAGCACGTCACCCCATAGTGCCGATATTAGGCATAGGTATGCCGTATTCCCTAGAACAGAATGGGGTATAGCGCTTGCGCTCAGAAGTTCCTCGTCGAAGAATGGTGCATCGCACGGGGTTGATGCGTCGTACATGCTATCCAGGCATGGAAGTTTAACGAAGGCATCCTCCAGGTTGATCACAAAGGGAGTTCCTCCAAAGAAACCATTGTATCGCTGTTGTTGCAACATGTCAACGGATGTTGGAGTGTCCACGATATCGTGACTTACATCCATCAGGAATCCGGACCAGAAAGTGCGGCGGCAGCATTCTGCGTAGGTTTGACGATCAAATCCATAGTCCAGATCGGCGTTGCTATCGGCCAGCTCTTTAATACCTTCTTCAGAGTTCAATTTCAGTGCAATAAGCGCTCGCAAACCAGCACCGCAATAGTCCCACGCCTCCTGTGATTTGCCTCGAGCGAAGTTGTAGAGCGCAAGCATCAGTCGAGTCTGGCACAACTGCAGACTGAATTTGCCGAACCGTTTTTCTGCTGCGTATGAAGCGACAGCAGTAAACTTTTTCCCTAAAGCTCCCCTGTCCTCACCAGCCGAGAAGAGAGAGCCCATCGCAAGGACGGAATATAGGAGCATCAGATGGTCCTGACTCTTATCGCGATTGTTCTCTACCCATGCGAGGAAAGGTCGACGAGGAAACATGGCGTACGTTGCGCTACCGGCGTGAAGGAAATAAAGGTCCAATAGACGCATGGTAAGTCCGGGGTCTGTTTCAAAAGGATCCTGTTCCCATTGGAGGGCAAGGTAGTCAGAATAAGAGCCGCGTACAGGGTCGCCCGAGCCCTGGTCGTTTGCGGAGCCGCTCCAATCCGAATCGTATGACTGCACCGACATGTCTCTTGGATCTGTAGCAGTGTTGGGACGGAATTTTCGAGATCTGAAAGGGGTTCCGGCGTTCCACGTGTCGACCTTTCTTGATGAGTCTCGCAGCTCTCCAGGAGCTTTGTTTCTGTCTGAGGTTGCCGCAGGACTTAGGACTTCGGACGACGGATTCTTAAATAGCGGAGCGGAATTCGACGGTGAGGTCTCGCCGGATGCATTGCTTTGGTTGAGTCCACTACCAGTCGTTAGTATTTGTCATTGTATCATACAAGTATAGCCTTGTCTGGTCCAAAGCATAACGGACCAATTAAGTTAATGCACTCCATGTTCTCGAATGAGAAAAGAAAGAAAGTCTCAAACAGCGAGGTTCACTTACCCTCTGCACACCCTTTGCGACTTGGAGCATTGGTGACACTTTGGATATCCGGGCTCGCATTTGATCTTCTTCTCTCGACAGGTCAGGCAAGCTTGCGCAAGTCGCTTTCGAGGTTTACCGGCCTTTGTGATACCCCATGAAGGATTGACCGCTTCGCCGTCTATTATAGCCCGGCAATAGGTGCCATCCTCGTAGACGTAGCACGGGCCTTCGCCTGGTATATCACGTTGTCCAACACAACGCGAAGATCGTACTGGAGCGCGCGAAGAACCTTCCAGTCGTCTCATTCTGACAGGTCTATTCGGATCAAACCCTAGTTCTTGCTGACTAGAGTGGGCTGTCATCGTTCCCGTCGCATCAGACATGAGCGATACTTGCCGATGCCCATTGCCTACTAGGTCATGCTGTGAAGGATGGGCGAAACTTTCACGCCGTTGGAGATCTACCCGACTGACGCCAAACCCCGAGCCTGGCGTCGACGACGAGGTAGATGGTGTAGCGTTTGTACCTGACAGAGGTTGACGATGGTGGTAGGGCGTTTGAGAAGCGATAGCATTATGCTCGGGGTGGCCATGGAAGTAACCATCATATTCATGCCGTCTCTTCAACGTCGGACTAGAAGACCCATAACGCCCAGAATGGTTGTAGAGTGCCGGAGCGCCACCCGCCCTCAATGATGGATCCGATGACTTCTTGTCGAGTAGCTCTGGTTCCAAGAGCGTGCGAAGACTGGGTAGTTGTTGCGCATTGTTATGGCTTCCACTGGAATCTCTAGGACGGATGTGCTGGCTAGGGGCGATGATTTCTGGCCGAGACGATGAAGCATGGTGTGGCGGGTAAGGGCTGTAGGAGGGCGGAGGTCCTGAATGTGAGGGTATGCTGGGTGGACGACTCATATTGAGAAGCATAGCAGGTAAGATGCGGTTTGATGTTCGGCGCTTGGAGTGGGATGATTTCCACGGTACACCCCGTTGACCGACCACATGAGGGTATATAGAACAGCAGGAGCTATTGACTGCCTAGGACGCTCAAGAGATCCAGGCACTGCTCAAGACTTGACACTGGTGCAGCCACGGCATCAGCTAATGGTCAACTTAACAGGTACATAAAGGTACGTGAGGAAGTCAGGAAGGTGGCCGACAAACAGAAGCGTCTGGCCTGGACTGGGATGTCCGCTGCGAGCTATTGCAGTCTAGAAAGTAGACCAAAGAAACAACAGTCCGTGCAGGGCTGACGTCTGGCGACTGAGCACCACTGTTCCGGCTCCTTATGAACCGCAACCGAAGCACAAAGCAACAGTGCATGTAAGAGCGTATGTAGGGGCGACACGGGAAGAACTTACAGATGCAGGGATTATGATATGCGCCGCGGACGCACCTTTTGGGCGCAATTGACACTGAGCACGCAGCGAGCACTGCTTCGATTGCTTGAACGTAAGGCAAAGGATAATAGCAATAAGTATAATAATGCCCGGGTAGCAGGAGTGAGGGTGGGCGGACGACAGCGGGACCCCGTGCTCAGCCAGTCAAGAGCTTACCAGGAGGCCCTTGTAAGAACAGGCTTCAAGGAGGAGCGACCGCGGCCTCCAAGTAGGTCAGCGATTATTCCAGTGGCGTGCAGTGACGGACCGCCAGGGACATGGTCGTGGAGCCTTTGCTGTTTGAGACCCGAAGATGCTGGGACCAGCCAGGGTATGGAGCAAGCCAGCCGGAATATTGGCTGCAGATATCGAGTCAACCGCCTTCAGCGGGCTAGATAGCGTGCTGCGTCAGATGCAGACTGATGCACGTTACTGCAGTCGTGGATGGCGCGTGGGCAATGTGAGCCCCAGATCGTACCAACTGGCAGCTGGCCAACCGCAGCTAATCCGCTAATGACCTGTGCAGATCATGCAGCGTGAGCTCGGAATGCAGCGAACATGTCCTTGCTATTTTGCCGCGAAACTCTGGGACCTGGCGTTAGGTTCTGGAGCGGTTCCGTCCAATAAGCTTCAGTTAGATTGAGGCCAAGGACTGGAAACAGCTAAAACGTGCAGCCACCATAAACGACGCCTCTCGCTGCAGGAGAAAAGAGGGCAAATAAGCCGCCGTCAACAATGCGAACAAGAAGACAGGTGTCCCGGCGGCCGGCCCTATATCGCCAACGAGAAGCCTTTTGTCCCCGCTCAACATTGAAAAGGCTGATGCCAAATGCTGACACGGGCGATGCCGTTGTCGTCAGCCAAAAAGACGCCGAAAAAAGCCTGACTAAAAGCGGCACCAGAATCCGATCGGAACGAGCTCACAGCAGCCGTTGAGCGGGCGATTGAGCCCATCTCGATCCTCTTACGTCCCGGATCCCCTAACGCCTCTGGCCTTGCTTGCATGAAGCCAGCTTGGCCCGCGCCGAACGGCTCTAAGCCTAGCGGTCGGTTTCTTTGATTGCACTCCCGAGTCCATGCGCATCTTCGGGCGTCCTAAGACTCCATATAATAAGGGCTTTCTCCGGATGCCGTAGTGGCTTGACACGAGATGGCCCCGTCGCGTCTTTCGGTGCAGTAATCGAGCATGCGTACGCAAAGTGCTTGCTGTGCAATCGAGCTTGCCCTAACGATGGTCCAGGATCGGCTGTGGCTTCCCGCTGTCGGCGATGACGCCCACAATATCTTCGTACCTCCCGTATTGATTATGAGACAAAGGACCGAGGGATCAGGCGAGCGGCCGGGAACTGACAAGGACCAAGGCGCAGGCACAAGCGGATCGCCGTTGAGCTGGACCGAAGCGAAGCGGCTTGCGAGTCAGTGCAAATGATGGGGTATCAATGGTACCGGGAATGAACGCCAAGGTCACGTATACGCTAATAGCTGCTTACGCAGCTAGCGTCGCGCCAAGCCAGGTCTGAACTTCTCTGTGCAGGTGCGACCGAGTCGACTGTCACCACCACAACAACACCACCGTTGTCAGCCTTTGCCGAAACCCCTTTGGCAACCACGTGCATGCTGCGAATCTCTGACCCAGGCGCATCTTTCCTAACATATATAAGTGCACAGAAAATCCTGCGACATGGCTACTGAGGTTCGCGACAAAGATCTGGCGCGCAACCCGTCACCCGCTGCCACTGCGCAGCAAGGCGACCGCCGCCCCAACACACCGGAAGCCGCAGAGGTCAAGCCCACCAACCGGGAAGCCAGCTACGGCTCGAGCTCGTCTGCTCCGCTGCCTTACGACGGTGGCGCGCCTCCCCTACCCGACGAGCCCGTCCCAGACGCAGAGGATGACGGCTGGGAGGCTAGGTGGGACAACAACGCTGGCGCATGGTACTACTTCAACCACAAGACCGGCATCTCGCAGTGGGAGAATCCGCGTGTCCCGACCGCTTCTGCCCAGAGCTATGGCTACGACAGGTTTGCTAACTATCATCTTCATTTTATGTCTTTCTCAGCCTAATACGTGCATCTCACAGACACCCTTATCACGGTGCCGCCGCTGCTATGACATCAAGCTCTGGCGCTCCGGGCACCAGGTCTCCTCCAAAGCGCAAGTGGGGTGGCTACAACCCAAAGATCCATGGTAGCTTTGACCCCAATGCGGACTATGCAAAGGAGGCAGAGAAGGAGGAAGAGGACGCCCAACAGGCCGTCTCTGCTGCAGCTTTCGCCGCTCGTAACGCGCACGGTTCTAGTCATGACTACACAACAACTGCTCAGTTCAACCGCTTCAACGGCAAGCAGCAACAAACTGGTCAAGGCCCTGAGATGCACAACGACGAGAATAAGAGCCGTCGCCAAATGAATGCTTTCTTCGACGTTGATGCTGCAGCCAACAGCCATGACGGACGTAGTCTCAAGGCGGAGCGTCGCGCACGGCCTCTCAGCAAAAAGCAGCTTAAGGAGTTTAACGAGAAGCGCAAGGCTGCGAAAGAAGCGAAGCGCAGAGCCTGGTTACGCGACTGATTGTGTGGGCGGTAAGAAGAAGAAAAGACAGTGAAGGTTCAAAACGACCACTAATGCAGGCTAGATTTGGGCCATATCCTTGGAATTGACGACTGCTCGTCTGTTAAGTGAAGGTAGGATCTCACGCTTGTCTTGGTGCTTATGGATGCGACATTGTAGCATGAAGGGACTACACGTCTTAGCTCTTCGTTCAGCGCCGCGGCACACACTACACATGTTATGCCTGGCCATGATTATCGCTCATCATGTACTCGAGCGGATGATCAATTATGACAGCTGGTCCACTTCTTGACTAGTCTGGATGTATGCGGTGTTACCAGCGGGAGCAAGCTTCTCTTGCTCGTAGCCACGGCTGGAAGCTAGAAAACACTTTGTACTCTTCAGTGCATAGCCCGTAGATACAATGGCATTTCTGTTGCCTTGTTCACCACCCAGATACCGGTCCCATGTGCGCCATGTCAATCTTTCGGCGCTTTGCCTTTGCAATGCACGCTATCTTGTGCAAACCCCACCACATGGTTTTGTGTTTGCCGTGAACCCAACGTCATCAGGGGCAGATTCGGTTCCTTGCAGCTGCAGGCCGTCAGCAATATATGTATATTGCGGCCAACAGTCGAGGTGCTTCAGCCACCCTTGGACGCAAGATCCTGGGTACCTAGGTCCGCCATCTGCTTCTGGACGTCTTCCACCGTTGATGCAGTTGTAGTCCCTTGCGCCGATGCACTGTTGCCTTGGGCATGCTCCGCCTCTGCGTCTGCATCATCCATGTTCTCGTCGGTGTTCTCTCCAGCTTCCGCTTCCGCTTCGCCAGTCTGTCCAATTCCTTTCTCCAGTTCCTCCACGGCTCCAAGGAGCCAGTCTACGACTTCATTCTTGTCGTTGATCTCCGCTTCATAGACCGCATCGTGGCCCGCTCGGTTGATGATCGTGACATCGGCACCGGCGTGAATGAGAAGTTTTACGCTTTCGAGATGACCATTCAACGCGGCCCAGTGGAGGGGTGTGTTGCCTGCTTCATTGACCGCGTTGAGGAATGTGGGTTCGGGCTTCTCAGCGCCGGTCGAGAACAGCAGCTTGATGACGTCTATGCCAGAAATTAGACATGCTTCCCGTCATGAGTATCTGGAGAAGTTACCGTTGTGTCCATTAGCAGCAGCATAATGCAGCGCGCTATTCTTCGAATATGGGTCGATAGCCGCAGTGTAGAGTTCGGTCTTTGATCGCTTCGTTTGTGTGGACAATTCGGAGATGTACGAATCGAGCTCAGCTGCTTCATTCGCTCGCGCCAAGTACAGGACCTCGTCTACAACGTCTTCGTCTAGTCCTGCCATTTTTGCTTGTCGGCTTGCGCTTCGGGTGTCTCAGTGATTCTCTGTAAATATTTTCTGACAGGTCTGCCCAATGAAGGAAGCGGGGGCGGGGTCCAAAGCACTAGCCCCCATCAGTCGTAGCTCCTGAGTGAGATTTCCAGGGCTGCAATCCATCGTTCATCGCCGATGCTGCACCTGTCCCCTAATCACTTTACATATGCAAGTGCACACGCTTCCTGGCTGTGCGCTATACTCAATCAAGGGGTTTTACCTCCTTATCTTCCTCCCACCAGCATAAAATCAATTCGATACAGCACCCTTACCGCAGATCCTGCATTGTTAATGAGCAAGTATAGCAATCAATCTATGGAAGCGCTAGAAGGCCAACACGCATGCACGAACTATGACGTGCAGCTTCTACTCTAGTTTCTCTAACGACCATCGGCACCTTCCGAATTCCAGATTCAAATATACCCCTTGCTCGCCTGTGCATTTGACAGTTTCTCTCCCACATCAGGTTCGACGGCCTAACACAACATCTAAGCACAACGACGAGCTCGAACCACCTGACTTGTGTCCCTGGAACCTTATTCGACCGTTGTCTTTTCGACACCTAAAATGGTGTTCGTGAAATTCTGCGAAGGATCTCGCATGCATTCAAACGTAGGATATAAATTGAAAAAAGAATTAAGCTAGCTTACGGAGCGTGCTGCCTACATGCCAGGACTCCACCGTGTCTGAGTTCACAAATTGTGTTCTCTTATGAATACATTTGACGGTTCGGACGTGTGGCTGTGTTACATCGGGAAGGAAGCCTCTCCGCCAACTTGGAATTACCCGGTTGCCGTTCTGTCCTGAAGCGGCAAACTGGGCCCATATGAGCCTACTCTGGCTATTCTGCTTTGTTGAGAAGCAAGACCAACAATGGTGGACCTAGAACACGCAATCGATGTTTGTACTACACTTCTCTCGTAAGGTGTCGCATTCGTTTACGGGAGGGAGCGTCTACCTAAATGCCGAACTACGTCATGCACGCATAGCGCTCGCCTTCACCTGCCATTTCGCACTCGGTTCAGCGAACTCAGACGGGGTGACTGCTTGATGGTGTTCCCACTCAAACCTTCATCCTTCCGCTAACCCCTGCCAGAGGATAGATTGCGCAAGGACCTTGATCCATGAACCTGGTCTACCCGTGAAGATCCAAGATCACAACAGGCTTAGGCAAGCAAGTACCTCGGAGCCAGCACTTCGCGTCTTACCGAGGCCGTTTCAGAGCTCAGGAAAAGATTCCCACCAATAGTCTTTCGGCGATATCGGTCCGATTCCAAACGTCTGATCAGAAATCATCAGATGCCAACCCGGCCTGAAAGAATTGCACCACTTTGGCGCTTCTATGATCAACGGTCGGACATGTGATAGAGAGCCTTCCCGCTGGGATCGACGCGGACCATGTATCTACTTAAATGAAACTGGTGTATTGTCCGTTCGGATCACAGCCGAACCCAGTCATGTAAGATTATTAAGGCCACTTTGGTTGGGCTCATGTTGATGGAAGTTTAACTTCAGGTACACTCCGCACTCCGCACCTGTCTCTCAATGCGCTCTTGTCCGCTCCGGTCTGTTGGCAATCATCAGGCAAATCGCTTACCGAAAGCAGACAGTGTCCGACTGCTTACCTTAGTGCACGATGTAGCCGTGACCCCCGAATGGCGACATGTTATCGAGGGAAACCATTCCGCGAGCTACACGTTTAGCAAGCAGGGAGAGCATAGATCTCCAAACATCGAGCCCCGTTCGCTTTCGTTGCCCCATACGGAGACTCTTGCGCGGTTACATATGAGCCGGAGTCGTTCCCACAAAATCATCTGCTTTCTAGCCAGGTGACAACAATGGAGAACATTCCAGAGTACCATACGCGACAGCAATCGACTGAGAATCTCAATAACGGCACGCTCAATCCGTCCACGTCGTTTTGCATGCCGCTTTAGTGTCATGTCACTGCCATTGGCGTTTCACACGTTCTTAAAGTTTCTTTACTTTTTAGCCTCCCACGCCGCACACTAAGTTACCCCGCGGACGTGAAAGCCGTAGCGACGCCTGCGCTAAGGCTTGTGCAAGGGGGAGAGGCGGCATTTGCAAGCCACCACCTTGATAGTGATTACTGCGAATGGTCTGGCGCAGGCAATGTACCGATGCTCGACTGACGGAAGCCGCGTATTACCTTTCGGAGGTGTGGGTACCGCAACATTAGCTCTCGGCTCACATTACCCTGCTGCGCCGTGTGGCTGCGTCAACACCAACACTTGTCGCCAGGCCGTTTGTCAAGAGGATGCGTGAAGCAACAGGATTCTGTCTCAGTTTTGAACCGGCAAAGTCTATTCTTGAGTGGCAATCCTCGGGTCAGCAGCGCATAAAGTCTTATGCAAGACATCGTGTCACACATCGGCAAAGCATGTTGTTTCTCCACTGAGGCTCGGTAAGCCCATAACGTCTACACATTTGTCGATCGGTGTGATAGCCTAGCTCTGGGTGCCGCTAGCTGCTCCTACGGTTGAGAAGGACAACGTACGATTCTTAGAGAATCCTGCTCATGGTAATCAAAGAATGCGCTCGCGAGGTCATGGCTTCAATGATTACGTCTGGGCGTTTACACACAGATCCTTCAAGATGGGATTCTTGGAACAGGGTCACGCTAGTAATCTTGCTCGATAGCCAATCAGCTATCCCCGGAACGCTATCCGAAGGCGAGACCCTTCTGTCACTACCGTCACTGCTAGCAGCCAGACGGGAGGAACTCCTACAGCCTAGGATATCGACCAGGCCCCCTCTTATTTACATGACTCAATACGTCGTGATATCAGTCATTGTGATATTTTTTATCACTTGTCGAGTTGTCATGCGCCATGATAACATGCCTCCAAAAGAGTCATGATAGCTCCACAACACATGTACCTCTATTCAGATTTGGACTAACAGTCTGCGACTGAGCATCTGGAACATCGTTGATCTCGTGGTCTGCCGTAGAAGCTTTTGAACAGATTCAATAGCGGCACGTATGTGGGTGGCAGGCCGCAAGCGCAACCACCCCCTCTCTCGGTTGCGCGAGAGAGAAAGTCAAAAGTCCGCGCGGCGCTCAGCTACGGAATCCGGACATGCAGCCCATCTATTCTTCACACGTAGGCTCGCAAACGAAGTTGGTGACATGCATACGCATGTATTAGCGAGGGAGCTGTATATGTGGAAGATGTGACGGTGGTGCCTTAGTGGATGGAACGGATGTTATTTGTCGATGGTTTTTCCGATCTGGATTTCTTTTTCCCATAACACTGGTTGAGATATTGGGGGGCGAGCTCGTGCCCTTCATTGCCGTGCTTTCCTTCTGGTAGTCTCTGGCATTATGATTCATTACTTGCTGTTTGGAAGGCTGCGTTTGAAGAGAGCTCTGCAACTTACTGAGTTGATGTTGTACAACGCCTATCTCTCGTACATCAGTCATTGCGGGAGATCTAACAAGAATGGGGTTGGAGACTAAGCAGGTCAGTATACCCCACTTCAGGCAGACCATCACAACGTCAGATCTAACATCATGCTGCGCGTCTCTAGCTAATACTGCGTGTCCAAGTATCCTCGGCAGAACCTCTGCGTGGGATTTGGCCCTCGAGCTCGTTCAGTGAATTCCGTACCGAACAACCCTGCGTCGCTAGATTTGTGCTGTGGCAGAGTTACTTCCATGGCACTCGCGTCAATGTCTTACATAGATGGAGACAATCTGACGATCAAAGAGTGTTGTGGATGCAACTCGGCCCTTTGACGGCGCCTCCAATGTGGCCCAGGACTACATGACTCAACTCAAACTGTACATCATATCTACTCCTGCCGCGCGTACTCATGCATGCTGCCCGAAGTTAGTCTGACATGTCATACACGCAAGTGCAACACAGAAAGATTAAAGAAGTACTTATGCATGCTTGTGGAGGTAAAGTATGCCGATGAACAAAATGCTGGTCATTTGCGAGACATCCTAAGCACCGAAAGGGCGATGAAAGTGTTCATACTATGCTATACCAGCTGAACGACACTTTGTGAAGTTGACGAAGAAAAAGAAACAGAAGCTGACTTGACGCCACACTATGTGGTACGAAAAAGCAAAAGATGGTGATGGTACATGAACCCGAAAACGCCTTTTGCACATATCTTCGTGCTACATGCGTGTATCATAAACACCGTACCCATAGAAAAGAACCAAAAGAATAAGAAAAGATGCTTACTCCTCGATGAGCGCACCCAAGATCAAACTCTGAATGACAAACTCCGCACATGTAATCTTGATCTTATTCCCACCAACTTCTCCTTTGACAAGGAGCTCTTCGTGTACCTCAGCGTCGTCTCTCTTTCTCTTCTTGCCCTTCTTTGTCTTGCCACTCGCAATAGGCTTCTCGGTACCAAAGAGAGTAGCAGCAGCTTCGGCGACACCGCCTTCTCCGTTGTCCACATACACCCAATCCCACTTGCCATTGGTGAGCATATCGGATGCGGTGCCGAGATCGGCACAGCGACCGACCGTGGCAGAGCCAAGAGCGTGGGAGAGGAAGACAAATGGTTGTCGCTTTTCGATTTCTTTCTTGGATTTGCCGGTGACGAGGAGGACATTCTGGTCTTGGAAAAGAAAGTCACGACCCTGGATGGTTTGAGCGAAAGTGAGATCTTCGCCAGCGGGGTCGTAGGAAGTCATTGTGCGTGACCGTACAACACCATTTGGATCGAGGAATTTGGACACGCCAGCGGGTAGAAGATACCGCATGAATGGTGCAGCGCGCGACGCATTGAGTGAGTCGTGAATCCAGCGCATATGCAGACATGGGACGTTGAGCGCAAGTGCTTGGATGTATTTTGTGCTGCGAGAATGCGAGTCCGAGATAAGAGCGACGAAGCCCAGATCTTTGTATGCTTGTTTGAGCACCAGTCCAACTGACCCTTCGATGATAGAGGCTGACCTACGGCGGTTCTGGGACGATGTTGGTGCTTCCGCTGGCTCACTCTCAAACAGCTCGTGAAAACCTTGTTCCAAGACCTGTCCGCCATTGCTCTTAATTTGTTTAGCAACAACCTCCTTGTCAACGTCTGCTGCGGTGGAAGTCAGGACAAAAGCCATGTTCGTGAAGACACCACTGCCGGATCGAGTAGTAGATGCTACTGAGGCTGCGCGTGTGGTAACGTCCTTCAGTAGTGACGGTACTGCCGTTCCTCGCCGGGTGAAAGAAGGCGTTGTAAAGGGATCGGTAATAGGAGTGCCAATGTGAGAAGCTGACTTGGCGGGTGAGATGAGCGGAGAGAAGTTGAAAGGTCGATCGCGAAGTCGTTTCCAAAGGCCAGCTGTCAGGTAGATGCTAGCCATGGGCACCGAGATGTGCTCAGCTGACTGCATTGCTCTGCCTCTCGACAAGCTCTCCCTGGGTCGCTCCTCAAGAACTATAGTGGTGTTTCCACGTTGATCAGTAGTGGGGAACTCCTCACCACCGAGATCGTCGATTCTATCCTTGAAACCGACAACAACATAAGTGTTCTTCTTCATGCCAGTCTCGTCCACCTTGACATGATCACCCCGGCGGAGATCTAATGCCCGAACATGAACTGTATCCATTGACGTGGTGTTACCATCATCGTAGCGTATCTGCAACTGGCGGGCAGTTGCACGGCCAATGCATGTGGCAGGGTAATAATGGCTCCCTGGCCAGGAAGCGAACACTCGGTTTGGTACAATGACTTCCCCTGGTGGGGTTACAGCCCGTTGCGGTATGTCCTCATGTGGTCTTTCGACGTTGCTTGAATGTGGTACGGAACTAACGGGCTCGTCTGGCCCCCTATCAGCATCGAGCATCTCGACATCGGCTGATTTGTCGGAGACGATGGCCCGATGCTTCGTAGGCGTAAGTGGAGTGCTCTTCCGAACGCCAAAAGAAGCTTTTGGTTTCGCCGGGGAATTTGCTGGTGAAGACAAGCTCTGTAAGACTTCTCTAGACACCGTTTTAAGAGCACCCTGTCTCTCTTTCTTAGACCTGCTAGATTTTGGTAGGACCTTTGATTTTAGTGTCGTCATCCGTTTGTACGGAGCTTGTGCCGCTTCTCTTTCACGCGTGGCGGCAATAGCACCTTGGTCTTCTCGTGCGAGGACTGATGCAGTTGGTGGAGTATCCTCAAGCGCTTGCTGTATTTGTTCGAGACGGGGTGACGGAGGCGGGTCCGAAAGTGACTCTGTGTCTGTCGTCGCTTTCGGTGGACTGTGAGGGGCGTTGCGCCTGGCGGCATACGTAACCTTGCGCCTCTTCGTTGATAGGGGAGCTGGTGAGATTGGAGCTACAAAAGCATCGTCATCATCTTCGAGACCACTGAGTCGCGGCATTTCAACTTCGTCCTCTGCTGCTGACTGCTGTGTTTCGGGAAGATTGTAGATATCATCAATAGAATGGATACGGTTGTCTCCCCGGATCACATCGCTTTCATTGCCTCTGGAGCTGACAGGTGCCAGCTTGTTTGACTCAGATCTAAAGCGCTCTTCTTGAGCGATGTGGGACGCCTCTGTGCTGTTGATGTCATGCGGTGCAGTGGTTCCGTCCTCCGCAACATCAGTAGGACCCTTGTCAGAAAAGAGGGAGGGCTGTGTCTCGTCGAGAGCATCAGTCTCTGGAACAGTATTCTGACGTCGCATGCTCGGTGGTTTGGGTGGCCTTTTCATCTCGTTATGCTGTGACGGGTAGCGGTCGCGGACGTCTTCCACAAGCTGACCTTGTTCGAACGTCTCTGGATCTCCACGTCCAGTCTCTGGATGCACTTTGCTGGGTTCGGTGACATCTAGTTCCTTATCCAAATCTTCACCGTGGTGCTCTATGGAAGCCTTGTGTTCGAAATCTTGTTCCGCAAGCGGTAGCTCGTCATCATCCTCCATGACTGTATCTTCGTCAAGGGTCGGTGTCGCAGTGTCCCGCTCAGCCACTCCCTCCGCGTACTCATCATAGGTGTGCTCGTCGTACTCCAGATCGTCTTCCTCGACTCGCTCATCGTCGGGTCTCAAGAGGGGAGGGCTGCTCGGTACGCGCTCTTCGCCGTCAGGAGTCTTATCTTCATCTGTACTAGACTTGGGTGGCATTGGAGGCATTGACGAAGAGATGACTTGACTTGTATACCCCGTCTTGGTAGCCATGGTAGTCTGATTGATGCTATATTGGTTCATCGATGGTGACGATGGGAAGCGCAGCGATTTTGGTCGTGGTACACTATCGAAGTCTGCAGTCGCATCTGGTTGCGAGTCCATGACAGCGACAGACTCCCTGCTGCTATGAGGTCGATTTATCTCCCGCAGATGCTGCTGCACTTCTGAGTTGTGTTGTTGTGATTCGCGTTGCAGCTGCGAGGAGGAAATTCCTTGCTGGGTGGAATTCCGTGACGGGTGACCTGAGGGGGTGCGATAGGGGTGCGAAGAAGTCTTAGGAACCTGCACACTATTGTCATTGCTATTGCGTCTCACGGTAGTCCGTGTGGCGTGAATCGCGTTCTGCGACGGATCGTTGGGGTATTGTTCGGTATTGTGCTCATTTACTCCATTCACCGCAATGGTTTGCGACGCCTCGTCCATTGTCTCGTCGTCGTCATCATCATCATCGTTATGGGACTCGCCGTGTACGCCACTTCTCCCACTCTTCGACTTGAGAGGCGATGGTAAACTGACGTCTGCCACGCCCCTCCTCCCGGATCGCGGTACTAATGGTGTGGGTACTGAGATGTGTGATAGGGAGCTAGCGGCCCGGCGGTGGGCATGCTCCTTTGCCTTTTGCGCCTTCACTTTCCTGCTAAGCTCTTGCCAGCTATCCTGCTCTATACTCATGCTGTGGTCGTCTCCGACAGAGTTCTTCCTCCTCTCTTGGGACTGCTTCACCGTGACATAATCGGCTCGTGGCTCGCTGGACGACCGCGCGATAGGATCTGATTTCGGAGTGTCGGGCTGTATGGCTTTGATAGGACTGGAGTAGGCGGGAATTGGACTGGAGTGTCGCAAGTGGCTGAAATTGGGCGAAGGGCGTGTGAATACGACATCCTCGGTGACACCGCCCACTGCAGGCGAGGTAGGCGCCTGGGTATTGTTGAAGGCTTGTGTGAGAGAGATATGCTGTAAGCCGCCATCACCTCCATTGCCAAACGCTGGAAAGAACATTGAGGGAGAGGCAGCGGTAGCGGGTGTGGTATTGATGTGCATAGCTGAGCTGGAGCTGCCCCTATTTCTATTTGCTAATGCCGGTGTTTGAAACTTGAGTGGGCTCGTGGGCGCCATGCTGTTCTGCGCATCTGCAGCTTCATCGGCATCGACTACGGTAGGGCTGGTGGGTGTCGGCATGTGCTCGTCTTGGCTGGATGCGGCCGTATCCATCTCGTCTGTAGGCAGGTCTTCGCCATTGTCGTCGTCCGAATGGTCAAGGAAGAGCGACTTGGGGGCGTTGAACTCTCTGCCCTCGCTTGTGTATATGCCACTCGTCCATGTCTTCAGCATCTGACTATCCGGCTGAGTGTCCCCCGGCGCGTCCATCATATTGAAACTCTGGTGCATCTTGAAAGCCCAGTTCTCTTCTTTTATGTTGCCAGTGGAAGTCGGCGCGCTGTGATGTTTGGGTAGGGCAGGTTTGACATGTTTTGCGGTCGCGGCGCGTCGTGGGGAAAGAGCGCGATTGAACGGGGAAAGCGCAACGGGCGGCAGGTGCAGAGAGGCGTGATCCGGGGAATGGCCCAGGGCCAAGGTGGAAGGAACGCGATTGCCCGAGTGATGGCTCTCGGTCGATGTGGTGAAGTGGAATGGCTTGTCGCTGCAGGCCCGTTGCCTGAGGGCCTGGGAGAGTTGGAATGGGTCCTTGGTGTGGCGTCAGTCAACCAACTCCAGCGATCGGCGACCGGGGTGCGACGCGCCATCCCGGACGCGACGGAGAAGACGGGTACTCACATCATAGAAAAGATCTCCAAGCACTGTGGGGGCTTGCGAGTCTTCCATTGCGAAAGCTCAATACCGGATGCACTTGGTCGCAAAATGCAGCACCCCGCTGTCCACACGTCTTACCTGCAATCAGCCGAGACGGTTACGCGCCAATTAACGCGTAGTCATGTGCCAGTCAGTGACCAAGCGCAGCGCTCCTTCTTTGCCGCTTGAGTGTGGGACGCCATGTTCATTCCGCACCCATACACTACGAACTGATGTATCCGCATTGCTTACCGACCTTTGCTGTGTATAGTGCCCTTTGAAAGACACTAACATACCTTGCGCTATTCACTAATGTCCGGCACATGGCCCACACAAGACTCCTGCATGCAACAGACAGAGTAGCCACAGCTTTTCATACAGATTCCCATAAACCACCCAGTCTAGCTGCCCTGAATGGTCAGAGGTGTCCTTGCCATGTCCTCTGGCAACGTGGTTCAAATTCATTCAGCTTAATTCACGGGCGAGGATATGCAAAGAAACAACTCGTGTCATCCAATTGACATAGACTTTGTACAGGTGTTACTCGACCTCCTCGCCATCCTGTCAAGATGTGCTCCACTCCAAATCTCACACATCACTCGTGTTCTAGTGTTCTTCTCCTTCTCCTTCTCCCTCCCTGACTTCATCCTCTATCTCTCCCGCATCTCCATCTCATGCCCTTTAGTCCTCTTCGTTCCCTCATTCCCTCAGTCGCTCCCACAGCAAATACTGCAATCTTATCCGAGGAAAGTGTAGTACAAGCTGAATGCGACGGTCAAGCCAACAGCGGTCCATCCAGTGCGGATAACCTGTTGGTTCTTGAAACCAATACCGACGTCCCAGGCCAGATGCCTCAAGCCGTTGAAGCTGTGGAAGAAGAAGGGGAAAGCGTAGAACGCCTTCAATCCGGCCTTCACAGCCGCTGGCCAAGCAGCGACAGTGGCTACCATTGACTGCGTCTCAAGGTGCCATCCGGTGTATGGGGCAATCAGGTAGGCGATACCGAAGAGGTAGAGGGAACCTGAGAGGGTAATGCCGGTGATTCGGTTGAGCGACGAGGCGTACCAGGTGATTTGGGGCTTGTAGATGGCCAGGTGGGGGGAGACGGGGCGGTTGACACGCTGTTTCGCGAGGATCTCGGCGGCTTCAGACTGCGAGGCGTGTTCCGTTGCTGCAAGTCTGTATTATGCATCGTCAGTCTCGCTTTGCGCATGCATGGCAGTCATCACTGGAGTGGTCGGGGAGAGCTTGATGCTATTATGACATACCTCCGCTGGACCATGCGTCCCGCAGGTTGTACCCTCAGACTGGGCGCGGCGGCCCGTCGCAGACCAAGCTGAAATACCCGCTGAGAAGCCATTGTGTAGTTTCTCCGATGCCAATCGACAGAGCTGTCAAGTGTCGTGTGGTGATGGTCGACCGTCTATGATGCGCAACGCCGCCAGCCCAAATCTTCCCGATTCCCGAGGTCCCCCTACGGCCCAATCAGCAGCTGAGCATTACGCGACTTAGTCATCCACTTTGCGGACACCCGATATTTTCTCGCGTGCGCGCTGCCAACTTCCTTTCCTTCACGAACCTCGATATCGCCGGCAATGAGCGCTTGCGTGCTGAACTGCGGGAATGACGGCTCATTTTGTCTGCTGGCGTTATGTCAGTGGATGGGGCTCAGGAGGGATCGGAGAGGGATTGCCTGTATTAATCGCTTGTGTTGACCAAGACTATGTCTGCACGAGTTTCATATCAAGGCTACATATTGTGTTTCTGCGCTGTGATTGTCGCTGTCTTACTGCATGATGCAGACCTGATGACATCGTTTGAGGCAAAGCTTGAAGATGATGCCCTACGACATCCTAGCCATGCTGCGTCGCGCTTTTTCTAGCCAACCCATCTTCCTGTCGCATGAGCTTGACGCGAAGTTTCTGACTAAGAAGCGCCGTCTTCATCTTCATCTTTTTGAATACCATGTCTTTCGATAAGCCAGATGTCAAGGCCTCAAGACATGCGATGACGGTTGGATCGAAGCAACGTTTCCACACTCGGTGATTGCAAATTTTCTTCCCCTTGAACCGCGTACCTGCTGCGCTTTTTGCAACCCTGCAGGCGGAACAACGTAAACTCTTTTATCTGTTCATCACATGTGCAGCGATAACGCCGGCACCCACATATATTGAAACCGCAAATGGCGCCTCTCAAACAGACCCTCAGCACTGACGCCGGGCTTCCAGCCGGCTCGTACATCTACAAGATCATTTCGACAGCGCCACGACAAGACCCTCTCACATACTCCCTGACCGATCAATTAGCTTCCATATCTTCAGACGACTCTTTGCGCTTTCATACTGCAGACCTGAGACCTGATGGCGTGATTACGAACGCAAATGAAAACATAACATGTTTGGAGAGAGCGAATGATACGCCTAGCAACATTGTCACAACAGCGGGAAGAGATGGATTAATAAGATTCTGGGATAAACGAAGCAAGCAAAAAGCTCTGCAAATCGAAAGCCGTGAGTGACAGTGACAACACTGGTCTGGCGAAGCATGAGGAATAGAAGGCTGACCGTCAGCGTAGCGCACAAACTCGTCTCAGCGTTGGTTTGCGATGCAGAAAGAAACTTCGTCGCTGCTGGCATCGAAAACCCCGAAGACGGTCCTAATAGCTCACCAGTATACATTTGGTATCTCGATGTATCTCACTTTGATTAGTACCATATCCACTAACCCAATACTAGGGACCAGCGCAACCTATCAGCGCCTCTTCGTTCATACGTGGATTCCCACACTGACACCGTGACAAATCTCTCTTTGCATCCTTCTCACCCTACTCTGCTACTATCATCTAGCACGGATGGTCTAATCAACATCTTCGACACTGCTCAAGCTGACGAAGACGATGCTTTGTACCAAGTTGTCAACCATGGATCGGCTGTCGCACATGCAGGGTTCATGTATCCTGGCACCGACATTTACGCGATTGGCACGGATGAGACGATCAGTTTTTTCGCATTGCAGAGCCAGAAAGAGGAGGAAGAGGAGCCGGCGCCGAAAGTGTGGGGCGATGTTAGGGAAGGTTTGGGGTGTGAGTATGTGGTAGATCTGGGATGGGCTGGGCAACAAGCTTTTGTTGCCGCAGGGAAGCATAGGTACGTCGTTATCCGAGTGCTAAAGCACCAAGACAGAGCTGACTTGTCGCAGCGAGAGTCTTCTCAACTTCATCCCTATTAGTAAGGGCACCAATGGGCCTCTGGACTATAGCTTCGATGTCGATAAGAGCATAACCTTTGCGGGTGCTCACGGCGAAGAAATCGTCCGCGATGCATTCACTGATGTTCACGTAGGCATATCCCCTTGGCTGAAATTCGATTCTTCATAGTTAACAACCTTTACAGACCAACACAACATACACATGCGGCGAAGACGGTCAAGTTCGGGCCTGGAAACCCTCAGAAGAAACCGGAACGAATTTTGATGAAGCGGCCGGATCGGCGAAGAAGAAGCGCAAGGAGAAGAAAGAGAAAGCAAGATTCAAGCCATACTAGGATCTGGTATGAGGTGACATTCTCGATCACTCGGACAAATGTATTATCTTCGACATGGACTATGCGAATCTTTCTGATCGCTCGGGCAGCAGCGAGTACGGGCATGATCATCGTGAGCCCAGAATTTGCGCAGGCACTGTCATCTGGCATGATGCCTTGAAAAACATTTCGAATACTACCACAAATTGGAAGATTCATAACATCATCATCAATGGTCGTTGGCGCCTCAAGATCATCAACCGGACGCAACTCGTGCGTGTCACCCAAAGCACAGAATGGTTGCTCAACAAGGGTGGCCTCAAACAAGAAGTTAAAGCTCATCAGTTGTTGTTTGGCAGTTTGCATAGCACCTTTTCATGCCATTTTGCTAGTCAGCGAACCCTAACCGCGGATGCTCTTGCTCACAGAATGAATCGTATTAACATGACTCATTTCTTCGTTACACACACGTCGCGCGAAGAGGCTCTCCTCTTTCGAGTCGCCTACAAGATGAATAGGAAGATTGACGGTCTCGACGCAACATCCGACACCACTGCGATCGTCAACGTAGTAGAAAGCCATAAAAGCTGTTTACTAAGTGTCTTAAGCCTCTCAGGTGAATTTTTCACAAAAATCCCTTCTCGCAGACGTTGTGCAATAGAGAAATGTTGTAAACATTGTGGAAGACGTGATCTCAAACCATTAAGGGTTGGATCGATACCACATTATCGATACGTTCGAGCTGAGAGAGGGCACAGAGGGAGAATACTATCTTCTTTAAAGGGTCACAGCTGGGCGATTGAGTTTGCAAGTGTCGATGGAACGGTACAGAGAACGATCGAAGGGTTGGAAAGCGGATGAGAGGCAGCATCACCGACTGCGTGAGATATTCGGTAGCGGAACTGAATTTGAGACTGTGGTACTAGACGAGTGAATCAGCGGGTCGCCCTAACAAAGGACTTTAAATAGCAGGAATCACGAGAAAACTCAGCACTGAACCTATTGGATGCGTAAAGTGTAGTACAGTGCAGCGCCAAGCATACATCGTCGGAGTAAGCCCTCGACAGAACCCTCGGTTCTCGCTCCCCCACCCACGACGGAAGCTAACGTTTCAGCCCAGCCACCCAAACAGGTACAGCATAACCGTTTCATCCCTCCATCCCCTACCATCATCAACCCGACGTCTCGCAAAGCGCCTAGAAGCATTGTTCCTGTATGATCTGCGTATCGTGATATGCCTCGCCACAAGGGCGCCTGAGCGCCAAGGTATCAATTCTCTTCATGCGCCAGTCTCCGCCAGGCTCAATGTAGGCTTGTGGCCGAGTTCTCAAGGCCGATGCAACCGATTGTATTGTTTGGTGTTTGTCTCGTGTGTTTTCTACCGGTGGGAGTTTTGCGCAGAATGAGAGGACGCGAGATGCAATACGGATGTTGCGGCCAACAAGGTAATGCGCCTGCATCGTGAGGTTTTTCTTGCCGAGGCAGCAAGCAGCCAGCTTCCTGAGGCTTTGTGTATAAGAGGTGCCTGGTGTCGCCTGAAGTAATAGCCTCATCAGCATCTTCAACTACAGTCTTCTCTACTACTCTCTACTTCGCTCTATTCAATTCTTTTCTTCCGCTGGTCGGTTCTTGGTATCAATAATCACTTAAGATAAACACTATTACCGAAACCTTCAAAACAACAAACAACAAAACAATCCAACCGCCAAAATGAAGTTCACCATCTCCGCCGTTGTTCTCGCTCTCTCTGCTTTCGCAGCTGCTATGCCTCAGGGCGCCAACGCCAACCGTCCCGTGCCTGAGGGCGCTTGCTGTGTCGCAAACACCAGCTTGAAGCAGGATGTCTGCACTGTCAACGGAGTTAGCGGTCGCTGTGTTCCCGACAGCATCAACAACTGTAAGTTTCCCATACATCCCGATCTACATCTAAGTCGCCCAAGCTAACCAATTTCATACAGGCGGCGCCCAATTGACCTGCATCGAGGACAACCGACTGAACTGCGACCCCAACACTCTGGAGAGGGGTCGTCCTCTCTGCCGCCGCATCCAGGGCGCGTAAACGACTAGTATTAGGTCTAGTGGTTGAAGGAAAAGTAAAAATGTACATATTATACAGATCAGTATGAACTGAAATAGACTTAGTGGTGGTAGGAGTAGCTGTAGTGCCCGGGTCCTGTAGTAGTATCGGCTATGTTGGACGACAATGAAGATGCTGTATCGCATTATCAACTTTTTTCTGTTTGTTGTTGTGATCCTGTGTTGTGGCAATTGTGGGTCTGGATAATTTGGAGAGGTATGATAGTCCATGTCCCATGTTATAACACCTGTGGACCTTCCATGACATGTTATGAGCTAGCATGAAGCCAAATTTAGTTCATGGTACAGTAGAATGATTGAACTTTGAGTCAATTTCCACCTCCGCGACTTGATAGAAGACATCTGAAACACACCGTCTCTCTAAACAAGACACATCTACAGGCCATATGTAGTTGCCATAGCCGGTCATCTGCTACATATATGCGATGAAGCTTGAGTAGGGCTGTAAGCCTGGACCTAAACACGAGGATAGTGATGTCGCCTTCGGGGTTGCTGAGGCCTGAGGTTTGTACGTGTCAGTAATCGGGGCTGTGCTTTGGGGTACGGTACGATTGACATGGCTTTGGTCGTGTTTCGTTGGAGGTTGCTTGAATGGTAACCGTGATGCCGTGGTTGTCGGCCGTACTTGGATACCCACCTAGGTAGCGTCGCGAGAGAGACCGAACGTGATTTACTGCTCCGCTAGAACATTGCACATCTTGGCGGTATCACGATCGTGCGTACTATTCGGGTAACCATATGTACACCGAATGGTGGATCAGTAGCGAATTCGCGAGCGTGCTGGCTTGGTGGGTGTTTATTCTTTTGACGTGTCGGATCCGCACTGTGGGCAACGCCGTCGATGATGATCGCTCCGCCGAAAAGCCGATATCCCCGCATCGAAAACAACAAATACTGTTGTAGAAATCGAAGAAATTGGGGAATTTAAGATGCCCGGTTGTCACGGCAAGGGCGAGAGCGGAGGATATCCACGCAGGGTTCTCCAGTAACGCCAGGGGCTACCGTGAATCGATATTGGGAAACACGAAGCTTGCTTCCAGTCTCTCACCGTTGCCAAGTTAATTCATTACTCACAAGGACGGCTTCCTTCTTACGACTGGCTCATGATTAACTGGTTGCGAAACACTGTTGACGCAGTGACTGGAACTGATAAAGATGACTTCGTACCCGATCCCAAAACAGCCACCCAGATGAAGTCGTGAATCAGATGCACAGCGACTTCGAGAAGCACTTTTCGGATGATAAAGGAAATCGGAGGCCTCTTCACCACAACGTTCGGCTTTGGCGCTTCCCCCCGCATGAGGTTGCGGTATTTCAAATTTCATCAGTGGAGAAATCCAAACCATCAACATCCGTCGTAAACCAGCCTTTCATATTCTCAGCGGAACTGTACACAGCGGATCGGACGAATTTACTAGCGAAATATGGTATTCCACAATTTTCCGTTTCTTGGTCCTCAGCGCAAACAGTAGCGCCAAACTCATCACCGCCGCAGCAATCAACAGCAGAGCAATCAATGCCGCAGAGATCACCGCCTTTCTCCATTAAAGCATCGGAACTACAATCTATGCCTGCTTATAAATCTATCATAACCCAGCTGTCTGTCCTATTTCGACCTGCAAAAAGGTAGCGTGCAGCATATTCGGGCGCGAAAGTTAAGTCGCCGTTATTAGAAACGAAGGGCATAATTAAGGAAAGCCTCGATCAGGTGATGTCTTCTAGAGACACCAAAGTAGGTAGTGCGCTGAGCAATGGTGGCTCAATCAACGGTCAGTCGCAACGCCTTGCGCCTATAGATACTTCTACGCTAGCGAAAGCCGATACTCAATCTCCTGCGACGCCTGACACAAATGAAGAGTTACATCAGTGGATTCGCAAAATGTACTTTGAAATCGGGTTTCATGAAGCCACGTGCAGTTTCATCGGCTGGCCGAAATTCGTCGACAAGGTCGTAGCGCAAGAGCCGGATCAAACGAAGCATACGCAACTCAGGCGAGCATTGGAATTGTAAGCAAGACTCAAATCTTTTTGGAGCTACCTCACTAACTAGCTTGAGGCTTCGTCCAGGATCAAAACACAAGAACAGTCTCCCTCAGGTGACAGATGTCCAAAAGTTGAAGGCCAGGGCTCGTCGTGAGCGATTACAGAATGCTAAAGGCCCAAAATCACGACCGACTGCGACAGACTTTCCAACACAGCAACTCACGACTTCAGCGCCTAGAACAATATCAGTGTCACCCCCGAGATCGAAAGATCTTGCGCCGCAAGTGTTGACATCGCAGGCGTCTTCTGCAACACAAGCGTTGGGATCGCATCTCTCGGCAACAAGATCAGTACCACCGCAGCCTACAGTTCCTTCACCCATCCAGGCTTCTTCCAAGACAGTACCTATAGCCAGAAGTCAATCCTCGGCGCCTTCGTCTGTTGCGTTGCTAACGGTCGTAAAACGCGATCGGCCAGAACTAGATTTAAGTGACATGGATGATCTCGTTCCAAACGCATATCGAACCAATAATCCCAAGGCGACTGTCAACGGAGTTGAGAACGCGCCGTTGTTATCGGGCCCTGTGGTCGTTCGACACGTGAATGATCTAGTTCCTCAATTCGGTTACATCGGCAATTACCCAGATGAAGCCGGACGAGGAGTCAGGGTTTTCCATAATACTAATGTTCCATTTTCCACGTTCATCTGCGGTGTTCAGGGAAGTGGCAAAAGCCATACTACAGCTTGCATGCTCGAAAATGCATTGATCCCGTCCAAACAGCTTGGCCGCTTGGAAGCACCTGCTTGTGCAATGGTGTTTAGCTACGGAAGTTGGAGCACCGGTGGATCAGGATTCAGTGTCAGCGAAGCTGTGCATTTGGCTCATGAGAAACGCGAGTTTCCCGGGCAGAAAGTACGAAGAATCACCGTTTTGGTCTCTGCTGACAATGGAGCAATTAGAAGCTGCTATGAAGATCCGATTCGCAACGTTCGTGTCGTTCCGTTCAAACTCAACGCAAGAGCTCTCGACATCACTGCCATGCGCGCATTGATGGGGGTCGGTGATAAGAGCCCTACACTTTACATGAGCCAGGTCGAGATGGTACTTAGAAAGATATCGTCTGCAAGCAAGGATGGATTACTTGACTACAACTTATTTATTAGGGAAGTGAAGAAGCTGGACCTGAGTAGGGAACAGAAGCAAGCCCTTGACCAACGTTTGACAATGCTTGAGTCGTTCCTCGATCGGGACGGTAAAGCGGCAGAACCGGAGTTTCTCCCAGGCGAGATGATTATCATGGATCTTTCTGATGCCTTCATGACATCTAGTACAGCCTGTGTTCTTTTCAAGCTAGGGCTGGACCGCTTCCTACAGTCACCCATCAAGAACAAGATGGTCGTGTTAGACGAGGCGCACAAGGTCTGTTTTCTTGAGGTTCAATCACAATACTCTTGCTGACACAAAATCAGTACATGCTTGATAGTCCTGGGTCGAAGTTTCTCACGGACAGTCTCGACAACATCATTCGTCTCCAACGGCACTGGGGTACCCGCGTCATCATCTCCACGCAGGAACCAACTGTCTCTACCGCACTCATTGCACTCTGCTCTGTCACCGTCATTCATCGCTTTACAAGTCCTACATGGTATGTCGCACTTAAAAAACACATCGGCCCCATGGAAAACGACAATACTCTCATGCAACAGATCGAAGGATTAAACACTGGAGAAGCGTTAGTATATGCTCCCAGCGCAGTGCTTGGGAGAAATGATGACGACAGCTTAGTAAAAGCTACGGGTCAGCTGCTCAAGATTACTATCCGGAAAAGGATAACACACGATGGTGGGGAATCGATTATGGCCATGTAACTAGCTGCATATAGTTTGCAATTGCACCAGTCTAGTTCAAACTTAACTTTGAGGCAGTCACACTGAGAAGCATGATTGATTGATTGAAGCCGGAGAGCTCATTTTCGCCCACTTCTGGCTCTTGGCAAACTGGCGTATGCGAAGAAGAGTCTACGGCATGTTCTTGTTTGGCGCTCCTTGGCCCAACTTGAAGTAACCTGGGTGAAGCTTCTGGAACACCTGAGCAGGGTCGTACTTCTTGCTCACAGCGATCAGCTTCGCCACATTCGCCGATCCGTAACTTGCGAGAGGGTCCTCGAACTCGCTCGCGTAGTTCATATAGATGTAGTCGTTGTCCAAGTCCTTGCCCTTTGCATAAGCCTTGACATTTTTCATGACAGTCGAGAAGAACTTGAGAACAGTGGCATCATCCGAAGCCTTTTTCCACCAGGCACTCATGTTCATGACAAAGTATGGGCCCTTGCCGGCGTCGAGACCTAGCGCATTACCACCGTTCTTTTGCATACCTTTGAGTTGGCCTTCGGTGATAGCCTGGATAGAAATAAATGGCGAAAGACCTTCGACAGCTTGAATCTCAGGCAGAAGCGTGTAAAAGGTATCAACGAGGTAAGTGTAAAGCTCGCGGTCGACTTTGAGGGACACATCCCACATCGTTTGACGATTACCGAGGGCTTCCTCTGCTCTACCGCCGTTCATCTTCATGGTCATGTTGGCCAGCGTACCAAATGCTGTGTCGTCCATCACAGGAGAAAGAGCTCGGATCTCATCGAAAACAGGAGGATCAGCGACAGGTTGAGCATAGTGTGTTTGGACTATCGCAATCTTTCCAATGCTGGGAGTGAAACCAAAGGACTGTGTGTGGTTAGAACCTCGCCGATGCACACACCGAAAGTAGAGGATACGTACAACAATCTCTGCAGCATCTGTATCCTTAGAAGACCCAGTGACGGCGAAGTTGTAAAGAGCGTCAAGCACGCTGTTGAAATTGTTTTCCGTAAAGATGCGCTGGCCACCCCACATCTGGCCAAGCGGAAACGCATCGAGCTTGAAGTTGGTAACGATGCCAAAGTTTCCACCGCCGCCCCGAAGTGCCCAGTAAAGGTCTGGGAATGCCGCAGGGGTAGCGGTTACCACGAGGCCAGAGGCTGTGACAACTTCGTAGGCGGCAACGTTGTCACAGGCCCACCCCACCTTGTTGGAGAAGAAAGAAATACCACCACCCAATACAAGACCTGGAACACCAACAGGGGCCATCTAAAACAATGTTAGCAGAGCTCCATGATGCCATTCCTAGCTGGACTCACTCTGCCGCCAACGACTCCGAGGCCAAACTTCTCCAATTTATTGTAAACATCGACCCACAAGTTTCCAGGACCGACATTAGCATACTTTTTGTCATTCGAAGCCGCAACAGTGTTAAATCTCTTCATCGAAACGGCGATGCCACCTTCAATGCTGGATGCACCAGCAAAGGCAGCATGGCCACCACCCTTGACAGCAAAGGGGCACTGCGTCAAACGAGATATCAAGACCAAAGATGACACTTCGACTGTGCTTGAAGGCTCAAAGATACATCTAGGATGCAATTCCCCCTGTTGCGCAGCCCAATATGTGCTAGTGAAGGTGTCATAGGTTGGGGTTTGCTCCGATAAAAGCTTTTCGCTACCGTATATGAGCTTTAAGGAAGAGCACTATCGATCTGTCAGTGCTTTTGGCATCATGTGAGGCTACTAAAGAGGTGACGCACAGCAATCGAGCAACCACCAAGGGATGTTCGTTCCACCAAGCCCGAAAGCTGAGGGATGGCGGAGACATTAACGCCGTTTGCGATCAAAGCTTTAGTCACGTTGAAGTTTGCGGGCTCGAAGACCCCTGTTTGAGCTGAAACGAATGCCACGAAGGCGCCAAGGGCAAGGAAGGATTTCATCCTGGGTTCGGTGGGAGAGAAGAAGAAACTTGGGCGTGATCCAAGACACTGGTTGTTATGGAGTGCAGGTTCGATCTAATTTATTCCACTACCTAGGTACGGTTGGTAGATCTGCGTCGGACAACGATTGGTGCGCTCCATCTGCAGCCCTTCATCCTTCTTTTCTTAGCAACCCGTCCCCGGCTGCAACCTACGACTCAGGAGCCATCGTACAGTAGTGTATGCAGTAGGGCTGCTACCGCAATATAAACACTGCAAGCGAGCTCGAAGGAATTCCTTTCTGGAGATGGCTCGCGTTCTTGTGTTGACTAAAGCTTGTCTCCCGCCACTACGTGCGGCGCCTCGAACCTCCTATGTGGTACCCCAGCCATTGGCACTGCCATATCTTTGAAAGCGGAAACACAAGTGCAAACGAGTTGCAGATTTTAGACTCATACCAACGGCAAGCACCTGTGGCTCGATGTAAGTGTAATGGACATACTGTGGATGAAGACGTGGTAGTGTTGAACCAACGACGGGTTGCCATGCAAATCAGGCCTCCTCAGGAAGACCCCAAGGCAATTCTACACACTCATGGACGTACCTACGCCGAGATAGCGGAGATCGACCCTGGATGCCAAGCCGCTAAGGAACTCATACTGGTTGCGCGGGGGAATTTCCTACCATGTCCCCACCCATGCCGACAGCGAGTGCGGACCGTTGTACTTACGTCCGTTTGCCTCCCCGTACTTTCTTCGAGCATAGTTTGTACATCAATGTATAGTTTTTGTAAACATTCTTTGCGCTGGCCTTGCATTCATGGCTCATTTGCCACATATGCTCTTTACGTCCCGAATAGGGTGAGGACTTTGTCAAACTCTAGTCATCTGCACCTACAAGGAACGTGTTCCTGCCTCACAGTGTGCAGGGGCGCTGTCCCGCTGTGCCGTTCCGAACACTGGTGGCCGAGTGGCCATTAGGATGCATGCCGCGAATCCCAAAGGCACGGTTGCAACGTCCCTCATCGGGTGCACTTTCCGTGAGTTCATCAGGATGATAATCTGCAATGACATAGTCAATTCGGTCCTGGCAGCTTATTCCAATCCGTTGCGCTGCATAGTTAGCATGACAGCCGATCGGGAGGCGTTTAGTCGACTCTAAGCAGTCATCCACTTGCATCGCCTCCCGTTGTTGCACGATTGGTAGAAATTGGCATGTTCCAGTCCGCCCGCTGAACGTGGGATGAAGGATTGAGCCTCACTCATTTTTCTTATCAGTCAGACGTCCGCTAATACGCCCGTTGTTGATCTTTCGATCTTGCCAAGCGAGAAGACATGCAATCCTTCTTCTCAGATCACACTCCATTGTCAACGTACCCCATGGTTCTTTTTTCCATTGCCACCGATTATCGCTGGAGGGTTTTACAGGTGCTAGTCATGACGGAGTGGGTTTAGAAAAACAGCATTTTGAACGACAGGCACGGGTCGTGAAGACCGTTGTACGAATGGAAGCTGCTTACGAGGAACGTCTTCCTTGCCACGAGCTTCATTTATCTTGATACGCCAACGATTGTTTGTCTCTACTCGATAGTACGTTTCTCAAATCCTTCTGAGGCATCCAACTATCCATCATGTACGCAGCCTCGAAGGCGCCGGTTTCGAAGGATGTTCTTCTTCGTACAAATATTGTTATGCTCCTTCTGACATCTGGATTTGTTCTTACGCGCGCTGTGCTGCAGATCGTCAAACGAAAACCTTTTGAGTTGCCCGATTTCTTCGTCTACTTTGCTTTCTGCTTGTTTGTCGCACTATGGGCTTGTTACCATGTCGTTGCGCCATCGATATACAGAGCGTATGCAGTTCTGGAGGGAAAGACTGAACCGTACGCCACGATGAAGGACGATGCTATAGCGATGTTGAAGTTCCTTGTTGCTGGCCAAATGTGCTTCTACACACTTCTCATTTCGGTCAAAATGTCGTTGATGACGCTGTACCGCAAGCTGCTCACCGGACTGCCGAGGATCTACAGAAATATATGGTGGAGCATAGTCGCCTTTTGCGTGCTGGTAAGTACTAAAAGCCAAACCTTCTATCACAGTCACTGAATGGAGCTAAAGAACATCTAGGCGTGGGTTGGTAGCATCGTTAGCACTCTCACTACATGTGACGATCTCAACGCCGAGTTCAGAGAGGGCCAATGCGGAGGAACTGCCAATGAAGACCAGAGGGTTATTTTCAGCCTCTACTTCGCGTACTCCGTTGATGTGGCAACTGATCTAGCTGGTAAGTTGAGCAATTGCAGAAGATCAGAGTAGTGTGCTCATATTTGTAGTCATGTTTCTGCCACTACGTCTCACATGGAATCTTCAGATGCCTCGCAAGCAAAAAATAGGCATCTTTGTATTGTTCGGTAGCGGTTTTATTTGCATCGCTTTTGCAACTATACGTTGCTTACAAGTTGGTGTGGATGGCGATGGAAAGGCTACGACGCCAGAACCTAAATGGTTGATGCTATGGACTATACTGGAATGCTCAATAGGTATAAACTCTCTCTTAACCCGTTGGATTGGGAATGCAACTGATTTACTTGGTAGCCATAATGATTGCCTGTTCACCCGCCTTCGCATCCTTCATTCGGAAGTACATGGATTCGACAAAGCCATCGTATAACGCTCAAGGCTATTTGAAACAAGGGACCGATGAGATCAGAATGAAGAGCATCGTCAGTTCCTCAGGCCGACGCAACCGCGACGCCGCGGACATATACTGGGAAGATGCACATAGTAGCCAGGAGGAACTTGCAAACAATGCCGGGCGTATCATGGTTAAGACGACAGTGCACCAGAACGACGAGATTACCAGCCACAATTCCAAACATGGGGTAACCAGCCAGTCTTAGACATTGGAATCGTCTAGCGAAGGCAGGAAAGTAAACAGTACTCTTGTGCAATATTGTCGAGGTTGATAGGTCAATATATACACAGCTCTTAAGCTTGTATCACACATATATACAAGTATCAATCCAAAAGGCTTGTTCAAAAGACAGGGAGCGAACCGGACCCTTGTATTTGCGGCAGAAGGGAAATCGTCATCAAAGAGACCGTTTTGATAGATGAATAGACTCCCTTTGGATTTTGTCTTCCAGCATAGAGACAGCTATCTCTCTTAATTATCACTGAAGATTGTTGAACATGTGAAATGGCTTAGCTGTTAAACCAATCTACGCCCCTTACCATCTTGTCGCATATATAGCCAGTGACAAGTGCATACGTTCCCTTATGCAGGATGTCGATGACCTGCTCGTTGATCGGCCATGTCCAAGGAGCCGCTGACACATTCGCGGTAGTCTCCATCAATTGATCCAGCATGATGCGAAGACCCGTATGCATAAAGACAGCAACCGGTCCGATGACACCGTAGTAAGACATGACTGCTCGGAATGGTCCAGCAAGCATTCCCATGCCAAAATGATGTGCATGGTTCAACAGGAAAGTGTGACGCTTGTAGAATTCCGGTGAGACGCCTAGATGGTTGCCCATTGTTCGTGCGGGTACGTAGGAATCCGGGCGACCAGTGAAGAACTGCTCGATTTTGTTCGACCCAGACATGCTAATAATAATTCGTCAGTCGTAGGGTAATCACCAGAGCACCATTGACTAACACTAAGGCTCCTACAAACCCGGCACCAACTCCGATAGCGACGGCGCGACCGAACCCAACCTGCGGAAATTTGGGAAAGCTTGATTTTGCATCTGGATACGAGACTGTACCGGTGGGGGTGTGATACTGAGGCATGTTTGCTACACGTCCGTTGACGACAGGAAGGGAGGATACGTATCTGGTGTGGAGAAGTGAAGAAGTAGAGGCTTAAACTCTCGTTGCCGTTTGTTGTTAGCATTTGACGTTCGCGTTGCGACGCAGGATTGTCGTGGGTGACCAACGATTTTGCTCACTTTGACGTCACGCATCGTCAGATTTCCTGGCTGCGCGGAACCACGGCACTCACATTGGACCTCATGATACAGTAAAACCACCAACTAGACAGTCATGCGTTCCATTTTGAGATCTCTTGGTTCTCCATAGAGTGAACAATAGCCTACTGACCATATTAGCAACGCATACCAGTAGTGTCTACTAGGAAAGTCGATGCACTCTCTCTCAGCCAAAAGCAGCTCAAGGTGTTGATATGATGAGAATGGGGAGAAACGATGCGGTCTCGGTCGCAGACGCTTCAGTCTCAGTACAAAAGTGTACAGCCCACGACGTCTGAGTCTACATGTTCACTCGCACATCCTATCAGTTGAGTTATTCGCCTAATCTCCTGAGAAGAACCTGACTCACATTGAGATGAAGGGTTTTGGAGACAGAGATTGTAGGTCATAAAAAGTAACTGGGTTCACGTATTCATCTCCGTGCGCAGCAGTGCATTGGGGTGTCTTGATCTTGACTTTATATACGCTCTACTTTCTTTCATCCTATACACCATGGCCTTTGTTCAGTCGCAGTGCAGTGCTACTCACACGTCTTGACATCTCAGAGCTCAATGTTCATGACCATGGTGCTCATGCCCCGCACCCTTCTCCGCAAAGTCAATCTTCCACCCCCTAGTAATGAACACGCGCGGATCCCTTACTACCGCGTACGCGGACTTCTTGCCCTCGGCAGCATGGAACTCAAGCGGTACAGGTTTCCTCCTCTGCGTCTCCTTCTCGCCTTCCTGCATGACAACGACCTCAGCCTTGTTCTTCCAGGCCTTAGGCGCGCCAACAATGATGATCTTCTCCACGCGCACCTTCTCCATGGTTTTAAGGTATTTTTCGCACTTGACAGTACGCTTGTTGGAGTCGAGGTTGGAGGAAGTAAGGATCTGACGGGTGCCATCGAAGGAGAAGCGGCGGTGGATAAAGGCGCCCATTTCATAGTCGAAGGTCTCGCCGTCGTCCACGTACAGGGTTCCTGCAGCATTTCCGTCCTTGTCGAGTGCGACAACGAGGGTGAAGGGGTCGTATTTCATAAGACCAGAGGATCGACGAGGGCGGTCACGGCGTGGGATGACATGACCTCCCTGCATAAGCAATGGAATCTTCTCGAGGGGAGCTGGAACAGTGTGGTGTCCTGCACCGCTGTAAGTGGTGAAGTCGAAGTAGTCATAGTAGGGCTGGTCGTCCGCAATGTAGATAGAGACACTGTCGGCGCCCTCCTTGGTAACTGGCTTGGCAAGGAGACCGGTGGAACCAATGTAGAGCTGGTCGTCGACTTCAAAACCACGTTCATCGTCAGGGTGTACCCAGAAGTTGGGCCGGATAATGGGTGCGCCAGTAGTGTGAGCCTCGTGGAAAGCAGTGTACCAGGCAGGGAGGAGCTGGTATCGAAGACGCAGAGCCTGAGTAATAATCTCGGTGTAGGGAGAGCCGGCAACATATGGCTCACGGCGACGAGTGTCGATGTGAGCATGGCCGCGGAAGAAGGGGTAGTAAATGCCAGCTTGATACCAGCGAGTCAAAAGTTCCTTGCTCGGGTTACCGAAGAAGCCTCCAACGTCTGCGCCGCCGAAGGGGAAGCCAGAGATACCCTGGTTGAGCACCATAGGGATGGAAGCCTCGAGATGGGTCCACTCAGCCTGATTGTCGCCAGTCCACATGGCAGCAGTACGTTGACTGCCAGAGTAGAAGGCTCGAGTAAGAACGAAGGGGCGACGAACCTCTCCCTTCTTGCGCTCGGTGATGGCTTGGTAGGTCGCGTTGTGGAAGGTCATGCCGTTGATGTTGTGAACGTCGCGATGTTCCCAGTTACCATGGTGAAGGTTATCCTTGGGCATAGTTGTTTCAGGGCCGTTGAACACCGAGGGCTCGTTCATGTCGTTCCAGATGAAGGTGTTGTGGGCGGTACCCTTGAACTTGTCGTAGTTGAACAAGCCCTTCCACCAGTCGATGGCAGCTGGGTTAAAGCAGTCGATCCACATGGAAGAACCAGGCCAGCACCAACCCTCGTACTGGTTACCATCTTTGTTCTTGACAGCCAGGTCCTTCTTCTTCAGCTCGTCAATGATGGGGTAATCGTGAGTGTTCTTAATGTGAGGATCAATGATAGCAACAAGCTTCCTGTCGCGCTTGTCAAGCTGCTGCTGCATTGTGTCGGGATTGGTAAAGGTCAGAGGATCCCAGGTGAAGTACTTCTTCTCCTGTGTGTACTCAATGTCGAGCCAGATGACATCGTAAGGAATGTTGAACTTATCAAACCTCCTGTCAACGTCTTTGACATCCTCATCGGTAACGTAGTTCCATCGACACTGGTGGTAGGCGATAGCGAAAGACTGAGGCATGGCCGTGTAGCCAGTCAGCTCACCATACTGGCGAGTGAGATCCTGAGGAGTAGGTCCAAGAAAGACGAACACGTCCAGGAGACCACTCTCGGACATCCAGTGAGTCTCAGTATCGGTATGACCTTCAACACCAAGAGCGAGTGGGTTGGCGGTGTTCCTCTTCTTGGTGACGTCGATCCAAGTCTCTGCACCGTTGAGCCAAAAGACACCGACGGTGGAGCCTTTGCGGTGGGCTTGCATGAAAGGAATGGCGCCGTAGAGGGTCATGGGGCTGTCCATCTCGTACTCGAAGACGTCAGCGTTGTACAGTCGGTATGGCTCAGTGTAAGCATTGTCGCCGCCCCTGGATTTTGTTAGCTAAGAACCAAGATATGGACGGACGCTGCGCACCTAGTCGTTTTGAGAGACAGCCTTGTAGCATGCTCTGGGATACCAAAGACGTGTGCGTATCCGGGGAATGTGATGTCGAGCGCAACTGCCTCAGGGCCTCTCGGCTTGCTGTCCGTGTTTCCGCCGAAGCTCTCATCCCACCATGTGCTTTCGTCTTGGACAGGCTCTTCGATCTTCTTCTCTTCTTCCTTGGTTTCCTCCTCACCTTCCTTCTTTTCTTCTTGGGGCTTCTCAACCTTGGGTCGCCAGTGCTCGACGTTCATGTAGCCACGCTCGTTGAACTTGACTTGTGTCTCGCCGTCGCGTTGGAACTCGATACCGAAGGGTGCATGTCGGATGACGGCCTGGTGCTTGCTGCCCTTGCTGTAGACGACCTTGGTGTAGCCGTCTTCCGTGTCCGGGTTGAAGGCAGCGCCCTTGGACGGGTTCAGACCTCCAACAAGAGTCCATTGTGCTGCCTCATTGTATCTCTCCTTTCGCGCTTTGCTGTCGTGGCGGAGTGTGATGTCGCCCTTTGCCCTCTTCTCCTCGTCGAGAGTAACGCGTGCGACACCAGATTCGAGAAACGTGACGGTAAGCGGCAGACGAGCCTTCTCCTCGCCCTCCTTCAGTGTCTTGAGCACGACAGCATCCAATTGTCCGTCGTTGAATGTGATGGAGGCAGGGTCGAGAACATAGGGTGAGGTCCAGGAGCTCGTAGCGGAGACGTCATCGGCGAACTGGCGGTTGCGCTTGCAGAAGCCCGATTGACTGCATGTTTTGAAGTTCTCGTGCTTGACGGATACTATTGTCTTTTAGTAGCGTCCTTGCAGCTTCGCATGTAAAGAAGAGGAGACGTAGTCGTGAATTGGGGATATGGAGCAGTGAGCTTAGCTACATACCAGCTGGCACGAACAGACACGCCAATAACGCCAAAAAGAAGAAGACAGCCGTCCACCGGGGAGGCTGTTCCCGTAAAGTAATCATGACAGGCAGCTCTCTAGTAGACAGAAGCCAGCCCGGAATATCATCAATTCATCAATCAATCAGCCAACCCTCAGCGCTCGAGATGCCATGTGGACTTTGAAGCAGCGCCAAGGTCAGGGTCCAGCTCCATTGCACAAATCAGGCATAACTTTATGCAAGCTACCCCACTAGACAACAACGAGGGCAGCCCATACCCCACCCCTTCATAAAATTCCAGCTACACGTCCGCCCCTTCTTCCCGATTCCTCTCTTCAAGTCGTATAGACAAATCACTTTTACCAAGAAAAACTCAAAAGTCACTTCATCGCCAAAATGACTACCGAGCAGACGTATGTCCAATGCTCCGAACCCTCCGATTCCACGACGAGGGGCAGCTGAAGGGCGGTGAACGGTATACTGACAGATGAACAGCTTCATCGCTGTCAAGCCTGATGGTGTTCAGGTATGTACAACATTCACTTCTCCCAATGCCCACTCTCCAAGTTGTCAATTGCATCAATCGTTGCCATGAATCTCCATAATCATTCAGCTGTCACAATTGAAGCAGCAGACTTCTCAACAAAAAGCAAAAAGCACATATGCTAACAGATGCTCGACAGCGTGGCCTCATCGGTCCCATCATCACCCGCTTCGAGAACCGTGGCTTCAAGCTTGCGGGTATCAAGATGGTCACTCCCTCCAAGGAGCACCTCGAGAAGCACTACGCCGACTTGAGCGACAAGCCCTTCTTCCCCGGTCTAATTGCCTGTACGTGGCCCTCGCAAACGAGATATATCGAAACAAATCACTGACACTGTCTAGACATGGGCTCTGGCCCCGTCTGCGCCATGGTCTGGGAGGGCCGTGACGCCGTCAAGACCGGCCGCTCCATCCTCGGTGCCACCAACCCCCTCGCCTCCGCCCCCGGCACCATCCGTGGCGACTACGCCCTCGACGTTGGCCGCAACGTCTGCCACGGCTCCGACTCCGTTGAGAACGGCAAGAAGGAGATTGCTCTCTGGTTCAAGGACGGCGAGGTCCAGAGCTGGAAGTCCGCTCAGCACGACTGGGTTTACGAGAAGTAGACGTCTCATACAATTGAACCATGAGAGTGTGGAGTGTGCTTAGTAGCTGGACGTCTTTGTAACGGAAAGCAGGTCTACCGACCCGTCTAGTAGTTACGAATGCGTCTGGCGGAAGGCTGTCTCCGGCTTGAAGGTTTAGGTGTGGGCTATGAAGATACGATCACATGAAAAGGAATATGGTAGAAACCAATGATACACATGAATGATCTCTATATTCGTTCTCGGGTGCAAGAGTGATGTCGCTCTGACAACACATGCAGCTATCGTCTGACCACTCCTCTGACAGCTCATACAATGCTTCGATATAACACAATATGCATGCGCAAATGCCCATGACAGTCCCTGTCCGAAGATATCCTTTGTCAACGCCGTGCAGCGGATGATAGCACTCATGCATCTCCATCTGCCGCCGCCTTCCCCTTATCCTTACTCCTCGTCTTGACCTTCCCCTCTTCTTTCTCCACCAGCTCGCTCTGTACCTTTGCTGCATACCATTTCCTCAACTTCTCCACCTCGCGCCATTCCCCTTCTCCTCTCTCGACAGCCGGCCCTTTAGTCTCCTCCCTCGCTCTTAACTCGCCAAACGCACCCCTCTTTGCGCCCCAGATGGGTCTGCCCCAGCGCCACACACACCACGCGCTTTCATCTGCACTGGTGAGTGTGGGATGCCTGTTCAACGACTTGACAGCAAATGCGCGAAGTAGAATTACATCGCCAACCTGTGCTTCTGGAAGTGCAATCTGATGAGCGCGGAAGATCTGTACTGTGGTTGTTTGAGGCCAAGAGCTAGCATCAGTGATTTGCAGGGTAGTGAACCAATGTTTCGGTCCCTTTTTGGCTTTTTCGCTTGGCGTGGTAGGAGACGTGACGAGCGCGATTACATCAGGATTGGCAGCCGAGTGAAATTGAGAGGAGCGGTTCAGGAAGTACAGGAGATCCTTGAGAGGGGTGTAGTAAGCTAGTGGCGTAGACAGGCCAACTGATGGTTCTCCGAGCGTGTCGTTGTCGGCATCGTCCGAGGATGCATCAATAAGTGTTGGAGATATGGCAGTAGTTTGGGGATTGAGTGACGCGGCAATAGCTTCTGTGTTGGCCACATTATCAGCTTCGAAGGAACGAAGACCTGCAGACGTGGTTTGTGTAAGCTGAGGTGTCAACAACATATCCTGTTCTTGGTGGTCGTTGAAACTGGGTTGCGAATCCATGGCTGTCTGTTGTGCTGCACTTGGAGTAATAGGCTTTTTGCTATGCTTTTTCGTTCGTTGATCGATGGTAGGAGATCCAGGTGGTGAACTGCGCACAAAGTCATCGACATCAACGGTGCCTTGGTTGTCTTCACCTTCACCGAATGAGATCTGCTCGTCCGCTTTCTGGCTGGCGTTTGGTGTTGCAAACTCATCGGACTCATACACTCTTCTCCTCGTTCTCCGCACATTGCGCGGACTGGGAGTTATGTTTTCCTGTGATCGTGCTTCGCGTCGTTGCATGCCTGGACTGCTATGCAACGGCTGAGTAGCATGTGAAGAGCCAGGTCGAGCAGGACTATTACTATGTAGCCCTGCAATCACTTGTGAGTCCGATTTCTTCCCTTTCGTCTTTCGGCTTGATCTTCTTAGCTCGGGCGCGGTTGCGGGTGGTGGCTTTGTGTCCTCTTCGTCTGCCCGAACATTGGTAGCATGATCGACAGCACGATCGACAGGGTCGCTGTGGTGCATGTGTCCCATATCATCGGAGGGGTGCACAATAGATATAGTGTGCTCAGATCGAACGCTTTCTTCTTCGGAATCTTTCACGAAAGCCACGTCAGAGTATCTGCCCTGTGATGCGCCTAACTCTTGCGACGGCTGGAAGCTGGAGACAGACTGATATTGGTCCTGGGTTTGTAAGGTTCCAAAATCGAACACCGAGTTCACATTGCTTTGCGAAGCAATTTTGGGCAGCCCTTTTCGGGTAGCAGTAACATCAGCCGAAAAGCTTTCTGCTGGGGAAAACTGCCTCGATTGTGAGCGAAGACTGTAGGGAGACGTCTGAGTAGACTCCTGCGATGGGGACAAGGCAGAACGAGTGCGTTTCCTAGGCGGTGAAACAGCTGAATGTGCAATAGAGGTCAAAGATCCCTCGGGTTTTGTATTGGACATGGGGACGGATGCTTCGCCTTTCTTTGGCGAGGCTGCAGTCTTTACTTCCGGCCTGGTACTCTTTGCAGGCGATTCTGGTAAAATATCCACGCTTCCTGGTTTCTGGTCGTCCTCAGGCGCCGTGGGATACTGTTGGCTCGCAGACTCAGTAGCTGCATGTGTGCTGTTTTCATGTCCCAAGTGAGTATTGAATTCATTTGACTGTGATATCGAGACCTCTTCTATTGACTCCACTTTGATGTCTGACTGGTGATTATGCCCAAGACCAGCTACCTGCTCATGTTCCTGGACGAATGATGAATGCTCCATTGGGAAAGCGTCTTGCAAGTAATCATCAGTAGCCTCGAAGATTGATCCAGATGGATGACCATCAGGAGACAAATCTTCCTCCATATGACGTGATACGACATCAGGTTCTGGTTCCTGAGATTGAGTGTGAGTGACTGTTTGCTCCACTGTCGTTTCAAGGGTCTGTGCATCTTCGGTCGAAAGATCCAGATTTACAAACTCACTATGACTATCAACATCCATGGTAGGGGACTGGTCCTGAGTAGTGGAGGTGCGCTGGCTAGGCTGAAGCTGCTGCTGTTCGTGGCTGGGCTCGACTTCGTTGTCGTCCATGGGAGGGCCCAGATCAACAATGGCTGATGTGGCTGTTGGATTTAGCTTGCCCGTGGCTAATTCTTGACGATCAATTTCCTCAAGGGCCCCACTCCTAGATTGCAGGTCCTCCGCTGTGCTGGAGCCTTCTTCAGGTTGTTCAGCAGAAATCGAATGCATCGGTTGTTCAGCTGTCACCGAGTCCATCTCTGTCTCACTCACACCATCTTCTTCGTCCTTGGATGAAAGTTTTACCACTTCCAGCTCGCCTGGTCCATCTATAGCGATTCGGGAGTCTGCGGTAGCCGAATCCTCTACAGCTTCATCTGGCTCGCTCTCGGGTATACTCTGGCGCAACCTGGACATGTCTTCTGCCTCGGTTTTCGAAGGTTGCTCTTCGATCAGTCGCGCTTCTGGTGGAGGCGACGATAGATCCAGCGGACGTGAGAAGCCAGCACCGTCCATACCAAATGTGAACCGTACAGGTGTGAAGGCTGACTCATGGTTTGGATGGAACACTGAAGCTCTCGATGAGCCTATTGAGCTGAAGAAGGACGTCTCACCGATGTAGCTTGCTTCGCTCGGTAAATCTTGCCCATCCTCAACCACAGCATCATCACCCAGCGGCTGCTCGCCAGTAGCAGTATGGCTGAAATAGGAAGTAGCAATTGCATCCTGGTCTCCTGGGAACGGTGATGGCATGGGGAGGTTGGAAGCGTCTTGTGGTACAAGCTTTGGGCTTGCAGGCTCTCGACCGATAGGGGTCAACAAGCCTGCAGTGACAGCTGGAAAGGTGGATGATGTGGGGGGAGGCATCGCTATCGCCAGCTCATTCTTGACATGACTGTGTGCACTTGCAACCGCCCCGATCTCGACTACGTTTTCTTCGACGCGCTCCAGTTGTACATGTTTTAGCTCGTCGGTGTCTGCTTCTGTGGCGCTCGTATCATGTGCATTGAGCTCGCCATGCGTAGCGCTTTCTTCTTCGGTATTGACTTCGGTGTCAATCTCAGTGTCGCCTCCAAAAGCATATTGTGCAGCTGACGCTGAATGCTCGTTGGGCCCAGCGTAGAGGTCGTAGTTGTCGGTGTCGGTTGGGGTATCAGGTTCGGTCGGTTCATCTTGGTGTGCCTGTAAGGGTCCGGCTGCTACCGACAGCATCTCTGGTTGTTGAGGCGAGACAGGAGTGCGAGGAAGCCGCCCTGTCCGACTGGGTGACGCTTCGGCCGACTCGAGCTCATCTTCCATAGTCACGTCTTCCTTCTCTGGCGACGGTGTCCTTGCGCTGTATGTCCAGGCCTTCCAATCCCGGTACGATTTCCTACGTCGCTTCTTGTCATGGCCCTCTTCCGTCTCATCCGCCAGAGGATCATAGGGCGCTTGGAAGGACGGACCGTCAGATAGTCGCGCCCGCTTGAGAAAGGCAGGAGAGGAGAATTGAAGCGCGGACGCTGGACTGGCTGTAGACGGCCGGCGAGCAGGCGATGCGGAGACTGGCGAAGGCGCGACATCGACGAGTTCGAGGCTTGCAGTTTCGACTCCGTTGCGGTAGACGCGCATCGTGACTGTGTGTACGTATGATAGCTCCCATTCGATGCTCCTGCCTGGGGTGCTAACGGCGCCTTCCTTGACGAACTCAGCGCCTCGTAGGCTCAGCACCACCTCATCTCCAATCCCCACACCTGTTGTCGCAACAGCCTTCGCGCTGGCTCCGGAGAAGCGCGCTCTGACCTGTCCGTTCTTGCGTCGTAATCGGACATCGGGCTCAGCAAGCAACAAGGCAAACTGTCGCGCTGATGACGAATACGGCCATATTAACGTTGCTGTCGCTCGGAAATGCTTCGATTCGATCGCGGGCAGCTCTGGACTGAGCTCCGAAATACGGGCTTGATCCATGGTGCGCAGTGAGAGCGCAGATACGCGTTATGGGGGCGACATCGCGCAGCGGAGCGATTCGTTTATGTTGGGAGGTGGGCAATGCGCTCACGAGTGTTGATGATTGATGTGGGAATAACGGCTCATTCCGTCATGCTTCTTCCAACGCGACATCCCTGCACTATTATGTCTGTTTCCGGCCACCTCGGCTGTTCCTGTACCGCATTCCTCATTCACCATCGCCAACCCTTGCATCTCATTCTGCATCTCTACCAATATCTAACAGACCCGCTTGTCGAAGCACTCCAGAGACTTGCATTACCACGAACTAGCGTCGATCGTGATTCAAAACTTTGCACTATACAGCATGGCAGCTTCTCACGGCAGCAGCAATAAAACTGGGTACAAAGCGTATATACGCGTATATTCTACAGAAGTGCGATATGATTAGAAAACAGGACCACGCTCCGCATATTAAGGAAGATCTAAGATATCCTTCAAGACCGCCAGTGCCCCAAACAAGTCGTTGTCGTGGTACCTTCTGGCGTTGACCTGGAGATTGATTGGCGCCCCCTCAAAATCTGATCTCTCCCACAGCTCTTTGGTATGCCTGCACTCATCGCTTAATGGTTTGTAGTCCGCGGCATAATTCTCCTTGTTCTTAGCTTTGATTGGTGTGGGTACAACAACCCCGGGGTAATCGACAAAGTTGTACAAGCTTGTATATGTCCAGTAGAACGCTGTGTCATGCGCAGAGGCAGGCCCAACAAACGCAGGGCCGATGACAATGTCGACTTCTTGCTCATTCCAGCTGTCGGCAAACTCATAACGGAACTTGTCGCGAGCGGCACGTAACTCGTTGACCTCTTCCGCATGCAGCATGCCGTGAGGTTCGGCGTCTTTCCATATCCAGTCGCTCAGCGGTAGGACTGGCTCGCCTGTTGACATGATATCCTCTTTCGCTAGTTTGCCGCCACCTGGCCAGTACATACGTCGGATCTGTTTCCATGCTTCTTGTGCCTTATAGGGCTTGAATGGCTTCACTTGGACAACATCCGAATGTTGAGGGTCGGAGAGACGCTCACGAGCCCATGTTATAGCGCGCTTTACTGGTGGCTGAGGATCAACGAAGCCGTCGTTCTCGATGACACCGATTCTCAATGGTTTCCTCGTCTTAGTCGTTAGTCCCGTCCAAGGAAGTGGCACTACCTTGGGATCCATCAAGTACGGTTTCTGACCCAAAACAGTCGTCATGAAAAGGTCCATGTCTCGCAAACTCCGGCAAAACGGACCAGTGCTATATGTAGGTAAATGAAGTCAGTGTATGTTTTACGTGCAATTCGTACAGGCGTACTTGCCTACACAAAATATTGAGTTCTGCAGAAAATGCATGTCCGAGGAAGTTTTTCATCGGCAACATGTAAGATGTCGACTTGTAACCATAGATGCCGCAGAAAGCGGCAGGGCCTCTAATACTGCCGCCAATGTCCGTGCCTACACCAAGAACTGAGCCTTTCATTGCAACAAGTGCAGCCTCGCCACCAGATGAGCCGCCTGCGCTGAGATCAATGTTGAAAGGGCACAGCGATCGACCGTAATGAGATGTCGTTTCCAGATGCATGATTGTTTGAGGCTGGTTGGTCTTGCAGTAGAATACCGCGCCCATACTTCTTAGCATTGACACCAACAGACAGTCTTTCTCGTCGAAGACGGTACTCGCCAAGGAGCCTTGTGATGAGTAGGTTCCAGCAATGGGCATATGTTCCTTGATGCTGATAGGAACTCCATGAAGAGGGCCGATCGTCTTTCCGTTCTTTTCTAGATATTTGTCCAGCTCTTGTGCCCTCTTGATCGCATCATCCATGAACCATTGAGTCAAGCAGCATGTCATTTGGTGTGCGATAATAGCACGTTTTGAAAATGCGGTGGCTACTTCGACTGCTGACAACTTGCGTGCGGCGATGGCTTCAGCAAGGCCTACTGCATCGTACTTTTCAGTGATGTTGATCTCGGCGGGTGTAAGTATGCCGCAGGTGATTGGTATTTGAGACACATCCTTTGGTGGATCGGCAGTAATTTTTGGAGATAGGCGTAGTTCAGGAGGCACTTTTGCCGCAAAGGCTTCGAGGATTGATGCTCGTTTCTTTTCGTAATCTGGTGTACCTTGGGGAACAGCCTTAGGCTGAACTATAGCTAGTTCGGAGGGATGAATTGCCATTATGATGTTGGGAGAATGATAGGGATATCAAACGCAGATGTGATCCAACGTCGTCAGTTTTGGGAACCATCACGGCGGTCTTATCTGCACATGCGCCGTTGTCGTCATTGTTGGGGCCAAGCCTAAGACAGAAACGTTCTTTCTTATAACTCCACGTAGCATCCCGTTGACTCCGTCCTCGGAAAGATTCCGGAACGACAATAGACAGCAGCAATCGTAGTGCGATAAAGCTGATAAGGGGGTGGTTGGTGTTGGAAGTGCGGAACCAATCCGACCAGCGGCCCTTAGCGCGTCATCCCACATGGTCCCGCTGCAGCTAGCGGACGACCCTTTACTGCATCCAGCTCCAACGACTCCAATTATCCGGTTATCTCCCAATGAGCGCACCGACTCCACTGCCTATCAAGCGAACGTTTCCCCGCGTTGGATTTGGTGTCACGGCTCCTGGTCCCTTCGCGTGGACTTGCTGTATTGCGGAAGCCGATGGGTATCTACGTAGACACGGAGATAGGCAGCTCTGAGCGGGACTCTTGAGTGGCCATCTCCATGGTTCACTATCGAACATCTTGAACAGAATGAGCTGCAGACGGGAAGGATGATGATAAGGAAGATGTGGGCTTTATAGAACGAGCTCCAAGTTGGAGTGACGCAGGGTACCTGGTAAGCCTACCGCTCCTGGGTCTATATGCATGCCACCCCACTCTTGTACTACGCTTTTGAGACAGCCGTTTTTTGGGACTTTATCATTCGTGACACATTCTTATCCATCGCCGAAACCCAGTGCGTAGCCACCGCGATGGCAATTGTGGCAGATTCGACCGAAATGGCTTCTGTGCCAGGTACTGTACATTTGGTCGATTTAGACCATAGTATACACGCTCGTCATGCTGGCAACGGAGACATCATCCTCGATCCAGCGCCCTCGAGTGACCCTGATGATCCGCTCAACTGGTCTCCACGCCGCAAGCTCACATCTTCATTATGTACCAATTTGTAAGTGTTCACTGCCACTTATCGAGGATACGGCTGATTCGATGCGAAGGTATACGTGGATGACAGGCATCGCGGTGTCTACTGTATACTCGGTGTTAGTACCATTATCTGAAGCATCAGGCGTCTCCGTATCAACTTTGAACGAAGGGACTGGATACATGTTCCTCTTTCTTGGTTGGGGACTGCTCTTTTGGCAACCTTTTGCGCTGCGATATGGGAAACGTCTTACGTTCCTGATATCAGTCGTTGGAGCCATTGGATGTAGTATTTGGAGGTATATCTCATGTCTGTGCAAGAACTTATTCATAAGCTGACCCCCATAGTGCGTATGTCAAAAGCAATGGCGAATGGATAGCCAGATGCATCGTTATGGGATTCTTTGTCGCACCAGTAGAAGCTCTTCCCGAAATCTCAGTAACCGACGTATACTTCACCCACCAGCGAGGAAAATACATGGGCTTCTACGCTTTCTCCCTAGCGGGAAGCAACTACTTTGCCCCTATCATCTCCGGCTTCATCGCAGAAGGTCAAGGCTGGCAATGGGTGTTCTATTGGCCGGCAATCTTCCTCGCCGTGACGTTAGTCCTCTTGTTTTTTTGCATGGAAGAGACAAACTATACGCGCAAGATCGAGGGGATACCTGTCGCTAGAGACTCTCCAGAGATGGAACCATCCAAGGTTTTGGACCAGGAGAAAGCCGACATAACGACGTCGCCGTCCACTATGAGCGATGACATGCGAGTGTCATCCAAGACTTTTGCTCAAAAGCTATCTCTATGGCAGACATCTCCAGGAGCGAACGTCTTCGAGCGTGCGAAGCGTAGTCTGATATACATTAGCTGGCCTGTTATCTTCTACTCAGGTTTCAGCTACGGTTCATACCTCATTTGGTTTAACGTCTTGAACGCTACTGCTTCCATCATTCTTGGTGGGCCAGGATACAACTTCAAGCCCTCCATGGTCGGTCTAAGTTATGTGTCTTGTTGCATCGGGGTCATTGCCGGGGCGCTGTTCTCTGGGCGCTTCAGCGACTGGCTAACGATCAAATTAGCGCGTAGGAACAATGGTGTCATGGAAGCGGAGCACCGTCTATGGCCTTTCGCAGTGTGCCTAGTAATGGTTCCGGCATTCTTGATACTCTGGGGTGTTGGCGCTGCGCATGGCGTACACTGGTTCGGACTCGTCTTTGCCATGGGATGTGTAGCGTTCACCTCTTCTGTCGGCGTCACAATCAGTGTGAACTACATGATCGATAGTTATCACGATATCAGTGGCGATGCGATTGTGACGGTCATCTTGATTCGCAACACCATGTCCTTCGCCATAAGTTACGGGCAAGTTCTCCAGTGCATCTGAAGGTTCGAAGCTAACGAGAGACAGTATTACTCCATGGCTGACAAACCTCGGGTATCAGAACTGCTTGTAAGTGTCTCTCTATAAACTGCATGTAAGACATACACTGACGTCATAAACCTATCTTCAGCATCTCTGCAGCTTTCGTTGGCATGGCTGCGTCCGCTGTCTTTCTTGTCATGATCAAGTACGGTAAGCGTTTGCGCATCAGAAGTGGTAACAAGTACTACAATATTGTGAACGCCGATAAGGCGGTGAGTTAGAGTCAGATCTTCGCAAACGCGCTTCATGTATCGTATACAAAGCCCAATAGCATAGTCACTTTCGCTGCAGTCGCCGGCATTGAATCTCGTTGGGCTCTAGGTTTCGCGTATTTCAGCGATAACAAAGGTGCTGAAGTGTAGCCGTATGCTTGGTACCGTCACCTCATGAATACACGTGATCTTGTCATTGAAATCTGGTTCATCAAGTCGTAACATTCATTAAATTTACAGGATGGCCTTCTATAGCACTAGCAGCACGAAAAGAGCTATGCCACTAAGCAGACCAGCCGTCCCGTATGGTACACTGACTTCGCCAGCTGCACCAGTGAAAGGCTGTGGTGTACCGGTTGGCATGGCACCAGTGCCCGACGCGCCCGCAGCACCAGCAGTTCCACTGGCGGTTGCAGCTATCCTTCCGTCTACACGAAAGAAGTTTCCTGCGACTGGCGCGCTCACGCCATTCTTCGACATAAACGATTCGATATCGAAACCTATCCGAGCTTGTGCTCCAGCGAATGCCGACGCCTGAATGTTGAGACTGGCGGGTTGCTGGAAAAGCAGCTGTACGTATCGATGCGCGACTGTATCGGTCGCTGGAGGACCTGGAGGAATATACGCTGCTGGGCCCTTTTCTGATGACGCGAGCAGAGTGGCAGCGCCCATAAGTTGTTGCTTTGTTGCCTTGAATCCGGTGTTCATGCAGTGTAATAACACACGTCGCTCGGTGCTCCCGTTCGCTGGTGGGACATCAAGGTCGAGCATCACAAACATGTATGTTTGGCTTGAGTCGATCATAGCGCTGGATAATGCAAGTTGTGGTTGTGTTGCGACAGCTAAACAGGTCAGGAATGATGTCTTGACTAATCGACTCAGCTCGAAACTCACAAGCTTTTGCTAATTGCTGTCCTGCCGTGTTGACCATAGTCGAGTTGAAGATGACTTCGAGTTTGGTGGCGGCCTGTGGCGTAAAGCCAGATGGGACCTGCGCCTGCGCAAGACTGACCAATCCGGCTACGAGTACTGATGTGGAGAAATACATGACGGGTGATTATTGTTTACAAACGAGGATTCGCAGAGGTATGAATGTAAAATGGGGATAACAGTGGATTATAGAGGCGGCCCGAAGTGAGGCTATCAGCCTACATATACCATGTTCATTGAAGTACGCGTCTCCCAGGCATAGTTCCTGAAGCCGTAGCATAGTCTGTCGCAGTCCGCTTAGCGCTGATTGTAGATATCGTGCTTACGTAGGGTGTTCCGCATGTGTATGAAACGGGTACTGCGTGAGAGCTCAGCTGTCACAGCTTGGCAACAACCATGTCCACAATGCCTAAAGCAAAACCAGGATTGTAAGTTTTGGTTTACCACCTAAATTTTTTATTATTGGGAATTACGCCTGAAGGCAACGAGAGTAGCGGCAAGAACGCCCTCAGTCTGATCAGTATATGTCAATCGTGTGCCATGACCTCTCTTCGTCGATTGTCGTCGGCTCTCCAAAGCGCGTCCGAATAGCGCCTTGTGCGAGTACCGTCCAGGATTATAGCGAATCAGGATCAAGGGTGCACGTCGTGAGAGCAATCTGTAGCCTTAGATCGCGCGTCGAGTCACGGACAGAGTACCGGTGATGGTGACGCAGTGAGATTCTTCTGCAGAGCTGTCAACGTTTCGCCAAGGTGTCAACCTCCGAGAATGGAGCGAAGAGACGGACGTAGACGTGTCTGGGAAGCTTCTCAGATTCAGTGGATCACAACGGCGATCCCAGACAGGATGTGACGTAGCATTGATGAGTGGAGAAGAAGCAGCCTCATGTAGCAGAAGCAGTGGGGGGCTTGCAAAACACGCTAGAAACGTCACACGTGAACACGCGTAAAAGACAGTCTGTGCTCCAGCTCATTAGCGTCGATCGCCACATTGCATGGATGCCGCGCGATTAACCATCTCATATGCCTTCAACCATTGCTTGTCGATGATTAGGTCTAGACGGTATCTTTATTGGAACTGCATATCTTTAATGGCAAGCTCCACCCATGATGTTGCACCTTCAGAGGTCACCATCGAAACACCAAAGGTGCATTGGCCACTCTCGTACCGCATACAACCACAACAGCCCAAAGCCTCGTCGCTTCAGTCTTATGGCTTCTCGTCTACTCAAGCTGCACCCAAACCATGGTGGAGTCATCGTCTCTACCGAGGCCCTGGAGGCAAAGAAGTCGAGATCCTGTATAGCAAGACCAAAGCGCAATCCGAAACATACGCGAAGCAATTTCTTGATGAGCCAGTCATCGGATTTGATATGGAGTGGCCATGGAATGATTGGAAAAAAGATAATTTGCAAAACAAGATTGGATTGATTCAAATTGCGTCCGAGGACAAAATCGCGCTATTTCATATTGGCTTGCATCCAGGGAAGACGAGTGAAGAGATTATCGCGCCGACACTGAAACGCATTCTCGAGGACCCTAAGATTGGCAAAGTTGGTGTAAGAAACATCCCTGTACGAACTGCATATGAGACATACACTGACTTCATACACGTACCTTTAGGTAAATGTGTTGAAGGCGGACTTCTCGAGGTTGAGCCGTTTCTTTGGACTCAAACCAAAAGGTGCTGTCGAATCGAGCCATCTATACCGTCTTGTGAAGTTTGGCCCTAGGAAACCAGAGTTGGTATCTGTCAAGCTCGTGAGCTTAGCGCACCAAGTTGAAGAGCAGCTCGGTCTGCCCCTGTACAAGGGCGATGTGCGCACGAGTAATTGGAGCAAACCACTGTCAACGGATCAGATCAACTATGCAGCTGGCGATGCATACGCAGGCTTCATGCTCTACAAGTGTATGAATGCAAAGAGGCTTGCCATGAAACCCACGCCGCCATTACCGATCCATGCGGAGAAATATCCGAGTGGCAAGGCATCGAGAGACGACCCAATAATTTTGGATGTCGGAGACGGTACAACTATCACAACAGAAGCTTTCTTCGGCGTCAAACCTGCAAAGAGCGGTGTATCAGGGACCAGCTCTAAAGCACCGAAGAAGATAAAGACTACAAAAAGCAGTGCACAGCCTCTGAATGATCTTACCCAAGCATTATACGAAGAATTAGCTACTCGTCGGGCGTCTCTAGCCGAAACTAGAAAGTTGCAGCCACACCGCATCATCCCTGATACTTTACTGGAATCAATTGCGCGTGCACAGCCTTGCGATACCGAAGGCTTGCTTGCAATAAAGGGCATTGGAAAGATCCAACAGGCAAAGTTCGGCGATGAATGGCTTGAGGTCATCTCACTATTCCTAGCGACAAACGGTATCGAGCCATCAGCCAAAGTCGCAAAGCCGTTACCGTCCAAGTCTGAAAACCAGCCGCCACAAACACCTCACCGCTCGAAGACACGACGGAAAGATATCAGTGATAGCTCTTCAGATTCCTCTCCAGCTTTCGACACTGCACTTACTAGATCACCTCAACTACATACTGGCCTATCTTTTGGAATGGCAGAAACAAAAATTGACGTAGACAACGGCAACAGATCCGATGAAAGCACATCATCCTACGACTCGGATGATACACTTCCATCTCTTGACTTTGGCAGTCCGAGCCGAAGGCGCATAAGCTCCGGTACAAAACGCAAACGCGCCGAGAGTCCAGTAAAATGCGAGATGGAGCAGACACCTCAGCCGTTGCAAACACCTTCAAAGCCGAAAGTGGATCTAACACAGCAACCGACGTTAAACCACGACCTTGCCATTGCGAGCACAGAGGCATCTTCAACGCGAAGCACATCACTATCTCCTGGCTCACGGATCGCTCGTTCAAAGCTCCTGGCCTTGAGCAAACTTGTCATGCGAAAGCTGCCTGCAAGACCTGCTATCGCCCCACCTATCGTAACGGAGCACACACTAGACATGATTATTAGAGCAAGACCGCAGACACAAGAAGATCTGGAACGTATTCCAGGAATAGAGACATTTGTTTTGAGTTGTCAGGAGACGGGGACGAATTTGCTGAAGAACATAGTCAAGTTTGTGCCACCTCGGCCACCATGAGAGGTTGTCGGTTAACACGATGAAATGCAACGAGATGAAACAATGAGATGGAGCTTCGTGATGTACTGACAAGATGACATTTTTAGTAGACTTTCTACCCCAACGTCTATTTTAGCAAGAACGCTAATGTTCAGAGTATTGACAGAATGAAAGCGATACAATGATCTCGTAAACTTATGCCCACATAGCTCTGAACTTGGTGTCAAAGTCTTCCTTTAGAGCTTTGAACGCCTTTAGTACGTTCAACAAGCCCTCGCCTTCTTCCCAAGCCGGCGGCTCCTTCTTCTCGTCATCATCCTCAGCGTCCCAACTCTCTTCGACTTCAGATTCGCTGGAGGAGCTACCCATCTCATCCTCCCACGACTCTTCGACCTTCTTCTTGAGCTTCTTCTTGGGCTGGATCGTCAACTCCTGCTTGACGGGACCCTTGTTTGACGAAGCAGTCGTGGCTGCGCTGGCCTCTGTCGCGGTGTCGCTTGGTAACATCTTGTCTTCCCTGTTCTCTTCTTCATCGTCACCACCACCACGGACGTCGATGAAGTCGAGATCAGACTCTGTTGCCAGACCCAAGAAGCTCGACAAACTCGTAGTGATAGTAGCGAGTGTCATACTCAGATCGTTCAAGACGAACCATACATCTCCACGACGAATCTTGTTGGCCGTGATAAGAGCGTTGACGTCACCGTGCTGGAAGAAATCGTACAGATAAGCATTCAACGGGAGATCAGAGTCTTCAGGGTAAAGACCGACGTGGGGTACGACAGCTTCTTCGAGGAAGACACCAGAACGACTAGTACTGCACAGATCGTGGATAGACTCGAACTTGTCGTCGTACCCTGAAAGAGCAACGAATGTAGAACGAGCCTTCACGTTCTGGTCCCGAGCCTTCTCAGATTTTGAGGAGGCATCGCCACCAACCGTAACATCTGTCAATGGCAGAGTGTTGTCCGGCTCTTGAACATGTTGGTCGACAAAAGTGCGCACGTAAGCTGTGAAGATATCGAGGGTAGTCTTGTTGTGACGGCGCAATACGTTCGCAGCGTGCTCTGGCATTGAAGGTAGAAACACAAGCGAGGGGCTCTTCTTGACTATCTCGCGTACGTACTCTTCATCAGCCTGTCGACAATGACGCCGACCGAACAGGTGCGACATCGTGAGCATGAGTTCGCGTAGAACTGCCTCTTTGTTCGTGTCGATCTTGGCGCAAAGCTCGTGGAAGTATCCGTCCTTTAGCAGCGCGTGGAAAGCAAAGGATGAATTTTCTGTGAAGTAGAGATGCGACACGGCACCTGCGAAATTCAAAGGTACACCCTGAGCGTCCAAAAGATGTTGTCTCCGAAGATATTCGATCGAGAAGCGCAAATGATGTAGGACTGTCATCTTCGCGTCCTCTCCGCCAAGGTAGAGTCGTGGCTGTGAGAGCAAGGAATTGACGCAGCGGACGGCGAATGGCGCATTCTCAGACGAGTTCAGCAGTGTAAACAAACGCAGTACCAGAGTTGTCGTGATGGGGAAGTGTCCGTTGAGATCAGGTAGCCTGGAGCTGATGAGTTTATGTATCTTGCTCAGAGACACTCCATGGAAAACGACATTTCCAAGCATGTCGAAGCCTCGACGACCGGCACGACCAGCGGCCTGACGGAAGTTTAGTGCTGTCAAGAAGACCGAGTCTCCCGAAAAGACCACAGTCTTACAAGGCATGTTGATACCGAGCGCAAGTGTGCCGGTCGCAATCACCACACGCAGATATCCCTTTCGGAACAACATCTCGACGCAATACCTGTACTTTCGGTTCATACCAGCATGATGAACGCCGATACCACGCATGAGACCATCGATAAGCCATTCCTCAACTCCGCGGTAACGTAGCTCTTTTGCGTGTACAGCGAACTCTTCTTGTGACAGCTTCTTGTGGTCTGCGAAGTGGAATCCATCGAGAGGTTTGTTTGGATCAAATGAGGCAAAGGCGCTAACTTCAACGTTGGCAGCCTCTTTCATTTGATCCTGCTTGGTCATGCCCTTGGAGGCGTCTCCACGAAGACCTTGCTTCTCTCGTCTCGCGACCTCTTTTTTCCAGTCCTCCCACTGTTGCAACTTGATCTTCCATTTTGGGCTTGTCTCCTTCCAGGCGACCTCAGCATCTACGAGTTGCTTCATAAGCGTTTGGCACATTTTCTCGCAGATCGCACGATCATAGTTGAAGATAATACCCGGAAGTGCATCTTGCTGTTGTAGATCAGCGAGTAGAGGAAGTATGCTGGAGATATCGTGACTGATTTCCATGCCCAGTTCATCCAGCTGCCCCTCGTTGTCTGCACCGTCGTCTGTGGCATCCTCACTCGTCTGATGCTCTTGTAAGCCAGACAATGACTTGCTGAGATCCTTGCGGACTTCAGCAAAAGGCGACTTATCGTCCGCCATCCAAGCAGTTAGAAGCTTCTTGAGGCCAGCCTGCCAGTTGATTATGTCCGCCTTCTTGATAACTGTAGGCAGGATTGAGGAGGGATCCAGAGACTTATCCACCGGGTATTCGGCTGTCTGGTATTTGGTCATGCTCTGCCATAGGGTAAGGCAGTCTCGTGCTTCGAGAGACAGATCGCTGGGCAGTCCGCGAGTGCGATTGATCAAACTAGCTACAGGATGAAGGAAGGCGAAGTCCGTGTGCTCGTCTAAACCAAGCTGCGCAAACGAACGGTTGCTCGGAAGCGGCAGGTAGCTGGCTGCATTGCGTTTGGCGGGTGGGGTATACACAAACTTTCGAAGGTCAGAATACCTGTGCGGATGTTGCACCATGACTAATTCGTTCCCAGCAGCTTTTTGTGTGGCTGACAGCCAGTCGTTGAAAGATTCTGCATTGCCGATAGTAGCAGAGAGAGCGATGATAGGGCAAGGAGCCATGAGGAGCAGTTGCTCCCAGATTAGACCGTCTTCGGCCTGACCAATGCAGTGGACTTCATCGAAGATAATCCACTTGACCCTCTCGGACCAACTTTTTGCGTTACTGGGGGCCAGCAACATGATTTGCAAGATATGGGGAACTGTCACAAGAATTTGGCATCCAGTGGGGTTGTTAATCCTGTAGTCTCGAGTATGAATACCCCATACGGACTGACTGTACTTGTAGTTCTTTGAAAATCGTGCCTGGATCTCTGCAGCGATTTGGTTGACTAAAGCTTTGGTGGGAGCAACGTATACAAGAACGTCGTCGTTGTTTGCTTCCAAGACTTGCTTCATGGCGTAGAACGAGATGAATGTCTTACCCGCTGAAGTCGGCGCGATGACAAGCAGACTGCGACGTGCATCAATCTCGTCTAGCACACGTCGCTGCCACGCATCTGGCTCGAAGGGTACACGGGAGTCTGGTGCCGAATCGATTGTACGGTCGAAGTATGGTCCACAATGAAGAAGCTGGAACTCCTCTGGGGAAAGGGTCAAGGCCAAGTCCGATACGACAGTCTCGTCCAAGACAAACTTGAAAGGCAACTTCCGGTCGCCTTGTTCTGCTGGAACTTGTAGCGTTGGTAGCTTCAAGCGCTCCACTGTTATAGAAAGGCACTTCGCAATCGTCTTGCTCACAGTTGGGTAATTGCAAAGAGTTCGTGCAGTGTCGAACAAAAGTGCGGCGACGTATAGGCCCTTCTCTTTGGCACCGTCGCGGCAGAAACGTACCCACATTTCCAAAAGAACGTTCAGCATGTACATGCGAACGTCTGGACCAATTACTTGACGCTGAGCCTCATTGCGGTCGGCCAGATATTGCCTGGCTTTGTTGTATCTTGAGGCCAAGTCAACTTGCTTCTCGAGGCCTGCGCATGAGACTGTCCAGGCTTGATACCATTGTTTCGCATTCTCTTCGTCTTTGCGCTTGGAGCTGGCGGCGATGTTGGCAAGCATTGCCTCTTTCGATGCGTTGATATTCTTGGTGCTCTGTCTTGACACTTGCTTCGGCCGCTTGTTCTCGACTGCCTGGGTTGGCGTCATGGATTTCACCTGGCCTGCTTTTGACTTGTCGCCGAGCGTAATAGTCTCTGGATCTAGTACTTTGCCAACAGCATTCGTCAGGCTGGCGGCATACGACGTCATCTCAGCCATGAAGAACTGGTTTCGCCGGAGAGCCTTCTTTGCTATCTTGGGGTCTTTTTCGACGACAACCTTTGCTTTTTGGTTTAGTGACCTCTGATTATGCCAATGCGTGACCTCGCGGAAGATGTTAGCAGTAGTGGTATCTGCCTTACCCCCTGACTTCGATACGTCTAGTTTGATTGGGGACAAATGTGGGTCGAAAATGCTATTCGAGAAAGGTAGAACCTTGTACGCAGAAACCTCCTCATCATTACCGTTGGCTGCAGTAGAGTCGTCACTCGCTGCTGAAGAAGCTTTTGGCTGAGACGGGAGATCATGAGCATCCAAAGCTGCTGTGGCCTTGAGCAGGGTCTGTAGGTGTTCGCTAGGTTCCGTTGTGGGGTTGCGGGCACATGACGCGAGAAGCCGTCCGTCGATGAGATCTGCAAGATCGCAATCTGGATGGCCCTTGAAGGCCTCTGCCCATGCCGGACTACCAATGAACTTGCGTGCCTCGCAACAGAAATCCAAGATGAAAGACTTGACCTCATCCGGAATTTCACAATGCTTGATGATACGATCAGACAGAGGAAGCTCTGAAAGTAATGCTGCATGTTGCAACAACACGGACGAGAGGTCAGCATTCGAAGCTGCCAGTTTCGAAGCTACTAATACTGTCAAGTATTCGCGCTCAGTCAGAAGTTGATCGCAAGACGTCCTGATGGTCTGCAAGAAGCCGCGCATATGCGATAGATCGACAACATCAGTCAATCTTTTGTTTGTATGAGGTTCCTAAACGAGATGATCAGCAAAGAAACATGGCAAAGGTAGCACCATCCGGAGGATATTAATAGTGCTGCAGGCCACTTACGGCTGATGAGACATCAAGTGTCATTGAACGAGCATGCTCGAGAACAGTGGTAATGACCTTGGTGTCGGCCCACTCCAATCCGTTTACCAGCGCAGCACTGTACCCCCGCTGCATCATGCTATATATGAATGTGCGGAAAGAAGTCTTGTAATCTTGCTGCCGCTGCTGCTTATCGCGGTCTTCGCCCTGGAGTGAGTCGAGGTCCTTTTGTAGGATCAATCTCTTACGGATATCAGTGAACGAGGCTCCATCATGACACAAGACGAAGTAAATGTCTGTGGCACGTAGGTACTCCGCAAACGCTTCTGAGGATATTGATGGGAAGGCATTGATCTCAATCTCCGGGACAACGTCTGGTAAATTGACCTTGAGATGACGAATGATAGCTGCTCGTGCAAGCAGGTATTTTTCGCTGATTTCTGGTGATGCATCCTGGGGTACGCAAAGATCTTGATGTTCGTCGAAGAAAGCAATGTGGAAATTGCAGGCTCGAGAAACGAGGCCTTGTAGGAACTTCTCAACAGCGTATGACGCGTGCAGTAATTGATATCCAGGATCGAAATCGATGTGTGGGTCGCTAAAGCACTGAAGCAAGAGTGATTCGCCGTGTACGAGGAACCGCTCACTACCTGCGAAGTCGCCAACCAGGTCGACCCGGCGGCTGTAGAGATTTGAGTACCATTGGAGGATTTGCTCCTCAGTACCCTGGTTGTTGGCAGCCATGCTGGGTGGTCTGCAAGAGGGTGAAGGATGGGCGGTGGTCAGAGGGGTGGTGAAAGAATGTTTGTCCCCTCAATCGTCTAGATAGTGGGAGGTGCCTGTAAGTGGGTAGCCGCTGGTGGCGGATAGTGGGACTGTCGATCCTGTGCCAAGTCCCAGAAGAGCTTTGCGGTTTAGCTCGAATGACTGATGTTTCTTCTGCCTCGGTTGGTGTCTGACGCAACCGGTGAAAGAGATGTAAGATTGATAAACTGTTGAATGTAAACACGTACGTCGGATGTGATGTACGTACTGTCAACTGGAGTCGAGTGGAGCCAGAGGTCTGGATTCTGCGGATTTGGAAAAGCCGAAAAGCCTGACGCGACTAGTGCGCGCTAATGGGGGGGTAAGCGAGCCGGAAGGTAGCACCAGCGTCAATAACCCGCGGTTGTCGCTATCGGGACCTAAGTCTGGACAGTAGACTGGGTGGAGCCTGAATGTACGCGTGTAGTCCATTGTATCTCGACTGTAACACACTGCGCTGTAGTCGTTGCAGTGTCTTGCCAACATAACGGCAAGTGGTACATCACAGCTGTGTGCAGAAAAACAAAGACTTATCAAAACTAGCGTGACTTTTGCTTCGGAGGAAACAGGCTCGTGAGGACTGTATCTGCAATGGCCATACAAGTCGAGAGTTTTGCGCCTATACATGCATATTGTTTCAAGACATGCAGCAGCCTGCAAGGAGCATCCGAACGCCTCCATGACGCTGCGTAGACTGACCGGCATACATTCGAATAAGCTACGGCACCTTGTTTGCTTCGAAGCCCATCGCATGTGAAGAGAAATGCTCGACTGAACACATACATGGGTATGCAAGACCAGAACACTTGGAGAAGACAAGCTGAGATCGTGCCGATCCAATGTAACATGGTGGGTGCTGTACAGATAAAAGCAAGTCTTGCTTCTGTTCAAGTGAGGTCAGACGCTGCCGAATTCCGTGTAGAGTTATGTACTCACCAGAACTACCCCACTACCCCAGAATTCAGATCTCTAGTGGAGCAAGGAATTCGAGCTTGGCATATGGTTAGCTATATCTGGCATGTCTTCCAATCTAGCTTACCGAGACGAGACGGTTCCAGTGCGCTGGACTAGGTGGGGGCTGGGGTGGAGGAGAAGGCGGATCGTCTCTTGAGCGATCTTGCGTCGGTGTAGACATGGATGAGCTTGTTAGGACATGAGCAGAGCGTGAATTGACAAGCTCGAAGACGTTATCCACCGAGGGACCCATAGTGATGCCCATGGTAGCTGTGTGGTGATTTTGGAAGATGGTTGAAAAGTAGTAGTATCGCGGAATGAAGAGTGAGGATTCAAATATGGTAGTCTAGGAACTATCTTGCTGAGAGAGTGAGGACTTTTGTGGAGGACAAAACACTAACGCAGTCTCGACATTAAATAGTCTAGGACAAGGTTTTGCTACACTCCCAATCGAACACCACAAGGGCTCGTCTAGTGGCTTACAGGGGCGAATGTCTAGTTGGCAGATCCAAAGAGCCAGGCAAAAGACAATCAGAATCGCAGCGGCCCGTCCGCGGATAGACGGGTGGCGTCAGGAAGGACTAAGTCTAAATTGTCATGCTGGAATGAGATGCTGGTTTGGTAGACAGGGAGTACAAGCGGCGAATGAGTGCCTTGGCCGAGCAGGAGAAGGCAGGAGTTGAGTGTGGAAGACGACATTTTGAACGGCGGTAAACAACGTGTCGACGGGTGAGAGCACGGCGAGCGACAGTCGACTGATTGTGTGACAACGGAGGACAGGGTTGAGTACTGCTTGCGATTCATCAGGCGTCGGGGAAGACGATCCGGAGCCGCACGAGTTGTCGTGCAAGGTGCCTGGGGGAGATTGCTTTCCCTCAAGAAGTAGGGTTTTGAAATGGCGGTCTACAAGCCATGATGTCAGCATGGATACGCGAGTACTTCCATTCGACCCAAGGCTTGACTAGACGCCTCGTATTTCAGCTACCACAAACTTCTGTTGGTTCGTAGAGCTGCGTGCTTTCCCGTGCTTGGACTTGGAAACGATCAGCAGGTGACGAGGCTGCGATGTTTGTCTATTCTCTCGAGTGAAGCAAACGGCTGGCCAGTCAACATGGCCTCACTGCAGAGTGTTGATCAAGAGGTGCCAACGTGGATAGACGCAGCTTCGGAGGAGTCGTCTATCGGTGTGAAGGTCAAGCTGAGGGTGACGACAGGACAGGCAGGCGCGCTCGGACACGATGGCGCGCGCGCCAAGCCCAACGCGAGCCCTGGAGCACCGCGACTTCCTTTGTGGTAGACTCACTCTGTCTGCGCCAATCCAGCCCTGCCTCGGCCGTGTAATTCACCAGCTGTTGCCTGTACCAGCCCATCCAACACATACGCCAGAGCCAAAAGCGACAGACGCCGCAACTCCGCGACACGGCCCACCACTTTCGCATGCGCGCGTCCGGAATGTGCTTCACTGGGTCGTAGGGCTAGCAATCACATCCGCCGTCTCTGCGTCACCCGGCTGGTGATACCCTCGCCGCCCTCCCATCGGCCCTCTTCGCCCATTCCGCTTCATTAGACTCAGCGCGCCCGCAGTCCGACAGCCCCACCGGCTCCAGCTCACAACTCGCACATCGCACTGCGCCCCGCCAACATGTCTTCGGTCTGGAACCCCGACAATGTACGAGACGTGGCCGAATCTGTGGGCATCGCCTCACTCGCCGACAATGTGGTAGAAGAGCTGGCACGCGACGTTGACTTCCGTTTGGCCCAAGTGCTGGAGGAAGCTCTCAAGTTCATGCGACACGGGAAGCGGACGACACTGAGCACACAGGACATATCCAATGCCTTGAAGGTGCTCAATGTGGAGCCTCTCTACGGCTACGAATCTACCCGTCCGCTGCGCTTCGGCGAGGCTTCGCTGGGCCCTGGCCAGCCTTTGTACTATGTCGAGGATGAAGAAGTCGATTTCGAGAAGCTCATCAACGCCCCACTGCCCAAGGTCCCACGAGAGATCACCTTCACCGCACACTGGCTCGCTGTGGAAGGTGTTCAGCCTTCAATACCTCAGAACCCAAACACAAATACAGGCGATCTCCTGCCCAAGGGCCCCAACGCAAATCCACATCTGGCTGCTGCCAATGGCCTGGACAACGTCAACGTCAAGCCGCTGGTCAAACACGTCTTGTCCAAAGAATCCCAAGAGCTGTTCAACAAGCTTTCAGGCGCCCTCATCGACGAAACCAACATCGAGTGGCAGAATGCAGCACTCGCAGCCATCTCGACAGAGCCTGGCATCCACCAGTTGACAACATACCTGCTCAGCTTTATAGCCGAAAAGGTCACACACAACATGAAAAACCTATTCATATTGACGCAGATGATGCGCGCTGCAGAGGCCTTGCTGAAGAACCAGGCCATCTACCTCGATCCGTACGTCGCATATATGGTACCACCCATCCTAACATGCTGCACTGGCGGCAAAGTAGGACCAGCAAACCCAGCACCATCCAACGCTTCTTCGGAAACACTCAACGGGGTTATGCCCGACCACAACCGCGCTACCCAAGATGCCTTCTATCTGCGAACTCTTGCAGCGCATCTACTCAAAGATATCTGTAGGAAGCACGCGTCGTCGAATCAAGGACTCAAGTCACGGATTGCGCGCACCTGTCTCAAGCAATTCATGGACCCCGACAAGTCGGTTGGGACGCACTTTGGTGCACTACAAGCACTCCTCTTGGTCCTGGGTGCCGGCGACGCACTAAGGGGGCTCATCTTACCCAACATTAAGATGTACAATGATGACTTCCTTTCTAAAAAGCTCGCCGACGAAAGTACAAGGCACGACGCCGAGATTCTTCTTGCAGTGCTTGTGGGCTCCTTCCCAGCTCTGGTACCCAAGAGCATGAGAGAGAAGAAACAGAGAGAGCAACAGCAAGGAACATACAACGCGCCAGATCTCGATGACCTCCGGGAACAACTGGTCAACAAGGTCGGCAATCTTGTAGCTGCGCATATGATTCAGAAGGGAATGGACCTGGAGGTACAGGAGATTTTGCGGAAGGACTTTGATATTTGAGATATTTAGGACACAACAATATCGGGCATTGCTACTGGCGTTTAGGATAGGGTGCTCGCTTGGATGATACCATTTGCCCCGAGACAAAGCGTTCACGAGGGCTTGAATTCAACCCGCCATCTTCATCAAAGCATCGTTCATATGTTCAAGCATCTTTACTGCGCATCCAGATTCTCGTCGTTCTACATCTACTGACTACATGACGCATCCCTTATGCGACACTCACCCCTCTCTCTCTCCCCTGCCTTGTGTAAGGCAACAATAGCGACTCATCACCACCATCGTCGTCCGTCCATCTCCCTATCTGCGCAGCAACAGCACTAACAGCGCCATCTACAAACCCTACGCCTTCATCGATCCAACTCTTGCTCTTCTCAACTAGACCACTTCCAGTAAATGAAGGATTAAAGTCAGACTGTGGCTGCCTCCGACCCGTCAGAGGTGCTGTGCCCGCTTCCAAGGCTTCTATATCAGCAATATCAAGCTCAAACGTCTCACTGCTATGGTCGTTGGTGCGACTCGGCGCCGGAGATACTGATCTTGACACTGGGGTTGAAGTCGCAGTCTTGGTGGCGAAGAAGGCTGCTCGTTCAGTTTTCCACTCCGAAGAAGTACGCTTTACTAGTACGCCGCCTGTACCTGGTTGAAGGGGGCCGTTGGGAGATGGATCTAGGAAAGGATTCACTGGCGATGAGGCCACGGACGGAGTCGGAGAGTGCCGAGCGCGGACTGTTGGAGTAGGCGGATGGTTGGATCGTGGGTTTGCTGATGGTGGGGAGGGTATGCGGCGGTGAAAAGTGTGTGTGCGATCTCGAGCTTCGGTGTGAATTGGCTGGCTCCGCGGACGGTTGAACTGAGATGTCCTGTTTCGGGGTCTGTACTTCATCTCAATGTTCTCACCAATATGCCCGTTGTTTCCCAAATACGAGAATGGGACCTGGGCTGCCGACGTGACAGCGCTATCACTGTCCATGTCCATATTCGTTGTCGTGTCAACCCATGTCTCGTCGCTACCGCCATGTCGATGCGCGTACTTGCTCACTTTGTCAATCGGTCTCTTCTCTTCACCCATGCTCTTTGCTCTCCTCTTCCTGGTTGTTTTTCCCTTGTTTGTTATACTCCTCATGTCCATCCACGCATTAACCACCCAAACCATAACTGCCCACACGACTCCTAGTACCATGATAGCCAGCGTACCAACGAAGAGTAACTTGTAGCCTGTGGGTAGGTACGACAGTTCGTAGTCCATTCGGCTCATAATGTCCGAATGATACGGGCTCTTGTTGTGCCGAACAGAATCTTGATATTGCAGTGGATTCGAGGTTTGTGCTGATATAGCTGTATGCGGTACGATCTCTTCTGGATAGAGAAATCCCGGAGGCGAGATGCGGGGGTATTTCGAGTGGCGGGGTGGTGGAGGTGCAGATGTCAGTAGCATCATCGGTACTGTTGACGTTACGTCATGGGAAGGTCGAAGTGAATGGGGACTTGAGGGTGAAGCGTTGTCAACATGTAGTGCGTAGCGTATACCAGGTATAATACCTTGTATTTGAGGGATAAGAAAGTGGCGGGTAACGTGCACGTCAGGTGTGGCAGATGGCCAGTTGAAGGCTGAACTACTGCGGTACGAGTCTGTTGTCTTGGACGGCGATGACTCCTTCGCTGCGCCATTGGTAGTATCCAAGGTATCATCCGCAGTTGCAGCCTCACTCCCATGTTGCTTGCGTATTGTGGTAGTGACAGTATGTACTTTTCTGCGATCTTGCGCCGCCGGTGCCATGATACGATAGAATGTAGGTTGCAGATAGGTGCACTACTAAGAAAGAATGTAGATGAAATTGTGCGGCTAATTGTAACGATGCAAAGAGCAGGTAGCTAAGATCACGAGAGAGTTTACAAGACGGGCAGCAGCCATGGAAACAATGCAGAACAATGTCTCAAAGGGAGTTTCTAGAATGAGCAGTCGTGAAGCAGAAATGTCATACATCAACGATTCAACAAAGAAAATTGATCCATAGAGTGGCATAACAACAGCATCAGTTCACAAGTCATAGATTTTTGAAACACGAATATGCGGTGACGTTGTAATAAAAGACTAGGATTATGTATGTACTATGTGAAGATGTCGCGCAGGTGGAGTGCTGGTAGGAAAGCAAACGCCGCCCAATGGGATATCCAAAATGTAAATCTATGATGCATGATGGAGAATGCTTTTAAACAAGATGATGTGGTATCGCAAGGAACACGTAGTACCATGAGAAGCGTAAACAATGCCGATGCAGCCAAGGCCGCGGCGGGATTGTATACTGCATCTCTCAAGCAGAGTGCGGGTCATAAAGTACCCACAAGTAAAAAGGTTGTCGTAAGACCGTAGCATAATATACATGTCGAGCTCCAAGCAGGGCGCTTATCTGCGGTTGAAGTTGAGGTACTTTGCAGCAACGAAAAGGATAACCAAGTTGCTAGCAATGAATGCAGCAAAGATACCTAGATCCCTCCACCTGTTGCTGAACTCGTACCCGAGCGGCTGGTAGAACTCGTCGCCGACCTTGTAGGCGCAGTAGTTGCAGGCGGAGGTGGCATTGTCGAGGATATAACCAGGCGCGCCGTTGGAGAAGAAGTCACTCATGTACGATCCGCAGTCCTGGCCCTGTGGGGCGTTGAACTGGTTGTACTCGCCGGGTGTACATTGGACAGAGAGGTCGTGGAGTTCCGTGACAACCATGCCACCAATGAGGCGGGTGAACGGGTTAAGCTCGTAGAGCCACACGCGCCAAAACTTGGGAATCTGGGGCTTAGGGATCGTGACACCACAGAAGAGGGCGAAGATGATGATGATAAAAGGGTTGACGTAGGAAGCGATGAATGGAGATGGTGTCAGTGCAGCAATCGCCTGAGCCAAAGTGACGGAGAAGACCTCTGTGATGAGCACAATGAAGAATTGGTATCCGGCGCGGGAGCTGTCCGAGTTCAATCCGGGAATGTAGTAAAGCGGAAGGAAGAAGCAGACAGCGCAGAGGACGCTGTACGGCATCTCGGCAACAACCATAGACAAGGCGAAGGGGAACGTCTTGTATGCCTTGGACATTTGCTCGCGGAAAGAGATCATACGCTGGATGGCGTACTTGGGTTCGACCTGAGCGAGAATCAGGGCAGGCAGAACGGTGACCTGGAAGATGATGAAGACGCGGTATTGCAGAGATGCTCGAGAGTCGTCAAGCTGGAGGTACATGAGACCTGTGAGCAGAGCGATGATGACGTGGTTGAAGAGACGAGTGAAACCATAGTTGGGAGTACGCCAGAAAGAGAGATTCTGGCGTTTGATAACCTGCTTGATCTGGTAAGACAGTGGTGTAGCGTACTCCTGCTGGTCAACTGGTTCGGCAGAACCAACGGCAGCCATGCGCTCTTCCTTGACCTCAACAATGTGGCGCTTGACCTCGGCAAATTCTTCAGAATCCCGCCAGACATCAGCCCAGTCCTTGTCGCCGATACGAGGAGCAGAACCAGCACCAACAGCATCGAGCATCCACTCAGCGGGGTTGGCATCGGGTGGACAGTCAGCACCGTGACGATGGAAGTACCCTAGGAGAACGTGGGCGTCCTTGCCAATGTCACCGAAGTAGACACATTGACCACCCCTTTGGAGGAGTAACAGACGGTCGAAGTTCTCAAAGAGAGCAGAGTTAGGCTGATGGATTGTGCACAAAATGGCTTGACCGGCGGCGGCAAGTTTGCGAAGGAAACGAACAATGTTGAAAGCGCTCTGCGAGTCGAGACCGGAGGTAGGCTCGTCCAAGAAAAGCAGGAGCTCAGGCTTGGCCGCGAGCTCGACACCGATGGTGACACGTTTGCGTTGTTCGACAGCAAGTCCACTTTCGGGATCACCAATGATAGCGTCTGCGATATCTTCCATTTCCAACAAGGCGATGACCTCCTCGACGTAGGCGTACTTCTCAGCCTGAGGAGTCTCGTACGGTTGTCGCAAGTCAGCAGAGAAGCGGAGTGCCTCGCGGACCGTTGTAGCAGGCTCGTGAACGTCAAGCTGTTCAGCGTAGGCAGTTCCTCGCTGGAAGGCAATACCGGGAACCTTTCCATCAACAAGCTTGTCACCGCTGATGACACCAATATTCTTGCGGTTGGCTAGCACATCGAGAAGCGTGGTCTTTCCAGCACCAGAAGCACCCATGAGGGCTGTCAGTTGGCCGGGCTTGACATATCCGTAGATGTTGTTGAGCAGGCGGAGCTCTCCGCTAGGGACAGGAACGTCGTAGCAAAGATCCTCCCAAGTGAGAACAGCCTTAGAAGCAATGTTGAGGTCCGAGCCCTGGTCGCTGCTGTCTTCCTTGCGGTTACGCTTGTCGCGCTTCTCTTGCAACTTGGCATTCAATTCCTTGAGTTCCTTGTTCTCCTTAACGAAGAAGGTGACGGTACGTCCACCAGCACCCCACTTGACGAACTCTCCGAGGAAGGCGTTGGCGAGAAGGAATCCGACGATGAGGGCGACCATGATACCATAGTGCATCCAGAGGTCTGAAGGATCCCATGAGAAGGATGTCTTGATATAGTTGGTACCAGATACGATGGGGTTACCAGCTTCACTACCAGGCAGAGTGCAAACCTGGGCGTCAAGGTTGTCGTAGCCGGGTCCAGAAGGAACCAGAGAACTACCGGCACAAGTCAAATCCAGGCGGCTGAACTCGTTCATCATGAGAGCAGAGAATCCCAATCCCAAAGCGTTGATGTAGAAGATCCACCGAAGCCAGACTTGCTCGGACTGCCACTGGATAAGATAACCGGAGGTGAGTACGAACAGTGTTATAATCGTAGCAGCTAGACGGATTGCAACATCGAAATCTGGACAAAGACATCCAACCGTTCGGAAGAACAGTGTCATAGCCAGATAACCAGTGATGATGACCAATGCGAATGTGAAGAAAGCTCCAGCATCTCGCACCAGGTTCGTCATAAAGTACACAATGATGGAGAAGACTAGAATCTGCACGGATGCAAACAGTAGATCAACACCAATCTGTGCTATCCAAAGGGCTGACGGTCGGTGGAATGTAAAGGCGCGATGTTTGTTAATAATGGGTCTGCCTAACATAGTGGATGCCAGTTCGGAGAAAGCCTGGAAAGCATTGAAGAGGAGAGCAATGAAGAGCACACCACCACGGGTGAAAGCACCTGCGGAGGTATCAGGAAGGTCGAGCCAGACGGTACCGGTGATGATAGCAATAGAGATGGAAGTAATCCAAGAGACAACAAGGGCGAACTTGTCCTGCCATTTGAGCAAGAACTGGCGCTTGGCCAAAGCCCAGACCTGGAGATAGAACGGAATCGAGTAAACGGACTTCTGGGGCGCGTGACGTTTTGATTCCTTGACGGCAAGCTGGAAGTCATCATAGACGTGCTTCTCCTGGTCCATCTGTGCCTTGTAGGCTACCATTTCGGCATCGAGCCTAGCCGCGGTCTCGGATTGCTTGAAAGCTTCAGCAAGCGCTTCAGGGGTAGAAGGAACATCCTTCTCGCTCATGCCGGGCTTGAACTCGCGCTCAAAAGGATCTGTGCAACCAGTGAGGTAGTCGGGGGTTGTCTGGCGGGGCTTCTCCAAGAAGCCAAGACCCTCGAAATACGCGCGAGCTTCTTGGGCAGGTCCAAAGTATACTTGTCGGCCACTGTCGATGACCATGACCTTGTCGAAGCACTTGTAGATGTTCTCGGAAGCCTGGTAGAGGGATACGAAAGTTGTGGTCTTGTAGATGTTTGTCAGCACCCTAAGCGAACGCGCATAGTCGACAGCAGTCGAGGCATCCAGTCCTCTTGTGGAGTTGTCCCAGCTCATCAGAGAAGCACCAGTGATCATGGTCTCGGCAATCGAAACACGCTTCCTCTCTCCTCCACTGACACCACGGACGAAGGGGTTGCCGACAATGGTGTTGCGGGTGTGCTCGATGTTGAACATCTTGAGCATGAGGTCAATGACCTTCTCCTTGAAGTCTTGTCTCGAGAGTCCGGCCGGGCGCTTTCCTGGTACCTTGGTCTCTAGCGCGAAATCGAGTGTTTGTCCAACGGTGAGGGTAGGGTGGTGGTTCTCGTCCTCCTCGCAGTATACGGCCTCTCCTCGATACCTCTTCTCAAAGAAGTCTGCATCGAATGGACCGTATAATACGTTTCCATCTACCTTTGTGTATCCGTATCGCTGGTTGCTGATGACCTTGAGGAATGTAGTACATCCACTTCCTGGCTTGCCCAGAACCAGCACCATCTCGCCAGGCTTAACAACACCCTTGAAGTCTTTTAGGATGTCGAACTCCTTGCCCTTCTTGCCGAGGCCGAGGATGCTGGCGGCGGTTTCGAATACATTGAAGAATGATACGAAGGCGTCTGGGAAGGTCTTGACGTAGTTCTTTACACCACCTATGGGACAATTAGCACGTGTTTCCAATGCAGATGATGCAAGGTAACCATACCGATACCGCTGACAGTGAGACCGTCCCATACAACACCAATGCGCTTAGACTTGATGCCTGCTGCCTCTTCCTCATCTTTACCACCACGCAGAGTGGCTTCGAGATCGAAAGGCTCATCCGAGGACTCGGAGCCCTCAATAGTGGCCTTTTCTACGTCTGTGACGACGTCGCCTTTGCGACTCTGCTTGCTCTGTACGCGACTCAATCGGCGCGAAATGTTGCTAGCACGGGAGAGCTCTTTTGATAGTTCGGCAAAGTCAGCCTCGGCACGTTGGATGTCGACCCCACCCGTAACATTGCTGAAACCCTTTTCGTTGTTTGCCGAATTGCGCGCAGTGCTGTCGGTGATGGACGCAGTCCTGACGCTGGCGTTATCACGGTGAGTATGGTTGCGATTGGGGTGAATTGCCTCAAAGGTGGTGCCTTCGGTGTGCTCTTGGATCTGCGTATGCTGGGGAGCGTTGGCGTTATCCATGGCTGCGACTGCGGTACAGGGCGCACCCTGCGTTTCACTTGAACGGTTGCGAACCGGTGCGGACAGAGGCGGTGTCTCACACTTCTGCAGGCCCGGAAAAGAAGCGAGTTATAAGGAACGTATGGAGATGTCGAACAAGAAAAGCAAACGAACAACAGAAGGGCGCCGAGGGATGTCGCAACGGCTAAATAAAATAAGAAAACAGTACACGACTCGGAGATAAGAGCAACTAGTTCCGAAAGTAGTCAAGGGCACAATCCTGCAGAGATGGCGCCGGGTGCGGCTAGGGTAGATCTCTTATTGTCGCAGCTATCAGGCCGCGGGTCTGCAACAAGTAAGTTTGATGTCCCATCATTCTTCAGCGGACTTGTTCGCACGGAGATAGTCGTGTGTATCATAACGCGCAATCCACTCACTCCGCTACACCTTGATCGACGGCACAGTCATTTTGCATGCAATTCGGTTAGATTCCGCCATGCATGACGCTGAGATCTCTGGGCAGACGCGAGGAAGCACCGCTGTACCAACGCTATGCGGCTCAGCGCCGGGAATGGTTGCTAGTGGGAATATCTGTATACCAGCTCGCCGACGTCATGGTGCAACAAACTCAGTAGGTGAAACCTCGGGCGCAGAGACTACAAACATGGCTCATAGTGATGCCTCGCGCGCGCAGTTGTTGAGGAGGATCAAACGAGAACAATCTCGTGGAGTAGCTTGACTCCGCTAGGCGTGATTGCTTGCCTGCTTTTTGCTCCACTTGTCTCCACAGCGAGTTTGTAAGCCTTCTGCATTCAGCGCCTTGGCTCCGACCCCTTCACTCCGCCGTTGCACACCAACGGGCCGACACCACCTGCGTCCGCCCTTTCCACGTTGGTCTCCATCCCGTTAGGAACAGGAGTTGTCGCGGTCACCATGTTCCCATGCGAGCGGTAACCTAGAACAGTGCCCGATTCCTCGTCCTCCTTGGACTCCCCACTTTCTGAACACTCGACGACTCGACTCCCAGCATCGATCGCTCAGCCCTAGGGGTACGTCTCAACTGCACGTTGCCCTATCTTGGCGTCGGTGTTCCGCCGCGGGCTACCGGCAACTACTTCGGCAACCCGACTACGCCCTTTTTCGACTCATTCTCGCTCATTCTAGACGCCAGCATGAATCTTCGATGCATCTCAACCTTCTGATCTGCAGCAAGGGCCCTGTCATGGTTGCATCGCACACAACGGCTCACACCGACTCATATCAATTGTCGCTGCCTATGCCAATTCCTATCTTGGTCCAAAATTAACGTGTCTTCACCGCGCTTTTTTCCCACTTGAACAATTTCGCTTCAGCCGCACCGACTAATTTTAGACCGCTTGTTGCTTTCCAGATCCGACACCGGTTCCCAAGGTGTGCCAATAAACTCTCGAGAATCAACACACCATCGCAACGTCTTATCACAGTATTCACGCATCTTGTGCATATGCAGTTCCACATCGCAGAGCAGGTCAGCACTATCGTGTCTATGGCATTCTTTCCGTTAGTGCAGTGCACGAGCGCTAATCAAATAACGACATTGCTTGACAAGCATAACGCAGACATACTAATCATCTTTCTCTTATCGCCATAGTTGCCGTTGCTACCTCAGTACACGGAGAAACGTTTTTTCCACCATCACCATTATACCGAACCCACTTAGAAGTCCAAAATCCCGCCTCTACGAACAAGTGTAGCTTATACTACTAGAACTGCACCAACACAGACACATTAGTTATCACAAAAGGCTCCGAGCATCGCAGCATCGATATTGGCTTCAGATGTCTCGAAACAATACGAGCCAACACCCCTATCCATCTCTGCAGACTTCAGCTCAAAGCCTACCATGGTGTTTCCAACCAGTAACAGTTGGGGCCTGAGTAATCAACACGAGAAGCTAAGCGTTGATGCGTCATACTGACTACGATCGCGAACTACATAACGCGAAGTCATGTGAAAGCGCCTCATTTATCCAGGAAATCTAACTGTTATTGGCTCTGCTTGCGAGGAGTTTCAGCCATCGATAAGGCAGACTTATCATGAGTGCACTCTGAAAGCTCACCGAGAAAGCATCAGCAAAGCCATTGTGAATCAATCTTACAGGCATCTCGTGCGCTTTTCGCTTTGTTCGTTTTCCTTGCGACCATGAGCTATCTTGAGGTACGATGGGTACGGTTACTCACTTATAAGGTAGTATTTATGGCGGTTGTGTTGAAGCTTTATCAAAACTGTGTACTTACTCCTTTTCTACCTGCATTTTATCCGGGACATTGCACATATCGTTGATAGACTTCTGGACTCCTTGACTTTGCTTTCAATATGTCTTTTCCGCCTATTCGATTCGCTCCTTTCCAATTGTCGAGCGCACCTTCATCAAGTCAAGCAAACACGCAACAACCTGCCCAGCAGCCACAGACGCCAGCGACGTCCGGTACATCTGCAAATTCCAACACATCGGAAAACTCTACATCAAATACGGCCAGTTCAGATACGACAGACTCGCAGAATACGAAGTGACCTACAAGGCATATCGCGAAGGCACTGGGCATCTATCCCGCTTTATGCATTACACTGCTTTAACGATTTTCTTTGTTCGCTCCAGAAGGGACCAAAGCAATACAAAGATTGAGTAACGCAACCAACAATTATGTCGAACTGAGGTTGGGATAGAGTTGCTTCTCTTCGTTCGAGATTATGGCGTCAATATAACTGTAGGATCATCAAGTATCATTTCAAGAACCGCTTACATGTCTACTGTGTCCGTTGTTCAGACCTTCCAATCATCAACAGACTCTGACACCAACCCTCAATCCGCCTATAAACTCACTGTACTCCGGATCAACTCGGTATTCATTATGAATTTGACTCATATCCATATCTCCAGATCTCATCTTTAAATCCAGCATGTCTCCAATGTCACCCCACAAAAAAGTAGTTCGTTGAGTTTCTCGGTACCCTGTACCCCCTCATCATAGTGCACGAGCATACATGGGCCCATTACATTTTGTCCGCTCGGTCGTACTTCGCGATTACAAATACGAGGTGCTGTCACTAGCCAGTCACACCCAGATAGCCAATGATATATTGACCGGTCTCTTGCTATTACGTATGCGTTGCCTCGTTCTGGCGTGTAAACACGTACTCGAGTCAGAATTCCCCGACCAGGAAACTATTGCAGCGTGCATACCTGACTGGTTGGATGGTAGGAAGATACTATATTCCATCTGTAATTCTGTACCACAGGATGCGTAGGCATGCTCGTGGGAGGTATAAACTCAATCCCAGACCTCGTCAATAGTTGCGTTACGATCCGGTATTGTGTGGAAATATAGCGCAAATGTATAGAACACCAGCCATCATGAATCAGACTCTCTTAAACTATGCATAACAAACAATCCTTTCGCAACCAAGATCACGAATAACGAGTCGCAAGTTCAGATGCGAACAGATATAGACACATCACAAACAGCTCAAAGATACCCACACCATGCATCTTACTTTTAGTAGACAAAGGCCCAGATATTCTTTTTTCAGTCCTTCCTGAACTCGTTACAAGTGGCAGCTCAGAGGATGACAGCATCTAGACTGTGGAGATTCACAACTAAACAATTGATCTGAAATGTTACATTGAAGAGTACAAAATAAAACAGCACTGCAGCTTTTTGCGAAATGTCATGACCGTCGCGAAACGAACGATAGAAAGACAACCTCCACCCCAAGACAACACATCCCTCCATTGCGACGCCGTGCCATACATACCAAAGTCGAAACTGACACAAGGAAACTATTGTTTGGGTATGTTGTAGTCGTAGGTCCAAAAGTGCATCCTGTTTCAATCCGTCCGTCTTCGCCAATTCATACATCTTCGTCTTCCCTTCCTATCCTCATCATAACATACCCAGTTACTCCCAATCCTTAATACCAGACACTCGCCCAAAAGCCTGAATGTCTCACACCTACCTCTTCTCATCCACCTGCATACCGGCTTCAAGTGCAGCTGGCGTCTTCTCCCTCCGCTCTTGACTCTGACCACCAGCACTGCTCGACTCACCCTGCGGCCTCCGTCCAATACGGGCAAGCCAACTCTCTGCACTCTGTACCGTACCATCAACAACAGTGGTAATCTGACCCATCATATCCAATCCTTCCTTAGCAAACGCCAACATGCGGTTTGCGCCTCTAACCTCATCGCCCCCCGCGTGCTCATTGTTCGCATTGCGACCCGCGAGCTGCCATCTCTGAGGTACAGAGAGTAATTGAGTGCGAACGACTGTCTGGGCGTTTTGCGGGAGAGCACCGCCCGTATAGCGGGAAACCGATTGAACGACGGATTGCAGCGTTTGCCAGATATCAGACGATAGGGCCTTGATACGGTCGGCAATCTTGCGGACTTGGTCGTCTTTGTCCGCGGTGTCGGCAAGGCCCATTTGGGCCATGTTGCCATTGAGTTGCGTCTTCTCATCTTGGCTGCCCGACTGCCTTTGATTGTTGAGGGCGGTTTCGTACTCTTCAAGCACAAGCTTGAGCGCGCGCATGACGGAGTCGATGTGAGTCGTCGCACCGCGAAGGAGGCCAAGGCAAAGCTTCAAGGAGCGTAGGGATGTCTCCGATAGCGCGACACCGAGACCGGAGGTGGTCATGATAAGCTGCGTGGACCAGTTCACGCGCCGATCTTGCGGGGTGTTTGAGCGTTGTTCTGGCGATTTTTGCGACGTGTTCTGTCCAGAGAAGACTGCCTCTTCATAGTTTGGAGAGCGCTGATCATCGTATGCAGGAAGCGACTCGGTGCATGATGATTGTGAACCGCCTCTAGTTCGTGACGCTGCCGCAAGCGCGTCGTCGACATCCATGGCATCGTCTGCCGGACTAGCAATCCTTTGCCTCTTACTTCTGGAACTCTCGCCATCACCTTGCTCGAGGTCGCTGGGTCGTCTGTCTCCCAGGTATCGTCGCAAACTCTTCTCCATGCCTGTCCTTCTACCCACAGATGACACCGTATTGACCATTGGCGATCCAATGTTGCGCTCGATGAGCTCAGCGCCGTATTGGACGAGTCGCGGAGTGTATCCTTTAGTCGTATTATAGGCTGAGATAGAGCCGTTGATACCGCTCCCAAGCCATGGGTGGTTCGACGTGATCAGGGAGAGGAGCGGTTCAGGAGGCTCAGTTGTAGATTCGCGGGCAGAGAGCGTAAGGGATCGTGCTGTCGGCGAGCGAACAAAGTCTGCGATAGTCAGTCAATATGTTACCAGCATCATAGACAGTAACCACAACGGCATGACTACATACCTGGATTCCCGAGTCCACTGAGCGCCTCGGCTGCCAGCCTTACATCGGGATCATCCATACTGACACTTGTCTCCCGCCTGTTCGTGTTCTCGCTGCGCACACTCGCTGTATCCATAGGGCTTCCCATGTCCTCACGCGGTAGGCTCTCTGGCGCTCTTGGGAAAGTCGCATGGTTTGGCATTGGCAACCTGCCCCATTGCGACGCATCGTACTGCGATCGCGGGCTGAATTCTATCGAGTTGTGTGGAGTATGACGCGCTTTGGTGTCGGGCAGGTCCAGGGACTTGATGCCCGGTAGCCTTGCGTGATCAGAGACATGGCTTGGAATATGCGTCGGTACCGAAGGGAGATGCAGCGATTCGGGCTCGTGTTGTGTGTATGCAGGCGGCGGGGCACGCTGGAGTGGTCGTTCCTGCTCCATTGTAGGAGATTCGCAGGAGCGTGACGTTTATAATCCGACCAGCCCTACCCCACGTTTGTCTGGGCGCAAACCACACCCAACTGTATCGCTGCGACTCGTGGTAGAAGTCGTTTCGAGTTACGCTATGTCCGTGAAAGCCGTCGCAATGCCCAATGACGGTGCGGAAGGAGCGTCTCGAAAGGGTATTCTCCTCCGCGGAAGCGTAATCGGACGCCCAAGTGCGAATTCGAGGACGCGATGATGTCGTTCAAGGGGATGCGAGTCGACAGGGACATGTAACACGGAAGAGAAGCTCTGGATGACGGTCGCAAAGAGTGGAATCGTCGCTTATCGCATGGTTGATCGGAAGGCAAGGTTCGAGGGATGACAGCGCGAGACGCCCGGCAGCAAATTGGGGATCACCACAAAGCCGTGATTCTCACATGTCAATCCTATCACATGTCACCAATGATCCACCCAGTCCACGCCACACATGCTTCTTGGCACTCAATTCCGAGCAACCCCATGCACTGTCTAAGCAGCTCAAGCTTCCGTCGTAGTGAGTGCGAAACGGATTGAGACACACTGAGCCTTCTCACAAAAGATTCCGACGCATTGCGACGAGTTGGGGCCATCACGATGGTTCCAGGTCAAGGCTAACGACAGAAGCCGCTACATGGGGCTGCAGCCGATCACTGAGCTTCCGGCACGCTGTCTCCTCTCGCTATTGCACGTGTAATCCGCCTAGGCTTCCCCACATCAGCCCTGTCTTCTTCCGATGCCCGCACACTACACACCTGGAACACAGGAGACGAATCATTGACGATTATGCATTATCTTTCGTTCAAGTATTTGCTACAACGTGCTATACCGCCCATACCAAAGCCAAAGACCAACACCGGAGTTGTCGTAACGCGATCCGACCAACCATGCTCTTACATGCTTTTATCGTAACACGGGGCTACACCAAAGTGTTTATCCCCACACATAGCAATTACAAGAAGATAGAAAATTGTAACCCTCCAGGGTGATGTCGTGCCAAGAACGAATTGCTAAGAAGCCTGGCCAAAAGGTGGCTCCTGTTGACGAGTTATTTCAGGGTCTGGTAGTTGGCACCTAAAATCTTGCAACAGCTGAAGATCATAACACGCTGCGTCAAGTGTGACTGCAGAGTACTTTGACTGCTTCGACGGCAAGGGGGCGTTGGGCATCGTCCAATGCTTCAAAAAGCTCCATCTGCCGCACGGCGCTCCGCAGATCCTCTGGACTGTCGAGCTTATGCCTTGCGGCTGCGGGTCGCACGTCCGTTGGGTGTGCCATTGGGTGAAGCTCCTGTAGCAACACCGTTAGTGGAGACAACACGCGAGGTCGAGAGCCGCCTGCGAGCTTCACCAACAGTCGGCAACTTCTCATCCTTCATCTCAATCAACGCGCTTGTAGCCCTGCGACGGCCCTTGGGCACTGGCTTCTTGTACGTGGCGAAGTAGAAGGCGAGGAAGAGGAACAGGTACGACGTGATGATGCAAATGCCCGAGATAGCAGCAAACTCCTCACCAGCACACTTGCCCATGTTGGGCAGGTGCGGCCAGTAGGTGCTTGTGAAGTAGGTCCACGAGGCAAAGTAGATGAAGCCTGGAGGCGGTCAGTTGCTTTCTTTATGACCCATGCGTGAGCAGGTGGGAAACATACCGATATCGAGAACGAATTGGGTGATCTGGCCAATGGTGATGTACTTCTTCCACCAGATGCGGATGCCTCGCGCGCTCTGGAAGTAGTACCAGTACATGACGACGTGGACAGCCAGGTTGAGAGTGATGACAGGCCATGAGACAGGGGTGTGACCGATGAGCTGGGTGTAGCAGAGGAGAGCGGTCGCGCCATGGTGGTAAGTGTGGAGGAAAGCTGGGCTTGTTAGCAATGCAACCTCGAAGCCAGATTGGTGTACATACTCAATGGCTTCTTCTTCAGGAACAAGAAGCAGGTGTCGATCAACTCCAAAAACTTGGTGAGGTAGTTAAGCTGTGCTTGTCAGTCGAATTCTCAAGCAGCATGCAACGTAAGCACTTACGTAGTAGAGAATGACCAGCTTGTCGGTCCATCCACCCTCGTGGTCACAGATGGCGAAGAAAAGACCCTTCCTGGCAACCGTGGGGATCAGTTGCTCAGCGAAAAGGAGCAATAGAGTGCCGCTGATTGCCGTGAGGTAAAAGTTGTGCACCTTGAAGAGGAAGTTGAGCTTGAAGGGCTCACGGTTGCGCATAAGCTCCCGTCCACCAAAGATTGTAATGTAGTATGCGATCAGCGTCACGACGCAGACCTTGAAAGTCGAAAGCGGTGTCTCTCCTTGTACGAATCGGAAATCCTGGGGCTTGTAGCCCGCGATGGGCTCGAAGCACTTCTCGAAGATGGGCCATAGTGCCAGGCCGAAGGGACGGTCGAGCGTCGGCGCGCCGATTTCAAGCCAATCTGGGTTACCCATTGTGTGCGTGTATGATTATGGGTTTCGATGAGGTCGGTGTTGTGTTGTTCGGAAGCCCTGGTCGGAAGGATTTAAAGGGTTGAGCCTAGTCCAGGAACTAGGTAAACAAGGGAAACGTGGAGAAGAAGAGCTGGCAACCGCGACCAAGCAAGGGCGAAGCGTAAAGGAGTGACGAGAAAATGTGAAGAAGTAAATCTCACACTGAGGTGAATGAAGGTGATGCGCAAAAGGTTATGAAGGGCCAGCAATTGTTTTCTGGCTGCGCCGGAAAGGAGGTCGGAAATGACTGCTGGGGTCTTCCGCCTCTCCCGCAGATGGGCCCAACGCGCCGTTGCACGTCCAAATTACGACACATTGCAGACCGAGGCGAATTGCATGTTTGCTATTGGCTACACTACTGTATTGCTCTCCTTTTACATTCGTCTTACTGCTGGCGGGCGCTGGACTATCTTGGCCAGATTTTGCAACCACCACGCTAGATCCAGATAGCATGGATTCGCGCGCAGCTGGCGTACGAACATGTAATTCAGCCTGCTTCGAAGATGTTCAGCATGTGATTTGAATGACCTCGACCTCACTCGCTGTTGCTATGTTACGATGCAAAATGCTTCTCCAAATGTCAACACCAATTCGGCAGGCTTGGCGCTCCGAAAGCCGAGAACCCCCTTGAGGCTAGTTTGATCTTCGAAAGCGAGTCGGATGGAAAACTATGCGGCTCCCCGTGTGCAGATAGTACGGCTTGAGAAGATGGGGATCCCTTGCAACCTTTCCAGCGCGCATGGATCAAGGCGAACAGAATGAATGGTGATGCTTTCTGTGGAAATAAGCATATAGCAATGGGCTCACGATTACTTATCAGCGTAGTCTGCCATATCTCCTCTCTTTTGTCTTTCTTCGTTGATTCGCTTTCACATACACAAAGGGGGCATCTTCAAAAATTCTTTATATTCCGCGTCTATCAGTATGAAGAAATTCCTATCCAGTCATCTTCCACAGAAAACGTCATCCGGAACACCACGTGAAACGTCCATGTTGTTTTGGGAAGAACCAAAGAAACCGCGACGCTTTGATGCCAGATAAAACCACATTGATATCGCAACTACAGTCCAGCCCGCAACAGGCTAGCAATGAATCAAGACGACAAAAAGAGAAGAGAAGATATGCTCCCCAGAATCAAGACCTAATGACCCGAGTGATTGTGCCTCCAGAATTCGACCTTGCACGACCATTTGGTGCGCGTGACGAGGCGGCGTGGCCAGAAGAAGAGTTAGGGCGACTGTTGCTACGCGGTCGACCAGCCGAGCGGCGAGCACTTGACGAAACGTGGTGCTCCCCTTGCGAAGTATGATGCCGTCGCTACAAAAGCGCAAAGCACAAACACGTCAGATCCACCTGAATCGAAATGCAAGTCTTGGACAACAAGGAAGAGAACCTAGGAGTCTAGGAATAGAATTAAGAGTACATCGATTCGGCCACAGAGAATGCTCATCCAGAGTTCTAGGGACTTAAGAATCAACGTACCGAGGTTTGGCTGCCTTGACGCTCATACTCCTTCGGCCGCCTCTCTCTCGATGCTGTTCCGTCGTCCTGTAGGCGGAGGTTCTCCAATCGTGACTCCGAGTCGTCCATGCGCATCGGATCGACGGCTGATTTCTCTGCCGTACCGTTTGAACGTGATTCGGCAAGCTTGGCAAGCTTATCCCAGCGATCCTGTCGACTTTGCTGTCTTTGAGTAGCATTGTTTTGTGACTCGGCGTAATCGTGTGAGCAGTCATCGAAGAGTTGAGGGTTCACTTCCATGAATAGCTTCATGGCATTGTACACCATACCATGGATTGTTCTGAATGCACAGTCAGCAAGCAAGTAGTCTCACCAGAGTGCATATACGTACCGGTTCCAGTGACCCTTCGAGTTTTCGTACAGCGGGGCGAACATAATGGGCAAGATGACTTCGACGTTGTCGCTAACAAGGTTGCAGAAGTACTCGTTGTTCCAGAAGTACAATGCTCTCTCGGCGACCTGGAAGTGAGGACTGGCGACAGATTTGGCTAACTGGTTGAATAGCGGCTCTTGTACCTTTGCGAACTCGGCGGGGTCCATAACCTCGAAGATGTCCTCGACCTCGTTCAGGAACATGACCTCTTTGGTACTGTTCACCTTTGGCCAATATCGGAGAAGACCCAAAACAACCTGAACGTGTAAGCCTAGCCTATTGGATCTGGCGTATGTTCCTACCTCTTCTGTTAATGCCGCGTCCTTTTCCAAGAACTGGACAATGCAATACGCCAATTGTGGATGGTACATGCTCAGACTCTTGACTTTGTGAAGCGGAATAAGCACCCTAGTGAGGAACAGCTTGTGCTCTTCCTTCAATGGCAGAGCAAAACCGTTAATTATAGAACCGAGAATTTCGAGAAGCTCGGCGATACCGTTGAAGCGTTCTGTCTCGTAAATAAATTGGAAAAAGACGTTGTTGATGGAACGGCGGATGTAGGACCGGAGGTTGAGGAATTTGCCGTAAATGCGATGGAGTGTGGTCTTCAAGAAGTCGCGCTCTCTGGGGTCTTCGGAATCGAAAAGCTCAAGCAGCTGCTCACGTTAGCCAGATGATACCAAGCAGATGACAAGATACGTACGTTGAGCACGAAACTGTGGTCTATGTACGCTTTGGCAATGTTTGTGTTGAAGTCCTGACTTTCGATGAATCGAAGGAAGAACTCGTAAACGACCTGTATGTGCGGCCACGCCACTTCCAGCACCGGCTCGTCTTCTTCTGGATCAAAGGCCTCGCCTTGGGGGTTCATCGGGGGTGGGATGGGTCGGAACAGGTTCTTTGCAAACATCTCGACGACGCGAGGGTACATCTTCTCGGTGATGACCTGGCGGTTGTTGGCAACATAGTCGAGCAGCTCGTGCAGGGCCAGACGCTTGATCTCCTTTGATTTCATATCGCCACTAGCATCGTTGAAGTCGAAGATGATGTTGCATTGGTCGATCTTCTGCATGAAGAGTTCCTCCCTCTTGTTCGGGGGCACCTCGTGAAAACCAGGAAGCTTTTCCAGTTCACGCTGGCGCTGGTCTGAGATGTCGAAGCGCGACGAGTGTTGCCTCTTCGGAGTTCTCATGCCCTCGATGTTGTCCTTGGGCGTCGCTTGAAGACGGTCGAATATTCCCGACTTCTGACCCGCCTTGGGCGGCGCAAGATCTCCGGGCATCGTCTCGGCCGCGCCAGGAGGAGGTGGATGCTGAAGTATTGATTAGCCTACCGAAAATGTGTCTATGGATGCGCAAGTACTCACAGGCGCGCTTGGGCTGATGACGACGCTGGGTGCAAGGGGCTGCCCCAACCTAGAGGGCGTGCCTGGACCAGCAGCGCCGGCATTACCAGCAACACCGGGACTCATCACGCCCTGTCCACCAAAAGATTGAGGTCCACCCGCAAGCGAACCCGACGAAGGCTGCGGGTTCTGTTGTAGCGACCCAATGTTGGAGGAAGCGCCGTCGGCGGCGGGCTGGCTCTTGCTTCGCGCATCGGTGAGCTGTGTCTGCGACGAGGAAGGCGTGGCCTGAGCAGAGCCCGAGGGCGAGTTGGAGGCAGCCAGCGACGGCGAAGCAGTTCCAGAAGACGAGTCCTTCTTCTTAGATGACTTGCTATCCTTGCTTCGAGAGAGCTGTTCGGACTAGATATGTTAGCCTCCGCGCATAGAGAGGGGTAAGGCGGTGCGGTGTGCTGCCAGGGTCCACTGGGAGGACGGGCAACTTACGACCCTTTGCCTAAAGCCCTTCATGGTTGGTGAAATGCGCCCACGGCCAGGTTAAGCGCTGCGGAGGTCTTGTAGAGACGGGCGTCCGAGATGGAGGCTGGCCTCGGGGCGTTTGGGGACAGGTCGCAATTCAAGAGCGCCAATGGGGGACTAGATTGCTGGCGCACACACGGTGGATCGGACACAGGAGAGCGTAGGGCTCAGGTCGACATGGAGGAGAGACGCGTGAGGTAATAGAGGGTGGCTAGTGTAGCCGTCTAGGATGGTGCACGGGGAGTCGGTGGAGGGAGGAGCTTCGCGAGGGGGTCGTCAGACGGCAGCTGGGGCCCTAACAACTTGCGGGTGACGTGTGGGCGCTTTGTCTAAGGGAAAGGCGTTTCTTCTAGAGCTGGAGAGACAAGTCGGAGCAGGTCGTCAACTGACAACTCAGGGCTGCTGCCAGACAGACAGCGTCGAGTGATTCGCGCTAGCCGTCCCGTAGGCGAGGCCGTGCGTTTTTGGCCAAAAGCAGCCCCGCCGCAGCCGTCACGACATGATACCTGCGATTGTGAAGTAGCAGATGCTGAGTGTGAAGGATTGAGTGCGCAAGCAGGAGGCAAGAGACTATGCAGCTACTTGGGCAGACGTAGACTCGTATGATCTGATCTAGTACTCCAGCAGAGGCATCACCAGATCGATCCCTGTCTCGATTGAGAAGCTGCGACGGGCCTCTCACTTGGTCAGGGTCTGCAAGAATCGTATCTTATACACCACAGCCATAGCCACTGCAGTCTGCGCTTACAGATAAGCACAAACTACTGAACGAGCATCGTGCTGCAGGCTCCCGTGACTATAACCACGAGAGATTCTCGAGCTCCAGACCCTTCGCTGTGTAGTACAACATGGACAACGCTACATCGACCACGGAAAACCAGCATGCGCCATGGCTACCGATCCCGTCACGTGCCGTCTCAGTCGTCGAACACCCGGCCATCGTCAAAAACGTTGACAAAGGCATTACCTCATTAGGTGGGCCTGTCAAACTGAGCAAGGTCAGCGGAGATAGCAGTGCCTACCGCTTTGGGAGAAACTAACAATCGCCTCAGGGCTTGCGATCTCGATTGGAAACCACGACCAACGCCGAGGGTGACGATGAGCTCAAGAAACTCATATCCGTCTCGTTGCGCCCAGACGATCCCTTCGCCAAGCGTTTGCTGTCTACACCTGTGAGGACGAACAACCTCCTGCTCAAAGTAACAGTGCCAAAGCGAACGGGACGCAAACGAAAGCGCGGAACCTCAGGTCCTTTTCTTTCTGAAGACGAAGTAGGCAGCCATGGCAATGGAGTCTCAAACGGTAGTACTACAGTCAATAAGACGTACGTGGATGCATCAACCATCTACAGGAGTTTGCAAGACAATGCCTCAACATACAAAGTCACTCTGGCAGGGGTCGTGGATGAGACCCATCGATTTCGAAGTGCGCCAACACCATCCACCTCAAATATAACAACGACTGACTGATCTTTAGATATGCCTGACTTGCAATGTGCTGCTTCTCATAACAAGATCATGGTTGGCCTCCGAGACCATGTTCTACCAAAACGATGTAAGTCCGACCCAGCTGTTCTCCGAACACTACTGATCCTATCCTAGACGAACAGCTGAAAAAGTACAATGTGAACACTGCGGCCGGTGCAGACCTTACGGAAAGCGTCGGACCGTCTCCAGAGTTCATACAGATGCCCATCGCTTTCAACTATCGGTTCCAGCAAAATGCCAATGTCAAGTACACCGACCAAGGTGTGGTCAACATACAGAGAAGCTTGGCCTATAATGCATACACGATCGTTAAGCCCACCGATGAGCACGTACCGACAGGACCACGACCAGGTCTCCCAGCAGAGAGAGATCTTACGCCTTACATGCAGTCACTGATAGCTAACATTCGAGCTTTACTTTTACAAAGACCTATCGTTACCCGCCAGCTACTATACAACAGACTCGGCTGGGACAAGCGAACAAAGCTTCGGCAAGCAGCCATATATTGCGGATACTTCTTCGAAAGTGGACCCTGGCGAGAGGCTCTGATACGATGGGGTGTCGACCCTCGCAAAGACCCTGAATATCGAAAATACCAGACTGTGTCATTCCTGTCTTACATCAAGTCAGGCACGTCCAAGCACCGCGCTGTCTTCGATCAACATGTTATGAAACTGGCAAAGATGGCTCCAGAAGAGCTAGAGTCTGAGCACACTTTTGACGGCTTCAATGTCTCGCAGACAGGCAATCTCTTCCAATTCTGTGACATTACCGACCCCCTCATTGCGAAGATACTAGCCACAAAAAACATCCGAACAACTTGTGCACCGACATTCCAAGGATGGTATCACGTTGGGACATGGGCCAAAGCCACGGTAATTTTGAAGGACAAAATGAACACCATCATCGGTGGTGACAAGCCTGATGATAGGATCTACCAGCGTATCGTCACTTGGCCTGAGTTGTGGGATGACAGGGACATGGCTGCCCAGTATAAGGGTGAGATTGACGACCGTCAGTTACACCACGAGAAGAGGAGGGAACATCAGGTAATGCACAATGTGCGCTGGGCTGCAAGAAACCCTCGTTATGCTTTTGAAAAGATGGAAGCACGTGACGAGCAGGAAAAAGAGACCGAAGAGGAGCAGGAGCCAGAGAACGTTGATGTTCCTGAGGACATGACAGAAGATCCTGTTCAGCCCGACACTATTTTGAACGCAGATATCGGAGAGGCAGAGGATGAAGAAGATGACCAAGACGGGGAAGCAGATGAAGATGATGACATGCAAGTCGATAACAGGGACGAAAACGTCTATAGTAGTTCGGACGTGGATGATGATGATGATGACAGTGACAGCCCAGTGGTGTCTGTACGAGCGGCATCAGAAGGACCGGTTCCATTTGGCGGCTACTACAAGGTGTGAAGTGGCTAGAGATCCTGTGGTACTGAGGAGGCTGGGGTTCAACAGCCGCAATTTCTGCATTCATGACTGTGCTCTTATCTGGCTACATTTGTCTCACAGATGGATAGCCCGAGGTAAAGACTTGTTGCGGAAATCCGTAGGCGTATGTTGCGCATCGCTCGCGAACCAACAAACCCTATATAAAAAATAGATCAAAATTACAGATCAGTCTTCTATATGAGCGAAGCTCAGCATTGCTGGAGTAGACGGTGAGGTCAAGCGCAACTATGCCGTCGGTCTCTGGAATGGGTGCGACCCACTAATATGCTTGGCTTTGGCGCAACTCGGATCGCCTGAGCTTTCGTTTTCCGTAACCTCACGCGAAATCGCACCACCGACACCACCACCCATCGACACATTACCGGCTACGCACGCCCAGTAGCCCCGAAATCACCTCCCGTAGCTTGCCATCAGCTCTTTCAATCACAACATGTCCTTCGCTCGCGCCGCGTCGAAGGTCAGCCGAGTGGGCGTACGAGTCCCGGCCTACCGAGCAACCCCCGTTGCGTTGAACACCCAGCGTGCTTTCTCGCAGTCGGCTATCCGCAAGAGCGATGCGCATGCCGAGGAGACCTTTGAAGAGTTCACGGCCAGGTACGACAGATCCAAGGAGGGGCTATAGAGTCGGGCAGGCATGGAGTCATGCAGGAATGATGGAGAGCCATTGAGCGCCATTGGTATTACCAGAAGCTGCAGTGCTGACTTGTGTTTCTCCAATACAGGTACGAGAAGGAATTCGAGAAGGTGAACGACGTTTTCGAGCTTCAGGTATGTTTGTTGTGTCTACGAAGTGTCCCGCACCGGTATCACCCGATGTGCCTTGGGCAGTTGTAGACTGGCGCGAAGAGGACCAACGAGCTGACAATCGCTAGCGAAACCTGAACAACTGCTTCGCCTACGATCTCGTTCCTTCAACCACCGTCATCACCGCCGCTCTCCGCGCTGCCAGGCGTGTCAACGACTTCCCCTCCGCTGTCCGTGTTTTCGAGGGTACGTTATCTGCTATACCCCCCATACGTCAGCCCTGGAATTTTTTATTGCAAAAAGGAACCAAGCAGATTCCGAAATGCGACGCTACTTTGGCATTGGACAAACCCTGAGATATTGATTACTAACATACGTCACAGGTATCAAATTCAAGGTCGAGAACAAGGGTCAATATGCAGAGTACCTCCAGGAGCTTGAGCCCATACGTGAGGAGCTCGGCATCCCTCTCAAGGAGGCCATGTACCCCGATGAGAAGTAGAGAAAGAGGTTGAGGCTGCGCATATCCGCTTTCCCCATGTTCCTACTCCACATCTTGACATCGAATACCATGGTGCGGCTCTCCAACAATGTAAATGTCAACACTTCAGTTTTCTTCTCTTAGATGGAAAGGCCGGACGAGGACGTGCGGCCTTGTAAACATATGTGATGTTTCTCCTTTGCATACATGATTACGTCAAACCGCTTATGACTGGGGTTTTGGTGGTAAGCGAGGCGACGGCAAGTAGATGGATAAGAGTACATCGTTTTGAAGCTCAAGCCGAGTGTGATGTTGTGTGAAGTCTCGGGTGCAGTGAACTTACAGACTGCCCCTTTGCCGCCCCTGTGTCGTGCGTCCAGGTGAACATGCTAGAAGACATTTGTGTCACTGTTACACGTTGTCAACCCTGAGAAGATGGTCATAACATGAGTAAGAGTCAAGGATGCAGAAGCCACCAATGTAGTGGTGCTGTCCACATTCGATGCGATCGGAGGAGAGCCAAGTCTGCCGCAATATATCAGGAAAATAGAACATACTATCTGGAATCTAGTGTGAACAGTTGACCGTTCGACAGGTACCGGACATGGTTCTTTGGACGCCGATGTCGCTAATCTGCATGAGGGATAGCCGCTCGCGCAGGGGTTGCGCCGACCAATGAGAGCACGCGCTAAGTTTTGGGGGTCAGCGTGCCTTCCTCGCTCGTCAGCTAAGTGCTTGCAGAAGCTCATCCATCCTCTAAGTCGCGACTCCATACCCGCACCTGGGACGCGCCCTTGCCCCACCACCAGGCCTCATTTCCACAATAACGATTGTAATGACCATATAGGCCATCACGCCTACACGTTCCTTTTCCAAATTTAATATTTGACACTGCAGCGACCTGCAAACGACCGAAGATAGTACCGCGCCATCGCCGAAACCAATGCGCCTGCCTTCCGCAACAGCGATCGCGCAACACACTGGATACCCACAACACTATTCGGCGCACCCTACGTGGGACTTGTAAAGGTGGAGGAGCGGCTGTAGGCTGCACATAACATCGCCATGGCGACTCACAACTTCGAGGCTATGGCCTCTAAGTTGGATGACCCAAACTCTGGTACGAAACAGCTGTGCCTGCGCTGAACGATTGCAGACAGGCGCGCATGTCATCAACAGAGAACAGAGGCTGACTGATGCAGATCTCAGAGCGAAAGGCACCCAGGCGATTGAGATACGGGACAACATTGAGAGCTACTGTCAAGGGCAGCAGTACAGCACATTCTTGAACCATCTGGTCCCTGTATTTCTCAAGATACTAGATGGCAACCCAGTCTTCATCTCGACATCGCCCGAACAGGTGAGCGCACACGTCGCGACAATTCTACAGCCTTCTGACTCAGAAACAGCGCATACGCAACTGCGTCCTCGAGATCTTGCACCGACTGCCGATGAACCCGACGGAAGCGATCGAACCGCATGCGGCTAAGATTGTAGACAAGCTCATGAGTCTTGTGAAGCTGGAAAACGAGGATAATGCGGTGCTATGCATGAAGACCATCATGGACTTCCAACGCCACCAGACCAAGGCTCTCGCTGATCGGGTTCAGCCTTTCCTGGATCTAATCCAGGAAATGTTCGAGACAATGGAGCAAGCAGTACACGACACATTTGACAGCAACACGACAGCCTCAGCCTCGCAGGGCGTCCCTTCCACACCCAACAACCACCAATTCTCCCAGTCGCCACGTCCGAGCTCACCAGCGACCGCTCTTACGTCCTCCGCAGGAGATATTGGGTCGGAACACCAACAAACTCGCATGTTGCTCAAGGGAATGCAGTCGTTCAAAGTCCTCGCCGAATGTCCGATAATAGTAGTATCTCTATTTCAGGCATACAGGAACTGTGTGAACAAGAACGTCAAACTTTTTGTACCGCTGATCAAGAACGTACTTTTGCTCCAGGCAAAACCGCAAGAGAAGGCGCATGAGGAGGCCAAGGCCCAGGGCAAGATCTTCACCGGCGTTAGCAAAGAGATCCGTAATCGTGCAGCCTTTGGCGACTTCATTACCGCCCAAGTCAAGACCATGAGCTTCCTGGCCTACTTGCTCAGAGTGTATGCGAATCAGCTAAACGACTTCCTTCCGACCCTCCCGGATATTGTGGTTCGATTGCTCAAGGACTGTCCACGGGAGAAATCTGGTGCACGGAAAGAGCTCTTGGTTGCTATCAGACATATCATCAACTTCAACTTCCGCAAGATCTTTCTGAAGAAGATTGACGAGCTCTTGGACGAAAGGACGCTGATTGGCGATGGTCTCACAGTGTACGAGACGATGCGACCGCTCGCCTACAGCATGTTGGCAGATCTGATACATCATCTGCGAGAATCGCTGTCGAAGGAGCAGATTCGACGCACAGTGGAGGTGTACACAAAGAATCTACACGACACATTCCCTGGAACTAGCTTCCAAACCATGAGCGCAAAGCTTCTTCTCAACATGGCTGAGTGCATCGCAAAGCTGGAACCCAAGGAGGATGCTCGGTACTTCTTGATCATGATACTGAACGCCATCGGCGATAAGTTCGCAGCGATGAACCGTCAGTACCACAACGCTGTTAAGCTCTCAGCGCAGTACAGCCAGCCGTCTATTGATGCCGTAGATGAGAACCACATGGCTGTTCAGGAAAATCCTCCGGATTGGGATGAGATTGACATCTCTAACGCGACGCCCATCAAGACATCGAACCCGCGAGACAGGAGCTCCGACCCAATCGCTGATAACAAATTCTTGTTCAAGAATCTGCTACATGGGCTCAAGAATCTCTTTTACCAGTTGCGAGCCTGCAATCCAGCCAAGATAAAGGACGAGATTGATCCGACAAACGCATCCGCGAACTGGCACGAAGTATCGTTTGGATACAATGCAGAAGAGGTGGAGGTCCTCATCAAGCTGTTCCGTGAAGGAGCGAAGGTATTCCGTTACTACGGCACCGACAAGGCTCCTGAAACCCAAGGCTTGTCACCAGGAGATTTCATGGGCAATCAGCACATGATGTCAAGTGGCAAAGAAGAGAAGGACCTCTTGGAGACGTTCGCAACTGTTTTCCACCACATTGATCCGGCTACGTTCCACGAAGTGTTTTCATCCGAGATACCCCATTTGTACGATATGATGTTCGATCACCCAGCGTTGCTCCACGTTCCACAGTTTCTTCTCGCTTCCGAGGCTACGTCACCCAGCTTTTCGGGCATGTTGTTACAGTTTCTCATGGACCGAATCGAAGAGGTCGGTACTGCCGATGTGAAGAAGTCTTCCATCCTACTCCGCCTCTTCAAGCTTTCCTTTATGGCTGTCACGCTCTTCTCTGCCCAGAACGAGCAAGTGCTTCTGCCACATGTCAGCAAGATCATAACAAAGTCGATTCAATTGTCAACCACAGCTGAGGAGCCTATGAACTACTTCCTGCTGCTTAGATCACTCTTCAGGAGTATCGGCGGTGGCAGATTTGAGCATCTATACAAGGAAATCCTCCCTTTGCTGGAAATGCTACTCGATGTGCTCAACAATCTCCTCTTGACGGCGCGCAAGCCTGCTGAAAGAGACCTTTTTGTCGAGCTATCTCTTACAGTCCCCGCGCGGCTCAGTAACCTCTTGCCACATCTCAGCTACTTGATGAGGCCGCTAGTCGTAGCCTTGCGAGCTGGGTCAGACCTTGTTGGTCAAGGGCTGCGTACTCTGGAGCTCTGTGTGGATAACCTCACCGCAGATTATCTAGATCCAATCATGGCACCAGTTATTGACGAGCTCATGGCTGCACTGTGGGAGCACCTAAAACCAAACCCATACAGCCACTTCCATGCTCATACCACGATGCGCATTCTCGGAAAGCTAGGAGGTCGCAACCGCAAGTTCATTACTGGCCCACCAGAGCTAGATTTCAAACCGTACTCTGACGATCAATCGTCCATCGACATCCGGCTCATCGGCTCTACTAAGGATCGCGCCTTTCCTGCCGCTGTAGGTATCGACACTGCTATTGCGAAGCTTCACGAGGTTCCGAAGACTCCAGCAGCAAAGAAGTCGGACACCTTCCACAAGCAGCAAGCTCTTCGTCTCATCACCGCGCACACTAAGCTGCTGGTCGGCTTCGACAGCTTGCCAGAAGACTTTGCTCAGCTAGTACGCCTGCAAGCGAACGACTTATGTGCGAAGAAGTTTGATGTTGGCTACGACATCCTCACTGCATCTGAGCGTGAGAAGTCCATCACGAAGAAAAGTGTGGAACAGGAAACACTCAAAAAGCTGCTGAAAGCGAGCATCTTTGCTGCTTCTATACCTGAGCTGAAGTTGGAGGCTGAGGCTCTGGTAAGTAACTTGGCAAAACATTTCACGCTTCTCGAGCTTGGAACGCAGTTCGCTACACTCAAACACAAGAACAAGCCGTTCGATGTGCATTCGGGAGAAGGACCTGTTGTCATCGAGAGCGATGTTGTGTCTGAAGCTATCGGCGAATCTCTGGCTTCAGAACATGGCGCAGTACGGGACGCTGCTGAACAGGCTATCCTCACAATGCGCGACGCTACGAAAGCAATCTTTGGAAACGACAGCTCGCTCGACAAGTTCGTGTTCTTCAACGAGCTCTCGAGTACCTTTTGTCACAACTGTCACGCCGATGATTGGTTCATGAAGTCCGGTGGAACCCGGGGTATTGAAATTATGATCAAGCAGTTGGGCCTTCCTCAGTCCTGGCTTGTACCCCGCCACTTCGAGCTCGTCCGGGCTCTCAATTTTGTCATGAAGGATATGCCTATTGATCTCGACTCAAAGACGCGCATACAAGCAGAAGGACTTATCCAGGACCTCATCAGGCGCTGCCACAAGAAGACGACTAAAGAAGAGTTCGACAAGGGTAACAACATCACTCTGAAGCTCTGCCAACAGCTTGTAGGCGACCTTTCGCATATGAACAAGAGTGTCCGAGATGCGACACAGAAGGCATTCCAGGTGTTGGCGGATGTGACGGAGTTGAGCGTTAGTGATCTTATCACACCGGTAAAGGACAGACTCATTCTTCCAATTTGGACGAAACCGCTGCGCGCACTACCCTTCAGCATTCAAATTGCCTACATCGACGCGATCACCTTCTGTTTGAAGCTCAAAAACAACATTCTCGAATTCAATGAACAACTTACGAGGTTGTTGATGGAGTCGCTGGCGCTAGCTGACGCAGAAGATGAGCACCTGGCTAGTAAACCTTTCGAGCAGCGGAACGCTGACCACATTGTCAATCTGCGAGTCGCATGTATCCGCCTCCTCTCCACCGCTCAAACCTTCCCCGAGTTCAGCACTACTCCACCGAACCAGACTTTCCTCCGCATCATCGCTGTCTTCTTCAAGTGTCTCTACTCAAAGTCGCCAGAGGTCATTGAGGCAGCCAACATTGGTCTATCGGGAGTGATTTCAGCGACCAACAAGCTGCCCAAAGACGTTCTCCAGAGTGGCCTCCGCCCTATCCTCGTCAACCTACAAGATCCAAGAAAGCTCTCTGTCGAGAATCTTGACGGGTTGGCACGATTGTTGAAGCTTCTCACAAACTACTTCAAGGTGGAAATCGGAACTCGGTTGCTTGATCATTTGAAGAGTATTGCCGATCAAAACAGTTTGCAGAAGATCTCATTCACGATGATTGAGCAGAATCCTAAGATGAAGATCGTAACGGGTATCTTCAACATCTTCCACTTGCTTCCAGCGGCCGCTGCCACATTCCTCAAACAGATCATTGAGAAGGTCATCGAATTGGAAACTGCACTTCGTAGGACGCACTACAGCCCATTCAGGGAGCCACTAATCAAGTACCTCTGCATGTATCCCAAAGAAGCCTGGGACTACTTCGCGCCTAACCTGAAAGACCAGACGCAGGGGCGCTTCTTCGCTCAGCTACTCGAGAACCCAGCAAGCGAAGTTCTTCGCAAGCAAGTCATGGAAGATGTCCCTGGCTTCTTGAGCGCCATGAACCCCGAAGGTAGCGACAAGGAGAAGTGTCAAGCGCAACTTAACGGTATCCACATCGCGTATGCGCTCAGCCAGTCTGAAGAGACGAGCAAGTGGCTTGTTTCCAACGAGGACTTGCGAAAAGGTCTCTTCGAGGCAGGCCGGAGCTTAGAGAAGAAGCTTAGGATAAACTCCCTTGACTCGGAGCTGCGTTTGGCAACGGAACAGGCTGGCGATCAAATCATGATCATCTTCACGACATACCTTAAGCAAGAGCCGAACAATCTGGACTTCTTTTTCGAGCTTGTTGATGCTGTCACATCTGAGGAGTTGAAGGCTTCGCCACGGCTGTTTGACTTCATCTACGAGCAGATCATCTCGAGCGAGTCTGTCGATTACTGGAAGACTATTGTGAACAAGTGTATCGACCTATACACTTCTCGCAACTCCTCCCAGAAGACGAAAACCTTCATCTTCCGTTACATTGTCAACCCCATCTTTGCCATGGATGTGAAACGCAATTGGGACAGCTTGTTCGGTCCGAAGGCCAAGGGTACGAAATTCATGGACAAGGCTATGACAGAAGCTATCCACAGCCGACTCTGGAAACCGCAGTCAACACTGGAGCTTTCTGAGGATACGGCGCAGCTTGGTGTTGACCACTCGCGAATGGAACTCCTCCAGCTCACCACGCTTCTTCTTAAGCACTACCCTGGCATGATCCAGGATGCTCGTAAAGATGTCATCAAGTTTGCCTGGAATTACATCAAGCTTGAAGATATCATCAACAAGTATGCGGCTTACGTACTTATCGCCTTTTTCATCGCTGCGTTTGACACACCTGTCAAGATTGCCGTGCAAGTCTATCAAGCCCTTTTAAAGGCACACCAGAACGAAGGTCGATCGTTGGTCATGCAAGCGCTTGAACTCATGGCTCCCGTCCTGAAGAAGCGCATGCCTTCAGTGCCCGGCGGTGACTCCAAGATGCCTCGCTGGATTCAGTACCCACGCAAGATCTTATCCGAGGAGAGCTCCAATCTGCAGCAGCTGATGAGCATTTTCAACTTCGTGGTCCGTCATCCCGATTTGTTCTACGAGGGCCGTGAACATTTGTCTTCGATCATTATTACAGCTCTGTCGAAGATTGCGCAACCTCCCAATCCCTCAACCGACGCCAAGAAGCTTGCATTGAACTTGATCAGCTTGATCAGGACGTGGGAGGAACGTACAGCAAGCGAAAGTGCAGGTACAGTTGATCGGTTATCCCAGTCGCCACAGGCATTGAAGAGGCGAGCAGATGGATCCGCTGTCAATACCAACTCCTCGCCGAGAGGCTTTGTTGCTGGGTCTGGCATTCGAATGATGCTCATCAAATATCTGATCCAATTCATAGCCTACTTGCCAGAACGCTTCCCGGTCGCTTCACCGAAACCCAAGGATACCACCACGATGGCTACCACATCACCTCAGTCGGCGGAGATCTGCAAGAAGGCTGTGCAGTTGTTGCACGACTTGCTTTCGCCACGACTATGGAACGACCTGGATCTGGACCTCATGCTTAGCAAGAAGATCGAAGAGATCCTTCTTACTGAGATGAAACAGGAGGATAAACCTGAGGTCTTCAGCACCCGCATGATCAACACGCTACAAATAGTCAAGGTCATTGTCAACGTCAAGCCGGATGACTGGGTGCTGCAACGTATACCACAATTCCAAAAGATATTAGAGAAGCCAATTCGATCCGAGAACCCAGACGTACAGGCCAGTTTGCACGCGACTGATGAGTCGGACGACGGCACAATGAAGCTGAAGCCTATCCTGAAGCGGCTTCTGGAGGTCATGCCCGAACCCGTGACCGACGACGAAGGCAACACCGAAGAGTCTCCATCAACTGAATTCGTCAGCTTCCTCGGCACCATTGCTACGGAGGCTCTCTCTAACAGCTCTTATGTTAGCGCCATCAATATCTTGTGGACTCTGTGCCAAAAGCGACCTGAAGAGATCGATCAACATATTCCATCGGTCATGAAGGCATTCCAAGGCAAAATGGCCAAGGATCACCTCGCCGGCAGCAGCGGCATTCCAGGACAGCCAGTACCACCTGCTATGCGCCCTGAAGGAGCCAACCCGCCTACTGACCCACGCGAGGTTGAGATTCAGACTGATCTCGTCCTCAAGACGGTCGACATCCTTGCTGCGCGCATGAACGAGCTGGGCGAAAACCGAAGACCCTATCTCAGTGTACTTGCTTCACTCGTAGAGCGATCCCAAACCAACTCTGTCTGTATGAAGGTACTGGACCTTGTCGAAGAATGGATCTTCCACTCTACCGAGCCTGTGCCGACACTCAAGGAGAAGACGGCAGTCTTAAGCAAGATGCTGCTCTTCGAACACCGGGCAGATACGTCGCTGCTGACCCGCTTCTTGGATCTCGTCATCCGCATCTACGAAGATCCCAAGATTACAAGGAGTGAACTTACAGTACGTATGGAGCATGCATTTTTGATCGGTACTCGAGCGCAGGATGTCGAGATGCGGAACCGATACATGACCATCTTCGACAAGAGCCTAAGTCGCACAGCAGCTAGTCGCCTAAGCTACGTGCTCGCGTCCCAGAACTGGGACACACTTTCTGACAGCTACTGGCTCAGCCAAGTCATTCACTTGATGTTTGGCTCTGTTGAGATGAACACGCCGGCACAGCTTCATTCCGAAGACTTTCGTCTTATGCAACCCACGGCTCTGTTCGGGTCGTACAGTAGAGACCCTAGGATTGCAGACGTCATAGTTGACGATGAACTGGAGAACCTTGTTAATGGCCATCGCCGTTTCTGCAACCAATTGGCCGACGTCAAGATCAAGGACATTTTCGAACCACTAGGGCATCTGCAACACACCGATAGCAACCTCGCACACGACATCTGGATTGCCTTCTTTCCGCTTGCCTGGACAGCGCTTACGAAGGACGATCAGAGCGATCTTGAGAAAGGTATGGCTGCACTGCTTACCAAAGACTACCACTCTCGTCAACTTGACAAGCGACCCAACTGTGTTGCCACCATGCTTGATGGTATCGTTCACGCTCGGCCACGAGTCAAGTTTCCGCCCCACATCATGAAGTACCTCGCTCAAACATACAACGCGTGGTACACTGCTGCTGTGTATATGGAAGACTCCGCTATCTCGCCTGTCGTCGATGTCGAGAAGCTACGCGAGAGCAATCTGGATGCTTTACTGGAAATATACAGTGGTTTACAAGAAGACGACTTGTTCTATGGAACATGGCGGCGACGTTGCCAGTTCATAGAGTCCAACGCTGCTCTATCCTACGAGCAATGTGGTATCTGGGACAAAGCACAGCAAATGTACGAGGCTGCGCAGATAAAGGCGCGCACCTCCGTCTTGCCCTTCAGTACTGGGGAGTACATGCTTTGGGAGGATCACTGGGTGATTTGCGCACAGAAGCTGCAGCAATGGGAAATCTTGAGTGACTTCGCCAAGCATGAGAACTTCAACGACCTCTACCTGGAGTCAACCTGGCGAGTATTCGATGCTTGGCAGAATGCTGAGACACGCGAGCAGCTCGATGCAACTATCAAGGCTGTCAGCGATGCGCCAACACCACGAAGAGTCTTCTTCCAGACCTTTATGTCTCTTCTCAAGCTTCACAACAAGCAGGAGTCGCAACCGGAGTTCCATCGATTGTGCGATGAGTCGATTCAGCTTTCAATCAGGAAATGGCACCAGCTTCCTAGGCGCATCACTCAGGCTCACATCCCACTGCTGCAACACTTCCAGCAGCTGGTCGAGCTTCACGACGCAAGCGTCATCTGCCAGAGTCTCGCGCAGACTACTCAAGTCAACCTTGACGTCAAGTCTCAAGAGTTGAAGTTGCTCCTCAGCACATGGCGTGACCGTTTACCAAACTTCTGGGACGATATCAATGCATGGCAAGATCTCGTGACCTGGCGACAGCACATCTTCCAGCTCATCAACGGCGTCTACCTTAACCTCCTTCCGCCAAACCAGAACAATGCCAGCGGCAATTCCTTTGCTTACCGAGGTTATCATGAGACGGCATGGATCATCAACCGATTTGCGCATGTGGCGCGCAAGCATAACTTGCCAGAAGTTTGCATCAACCAGCTTGGACGCATCTACACCCTTCCCAACATCGAGATTCAGGAAGCCTTCCTGAAGCTGCGCGAACAGGCCAAGTGTCACTACCAGATCAAAGCCGATCTCAATAGCGGGCTGGACGTGATTAACAACACCAATCTTAACTACTTCGGACCCAACCAAAAGGCCGAGTTCTACACGCTCAAGGGTATGTTCTTGGCCAAGTTGGGTCAGAAGAACGAAGCTGGTGAAGCATTTGGTACTGCCTTATACTTCGACATCAAGCTGCCTAAGGCTTGGGCGGAATGGGGTAGGTACAACGACATGTTATTCAAGGAGGAACCTCAGAACCTGGAGAGGGCTGAGGCGGCACTCAGCTGCTACCTTGAAGCAGCGAGTCAATTCAAGAACGCAAAGTCAAGGAAATTGTTGGGACGTGTGTTGTGGTTACTCAGCTTGGACAACCCGGAGAGGAAGTTGGCGGAGAAATTCGAAGAGTTCAAGGGTGACACTCCGGCGTGGTATTGGATAACTTACATTCCGCAGTTGTTGAACAGTCTCTCACGACAAGAAGCCCCCATCGCTAGATCCATTCTCGGCAAGCTGGCGAAGACTTACCCACAGGCGCTTTACTGTCATCTCCGGACAACGCGGGAAGACATGGCGGTCCTCAAGAAGACGCACGAGCAGAAGGAGGCGAAAGAGAAGGCCGCGAAGGCTAAACAACAACAGGGACAGGCATCGCCAGCACCGAAGCAGGCTTCACCAGATACCAGGCCCGGTTCCAGCACAGGTAGCCGACCAACGACTGCAGGTGCTGACATCAAATCTGCTGCGAATGGCACACCGAATGGTACAGTGAAGACAGAAACCGCCACGCAAGATGGCGCACCCGCCCCTAGCGAGGCTGCGCCAGCGCCAAAGAAGCCCTGGGACCACGTCGAGGAGATCAGCGCTATCCTCAAGACAGCGTTCCCTCTCCTCGCTCTTAGTATGGAGACGATGCTGGATCAGATTCAGAAGAACTTCAAGTGCCCTCCAGATGAAGATGCCTATCGACTCATCGTTGCTCTGCTCAATGATGGTTTGTCCTACGTCGGCCGCCAACCAAATCTCTACGCAAGAGAGATCAAGTTGCCAGCATCAACTGAGGCTAACATCACACGTTTCGCTGAGTCAGTTCTTCCGCCTCACATCCGCAAGGCATTCGAGAAAGACTTCGTCACCAACAAGCCGACGATGTACGAGTACATCCAGAAGTTGCGCACTTGGCGAAATCGCTTTGAGGAGAGGCTTGATCGCAGGAAGCTCACAGTCCCGCTCGAACAGTACACGCATCAACTCAGCGAGTTCCGCTTCCTCAAGTTCGACGATGTTGAAGTGCCCGGGCAGTATCTGCAACATCGCGATAAGAACTCCGACTTTGTACGCATTGAGCGCTTCCTCCCTGATGTGGAGCTGGTTCGCGGTGTTGGTATTTGCCATCGTCGCCTCAGGATTCGTGGCCACGACGGAAGCGTGCACCCGTTCGCTATTCAGTTCCCCGCTGCTAGAAGCTCGAGACGTGAGGAGCGTATCTTGCAGTTGTTCCGCATCTTCAACGGTATCCTGGCTAAACGCAAGGAGAGTCGGAGGAGAAATCTCCAGTTCCATCTCCCACTCATGGTACCAATCACGCCTAGCGTGCGCATGGTACAAGATGATGCGTCTTACATCAACATGCAAGGCATCTACGAGGATTATTGCCGCAAGAACGGTATCAACAAGGATGAGCCAGTGCTTTTCAGCATTGAGAAGCTGAGAGCACTCCAGCCAGTAAGTTGTTCTTTATATACACCGGCCGACTACTTGTCTCTAACTCAAACCCAACAGAAGAATCTGGATCATGCCAACAGCATTCGCCTCGAGACCTTCGCTGCCGTACAGGAGAAGTACGTGCCACCGACCGTTATACAAGACTACTTCCGCGCTACCTTCCCTACTTTCGCCGACTTCTGGCTCTTCCGCCGTACCTTCAGCTACCAACTCGCTGCATTGACATTCATGACTTACGTTATGCACATGAACACGCGCTTCCCACAGAAGATCAGCGTCTCACGATCCAGCGGCCGCATCTGGGGCTCCGAGCTCATCCCCAGCATGGCAGTCGGAAAGCCTATATTGCACAACTCTGAACCCGTTCCATTCCGTCTGACACCCAACCTACAAACTCTCATGGGTCCGCTGAACCTCGAGGGCATCTTCGCGCCTAGCGTCATGACCGTGGCACGCTGTTTGATCGAACCAGAAGGCGAGCTGGAGATGCAACTCAGTATCTTCATGCGCGATGAAATGAACCACTGGTTTACGTCGCAGCACAAGGCCAGCCAACTTACGCCAGAGGTGCTAAGGGAAAGCGTGCAGAGCAATAGCGATCTTGTGGTCAAGAGGGCTAGTGCAATTGGTAGTCTGCCTACGGGTGCTAACCTACCGGCTAACCAGACGGTTGTGGATCTTGTGGCTGTTGCGGTGCATCCGGCTAAGTTGAGTCAGTGTGATCCACTTTGGATGGGCTACTTGTAATCGGGTTAAGGTGACTGGATCTTTAGAAAGGTGTATGGTGTTTAAGGGCAAAAAGGATATGTTCAACTACTTAGTGCATGGCGTGGTGGTAAAAAAGAGCATTGGCGCAGTGAGGAGTTCGGGAATGCCTATCAGATTTTGTATTCTTCTGCAAGGCGTTGGTACGATACAAGGATAGTTCTTACTCTGTTAGGACCATCTTTTTCATTTAGTTCTTCTAGGTATGCTTTATGGTGCATCATAGAAGGATTGTCGTGTTACGCTAGCAGGTATCTTGTATCAAATAATACTGAGTTATCAAAAACTTTCATTAGTTTGTGGACTCGCTATGTGATCCTGCAGTAGGTTTTCGATCTTGTCGCCTAGTCTAGCTCCATGCATGTGCTATGCGGCGTGTTATAAGGATGCAGAGCGAGGCTGACTTGAGATGGAATGTATCCCACTATCATGACTGAACTCTTTCCATCTGCACTTTACTGATTCTGTGTTCCCAGTCCACGTTTTGTACCATGTCAGAGTCTGGCAGCCCCTTTCGACAACGCGGAGCGTGATCGCTATCACAACGCTGGTCACAGCCCTCGCATTCACCTTGCAATACTATGCAAAAGTCCTGTATCAAGATGATCTAGCTGGTGAGGACCTCTTGGCTCGCATGATCGATAGTTTGCTCGACGTCGACGCTATACAGTCTGCTCTGCGGCGCTTTGCAGAAACGAGCCAGCACCCCAAGAAGGGTGAAGGGTTTGATAATGAGAAGATCACTAAGGTATCAAAGAAAGCGGAGCAGATGAGCCAGATAGGCATGTGATGTTTGACAGAGTGGAGAGGTGTTCACTCCGAGTGGAAAGCGAGAGAGAGTCCAGAAAGAAGCGTCATGAAATACTTACGCGCGCTAAAGTCCAAGATAGTGGGAGCAGTGGAGGCTTCGTTGTAGAAGCGGAGAAGTATCAGACCACCAGCCGCCATGATGCTGTACTGTGTCGCATGCGTTCTGCTGTTTATCCCCTACGTGATGATTCTATCTATTGGGTGGATGTAATTCGCAGCAATTCTATGTGCTCATCTGGACCTTCCAGAGCCAATTTGGGTTGGGGGTAGCGAAGAAGCAGGCTGGTATGGCGAAAAAAACAGAGAAGCAAGATGCCGCAACCAGCGAGCTGCGCTCGAAGTTGATGCTCCAGTAAGTTTACCACTCTGCCATCACCAGCTATCAAATAGACTGACTAGCGCCACCAGGCAGCTTTTACATTCCCAAGAATCAATTGAAGGTTCGTCTTGAGAATTCAAACAGTCTCGCAATAACCTGATCAAACTCATCTTCGGTCAAAAGAAAGGACATGATGAGAACAGCAAGACAAAGGCGGTTACGCGACAGCGCGTTGTTCTACAGGTGGAGCAGCGGATGAGTGTATAGTCCATTTGGCCAAAGTCCATATCATTTTTCAAAAGACAAAAATGAGGCGGGCGATGCGACATGAATCCTGAGTGACCGGTGTTGAGTTCCGATGAACGGACGTGTCAATTGCTCCCGCGATGGGATGCGATCTGTTTGTTCCCGATCAGCTCCGGAGATTCCGAGATCAACCCGCGTCACGCGTTTCGGCGTAGCTCTTTCCCCTATCAGCCATCCGCACCCATCTTTCGCGAAACGCATCATGTCAGCACACTTAAGTCCGCTGTTTTCGACGTCTCTTCGGAGTAATATGCCACGATAGGGACCCGTTGGAGGGCCCCAGCGCACATCGCTCCTTCATAACGACTTATGAAACATGTTTCCACGAATCCTTTCGTAGCTCACGGCATCGGCATCGTCCCGCACCTGTTCATCTCCACGAACACTCAACTGACAGCAGTCTACGCATCGATCGGGGAAGGCGGCCTCGATTTTTGCGCCACAGAGGTTCGAGGCGCATACGTTGAAACTCGACTGGGTCAAGCATTATGACAAGCATTACCGACATGACGGTAATCGGCTCGCTGCTTCAAGCTTGTACGCGATAGATGAAGTGACGCGCGCCTTAGCATTCTTTTGTGAACGTCGGAGAATTCACCGGCGCTCTGCATAGGAAAAAAGAAATTCTCTGCGGGCTACCTACAGGGTCTTGTAGATCACAGGAAAGGAATCACGAAGCAATGATCCACGTCGCAATCGTTGGGTTTCCTGGGGATGCAATATAGGGGCCCGTCATGCCTGTGGACCCACTCGGAACTTGAGATTAGTTTGGATCTCCACCTAGGATTTGCAGTTGGTCTTTGTGTCTAGGCTTGCCGTACGCGTATATCTCAAGCTCTGCTCTCAGCTCCAAGCTCCTCTAGGTTCCTCATCTCTCGAAAGCCGTTCTTTCGCTGTCGCTCTTTACTATTCCAGTCACTCGTTCCTTGCTGAGCAGGTTTTTTTCCTTTCAGAATGCATTTTTCGCAATTCCTTCTCGCAGCCGCGGCCATTGCACCAGCGTTCGGTCAGTTATCGGGCAAGGTCGGACCTCTGACTACACACGCTGCCAAAACCGCTAAGAAGACTTGTAATGTCATGAACTACGGTGCGAAGGCGGACAAGTCAACAGATCTTGGTCCAGCACTTCTTAAGGCATTCACGGCTTGCAAGACAGGTGGTACCGTCATTGTTCCTTCCGGAGACTATGCCTTGAAGACATGGGTTACTTTTGAAGGTGGCAAGGCATGGGCACTTCAGCTTGACGGCATCATCTATCGCACAGGTACTGAGGCTGGTAACATGCTGTTCGTTAGAAATGCAAACGATTTCGAGATGTTTAGCAGCACCGGCAGGGGTGCTATTCAAGGTATATCACTTCATATGTAAACCTACTTTTCTATAGTACTAATTCGATTGTAGGTAACGGCTACCAGGACCACAAGAACGGCAAGCGGAACGGCGCTCGTCTTCTCCGCATCGAGAAGTCAAACAATTTCTCCGTCCACGTAAGAGATGTCCCTATATGAATTGTATCTAAGATGCATACTGACCTGGTATACCCGTACCTTAGGACATCATTCTGGTCGATGCTCCCATGTTCCACTTCGTCATCAACACTTGCACGAATGGTGAAGCATACAACATGGCTATCCGCGGAGGTGACTGGGGCGGTCTTGACGGTGTGGATGTTACTGGTACCAATCTCTGGTGAGTATCCATGTACCAACTGTATGTGAGACAAGCACTAACTTCGTAACTCAAAATCTAGGGTCCATGACGTGAGTATTGCAACAAGTTTCGCATGATATTATATTACTAACCAGAGCTACAGATCATGGTAACCAACAAGGACGAGTGTGTCACTGTAAAGTCACCTTCCAAGAACGTCCTGATCGAGAACATCTACTGTAACTGGAGTGGCGGCTGCGCTATGGGATCGCTTGGCGCCGATACTGCCATCTCTTCCATCGTCTACAAGAACATCTACACATGGAAGTCTAACCAGATGATGATGGTCAAGTCAAACGGTGGCAGCGGTTACGTCGAAGACGTCGTTTTCGAGAACTTTATCGGTCACGGTAACGCATGGTCTCTCGATATCGACCAGAAGTGGGCTTCGATGAGCGCTATTGCCGGCAATGGTGTACAGCTCAGCAACATGACTTTCAAGAACTGGAAAGGCACGGTCGAATACGGATTGAACCGTGGGCCTGTCAAGGTGGCCTGCGCAGACAAGGTAAGTGGGGACTATACGGATTGTATGTGTGACATCACTAACTTCGTACCTCCGCATCTGCAGGCACCTTGCACGGATATCAACATCCAAGATCTCGCTATGTGGACTGAAAAGGGCAATCACAACATCTACCAATGCCAGAACGGCTACGGCAGTGGTTTCTGCTTGAAGAAGGGAACTGGACCGTCGTATGCAGCGACTACCAGCACTCAAACTGCTGCACCTACCGGCTACTCTGCACCTACAATGAAGGAGAATCTCAAGACGGCCTTCGGTACTGCTAGCCCTATCCCTATTCCGACCATGCCGGCGAGCTTCTACCCGAACACACCGCCAATCACAAAACTTGCTGGTCAGTGAGTACGCATCGCCAGGCGCCTAACACTCGTCATTCCTGACCCAATCTTCCTGTACATATTCACTTCTCGCCCAGTATATATTTTCTAAAACATCCTTACCTTGAAGTTCAGATTCAGAGCGAGCTCTGAGAATTTATCAACTATACTATTAATTTTCACTCACGCCTATGGCTAGGCACCAACGTATCCAGCCTGTGTCTCCTTATGACGAAGAGTTCAATGACACCAACTCTCAGCATCCGTTTTCGCCGCATTCCCTTAAATCCTATCTCATTCCATTACAAGACATGGTAGCTTACTCGATCTTGATCTCCTTGTCAGGCTCAGACATGGACGTTTCCTTCTTTGACAAGCGTTCGGTTTGCCTACTTTCAAACAGGAACAAGAAGAGGAAGAACAGCAGCACCGTACACAAGGGAAAGACTGAATATGTATAGAGATAACAAGCTTTACCTTGCAGCTTACAATAGCTCCTAACAAAAAACCTTATAAAGACTAATAGTATTGTAGACTTCTAGATTTCTATTTAATATCTACATTAATCTTAATACGCTTTATTGTAGTAGGAAGAAGTACCCTGCTCTAAGAAGATGTGGAGTTTCTCTCTTTGATGTAGTGGCAGTCTCTTGAGGACAACTCCGATAATGTGGCTGGACTTCCGGCTAGTGGGTGCTCGATCGCTGCTGAAGGAGGAGTTGTTCTGAAGGAGCTGAGGCGAGCAGTGGACGAGAGTACAGCCGTTGAACAGTCGACTAATGGCAATTCCACGGCCGACAAAGTTTGGTTCTCCGATGGTTGCTCCGAGCCTCCGAGGACTGGGATGCTCAGACTGGACCGCGCCAGGGTGATGGCCGAGCCAGCGCCAAGGCGTGGGATAATGGGCCCATCTCTTGCGTGCTTGTCTGAATCGTGGTACAGGTGGGGTTAGTCGACCGGTTATCCACTTGTAGCCGATTGAAGGCATTTTGGCTGTGAGCATGATCTAATATCTGTGTAATCACGTAGCGTCTTTCATGTCCTTAATGTGAGTTATTGTGCTCACAGCGCACAGAATCTCTTCACGATGATTTTGTCATGGAGTGATGGGCAAGATACAAGCACAATGATAGGCGCGATTTAGCGGGCGACTAGAATCTTCCGTATGAGGATGGAAGGTGTGGAGTAAAGCGGAAGCTGGTGCAGGGCCAGAAGTGATTGTTGAGTCTCGTGACCCGCATCTGAGGCTCGGCGCTGCAGTCAAGCCACCGGTGGCAGATAAGAGCGAGAAGAGGCTGACACTCGACCCATTTCGGTGGGGATACCCAAGGGAAAATACGCCTTGACATGTTGGTGACAAGCTTCAGCCGTTAGCATGCGGCGTGACGCGAAATCAGCAAGCTGCACGGATAGACGTTAGGCGCCTCGAGCGATACGAAGGAATCAGGGCTTGGCGAAAGGGTGCTCGTGAAGGTTACTGGCAGGCCTTTGCAGCGTAGTCACAGGTAGGGTGCTTGGAAACTGGTGCAAAATGACGTTGGTGTTGAGGCTTCGGTACGGAACTCGGCACAATTACGCCTGCGCCCAGACTATTAGCACGGCTAGGCGGATGGTAGGCGAGCGGGAAGCTTGGCGGGACCGAAGAGCTCGCCACTTCTCTTCTTTCACCCCGCTTGCGAACGGGTGTTATCCAACCCCGCTGTCGTCATTCCCGGCGCCAGATGATCAGTTCTGCTGCTTCATCGCTTGTGTTTTGAGTGATGATATTGTCATACAGGGCAAGAGATGGCTTACAGGATCAGATATGCTGTCCGAGATATCCAGAGGCCCTACAACCACACTTCTGAGGCATGCATGCATGTCTTTGTTGACGAGTGCCGAACGTGACCGACGATGACGTTCCTTGTACTGGACCCAAGATTACTACCACCACGCCAAGCTCTCGATATCGCACGGTTCTTGGCCGTCCCCATGGTGTGTGCGCATGCGTTCCAACTTGCTTGTTTAAAGGCACTCGTGTCCCCGGATCTAGATCTTTTGCTTGCACCCATCTTCCTCTTAGCACCGCTATTCATTCACTATGGGCAAGAAGGAACCATCTCTCGAGGGCCACAGGTCCGGTCAGGCCAATGAGCCTCTCTCCAAGCCCGCGCATGCCCTACCATGGAAGGACGTCGTCAACGAGATCAAGTGTAACGCCGAAGACGGTCTGACTACTGCGGAAGCAAAGTCAAGACATGAGAAGTACGGCAACAATGACCTGGGTGACGACGGAGGAGTTTCACCAGGCAAGATTCTACTAAGGCAGGTCGCCAACGCAATGACATTGGTATGTAATTCAACCTGATACCCAATCTCAACAAATCTAACAACTACAGATCTTGATCGCTGCAATGGCTGTGTCTTTTGCTATTCAGTCGTGGATTGAGGGTGGTGTAGTAACCGCCATCATTCTGCTCAACGTCGTTATTGGTTTCGTCCAAGAGTTCAATGCTGAAAAGACAATGGATTCTCTTCGATCGCTCTCCTCTCCGACCGCTACCGCTGCACGAGACGGAAAGACTGTTACCATCCCAACAATTGAGGTTGTTCCGGGTGACTTGATTGAGCTGAAGACAGGTGACACTGTCCCAGCTGACATTCGGTACGTTGAATGGCGCTAAATTAGTCGGTACGTCACTAACTCGCATACAGTATTATCGAAGCACTGAACTTTGAAACCGACGAGGCTCTTCTTACCGGTGAATCTCTCCCTGTCAACAAAGATGGTGATGCCGTCTTCGACGAAGAAACCGGCCCTGGTGACCGTCTCAACGTCGCCTACAGCTCCTCCACCGTCACGAAGGGACGCGCTCGTGGCGTCGTCTTTGCTACTGGAATGTACACTGAAATCGGTTCTATTGCTATGTCTCTTCGACAGAAGGGCTCCCGTGTCCGCGAAGTCAAGCGCAAGCCTGACGGCAAGGCCAAACCGCATCGTTACGCTCAGGCATGGTCTTTGACCGCTGCTGATGCCGTCGGCCACTTCCTTGGTGTCAACGTCGGTACTCCACTCCAAAAGAAGCTCGCACGTCTCGCTATCCTCCTTTTCGGCGTCGCTGTTGTCTGCGCAATCATCGTTCTGGCTGCCAACAGCTTCTCCAACAACAGCGAGGTCATCATCTACGCTGTTGCCACTGGCCTCAGTATGATTCCGGCCTCGCTCACTGTCGTCTTGACCATCACAATGGCCGCCGGTACAAAGCGCATGGTTCAGCGCCACGTTATTGTTCGCAACCTGAAGTCGCTCGAGGCCCTGGGTGGTGTCACCGACATTTGTTCTGACAAGACTGGTACTCTTACACAAGGAAAAATGGTTGCCAAGAAGGCATGGATTCCCGCAAAGGGCACCTACTCCGTTGGCCAGTCCGACGAGCCTCATAATCCCACTGTTGGCGCTCTGACCTTCAACCCCAAGCAGCCCCGACACATCGATCCCGACGTAGACGAGAAGACAGAAACCTTTGAAGAGCTTTTGCAAGACAACGAGCACCTGGTTGACTACCTCAAGGTTGCTTCGCTCGCCAACTTGGCCCACGTCCATCAGACTGATGAAGGTCAATGGAACGCACGTGGTGATCCAACTGAAATTGCTATTCAAGTCTTTGCCTCTCGCTTCAAGTGGAACCGTCTCGAACACACCGGCGGAGATTCGCCTGCCTGGAAGCAACTCGCTGAATTTCCATTCGACTCTGATGTCAAGAAGATGTCCGTCATCTTCGAAGAGACCGCTAGCTCTAAGAAGTTTGTTTTCACCAAGGGCGCTGTCGAGCGTGTCATCTACTCCTGCACCCGCGTTTACAACGATGAAAGCGAAGCCGGCGTTGATCTTGACGACGACTATCGCGAGGAGATTTTGGCAAACATGGAATCTTTGGCTGCCATGGGTCTTCGTGTTTTGGCACTTGCAAGCAAGGAGTACGACGGTCCATCACCAAGCAAGGGCGAGGATCTCGATCGTGAGAGTATCGAAAACGGATTGACCTTCCGCGGTCTTGTTGGACTGTACGACCCGCCCCGACCCGAGACTGCCGGCTCTGTTCGTCAGTGCCAGAAGGCCGGTATTGAGGTTCATATGCTTACTGGTGACCATCCCGGGACTGCGCGCGCAATCGCTATTGAAGTTGGCATTGTGCCTTCAAACATGAGCACTCTCCCTAAGGAAACCACTGATGCCATGGTCATGACCGCCTCTCAGTTCGATAAACTCACCGACGATGAAATCGACGCCCTTCCACTACTTCCTCTTGTTATCGCTCGATGCGCCCCGAACACCAAGGTTCGTATGATCGACGCCCTACACCGACGTAAGGCTTTCACTGGTATGACTGGTGATGGTGTGAACGATTCTCCATCCCTCAAGCGTTCAGATGTCGGTATTGGTATGGGTACTGGATCCGATGTAGCCAAGGATGCTTCCGACATTGTTTTGACCGACGACAACTTCGCCTCGATCCTTAACGCTATCGAGGAGGGCCGCCGCATGTTCGACAACATTCAAAAGTTCATTCTTCATTTGCTCGCCCAGAACATTGCGCAAGCCTGCGTTCTGCTCATTGGTCTCGCATTCAAGGATCAGAGTGGGCTCTCAGTCTTCCCAGTGTCTCCCGTCGAAGTCATGTGGATTATCATGATCACGTCATCTCTTCCCGACATGGGTCTCGGTTTTGAGATCGCAGCTCCCGACATCCTCACTCGACCCCCTCAAAATGTAAGTTGTCTTCATCTCAAAATAGACAGCCGAACATGTACTAACAACAAAAATAGCTCAAGCGTGGTGTCTTTACTCTGGAAGTCATCATGGACATGTTCGTGTACGGTCTCTGGATTGCTGCCCTCTGTCTCGGTGCTTTCTCCCTAGTCATGTTTGGCTGGGGCGACGGCAACCTTGGAAACGGCTGCAACGAAGGTTACAACGACACTTGCGACACTGTCTTCCGCGCTCGTGCGACGACTTTCGCCTGCCTCACTTGGTTCTCCGTCTTCCTTGCATGGCAAATGTTGGACATGCGCCGATCGTTCTTTGCGATGCAGCCAGGCTCGAAGAAGTACTTTACGCAGTGGGCTATCGACGTCTGGCGCAACAAGTTCCTTTTCTTCTCCATCGTCTTTGCCTTCGTTACCATCTTCCCTGTCTTATACATCCCTGTGATCAACGACACGGTCTTCAGGCACAAGGGCATTAGCTGGGAATGGGGAATTGTCTTCGTTGCTACATTCCTTTTCTTCCTCGGTATTGAGTCCTGGAAGTGGGGCAAGCGCGTCTTCTTCAGGAGACGCGACGCTAAGAGGGGCGTCGCCAGACGAGGCTCTGTGGACCTTGAGCAGCGCGTCTTCGAGCGATACCTCAGTACCGCTATCAGCACCGATGGTGAGGATGGCGAGAAGAAGTCGTCTGCATGAGAGAAGAAGTTACGTAATGAGGTACGATATCTTTCAGACAAGCCTCAATTTGAGAGGCACTAATGTTTTGGATCAGGCTTTGTCCTGCAAAAGGCGTTCTTGGTTTGTTTGCATAGCCTGCGATTGCGATACCTCATGCCATTATGGCTGCGATCAAGGCTTTTCATAGTCAGAGTACGTGTACATAGTTATTAAGATACCATCATGAACAAATTAAATTGTCACCATCCATCTTCGCAACGATCAACATGTTCACTTCAAAAATTTGCTGAAACATTTCCAGTATCCTCAACTATGATCGTACATAGCAAAAGCAGCGCTAGTCAGCCTCGGTCGAACGCGTAGTCTTCAGGCGTGCCTTCTTCGGAGGCTGGCGCATGCAGCCCCGCCACGACCCACACCATCCCCACTCCGCCATGCCATGCCATGCCAAACGTTTCCGCTCCATCACACCAAGACCGAAAACGTGCGTTCAGTCTAGGCGCCTAGCATGCGCTAAAGATTTAGTCTGCATATGGAGTACGTCAGCCGAGGCATGCTGTGGCCTTGGAGTCGGCCTGAGCAGGCTGAAAAGGTGAGCTGATGGCGACTGGGGATCGTGAAGTGTTCTATAGAAGTATTGGAGGAAAATCGGACTTCATGCGGATTAGTGATTGAGCGGTTGGATGGGCAGAGATCTGGGTCTAGTGGAGAGTCGATTGGGCTTATTGCTTGGGTTTGCTTTTTACCGCTACCTGATGGCCGTGTCGCGCTTTCGTGCAGTACTGCGAACGAACCAACTTTCCGCGACGACTCTGCGAACGGTCAGCTACGGAATTCGAGTTTGTAGAAATATTGGTCCGCAATAGAATAGCGACGACGAATGCAGCTCCGGCGTAATTTAGCCGTCCATGTCCATGTTACGTATGGGCAGCAAACACAGGCCAATGCCAAGCTCTCTCAAGCGCTATCAAGAAGTGGCGAAAAGACGTGGCTGTGGAGGCTGAGCTTGCGGACATGTTGGTGTCATGGAACGCCCGGATGAGTGGGATCCGGGGTAAGAACTAGCTAGGTAATCAATGTTAAGAGTGAGCACTACGCACCTTGGACAACAACTCTTCAGCCGCCGGAAATACTTCTGTCCAAACGAATACTAGACACATTGTACGAGTATACGACATACGACGGAAGAATTAGCCATCGCAGTGTGTAGGATCCCTGGGACGCGCAATCGTTTGGTGCCGGTATACCCGCTTCCTTCGCCGTCATCGCACGCTGTTCCCCGCAACAGGTCGAGGTCGAGCCACATCGCATTCCCCAATCCCCCACACATCAACCGAACCACGTCCGAATCTTCAAGTTACGAAGAGATCGAGAAAGCGCGATGCCTGCGGTATCTAGTCACGGATTCGTGCGCACGCTTGAAGCGCGAGAATGGAGGGATACAGTTGGTCAGTCCGGCATGACACCGACGGCTTTTAGTTTTCTGATTCCCGTCTTCGTTGTCGCTATTGTGGCGCCGTTGTAAGTCGTGTTCCGTCTATTCCGCAGTATGTTGAGCCGAAAGGGAAATAGCACGTAAGGGGTGTTTCTGCCTGGAAAGCTGGGAAATGACATTAGGCTGATGATATTCGATGATGTAGTTTGTGTATATTCTGCATCCGGAAAAGACGGCAAGCCGTCCCTGTTCCAGCGCGTCCACCACCCAAGACGAAGAAGCCGGCACTTAGACGTGCAGAAGCAAGAGAGAAATTGAACGAAGTCACCGAAGTAGTGAGCCTTTCCGGAACCACATCTCGACAAAGCCATGATGGCGCAGAGAACGACGAGGGGAGATTGGAAGTGGTAGAGTCGCGCTCGGTTTTAGAACGAGAATGGTGAGTTTCGAAACACAGCAATACTTGCGGAAAACTACATTCTAACAATTCTGCGCAGCGCAATATGTCTTTCCACTCTTCACGCTCCCGCCCCACCCGAACCCGCCAAACTTTCCCCAGAAACCCCAATAACTGATGATGCCGCCCTGCCCGCCTCCCTTCCACAATCCGACTCCCTTGACCCATCAGCCACAACCACCACTACACCCGAAAATGAAACCATCCTCAAGCTCTCCGTCTGCGGTCACGAATTCCATGCAGGTTGTTTAGTCTCTTGGTTCGTCTTGCGCAAAACAAGCTGTCCGATATGCCGATCCACGTATATGAGCAAGGAAGCCATGGAGCAGCATGATGAGGAAGAAAGGATAGCTTTAGGCGGAGATGTGACGCCCGCGGTGTTGGAAGCCGGAACTGCGGTCCAGTCACAGGCAGTGCCAGTAAGCAACTGGCGTTACTTCCTGCATGGAAGTGGCATAAGGAGACACCAAGAGACACAGGCACAGGCACAGGCTCAGCCTGCAGTGGAGCTACAGAACCGCACTCCACAGACGGTAGAGCAGCATGGGGCTGATGCTGCAGTAACAGCAGAGGCGGCAGTGCAGCAGCCAGAGCAGCCTTCTAGGCCAAGGTGGCGGAGGTTGTTGAGAATGTGAGCGTTAAACGACAAGAGATGGTTATGATAAATGGAGAATGATGGAACGATTTGAGACTGTTTTCCTTTCGAGATACCCCTACCGGCGTTCCGACGTTTAGTTTGCGATGAAGTCAATACACTTAGACTTGAACTTTTAGTTTATATCCCTATGCATTAAAACCTACTCTAAGGGTACCCGCCAGGTTTCCTGCTTGAGACTCTTCAGCTCAACTAAGATGTGTTCTTCAGAGTAGGCCCTACTTGTGCGTACAGATTGTAAGATACAATTCTCTGTCTTACGCTCGCGCAACATTTCCTCACGAGCCAAACCAAAAGTCGTTCTCGTTCTGTGATACACCTGCAGGGTCAAACGAGCCATTACCGGCTGTCACAAGGCCCTCGAATTGTCCCCAACTAGCAAAATCTGTCCAATCGAGTAGGTCAAATGTGAAGGTTGCGTTAGTCGTACCAAATGCTTCTGCACCGTTTGGTGTCGGTGGGATATTGTTATTGCCAGTAGTGTTGTAAAGCAGATTTGACAGATTTGACGACGGTGGTACAGCATCGGGAGTTGGTGCAGACAAGGGCAGTGGAAGAATCGGGTTATCGTGGAAGCTGGGGTTGTCGCGTGTAGGCGTCTACGATGTGAGGTCAGCATGTGGATACAGAGAGCTTGTACTTGCCAACAGAAATTATGAACTCACATCAACCGATGCTGCGGGCGTCGATAGCCTCCCTGATTGCCGTACCGCCTCAGTCCTAAGTTCTTCCAGGACAACACAGTAACGGTGCGCAAGGCAGTCAGTGTCGCTGACTGTCTCCAATTGTCTTTGACACTTTACACCTGCCTCAAAAAAGCCTTCGCACTCTACTTTAGTCTTCACACCCAAGCCCTGTTGAATGCGATGGATGTATAGCACTACCACTGCACAGAATGCATAGTACTGGGTAAACCAGAAAGAGCGGAAGAGATTGGACGACATAAATACATCGTCTACGAAACGTACCAGGGACATGGCAGCTTCGAGACAGGCAGTGATGTTGGCTGATGCGTCGTAGTTTGTGGCACTCCAGTTTGGATGGGTTGGCATATGCGTCAAACTCGCGAAATCCCTCAGTAAGAAAGGTCGGTGAATAAGTAAAAGCGCGTGGTGGTACGCCAGATTGAGAACGGAACGCTGACGTTGGTAGACTGGTATGAGCAGCTGGTTGTCGATATGTGCATTTGAGGCGGAGCCAGAGAGGAATCCGACCAGCGAGTTGTGCCACGCGTGCAACTCCGAAGTGTACTTCGCCGATAGCTCAACGCGCAAGGCCAGACTGGGTGGACGAATCGAATACAAATCTCGTAGCACGAGAGAGACGATGCGTGTAAGTTTAATGTGCTCAACTGGGGCTGTCATCAACGAATAAGTAGATCGCGTTGGGAGATTGATATAATTCGGATGGAGGTCATTGTCATTGACAATCGTTGGGAGCTCCTAAAAACTCCGAGTTAGCTACTGAAACCTGTTCCCACAGTACCAATATCAACGTACCTGATCGATATCCTCGTCTTTGAAGGTTCGTGGCCGACCAAGAGCAGCAGCAAGGTACTTATCAAGTGAGTATGCAACCCAGAACAAGCGTCTTCGACTCTCAATTTCCACATAGTCCACCTTGGTTGAGGGATCGCATTTCCTACCACGATTCAACCCTATGGCAAGGGCGAGATGTGACAGCGTGCCAAAGAGGCTCCAACAGTGGTTGATGCGGGACTGTGTCAGAAGGTAGAAGCACTGTAACAATCGTGCCTGGACACTCGCTAGTCTTACAGCGCCACGTTCTCCAGAGAGCAGGTTTTCAGCCGCGCGGAAAAATCGAGCGCTGGTAGATGTTAGTCGGTGTCGTGACAACGCAGGGATCAACAAACCTGCTAGTTTGCACTGAACTGCCAGGCGGCATATATGCCTGTGCTTGCGCGAATACCACCATCAACAACGCTGCCTTCGCTTTGCCGTCTTCCTTACTCCTCATTTCACCTTGGGTCTCATAAAACTCCTCTACAAGCTGTTCGATCGTCGGTCGATGTAGGAAGCGATGAGTGGGTGCCGCGTATTCGAAATATCGTTCTACGAGCCTCTGCGCATCAGGCTTCGGTGGTGGGACGAATATGGAAAGATCAAACTCTGGGAGCGGAGCGTCTCCGAAAGTAAAGATGGTAGAGTCATGTGAGAGGGAAGAATTCTGATGCAAACGCTTCTGAATACGAATAAGGAAGGAAGCTGCGCTCGAAGATCCAACGTAGTGACCTTCTTGGTCTCTTTGAGCTCCTTGTGGCACAGGAGAGTCTCGAGAGGAAGGGCGACTGTTGGCATTGGTAGCCATGTTGAGAGTATCTGGATTTGGATTTGGATTGTCGGAATTTGAGTAAGACGGTGGATCGATCGGAGTTGATGGGCTTGGGTATATACGTGGGTATTGCATTGCCGATGCTGCATACGTATCTTTCACAGGTGGTTCTGATGTTAAGCTTTCTTTTCGTCCTTGTAGTAAGGGATCCGTAGCTACCGCGGAATCGTCGACAATAACAGAGGGAAGTCGACCTCGCGTATACGATGCAGTAAACTCACACGGCAGCCCTGATCTCAGACAGAGCGCACAAGGACATCTTCCAGTACATCTTACTTTTTTCCTGGTTCTGATGTTAGCGAGTCCTTGAATACATGCAGCACAGCACGTGCACGCCGAATTTCAACAAGCTCACTTCTTACATCGGTCGCAAGCCCTACTGACTCTGCTCCTCTCCCGCTCTTCTCTCCTTCTCTTGGCAGGTGGTGATTTTGGCTCATCTGGGCTTGCGCTTGCGGGCGTGGCGGTTGTGACCGCTTCAATACCATTGGCGGGAGTCCATCGAGCAGTCGACACATGCTTCGGCTCGGCATCAGCAGAGGCTCCTTGAGAAGAATTTCTTCCGTTCATGATCGGATCTGTGTAGTCTTTCGTCCCTTGACGATGTTCATGTTCACAAAGTGGAGTCAGAAGTCCAGAGCTCGGATAAGAACAGATTAACAGCCGGAAAAGCCGTGCGCTAAACCGAAAATGATGCATCGCGCACGAGACCTCAGCAAGCAGGACTATGATGCGATAAGGAGCTCAGATTTAATCTGTAGTACTCTCAGAGTGTGTGTGGCTGATCTATTCCTCATCCAAGCCTACGTCTACTCCGTGCCTCATGAGCGCAGCCATTTCCCCTCTACCCATGCCAACCCCTCCTTGAGCCACGGCTCCTCGTCCTCCTTGATTGGGATAGTGAAGCCATGTTCTTGTCCCGGCCTAATCTCCAACTGAACCTCAATATTATCTCCTAGCGCTTTGCACTTCTCCACAAACTTCTTACTATCCTCTACACTAACCGCTGAGTCCACATCGCCATGGACAATCCACGTCGGCGGCAACCATTTCTTATCCTCAATAAGCCCGATCGGCCACATCTTCTCATCTTTTCCGAAATAAGTGAGGTAGTGTCCGTATGCCGCTAAAAGGTAGTTCAATGACAATCTTGCCGGTGGCCATCCTGAAGAAACAACAACACCTGGCTTGATGGTCGAAATATGCTCAGCCAGCTCGGATTCTGGAGGAGAAGGTGCGTCGAAATACATGTCACTTTTCTCGATACGCAGATAGTTTGTCATGGGGAATTCTGCCAGGATAGCTTTGATGCTGCCGCGAGGCTGAGTGAGACCTGACATCAAGGCCATGTAACCACCCGCCGACTCGCCTGAGACCAGGGTTTTCTCGTAGTCTAGCTCGATACCGCCTCCTTTCCTGTGAGAGGCAAGAAAGTCGCTGACTGAACCTTTGTTGAACCAGGTCCAGAAGTCACTTAGATCTTCGAGGATGTCTGCGCCACTGTGTTCAGGAACAAAGCGGTAGTTGGGAGCTACCACGATTGCGTTGTTGCGGTGGATGAAGGGGACGAAATATGCGCTGAACCAGCCGGGAAAGAGACAGTCTCCTGTAATCTGCAATTCGTCGTCAGTGTATAGCTCGTGAGTTCTTGCGATGATAGTGAGGCGGCTTCAGAATCAACATACCAGTCCACCGCCGTGGAACTTGACCATAACTGGAGACTTTCCGGGCTTGAGGTCTTTCGGCACGATGATACCAACTTCGATTTCATGTTCGCCGATCTTCTTATACGAAGTCCGAAATACGTCGAAACTGTCGAATCGATTGGTTTCCGTCGTGTCGTCAAGGGGTGCCATGTTGTTGTTCTTATTCTTCCTTCTTCTGAGGTGACCTCGAAATGTTGCAAGAGGTGCTGATCTGGGTGACTCTGGACTGAGCACACGCCGGGAATTTAAGCTTTCTAAACTACGGGCGTATTCTCACTATCAAGTTAACGACTTTACCAGTTGTGACTAGTAGTGCTGCTTTGCGTCTAGGTACAGTCGGTCTAGCGGGGTAAGTAAGACGGAATCTCGCCTTCCGGTCGATTTTAGAAGCGAGGAAGCACGACTAGAGGGGCGCTTGTCAACAGTTCATAGCAACGATGGACGAACATGAGTAATTCATCATTTCTTCCTAGTAGTGTTTTGTGAAAAACGTATTGTAATCATACTGCTCATGAGTAATTATTTGCAAAGCCGTCCCAGATTGGACAAGCTTAGGCTACTAAAGTACTGGAGACTTTCTGGAATAGGTCGGCCTTGCGAAGAATTACCGTATTACTCATCAGTTACTCTGTTTCAACTGTGACATGAGTATATGTGATTACTCATTCCTGAGTAATTACTGCCAACTGTCCGAACATCCTGACAAACTTTCTAGATACTCTTCGTAAAAGTACCAAGTAAGATCGACGAGTTCGCCGACTATTTAGACATGCTTGCGCGATTAGAATCGGGCATCTTATTCGTAGATATCGGCTTTGAAGCATACGCACTGCTCGCGGTGGACCTCTTAACGAATGGCCAAAGGCATGGCATCGTAGAGATTTATGCTGTACGCTGACCTGTTGCCTTCCGTAAGGTAACGTGACTAAAAACTTCACGGATAATATCTCGCAGCACATAGATCTAGAAGAAAGAAGATCCGAGTTACTAGCAACTGCATGTCTTCAATTGTCCTAGCTCATCTCGATGCCCACTTCCTGCCTCCAATGTCCAACAAGCACCCTGCAGAGTCCGTCATCTTTACACCACATCTCCGTTCACCTTGCTCATTCTTCTGATTTGTGCGAGTCCTCCAGATGACGGATGCGTTATCGTGAGCTGATCATCAGAGACGCGCGATAACGTAGTCAGTCCACGCGTGTCCCAGGGTGTGTAACGGGGTATGGACCGGTAGGTGCGAGCAGGATTGGGGTAGGTTCAAGGATGAGAGAAACTAATTTCCACCACGAAGAGCAAGAACTAGATGCAGTGTGGCGCCGCCCTCGAGTTGGTAGTCTGCTGCAGTCTTCTCGTCGTTCCTGAAAATAATTATGTTAGCCTTGTCTCGACTATGTCGCATACGCAGGCAAGGACTTGGGATTGGCGAAAGGTGGACGGGGTCTAGAGACTTTTAGACATACATTTGCTTTCCTCCGTAGATGAGACGTTGTTGCGCGGGCGGAATTCCTTCCTTCTCCTCAACGCGCTCCTTTATCCTCGAGACCTGTGTACTGTCAGCGTTACGCTCCTCGAATTTGCCGCACATCGCTCTCCGTGTTTCCGGTTGGCAGACCAGTGATGCCATGTGCGTATGCGGTGACAAAAGTTGGGTAGGTGTACCTTGTAGTCAGCCTCGATATCAAGCTCGATCTCCTTGCCAGTGAGGGTTCGCACTCTGTCGCCTGTCAGCAACTCTGCATCTTTTTTTCTTGCTCCCATGTGACACCCATCAGGAGTCTGACGTACTTGATCTGCATCTTGTCGGCTCTTCTATTGTTTGTGCGCCGGCGAGTGTCTCGAAGGTGTCGCGAGTGTAGCGGTGGCGAGCTCCGTAAAGGGAAGTCGAGGGTGTGAGAGCGTGAGGGTGAGCTCGTGAGCTGGGTAAGTAGGCGTGGGTATTTCTACGACCAGGTGATGGCGCAAACGTTTGTAGGCAGCAAAGTGGTTGTGGATTCCCTTGGGCGATACCGTCAGGCTGCAGTGACGGCGAACCACGGACCATCATGGTGGGGTCCACGCAAGCGCCACGAGGCGGGGCAGCTTGCTGTGGCTGACGCGAGCTAACCCTTTACGGAGGTGGCTCAATCTCGAGTGAGATATGTCTACACTGACATTACTTAAGCTTTGAGAAGAAAAAAGCATCCTAACGCTTATGTGTTGCTCAGCGATGTATACCTTCCTATAGAGCATGCGATGGCTTTTAGTCTTCTTCAAAATACCAAGACCAGTGTTTGGCTGCTGACGCAACACAGTGGAGAGGAGTAGTTCACGTTCAGCTCTTCTCCTCACGACTCTCAACCCAAGTCGTACACCCAGACCATTTGACTAGCAGTAGTAGTCAAGCATCCACACCGCTCTTGTTCAAGACGCCCAAGTCCGCATGAAACCCCTTTCTCACTCCAAGCATCCTCGTTCGGCTCCGAAAAACAGAAGAAGAAAACAGTACACAGTCCTTTACGATATCCCGGTGCATAAACCTGACTGGCTAAATACCTCCACATCCCGAGCAGATCATCCGAAGGACCAAGATGCTCTGACTTCCCAATCAGCGTAATCACACCACTACTGCAAGTCCAAGGTGAAACACCCACCGCCGCAAGGCCTCATCTCACCGCCCCTTGCATGATGCACAGCTAATCCAGAAATACAAGATGCAGGAAAAGAAAATAAGACTGATGTATGTGACATGTCATTCGAATGGGTAATATCTGCTAGAGTCAGGTTATTACTGGATAGGGAAAGACGTAAGTGATCAACTGCCAAGGGCACTAAACACGGGGTTGTGACTATCCGACAAAAATATCTCATGCCGATCTTTGGTATACACAACGGCCATGCAACGGCGTTGCCGCGAACGCTACCTACTTGCTTGCATCTAATCCCTGCCATCTAACCTCCTTCATCCTTGCCCGAACCGGAGATTCTCCATAATGCAAAGTCGCCACTCCAAAAGTATGTACATGTCTAAGAAGAGAAAACTAAACTGACTACCATCAGGCGAGCCAGGGGATACCGAATGTAAAGCCGAGTGAGATGCCGAAAGAGTGCCCACCTAAAAATGGGGAACAGGGGTATATGTGCACAATCTGATAGCCAACAGAGAAGCCCAATGTGACGCTTCGTGGTGATAGTACTGAACAAAGGAAAGTGAACCTTGATGTCTGCGAACAGATATGCTGCCGTTGAGAACGTCTCAGGGATGTGTCCTCGTCCTGCGATGCGGTATTGATGCGGTGTCGGAAGGTACCTGATATGCCTGATACCATGAATGGTAACCGATTCGATAGTGTACTTGACAAGAAAAGTTCGGCCAGAATGCCGGACGTAACACGGGCCCCCAGTGCCCGACTAGGAAGAACAAGTCTAAAGTTGTTTGCAACAGGAAGCTTACACCGAAGCCCATATCGAAAAGAACACCGGGTATAGTACAGGAAAGGATGAAGTGTTCGGATCCAGCCGTTCAAATCGAGTTATGCAAGTCAAGTCGGCGCTTAACGAGCATCGTTATGGGCCGTAGCCAAGAAAAGAACTTGATGCAACTGGTTAAGTATAGCAACAACAACAACAACCGAAATCGTAAAGTGAGCCACGCGACAAGGCGAACGAGCAGCGACAACGGGGATAGTGCCGACGCTGCAGCCGTTGCGAGATGTATCCAATGTATACAAGTATCGCATTCTTCGCAACGTGCGGGGTTCGCAAGCGCAGAACAGCAACCGGGATGCGGCAATACTGCCGCTGACAAAGGCACCAAGCTGCATGGAAGATGATGCAGCCGGCAGGCGGGGAGGCGGAATATGCAGAACAGCCGCCGTCTGATAGCACAACCTAGCTGCGGTATGCCAACAAGAAAAATGTTGAAGTCATACTAAGACTCGACTGGGTGTCGATGCGCCGCGATAAAACGCCAGATATAACCAGCATGTTCGATTGCAAAAAGGAAAAGGCCCAGATATGCAGGCTGGAAAGTAGATCGGGGCCTTTCTCAAAGGGGTAGACGGCAGGATCCGGAAATAAACTCCGTGTCCGCAATACTAGCAGCAAATCTGATGTCGTCTTGGGAGCAATCTAGATCCTACTACCAGCAAATAAACACTGGGTCGAAATGCGTATGTGTGTATGTGCAGCTGTGGAAACGCGACATTGCGATGTAATTTCATGAGATGAGGGAAGACGTTCCTTGGGTGGGGTTGCGGGTCCGTGCACTAAGATTTTGAGATGAAGTGGAAAGGCCGGAATTTGGAGGTCTGGAAGTCTCGATGTTCTTTGTCTCATTTCGCTTGCGGATCTGTTGTAAATAATCGCACCTTTTTTGACCTTCTGTCAGCAAGCAGGTTCTTGATGCCCGATTGCCATGCCAACTTCTTCCTTCCTCGCGTTCGCGTTCGCTCGGATGAATTGCAATTGGAAGCGAGCTTATCGAAGGACCGATAGCGATCACAATAGCAACCAATCCGAATTCGAACGGTTGCGATGCTGAAACGACGTCCCAATCTAATGGTCACCAGATTCTCTCTTGGGAGATGACGTATATCCTCGATCCCATTGCTGATGTGTTGCGTATTTTGGTGTTTCAGGTTGAGCAGATGTTGATGTTGGCGCGTAGTTCTGTTGACCGTGGCCTCGGGTACCATCTCGTTGAGGTGATGTTCCATATGTCTGATCAGATTTGGATTTTGCCTTGTCATCTGCATCTCTTGCTTCTTCTGCGATGTCGCCTTGTCGCAGAATTGTCTCATGCGCAAGGCCAGAAACGGTGCCTCGCCGGCTTAGTGAACCACTGGAGCCCTCCGCCGCTCGTGTGGATGCATCTGATCGGTTTCGTGCATGTCCTCTTCGTCCAGGTGTCGATGTTGATGACGACGATATGTGCGAGAAGGACGGCGATGTGTAGGATCCAGGCGCCGATGTAGGCGGCGGTGGAGGGGGGTGAGGGCCTTGAGCCTTGCGCTTCTTTGGGGAGCTGGTGTATTCTAGGTCAGACGCATGCGACGCAGCACGTTGCCGTGACTGGTGAACAGGCGAAGTTTTGTATTTACCTGATGGCGTAGCTGGCGGGTTTCCACTTGCACTCTTTTGTTCCGAAGACGATGATGGTGGTACCCAATGATGAAAATATATGGAAGGGGAGGACTGCTCTTGTTGTTGTGTTTGTGTCTGCTGCAGTTGCTGCACACCTGCTGGGGCCGCAGGAGGTTGCTGAACAGTCATCTCGTTGGTAGTCAACCTGGGCAATTGTGACTGAGGTAATGAGCGTTGGGCTGTTGCGGCAGGACCACCAAGACCAGCTTGTGCGGCTCTTGAGCGCGGTGATGTTTGTCCACCAGTGTAAGCACTGGTAGAGAGTGGAGCATGCTGAATTTGTGTCTGTAGAGGCTGACCGGGTAGGACTGACGTCGGAGGCAATATCGTTGTTGGAGGTTGCGCCTGACCAGCATACACTGCTGGTTGTTGCTGTCCAATTAATCGTGGGTCCCTTCGAAGATCTGGAGAAAGTTGTGCCTGAGCCTGAGCCTGCGCTTGTTGGTGAGCAGCTTGAACTTGAGTAGTATACTGTTGTATCCACTCTGCACTGATGTTTGCAAGGTTGCCTCCTCCGATGCCAGCAAAGATTATTGGTACTAGGTGAGGCGGTACTCCTCCCTGCATAGATTCTCGAAGCATAGACTGTTCGACCTTGCGTTGCTCCAGTCGCAACGTTTCTTGTCGTGTCTTTTCCTCCTCTTGCTTGCGTCTTTCTTCTTCGGCCTTCGCCGCTAGCCAATTCTTCATTCCATCTTCGGCACCTTGCCACTGCGAAGGTGCTGGAGGTAACTGGCCTAATGACGACGACATCGATGGAGGTCCTCGAGCCGGATCTGGTAGCGTCATCGCCGAAGGAGGAGGAAGTCCTCGGTGAGGTGTGCCCATGTTGTGAGAGGAGTTGACTTCCTGTGCAGGTGGGGATAGCCCACGATGATGCCTATTTGAGTATCGAGCAGCCGTGGAAGAAGAAGAGAAGGCTGGTGAGTAGGCATGGGGTTTGAATTCGAAATCGGACTTGACCGGGTTAGAGAGTGTGAGCAACATGGAGGAAGGTGGAGCCGGTGTGGTAGATGTGGTAGGAGCAATTCAACATTGAAATGAGTCGTTGGGTGGCGCCAAAACTCGTAGGTCCGGAAGGAGAAGGAACAGTGTACATACTTATTCACCAGAGTACGTTTTACCGGGACCACCATCCACAAATGGCCCGGGATGGGATCGTAGCCGTTGCCTTAGGGCCTAGGCTTAATATGTCCCTGGCAAAGTAGCCCCGATTTGATTCGCGGCCAAAGCAGGGCGACAAAGAGCACAGGAAGAGTAACAGGCGAAGCTGCATGCAACGAAGATCAAGCCCCGTAGAAGCTCGCGTGGGCCGGCGTGGTCGATCAAGTCCAGATTGGAGAGAGGCAAGTGAAAATGGGCAACGGTGGGGAATGGTGTACGAGAAGGGAAGAGGGCCGACTGGGATTGGACCAACCGACGGGGGTGACGGCCGCAAAGGCTTGAGAGTAGCACGAGCAAACGGCAGGCCGTACGTCAATGACGGGCGATATGTGGCGTTCGACAGGCGAAGGTGGGAGGGGACCTTTGCAGGGATATGCATGAAACGGGATGGTTGTCAGCAAGTGCAATGTTGTTAGAAATGGTAGTGCGCGTTCTTGTAGTCCCACCATGTGACGCGCCTGGAGAAGGACTCCGGCTGATGCAAACTCTGGTAGCGGTTCCCACTTGTGGCGCTGGCATTTGCCGCAAAACTACTTACGTCCCGTTTGCCAGCCAAGCAAGTTCAGCTTGAAAGCAGCGACGGTAGTTTGATAATACATTGGCCTGAAGCTAGACATAAAGAGTTGGCGTCGCGGATACTTCCACATTGGCCTCGATCAACCCATGGCCCCCGTATGCTGTAGAGCAGACAAAGTGAAGCTCAGACACACCAGGTGCTACCGGCTTGTGCTGTACAATGACAACGAATGAGCCCGAAGACTTCGGCATCATTCTGGTCGTACTGGACCGCTCGCATGTTGCTGTCGTAAGGCCGCAGCTGATGACCGCAAATTGGATTACAATGCCTCGACTAGGCAAAATGGCATCAGGCACGCATTCGGTAATTAGTTGTGCAGCTCTGCTCTGGACCACCTTCGCTGCTGGGTTCATGGTATCTGTGCCTGTGGCTGAACGCGAGGCTCAAGGCATGTGGACTGGATGGCGTGGCCTGGGATTCTGAGCCGTGCGCTAACACCAGCCAGCAGGGTCAAACGTCCGGGAGGAAGCGAGCGCAAGATTACCGCTGCCCGGATTGTGAACTGGCTCAACCTAGCTCGTCCAGGTCGCATGATAGGAAATGAAGGGTCGTCACCATCGTCAGACCTCAGCCATGTAATATCCCGAAGTGGAAACGTGAAATGAGATTTTCGTGTTCTAAGAGCCGCCGTGCTTCATGACGAAACCTTGGAATTGGTGGAAATGTAGCCTGTGGCCCTGTTGCAGAACCTGTTCCGAGTTTAGTGTAATGCCCGAACAAGTATACACATGCCGTCATAGCGTCAACGGCTGAGGGTGCTTTGATGAAAAGCACAATGGTGGCACGGAGCAAGGGACCGTCTTCAACCTGTCAGCCTTGGGGGACCCCTCCGGATCTACATAGCGTGACAGACAGCATGCTCAATCGATAAGAGGAACGATCATCGAGCCGACGCAACCTTGAAGACCCGGGAGAGTGTCACTCCGAGGGTGCTGGAGATGCGCGTAGAGGCAGCCAATGTGTTGATCCTCGCGTGCGCGCTGCTCTCCGTGTGTATGCTTGTGCAATTAGCGACACGCCAGCACTGACGGTGCGTTCCCACCATAGCCCGTAATGTCAACGCAGATGACAGCTCGCAAGCCATCCTTGGGAAGGGACGGGTTAACAGACGCGGCGTTGCGCAATGCCCGAGCGCCTGGCGCTGGCTCGAACGATCGACTAGAAACGTAAATTTCCGCGTCGGCGCGTAAGCTATACCTATCCTGCTCATGCAGCGGATCTACGTGAAACTCGCGGCGCACCGGATCTGTACGAAGGATCTTTGAGTATGATTTCCGGCCCCGGCTGGCTAGTCCTTAGGCCCAATCAAATTCATTTTGAGCTGCTTAGCATCATAACAGCAGTCGAAATGGGGATACCATGGCGAAATTGCTGTTGACAACACGTCGTCCTTCTGGGGCACGAGATACGGTTGTGGAGAAAAAGCTCTGTTGTCTTGACAAATTCGACAATTTCTCGACTTGAAACTGCCGAACTGGTAATGTAGGAGTAGGAATGGGTTCAGTAATCATGTTGTCATAACGGTTCTGCTTCTTCTGGACAGGACGTCGTAAAGGTGCGTATGCGAAACCGATGACAATGTGTGCCTCAAACAATACGCGGAAAGGGTCCGGCAACGGTCCGGGTGTAGGGATGGCTTTTGATACCCATTTTGTATAGCCTCCTCTCCACATACCAGGATTCCAGCTAAACCACGTCGGTGTAGTCAACGTTGAGGCATGTGTTGACTATCCAAAAGAACATGCACATTCTTGGGGATGGCCGATAAACGTTGGGACTTAGCATGGCGGCTTAAACTAACGATGCACTGGCAAAGCATGTTGTTCCTGCTGTGCAAGAAGAGCCAAGCGTCTCCGATCGTGGAAATGATGGGGCTTGCAGTAGGGATGAATAAAAGCAGAAGTAGCATATGCAGTTCAACTCAAGTTCGGGCATTAGCTCTGCTGGATCGTGGCCTGATGCCATTATCGGAGAGTCGGAGTGAGGGCTAGCCGCGAAGCTGGTGCTAACGCACTCCTGCAGCAGTAGTCAGTGGACAAGAGGAGCCGGTGTAGTAGTCCCTATGATCGCGATGCCTTGCGGCCAACAAGACAGAGCCAGGCGGGTAGTCGCTGAAAACTGCACAAGACGCACGTAAGCTGCAATACCGTGGACGATCTGTCGTCTCCGTTGTGTAGGCTATTGGACCCGTCGCTAGTCAGCCGATTAGTGTACCAAGATGTGAATGACTACCCACCGGCTAGTCTTTCATGGTGTAAACCTCCGACAAAACTTGCACCCTGCCATCGCTTGCCTTTCCTAAGTTGACTGGAGTAAGTGGCGTAGTCGCGGGAAGGGTGTGTCAACCTACACATGGTCGATTTCTAGATCGAGCGAACATGTTGCTGATCTTCGCTTCACATTTAGAAAATCAGACCACAGATCAGCGTCGTTGATCAAACCGGCTCTTGCACCTGCAAAGCGAAGACGCGACACGCTGTCCTCCCGTTCGGAGTAGCCGACTGTAACTCAGGACGGAAGCAGATAGTCGAGGCAGTTGCCCACTTGTGACAAGACGGTAGTTGAGGGAGGCAAAGTGTACGCGTAGTGGGGAGGCGAATATACTAGTCGAGGCAGGAGGTAGCGATGGTTCGCCACCCAAATCGGCATCTGTGACTTCCTCATCGGGAGCCATCGCAACTCTACCCGGTGCACATGGCTATTTTTACCGGCACAGCATACACACACTCGTTCTTGGGCAATACATTCTCACCCAGCATGAGTGTTGATCGTGTATTCTTCCACCCATTAGGCTGTGCGTCGGTTGGAGTTATTGCCCGAATGCAGCACCTCTGCCTCACTTTTCCTCTACCCGTGTGGCTTCGGCCTTTTGTAATCGACTTAGAAAGAGGGATGTCTACCAAAATTATTAGGTTTCCATATGAAAAGACTCATCACGTGCTCCGCTACACCTGCGAGTTTTGAATCTTGCTTGGGTTGTTATTGTAGAGGTTCCCGCGTCTTTGGAAGATCGTCCGTCCACCTTCCTGGTTTCTCTCCCTTCCCGTACGTGGAGCCACAATCCGACCGACCCAGCAATACTCCCTGTTACCCGTCGCCGCAGTCCGTCCGCCGGCTGTCTGTCACCCGCCAAAGAAGCGATGATCACTTATACTTGGTCACAAATGAGTGATGCCATGCTGATCTTGCACGAAAGGGTTATTATTGTTTGCAAATCTCTTACTCTTCCAGAAGCTTCTGATGTTCGAGAACATGTTCTTCGATTTGGTCACTAGCCTGATAATTTCCATGCTTGTGGGAGATTAACTATTATATTACTACATTTAGTCAGAATTATGCTGGATATATGTGATGACGATATTCCCTATATCGTTCGACCGGTGAAAATGCAAACAAGAAAAAGGAAGCAAGAGGTATCTTGATGAAGAGGCATTCCATGCATGCGCCGACGTTTGAGGCTATCCTCAGAAGTAACAAAAGAAAAGGTGCCACCACGGCACACAACCCAACCATCAGGTCAAAGGATGCTCTCCCGAAGCATGCCTGGCAGAAACGTGGCCCAAACGTGGGCGAGTCAGGCATTCCTCATACTATGATGATGGTGGTGTCATCCACGTTGCACCACTAAAAGACGCCTAAAGGGCAAATAGGAAGTGATGTGTCGCGGGTAAAACCTGGAAAGCGTAGGTGGTATGGCCTGGAAAAACAAAACAAAATTCATGATGCCGCAAATCTTGGGAAACGTGCCAGCCACGTTATAGCCATGCGACCGATGGAACACCATCGCAAGCCACCCATCTGGAAAAGATCGACCGTTGGCTGCTGGAAATGGTATGGAAGAAGAGATGTTCGGTTGGATGTGATGCCGTGTTTGGTGGTGTACCAAGCTCCAACTTGCAACGCGCCCGCTTGCAAGATCGCGCGCTTCCGCCAGGTCGGTGTCAAGTTCCAGGATTCCGGAGCGCCAGCCTACCTTAAGCATTGGCTCGCTTCTTCCGCATCTTGTATTCAGCCTTCGCCACGCGCATCAACAGCTCTTCGTCTTTAATAGGGATCCAAGAGGTCAACACCTTCATCGCGTTCTCGAAGTCTGAGTCCAGCAAGATCTCTCTCGTCGCATCAATAAGCGCAGCCGATGTAGCATGTAACACATCCATATCTCCACTGAACTTGGACGTCGGCGAGTTGGAATGAGACTTGTCGCCCAGTAGCATGAACACGTCCCAGACGCGTAGCTGAGCGGGGAAAGGTAACGAATAGTTGAACAGCGTCAGGTACCACCGGGTACCGTACGCGGTCGAGCTAATGCCAAGATCAATCTACAAAAGAGTTTGATTAGCACACACACCAAGACGTCAGCCTCTCCAGTAGTAGTGACTTACTAGCTTCTTTGCGACATCACCTCCGCACAGCCAGTTCAGCTCAAAGTCATCTAGAGCCTCCATGAGTCCTTCAAAACCAGCTTCATAGAGTCTTTCCATGCCTCGAAGCTGCCACAACCGCACTAGCATGACGAAAGCTCGGTCCTCTTCGTAATAGCAAAGAAGCGTTGCGGTTAGTGCAGCCATGCCTTGGACATAGCCAGTTTCAGGCAAGTACAGTGACATCGCATGCAGTACGCGGAATAGAAGTCGCTGGCCTCCACGGTACCGCCGCCGAAACATGATATGCCTGTTGATAGTGCGAGGTACATCAACATCAATCTGCACGTCCTCTGCAGAGCTCTCCAGCTGGAGTTCGTAAAAGCTTTCGATGAGCTCCTCTTCTGTTGGACTATTTGCGTCGGCTTTGGCACTCGCAGCAAGGAATGAGTACCACGCAGTCGCCCTCCAGCGATCAGGTATGCCCTTCCATGTGCGAGAGATGACCTTGGGGTCTTTGGTATCGAATTCAAACAGCATGCCCCCCTTATCTGCCCCCGCTTTGACAACCTTGGCCATCTTACGCCATTTTTCGTTGCGCTCGATTTCCTTTGCTCTCATCGCCTGTGCAGCCCTTCCTCCTTCTTGCTGTTCCGCAACCTCGGCTAGACCGGGCGGTAGCTTGAGCATGTCACTCGCCTCGTCCCTCAGCCTGCGGTCTCGATTATGGGGTAACCTGTTTGTCGCGTGTCGCAGGGGCCTGTGACTGCTGTGCGTATCTGAAGTGCGACCTGAGAAAATCGATCTGGCGGGTCTTGAAGATTTGCCAGAAAGCCGCCGCTTAGGTGAGCCTGAGCGTGGGTCTACAGAACGAGTAGAGCGAGCTCTCGATGCGCTGCGCCCTAGACGCCGTCGTCTAGGCTCTTCAGACAGCAGTTGTAGTGTTGTAGTGACTCGCTGCATGCGGGGCACGTCGGGTCCGTCTGGGCCGTCGGCGTCGGATTTCGACTTTGTCTTTTTAGGTATGATGAAACCGTATCGGTCGACCTCTCCACCGTCAAGATCCGCCCAGTCCTCGAGTCCACCGGCTGCCTCTGTAGGTTCTTTGACTATCACACTCCCGTGTCGTGAGCTTATGAGTGAACTTGTGTCCTCGTTGCCTTCCACGAGCACCGACGAACCATTAGCTGGGGTGTTGGTAACAGCGCTGCTCCCCAGGTAGCTGTTCTGAACACTGCTTGTCTCCTCCTCGGGTGTATCCCAATTGACAGCACTCTCGTTGCCATGCATGTACATGCAGCGAACTTTGCGCGACAGTGTCATCTCATCGGCTGATAGTACTCGGTGGTTCGTTGATCGTGCGCGGGTCGAGTAACGTGAGGTGGATCGCGGTGAGAGGTGCTTCGTCGCGGGTGTGGGTGAGGGTGAAGGGTCCTGCTTGGGTGATTCATTTGGTTGCGCCTGCTCCTTCTGTCGCGGTGGTGTGCTTGGTGCGGGCGCGGCTTCCACAAGGAGGTCCATTTGTTTGCTTCGCCTGTTTACCTTCTTGCCACCCAACATCATGCTGCCTCGCTTGGAGAAAGATATCTGCGCGTCCGAAGAGAAGTCGTCGAAGCTGCCTGTAGGAATGTACGTGTCTAGGCCAGGGAATTCGGCCTCTTGCTCGCGTGTGGCATCGTCTAGTGAGCAACGTCGTTGTGACGCATGGCTCTTGGGACCTGAGGAGCGTTCATCCTGCACTACAATAGCAGGCAGACTCGGCGTCTTGCGCAGGCTAGTAGGTGAGGGCGGTTCGTTGGTGGTAGTGCCATTGGAGGGTGCTAAGGCCGAATCTCTGCGGTCGTCGTCCTCGTTCAGTAGCGTCCGCTTCAAGGAGAAAGCTCGAGGTCCGGGTGAAGTGCGTGGTCGGCGGACATTGGTGAGCCACGATCGTGATGCGGGGCCCTTGGTCGACGAGATGCTGTGTGCATTCGAGGGAACCGGCGACAACTGATTCGAGGCCTCGGACGTCTCCACCGCGGCGTGACCAGCGGAGTTTCCAGCCTCATCTCTCATCATGTGAGGCGCAGGCAGGTCCTGGTCATAGAGTCGGTCCCTGGAGAGAATAGCGGCTGGCAAAGCGAAATGAAGGGAAATGAAAGGGTGTGGGCGAGACGGCAACCTGCGACTCTGATTTCCAAAGTGCAGCGGCGAAGGTATGCCGGGCTATGTTTGCACAGAGTAACAACGTCAATGCTATGGACAAATGGTGCAATTGAAAAGCAAAGACCTATGCGACGACTATGGGATCAAAAAAGATCCCGGCATGGCTTGACTTGACTGGGGAAAAGGGGCGTCGCTATCAATCGGGTCGTGGGTCGCATGCCTTCTCCAGACTTGTTGCCGGCCGGAGATTGCCCAGATGCTCAACGCGCCCCGTAGAAGGGTGACGCCTGCTCACTTGACCGGCCCGTACTTGCCTCAACCACGACATCCCATATTTCTTTGTCCCTCACCGCATCGCGCCCTCACACCTCTTGGGTTTTGCACTCTGCGCGCTTTCTGGGGACATGATGCGTAGACACCTCTGTTCCTGCAATCACGCTCAATATGCCCCGCTGAAGCGTCGCGACACCCCACAAAAGCCAAACCCCCGGCGACGATCGCTGTTCCACGCGTCAATAAACTTTCCGGTCATGGCTCCTCAAAGCGGATGCCGACTAACAAATCCCAACGTCATATTCTAGCTGAGCTGCTATCGTATCAGTTGTCATACGACGCAGACTCAAACAGAGCAAGAGCTGGATAGACAACACGCCCTTTACTCGGGTGGCACAGGCAATCACAGCGTTCTCGTGCTTACCACGCTGACATCCACGCAATCTGTACTCTAGCCCAACACACCAAGGGCTGTCCTCGTTATGGTCGCCTTAAGGGGAAGGTGCTCTCTAGTTTCCCTCCCTTGCATACTGCCACTCAAACCCTCACCAGTACGCTCGGCCAGTGTACCAGTCTCACAAAATGCTGCGCATATTTGTACCCCAACAGTACGTCTTCTGGTCGAAACAAGAGAAAGCACAAAGTATTTCGCCAGGTATACACATATCATGTTGAACTGAGCAGTCGTACTGAGCCCTGAGAGCAATGAGCGTTTTTCGCGGAGGCTCGGAGAGCCTCGTAGCTATGATAGAACTCATACGAAACCCGCCAATATGCGAGTTTTACTTCTGGCTACACCTCGCTTATGTTCGCATATTGCAGCAAACCTCTGCTGGGTCTGATTCCTGACGATCAAGACATGCAGAAAGACCATCAGAAATCGAAGAGAATCTTGTTTCACCCTGAATATCTCCGTAAAGCCCTTCTCACTCGACCGTCAGGCTCGATGCAAGCACACATGCCTCCACTGATGCTGATGCTGGGTTAAATTGTGCTATCGCCATCTGGATGACTGACTCAGACTGATAGCGCCTTTTTCCGACTAACGTAAGCAGTGGGCGGTCCTGTTGGTCGCGTTATGATATCACTCGTCTGCATCGGTCATCGTAGCCTGGCTCTAATACGAACATGTCGTTCTCAACTTCGACCAACCAAGTCCATTCTCACTTCCAGATTTATCCAACGGATAACCGGTGCCGCAAAAGAAGCCCCACTCTAGAACTGTGAGTCGTGGGGCGTGCAAGTAGCTACCCCTCATCGCTTTTCAGCGTGTCGTCAGTGTGTGGCTATGTGTCGATATCTAACTGCGGGGAACATGCGACAAGCGTCACACGACTGGCAGTCAGCGAACCTTGTGTAAAAAACATTGGCGCGAGAGCACATAAACCTAGAGTGAATGCCTCACCTGGACGTGTCTGGACAAAGGGCTACCCGTGATGGCATCCTTAGATTTGATCAATCAGGCTCCTGTGGTATGCGACTAAAGCTTCTTGGGACAGAGAACACAACTAATGACCACATCCAGGGAACTAAACTCTGGGTATGACTCTTGGCGGCATCCTCACCAACTACACTCACCCTAACACTACTGTCTTTAGATCCTCCATCTTGGTATACTCGAATGTGATGATGGCTGGTTCATCCGTGCAGCAAACGCCTCCTCCCTATCTAACCCCAATCCCGTACACAAGCGCCGCAGACTTGTCATGCTCGGTATCCTTATCGAACATCCGACTGAAGGCCTCATCCTATACGAAACTGGCGGTGGAGAAGACTACCCCAATCTCGCGGGTACACACGTTCAAGACGTCTTCTCACGAGTCGACTACGACAAGTCTATGAATCTTGACGAACAAATCGCCTTGACCGGCCACAAGATTGAAGACGTCAAGATGGTCATCATAGGGCACTTGCACCTCGATCATTCTGGCGGCCTAGACCATTTTAGAGGCAAAAACATACCCGTTCACGTTCATGAGCTCGAACTCAAACACGCCTTCTATAGCGTCGCTACCAAGACCGATCTTGGCGTTTACCTCCCTCATTACCTTACTTTCGATATCAACTGGGTTCCCTTCCATGGCGCATACTATGAGATTGCTCCTGGCATCAACTTGCACCATGCACCTGGACACACACCCGGACTAACGATCATGCAGGTGAATTTGAAGGAAAGCGGGACCTGGATCTTCACGAGTGATCAGTATCACGTCAAGGAGAACTTTCAGGACAGTATACCACAAGGCTGGTTAGCAAGAGATCACGATGCGTGGGTTAGGAGTCATCAGATGATCAAGGGGTTGCAGAAGAGAACGAATGCGAAGGTCTTGCTGGGTCATTGTTTGGACACGATTAAAGAATTGGGTGTTGAATTTGCCCCTACGACTTACAAGTGAGGTTGTGAATGGGGTAAGTTCAGCGAAAGGCGTTGGCAAGGTACGACCAGACTGCTTACCACATCGTGCTGTTGATTACATTCAAATTTCAGACCTTGTACCATTTTCCGAAAAATTCTCTCATATCCCTCACCATCTCCTCCGGACACTCCATGCATGCAAAATGTCCTCCATGGTCATGATCTGTAAAGCCCGTTAGCATATCCCAACTTTCCATCATCCCTCATCAAATCTCATCCTATCTCATTTGATTCCACACGAAACACGTTGGGGATGCCGATCGCACACATGACATACCTCTGAAAAACTTCAGATCCGTACATGTAGTCTCGACACCACTTTTGGGCGCAGGAAAAGCATCGTAGGGAAACGTGCTCACGCCCAGAGGCACGCGGATCAGGTTTTCTTCTTTGGCGTCGAATTTGGTGTACATTTCGTGACGCACATTGTTGTAATAGGATAACATACCTGTGGTATGCTTGTTAGCACGGCGCATGTGGCGAGGAAGGAAGCAGAAAAGAAGATAAACGTACTCGTCATGACACTTGGCGGCGTGAAGAAATACAACGAAAGCGTCGTGCAAAGATCATGTAGCCACTGCTCGTTAACGAGTGTCGCTGTGCCTAAACTTGGATCAGCAAGTTCATTGTATTTTTCACCAAAGAACATCATGATCCCGACGGGATTATCTGTCGTGTTTCTTGTGTTAGCCTGCGATTACTCAAACACCATGGTCGCTGGCGTACCGTTGAAGGCCACGCCAATAGTCTGCGGTCGTGTTCTCATCTCAATCGCATACCCCATATGCGTCTCATTTAGCGGCTTCCCTAGAAACCACTCCGCTCTCGCTATCCCCTTCTTTTCTTTCTCCGTTAGGCTAGTGCCTTCTGGGGGTGCGCCAGGACACATGTTCGTGTGCACTGCTTTGCAGTTGGGATACCGACCAGAGCCAAGTTCGCGGACGACCCAGTGACCCCAATCTCCGGCTTGGGCGGCGTAGGACGTGTACTGTTGGAGGTGGTGTTCGTCAATGGAAGAACTCATAGTAGGAGTGCGGTTGTATGGCATAGACAGTGAGGAAAACGTACACCAAGTCTCTTCATCAACTCATCGAACAACCTCGCAGTATCCTGCAAGGTATGTCCCCTCGGTGGACCTTGCGACCAGCAATACCCTGGTAGCGACGGGACAACGAGATCGAAAGCTGGTTGTGTATCGTTTTCAGGATTCAATAGGGGTTGCATTACGTTCTGGAACCTACACTCTTCTTGTTAGTCCACAGGACAGATCTCTCAAGTATCCTCAAAGACAATACCATGAGATAACATCAGCAGTAGGGCCGGTAATCAAAGAGAGGAAGTAATGACATACTCAAACCATGTTCCTGGCCACCCATGAACCAACAACAACGGCACCGCATCCCTTCTCTCCGCCTTCTGATGTATAAAATGTATCTTTAACTCCTCGATCTCAGTCGTAAAATGGTTCCACTCATTAATCTGCTTTTGTGCTCTCCCCCAATCAAACTTGTTGAGCCAGTGATTGTACAATGTCTGTACCCACTCGAGTGATGGTCCATAGTCCTCGCCGGCATCAGGTACAATGGGTTGGGTAGGCAATCTTGTATCGGCTAGCTTGCGAAAGAGGCGATCGACTTCTGTTTGGGGGATAGTGGAGTCGAAAGGTTTGATTTCAGAGGGCATCGTGTGATATTTTGTTACTGCGCTTGTGTGGTAAGAGTGAATGACTGGTGTAGCGAATTGGATATGGATTGTATTTACGTCAGAAGTATAAGCGGTAACCCCGCATGTCGATCCGTACGATGCTTTCGATGGTATTGACATAGCTTGGTTCAGATTACTTAGCACGATGTCATGGCGTCACTTGGTTGTCATATGCAGGGACTAGTGGTGCTAGCCTAATGCGAAATGACCATCGTGAGTTCTACTGAGTGGTGATGGGATGGTATGCTCGAACTAGGTACTACTGATAAGTATACCAATCTCGGCAGAAAAAGATGGATATAGTGAAATTCAACAGACTGTGGTTCGATTCGTCGACTGTATAGCAGATGATGTGGCCTGGATGTCGACAATAGTTTCAAGTCTCCAGCAAAATTCATGATACCACGACGATTTCCAGCCCCATCTAAAAGCTCCACGTCTGACCTCTACTTCTTCTTCGAGCCTCTGCCGCCTCTCGCACTCTTCTTCTTTCCCTTCGCAATATCGGCACCCCGGCGGCCACCGGCAATCATGACTCGTACCTTGCTAACAGGCACGACGCCCACGACCTCTGTCTCTTTCCACCCTCGGATCAGCTCAATCTCCTTGGGCCAGATACGCTCGACGTCCTGACTGTTCTTGTCGATTATCTTTGCGTCCTTTCCGGCATGATCCCAGATAGAGAGGACCTCTTTGACGGCTTTACCTCGTTTGGTGGAGCCAGGCTGGATCTTGGCTTTGTATTTGTAGGTGGAAAGAGCAGACCAGGGAGCACATACGGGAATGGCGGTGAGCAATTCGTCATTTGGTAATGGTCGGCCTGTGAATGCGTCGAGGTTCTGCAAGTTCGTCTTGAGGACTTCATCGCCCTCGTCGTCTTCTTCGGCGTTCTCCAAGGCGCGTAGACGAGCTTCTTCAGCAGCCTTGCCTGCGGCTTGCGCACGTAAATGTTGGTCTCGACGGCGTTGCTTGTCAGCCAGCGCCTGCTCTTCTTTCTGACGCTTTTCTTGAGCGGCAGCCTCCGCAGCCTGCTGCCCAGACTTGGAACCCAAGAGACGCATTGCTAACTCACGGTCCTCCTCGTCCTGTGCAGCGTACTTTGCGGCCTGCTTCTTTGCTTTCGCACGTTTGCCTCGGGGCAAGGGAGCATTCTTTGGTTTCGTACTCTGCGTTGTTACGGTACCGGGTGCCTTCGGAGGGCTCTTTGCGTTGCCCTCTTCATCTGAAGAATCCTCTTCTTGACCAGCACCGTCAGCTGTAGGCCCAGCGTCAGACGGAACTTGGGGTAAGTCTTGGAGTTGACCTTTCCTTGCTAGGCGACGTTCTCGTGCAGATAGTTGTCGCTTTCCAGTAGATTTCACAATCTGTTCGGTATCTGCTACCGAGCCTGCGTCTTCTTGGGGTTCTTCATTCACAGCAGAACCATTTTTGCCGCCAGACATGGCATACTCGTCGCCATCCTTGGTGGTGGCTAGCTCATCTTCCTCGTCTGAGTCGTCTCTCGCATCTGCAGTCCTAGACTGGAGAGGATTGCTCCTAGGCGCTGCGGCTTCAGATTCAGCGTCGCTCTCTTCAGTCTGTTCCATCTTTGCATCAGGGAAGTCGTCTTCCGAATCTGAGTTAATCTTTGCGTCTGGAAAATCATCCTCGTCATCACTGTTGTCAGTCTTGGACGCGTCTGCAGCTTTTGAGTCATTCGCGGGCTCGTCGACCATCTCCGCGGCAGAAACTGCTGTCTCTTGCACGCGATGTTTGTGGTGGTTGGCCTTGCTGGAATCGCTGATCTCGAACATGACAGCAAGACCTACGACCAGCTGAGCTGGTGGTAGGAATTCCTTCTTGCCCTTGACGTTGAACATACCGGCCGGGAGGAACTCGCCCGTCTGTCCAGTCTTGCTGACCTGATCGCTACGAACCCACCAAGCTGACATGACAGCCTTTGAGTCCCATGCGTCAGATGTACAAATGCAGAGGTTGCCGGCTTGCGATAGTGTCGAAGGAGGGATGGGGGCATCTGGAGTATCTGGCTTGTTCTTGATGATCATTGGCATCGCTCCTTTGATATCTGCATGAACGTATACATCTCCTTTTCGTAAGAAGCGTCGGTAGATAATTTCGTTCTGCTGAGCATCCTTTCCTCCGAGGACCAAGTAGCCATCCGAAGAGATGAAGTATATGTATTTCTCGAACCACTGCTGCTTGCGCACTGGTCTTAGTACCTCTTTCTCTTGTTTCAAACCCTTCTTCAGGTCCTCTGCAACTTTCTTCTCATGGCTCTTCAACGCTCTGGTCGATGCTTGCAGGGTGCGATCTTCTTTGTCGGCAGCTGTCTTCTTCTGATCAAAGTATTCGGTCGAGTTCGCCCATGCACTCAGAGCTAGGTCGATATCGATAGCCAGTTGAGGCCGAGTGGACACGGCCGGGGTAGGAGCCTTTTTCTTAGGCTTATCATCCTCGTCTTCTGTATCCTCACTGACAGAGCTTGTCTCGTTACCCTCGTCTTCATCGTCTTGACCCTCCTCCCAGTTAGTCTCGTCGAGTAGCAGCGTGACAGTGTTCTCGTGCAACTTGAGCGGTAACTTGATGAGTTGCGCGACCGCATTTCCAGAGTTTTGTTCACGCTCAATCAAGCGCGCAATATCGACCCAATCCATGCCTTGTCTGATCAATCCGTTGACAGCCTCAGTAGCTTCGGTAACACGATGCACGTTTGCCAATATCGCTTCTGCCTTCCGGAAGTTGAGATCCTGCACTTGCTGCAATCCACCGATTCGATCTTCATGCTCCTTGCGCGCCTTCTCTAGCTTCTTCTTGGCCTGTTGTTCGCGTTCTGTCAACTTGGACTCGAGCTTTTGTCCTTCTATCGAGGAGAAAAACTCGTCTACCGCCTTGTTGAAACCATCAAACTCCAAGAATGTATAGTCGGAGTTTTCAAATTGGTGCGGACGGAAGGGATGGAAATCGTCGTAGAGAAGTTTGGACTTTTCAGAAGCCTCGTCATCGGCCGTAGATGCGGATGGGTTTGGCTTGGCTAGAATGTAGCCCTTGATCTGATCTGGCGTCGAGACCTCGTCGGTGATGTTCCTTGCATTCTGTAGGATCTCTACGAGACTGCCTAGGAGATTGTCATCAGCGAGTACCTCCTCAGGCTTGAGAGTCGAATCGAAGTTTGCGATATGCAGCGCATGGTCTACTAGCAAAGGGGGACATTCGGTAATGGAAACGGCCAGCGCCTTCCTCAAAGAGTCCTTGCCTGCTTTTTTCGCCTTCTTCCCTGTCGCTGCAGGCTGATCCTGTTGTTTATCAACCGCCTTCTGCAACCCTTGGCGCACGCGCTCCTTTGTAAGCTCCGGGGCACCGCCGTAGTTCTGCCGTAGGGTCAAGTTGTACTTTAGACCGACCCTCAGTCTCTCATGTTCCTCGCCTTCGTCTACGTTCCGCAAAAGAGACAAGACGTTCAAGTCGGCATCTGTCAGCACGATGTTGCCGCCAGCGTAGAACTCCAAGTACAGCCTGTATAAGCCATCGGAGAATTGGAACTCGAGAATGCGGTCGGTACCAATCTGGCTGATTGAGGTGATCCGCCTTGTTTTCAGGTATTTGCGCAGCTTTGCGACAAAGCTGGAAGGCGCGGCGGCTGTAGTTCGCGCATATTCGGTCAAGTGGCAGCGAAAGCCAGAATCGATAAGTAGCTGTTCGCGGTGGTCGGGCTTGTGGAATTTGATGAGGAAGATTCTCTGTTTGAGTGTCAGTAAGAGGGCTAGGCTGCATGGATAGTAAGTAGTTGGATGCATACAGAGCTTAGGTCATAGACGTTGGTGACTCGCAACGAGGTGAGTTTTGCGGATAGCTCATGGGCTATGACCTGTTCAATTGTTAGCAAGTTGTCATTTGGCCGACAGCATGAAGTTACCCACCTTGACGTCCAAGCTGGAAAACCTCTGCTTCATGGTGATGTCGTGTGCAGAGTCTGTGGTTAGTGGGGTTGGCGACTGTTGGTGGGCTGCGGCGATGACGAAGGTGCGCAAGTAGCGCGATTGCAAGGGTCATGGAAAATGGACGTGGTTCCTGGCCTAACGCTTACTAACCGCCTTGTTCACACGTACGTAGCAGACATGACAGGCGTCTGTTGAAGGCGTCAGTAGAAGCAGGATATATTCATCGGATCTTTATCTTGTGCAGCGCGCTACCAACTCTACCATGCGCCGCGTCCCGGGCCATACCAGTCGCAATGCCAGATGCATCTTATCCCAAACTCCAACAACGCCATGCCCAGCAAACAGAATGCGCTTAGAGACCCTGCCGTATCCTCTCCGCAAGCTGTCTCTTGCCAAACTCCCATGCGTTCAGGAATCCTTGTTCCGAGAGGTCGATGTTCTTCATCGAGGTCATGTCTTGAGCTGGGGGCTTGCTGACGCGCGAGGCGACAATGACCGGGTCCGTTTCGAGGATAATACCGTCGTCTACGAGCTCATCAACAGCGAGTGACTGCGCGTGTTAGTCAAAGCAAGCTAGGAAAGTTGCGACGGTGGGTACATACCACAAGGTCGTAGTTCTCGATGACGGTGCGCTTGTCGACCGAATTCCTGCTATGCATTAGACGAGTTGGCGAGCCGTGCGTGACAAACTTACTTTAGGAGGATGTTGAGCGAGTCTCTCAATGCCAGGACGACACTAGACATGTGTTAGCTCGAGGTCGAGTACCCCAGGCTGCGCTGTGCCCGTACCTGTATAGCAGAACCTCGTTCTCTTCGGCGCTTCCAACCACGTAGAGCATCACGTCCGACTCCATCTTGAAGACAATGACCTTGCCATCATACAATATAATGTCCGTCGTCTGCTTGGCCGTCTTCTCTGTGCAACGTGTCAGACGAATGGGCGGGTAGCTTTATATGGAGGCGGTCTACACACCCAACAGTCCCTTCTCAAAAGCCTTCTGGTCCTTGACCGTCTTGTATGCAATCTGGCCAGGGTAGTCATTCTGGTGCCCGGCCGGCGGGTGCGGGTTCGAGTAGTACTTGGTGAGGATGCGGGAGCCGTCGTCGATGGCGAGGACCAGGATCGCCTGGACGCTGAAGAGGGAAAGAGGGCGCGACATGGTGGAGCACGTGTATAATCGTCTATGCAGGCGTCAATGGGGTCAGCTCTGGTGTCGACGCGGTGGGGGGTTTTGGTTGATAGGTGTCTGCTTGCGGAGAAGCGGCCAATCACGGAGGTCGTGCGCCCTGGGCTTTAGCGCGCCGTCTGAACTTTTGAGAAGATGCGACGACCATAGGCGGGCGCATCACATCCGTCCAAGTCAGTACACCGCGAACATGCACAAAGTATCGCGAACCTCACTCGCTTCCCTGGTCTGTCCATCGGCCCCGTTTCTTGCGCCTCGTCTTCTTCGCACTGCGGCACCCGCTGCTGTGACATTGGCACAATGCCCGCCATCTGCACGCCCTCAGAGGGCGACGTACGCAACAGCAAGGGAGGGGAAAGGCAGCGCGGGAAAGACAGGCCCCAAGGAGGGTAAAGGACTCATCAGAAAGATTGATCCCAAGAAGGGAAAATCGAAGTCTTTTCCTCTTCGTTCTCCTCGTCTGGACCCGGAAGAATATGAAGTAAGACCGACCATCTCTTTCACGGACTGTGCTCACAACACCAGACAGTCCGCCTAGTCAAGAAGTTCCGAGAAGCCTGCGATGTCCGAAATGTCCAGCTTGTCATGGAACTCTACCCCACGCTACTCGCGGCAAAAGTCTTGAATAGCTACGACACGCGACGCATCACCCAAGTCCTTCACGTGCGCATACGCAACGAGCACAGTCCGAGCAAGCGAGACGAACTCTTTCCTTTCGTCCAGCAGTTGGTGAGCCATCTACGTCAAGGAACAGTCGAGCCGCACCCCTTCGCATTCGTCCATCTGTTCGGTATCTACAAGGACGCCAAGCGCTTCGATGAGGGGTATGCACTTTGGGAATGGCTGGTCCAACAAGACGAGCGCTACGTGTCGCAGGCTGTCTATGGCGCTGCAATCGAACTCATGGCATATGGAAGACTCAAGCCTCTGCCCTTATTGGAGGATCTGTACAACGACGGACTGAAGCGCTTCCCAGGCACCTTTGCTGAGTATCATCTCTCGCCTGACGCCATCGTGCCCGACCGCACCCAGCTTACTACAATCTCCGGTATTCCTACGCTCCTTCTCCAGGGCATACTCACCGCTCGCATACTGGCTCGTGATTGGAAACGGGCTTATCTGGCGCTGGACACTGCACTCCGTATCTATCCCACACAGACCCCACCCCGCTATTTTGAGCTCTTCATGACCGAGAGGCCTATATCTGAAGGATACACGGCCTTTATGCTAGCTTGCCGTGCTGGTGTCGCTATGAGGCCAACTCACGTTACTGCGCTTATTACCAAGCTGCGAGCTGCCATGGGAGCGTCACAATCTATAGCTGATCGTGTCATGCTGCTCCGAGCCATTGCGAACGCCATGTATGGCTACTTGGAGGCTGGGGAAACTCTCGAAGGCATTCACGTCGGGTCATTCCTCCGTGCTTTTGAACTGTTGCTACCAGAACCCATCGGTGGCGAAGATTATGTTGGGGAAGCAGCAGAGATGCGCGACATCCTGGCAGTTACAGCACATGAGATTATGTCGAATTTGATTCAAGCTGGCATGCCACCCGAGCTTCGATCATTACAGGCTCTCATCTCGATATCGGGTAAACTACGCCTTCCAAGTCTACTGAGTGCCACCCTTCAAGACATTGAAGCGGCAGGTTTTGAGCTTGGGCCTATCGAGAGACGAACGATCATAACATCGGCCGGGTTACTCAAGGACAAAAAGTTACTTGAGCAGTATTGGTTGCTTGTTGTGTCAGATGCAGAGGCGAACAGTGCACAGATACCATTTGAAGATTGGATTACTTTCACCAAGGCATGTAGACGAGCCGATCATAGTGATTACTTCCGAAGTCAGCTTTTGAAGTTGCCGTATGCCATCGACAACAACACTGAGCGCCACATCATTCAACAAATCGACATGCCAGAGACGTCCGCACTCAACCACAGATACCAATACATGAGCGTCAAGGAATTGACAACGGAGCTGGATGCACTCAAGACTCAGATGAAGGACATTGAAACCGTTGTCATGTCCGGACAACCACTCAATCTCCATGCATCCCCATTATACATGCATTTGGACCCCCAACACCCTTCTCTGGGTCGTGAAGAGGATCTACGATCGGTATACAACGAGCTCACTACTGATCCACACCAACCGCCTCCACCACCAGCCACACCTGATTCACCTATTCAGCCCGCAGTGAGTCCAACCGGCATACCCCTGGATGACCTCCGATTTCAGAATTGGGTCACCGTCCACGAAATGATGGACACAGCTGCCGACTACGAGTCTGATCTCCGTTATGCCGTTGACACCGCCATCAAGGCTGGCACCCCGCTAAAAGGCACCCCAGAACTTTTGCGTTTGCGTAAAGAAGCCTCGACACCGCGATCTCGCACCGATCTGAGCATGATAATAAAAGAGCTCAGAGCGAGTCGCCGCGAAGACTTGAAAATGTTCAGAAACGTTGCGTCAGATGACCTTTACAAGACGAAAATCACTAAACACATTGCCAAAGATGAGGGAGAGACCGCCGTAGCGGGCGAAAAGGGAGCGCAAAAGATCAGAAAGTATGTTGGCCTGGAGTCGTATCATGACGCCCCTGCTAGTTTGATACGTCAGGTAAAAGTATCAGACAGGAAGGCCTAGGAAATACTCGAAGAGGTCGGTGCTGCTGAGGATAGTCTGGCCCCCAGTGAAAGAGACATAATCCGACCTTTCAAAAGCGATTTTTTCTTCAAACATAATCATTGATCGTTTAAGTAGACATCTGTAAGGTGTATGTGTTTGCCTTGAGCTGGAAGTCTGCATACACCGTGACTAGATTTCTGTTGTCCGTATAGGAGATCATCTGTGATTATATGTGTATTTATACATTATCCAGTACCCTTTACTAGATTTTGAAGACAAGACACATCGCTATCCACTTCGTACATATTGATGGCAGCAGATCATGCCGCCGAGAATTGTGCCGAAGGTCTCCTATCGCAACTATCTCCATGTTGGTCTGACGTTTACTCATCATCACTCAAGTCTCATTACGTTGCATTCTTTCTTTCATCGGATACAAGGACAATCGAGACGTAAAGGAATAATCATCTTACTGCACCGTGGATCCAGCATTTGCACACTGCGTCTCACCTCATGTCGCCTCACCTTTCTCGGAACGTTTCCACCGGCGGATTTTTCCGCTCGGTATCCGAAGGAACATTTGGTCCGAGGATGGTTGTGCGGCCGTATGACATTGGCTTTGTGTTTGGATGACGGCAGACTAGGCCAACTTTTGAGTCATGTTCGCTGACCGGACTATGTTGGCTGATGACGTGGGAGTGGGATGCAAGTACATGATAGCGTGGAGGTACTCAGTGTGGTGAGTGGAGTTAGTACGCTTGACCAAAGTCGCGGTGTGTAGACCACGTGGAGTTGTTTTATCGCCGTCATAGGCAGTTTCACCACTTGCAGAATGAGCAGATGTGTAAGTATGAAGATGAGTGGTTGATGCATATCTCATTACCGAATACCAGGACATTGCAAGCCTCGCGGCCATAAAGCCGTCTGCCCAAGAAAATTCCAAATCTAAATCCAAAAAATGTAATACAGTCAAGTCAACTTAAAGTTGACGGGGAATACGAAGCCAAAAAAATAAATAAGACAATGATGTCAAGAAGTGAAGAATGGAGGCACGCAGCGGTCAACGCGCAAAGCAAGAAGCCATGACAATGTACAACCCTGAAAATCTCCAACGCCACATCAAGTAACCAAACCCGCTAAGTGCAAACAAAGTAACGAGAAGAGAAGGCGTCTCTAGTTCGAGCCAGAGCTACCCCTCCGGCTGTCGGCTGGTGTGATGGGAAAGCAGAAGTCGACTGGCGATGGTGGTGGAGCTGGGGTTTCGTTGGCGTCTGAGGAGCGCGAGGTCAAGCCTGAGGATGCTTTGAATGCCGCGCTGACATCGTGGCCAAGTGTTGAGTTGGTGAAGATGGAGAGACGCTGACGAGGGTTGAAAGCGGAGGCTGCGGAGGCGGGCATGTTGATGGTTTTTGTGTGTGGTGATTGTACTTGACAGTGTGTACTTAATACGTAGTTGACGATGAGTCTCGTAGGTATGAGGAGACTATCTGAAAATGCGGAGAGTATCCGGGATAGTTGACTAGATAGTTGCAACGGAAGCCGAAGAAATTGTACGGGCCGGAGTTATTGATGCGCTGGTGCGATGCAGGGTAATTCTGATTCTCGGGGAAAGGTGCGTAAGATATGTGATGTGCTGTCTCGGACTGTGACAACAACTAAAACTCGGGCTGACTCGGTAACAAGGCTGAAGTGTGTGTCTAGGGAAGGGGTGAGTCAGATTTAATATCAAGGAAGAATGCGCTGGGGTTGTTGGAACAGGGCTTAGGTGCGGTCGTGCGTTGGCATACAGGGCTACCAGAATTGGCGGAACCCCGGACTTGATGCGCTCGGGTATGGGGAAGAAGGTTGCGTAAGGGGCTGACTTACTTTTGGGATGTGGGTGCCAACGAGCGAGGCGTGTTACACAAGTGTGGTATTGCGAGAGGCTTGTGTGTAAGCTGGACCAAGGTATGCTTCAGTGCAAATGGTATGTTTGAAGAAAGCAAAGAGGCTCAAGGTAGAAGTGATTTTTTAATGTCAAGTAGATGAGGACGTGTGTAAGGAATAAGTATTGAGCGTAAAGCTAGGTCGTACTTTGCGATGCGTGGTAAATGGCGATACCGCGTCGAAGGGGGCGCTTCTCTTATACCACAGTACAAGTGCAGAGTACCGATACGATCGCTATTCACCGCCGAAGAGATAACCCTGACTCGCATCATTAACCAGGGTTGTAACGGAATCTCGGAAGGGCCATACGTTTTGAGCTAAAAGCAAAAGTATAATCAGCAATCAAATGTGCGCGGCCACACGGGGAAGCGGACGGTTGCAACTCCTTGTTGCGCGACCATCGTTGCACCTGGAAGGTGCAAAGTCCACCCCACGCCCTGATCCTGTTCCAGGGTCGCAGAATCAAGGCTGTTCTGGGGCGTCCTGTCATCATTGACGTGTCTGAGATGGTTTTCTTGAAGCGAGGATGCATGCGACAAACAAGGCACACAAGCCTGTCAGGCCCTTCCGCAGCGTCCCACGCATCCTCTCTACCAGAAGCCTGCTCGTGAGAAAGGATGATACCTATCGCAGACGGCCCGAAGAAGCAAACCAATACAGTACAGTACACCGCGGCGGTCCGCGGGTAGAAGCCGACAAGCGGATGACGTGGGCGAGCAAGACACCACAGTGTCCTTTGGGTGGCTGTCGCAAGCAAGGCATCATCGAAGCCGGACCGACCAAGTCAATTCTCTGACCGCTTCTCCGATGTGCATAGGTATGCATATCCCACGCGAGGCTTGCGGCAGAGCAAGATGGGGTAAGTGGAGCTCCGGGCTGCATTCCCCGGATACCAGCGGGCTGGGATTTGCCCACTCAAAAAAGGAAGACGAGGCGTCTGGAACTTTGCCTAAGAAGTTGGCTCCACCTTGATCATCAGCATTCGTGCTACTCCCTTGATGCCCATCCAGGTACCGCCGCATCACTTTTGCAACGGCTTTTTACACTGCCTGTCATCGACTCATACACCTTGCAGTGCGGACAAACCCGGATAGGCAACCCGCGTTGGGTTGCGACACGGGAATAATTCCTGCGACGTTTGCCCAGGCTGGAATGAGACTTCCTGCAATAAGGCTTCGAGAACACTGCTGGAAGGGCGCTCGAGCCGACCTGTGTCACGGCCAAGGCATTACTGACGTTGGTGTCATCGTTCCGCCCCTTTTCTACCGGTTGAAATTACGGCAGAAGAGTGACATCTCAGACCTCCTTCCGTCCTGCGTTTTGGCCGCTCTGGCATGGCTGATCCAAGTTGTTCTCGCCATCGTCGAGCAAGCGCAGATCGAAGCGTTCGGCGCCGCAAACACACTTGTTACAGCATTATGCCGGTCGCGATCAGATCTCGATGCGCGACGCAGGCAGCAAAATTCTTCACCTCCGCGCCATCCGAACGATAATTCCATGTTGTCCTTGAAGATAGCGAACGAATTCTGTTACCGGTCGACTACTCGTGGCGCAAACCTTCCTCTGGTTACTTTTGTTAAGCGATAGCCTGAGCCAAGCTCACCTGTCATCACATCATCTCATCGAGACGTCGAATGGGAAGCTATGGGGTCGCACGTTAGACGCGAGCTAAACGTAACCTCAACGTCGTTTCATCTTTGGTAAGGCGACGTAGCCTTCTACCTAGTAAACTCCGACGCCTTTCTCCCAAGCCTTATCCACGCAACCCGCTTTCCCCGGCCTGGCGTATAGCCTGATCCCCGCCCTTGCGTTAGGGTTGCTGTCGGAACAAACATCCCCCCAACCATAACGTGTAACGTTCCTCACCTCTACCGCGGGGCGTAAGTTGTATGATGTGGCGCGGTGGTCCGCCTTCGTAAATTCGTGTCGCATCGGAATCCGGGTTGTGCCGTTAGCGAGACGGTGATTTCTAGGCGCTGGTGTCGCTTTCCGATCGTCTGCGGCCTTCCGACGACAATCTGCGCGTTATCTGACCGACTCTTGACAGGCTTTCACCGCAACTTGGCGACGTAGCGAAGAAAAATTGAGTATAAGCGGGGAAGGTTGCAGTAAGGCTTTGAGGAGAAAGAGGGAGAGCTTCGCGTCTCTGGGCGTGCCTGCTTCGTGTGGGTTATGGCAACTGTAAAAAGCGACAACTACTACTACCACCATGTGTGACCTCCTAGACGCACTGAGACATCAATTGCAAAACACTGAAAGTGAACGGCTGTCATTCTTTTGTCTCGACAGAAGACATCAGGTAAGCATATGTTGCTTTGCGCGATTGGCTTAGCAATATTTTCTCCGTTGCTGATACAAGCCCATACATTTTTGTATAGTGATGGACTTCGTGACGTTGTCTGCAGCGGCATGAGGGCGCTCCCCTGACGCCTGTTTGCTGTCGCAGGCTGCGAGAATTTCCTCTCACCAGCGATCCATCATGAAATCCCACCACTGCAGCCTACAGACATTCTCCCTTGGTGGTGCATACAGTTACGCAATGTTTCCTCAACACCCCTAACCTTCTGCCCCTCATTGTCCCAAACATTGTGTTGTTATCGCCAACCGACACATGCATGGAATCGGTCGATCAGCAGTGGCAATGGCTAGAATCACTCAAATCACTACCCGTGCCCAAGTAGCCGAGTCATTGCACCAGGCATTGCTTAGAAGAACAAGATTCGGAGGCCTTACGTTCACACGAGCAGGCATCTTTGACTACTTCGAGCACGTACACCATTACTTCGGCTGCCCTGAAGACGACTCAGCTTAGCCAACGCTTACTATTAGCCATCGTCCGGATGTCGACCAGTCCATTCTCAATGCTTGTCTGCATCAGAGGTACTCTCATGGCCTTGCGCAATACGCTATTCCCCATTTCAATCTCAAAGATCTAACCACGTCCAAATCTACTACTCATTTTTCTGAATGCTCGTGTTCAACATTCAACAAGTAAATTAGCTTTTCTCGACTACGAGTTGGCGCCCTTGATACACCTGCGACCAGCGATCATCAAGCATACGGAACACGCTATGGGCCTCGTCAGTGAAAAGTATGGTCAGATATTAGAGTGGGACACGGAAGAACAAACTGTGCCGAGCATCTCCGAGCTAAATAGGCTCTCTTTGCTGTATAAGACCAATCTAGATTCGGTAAGTTGGGCACTAAAGAAGTGCTCCCGATGAACTTCTTCGAGTCGCTTGTTGAGACATGATCCTTCCTAAATTCTTCCAGTTGGATATCATGCAAGAGCTAAAGCCAGTCCGGTCTTCATCGCTAGGCATCTGTGCCTGCTTCACTCAAGAGTGCGATCGCAGTGTCGAGGACGATGTGGCCGGCATCAAGTTTAATGGTAAGCGTGATCGCAAGCGGGATAAAGAACTGGAGCATGTCATCACTCTATTCAGATATCTCTAGGAACTACCTGTCAGGTAGACGATAAAGACACACACATTGGTGGAGACACCTGACAATCTACTACAGACCAACGAACGAGCAAGCATCTTAAGTTTCCCATTCGCGGCCTCACTTCTTTCGAAATCGTCCATAGTGTCGGAAAGTCTTCGCTAACTCAGCTTCTTCCTACCCTAGGCAAAACGAGTCCAGTACTAAGTCAAGCACCGACAGGCAGAGCTGATCACAAGCTATGCTATCAATCTCTCGCAATGTAACTCGACTGCTAACACAGCTCTCGAGAGCACCAACCTCACTGATCTGGGGAAACCAGACGCGAAGTTTCGCTGTCCAGTCAACAAGCATCGAAGCCCGAAAAATCTCGAAATTCTCAGAAACGTAGAAGCCGCTTCAGGTGCATCCTGGTATGCCGTAGATGGCCGCTTAAGAGACTGCACTGGTACTACACCCCACGATATCGTCTGCGGTATCATCAAGGACGTACACTACAGCGTGAACCACTTTGGGCCGAGCTTGATAAGGCTTCTGAATGCTATACTCCAGTCGATTTCATTTACGTCACTATCCCCACTGACCTCCATGACCCTACGAAGCAGATCACTGGTAAATCCAATAGAATCAACTTGAGTGGTACCAAGAAAGCTGGTTCTCACGATATCGCAGCTCTGCATGACAACGATGATCAGGACAACGATGCTGATGAACAGCGTACTACTACCTTCCGTATGGGTTCGGCGCTTCAGTCGGCACCTCGCAAGGACGTATGGCTGGCAGGACGAGGTGTTCCAGCTCACCTAAAGCCGTCTTGTGTATGGCAGTCTTGAGACGTTCGCTATGTACACTCATCCTGGCATAACATTGTCCATGTAAGGTGTTTGGGTGTTTGTCAAGATTAATTTGGTCTTTTAGAGGATTCAGTCTACAGTGATTGATGAGCCAGCCCATCGGCGGCCCAGAAGTATGAGGTTGGCGTCATACTAGAGGTCATTCAGTTATTGATGCTCATGTATCAATACTGAACCTAAGTAGTCCAGTTTCCTGTAAGAGGAACTTTATTTCTCTCGTGGTTTGGTCCTTCTTCTACAACCACACAGTTTGCGCATACTGTGATCGATGTGGGAGCGCCAACAACCATGGTCTTGCTCTCGCAAAGCACATATAGTGGCCACAGTACTATAAGAAATACTTGACTTTTTTTTGTGATTCTTTTTCGTGAGGTTGAAGTACGTGTCGGATGCATTTATCACCTGCTTCTATGTAACATCTCGTTGCTCCCTTTCAAGGACTTTTCGTGTTACGGTCGTATCTCACAATCGTTGGTCGACCACCTGTCCCCACGCGAAGCGCCTTCCGGTTTGGGCACTAGCGTTGACACCGACTTCGGGATTTGTACATTGCGGCCTAGATGTCATCATACATCAACGAAAGCTGCATTGTCACCGGATTTTTGTACCCAGTGCCAGGCCCTTGTGATAACATCAGTTGGGCTTATGTTAGCTAGTGGACGTTATATTTCTATGAGGGACTGTCGGGCGTAACCAGGCTGTGCATGCTGACCGTAATCGTTGCGTGGCCAGCAACCAGTATGGTGCCCAGCCTTACAACACTAGAGCTGCTTGCCTGAAACCGGTGAGCCTCCTGTTCTGTCTATTTCAGCATTCATCTACCACCGGTAAGATCTAGCCAGACCACCTCAAGAGTTGCCTGGGAGCCGCGTCCTGCGATTAATTGTGCGGACAACATGTCGCGACCAAATACTAATTCGTCACCAGAGCCGCATGAACGTTATTCGTAGATATCGCTTCCTGATAGCGAATACTTTGACGATGACACGCGACATGAGCAAAGTGTGCAAAGCAGCACCGTTGGCAGCGTGTCCAGGCCTGAGTCACGAATACTGGGGCAGTATGAGCCCGTATCGCGAATCGACACCCCTCCTCATGCTATACACGAGCAAGAAACACTCTTGGACACCAGCTATGATTGCGCAGGTCTACCAGTCACTCCACTGAATGCAGTAGATGAATGCGACTCGCTGGATCAGCAGTGCATAAGAACTCCGGACAACACCCAAAAGCGCGAACCTTGTGCGAAACACTTCTATCTACTAAGCTAGACATCGGCTGATGATCTAATAGCAGATTACCAGGACCAAAATCTACAGAAATCTACCGAATGGCTACCCTACACCCTGCGGCGCCCTTACCTGATCGCCCTAGGTGCAGTGTCACTCGTACTGTCTATCGTCTTGGCAACACTTTGCTGGCAGTCCTATAAGAATCATGGACTTGGAGATGAAGTTGGGTCCACGGGACTGTTCTTTGGGTGGAGATACACGCCCACCATCGTTGCAGTCTTCTTCACACAGGCTATTGTCCAGATTGCCGAGGACGTAAAAAGAACAGAAGCGTACGCGCGCATGGCGAGCCCGGAGACCGTCAAAGCAAAGTTCACCCTATTCTACTCGCCCAGGGTGTGGTGGAAAAGCATCTTCATAGGTTTTTCTCGAAAGCGGAGTGGCGGATACAGAGGATGGGCCCTAACCTTATCTTCGCTTGCAGCTGGCGTCAGCATACTCGGCATCTCAGCCTTCTCGTCGTCCCTGTTAGTTGCAAAGGATGTTTTGACAAAGGAGAGTGTGCAACTACAACGATACGCAGCTGGTCAGACAACGGGGAAAGAGTTATTACCTATTCAACTTGTACCCCGAAGAGATACTTACTCCCGCACTATCAGTGGATATCTTTTCAACGTCTCCACATCGATGTGGATGTTCGACTCATATCTCATTGTGCCCTTCGGCGCATCTAACAGCGGCATCGATCGCGTATCACTCGAGAACGGTATCTGGCAAGCAGAGACTGAGGTGTTCCATTTAGACTATCATTGTACACCAATGGTTCTATCTGATAAGAGCATTCTAGATATCAGTTACACAGCCGCGAACGTCTCACAGTCAAACGATGCGTGCCCGAACGATGTTTGTACCGTCAAGTCCAAAGGATTGCAGATTCGATCGCAGGACGGTTGTGAGGTTCGGATTCAAGGACCCATCGATGTCTGGGATGGGCTATTGGTGATGACGGGTGAGTTCTTTCAGAGCGATACCTTTTCAACGGATGGTGGCCTACTCTGGAAAAATATGTCCTCTGACTACGTGTCGTGGCAAACTCTTGTTGATGAGTACGGCCAGACGCCGGAAATTCTCGCTAGTGGGAACATGGTCCTCGAACAATGGTCTCGCACTTTCATACATAGCTTGTCTGAGCAATGTGTGGGGCGTGATCTGCTTCTTGTATCGCCGCCATGGATCGACTATACCGAAGGTGAACTAGCCTCATGGGAAAATCTCACGGTACGATCTGCTGTATGCACTCCGCAATACAACGCAGCTGCCATGCCAGTCACCGTATCGACTGGCGGAGCCGGAACGTCCATCTCCTTTGACGTTTCTGAGCTCGAGCGACGTAGCCAGTCCGTACCGAAAAAAGCTATTGATTTTGCCTTATTGGACGATATTTCCTTTCACAACAGCAATTGGGCCAAGTACATTACCATACCGCTTACTGTCCATGGCGATTTTGAGGGGATATCCACACTTCTTGTAGACAAGTTCGGCCAGAACGTTTCCAGCATGCTGGAGAGTGACACACTAGAGATGGAAGCTAGCATGCTTCGAACGCGTTTCGCGAAGGAGCTCTTGCTATCGTCTATCACAGAATCAGACGTCCTAGAGCTAGAGAGTGCACCTGGTAGTGTTACACACGTGAGGGGAAGGATTTTGGTTATTACTGAGATTGGGATAACGCTATCCGTGCTCTTCCTGCTCTTGGCATGCTATCTAACAAGCATAATATTTAGCGTATCGGTCAGACGACGACCGCTAGGCCTCAGATCGGATCCTGCGGCTATTATTGGGACAGCTTCACTCCTCAAAATCGATTCACCTCCTATGGCTACATTACAAACACTAGCTGGACATAGCCGACCACACATACAAGAGACGATTGAATCACGAACTTACAATTTGCGAGGAAGCATTCTTTCGGAGGGTACATCGAAATGTGAGGCAGTCAAAGCTGAAGGGTCAGACTTACTTGCTAGGAAGAAGGAACTGTCCCCAGGCTCTCCAAAATCTAAAGCCAGCATTGGAAACGACTGGAGGCCCTCAATGCTCCACAAAAGGTGGCTCTTCGCATTGTTAGCTTATCTCTTTGCTACTACAGTAGCCATTTTGATTCTTCGCGGATATGCACGAGAGAAAAAGCTCTCCCGTACTGCATTCACCTACGAAGTCGATGTGGGCCTTTTCAACACAACTTTCTCGCCTCACTCCCTTATAGCTACACTGATCGCAGTGGGAATTGGTCTGAGCTGGGATGGCGTTGACAAGCCTATGCGGGGTTTGCAGCCATATCTCTCTATGTCGCGAAACCCAGTGGCTCCCAAACGGGGAGCATCTTTGACGTACCAATCTTCGTACTGGGTGTGGGCTGCTGTGAAAGCAGCGCTACGCAAACATTGGATCCTATGTCTTGTTGCTGCCGGAACAACTCTGTCACAAATTCGTAAGTAATTTCTTGCTCCAATAAAGACATGTAGCTGATTGAACAGTCATTATATCTATGGCTGCTGTCTTTGAGAGACAGGCAGTCACACAAGAGCAGCCAATAATAGATGCAGATAACACCATCACAGCACCGTTTTCGCTACGGCAAGAACCTTTAAACTTTTATCAAAGCGACGATGGCACACGTGAACGTCATTTCGAGATAACTGAATCCTTGTTGGAAGCGTCAAAGATTCAGTGGTTATATAATGCGCTAGACGAGATCATTCTCGACCCACCACAACTACCATGCACGAAAGATGAATGGGTTTTCACTCCCCTCGATATAGATCCGTTACCAAACGTCACAATGTCTTCGAAGGCGACCTCTGAAGATGAGAACCATTCGAATTCAGATCCCCTGAGTTCACCCGCCAACATCTCTTCTATTACATCTGCACTTCGAAGTCGGTTGGAATGTTCTCCGATCGTCGTGCCAAACTCCAGCTGGCTCAACCGAGCCGCAGACGTTTACCCAGACCGGAAGAACGAGACTTTACCAGGGTTTGCTCTACCGACTACCCTTTTCAACGGCGAGTTGTACAATACATCTGTCTTTTCAATTCCAAGACGATTGTCATGCTGTGCGAATGGCACAGATCCGGGTGGGCAAGCTGTTGTTGCATACTGGACTAGCAACAGCTCAATGCTTGAACCAGAAGACCCTGCTGATTTGTCTCAGAATTGCACTACAACTGTGACTGAAAACACGACTGAAACTCGCTGTGAATCTTTCTCACGTCCCAGTAGCGGACCTGAGAACGTAGTTGTCCATGGTTCTTGGTATCGTAATTTTACCATAAAATGGATTGTTGGACCGGGAGCGACGGCAGAAATCTCTGGAGCCGAACTCAACACAACTTACCAGAATAATGGCGACACTTTTGGAAATGCAAGTGAGGAGCTTCTCTACTTCACAGAGGAACCTACGATGTCTATAATGAACTGTGCGCCGATCATCGAGGTCGCGAATGCTAGCGTTATCGTAGCCAGGAGCTCCGGAAACGTCCTGGACTTCGTCTTGTTATCTGATACTCAGCCTGATCAGAATGCATGGGAGTACGCCTGGGATATTGTGTATCCTGAACCAACACGAAACGATGCTGATGGAAATGTTAGGTGAGCACTTTAGCTTTTGGTTTACCACATCGCGCTCATGAGTTATGCATGGAAAGCTGACCATTTCCTTTACCAGTTACGGTCATTTGTTCATGACCCAGCTTCTCACAGCTCCGTATGTCATCGCTCCAAGAGGGGCACACTCTTGGCTCTCATACAACAAGAGCATTGAGGAAACAGAAAGCGAGCGCTTCAACATCCGCGACCGCGACCGCGGTCTCAATGTCGACTTCATGTCCTACGCAAACTGGCACCTTACCAACAAGAACTCAGATGCACTGCTAAACACAACCACACTATTCTGGCACTCCGAAAAGACCTTGCAGACCTTCTTCAAGCACTTTGCTCACTCTGGATCATCGCAACTTGGTGGTTACCGTTCAGCTGATGATTCTGGGAGAGCGGTTTATAAGAATGCCCTTGACTGGCAAGATGGTGTTATTAACGCAACGTTCACGGAACGTTTCGAAGTCCTGGTCATGAATGAGGTTGCTACCTGGATCTCTCTGACCATTCTCATTTTGCTCATAATCATCCTGATTGTTCTCATCGTGAGCTTGCAGATCGTGTATCCAAGCTCATCTCTGCAGCACCCTATAGAGTGCTTGGCAGACGTACTTACCATGGTTGCTGGGAGCGATGGTCTAATTAGTCTAATCGAAGAGCAGGGCGTTGAAGGTTTCGCCAACAGTGACAAAATGACGAGATTAGGTTGGTTCAAGGATCGGAAGGGAGATGTCAGATGGGTGTTGAGCTCGTAGATGCGGAGGGTATCGAATGGGTTGATGGGCCTGAGGCAGCTAGGCCGGATGAAGTTGGTGACGAAGAGTCATCGGTCGGAAGCAGAGGAGTGGCTGATACGAACAGCTCACTTCTGGAAGGTGAGCGGAGGCCGCTTTCTCCGCAATATTCCGCTCAAGAGCAAGAAGCAGAATCGATGTTGGAACAGCAGAGCCACTCAACGTAGTGATGGTACCCCGGGTTTTGAAGAGAGAAGACCGTCAGGCATATGTCACTGACATGTCATCGGATAAATTCAATGGTTGCTTCACTTTTTACTTTCCTACTAAGCTGGCCATGTACATCTCATTTCAAATCTCGACACGTAGGCAACCCACCATGCATTCACTCGCCCAACACAAGCAAGGCAAGTGAGGCGGGTATATCATACCTATGTAAATATGACTAGTAATGCCGGAAATCTCCGTCCAAACAGACACCACCAATACGTCTAGTACCGGCACTTCCCCGTTTCTTACAGTACCGAAACAATGGTCTGGAACACTGGGAAAAAGAACAACGTGTGGGACATGTCGGAGCATTGTGGGCCGAATTGGGATGGGGTGAGCGTGGGCTGGTTGCATATGCGGTATGAAAAAGCAGATACGCAAGCTGAGGTCAGTGGCATCATTACGCATCACATTTGCGGTGAACCAACACAGGGTACACTGATTACTAGAGGGTGGAAGAGATGTGATTGTAATCCCAAGTGATGCTTACAGGCTAGCTGCAGTATCCTCTAGATCAGTTCTATCCATCAATCCCACTCAGCTATGTAAAGAAAGAAATGGAAAACATTCAAAGCGCTGCGTAGTTCATGATCCATACAACCATCATCATAAGCGTCGTAGCCGTTGCCAACACATCGACCTTTGCTTACTTTTTGCGACAAGCGAAAAAAAGAAATCCCACACATTTCTGCTGCCACGTAGATCCAGCCACAACAAGTGATAGAGAAAAAAGGGTATTACATCCGCCAAACAAAAAGGTCCGAAAAGCCTCCGTGAGGAGCTGGTATAGTGCAGGGAAAGAAAAAGGAAGGGGGGTGGTGTGGGGAACGCTCAAAAAAGGCGCGACGAAAGGTAGGAAGAAGATAACCGTACAATCTGTGATCGATCCAAAGGTCCAGATGGCGCGACCGCCCTTACGCATTATATGTTGGTGTGCGTGAGCGTTCCAGTCTAGCAAACAATAACAATGTAACCTGCACTGTCGCAAGGAACACAGCAAACATACAAACATGCAGCGCGAGTGGGTAACCGTACCAAAATCGAAAGCGCGATGAAGAAACCGATCCGAACTTTTTTGTTGAGCAGGTCTGCCGCAGAAGGCTGTCCACGCTCGTGAAAAGCTTTTGGTCTGAAAATCATCCACCCAACGAAGGAAATAAGATCGAATGAAAATTGCCGGTCAGACAAGGATAAGGTTCGGAACAGGCGTGTAACGTGTGGAGGAAAGGTCGAAGTCGGTCTACGCATCTTTGTGGTGTGGGCGAATGCCAGAGGTTCGAAGATTCTCAGTTAACGTAATGGGAATTGGCGCGGCGACGCAGTGGTCGCTGCACCTCAATCCTATCGTCTTGAGAATCTCGTACTACTCGGCTTTCGCGTCTACTACGGTGGCTGCGTATACTGCCTTCGTTCATCTCCTCTGCTTGTCTCCGCGTGACCAATGCCTTCCTGTCACCTGCATTGCTGCCTTTCTCGCTGCCACCGTCAGGATTTCCGCTAATGACGAGTTCTGCCATGCCGTCCTCGCCTGGGATGAGTCGCATAGTGCGACCCTCCATGTCGCCGTTGAACTGCAGGCTGAGTGGGGCATTCGCGTCTACTCTGAGGCGAATCTCGTTGTTGCCGTTGCTGGTGACGGCCGTGTGCCTGTCACTTCCAGAGGAGCCAGAATGAGAGGGAATTGACGGTACCCTAGAAGCTCTCTTTGCGGCACTGTGGATGTGGTCGATCAACGGAGCATCAGTACCGCGTTGATGGTTGATGTATTCCAACGCTTTCATCTCATCTCGCCTGGCCTTCGGTGGAGCACGCTCTTTGACCTTGCGGCCTTCCGCATCAGTAGGACGGCGGCGGCGAGGAGGAGCTGGAGCTTCGGGGATGGGAGCCTCGACTTCGGACTCATACTCGTCGCTACTGTCGAACGCGGCGGGAGGTTGGTAATAGACCTTTGAATTACGTTTTTCACGTTTGCGCTCCTGCTCAGCCTGGTATCGCGCCTCGGCTTTCTCGGCCTCGCGTCTATCAGCCTCGCGTCTAGCCCTAGCATCAGCTTTAGCGTTGGCTTCAGCTTCGAGGCGTTCATATTCCCTGGCCTCAGCATGTCTGTCGTTATAAGACTTCCCGTAATGAGCTGATCGACGCCGCTCAGCCTTAGTGCTGTCGTGCACATAGACCTGACCACCTCTGGCGGGATATTCGGTTTGAATTTCACGCGGTGGAGGAGGAGGTCGGCTGACTGACTGTCGGCGAGACGGTTCGTTTGTGCTCTTGGTTGTACGGTGACGGCTGGTAGGGTGGTCGTGGTTGACAACGACAGGCTGGGACTTGCGGCGGTCAGCGCGAACTTGCTCGACCTCCGAGGTGGTGTAGGCGTGGGAGATGGATGGACGCTGCAGTTTCTTGCTCTTGCTCTTGGGCTTCGCTTTGGACTTGGTCCGCTCAAGCTTTTGGGGAGGAGGCGGCATGAGCGCACGCTGGGCATAGCGATCGTCGGGATGGGGCTCGGCTTCATAGTCGTCGTCTTCGTCAGACGATGCACTCTCAGATTCGCTGTAGCTCTCGTAGGCCTCGCCCTGGAGCTGCTTCTGGGGTGGAAACCTGGGCTGTGTAGCGCTCTGAGGCTGGCCGCGCCTTGCCGAATACTGATCACGCGGAGCTTGGTCGATGACAAGGGGTGGTGCAGGTCCATTGCGTGCAATATTGGTCGAGTTGCGGTGTGTCATGCCTGGCCTTTGCATGCCGTCGTAAGACGGGGCCATCCCGTAGCCGTACTGAGGGTGGTATACAGGTGCCGCTCCATATGGTCCGGGTGGGGGGCCCATCTGGCCTGAATAGCTTTGACGGTAAAGCGCAGACTGGGAGAGGGGCGGGCCATGATCTTGCGGGTGGCCTGCATATCCTCCAGGCGCTCCCTGAGTCCAGTGGTACTGGGGTCCAGGCTCACCGCTGTAGCTGACGGGTCGAGACACAGAGGGACGACGGGGACGTGTCGTGGCTGGCTGGATAACGGCACCAGCGTGTGAGTAGTAGGACTGGCGCTGGTCCGGGTAGTACGGGGAGGGGGTGGGATCAGAACGCATTGAGCGGGTGTCTTCTTGGGAAGGGCGATTCACGTCGCGAGCGGATTGAGATGGGTGAATCTCAGGGCGGATGTTATGACGACGGGGAGCTGGGGCAGGCGCGTTGGGGTCGTACTTGGTGCGCCTGGGGTCGGCACATTCCGGTTCGACTCTGCTATCACGACGATCTCTGTGGTCCGGGCGAGGATCCTGGGTAACGGTCGGCCGGCGTTCACGTTGCTGGATGATGGCTGGGGGTTTGGACGAGGTCGAGGCAGTGCGGGAGATTGACTTGGGTCGGGACGAAGCCTTGGAGGAGGGCTTGGTCGACTCTGAGACGGTAGGGCGTCGGCGGATCTTGGGAGCCTCTTGCTGAGGAGGGACTGGGGCAGCAGGCACCTGGGGCGGGCTGCGCTGGGGAGGAGCACTTTGAGCGGAATTAGTGCTGCTGACGGTGGCGGTGGTGTAGCTGCTGTACCCTGAGTCGGAGCGAAGGTCGATGTTGGTCGGCGCCCTCTCCTGAGCGGGCGGCATTTCTTTATCCAAGTCGGATGGGTGCGAGCGCTTGGTGGAGACGTTAGCGGCATTGGGCGAGCGCCGGCCCTGGAAAGGAATAGAGCCGCCTTCGCTGTCATCGGAGAAGCAGTCCTCGACAGTAGGCTGCATCTCCTGTGGGCTCGCCATGTTGGCAGCGGCGTTTGTTCTGTGGGAGAGTAGCGGGCTTCACAGGCGCGCAGAGGGCAGGAGTCGGCAAAATATCTAGCGGCTCTATCGATAATAAAAGCGTCGCGGGGCGATCCTTGACAATCAGGCGAGACGTCGAGAGCGCATTATTAGCACGGGCGTCTTTGGGGGTGCTACCGTCTCATGAAGACGGTGTGGGTGAAGGGGGGGGAAAGAAGATCAGAGCAAAGGGGACGAGGGAAGCAGGAGGATATGCGAGGCAGATGCAGAGTATGACGGGCGAGTTCGTGTGCAGCAGGCTGGCAGGCAGGCATGCAGGCGTTATTCGGGCTTCGACACACGAAACTTTTCCCCCGCCCGTAAAATTCAAAACGGCGTGGTACTATAAACTGCCTTATAGCGGGCTAGCTCTTTCATGCAATGCGTCTAATCGTTGGGCGCGCACCGCATCCGTCGCTGCCCAGTCAACCTCCAACACCTAGTGGTTGGAGGAGGGGCTGTCTCTGCCGCCCTCTACGGCCCTTTCAGTCATGGCATGTCTGCACCAGGCTGCGCAGTACCGCTACGAGTGACGCAGCCAGCCTCCACACCATTTCTTGGTTGAGTGTGCATGCAGACGCCCTCGTTGCCAGCCGCAACAGCTGCCCTCAGTTGAATTGCCATGTCGACTGCTCACTCCACTCTGCCGCCCGTGTAGGGGAGGCCTGCCCTCCGAGGCCGAGTCTGCAACAGTTTCGCCATGCACCCACACTGCTTCACCCTGTCCACCCTGCCCACCCGGCCACCCTGATGCTGATCATAGGTGTCTTGGTCGTAATAATAGCCAGTCGCGTGGCCATTGGCTGCCTCAGATGCGCAACATCCATCGGTTTGAGTGGTCGTGCATCGTCTCCGTTGGAACGACGTGAAACCGGGATTGCCCGGCCCTCGTTGATGCGAGCCGTTCGCCTGTCTGTGAGGGCTGAAGGCGAGGGCGGACTGCACCTCGATGCACCACTTCACCGCCCTCGCAAGAGCCACGACCAGCACCCTCGCTCGTCAGAACCACGGCTTCAACGCCCGCGACGCTCGATGCAGCCGTCACCAAAGCTTGTCGCCCGCCTGCTAGACTCGAACGGCGTCCTCGGCTGCTGATCACACCTCGCCTTGGCGTTATCTATCGTGTATTACCACAACGCCCGCGATTCTCTGCAGCATCACACGGTGAACGGTCGTAGGGCAGGCAGACCTTCCTAGCTCCATCGAACTTTTCCTTGCCTTTCTTCACGGTTCACGTCATGGAGCCTCAGCACTGCATCGTTTATTAACAGCTAACTCGTTTCCTCCTGGCTCGGCCACGTCAATCGCGCTTACCATGCAGGAACAACAGAGCACTTTCACCATCGTTACCTTCATTAATCTCCACGACGCGAAGCATAACATGTGTCCTTTCGCCACTGCGAGCTCTCGTTGTTCGGTCTCGAGTCTGACTGGCGCTACGTTGCCAGAACCACGCAAATCACATCTTGTTAGCACTTGCCCTGCCCGGCACTAACGCACTCACACGCAAGACAGCGTATCGGTGTAACAACCCCATCGAATCGCCTCGGACGCAGCTCTAATCACGCGGCCCGTCAAGCGTTGCTTACTCGCCTAGTCGTCTACACTACCCCACCAAACTTTCCGGTGAAGAGACGCACCACATCGAGCAGCGCAATACTCTCAACAAGTCTGGCCAGAACCAGAGCAAATGATGTGCATCTGAATGCGACCAATGCCCCAACCTGCACCTTCCACGGCACCTCGATCGCGAACGTCACACGCACGATGACCGTTATCGTATCCGAGGTGGCCGCTGCCGCGCTCCTCTCATCATGTCGTGATCGACCGTCGTCATGGCACGGACTCTATACACAAAGTACAGCGTCTTGAATTTTCGTCGTTGCTAGATCAAGCTCCACGCAGTCGTGGTAAAACACACCACCACCACCATCAAAACTCCCATGTAGTGCATCCTGCTCACCTTTGTCATTCGCTGGTGCCATTGCTGTAAGACGAAATGGTGCAGTGGTCCCTCTCTGAAAAGGTGACCGCTCGTCCAATGCACCTACACCACCACACATGACGTTGACTCTTGTACTACTGTGGCCCCCTCTCAACCCACGTCTGCGCCATGGATATGCCGTGATGCTTGACGATTGCCACTCAGAACACATTCGCTTCGGCTCAGTTGCAGCACTCTGCGCGACCCAGTCAGTGCCGAACACCAGGTTATGAACAGCGCTCGTCGCACACGTCAAATGCTCAGCTAACCTTCGTTGTGACATCAATTCAGTTCCGCCGCGGGGTAGCGGACAAATACGGGTTGCCGACTTGCTCCAAAGGGCCTCCGTATACAAACTTCTTCCACTGACGTCTGATTAGACTCTTCGTGCAACCGGCAAAGAATCATGGCTGAATCATTTCGGCACATCGCAGACACCGTGCAGATATCAAAATCTTTGGCTTGAAGCCTGTGTCAGATTGATGCGATATCGGCAGCCATTGTACCACGGTACACAGTCATGTACCTGCAACTTGGAAAACACCATCGCAAATATGGGAGAGAATCTGCACCAGACATATCGCGAAAACCTGCAGGATGCCACGATGCCTAAAAACGATGAGTATTTGGTTCCACAATCGACAAGTTGTTGGGCATGGTACTGAGATCGTAGGTAGCACAATCATATGCACGATGACCTACTGCACGTCAACTCCCAGAAGCCCTTGTCCCAGCCTTTTGAACTGCTTCTTAGGCTTCGCTCCTTTTATATCAAGACTCCGGTCGCGCTCTTCTATCTGATGTCGTCTTCGCCGTTGGGCTAGCGCTGGTTGGGTGGAGGAACGCGTGGGACACTCGCTAAGCGCAGCCCTGGAGCCCACCACAAATCCACCATCTCGTCGGAACCCGAGCGAAATTGAAAGATGGGATTGTGAACGCTTTCATTTCACCGCACTATCCAGCTTCAGTTCGTTCGCGCAAACCATTCCACTCTATAGCCTAGAGAATGCGCTCCGTTCCTATCATGGCGTGTGACTCACATTTGGCATGTCACTCCGTCTCATTGTTGAATCCTTCGCTGCCCAAAAGGTCCCCAATTGGGTCCCGAACACATGGTCTTGCGGCTCATCGCTGCCCTATGGACCCACTTCCAGCCTTGACGCCATGGATATGTTGACTCAGGATGCCCAAAAGACCCACCCGGCGGTTATTGTGGGCAAAAATTCCTATCCTCCGCCAGCGACTACAGGTACCACGCGACAACATAAGGGAAAAGCAATAGCTACGATTTCGAGCTTGTCCAGTACCTTCTGCGAATGAGAGCTCTGTAATGAGTACTGCTGATCTGGAAGTGTCTCAGTTGTCTAGTTGTCGGGTCAAATCTTGTTGTACACGTGGTACGTCTGCTCTTCGTTCGGGATTCAACGATTCAACCCCAGTCTTGTCAGGTAGAAGTCACCCGATACCCAGCCCGTTCTCCAGGTACTCCAGGTTTTCCCTACGTGTGGATGCTTAGACATTTGCCTTCGTACCGCCCCAGGATATGGGTGGTTTCATCCCGGCATGTGGGCAACAGCCCTACAATGACTCCACTACTGATTATTGTACACGCTAGCATTTTCGCCACTAACCGCAACCACCTTCTAACGCGCAACCTTCATAATAAATCGCGCTCTGGGCATCGCTCAAGGTTGAGATTTGGCGCTTTAGCATAGAAATTGAAAGAAGGCTAAGCGCTTCTGTTGCTCCATGAGAAGCTCCCAAACAAACCAATCGTCTGAGAAACCAAGAGGAAGCCACAACTGATATAGCATGGACGGCGGCACAACATACTACAGTGAACTTCAGGAGACGCAAAGATCCTTACCTAGGATGGTCGCGAACAAACATCACTTCACCACGACCTTCGATTTCCCTGATCGCAATTTTCTTAACTCTGGAAACTCGATAGAAATAGGTCTAGGAACGGATAGATCGAACCAGTGAGACTTTCAAAAGTATAGACTTCTTGTCACTCTGATTTTCAAAAGGTCGGTGTTTTCAGACGGGAAGAGTCAAGGTAGCATGTTGAAAGTTGTACATCATATGATGTGATAGACTGACTCAAGCCCGCAGGTCACGTGACATCTTCTCGACTCAAAGGCAGATCGGCATAGTTTGTTGATCACTGATCAACGACGCCATTGCAACACATCCTCGGATATGACTACCTAACTCTCGGTAATCTGAACTACATAGATCTTCAAAGGTAGCGCTTGTTTCTTCGTCGGTCCCTGCCATCTTGTCAACCTACATATTCTGTTTCAGCTGACAACACAACGCGTCTTTTACCTCGGCACTGCCTTGGACACAATTCGACTAGAGATTACACACTTGTTGAGCCTCTGGTAGCGACAAACTAAAGCAACACGATGACCGCCATATTCTGACCAGCCGACACACTCGTGGTTGCGTTTCTCACGGTCGTCCGAAAACGATATTGCGCCATTCGAATTGGCAAGCTTGAAGTCCAATAACATTGCTGGAATGACACCTCGGCATGACAATTTCAAGACTCCCTCAACCCTACTCCAATCCGAGAGCGACAGGACTGTCGGTAACATCACTAGCACTTGGGACGTTCACAAGATTCTCCAAGCACACAAACAGGGCATGTTCCGTCGGAGTACCCGCTGGTTCGAAGATACTTTCAGGCATACGTCGACTAAAGTCGTATCGGAAGCTTCATCCTTTGCAGCGTGACAGTTGCGTCGCGGAAGAAGGGCCGGTTAGGCAAATGTCCAAAGTGCGATCATGGAACTTTCCGCACTCTGCGCACCTCAAACTCATTAAACCAACATAACAGGACCTGGACGCCCAAGACATCTAGAACTCGAATTCCTGGATGTACCTATACGCAAAACTGACCATAACTTGTGTGCAGTTGGGCACAATAAGGGCTCATGCAATGATTGTTGATCTTGAACTGAGTTGCGTCGAACCGCATGTATTGTGGAACCTTTCCGCACATGATACATCAATATCTCGATATTCGCACCTTGGACCAGCGGAAGATGCCCTGCCAATTCCAGATGGCACTGGATTTCGGCAAGTTGCTCAGCTGCAGGCCTTGGTTTGAGAGTCTGGGCCCACGCCACGTGCTCGTAGCGCACAGCGGACTTCCCGCTAAGTGTTTGCCCAGGCCCCAAAACTTCACTACGTATCCAATGCATCACAGCCACCTCCAGATTCCTACCATATTGATGGCTATGCACGCGGGGTATAGGCTCGGCGTGACTGTCGACAACGTGTTGACATGCGCCATCACGCTCTACCGGAGTGAACGCCGCCATACTGTCGGGCCCAGACAGCACTATCGCGGGTGTTTTTCTGCTTGAGGCTGCTTGAGGCTCCTTGGTATTCATACTGCTAACCGCTGTGGTAGGTCGTCTCCGGAGCTATGGGCTCAAGACTCCGTACCATGGTGAAATCGATAGGTAGTAGGCGAGATAGCTTAGAGAGCTTGTCAGTATCGGATGCAGACTGCTAAGGTTTGACGAGTCTGGGGTATGGTGAAGGCGACGCCGCAAGAATCTGGGGAAGGCGAGCCTATTAGTCTGGGGAAGCAGAAGTGTATATGAAGTCGAGTATCCGGCAGCTGCAAGTAGGTCCTCCTTCATCCTTCTCAATCAGAAAGTCATCTCTCTACCTCTTTTCTTTTTTCCACCTCGTGGGTTCCATCATCCCTCAATTGAGGTCCACATCTAGCCCCCTTTACCGGGTCTCAGAGGACTCCAACATCAGCCATGGCGTCTTTCGCTGAAGAGAAGGGTAACGTCACCACCTTGGAACGCATTGAGTCCGACACAACCGCCAGCGATGCCGCCATTACTCGCTTTACACCTGAGGAGCAGAAGAAGATCGTCCGCAAGGTTGATCTACGACTCATCCCAACACTCGGATGCATGTACTGTGTCTCGCTCATGGATCGGACCAACCTTGGTGTCGCCATGGTCGCAGGCATGGGTGTCGATTTGAAGCTTACTGGCGAGAGATACAGCATCATCGTCTTGCTCTTCTTCATCACTTACGTCGCACTCCAGCCACCGGCTACAGTTGTGCTAAGGAAGTTGGGTCCAAGACTCTTCCTCCCTGCTATCGTCATCATCTGGGGAGCAGTAATGATCGGCTTTGGTTTCGTCAAGGAATGGCACACACTGATCCCTCTTCGCCTCCTTCTCGGTATCTTTGAAGCCGGTTTTTTCCCAGGTTCTGCATACCTCCTCTCATGCTGGTACAAGCGATTCGAGCTCCAGAAGCGCAACACTGTCTTCTTCCTCATTGGCATGCTGTCTTCTGCCTTCTCAGGTATTCTCGGCTACCTCTTCTCTCTGCTCAGCGGCCACGGCGTCCAAGCAGCATACTGGCTTGGTCCGCACTACGGACCCACCAAGAAGGCACCCCTTACACCTGTCAGCTACGGACCAGGTCTCTCCGGATGGCGATGGATCTTCATTATGCAGGGCGTCATCACTGTATTGATTGGCATTGTAGGATGGTACTTCATCGTCGACTTCCCCGAACTGGCTGCCAAGCCCAGCAAGACCCAGAAGAAGTTCCTTAACCAGGATGAGGTTGACTTCATCGTTGCACGCATCGAAGAAGACCGCCACGACGTCGTCGCTGAGGCGTTCAACCTCAAGAGCTATCTTGCTGGAGCCATGGATCTCAAGGTCTGGGGCTTCGCATTCATCTTCATGTTCACGACGACTATCACCTACGCCATCGCCTACTTCCTTCCCATCATCCTGAAAGACGGTATGGGTTTCAGTCCCGCTGCCGCTAACTGTCTTATCGCACCACCTTACGTCTTCGCCGGTTTTGTCATGCTTGGTTTCGCCTGGGCAGGAGACAAGTACCACATTCGCAGTCCATGGGTCATCGCCAACGGTGTCCTCGCTCTCATCGGCCTACCCATGATCGGTTTCAGTACCAATGTAGGCGTCCGATACTTCGGTAAGTTCACCTCCCCCCAACAGTCCTTCTCGTTCACATCCATTAACATCTCTGATCAGGTGTCTTCCTCGCTACCGCCGCTGCAAACGCAAACGTTCCCTGCATCCTCACCTGGCAAGCAAACAACATCCGTGGACAATGGAAGCGTGCTCTCTGCAGCGCTACTCTGGTCGGTGCAGGAGGCGTTGGTGGTATCATTGGCGGCACTGTCTTCAGGACTCAAGACGCACCGTCCTATGTACCTGGTATTGTTGCGTGCATGATTGCTTCGGGCATGATTATCATCATCTCGCTGTTGCTGAACTTGAAGTTCTGGATGGCCAACAAGCGGGCTGCGAACGGCGGCAAGATTATCGAGGGGCTTGAGGGATTCAGATATACCTTGTAGACGGGTGTCTACTGATGATGAGAATGAGTAATGAATAATTATGTGCTTACTTCACCTTGATCTTTTTGACCACCTCATTCGGGAGAATCCACAGCGATGAACAACAAATGTCAGATGAAACCGTCGCTGACGAATCTAGGTATCTGGATAAAGTTTATGGCGCTCCGAGGAGATGACGCGTTGAGACGTTTGACGCGCTCGCAACACTGAGAAAAACTTCATCTTTCTTTTCCCTAGGTCGAGACAGCACTATGTCTGCCCCGCGGAACAATCCCCATCATGAGATGCCCCTGAGCCAAGTAAATTGTCTCCAAGTTGAAACCCAATGTTCTGGGTCTTGGGTGAGCGATCCACATATACGTTGCATGGAAGCCTTGCCCACCCACGCGCACATCAGCGCGCGTCACGACCACTGTTCGTCCGCGAAGTGTACCCGACGGTCTTCGGCCCTACGTCTTGAAATCTCAGCCGCACATACCAGATGAGGACTGTATATCTTATCGCGACAAAGCAAACTCGCTATCCTGACTCCCATCCCGAAAGCCACACCCAGACTCATTGGAGGAACAATTCTTTGCCCTTGTCCGGACGAGTGCGAGAGCGAGCTGAATAACCGCCAACCGCCCCTGGAGTTGTTATCACATCTACCGAAAGCCAGGAACTGAGTTACCAAGCTTTTGGCGCGCCACTTTTTCGCCGCTAATCGTAGAGCTTAGCCCACTTGGTCCCTGATCCGACGCCCAGAACACTGGATGGACCGACCCAACCCCAAAACGCTGGTTCTTCGCGCTTATCTAGGAAATGCTGGATCATTTTACGATGACCTCGTGGTCTGGCATGGGTACTTGGCTACTTCTCCAGAAAGATTTTCATATCCACGGCACCCTGGTTCTTAGAGCTCCAGAGGCCGATGCTGGAGTGGGTCGTACAACACACCACCTACACAATCGACGCTAGGATGACACCTGCACTCCCGACACCAATCCTGTCTGCTCTTGAGCACCGCCTCGGCTCATCTCTTGAGTCTCGCCTTCAACATCGTCAGATGTGCGGCCCTGTCAGCATGGTGAAATTGGCCGAACCGTCACCGAACGCAAGCCACTTCGCGCTAGCACGCGTGGAAATTCGTTAAGCAACGGGCGACACTTCTAAGATTATTCCTGAACGCCATGCAGGAACGCGCCTAGCCTACCACAGTTGAAATGCCATCCTGCTTTCGTTCCTGCATTCTATACCCGTTAGCAGACGCCGTTCCAATCTAAAGTCGGCATCATCAATATTTACACAGCAACTAGGCTTCAATCTTCGGAAAATTAGCAGCGATGGTCTGTCGATCGACACGGCTTGCCACCGTGAGCATCTCATACTGCAGTGGATATCGATTGTGGCTTTCCTCCCTGGTATCTTTGGAGAGACCCACCGGCTATCTACCCTGTCCGATATACGACTCGGGCGACAAGCGTAGAAAACGGATTTACCGAAGTGTCAGAATGTAAACGGGATCCAGACCACGTTGTCGTGGTATACCCGATTTGGAGTCAGCCCCGTGAACCCATGGTGAGGATCTTGAGCTTAAGTATCGTCAACTACCATGCACTTCCAATCTTCATCGATCGCTTCCCGTCTTCGTCGGTTGATCGTCATTCGCTATGCGTTTATTCGCTGTTGCTGCCCTGTTTGGGTTTGCAGCTGCTCAGAGTAGTGCCTTGAATGCCACTTTGAGTACCACGCGTCTTTCTTCTGCGTCTTCAACCCCCCTCACGACTACATCGGCTACTGCTTCAGGTTCGAAATCATGCATCACTGTCGCTACGGATGGATCTGGAGATTATACCGCCATCAATGTAGCTGTTAAAGCAGCTCAGGACAGCGGCATCGCCACCGTCTCCGTTCTGCCCGGTACCTACTCCGAGGCCGTCACTGTTCAAGGGCAAGCTACTGTAACGATCGCCGGGCCCACACCCACAGGTGCTGATGATTGGTCTGAGAACAAGGTTACTATCGCTGCCACTGACACTCCTTTCAAGATCGGCACCGACAAGATCAAAGGCGTCACTGTCCGTAACATCAACATCGTTAACTCTGCCGCGGTATCTGCAGGAACCAATGCAGTTGTTCTCAACCTCAGGGGAGGCAATGTCGCTTTCTACGGTTGCTCAGTCGTTTCGCCTGGTGGCACTGCCATCTCTGCCTCCTATGGAACCGCCTTCTTCGCCAATTCATACATTGAGGGCTCGAACTATCTCTTCTACAACTACCCAACCATCTACGTCTACAAATCTACAGTCGTGCCACTTAGTTCGAGTGCCCTCATCGTATACAACAAGGGTGGACAGCCTACTGGTGGCGACTTCGCCAACTCTACGGTTGTCTTCGATTCGAGCTCCATCCAGCAGAAATCTGGATACACCAACAACAATGTGTGGCTCGCAGCTCCTAACGGTCCCGGTGCTGTGACGATTTACAGAAACACCGCTATAGGAAGCTTGGTCGCTCCTGCTGGTATTCACCCCTCGGCAGCTACTACTCCATCCTTCTTCGGCGAATTTGCTACAACTGGTGCGGGGTCTTACAGCAAGAATGCTGCTTCTCGTCCAAACTACGATGTTCCCCTCTCGGCTGAACAGGTCTCTCAGTTCACCATCGACAAGGTCTTTGGTAGCGCATTCTACCCTTACGCTAGCTCTTCGCTCACATGGATTGACCAAGATGTTGTGGCATCCTTGAAAGCATCAGACGATGCCCAGCTTGCATCCGCTTCGTCTGTGGCGTCGGTCGCTTCGTCTACCGTGTCCTCATCAGCATCATCGTCGGTGTCGTTGTCCATCTCCGCCATCTCCAGCCTCCTTTCGAACGCTACTGCTACCGCATCAATGACATCTAGCGCAACTCCAGCAGCATCGACTTGCTCCATCACAGCAGCGTCTCCGACACTTGTAGTTTCTAAGACGCCAGGACCCTGCGAGTTCTCGAACGTTACATCTGCTGTCAATGCTTTGCCTAATGACGGTAATCCATACACCATTAAGATTGGTGCGGGTACATACGTCGAGCAGCTTTCGATCACCCGCAAGGGAAAGGTCACCCTCCGAGGCTTCACCGATTTCACGAACGATTATACACAGAACAAGGTTCGCATTGAGTTTTCCCGTGGTGAACTCACCAGTGCTGGAAAGAACGAGCAAACACCTGTCATATTTTCCAAGCCTAGTGGCGATTCTGGCATGGCTCTCTACAACATCGATTTTGTCAACACGTACCCGCAGACCACCAACACCGCTGCGCTAGCTGCGGACTTCTACGGCGCTAATATCGCCGCGTATGGCTGTTCATTCGTCGGTTTCCAGGATACGCTACTCGCCAACAAGGGTACCCAAGTTTTCAGCAACTGCTACGTTGAGGGAAGTGTCGATTTCATCTGGGGGTTTTCTACTGCGTACTTCCATCAGTGCATGATCGTCAGTAACACACCTGGTGCTTACGTTGCTGCAAACTCCAGGGCTACTGCAGATGCTCCTGGTGGCTACGTGTTCGATTCCTCTGTCATCACCTACAGTTCTACCTATGGCAACAACTTTGGATTGTCCTATCTCGGCAGACCCTACAGCCAGTTTTCCATCGCCGTCTACATGAACTCGTACATTGATAAGCACATATCCGCCGCTGGATGGGCCGTATGGCAGACAAACAACCCTCAGACTTCTGGAGTCACATTCGGCGAATACAACAACACTGGACCTGGTAGTTGGTCGGATACTACTCAGCGCGCCAGCTTTGCGACCAAGTTGACAGCATCTCAAGCGGCAAAGTACGAGCTTGCTGCATGGATCGGTAGCACGGCGTGGCTGGATATGGATGCGTACAATGCGATCCCTTCGTACAGCCTTACGGGTCCTACGGCTACCTCGCCATCGCCATCTCCGTCACCCTCGGCTAATGGTACCGTATCCGGGCCAACAACTACTGCCACCATCAATGCTCATCCTGACAGCGGTACCCTGCCACCACTGGGTGCTGTGATCGTCTCTAAAGATGGTAGTAATAACGCTGCGTACACGAACATCACTGCAGCTCTTGCCTCGCTCCCTCAAGATAAGACCAATCAGACCATCTTCATATACCCTGGTACCTACAACGAGCAGATCCCGTCTGTCAACCGCCCTGGTGCTGTTAGGATCATTGGATATACTACTGGCAATCCTGGCCAAGCTTACAAGGACAATCAAGTTACGATCTCTTTTGCTCGTGGTCTTTCTGTGTCGCCGCTACCTGTAGGCCACTCCAACGCGGAGACTGCTGTATTTGCCACAGCGTCAAGCCGGATCAGCATGTACAACGTCAACATGATCAACACGGATAACCTTGATGGCTCCGAGCCTTCATACGTCACGCTCGCGGGCTCGATCTACGGAAACGACATCGCCTTCTACGCCTGTTCATTTGATGGCTGGCAAGACACTCTCCTGAACGGTGCGACAGCTGGCTACCAGTACTACGAGTCGTGCTATATTGGTGGTGCCATTGACTTCATCTGGGGCTACTCTAAAGCATACTTCAAGGGATGCACGATTGGAGCTAAGCGCAAATCGTCGGCGATTACGGCGCATAGCAGGAAATCGAGCACCGAAATAGGTGGCTACATCTTTGACCAATGCTTGTTCACTGCAGCTCCCAACGCAGTTGACGACCTTACGAACAAGGTCTACCTCGGCCGACCTTACTCCGCGTACGCTCTTGTTGTTGTCAAGAATTCCTACATCGACGCTACCATCATTCCTGCCGCATGGAAGATCTGGTCTGCAACCGACCCACGTACCGATCACATCACCTTCGCCGAATTCAACAACTCTGGTCCCTCAAACTGGGAGCAAAATGCTGCTGCTCGTGAGTCGTTTGGTTACGCTACGTTGCTTACTTCAGACACCTACTCCTTGTCATCGGTGATGGACTCAACCGAATGGATCGACATGACTTACTTCAACTCCATTGTCACCCCGCAGCCTTCAGCGCCCGTTGTCATTCCTCCAGGACCCATCAATGTCAACGGCACCTCGGTTTTCAATGGCACGACCCCGCCAGCTGACGCCCTTATCGTTTCTAAGACGCCTATTGATGGTGTTGTTACCTACGACACTATTCAGGGTGCTCTCAACGCAGCGCCGACCACGAGCAAGACGAATGCTACCATCTTCATCTACCCCGGTGTTTACGAGGAGCAGCTTATCATTGCAAAGTCTGGTCATACCATCTTCCGCGGATACTCGGATGCGACCGATGACTACTCCAAGAATCAGGTCACTATCCAGTTCAGCCGCGGCATCGATACACAAGGTACTTCTGGTAGCAACACTGACGGAGCGACTGTCTACGCCAAGGGCAACTACTTCCATGGTTTCAACATCAACTTCCGTAACAACAATGGCACGCAGCAGAACATTGCCTCGCTTGGTTTTGCTGTCCAAAGTAGCAAGTTTGCTGCGCTGTATGGATGTCAGATCTACGGTAACCAAGACACCCTCAGTGTCTCTGGTAACCTCTTCACATTCAAGACGTACATTGAGGGTAACGTCGACTTCATCTATGGCTCTGGATCCGCGTACTTCTTGGACTCAACCATCGCCTCTAACGAGGATGGGATCAGCATCACGGCCCACAAGCGTACCACCAACACGACGGCTGCTGGTTTCGTGTTTGATCAATCGAGGATTGTACCAGCTCCTGGTTCTGGGTCTTTCAGCAGCGTCAGCCTCGGCCGCCCATGGAATAGCTTTTCGCGCGTTGCTTATGTCGCATGTTACCTTGACGCCATGATCAGCCCTGCTGGGTGGGCGCAATGGTCAAAGAGCAACCCCCAGACGGACGGCGTCACTTACGGAGAATACCATAACACCGGTCCCGGTTCCGCAATCTGTAAGCGTGCCAGCTTCAGCCAGCAGCTTTCAGACACCGATGTCGCTCAGTTTCAACTTGCGTCGTTCTTCCCATCGACTGCCTTCATCGATTTCCGATACGTTGATACCCAGCCTTTCACGGTTGGAATGGGCTCGCCGCAAGTCTGTAGCACTGCATCTTCGTCTCTCGTCTCTTCTTCTACCGCATCTTCTACTGCGTCGCTGTCGACTATCAGTCTCACATCTTCAAGTAGCTTACCGATCGTCACTGCGTACACCACAACTACGGTGATCGCAAAGCTCACCGCAAGCGCGGTTGTTACCGCCCCTGAGGTCACCTCGACTACTGTCGTGAAGAGCACAGAAACTCTCTCGATCAGTGCTATCGATGTGCTGAAGACTAGCACGTTGAAGGTGACTGCCACTACTTCCATCGTGTCTCCTGACGTTACCTCTACTTCTACATCGGTAGTAACTGAAGACGTTGGTCTAACAATCACACCGGAGCCTGTCACCAAGACTAGTGTTGTCAAGGGCACCGTGACCGAAGCTGGAGTAACTACCAAGGGAGCCACAACTTCAACAGTCAAGGGTACTACAACTGTCACTGTCCTGTACACGTCCTCACCCAAGCCGACGTCAGTCACTATCAGCCAAGGATCCACGGTCTTTATCACAAGCTCCAAGACCCAGAAGGCGGCCTCCACGACCATCAAGACTACCATCTCTATTGAGCCAAGCACCACCAAGACAACTACTGTGCAGCCCAAGAGCTCAGTCACTGTTAGCAGCATCTCGATCAAGACAACTACCAAGAAGTCGACTACCACTTTGTCTTGCGTTCCTACTGGCAGCGCTCAGAACCTGGTCCGCCGAGGCGCCGTCATCCCCCGTGCCGTGGCTAGCACCATTACGCTCACCATCAGCACCACGGTTAGCAGCTACGTAGCTACAGTTACTGCAACTCAAGCAGGCTCGACTGCCCTAGTTACCGTGTCCTCCATTGCCACTAAGACGACTTCTCTGAAGGCCAGCACCAGCACAATCACGGTTACCTCGGTGGTGAAGACTTCGACGATTGCGCAAGCAGGCTCCACCTACTATACAACTGTGCTGTCAACGGAGAAGGTGGGCAAGACGACGACTCTCAAGGCCTCGACGAGCACACTCTACTCAACTGAGCTCGTCACGAAGACGGTACTTTCTACTGTCACGGAACCAGCAGTTACCATCAGCTCTCTCAAGACGGCTTCGAAGACATCGACCATACTCGCGGCGCAAGAAACAGTCTATGTTACCAAGTCGAGCGATGTGACGTCCAAGACGACAATCACGCTACCGGTCTCTACGAGCACCAAGTTCGAGACGGTGACCTTGGGTGGAGGAGTGAAGACGGAGACTGTTAGTGGAACACCCAAGACGAAGACGGTAGTCGTGAAGAGCACGGCGACTGTGCTCAACTGGGCGACGAAGACTGCCAAGGGTGCGGCGGCTTGCACAGCTTCGTAGTTGGAGCTGACGAGGGAAATTTGATTCTTGTACATATGTAGTGTTTAATGCCTAATGAAGCGATGGTTGAGTTTGAGAAGTGCGTGGAGGAGTGAGCTTTGTCGTGATGAGTAATCGGGCCCGGTGGTTGGGCGAAGCGGGCTAGTACAAGCGAGGGGCATCGAGGCGGGAGCGTCAGCCTTGTGCAGGCCGGGCCAGGGCCACGTTAGAGGTGCGTCATGGCAACAAAAGCCGCCGGAGTCGTCTCCTGCGACGGCGCGTGGGATGGCGGGGCGGGGGCCCAGCTCAACAGCTATGGATTTTACGCTTGTGCCCCTCGTTTGCGCATCCGCTCCCTTGGGCTATCTATCACAATCAACATCCAAGCTCTTTCCCATTGCACTCTACGCTTTTTTCCGACGTGTACACCGCTTACTGAGCAACGTCGCGAGCCATTGGCAGACAGCACAGCGGGCTTGCATCACTACACTATCTCGGTAAGCCGATGTCCCCCCATAGCACTTCCAAAAGCAACCTGGGCGGGTGGAGAAGCAAATATCGTATACAAAAGTGGGATTGACCGCTGTGCATGACCATTGAGCTGTTTCGTTGCGGTCTAGCCAGCCCACAAGGCTCCTCGGTCATTCAGAGACTAACACTCTACGTCAGGGTCCCCACCTCTCGTCCTGAACTCTCGTTCTCAGAAACACCGCCGTCTCTTTCGCGATAACACCAACAACCTCACCTAAACCACCCTCACAACCGCAATCATGGTGCTACTAGGCGCAAGGAAACCGCCCTCCCGCAGGGGTATGCTCGAGTCTTGTCATCGCACGCAAGGATAGATGGGATAACATTGTGCTAGGTTCCATGGCGGACATGCCCAAGGATCTGAAGGAGCAGATCGACAAGCTGGAAGACATGTTTGTCGTTCCCACAGACAAGCTGAAGAAGATTTCGGATCACTTCGTCGGCGAACTCGAGAAGGGCTTGTCGGAACAGGGCGGAAGCATTGTGAGTTGCAGCTCGCTATGCCCTCTCTCAGAAACGCGCTGACCCCCCGTAGCCCATGATTCCCACCTGGTGTATGGCCTTCCCCGATGGCAACGAAACCGGCAGCTACCTCGCCCTCGACATGGGCGGTACCAACCTGCGTGTCTGCGAGGTTACCCTGACAGAAGAGAAGGGCGAGTTCGAGATCATACAATCAAAGTACCGCATGCCCGAAGAGTTGAAGACCGGAACCGCCGACGAGCTCTGGGGCTACGTCGCCGACTGTCTTCAGCAGTTCATCGAATACCACCACGAAAACGAGCAGCTCGACCATCTGCCCCTCGGTTTCACCTTCTCATACCCCGTCTCGCAAGACGCCATCGACCACGGAGTTCTCCAGCGGTGGACCAAGGGCTTCGATGTAGCCGGCATGGAGGGTGTCGACGTCGTACCAGGCTTCAAGGCCGCTCTCGAAGAGCGTGGTGTACCCATCAAGCTTGCCGCTCTGGTCAACGACACGACCGGTACCATGATCGCTTCTGCCTACACCAACACGAGCATCAAGATTGGCTGCATTTTCGGTACCGGCTGCAACGCTGCCTACATGGAGGAGTGTGGCGCCATCCCCAAGTTGAAGCACATGAACCTTGACCCCAAGCTGCCCATGGCCATCAACTGCGAGTGGGGAGCCTTTGACAACGAGCACCAGGTCCTCCCAAGGACAAAGTACGATGTCATTGTTGACAAGGAGTCACCACGACCTGGTCAGCAATCTTTCGAGAAGATGGTCGCTGGTTTGTACCTTGGCGAGATCTTCCGTTTGGTTCTCCAGGATCTACACAAGGGTAACGAATGCCACATGTTCGAAGGCCAAAACGCTAGCAAGCTCGACAAGCCTTACTCGCTTGACGCAGGTTTCCTGTCTTCAATTGAGGAGGACAGATTCGAGAACTTGCAAGACACACACGATCTCTTCCAGGAGAAGCTCGGCCTCGATTGCACCAAGCCCGAACTTGAGCTCATCCGCCGCCTCGCCGAACTCATCGGTACGCGTGCTGCCCGTCTTACCGCATGCGGTGTCTCCGCCATCTGCAAGCACAAGAAGTGGGATGAAGTTCACGTCGGTGCTGATGGCTCTGTCTTCACAAAGTACCCACACTTCAAGGTCCGCCAAGCTCAGGCGCTCAAGGAAATTATGGGCTGGCCGAACAAGTATGGCAAGGGCAAGGGCGACCCTGTCGAGGTCCTCCCCGCTGAGGACGGTTCTGGTGTCGGTGCCGCCCTCATCGCCGCGCTTACTGTTAAGCGCGTGCAGCAGGGTCAGTTGGCTGGAATCAGAGACGCCGACACTCTTTTGTCCATGGTCCCAAAGAAGAAGTAGATGCCTGACGACAAGGGCCACTAGATATAACGCTTGACGTATGATTGAACGATAGAATGTATATACGAATGTCCTTCATCCAACGAATCATCTATCCCAAGGGAAGTGGAAGTGAACAATGTCTTTCGATACAGCGACAACACTATGAGGCATTCCCAGCGCTTGAGACATCGGACATCCCATCGATATCATAGCAAGGCATTCACTACGTCAGAGTGGGTCTAGATCTTGTACAAACGTGCACAGAGCCGAGGCAAAAGGTAAGCACACTCTGTCACGCTCCAAAGACCCAAGCACGTCGTCGCTGAAGCTCTACAACATTACTTCAAAAAGGCAAAAACATACAACAGCGGGAATTCGCTAGTGGTCACCCACCTAACTACTAATCCGCCGGTACACTGCTTGTATATGGCTGAGCGGACGGGAAGCCTAATTCTCAGTGTCCTATGGTCGTATGTGGAAGAAACAGCTAATTGTCGTGTCATAGACTGCGGAAAACTGCAGCAGAAAGTGCATCCAACGAGATCGTCCCAGCGCCCCATCGGGGACGGTGGCTGAGACGTAGTCATTAGTGGATTGATCAGAGATTGTGGCAACATCAGTTGGGTTGAACGTAGAACAAAAAGAAAGACAATCATTGCCAAAGAGGCTAAGAAGCTGTACACGTACATCTGGTGTTTGCGCCCTGCTTCACAATGTAGATAAGTATGGTATTTCTATAATGCTTTCTCTGGTACTCTCGTCTCAGTCCAAACCACACACGTTCACATCATGGCTGGGCCATGATCTGCTGGTCGCCACCATCCCAGGAAGACGGGTTCGCAAGCACAGACATGACCCTCGCGGTATTGCAAAATGGCTTCTTCGCACTTTCTCCACAGCTCTGCTTGTACTCCTCAGCGAGCACGCTGAGATTCGTATCCTGGAGTCTTTCAATCCGTTCAGCGGTAGTGCGGAACGGTTGAGGCAGTGGAGGAAATGATGCGGCAACAAGGGGCTGGCTGTATTTAACACCAAGCGACTCTAGTACAAGAGGCGTGACGTGAGCAGCCGAACCCAGCACGCGAGGCATACCTTTACTCATTAGCCTATCTGCAATTCTCAGCAATGGAGTAGACTTACCGTGTCCCGCGAATCCGGCCGCAATGAAATGGCCCGGCCGCTGTGGCACCGTACCAACAAATGGAAAATCATCTGCAGATTCGGTTTGAACTACAGTTTAGTCAGCCAACTGTACGTCAAGTTCACCGACATGGCGTTCTCTTACTTCCAGTCCAGCAGCCGCCTTCGTTGGCTTCCTTGCTGAGTTCCGCTGGAACTGCATCCGGCGAGCCTATAACATCTGAGGGACCCCAAGATTCGTAGAATGCAGCTGCTCCAGCAATCTGCTGATCGTTTTTATCGCTAGGAAAGCAATCTTCCGGCTTGTGGACGAGAAGTTGCCTTGCTCCTCCAATGATGATAGTGTTGTACGGCGGAGGGAGTTGGAGATGATAGTTCTGTCTTTGTTAGCAGGTGATCGATTGTGAAGGGAGCATATGTAAGCCTCACGTTGACAACTGAATCCCAATGCTGGGCACCGGTATGCTTTATGAATCCCGGAGGCGCTTTTAGTGCCGCAATAGTTCCTCTGTCGGGCAGTATAAGATTACTGAACTCAGGAAGAAGATGAGAAGCCCATCTGTTTGTCGTGTGGACGACTGATTTGGCACGAATGGTTCCACGCTCAGTCTTGACCGTGATCCAGCCCTCGGCGTCTCGCGCTGAAACATCCGTGACTGGGGTGTGAGCTTGCAGATTGAGATTGCCTTTCTGCAGAACGATGCGCAAAAGTGCGTGCACCAATTTGTATGGCCATCTGAGACGACGTTAGTAAGTCTGCGTGAGAGAGTAGTACAGTTGAGAAGAACCGACATTTGCCCTGCAGGATGGACCACTGCAGCAAGAGCACCCTTCATCTGTGTAAACTCTTCCGCTTCGTGTGCATCTTCGATCACTCTGCATACTTTGACGATCTCATGATCGTCACCATGATCCCTCCGCATGGCATCAAGCGCGCCCTTGAGCCTTGTCCAGGCCTCATCGGTCATGGCAGCATCGAACGTTTCTCCGAACTTGAGACAGACCTCTTCCGCGATACCTTCTTCCTCAGTTAAATTCTTAAATGCCGGCAAATGAGCCATCTCATGTTCGATAAGCTCCATGGCACCATTAGGGCCAAATCGATTCGACCATTTCACATAACGAGAATAAGCATGCGGCCTCAATTGTCCTCCTATTCGTTGTTAGATGTTTCTCCAAGGGACGAGATACAAGTACTATTACCATTGCGTCCGGTGGCAGCTCCGCAAATTTCACGAGCTTCTAGGAGAGTCACGTGAGGCTGTCTTGAAGCATTCTCTGTGTACTAATCACCTGTCAGAGTTGGTGAATGGACAAGTCGTTTTGGTGCGGTCACAAACTTTATTGATCCAGTAAGCTGTCGATGCGCCGGCGTAACCACCGCCGATGATTGCCACATCGGTCTCCTCTGGTAACGCTTCGCTAGAGCGGAAGTTGCGCAATGGCGAATTCGCAGCCTCAATCCAATAGGATTTGGTAGGGTTGATAACTGGTAAAACCATGTCGAGGAATTGAGAATAACAGATTACTTTCTACGAGCGAACAGAGAGCACGTTTCGCATGGCCATCCACACCGTATACGTTTTCATATCGGCAATCGAACACCGCTCTTTTGAAAACCGACCGGCTACATGGCCCGGTCATCGAGCTTATCACTTCAACTTAGGAAGTTAGAGCTTGAGAAACGATGATACCGGTCCGGAGTTCGCTGAAACTACTGCTCATCGTTATCGTACCTAGGTACCTATGTGTCAATGGCAGAACCGGGTGAGCTCCGGTCACGATCGATAACTACGTGGCCCGAGCGCTGCGGCAGTCATATCAGACCGGGCCGGTCTTCTATCATCCACTAGTACCGCTACTCACCATAACGAGACATTAGAATACCGAGCTTGATGCAGGGGTCTGTTCTCCACAGGTCTGTCACTCATGCCATGTCAACATATCTTGCATCTACCGCTGTCGAACTCCTTGATCTTAGCTACTACATACCACACTGAAAGTCAGAATGACACAGCCTCTCAAGCACGTAGTTTTCGACGTCGTCGGCACCTGCGTATCATTCGACGCCTACTACGAACGCATAGACTCAGTCTTGGGTGCAAAACTTCGCCATCATTACGTAACACCGCAACACTTCGGGTACACCTGGCAGACAGCTGCTGAGCTGGAATTCACCTTCTTGTCCATCTCCGAAAGCTACAAGCCTTACAAGGACATTCTCCGAGGACTATTCTACCGGACTCTCTGTCTTTGTGGCATCGCCGATCCTCGGGCTATAGCTACTGAAGAGGAGCGGGAACAGTGCATCGAAGGCTATTCCGCTTTACAGCTGCGACCTGGCTGTCGGGAGACGTTCCAGTTGCTGCGCGACAACGGCTTTACAGTCTGGTGCTTCACCACCGGAGATGTGCAACGGGTCAGAGGCTATTTCGAGCACGCCGGTGTAGACATGCCGCTGGAGAATTTCATTAGTTGCGACAATACAGGCGTGGCTAAACCCGCTCTCCCCGCCTATCAGGCTGTATGGAAACGACTTGGAGCAAACGATGTGAAATGGTTCGCTGCCGCGCACATGTGGGATGTCGCAGCAGCCACAAAAGTCGGTTTTCGTGGAGCGTGGAGCTCGGTGTACGAGAAGGAAGCTTGTCTCGACGTTTTTAGTGACGTGAAGTTAGAGGTGGTAGCTGGAGGTCTCATGGAAATGGCGCAGGAGATTGTAGATAAGTCTCAATGACATCAGTAAAGGATGTTCATTTCCACATGCCCTTTCTTATTCCTCTCCAGCATTTTGCCCGATGTTCGCCATTATCTCTTGTGATGCGAATTAGCCGGTGTATCGCGTGTTTGTGATAAGCCGGGGCTACTACTAACCCATAATGGATAAGCCTTGTGCGGAGCGCCCTGCAGGAAGCTGGACGGCTTCAACGTCGCTGCATTGCGCGTCATTCAGCTGTCTTATCGCTCGCGCTTCAATAGGTGGGTGTCCTTGACAGCTGTGAGTCCACGACGTATGCTCAGAACCCTTCCGCCAACCCAATCCCTCCAGCTCATACCTAGTCTTGTTTTGTTCAATTCGAGCTATGGAAGTCGAGCCTCCAAGACCCACCAAGAAGCGTCATCTAGCGGCAGAGGAGCGACAACGAGCAGTTCGCGCGTAAGACCCACCACTGTCTCGCCGAAGAACGCGAGGCATAGTCTTGGCTGACAAGCATCGCATAGGTGTGATGAGTGTCGCCGTCTCAAAGAGAAATGTGAGGATGGTACACCGTGTAGGCGCTGTCGCCATCTGCGCCGACCGTGTAGATACAATGTTGCGCCTGCTGCAGTGGACAAACGAGGACCGGGCCTTCCTGACTCGCTCGGTGAGCTGATGGACCGCATGCGATATATGGAATTCATAGTCAAACACCAATTTCCCAATCTCGCCATGGATACCGTTTCTCTACAACGCATGTGCGATTCCCTGTCTTCGCCGACACCACCACGCGACCAGAACGAGATCATCTCCGAGTCTATCGAACCTTCGGGGAATGTCCAAGTGTCTGACAGCCCTGATATTGGAGACGAGGATTGTACCATTGACCGAGTAGACGGCACGACAGTCCGTACGTGCTTCTTGAACCTCTTCGTTGTCCCTCAAGCACACTGACGAGACCTTTTGTCGCTGTGCAGATTACTCAGGCGAGTTCTCCCATTGGAACTTTTCCATGCACATCAAGCGCAATATAGACGAACTTATGGCCAAAGCCAATGTTCAGGTATGTGCGGCTAGCCTAGTCTGTTCCTGTTTGCTCACCATCTCTGTCAGAATTTAGAAAACGTAACGCGAGTACCGGATTTCATTCGCGTTGGTGAGGCAGATCCAACTTCAACTTCCATCTCGGACATCCTTGCTGTTATGCCACCCCGTCCTGTTGCCACCTTCTTGACCAATGTCTTCTTCAATCATGCCACCAGCGTCTACTACTATGTAGACCGATGCTGGTTTGATGAAACCCTAGACAACATATACACTAAACCCGTTTCGCTACGCTCCAAGGATGTTACTGCAATATGTGTAGTACTGATGGTGCTAGCTGTCGGAACCCAATATGTCCATTTAGAATCGCCAGATCGTCATAAGACTTCCAGCACGGGCACTGCAACAGACTCTGAAGTTCAAAGCAGTTGGGAGCTCGAAATTGGATCCGGCTTTTACCGTCAAGTGGCAAAGCTACTTTCGGAAGTCATCCATGCTGGTTCGCTGCTCAGCGTCCAGGTACTCTTGCTTCTCGGCCTATATTCCTTACCCATTGATGCATCTGGGCTGAGTTACATCTATCTAAACTTAGCTATCAAGGTGGCCATACAGAACGGAATGCATCGAAAGGTTTCGCGCAACGTCCTCGACCCGAGAACCAAGGAGATCAGGCGTCGTATTTGGTGGACAGTGTACTGCATGGAAAGGTTCGTCGGTTCTTGACTCTCTGATACCACATCATTCCCGTGCTGACGAATTCGACCTACTAGAAAGATTGGTATATACCACGGCCGCCCGATATCCATAGTACAATCCGATATCGATGCAGACCTACCTCAGAGCTCTGGAGCACACCTTATGAACGATGACTCTTTCTATCCTCAAGGTCTCTTGGAATCAATCAAGCTCACAAGGCATGCTGAAGCATTCCTCCACGAAATGTAAGTCCAGATTGAGACTTTCTAAATACACAGAAACAGAAGACAATCAACTGACTATACCTTGCCAGATCATGTCTCCGAAAATGTGCAAACGCCGAAGTCGGGGCGATCCTGAACCGTATCAAGCGCATGAAGGCAGATTTGCGAGGGCCTTGGTCACCTCCTCATGGGGGTGCATTATTGCCAACCCCATACCACCAGAAAGAGCTACCAAAAAACCGCGCGTTAATTCATACTCGACTGGAGTGTTGCCTGTTGCACATGTTCATCGGACGACCCTTCATCCTTGCGCACCGTCACGCGCGGACCAATGACGGCAATGCCGCATCCCCAGAAGTACGCCGGAGGAAAGCAGCAGAGTCCCACTCACAGTGGGACTTCTTGGTCCATGACTGCGTTGCGGCTGCGAAGGAAGTTATCAGTATATGCCAAATCATGCAGACGGGCAATATGGGCCTTGCAAAGTCGTCCTATGCCGAGTATAGTTCCTGCCGCGCGTCCTTGCTGGTCTTGATCGCCTATAGCATATGTTACCGTACGAACGAGTTCGCAAGCACCCTACAAGTAGGTCTGCAAGCGATAAGAGAAATGGCTTCTGCGGGCGATTCTGCGCGTTCAGAAGTGTCGCTCCTAGAGACACTGGAAGCGGCGCTGCATCGACTTAACGTGTTCAATCCATTACCAAGTAAACCTGTGGCCACGGAAGCCAACGATCCGGCTGAAGAGGGCTACAACGGTCTTCTCAACTGGTACAAGAAAGCGGAAAGGTCCCCGAACCCTCGTTTTGGGTCTTTAGCATCCGAACATGCAAATGCACAAGCAGCGACGGTGCAAGGCCCAAGGGTGACACCAAACAGAGCCGATGCAACAGTGGATAGCATGCCAAGCGACATATCTCTTGATGGATATCCGTTCGATTTCGATCTACTCAACTCGGATGGAAGCGTGGCGTTCTTCACCTCGAACTTTGATGACCATGGTAACACAGAGAGGGAGTTCTTCGAGAGCCTTTCATGGCTACCGAAATGACGTTCTGCACACGCTAGAATCGCCAATAAATGAACGATAAAGAGTGTTCGGTTAACTCTTTTGGCTAACGAAGTGCGTGTGAAAATCAGTGGATAATTTCGCATTGCAAAAGTGGACGATCTAGGTCCAAACTCTTCGCTCTATTTCATCGTCACAACCGTGCTTGAGCAGGCTGGCTTTCCGCAATCTGTTGCCACATCTTGAGAGACACATGTTCTTTGGGTTGATACCATCTACTCCTGGTGATGCGGTACGGCACAGGGAGATCCACATCATCTGCATCGCCCGTGATGACCATGGAAGCGACGGCTTTTGCGCAGAAGAAGATCTGCGGCATACCGTGCCCACTGAATCCTGCACACATATACTGGCCGGGTTTTCCGCAAATTGGTCCAACATAAGGGAACCCGTCGTTAGAATAGCCCATAACTGACACGGAAGAAGATCAGTCAGTTCTGAAACATTCAATAATGGGCGCTGGTGCAGATGACACTTACTTCCAGTCCAGACATCTTCTGTGCGTACATCGCTGTTCTCCCATCCACGGAAATGCCGTTGCATGTAGCCGTCAAAGTAATTCCGCGCGCCATCCATCAGTCTGCTGTCGTCGGATACATCAAACCATTCGTCCAAGTCTTTGTAGTAGTCGCGCCTTCCGCCACCAACGACGATACTTCCGTCCGGTCGAGGAATCATATAGTCGTACTCGTAGTCGGAAAACCGCATCATATAACTATCAGTCATCTTTGGTGCGTTCTCGCCCGCCAAGCGTGCTACTATGCCTCTCACTGGGACGACTTTTTCCTTCATCTCCGGTACGAGAGCAGACGTGTATCCGTTCGTAGCATAAACGAGAGTGCTGGTCTCGACGGAGCCACGCGATGTGTTCACGACCCAACGATCTTTTGTGCTTTCATCGGCTGCCGAGACGGACGATACTGGGGTATTTGTTTGCAAGTTGACGCCCATAGACACCGCTTTTTCTAGCAAGTGTGCCACAAGTCGGTAAGGCCACAGGCGAGCGGCATTATATGTATGGCAAGATTTTGCACCCCAAACGCCAGAAACCTATGGGCTTGGTCAGATCGCTCCAAAAAGATGATTCCACGAAGCATTTCAAGATTTTCATCTCCAGACCTTACACACCTCTTCTGCTTCGCTGCCCGAAGTAAACTTTATCCCTTTCGCAGTTGAGATATCCGCTTTAGCGATTTTCGCGATGTCAGCTCTGATTTTATCGCGGCCTGCTTCATAAAAGCAGACGTCTGTAACCCTGGTCTCTTCGAAGTCACAATCACAATGTTCACGCCGAACAAGTTCTTTGATTGCGTCGACCTGGCGAGCCTCGAATGTAGCCACGTGCTCCGCGACCGCTTTCCCGTGCGTCTCCAGTACGCTGGCCGCTCTTGACAAAGGATCTGGTTTTAAATGACCGCCTAACCCCTCAGACTCAGTACGTGCGAGATTGAAACTGGATCTCAAGAGCATATGATACGTACCATTACGTCCGGTGGCGCCAGAGCAGGCCTCACGTGCCTCAAGGATAAGTATTGATGGAATTGGGCGGTCGCAACGCATACACTCTTCGATTATGTGATGCAAAATCGATGCTCCAGCATATCCCGCACCAATGATTACAACACCAGCCTGCGCGGGAAGATGTTCAGTGCTGCGATGGTTGTCGATGGGCCCGACTTGTTTCCTCCAATAGGAGGGAACAGCATCCGCCACCGGGAAAGGTTTAACGTCAGTACTAGGAAAAGACATGTTGGAGGTGTAGGTTTTGAATCATGTTCATGTATTTGTGGTAGTTTCACGGGGCTGTCCAAGTGCAAGGTGGGCTATTAAGGTACTCACGCTTAGTCATTCTCAAGGCAGGTGCGCTTCTGCTGCACCCAACCCGGGAACTCACGCACCTTAATCAGACGGATAAGATACGCAAGCCAGGAACTTTAGTCCTTGGCTTCAAGTGGCTGCGCAAGGCGGTGATCGTTAGGCAATTGCGACCGGTCCGGTCACCGGGCCGGTCACCGACAAGGACTCAGTAGACTTTGCCGCCAGCAAGCGAACACCCGTTCAGTACAGTACGATCCGGCTTAGAAGCTTTGTTTTTGTGTGACAACATCTGAACTCCTGCAAAAGCCCTTCAGTCTTATCTTTCGCCAACAACGGTGCATCAGATGCAAGGTGATCAGGCAATTCTATTGGACAATATCCATCAGCAATGGCTGTTCGCGTGCTAGAAGAGGAGCGATGCGGACAAGTATAGAAAAACAGTTCGATTAGCAGAATACAGTATTGCAATGAGAGCACAACATGTGTCATGATAGATGTTCTTGAATGACTTGATAGTTGCTATCTGCGGTGGGACCTCGAAGACGCTTTCCCAAACTCCAGCAACATGCGCGTATACAATCTTTCCGTGAAAACCCATCGCGCACGATACAAATTTCATTCAGCGATGACATTACTCAAGGGCTTCCTGGGCATCCTAGTGATCAACATGATCATACTAGGCACAGTAAGAACCAGCAAACCACAGTTCACATAGATCGGAACCACAGGAGCGATGCCACTTGCAGAGCTCAGACCATAGGAGACTGCCTGGCCCGCCGTCTCAAACGCGCGAAACAAGCCTCCTACCCGTGAAGAATCACCCATGTCGTTGGAGAATGTGCCAAGAATCCAGTATAGTGTCAATTGCGTCCAGTAGCCGCTCACGAAGACGATAAGGTACGGCACGTATGCCCTTGCCCATCTTCCAGATTCTCTGTTATTCAAATCAGTTTCAGTCACACTGGAACCTGCCTCTCTGCGGGATAACTTACGAGCCGTAATCCAGCGCCGACTTATCGCCGAGGTAGTGGTACTCAAAAGCGACCCAGATGAAACAACCAGTTTGTGGCAGAATCCACAGCGAGAATGCAGCCCATGCCTTGGGCCGTTGGGACCACCGCTGGCTGTCTAGAAGTTTGCCGAATACGACGACCGACGGAATGGTAATGGCGGCTGTACTAGTCAGCATATAGTTGGCGGGACCCAGAGTCGATACATACGAATAAGAAAGGATGAAAGAGCGCGTGCGCGGACCGAAAAGTGTAGCGAGAGATAGGTACCCATTGTCCCTCCGTAAAAGAAAGAGTAGAACGAGGGCAGAAAGATCAACCAGACCTGGCATCGTGTTAGGTGCTTTCCAAATTTTGGAGACTGATTCATTCCTGACCTTATTGCTTTGTAAATAACTCCACAGAGCAACGAATTCTTGCTTCCAAGTGACCCTCCCCGACATGGCGACTTTGCTGCCATCGCGACGACGCACTCGGGGTGTAGGGGACAACAACAGTGCCCAAAGAACTCCAGTACATTCTACTATCTGTCAATAACTGTGCACCCAGAGCAGATGCCTAGGTATCTGTGACGTACCGAATGCAACAAAGACCAGATATGTCGACCACGCAATGCCTCCAGCAGACGCTCTATCCGAGTTTGTAGAAAAGTTTATCGCGCCACCGATCAAGCTTCCGGAGCTTCGCATAGCCGACCAGATGCCTGCCGTAGGTTATTACAACGATCATTCTTCAGGATGCACGCAGATGCTTACCAAGGTATAGCCCCTTTTCTTCTGGCCTTGGGTAGCATAACATGGCCGTCGTTTCACCGACATAAAGAAACCCGCCTGCTAGACCATTGATAACCTAGTCCCGTCAGTATGTTTCCCTTGTATGAATGAGTGATGATAGTACATTGGATGCTATGAGATACCAGTCGATGCCGAATTTAGCGTTTACATAGTACGCAGATCCTTGAAGGGGCATCGTAAGAGCCGCAATGAAGCACGCCCATTTGATTCCTATCCTGTTGATGATGGGGCCTCCGAGGATAGTACTGATGAAGCCCATGGCGTAGCTCAACGAATTTGCAAGATTCGCTAGCCATGGTGTAGACAGACCGCCTCCTCCTAGATTGGATATAGCATCACCCATAGCTGGGCCAACCAACGAAAGCCTTGACCATGTTCAGCATCCCGATGGTAGTCTCTGAGAGGATTACTTACGCCCCGAACATCACCATCTGGAACAGCACGCTCCGATATAAAGTCGACCATTTCCATGATCGCAAAAAGTCGTAATCGATTACTTCTTCCTGCGATCCTATCGCAATGTCCTCACCACCATCATTCTCCTTGTCATGTACTTTGGCGTCTTTGGTGTCTTTAGTTTGCGAGTAATCCATGACAAAAGTTTTACTGAACATCGTTCATGATACGCGTTCACTTTATGCAGGACTCTTGAGTGCTCAAGAATATCGACCGGCAAGGTGACTGGGAGGTGGTGCCCCTTGTTTGCTCCAGATAAGCATTGCACCGGCCCGGTCTGTAGCGCGACTGATTAGACATGGTGTTATACGGCGACTCGTAGAGTACGTGCTTATCGAGCATGAATGAAACCGCCAAAACTTGTAGGATAAGCCGAGTGGACATTCTTATCTATATTCACGAGAAGTGAGGAGTAAAGACGTGGTCGATAAACATCTTAGAGACCAGTCTCAGCAGTTGAAAGCCAAGATCACTTCCTTGTCGGTTCGCGTGTAAGTCTCAATACTGCACTATGTTGCCGTCTCAGTCTGTCCTATAGCTATCGCTTCGAACGCTAGCCCACGAGCTCCGGCCAAGTTACCCCTGCCAACCTAGGACGTCGCCCGTTTTCCGTCCACGCCGGCTCCATGTCGCTAAACTCTTCTCGGGAGCATGGGGTAGAAGCCGTGCTCGGCCATCGCGCTCTTATCAAGTTGCTCCAGGCCTTTGTAACCCCATCGGTGTTAGCATGTGTATGCTAAGCACGAGTCCGAACGTACGACGATGCTTGTGAGCTCTAAGGAAACTAGCCCATGTTTTTGAAAAGGCAGAAAGGCAACTGCGCGCGATATAAGCGTTGTCGGGAGTGACGAGAAGCGCCGGTGTTGGAGTTGCGGGGTGTGGAGACATCTCCACTCTTCCCAACACGCGTACCAATCAAGCCACTAGCATTACAAACCTTTCTTCCGATGGGCGGGAAGAGGAGGCATTCAAGTTCCTGGTCCACGACCGGCATATCAAGGCTTAGCTAGTACCAAGCTCTAGAAGGCCCCAGATGTGCGCAGTACGCGAACATGCGCACATCTAGACGACAGGTCTCAGGAGTACATGTGGTCGTTAATAGTCATTTATGGCTGTAGTGGTGGGGTGCCAAGGTGACAGAGTTGCGTTTCCGGAAGCAGTAAATTGACCTCGGAACGACACCGTAACCTCAGACAGATCGCGAGGGACAATTAGTTTTCGGTCAGTGTCCTATGGTCGTATGTGGAAGAACCAGGCACATATAAATGTCGTATTGTCGGATTTCCACCCATAACGATAAGAACATGCAAAGTACACTTCACTAGTTACACAAACACCGCACGGCTGACATACGCACCCATACCCGCCAGATAATCTCGAGAAAGGACAAAGGAAACCTCTCCTCGGCCACACAGGTCTGAAATCTTCAAACGTATTGTTCCACCTGCTTCTCACTCCACTCCCAAAACGCGCTCGCAGTCTTCTTACCAGCTTCGGAATAATAGTCCTTCCTCACCTGCATAACCCTGCCGAATGGCACGACCCAGTCACTCGTATTGAGATTCGCAACATCAGGCGCGAGGCCAGCGAACAGCTCAGTGTACGCGCCATTCACAGGCGGATGCAAGATCATGTTAATGAGGAAAAGTTGGAGTGCAGGTACATGGCGCTGCAAATCAGATTTGAGGTTACCGGGGTTAAGCGCCTATCATTCCGCATGTTAGCAGGGTAGTTCAGAGGAAAGAGAAGAAGGTGAATTACCACGCTAACAACCCCCTGCTTTCGGTACCGTCTCTGGAACTCCATCGCATGAAACACATTTCCCGCTTTGCTAATCCCGTATTTGGTCATCTGACTGACATCTGTCTTATAATCCAAGTTGTTCATGTCCACACCACCAGCGGGCGCGATGACATGCGCAGCTGATGAGCTCACCCAAACTACCCTCACACTGCCTTCTGGCTCTTTCTTCGCTGTCTCAAGTAGTATGGGCGTGAGTAACTTGGTGAAGAGAAAGGGCGCGACGCAATTTGTTCCAAGCTGCAGTTCGTATCCTTGTTTCGTTGTTGTGCCCTTCGGTGGTCTCATAACGCCTGCATTGTTGAACAGGACGTCTAATCGGGTTTCCTTTGTGAGAAAGCTCTCTGCAGACGCTTTGATCCCATGGAGATCGTCGAGATCAAGATGGAGATAGTGCAATGTGCCCTTGGATTGCGGGCAAGCTTCTTTGATCCAGGATATCGCTGTAGAGGCTTTCTCAGAGGATCGGGCCGCTACATATACGGTACCGTTGCAGGAGTAGAGGAGGCGGGAGAGTTCTTTACCTACGCCTGCTGAAGCACCTGTCACAACATAGACTTTTCCGTACAGGTTGGGAAGCGAAGATTCGGTGAATTTGGCTGCGGGTGGGAACATTTGACTGAATTGGGAGCCCATCTTGAATACAATGACTAACGATGAACGAGATGAGTATGATTATTGGAGAGACTGGAGACAGTGAAGACAGTGACACCGTTAAGAGGAAGTTGAGAATTTTTGTAGCATGTACTGGCGACTTTGCAAGAGATATATATCCTGATGTTACCTAAATAGGTAGGTACGCTGTTGGAGCAAGTTTCCCCATACGAGCAATGCCGGTGCTTCGATCGGTCCGTTGCACAACGGACGATTCCTGCGTAAGAAGGACACCACAACCGACTGGGAATTCGAGCGACAAAAAGTCTACGCAATCTTGGCTTTTCCATGTAGAAGCTGCGCCACTACATTGCGCATCTCTTTCGGCAGCTGTTTTGGTGCGTCGTGATCGGACTTAGGACGAGATGCGCGGTCGAAAGGTGATTGGGTCGCGGAGTTAACAGACCACCTCCAATGCCAACTCATGGAAGTAGAACAACCCAACAGACTCATGCGAATGTCACATGATCGGAGTGAAGTTGCGGAATGTTTTTTTTTGTTTTTTCTGCTGATGGAATGAGTCCCATGAATGCAGCACTCCCTGGGTAAGTTACTTAACACAGCCCGATTCTTTCATCTTGTAGCTAGCTGAGTAACTCGCTTCATAATGACGAGGAACGTGACTTGATACGGTTTAGCGAAGATCTTGAGGTTACTTCGAAGATACAAGAGATGATGCTTGAGTCGACTTTTGGTTCTGCAACGAAACAGAGTCATGTTTCTAGAATGCGCCCTAGCAGCATGACGTATTCACAGGAATACTCGCTGGATTCCACACGACCATGTTGTCAAACTTCATACCATGAACACGGTCAACATAGGATTTGCGAGAGACCGTTCTCTTAATGCTTGAGCAAGAATGACCTAACAGTAGCATACAATCAGCAGGCGCTGACCTAGAAAGAGCAGGTGTTGAAGCTAGGCAAGATAAAATTTGTCGAAGAGTAAACCTTCACACTAAGCAATCATCCCCAAATTATTTACTCCGCACACTTCTAGAATCTTGCGCGCTTCTAAAGTAACGACAGCGTATCCGTATCATCGATAAACTCTTCAATATCGTCCAAGACCGTTGTTCGACCACCATCCAGGTTCACCCATCGTAAAGACTCTTAAACCCGGCAGCAAGCCCAGCAATCCTGGAAACATCAGCTCGGTATTCAGAATAATTATTGCGATACCGAAGTCCAATTGTTACTTACACCGAGTTGCGCAGGTTCCTACCACTAATTAGCAAATATTCAATCTCGTAGCGAAACTCGATCACCATACCCATCCTTCACCACAATTAATAAACGATTCTGAAGCGCAGATACGCGTGCAGACTCTGGCCTCAGGAGTTGCAAGCACTGTTGGCGGTGCTTGCGTAGGACGGGTCAGAGTTGGCCCTGCAACTGCGAGGGCCGTGAGGAGGGTAATGACGACGAAGGTCTTCATGTTGGCTATTCTGATTATGTCTTTTGTGTTTTAAGTTGAGGAAGAAAATTTGATGTTAGATTGAAGAGGTAACAAGGACGAATGGAGGGCTATATACGCTCGCTACCCGCTAAAAGCGCCCTTTGATGAACCATTGTTCTCGAATCGGCACAGCCTGAACGAACGTGCTCCAGACCGGCGCGAAACCACGTGTTGGGTCTACTTCTCAGCTTATGGCTGACGCACAATCATCTTCGGAGATTCTTCACAAACACAGTAAATGCGACCAACAAACGAGAGTGGCCTACTTTTCGGGTACCTGTTCGGTTACAATCCACTTGGCCGACACTACGAAAGCAAGAGCTAGTAGGAGAAAGTGGAAGTCAAGATATCATACGCTAGTATTTATAAGAGACTGTACTTATGATGCCATACTACTGCTTTCATCTAGAACTAATCCCGATTGTGTCGCATGAGTAGATCATCCTATAGTCATTCTCTGTAATTAACCTCTTTGGCTTCACCTAGCTCGCGAGCATCTCCTCATCTGCCTCGTATGATGCCTCAAGTCCTTCGCAGCTTCATCCAACCGCCCTCTAGACTTCGCAGCAGAACCAACATTCCTACCAATATCAGCTTAGACACTAGTCCAATAGAATATGCCGCAAGGAAGTCGAAAATACTTACACCAGAGTGAACAGGTTCCTAATATGCATTAGCGCATGGTCATTTAGATTGAAAAGCCAATGACATACCCAGCCCTCACCACACTCTGTTGCTTCCGAGAAACAAGGGCGCGTGCAAGCCTTGGTCTGAGAGGACACGGCCGGAGTGGCAACTGCGAATGCGGTAAGGAGAGTGATGATGGTGATGAAAGAATTCATTTTGATGGTGATGACTGTTGACAGGTATAGGAAGTTGGTGGACGTCTGGTTTGTGTAGAGTGTAGAAGTTAGGAGCGGGTGGGCGGTATATATGCATTTCTTACCCGAACGACTGCCTTAAAAAGATTCACCAGAACATCACAGATCCAAGTCCCTCAGCCGTTGTACGTAGTACGTGACACGCAAACTTTATACTATGGATGACATGCAAACCGCCTAATCCAATTCATACACAGTAAACGCGTATGTTGGAGAGAAAAACGCCACACCAATCTCCTCGGCTGTCGAGAACCCATGGAGCTGAAACAAAAAAGTAGTGAATGAGGCGGATGATCTAAGAAGCGGCTAAGGTTGGTCATAGCGATATACTTTCCAAGCGTTCGAGATGATGTTGGTGTCGTTTGTAATGAGGTACGAACGGTCTTGGCTAATATACCACCCGTCCTGCTTACCCGGTTTCGGGGCGACGGGTTCCCCGCATGCTGAGATACTCACAACTGAACTCATGATTGGGGGGACAGATTTGCATAAGGGAGGAAGCGATGACTCGGATGTTGTTGTAGGACGACGGTGCCAGGTTCAATTGTGAGGAGCGCGGAAGAGCATCGAGAAGGCGCCTGTATCAACTCAAAGTACGGTAGAGATCGGTCCGTAAAGATTCGCAAAGTTCAATTTCGTTATAATTCCATGCATTTGCCAATGGAGGAAACTCCGAGAGCGGAGAGGAGATGAGAGTAAGCACCGGCTTGGCTTTGCTACCACTGTACCACGCCAAACCTTTTACCACAACACCACATCAGCCCATTTCCATCTTCTCATCCTCAAAGCTACGTAGCTCACCTCTTCTCAAAATCGTGTCCTACGAGAAGAGACATTCGATTAGAAGATCGCGACAGCATTTGGCGGACTCGCAACACCACCAGGTACCTACACAAGGATTAGCTCTCACCTCAGTCTCAGCAATCGGTAATACATACCTTCAACGGCACACTACTAACAAAGCAAGACCTCCGTCCTAACTCCTCACTCTTCTCACACAACCGCTCCAGATCAAACATCTCACCTATCATGACACCCCAGCCACCCAGCAACCACTGGTGTAATAATCCACCGCCCTGCATATCCTTTTCCCAGGATTCACCCGCCCAGAGACCGCCTGGGGCGTTGTGTGGACCTACTAGAGGTGCCATTTCAAAAGAAGGAGCGTCGGATGCTGCGCATTCATCAGTCTATGTCACGTCGTGGTTGGTTGGTCTTGGATAGAGAGATAGGGTAACGTGGCGTAAGTGGCAATGAAGATGAGATAAGATGTGGTGAAGTGAGATGGGCATCCTTACCAACAGCGACAAACCCATTTTCCCAAATCCACTGTACTGACTGCTTATCCGACTGCACGCCCAAGAACGCCGGCGGCTTATCCCTGATAGCTCTCTTCTCTTCATCGCCTAGCTTGGCGTAATCGCGAGTGAATCCCGTTCGTAACAATAACATATCACCTTCTCTCGTCTTGATACCTGTTTCTTGGAGCATATCCTCCAACTCCTCTGCTGTAATACTATTCGCATCTAGTGCGTACACTCCTTTCTTTCCTTTTCTTTCAAGATATCGCGGGTAGTCCAGGATGATACCCCGAGTAGTGATACCACCAGAGTTAGCCACACGATCGATGCCGATGACTTCCGACGACTCGATATCTTGCTGTGATCGCCCGCCGTAGTATCTCTTTGCGCTTTGATATCCGTAATGTCTGAATCCGTCCCACTGGCTACTTCCTTGAGTGTTGAAGTCTAGATGATCATCGTTGACTGTTCTCTTCGTGCCATCTGGATGTTCTTTGTTCATCATTTTCCAAGAGAATTGTGGCCGGTTGAACGAAGGATAAGAAGGTAAGTTAAGATACCAGTCTAGCGAGACGCGGTCACCTGTTTGTATTTCTTGGGCAGCTGCTTTGACGACAGACGGTGTGATCATGTTTAGAGCGCCGAGTTCGTCGTCTGCGCCGTAGAGGCCCCATGCGTTTCCTGGAGGGCCATTCTTGTCGAGTGGAAGATCCTGAAATGGAGGGCGAGAGCGTGGTGACATGTCAGATTTTTGCTGAGCTGGATTATCTTTGGTGTGTGGTGAACCTGCGGGTCTTCGACCTGGATGTTGTGTTGTCTTTGAAGGAACAAGAGTGCATCATGCCAGACTGGTGACCTGATACTTCGGCTGAATGTACAGCGAGGATTATGTGACGCGTAGTGGGGTAAAGCGCGGGGTAGCTTCCGTAGTCGCTGGCTCGGTAATTGATATGGTTCGGGAATCACGACCGTTGTTCGCATAAACATTCAGCTTCATTACCAGCATGCTGTAGAATACTGGATGTCACGCCCTTCTAAACCAAGCATGCATTATTCATATCTCGTCATGATAAGAGGTAGGTCTCGGGTAGGCGCTGGCGATGCGCTTTGGTATTGTTATACCTACTATGCCACATCAGCGGGATCAAAAATCCGGTCCCATCCCTACACCACTTCCTCTTGAGCTTGTGTTCTTCAAGTGTGCGCCACTGCCTTTAAAAAGACTTTGCCAAATAAAGGCCTCGCTTAACAATAGCTCAATGTCCTTCTCTGTCCACTGTCGCGTTGGTAACGATTGTAGGAACATCATCGTCTCTTGGAAATCCATCTTTCGCAGTTGATCGGACCATTTGACGAGAAACGCGGCGCAGACATAAAGGTGAAAGGACGAAAAACCATCTTCTTCGGCCTATAAATAGTCAGTGATGCGCTCCAAAAGAGTGGCTACGTGACTTACCAAGTACGTGTCCCACATCCTTATCGTGTTCTTGACAGATATCTCGCGCATCAGGAGACAGTTCATCCATCGAAAGCTGAACTGTATGAACTCAACACCCTCATTCTGCAGATGTCTCGCTAACTGGTCGTCGATACGCGTAGTAAGATCTCTTAGACTTGCCACTTGTCTTTGGATACCTGGTTGATGTGCGATGTAGTTATCTTGAATCCCGTCAAGAAGCTTGGTTAGACACCAAAAGGAATCTGCCTCGACTGCGTCCAAAACTTGTTTTGGTAGCTGGCCAGGATCCATACCGAATTCAATATCGGGATCTGAGATATAGGCACCAAGGAAGACCTGCCAGAATGGGGTGACCAGGTCGTTGATGCCCTGTACATAGCCCGAGGCAGGATGCCGTATCGCCCACACGTATAGTATCCGCTCAAGGGATCGTTGAGTCGCTTCGTAGCTGTAGAGCTCAAGATGTGGATTTGTCCGAGGCACGTCAATGCTGATTTGATGCCATATAGCTTCGTCCAAGCCACGTCCCCGCCCACGATTCGTCGAAGGATAGGCTGCACCGCCTGCCATCCCGGAGGCGACGGCGCTAGCACTGCCAGATGTACCTCGTTCGAAAGCCTGCCGCACCCCCTCCAAGTATTCTTTCCGCTTGCGCTCCAGTGTTGCGACTCTCCTCTCACTGCTAGTCGGTAGGTAGCCCAACAAGATCTGCCATGTCATGGCGCGCACTTCGGACGGAACACCTGACCATGCCGAGTCTCGCAGGTCTGACAATGATATGGTGCTCGCTTGCAATATCCTCTTGAACTTGTTGATTCTTGTTATCCGTGCGGAGTGCTCCTCGACCTGTTTAGCTGACGCGTTTGGGGGTGGGGTAGCATGTGAGATAAGATGTAGCGAGTTTGCGGGGTCTCGAAGTATCTCTTGATACTGTGGCCGTAGGATCTTGCCTTCGATCTTCTTCGCGGTTGGGTAGTTGGGTATACCTCGCTCCTCTGCAATGTCACCACTGTCTATACCGCGCCACGCTGTTGAGCCCAGGCTTTCTCTACTAACATGTCCGGTTGTTTCTTTTGCCTTGGATGGTTGTTTCCGCCGACCCTTCCTCCGCATGTTTGCGATGCTCGGTAGCCCGAACTCGTCCTCGTCATCCTCAAACATGTTGTCGGGATCGTCTTCGTCGCCATCGTTCCAATCTTGGTGGGTATCATTGAGGAAGTAGCTGTACGTTGCTCGTGCGGGACGGGGTGACACGGTCTTACTGGACCGGCTCGGTGCAGCGCTTGACTCGCGACTGTGGGTGGTCGATGGCGGGGTTCGGGGTCGCGAGTTCGATCCAGAGACGCTCCTTTTAGCAATTAGTCGTATTCATAATGACAGCACTTGAAGCAACATACAATGAACTGAAGTTGTGTATGTCGGCATGCGAATAGGATGCGCCGATGACCTTCTTGTTTTGCGGTGAGCTAGCGGAGTTGGATGTTGTGCGCCAGAATGGAGAGGCCGAGCTGCGCATGAGATATCAGTACCCGAAACCCATATGCGACGGGACTGTAGTAACGTACGAGGACCGGTCTGTATGCAGGGAAGCGATATGTTAGCTACCCCGGATACTATGACGCTCTTTGTGGTTTGGAAGGACACGAACCGACCTGGACCATTTCCTGGCAGATTGTTAGCAAACAAGGAATTGCGCACAAGATTGGGGGGACAAACCTGCTGCTGCTTCTTAGAGGCCATTTCTGAACAAGTGAACGCTTGTCCTGTGTCTCGAGGCGGCCCCGCTATGAACCCAAGCTTCAGATGGCTCTACCGGGCAAGCACGAAGAAACTCGTTTCCTTTAGGTCGTACCTGACACCTTCCTAGGCGCCAAAGGTGTTCGTTCTCTTTCGAAGTGATATACTTCCAAGAATATCGCTATTGTCTCCAGTACACATATGGCTGGTATGTCGTAGGGCTCGTGCATGTATCCGTCGCGCCTGCCACGCCAAGCCCGATGCTAGCGCGCCTGCCCATTGCTCTGCTCTCATCTCCTCACTCAAGCGTCAGGCTCTTCCTTCTGTCACCTCCCTTCCTTCCATTCAACCCGACGATCGCGCCTGACTAACCGCGACCTCACTTTCGCGCGCTCATACGTCTTTCTCTTTTGCACGTTTTCTCTAACAAGCTCTTCTCTAACACTCCAACATGGCCGACGAAAACTACGAGGACGACATCTTTGATGATCTGTACGTGCTCTCAGCGCGACTAAAGAATGATCGCAGTTTGCGACAATCTACTAACAACGCATTAGCTACGATGACGAGCCCACGTCCAAGCCCGCGGCAGCGGCAGCGGCACCTGCCCCAGCCCCCAAGACGGAACCCGAACCTACCCAAGCCGAGCCCGTGAGCGCGCCGCCTCAAGATTCTACACATGACAATGGTCATAATGCTGCATCTTCTTGGCCAGCTCAAGCTGGGGGCGAACAGGACTCGCACATGGACCAGTCCGGCTACAATGCTGGGGGTGACCAGTCGTACGACAATGCGCCCGTAGATGATGACAACTATGGCCCAATCAACGTGAAAGAAGATGGGTAAGTCGTGCAGTGTCCAGTTTGATCATGATCTTCCAGAGGCGCATCACAAGGTATAAGAACATGTATATCGCATGTTATAGTTGAAGACAAGAGCACGTCGCTGCCAGGACCATCGCCATCAACGGCCGCATAGGATATCGTGCTAGAGCGTTCGACAACATGAGAGAGGCGAACTATTCATGGAATACATTGCGAGCACAATCAGAGGACAAGCTCTGCACACTTCAGTCTGTCGCGCATTTCAAAGCACCAGGGGCCATGGTTGGCACAGAGTCTGGGATAAAAGCCTAGGAGCTAGACACCTTGCGAAAGATTGTGGTCCATGTCGTCCACTGGTGAGGCGCTCAAAGCATGGCGAAGTGGGCCACCAGTTTTGGTTGTTGGAAGAAGCTGGAAAATAAAAGTCAGTCGCTCAGCGATGCTCAGAGCAACCATCAACGCGCCTTACGCAGGGACTATCGCGGCTTGCCCAACTTTGGCAGCGCCTCATGTCGATATAAACCTAGGTACTTGATAGCGCGTACCAGCAACGCAAGCAAAGGATAGCTACCGAGCTGTGAGATAGTCTGAGACTTCTACACTCGAATTCATAGCAGAACACAGACGTTTCATCCGAATCAAACTGTGCCTTTGCAAGGGCTACTTTTGCACCTCGAAACTTGGACTTGAGTACGTGGAGTGCATTCTTGGTCGATATGATTGGTGCACGCCACGAAGTCGACATGTCCTGAGTAGGATGCGGCGCAGGAGTTGGGTTCGCTTAGCCATCCGTCTGCGACCGCATACGGTCCTCGAGCGAGCGACGCCTTGCTGCAAAGAAAGGAGCCTTACGATATCAACGCATATGTTCTCAGCTCAGTTTCCAATCATCCACGATAGAACACGAATTGCGTCCTCTACATTACTGCGACTGGCAAAACTACTCCGGACGCCTCACCAATCGATTAGTTGTCAAATGTGCAGCACGACCAATTTGACGAACTCGGCTACATGGACCTCGTTACGATAAAAACCTCTTGGGATTGTGTTCTGCTATATCCATTTCTAAGGATGATGGCTGAAGGTGCGATAGAGGGATCATGGGCGTTGAGCCTATATTTCCAGCTCATCATATTTCGACAAGGGTGTTTTCGACAACAACACCGCTACCAGCCTCTACGCGGAGGCACTTCTAACTGAACAGCTACGGATACCATATGATGCGCCTCGTTTTTCTCTTTTGAGTTTACTGATAGTGTCGCTACTTATGATTGTTTTACTGACTTCAGCCATAGCAAGATGTTCATCGGCGGACTGAACTGGGAGACTACAGAAGGTATGTAAATATGTCTTGGTCCACTCAATTACATATAAAACGCACAACCTTGCTAACCCTTTGCAACAGACTCCCTCAAGGGCTACTTCTCGCAGTTCGGTGAAGTTAGTGAATGTACCGTCATGCGTGATGCTGCTACTGGACGTTCTCGAGGATTCGGCTTCCTCACGTTCAAGGACCCCAAGTGCGTCAACATTGTCATGGTCAAGGAGCATTACCTTGATGGCAAGATTGTACGTCTATACCCGCTCAAATGCGAAGCACTGACTAACATTGTTCAGATCGATCCGAAGCGTGCGATTCCTCGTGAAGAGCAGGAAAGAACGAGTAAGATCTTTGTCGGTGGCGTCAGCCAAGAAGCCACTGAGGAAGACTTTACAAACTTCTTCAAGCAGTTTGGTCGCGTCGTCGATGCCACACTTATGATGGACAAGGAGACTGGCCGACCCCGAGGTTTCGGCTTCGTTACTTTCGATGGTGATGCAGCCGTAGACGCTACTCTACGCGGTCCCCTACAAATTCTCGGCAAGCAGATTGAAGTCAAGCGTGCTCAACCTCGTGGTAACATGCGTGATGATGATGGAGGCGACGGCAACAAGAAGTTCGGCCGCGGGAACAAGTTCAACAAATTCAACGACAACGGTAACGGTGGCCAAGGTGGCGGCAACAATTATGACAATAACGGTGGAAACATGCAAGGCCAAGGTGGCAACAGCGCCATGTCCCCTGCCATGATGGCTCAGTACTGGCAGCGAATGCAACAGTACTTCCAGTCCATGCAGCAAACCCTCGCTCAGCAACAAGCCGGTGGTGGTATGCCCGGTAACCCCATGGCTGCCATGGGTGGTATGAACCCGATGCAAATGCAGCAGATGCAACAGCAGATGATGAACCAAGGTATGAACCGCGGCAATGGCTCTCCGAACCCCCAGATGATGGGTGGTCCAGGTGGAATGAACCCAATGCAGATGCAGCAAATGCAACAGATGCAGATGGCACAGATGCAAGGTGGTGGAGGCCCAGGAGGTCAAGGTGGTCCGGGTATGATGAATCCTCAAGGTGGCCAGAGTGCCGGTGGTCCACGCCCAGCTTACACCGCTCAAGATCAACTCGCTTTCGAACAGCAAAAATACGAACAACAGCAGGCACGCCGCCAGCAGCAACTCTCCGGCCCCGCCGGCTTCGGTAACGCTCAGGGAGGACCTCAGAGCTGGGATGGTATGTACGACGACGCGCCCCAGCCAAACATCCCCTCTGGTCCTGGAGGCGGTCGCGGCGGCTTTAGGAACAACCGTTCTCGCCAGGGCTCTAGCCAACCCCCTGCTGGTGGTGGTCAAGCCCCCATCAACGCCCCCACTGGCCCTAAGAACGCTGGTGTCCGAGGCGCGAACTACCGTGGTGGAGGTCACCGTGGTGGTGGTGGTTTCAGGCACCAGCCCTATGGTGGTCGTGGCGGTTAGATGTGGATCTAAGGGTTTGCTAGAGAGAGTGCCCAGAAAAGAGTTGGAATTATACTAAACAACCGGCTTGCTCATCTTAGGCTGAGCTAGGTTTGTACTTGGCGGAATAATCGAAGGTGTGATATGCATGGCCAAGATCGTGTTTAGGCACTTGCTCTTTTTTCCCTGTTTCGGTTTGAGATGGAGGAGAAAGCACATGATTTTCGGACTTACAGCATGAATAGGATGGAGCTTTAATTCTTTATGTATACTAGCATTCTTCAAAAAGTCCATTCCGGCGTTTTGGACCTTTTGAACCTTGTCATCTCCTTGATAATTATAGAGTGTGACGACCGCATGCAATCACCTTCTGTGAGACAAACATGGTCCCTATATGTGGAAATGGTCTGATAGTTCTAGAAAAAGGTTGTTCTGAATGCCCTGGTGACAGAGCGGGACTTTTATACCTGGACCCTGATCACGAAAGAAGCTAGCCAGAGATGGCAATGCAGGGAGATTTATTGCCCGCGAGTTGCACCTGGTGTCAAAAAGTGCCCTAAGTTCTCGTTTGCAAACTTCGATACATATCTTAAGCTTCAAAGTTGATATTCGGAGCAGACACTCTTCAAAAAGTGCCAAGCATCTTCCAGTTTGGCAGTCGAGAATCAGACAGTGAGGACAGGTTTCATAGGGTAGTAATTCATTACTTTGCGACGTAGTCGTCATTAGTCTAACGTTCAAAAGAGCAATAGCTCAATCCTCAATCCCATCCACGCTATGATATTTAACAATAACCCAAACCAACGCTATGCAACTAAAATCCAAAAAGCAGTCGTAGCCATATCCAAACATTAAGGTACTCAAGTCTTCTGTCTTTGCTTCCCTTGTTTTGATAACTCCATTTCCAGGTCATGCCTGGCCAAGGTGCAGCCCAGAGCTTGATCGAGACTTTGAAACCAACATATCCTTTCGTAAAACATTTCCTAACACATGTACTCATCGCGACGATACCAACGCCTAGTATGTAGAACGCTGGACCGAAGTCCATCATATCCCATAAGTCGGTCCAGCGCGCCTAGAGGCTGAGACATCCAGGGATGTGAACCAGGACGATGACCCATGGTAATATGGACGAGACCATAAGCTTCCATGATGCGCCTTGTGCAGGCGCTGCGGGGACTCCGGTCGCAGCATTGTTCTCCAATTCGCTGATAGTCGGCGCTGGTGTTTTGCTAGGGTATATCGTACGGATAGTGGTAAAGCCGCGATCGTCATATCCAGTCACTGTCTTAGGCCCATTGTCGGAGGAACCCGTAGGTAAAGCTTGCGGCGATGAGGTATAGGAACCGAGAGGGGACATCTACAGAAGATTGTTAGCATTTTGTTATCGGGATAAGATAGGGGGTCGCAAAAGGCTTACTGACAGTGGCTGAGCTGGGTGGAACAACCTTTCCGGAATCCGAAACGGTCCACCCGCTCGGGAGCCCGGGGTAGTTTGCAAACGTTGGTTGCGGAGTGGGAGTAGCCGACGGGTCGGGAATCCAGGGGTAAACGCTGGGGCGAACGTAATCGGAGGTCTGATGAGGTGTAAAGGGCAGGGGCTGTCCGGTAGCAGTCGCAGTGATGGCCGGTGCGTCGGCAACAGGAGCGTTACCACCAGAGAAGATGGTACCTCCGACAGACTTGATAGATCCCGAAGTGCCAGTTTGGTCGCCATAGACGTATTGAGTACCGGTAGAGTAGTCCTGAACCTTGAGAGACTTGACCTTCATGCTGAAGGGGCCTTGGGAGTAGTCGGTGGGACCGCGAGCCCAAGAGATGGTACCTGCGGGGTTGGCTGAATCACCACCGCTCCATGCGCCGAACTTGATCTGCATAGGTGTCTGAGGGTATTGGTTGTTGGCGTTCGCAGGCTCTAGCGTACGGACCGTGGTACCATCAATCTGCCAGACAATCTGTTCTGGGGTCCATTCGATGGTGTATTTCTTGAAGCCTGACTGACTGCCCGGATCAGAGTGGAAAGCACCACGGTTGTAATCTGTTGTCTGTCCCTTGCCAAAGTAGTTGGATTGTACTTCATCGGGGTCTGCACCAAGCCATTCCCAGTCGATCTCATCTAGCGTGTCGGATTGCAGCACGAAACTGCTGACAATACCCGCGCCCGGTGCGGCTTGAACTTCAATGTCGACCTTTCCGAACATGATGTACCACAGCGAAGTAAGCTGGGGTGCGTCTCCGGACTGTCTGATGGTGAAAGACACGCCGTCGTTACCGTATGTAGGGTTGCCTTGTGCTGTGAAACTCTCCGACTCGGACGAGAAGTCAATGTTGACGGTTTTGCCGAGGGCGGAGTCCGGGGGACAGTCACTTCGTAGAGTTGGGTTGCAGTTGGACCATGTCTGGGCGTTGGAGCGAGCGAAGAGGGCGACGGAGGCCAGAACAGTGAGTGCTCGCATCGTGGAGCGCATCTTGGTGGTGATGTGACAACGAAGATGGCAGATAGCGAGCGTTGCCGACGGGATGCGTCGGGGTTATGGTGTAGTGATGCGATGTAATGCGATGTAATGCTCTAAGTGTGCTGTGGTATCAAACGAGTACTAAAGAGTAGCACGTGTGAATGTCGTGGTGATTAGTTTGGTTGGTTGATTACCTGCTCAGCACTTGAGAGGTTATGGGTAAGATGCAGGTGCAGCGGCCCGGCCAGCATTGTACTTTTGTAGTGTACCAGCCATCTCTAAGCAATGACCTACATGATGAGGTGTCAAGCAAGCTAACAGAGCGGGTCAGACTCTCTCGCGATCGTTAATGGTGGATTTGAACGAGGTTGGCGAGGCGACAATGCTTCCCAACCTCCCAGCCACCCAGCCACCACAAAGCTCGAGCCACGTCAGGCCCGAGCAAGAACAAATCTTGGGTATGACGCAACCCAATTTCTTTCTTCTCAACAACTTTGGTCGTCGTGTAGACACTTTCCAAGAACTGCGCAGTAGGTAAGATACCTTGTAGGGAACACGAGGGCATCACGGACTTCCCCGCGTGTGGCGCCGAGTCATGTGGCGTTGGGCAAAATGTGGCGCATGCATCCAGCATGCATCTGTACCTATCTTTGGACCCAACGCGGCCTCCACATACAGCTGCAGTACGATCCGCCTCTAGTTACCAATAGTACTCGTAGCGGAACTAGACCCTGCATACGATCCTTCCGATAAAATCGCCTCAGACTTTGTCCCCCTCTAGACTAGGTATTCTGAGTCACGCGTGCGCAAAGAATTCATCAGTTATTAGGTCTCACCACCTCACCAAGTATCTCTAATAATGTCTCTAACCAACGCCACGCCGCTCCAAGTCGCTCAGGCGGCAAGACTCGGGTCCCGGAAACTCGCCGTCTTGTCTACCGAGGAACGGAATGCCGCATTGATAGCTATCCATGCCGCACTAGCAACTGGAAAAGAGGAGGTTCTAGCGGCCAATGCGCAGGATCTGGAAGCTGCGAACAAGGCTGCAGCAGGAGGCACGCTAAGTGCAAGTCTAGTCAAGAGACTGGATCTGGGGAAGCCGGGGAAATATGAGGATATGCTGCAGGGAATATTGGACGTGAAGGATCTGGAAGACCCAATCAACAAGACCACCGCGAAAACCCTCCTAGACGATGACCTGGTACTGTCAAGGATAACATGTCCTATTGGCGTGCTTCTCATCATCTTTGAAGCTCGGCCTGAAGTCATCGCCAACATCTCTGCGCTTGCCATCAAGTCCGGAAATGCAGCTATCCTCAAGGGTGGCCGTGAGTCTAGTAACAGTTTTGCGGCTATTGCATCCATCATCTCCAAAGCTCTTCCATCAACAGCAGTCCCATCCGACTGTCTGCAACTAGTCCAAACACACGATGTCATTGCCGACCTACTAAAGCAAGACACATACATCGATCTTTGCATTCCTCGTGGTGGTAACAAGCTGGTTCGCTACGTCAAAGACACCACCACCATTCCTGTTCTCGGCCACGCAGACGGAATATGTTCAGCTTACCTCTGCGCTGACTACCCCGCTGAGAAAGCCGCCAAGATCGTCTTAGACGCAAAGGCAAGCTACCCGGCCGGGTGCAACGCCCTTGAACAACTCATCGTTGAGGAAGCAGCCCTCAGCTCCACCCTTCCCACTGTCGCTGAGGCGCTGCTACAAAAGGGAGTGTCGCTGCGCTGCGATCCCACCTCTCTGCTCGCACTCAAAGGCAAATTAGACCCGCACTCCGCAACACTGCTCCAGGAAGCCGGACCAGAGGACTACGACACTGAGTTCTTAGATTACATACTCGCGATCAAAACGGTGACCAACGTCGATGAAGCCATAAACCACATCAACGCACACGGCTCTCATCACACAGATGCTATCCTGACGACCTCAGAAGCCACAGCAAAGACCTTCCTCGCTGCCGTCGACTCATCTTCTGTTTACTGGAACACCAGTACACGCATGGCCGACGGACAGCGATATGGCTTTGGTACTGAAGTCGGCATCTCGACGAACAAGATCCATTCTAGAGGACCTGTAGGACTGGAGGGCTTGACAATCTACAAATGGGTCATTGTTGGTGACGCACAAGTCAGCGCAGACTATGGCGCAGGGGGTAAGCAATGGAAGCACCAGCGACTCCCTGTAGGCGATGAAGAAAGCATAGCTAGGGATGACGAGGAGAGGGAGGTGTTGAGGAAGTTTAGGGCAAGCAAGGCTTAGTCTAGACTTCGTGTGTAGAAGAAAAGGCATACTTCATGACCTACATACAAACTAGCCCACACGCACAACAACTCTCGGCTTCATGCACTTCAAGTCAACATTCAAAAAGCCACGTTACCATCGACCTTCCAACTCGGTATTCGTCTTTTCGCCACATAACCGCGTTTTCCTCCATCTCGCCCTACCTACTCCATGCCACAATACGGTGTACAACATGCTGTCATCTGCAAGATCCTGCAGACCCTGCATTGTCTAGCTACCCTCAACATGTCCTTCCATCTCCGGAGTCTCCGTAATACACCCGTCAATCCAACGCTTGTACGCGTCCCTAAGAACACAGCGGTGACTGTGTAACAAAGAAAGATTAGAGCGGTTGGCAAGCATACAGAATCGGCCCGTTGATTATACATGGGTGGGGGGTACCCACTGTGGTGTGATTGCTACGACTCGAAAACAAGTCTAACAAGATGAGGATGCGACAATCAGTATGCCCGCGGTTATTATCGCTAGTCATGTACAAGTGAAAATGTATTCTCGCGATCGATCGATCGGGGAGGTAGAGGGTGTGTTGAGTATTGAATACATGTTACCAATTGCGGCTGCGATATTCAAACAGTTCACGTACGAGGACAAGATGTGTGAATGTGCAAGTCTAAAAGTATATTTTTGTTCTACATCTATTCAAGATGCGAAGCGATGCACCTATCTCTACCTAGAGTCCGCACTGATGCGCCAACTCCATGTCTTCCCGTCCCTCATAACATAACGTGGTATCCCATAAACATTTCCGAAACTGCACATGCTGAACATCTAATGTGTATGCGCTTACTCAACACCCTTGTTCCTCAGAGCAAGGGGAGTCTGAGCGAAGATCTGGGCACCGTCCTTGAGGCGGCGCTCCTCGTTCTTACGGCCGTTGACAAAGTCGGGGTGGTTGAGGGTCAGCTCAACAGCGCCGTTGACAACGTGGTCGACAGCCTCTACACCCAACATGAATGAGTGGTCCTGGTTACCGACCTCGTATCGCCATGAGCCGAAGCGGCCACGCGACAGAATGTCCTTTTGCTGGAGCGCAGGGAGAAGCTTAGTGAGAACGCCCTCACGCTCGAGCGAGGGTGTGGGGTATCCGTGGTCGAAGCGGCGGTGGTAGGTGGATACGATCTCGTCGTCGGACTTGATCATCTCGGTGTTGATGAGGCCCTGAATGCAGTCCTTGAGCATGTTCTTCTCGTCAACGGGCTTCATGCTGGACTCGGAAACCTCCAACATGATGGACCAGTATGGACCCTCCTTGGGTTCGGTGGAGCTGGGCTTGGAGCCATCTGCGAGCTGCTGAGTGGCAAGCTTGACGTCCTTTTGTGGCTGGTTGTATGGCGAGTAGTTGGAGAAGATGGTGGCGCGGTAGAATGGGCAGTCATCCTCGGGGAAGTAGAGCCAGCACTTGTCGCCAATACGCTCAGGGCGCTCGCCACGGAGACCAACACCAATGACGTGTGTGCTTGAGTAGAAGAGACCCTTGCTGAGGTCGATGAGCTCCTTGTCGCCCATGGCCTCGACGAGCGCGTCAACAGCCATAGTGTTGACGAGCTTCTTGTAGTTGACGACTGTGCCGTCGTTCAAGTGTACCTTGTGGCCGTCGGCGTCGACCTTGTTGACCTTGGCGTGGTCGCCGTATTTTGTCTTGGACTCTGGCAGTGTCTTTGCGACAGCCTTCCAGATACCACCGGTACCGTCTCGTGCGGGGAAGCGGAAGGTAGCGTTGGGACCCCAGTTTCCTGCGGTCTTGTTGTGAATGATGTTGTTGATGACGCCCTTGACGTTGGGAGCAGCGACACGCTCTCCGAGCCATTGGCACTGCATCTTGGTGGTGGGAACAGCCCAGACCTTGAAGTTGTATGGCCTCATGAAGAGGTCGGCAATACCAACACCCATCTGACGCATGATCCATTCGTCAAAGTCCTTGGGCTTGGTGTTTGCCACGCGAGCCTCAAGTGCGGCGTCGATCAAGCCGTCAACACACTTGGCCTGGTCGTCCTTGTCCAGCATGGACAGGTTGTTCTGGAATGGGTAGGGGACCCATTGGCGCTTGCAGCGGACGTAGGAGACACGCTCGTGGGTGAACCAGTCGTCGTCGTTGGGAAGGGCCTCATCGATGCAATCGTCGAAGTACTTGTAGTGGGAGAAGATGACATGGCCACCGACGTCGTAGAGCTGGGGCAGTGTTAGACAATGGCAGTCAATTGGCAGTGGAGATACTCACGAAGCCCTCTGGAGTGGTGTCGGTCGAAGCTAGACCACCAGGTGTCTCGTTGGAGTCGACAATCAGCCATGAGGGGCCGTCCTGCGGTTGTTAGCACTTGCCCCGCCACTTGCAGGAGGTGTCTGTTGGACGTACAATCTGGTGCAGGCGCTTTGCTGCTCCGAGACCGGTCGGACCAGCACCGATAACGAGCACATCGACAGAACTGTGGCATTGTCAGGGCGTGCTCCCGAAGGATGCAAGGTGGGCAGGCGGTGAACATACATTTCTTCCTTGGCGGATCCCATCTTGCCTTGTAGTATTTCCTGAAAACTCGGAACTCGCTTCAAAGTCTGGCGGGCGTAGTTCAGCATGTACTCGGTGCGCGAGCAGTGCAACAGTAGTTATAGAGGAATGTGGAGCAGAGGCCAAACTCTTGGGGCGTGGTGGAGGAATATAGCTGGCGATAAACTAAGCACGCCAAGGGCGATACTGCTTTAAGCGGGTCCAGGGTACTGTACAGCTGGGGCCAGCCGCCGAAGGACTCGCCTGCTCGGCTGGGGGAGAGCTTGGAGCGCTTGTACAGGCCACGGCCAGAAAAGGGGCAAGCCGCCACGGGGACCGTCGATCTGGCAGAACATGGCTGCTCATGGGCATCTTCATTGGCCGCTGTCTTCTGCGTATCATGACAGCCTCCCTTTTCACACCCCATATGTGCAACACGTTCATGGCTTCGAGGACCCGTTGTCGTTGCGCGCTGTGTCACCGTGTTCCACTGCACGTTCCCGCGGGTGGAGCCTCAATCTGGCTTGTTGCAACACCGTAGTGAAGCTTGACCGACTCTATCTCTGGGGGACTACAGCTTCAGATCAACGACGCATCGACTTGGTGTCGTGCTAGTGCGACCATGCAATCAAGCCTTGTGTGCGAAAGTACCTCTGTACGGCAGCGACAGCAGCATGCATTACCCCTATTGTGCGCCTCACCCTGCTACTTCAGCGACACGGCGTGGCTCCTGCAATGTAAACAATTTGCGCGTGGCAGCAGTATGGGTGCTGCGATGTGCATGAAGCTGTCACCTTTCCAGAGACATGTGGGACCGGTCGCTTCGGCCGCTCTCTGCAGGGAGAACTGTACGCGTACACACCTACACAAGCAATTGCTAAAAGGCGGCTCAAAATTTCGGCGCCATGGCTGGGGGAGGCTCGCAGCAGTCGTCGATTGCGCGTCCATCGAGGGCTCCACAGCAGATCAGTTTCACCTCATCGAGCATTGCAAAATCCCGCGCGGCCCTGGCAAATCTTCATCTTGCCTCATATCAGCTCTAGTACATAGTTGGCCGTTGCCCAGTGATAGCGCTCCTAAACCAGAACCCCCCCTGTGCGCCGGCTCTAGAAGGTCGTCAGGTTGATTTCCGCTCCGCCCCTCCCTTCCCTAGCGCCTCGAGGTATTATTACCGTCACTTTTACAAGTGCTCCCAACACTTCTGTCGCTCTTTATCTCCTCATTGCCTCTTGCCTCGAGTGCACCAAGTCACCTCGACCGTGTTCGTGTTGCCTGTGCCACGCTTGTCCTTGGACGCGCAAGACATCATCAGTCAGCAGCGCTAGCCCACTACCACTGCTACTGCAACTGCAACCACGCTTTCTCCAGCGCCGCACCTCCTTTGACCTTCACCAACACCTCTACCGTCCCTCGTTAGCCACCACCCGCAGCCATGTCAGACGAGAAGATGAGATCCTCTGTAGAGGCGTCGCGCGACACAGCCCTGCCTGTGCTCCCGACTGTCAACCCAGAGGCGCAGAAGCCCCAGCCCGAGGCGCCATCTTTCCATCCTGCAGTATACATTGCGTAGGTCAGCTCAATCCCAATATGCACGACACGACGTACTGACAATGCTGCAGAACATGGATCACTCTCAGTTCCAGCACAATCGTCTTCAACAAGTACATCCTAGATACAGCCAAGTTCCGTACGTGTACTCTACTGCTCCGCCGCAACGCCGCATTCTAACGCCAGCACCAGACTTTCCCATTTTCCTGACAACATGGCATTTGGTATTTGCGACCGTCATGACCCAGATCCTCGCCCGCTTCACCACCGTCCTCGACTCGAGGAAAAAGGTGCCCATGACCGGACGCGTATACCTGCGAGCCATCGTTCCCATCGGTATCTTCTTCAGTATGAGCTTGATCTGCGGTAACCAGGCATACCTCTACCTGAGTGTGGCCTTTATCCAAATGCTCAAGGTACGTCAAGACCGGAGATGAACAATGTGGCAGCTACTGACCTCTGCAGGCTACTATGCCCGTCGCCGTCCTTCTCACCACCTGGGGTCTCGGAGTTGCGCCTGTCAACCTGAAGACGCTCGGAAATGTGTCCTTCATCGTTATTGGTGTCGTCATTGCCTCGATGGGAGAGATCCAATTCGTCATGATCGGTTTCCTCTTCCAGTGCGCTGGTATCGTTTTCGAGGCTGTCCGTCTGGTCATGGTTCAGCGCCTGCTCAGCGGTGCCGATTTCAAGATGGACCCGCTCGTCTCCCTCTACTACTACGCCCCTGCTTGCGCTGTCATCAACGGATTCATCTTGCTCTTCACCGAGCTTCCCCAGATGACCATGGCTGATGTGGACCGTGTCGGTCTTATGACTCTGCTGGCCAACGCATCTGTTGCTTTCCTGCTCAACGTCTCGGTCGTTTTCTTGGTATGTTGCACATTGTCCATTTGCCATGCATCTACTTACATGTTTCCAGATTGGCAAGACCTCCTCGCTCGTCCTTACCCTCTCCGGTGTACTCAAGGACATTCTCCTCGTCTTTGCCTCCATGTTCCTCTTCAAGGACCCCGTCACCCCTCTCCAGGCTTTCGGTTACGCTATTGCGCTTGGTGGTCTTGTGTACTACAAGCTCGGCGGAGAGAAGTTGAAGGAGTACCTCGGCCAGGGCAGCATGAAGTGGCAGGAGTTTGGCCACACCAGGCCCGTTCTCCGCAAGTTGATGGTCTTCGCCGCTGTTGTCATCGGCATGTTCCTCGTTCTTGGCTCTCTCGGACCCCGTTACGCTCCCGACTCGACCAACCAGGTCTACAACGGTATCGGCAAGCTCATCGGCGACAAGGCTGTATAAGAACTCGGCCTTCCACGACGAGTCGATGCCAGTTTCTAGCCCAGAGCATACGCACTCGCAGTACGCTCGGCTGCCCTTGATTTCCTTCCCCCTTGTTGTTTTATCTTTAGCTTGGAGCGGATTTGGAGTGTACGGTGACCGGTGTTTATACGCATAGACGAGCAGGAACTTCTCATGCTGACGGAGCCTTCTTTGAGACTTTTTGTGGTTCGGTACGCGACAGTGGTGTCTACCGCATGTCAGGGAGCAATGACAGGGAATGATTAAGTAACACGTTTTTGACACATAGATCTTGCAGGCATTCACAGAAACTGCGAGCGAAAGTAAACACTTCTAGCTACATAATGGTAATGCTTGCGAGCAGCCTCTTCAACTGTGTCTTGTTGTGTCGTGGTGTTGTATCTGATGTGTGTGTGGCTTTGAAGACCAACGGGGGTCCCCAGCTTGAAACAGGTGTCATCTGTTGAGATACGAGCATGCAATAATGGAAACACGAAGATGCACCACAAATATCACATGCGATGTTCTAAATATTGTAGACTAAGCGGCATGCATGCTGGGCCACTTCGCTCCTGCCGGGTGGAGTTTTCGAGTTCTCGCTTCGCACGGGCCACACCACGCCAAGGAGCTCTTTCCTGCCAAATTCGAGTTCACGAACTTCGCTCTCTCCCTCAGTCGTTACTAACCCACAGCACAACACGCTCAAAATCAGTCAAGATGGGAATCGACCTCGACCGCCACCATGTTCGAGACGGGCACCGCAGTATGTGATCCCCCGTCGAGTCGGCGCAGCAATGCGCTGGCGACAGCTGTCTTTTAGACGCAACATGAAGCCTTCGAGAGAAGAGAGATTGACGAGTATACAGAGGTCCCTAAGTCCACCAACCCCTACGTCAGGCTGTTGGTGCGCCTGTACAAGTTCCTGGCTCGTAAGTACTCCAACTGAAAATGCGCACGTTGTTTGTGCTAACAGCGGACAGGCCGTACCGATGCCAACTTCAACAAGACCGTTCTGCGACGCCTCATGATGTCGAAGACCAACCGTCCCGTAAGACGATCGATCGCACGAAGCCTGCAGAACAGTACCACTAACACTCCGTAGCCGGTCTCCGTCTCCAAGATCGTCGCCAACGCTGCCAACAAGCACTCCGCCAAGGAGCACGAGGGCAAGACCGTTGTTGTCGTACGTCAAGCGAAGAAACCTACAACGAAGAACAATGGCTAACATACGGTCAGGTCGGTACCGTCACTGACGACAACCGCATGCTCGAGGTCCCCAAGCTCTCCGTTGCGGCTCTCCGCTTCACCGCCTCTGCCCGCGCCCGCATCGAGAAGGCCGGTGGTGAGTGCCTCACCATCGACGAGGTCGCTACCCGCTTCCCCACTGGATCCAACACCCTCCTCCTCCGTGGACCCAAGAACGCCCGTGAGGCCTTCAAGCACTTCGGCTTCGGTCCCCACTCTCACAAGAAGCCTTACGTCGAGAGCAAGGGTCGCAAGTTCGAGCGTGCCCGTGGACGCAGAAGGTCGCGTGGTTTCAAGGTTTAAGCGTGTGCTGGAAGCACTCTGGTTTCTCTGGGTTGGCGTGGTCATGGTCATGGGAATTCACTTATGAGGCGCGCGTCATGACTGGCAAGGGCTCTTCGAAAGCCTGCAAAAAGATACTCAATGCTCAACATGAAATGAAAGCATACAGATGGGCTCTTCCGAGCTCATGGTTAAATCATGAACCACATGTCCACATATTGCTCTGGTGAACGTGCACGTCATTTTCGTTCAAAAATACCACTATCATGCGCAATCTCACTTGCAGGACTATTTGTCTGCAACAGGAAATTCTGTATACGACTGCTGGACGACGAAGTTTTTCGCGTGCTAATTTTTCTGCGGCTCCCCCACATCCAACCAACCATCGCGCTAACCACTCTCACCCACGTAATACCCCAACTAGTCACTGCAGCACTTGAACGACTTGACTTCAACACCAACACTAACAAGATGGCCGACAATCGAAAAGTAGGCGTACTGGGCGGTGGCCAATTGGGCCGCATGCTGATCGAAGCCGCAAATCGGTTAAACATACAAGTCAATGTCCTGGATGTCGCGGGATCGCCAGCAAAGCAGATATCAACGCATGACGGCCACATTGAGGGATCTTTCAAAGATGCAGCGGCTGTCAAGAAACTCGCTGAATCATCCGATGTCGTTACTGTCGAGATTGAGCACGTGGATACCCATATGCTAGAAGAGGTATCTGGACAAGTCGTTGTTGAACCTAGCTGGAAAACACTGCGGACCATCAAGGACAAATACGCACAGAAGCAGTACCTGAAAGAGCATGGAGTTGACGTTGCGGACAGCATCGATCTGGAGGGGAAAGGTGTTGCGGGGTTGAAAGAGGTGGGTGCATCATATGGTTATCCCTTCATGCTCAAGAGTAAGACGGAGGCGTACGACGGCAAGGGAAACTTTGTGGTGAAGACTGAGGCGGATGTTGACGCTGCATTCGAGGCCCTAGGAAAGAGGCCACTATATGCCGAACGATGGGCAGACTTCAGGATGGAACTCGCAGTCATGGTTGTCAAGACGAAGGACGGCGTACTCACATTCCCTACAGTTGAGACTGTACACGAAGATAGCATTTGCAAGCTTACATATGCGCCACCACGAAACGTAGCAGAGGAGGCCGCACAAAGAGCCCAAGAACTTGCCAAGAAGGCTATCGGTGCTTTCGAAGGAAAGGGAGTCTTCGGCGTCGAGATGTTCCTGCTCAAAGACGACAGCCTACTCATCAACGAGATCGCACCCCGTCCGCACAACTCAGGCCATTACACCATTGAAGCCTGCCCCATCTCTCAGTACGATGCGCACTTGCGAGCTATTCTTGATCTGCCCATCTCCCAGTCCAGTCTCCGCCTCCGCGAACCCTCAATCATGCTTAACATCCTCGGCGGCAAGACTCCAGACTCCCATGTTCAGGTCGCAAAGAAAGCTCTTGAGTCACCAAATGCATCGATTCATCTCTATGGTAAAGGCGATGCACGTCCCGGACGTAAGATGGGTCACATCACCATCACAGCGCCCACACTCGTAGCCGCAGAACGCGAGATCCAGCCACTCGTTGACTTCGTCGACAACCAAAAAGGCAAGAATGTCGAATCGCGCAGTTCTGAAAGCTCCAAAGAAGATCCGCTCGTTGCTGTTATCATGGGCTCAGATTCTGACCTCCCTGTCCTCCGCGCCGGTCTGGAGATCCTCACCAAGCTGCAAATTCCCTTCACAACACGCATCACCAGCGCCCACCGAACACCCGACTGGCTACGAGAGTTTTCCAAGACCGCTTCTCAGACCTCTCTGAAAGTGATCATCGGCGCAGCGGGCGGTGCAGCCCATCTGCCTGGTATGTGTGCGTCGTGGACTACACTTCCAGTCATTGGACTTCCTGTCAAGGCGAGTGTGATGGATGGCTGGGACAGTCTTGTCAGCATGACCCAGATGCCGCGCGGTGAGCCTGTTGCTACGGTCGGTATCAACAACTCGACCAATGCTGCGCTGCTTGCTGTTCGTATCCTTGGTGCTGAGGACAAGACGATCCGCGAGAGGCTGAGGGTCTGGATGGAGGGTAACGAGAATGAGGTTATGCGCAAGGACAAGGCCCTGCTAGAGGATGGCTGGGAGACATACTTGAAGGGTATGGGCAAATAGATGCGGATGGAAGTGTATTGAGTATATACTTCGTCTTCACGTCTGGTGGGTGCGACACGTAGGTAGTAGAATGCTCTACCCTCGCTTGGAAGAGGTTCAATTTCTTCCACTCGGGTAGTAGGTACAACAAATGTGCGATTTTATGGAAGTGCTTTGAACTCAAGCTCTTCACGCATGATGCTGATCAGCATTGCTGCCCTCCAGAGGCAGACACAGACATCATCAACCCCGATGTCATTTTTGTAAAAGCGTAATATGACTTTGATATGATGGATGAAGCCTAAGGTGGAGCAATAGGAAAGTTTGTATCTACCTCCTACAAGGAAGAAGAACAAGACATGTTGTAGGGTTGTGGTTGTTTTGGAGTCTCGGATCTTACTCTCCCTATGACTACGAAGTGTTTCCCCTAAACTTGTAGCAAACCACAACGCTGAATGTGTTGGGCGTTTCAAAGATTTCTCGTGCCTGCCTTCGAGACACAGTACCTTCATATCTTTCCATCAGGCTTCTCATCTGGGACTTTCCCTTCTTGTACCCCTTGATCAGCATTCTTCCAATAAACGACCATCCCATTCAAGGCGTTTCCATGCTTCTCGAACTCTTTCAAAGCCACCTTCTCCCTACCTTCCGTCCACTTCTTGCCTACCTCGTTACACTCCTCCAACCGTTCCTTCTTCTCCTTTGTTTGCGCGTAAACACTGTAATCATCCAGTATCTCATTACCGACATACAAGACTGGATCTTTAGATTTGAGGAACACTGGTAACAGAAGAAACCAATCTACGAAAGGCGAGTAGACGAAGGATTGAGATGTGATGCGGGACTGAAGGCCGGATTCGAGGACTGTAATGGAAAGTAAGGAGAGGAATTCAACGTCGAGAGGTGTGAAGGCTGGGTCTTGGGCGAAGCATCCCAACTTGGTGTCCTTATTGTCGTCTTTGACTATTTTGATATTAGTTGTTCTGCATAGAGATAAAGAAAGGTAGAGTGACAATAACATACCCCTCTTAACTACAGCAACAAACAATACAAGCTGCCACAGACTTCTCCACCGATGTGCCCAGTCCCTACTGAAACTGCCGATGCCTATGCATGCCGCCTCCTCGACTCCCCACCCACTATCTCCACCACTCTTCTCCAGGATTTCTTTAACTTGCTTGGCAAGTAAAGTGTCTTCCCATCGATCTTGAAGAGTGCGAAAGTCCTCGAGAAGCTTCTCAGCCGTCAAACCCTCAACAGTCCGAGTCGGTAAAGATCCAGCATCTATCTCTTTCTTCCCCTTGTCATTGAGCGAAACGCTAGCTAGCCCATGAGTGATCACGGTCCAACCATCATCACTCTGAACCTCCTTCCTCTTCACACGCCCCCTGCCTTTTTTGCTCATTCCTTCTCTTCACTTCTTCGGGCTCCACTCAAAAATCAGTCTTGGCTGGAAAACAAGGCGCATATTCTCGAACCAGAAGAGTAGCAAAATCCGAAATGACGTACAGAAATCACCGATCGTCACGTCGTCGAGTTAAGGTGCGGCTTGCATGGGCGCGTAGAAGCGGTGGCCAAAGTGCTGATGGCAATGACGGGAAGGATGGAAGGGGACCACCTGGGCGCGTAGAAAATCATCGTGAGAGGACAAGGGTCTGGTTTTAGTGGGGAAAGGGAGGCTCGGAACGGGATTTCCGACGCGGAATGGCGAAAAGGGTCCTTGTAGGGCCCGCAAACTATTGCAAAGGCCATCTGGAAAGCGTGCCTGTTGCAAATGGGTCTACGATTTGGCCTCACCTCAAGCCACCCGCTGTTATCTGGATCACGCATGTAGATCAGGCCTCCTGGTGGCGGCTTACAGAAGCAGACATCTTTGGTATGGGCATTAGCAAGCATGACGGCACGTTGCTGACGCTGAGTGAGCGATGAGTGGAACAAAAAACGCTGTAGTTGCGAATAGTATTGGACGTGCAGTTTGTGTGCACCATGCTGCATAGTGAGGTGTTATGTGCGCAAAGAAAGACCGTCGTAGCTGCTAAGCAGCTCGTTCGTCCACCTCCATATGCGCAGACCAAAAACACCGCGTACGCTCCAAGTGGAGATCGTCGCTTCAGAAGAGACTGGATATCTTTCGCGCCTAACGCCATGCCCGTAACAAAATCATATTAACAAATAAATGATATAATCGTGGCTTAGACAACCCATGTTATCCACGAGGCAGCTGCAAGCATTGCCGGTACCGCTATCGATGCGTAACTGTTGACAACCATATTGTGTGGCGCCGGCGATGAAGTTGTCGCATATACGATTTGGAAACCAATGTGCTGGTCTGGCGTTGTTGTGTTGCGGCAGTTGGTCTCGTTGACCTCAGGAACGTCCTCTGGTTCGGCGAAAGTGATGTCGGCACACTGTTGAACTATGTTAGTGACTGTATCATCGTTGTTCACGGACGCTGTTACTCACGTTGTAGAGAGCAGCACCATGTTGCGCAAGCTCGATAACCTGAATAGTCGCATTGTCGCCGACTTGAGGTGTGTAGTTTGCGGGTAATGGTACTTGTGGCAGGCAGAACTGGCCTGGGTATTGTTGGTTCGAAGGTCCTTGAATTTGGAACACTGGCAACATCGTATGCGAGTAGTTCAGAGGCTCATTGCCGTAGCCCATGTTGATGTAGAACATGGCAAGCGAATGGCCAGGGAACCATCCAGGCTGAATCGAGACGGCGCCACCCTTCAACGGCCACTTTGTGCGGTTTTGTGACATTGGCATACCACCACCTGTGAATGTTATTAGCTATTGTCTCATACGCGACATAACCGGGCTGAGCAACGTACATGGGTACATCCATTGCATGCCGTATGGGAATCCATATGTGCCGGTGTCATTGTGGTAGTTGATACCGAGCGACCCATCCGGAATAGATGGGTCGGTGTCGGACTTGGTTCCGTTGGTGTGGATGTTGTTTCCTCTCCATGGTGGGTAGACGATAACGGTATGTGCAGCGGCGAGCGACCAAGTAGCGGCCACGAAAACGAGCTCGGTAAAACGAAACATTGTGGCGGTACGGTTCGGAAAGCAAAGACTCTTGCGAAGCGGGGATCCTTCTCTTTTTCAATGTAGTGACCCGTCAGCTTAAGGGTGCACGATTTGATGGTAGTCGACGCAGAACGGGCAGCGTGCGGTGGCGGGGGGCATCAGCACTTATGGATTACAGGACTTGGCCTCGACTGCCTCGTGCGACCATGCCATTGCTAGCGAAAGAGACGCTTCAGGCGAATGAGCAGTGCAAAACGGGTCCGCCAGCATGGCCAGCCTTTGCATGTCAGCCCTCGAAGCATTGAGTAGGCAGCGAATAGGCACGGAGCTAGCATATTGACTCTACAGGGGCCAGCGACCACTGAGCTTCGCGTATGCACGTATTGTCGGGCGGGAGGGAACGCCTCTAGAGAGGCGGAGCGAATAGCGTCCGAGATGGCCATGCACAGGGCTTCTCTGATTTGCGGAAGCGTGTGATGGCTTTGCAGACCCTCGGCAGTCCGGCCAGGCACCTCTAAGCGCCCAACTACTCCATAATCCACATGCCCATCACAAGCAGCGAGGAAGCCTTCCAGATTGAAGAAAAACCGGCATCCCGCGCGACTCGGCCGTGATAGTGTGACCACGGCGTGATATAGAGTGTCGAGCCGCCACAGCTAGGTATCTCTGTTTGTAAGAGAAAGAAGTGCAAAACGCGAGCAATCGTGGGCACAGTCAGCTTGCCGCCGTTGGCCCCCAACGAACGACGATCAACGACTTTGCCGCAATATAATTCCCAGCCGTCATGTATGCGCATGTTTCTATCCTCATATCGCTGCATGATGGCTGCAGTGCGATAGCTGGGGAAGGGTTGTGTGTTGCCAATGCTGATTGGGCGCTTGTTTCTTCGCCCCTGGTCGCTTGGTTGTGCCCACTGCACCGGGACGAACGAAGGCCTCATATTCGACTATTTGCTTGAACCACGCTCCTTCTGGATCCGCATCGTGCCCAAAGTACCAGTGCACCATTCACGCAGCGCGATGCATCCTCGGAATCGCTGCTAGTGCCTGCCAGGACGGCGCGAGGCACCACATCCATACTCCCCTTGCTGGATGTAGAGAAGGAATATCTTTGCGCGCTGCGGCTAGCAGTGAACAAGCATTGCTTTAGCCAAGCGCCATGAGATTGTAGATCGTGTTGGATGCAGGGTACACGAATTCGTTGATTCTGGTACCCTGGGTAGCGGTTGCAACGGTTGCGCTTGAGGTACAGTAATCACGGTTGATACTGTAGTCGTTGTGGGCGCCTTCTATGAGCACTGAGAGACTATGGCCGCCTTTCTGTAATGGGACTTACGTCCTTCCACATCAATCAAGTCATGCTTTCCGCAATGACAGCGGTATACAGCATTTGCCTGGACTTTTTCGTTCCTCTTGTTACCGACATTACCAACAGCACTGCATCGACATTCTTCGATGACCGCAGCGTCTATCCAACATTGTTACTCTGCTCGGCTCTAACCTCTATCAACACCCCAACACCACAGCTGCCAGCATGACGTCGCTCGTCCGAGCGCGGAAAAGAAAAGAAGCCCATAACCAGATACATTTGTCTCGTGACAAAGGCAAGATTCGCGTTATTGAGCGATCAGCAGAGGGACATTCCAGCCCCTCCACGAAGAACCTACAGGGGCGCAACAGTACCCCTGCTAGCCGTACCTTTACTACACTTCGTCGGGGAAGCATCAAGATTTTCTCCATCTTCCGCAATAGCAAGAGTATGTCATGTACGTCTGTCCTGTACATTGTGGCTTCTACTAATGGCAGTAACAGGTTCCGCTCCAAGCCCTGGGGAGGCCACATTTGGTAGTACCGGGTCAACAGCGAACAAATCAAAAGACGTACCACGTGTCGATACCGTCAAATCCTACTCCAATTCTCCTCTACAATGTCCTATAGTTCCCGATGTACCTATGACTCTACCAACTCTCTCCCTCGATCCTGACTCTTCATCCTTACTTCAACTCACTAATGCCGCCGTCTTCGATGGCGAGTCGGAACCTATACCAAGAGCTCGCACGCCGCCCTCTGCGCCCATATCGACAAGTTGGTCATCGCCAAACCTCTCATGGCAACTCACTTCTAAGCTTTCCAACGCCCTTTTGAAGAACGATACGGTAGTACATCGACCCAAGTTAAGCTCTCGCCCAACAGTCAAAGCCGACCAGTTCAACCAACCAAGCGATGACCAGCAAACTGCAACCTCGCCCAAAAGCCCCATGTCCGAGGTGCCTTCTCTTCCATCAAGTGTTCTCAGTCCTGCCAGTAGCAACGCACCCTTAAGTCAGTCGACTGCACCAACGTCGTTGGTCTCATCGGGTGCGCCGCTGTCTACCGAAACGCTATATCGAACCCAGAACGGTCGTCATATAACTGACAACTCACCTGCGCTCTTTTGTGAGCCCACTCCAGAACACATGCCTCCCCGGTTCCTCGTCTTCCCACGTCAAGATGCACCACGGCTATGTGAGCCTTCCATTGCTACCATCGAGCATGCCGCAGCGGCAAAAACCTTTTTCGAGTCTCATTTCAATCAGCTCCTCGGAACCAAGGTCGCGCCACGATCCATGCGGCGCCGCCAAATGGAGCGCAAGCTCTTCGCTATGGCCATACCCAACGAGCAGCGTCATTGCAAAAGACGAGAATAGTACCTCGCAGAGACAAACCATCTGCGCCAAACACGCGTCATGAAGTCCAATACACTAGCGCGTCGGGCAATGAAGGGTGTACATGTTTCCAATTATGACATCATAAGAGTACTCGGAAAGGGTAGCTTTGGTGTCGTTCGCCTCGTGCGCGAGAAGAGCGACAATTGCGGCACTCTAAGGGGGAGCAGCTGCAGTGTAGGATATCTTGATGGCTCGTTGACACCAAGAAATGATAGGTCCTCCCCAACAACCCACAGACAAAAGCAAGTCTTCGCCATGAAGGTCATCAGGAAGTCGGATATGCTTCGCAACAGTCAAGAGGGACACTTGCGGGCAGAACGAGACTTTTTAGTCGCTTCTGAAAACTCAAGATGGGTGGTACCTCTCATCTCTGCTTTCCAAGATAACAACAATCTCTATCTTGTCATGGAGTACATGGTGGGTGGTGATTTTCTGGGCCTACTTCTTCGCGAAGACATCTTAGACGAGAATGTTGCCAAGTGGTATCTTGCGGAGATGATATTGTGCATTGAGGAAGCACACAAGATGAATTGGATTCATCGCGATGTCAAGCCTGACAACTTCCTCATCACGTCATCTGGTCATCTCAAAATCTCCGACTTTGGCCTCGCTTTCGATGGACACTGGGCTCATAATCAGACGTACTATAACGAACAACGGTACGGCCTACTCCGTAATCTGGATCTGCATATCAAAGGCGATGTACAAGATATTGAAGAGGAAAAGAGCCGACAAGATGCTCGCAAAACCCTGGAACCTGTCAACGGAGGTGGCGCGGCGCGCGGCCGTTACCAGACCAGACAAGACTCAGGCAATGGACCCATAATCGACTGGTTGAATCGAGAGCAAAGGCGTGAATTCGCAAAGAGCGTCGTCGGAACAAGTCAATACATGGCACCAGAGGTAATACGAGGTGAAAGTTACGATGGTCGCTGTGACTGGTGGAGCATCGGTATCATACTATACGAGGTATGTGGCGGTGACAAGGCAGATGCAACTTCACTGACGAAGCCAGTGTCTCTACGGGTGCACACCTTTCTTTTGCGACAATCGCCAAGCCACGAAAGCGCGCATACTGGTGAGTCAGGCTTCGACACCTCGTTTTCTGGTACTGATTTTACAGGACCACACCCGGTGGCTGCGATTCCCATCTGAGCAGCGATATGCTCGTCCCAATATCGACCGCGTACCACTGATGCCAGTGTCACGCAATGCAATCGATCTAATGATGCGATTGCTCGACGAGAGACAAGATCGACTCTCAGCTAAGCGATACCGTGAGAATGACTGGGTCCTCCGTGACAAAGCTGCCGGTGCGCGCCGCAACCGGAACATCAACACCACTGGTCATATCGTCTACCCAAATGACGCCGAAGACATCAAATCGCATCCGTTCTTTCGCAACATCCAGTGGTCACAACTGCATCAGACTCGTCCTCCATTTGTACCTCGTGTTCATGGCGGCCAGTCAATTACCAAGTACTTCGATGATGAGGCTGAGATCATGAGCGCTTCTGATCATCTCGACTCTTCAAGCTACGAGGCTGTCGGAGAATTGTTAGTTTCCAATTTAGCAGACCGTGTTGGCGAAAACGAGACCACGCCCTTGGTCCAGCCGGCAACCCAGCAAAACAGTATCGCTAAACCCGCCCAGGCTTTATTTGCCAAATCGTTGCAAGAAATGAAGAGGCGTAAGCGAGAGAAGAAGAGGCCTCGTGACAAACTTCTCCGAGATCCAGACGTTGGCCGTACCGTTTTGGAGATCAGGAAGAAGGGTGCTTTTGTGGGCTACACATACCGTAGGCCTAGATTTTCGCTGCAAGACTTGGAGGACAAGATTGCTATCACGAGACCTCACATCACCCGGGCTGGGGTGGTGGCTGCGAGTGCTTAGTACTGTAGATACCTCTTGTCCTGTGCATAATGCGTAGGATCCATTTAATCCGAGGTTGGTCAAACTTTTGAACTCATCGATGTGCTCTTTCATCCCGCAATGCCTTTACTCAGTTCACTTATATACTCGCTTCTCTGCAACAGCTAAGATGCACAATCTCTCATTCTCACCACTTATGTTAGTCCCTTCACCCGAGGTACAACGCTTCTGTTGTGGATACTATTCGTGTTCCTCGGTGTACAGGCGGGATGTATGTCTTACTTATCTCCTCTACAAGCAATCTTTTCAGCAGCGTAACTCTATTGGAAGATGGTCCTATGGGCTTGCCAGATCAGCTACCTGATATTGAGATTTATGGGGATAACATGATCCTGGTGGTAGTGATCAGGAAACAACACTTGGGTGATATAAGGGATTGAAGATGATTTAGGAAGTACGGACTCTTCATGCTTCAGACGAAGGAGAAATTCTTGTTCATTAATTCACTCAATATCATCAACTATCCCGTCTTCTTCCTTTCCACCATCTGTTTACATTCGTTGCACCCATCCGACGTTCCGAACTTCTCCTCATATTCCTTAGATACCGTCCGAACACTGCATATAGAACCCCTACTATGACAAGAAATGCTCCGACACCCATCGATACACCTAGCCCAATTGACGCCGCTACGCTAAGACCAGGTTCAGGTTGCGATGGAGTGGAAGATTCAGCAGTTGTAGGTGATACTGAATCGAATGAAGATGGTGCGATAGTCGTCTGAGGAGTAGATCTCAAGGAAGTATAAGCGCTCGATAACACTTCCGACTTCTCTTCATCGTCAGCATAAGTGGTGGCTATTGTCGATACGACTACCATCAAGGAAGACGTTGGGTTAGGTAGCGAGACGTCGAATGATGTTAGAAGCGCGCTTTCTGTTGTCGGTTTTGACACTTCAGCCGGCTGAGTCAGAACCTCTGGAGAAGTCTTCTCTTCGACTGTACTGGTTACTACTTGTATAGTGGTAGTAAAAGTAGTTGCAGGGTCCATCGATATAACTATTGGCGTATCACCACCAGTCTTTGTGGACGTGGACATCGCCCCGAAGAGAGCTCGCTAGAACGAGATATGGTGCCTGTGTGAACGATGGTGAATGCGATGAAATAGTGATAGCATTGCATAGGACTAAGGAGATAGAGTAGTGACAGAACATTGTCGTGCTTGCTCCGAAAACCAAATGCAATTCATCTGCGTGTTACGATAGTGTGGCAGACGAGTGTGTTGGCATAAGTTTGTTAGGATCGCGTGATGGTGGACCGTTTGCTTCTTGGAATCTGCATTGCGCATTACGAATGTAAATGTGATACTGTCGCGCGAGAGATGAACATTGACGTCTGTAAATCGTAGCTAGACCTCTTGTAGTAGCTTGCAACAATTTCATATGTATTTTTTTACCCAATCAAACTCGGGGCTCAAAGGTGTTTTTAGTAAGGGCGCTGTCTCGGTGTCTGGAGAACCGACAATCACCGAACTCGCTCGCAACCACCATCAACATCCGAAGACTTTATCATTGGTTTTTCTTCCAAGCTATTTTTCTATCCGTACCCCGCAATCATAACAAATTTACACTATGTCGGCCTCAAATGATGTCGCAAGTTTGGCAACCCCACCATCATGCATCGCAGACTTTTGTCTGATTCCGCTCGGCACTCCCACAGCATCTGTATCCAAAGAGGTAGCGGAAGTGCAGCGGGTTCTCAAGAGGAGCGGATTAACTTATTCCATGCATTCTGCGGGAACGACAGTTGGTATGACTCTTCACACCCCCTTCTACGTCGTGTATGCTTTCGCGTCCGAGCCAACTCCCTTCTCGGCCGGTATGCGGGCGTGGTGGCTTGGAGGGGTATATGGAATATTCTTGAATGCATATACTAATTGGGACTAGAGGGCTCATGGGACGACGTTATGCGGGTCATTGGACAATGCCATGCTATGCTGCACCAGAATGGCATTGTGAGGATCCAGAGTGATATCAGGGTGGGGAGCAGGACGGACAAAAAGCAGGGATTCAAGGATAAAGTTGAGGCAGTGGAGAAGCTGCTCAAGGAGGACCAAGATGCAGCGTTGTAATGGGCCGAGTATCATGTCGCGCGTGACAGGGAGGAGTGAGGTGTCTCAGTTGCCATGTCATCCACGTGTACCACCCTTTACGATAGCGACAACGGATGCGCATGAAAACAAATTTCACGACCACAGATGATGTACGCGCGCCAACGGCAGATCTGCCAGCCAAAGCTCGGATGATGATTCAAACAAGCAGCCTCTGCTATTATTGGCTACATTCGGCTCGACGTTGCGGGAATGCTGGGGTAGCTGGGCTATAGCGATAATGGGGAAATTAGTCGACGACAGCTAAACGACAGCGGATAGAAGCATATTATGTTGACATGTGGCTAGGCGTAGGGCTTCTTGAAACTGTCGATCGAGAATGTAGACGTCGCAGCGAATCAACGGCCATGGGAAGCTAGTCTGTAACGCATACTTGCATACAACGGCTCCAGGCTCTTCACCGCCAGTCGTCGTGTCCAGGTAGGCTAAGCCGATCTGAGGGTGGGTGGTGGAAAGCGCACGGCCGAAGTGCGGTTGTGTAAAAAGTTGGCGGCAGGCGAGAAGCATCATCCTTGACGTCGGTACCTTTCACCCGGAAAATCCCCTCGAGTGCCGCATGTGCCTCTCCCACTCTCACTCCACCACGAGTGCAGCCATACAATACCGCGCCCACACCGCCCGAAATATTCACTGCCCACCTGTTTCCCCACCCATTCCCTCGCAAATACGCCCCAACCCCTCTGCAATCGTGCCTCGTGTGATCGCATGGCGAATGCACGCGACAGCAGCATCATCTGCCAATCCCCACCACCACCCGCGCGGTAACGACGTCGACGCTCCACGCACCGCTCACTGAGCGCACCAACCCATCACCATGGCCTTCAACTTCAACTGGTCGCCGCTCATTGCCGACACGTCGAGGGCGCGCGACATGCTCACCACCGCCCTGAACAAATCCCCCAAGCCGCCCATCATCGTCGACGACATCGTCGTCACCGAGCTGAATCTCGGCACCACCCCGCCAGAGCTCGAGATACTAGAGATTGGCGACTTGGCCGAGGACAGGTTCAGGGGCATCTTCAAGATGTCGTATGCCGGCGACGCGTTCCTGACGCTGAAAACAAAAGTTCAGGCAAACCCGCTGAAGACGTATCTCTCCAACAAGCCAGACTTTGCTTCACCACAGCCACTGGCAGCATCGTCCGGCTTGACTATACCATTGCAAATCACTCTGTCCAACATCCGCCTCTCCGGCTTTGTCATCCTGGTCTTCTCCAAACAAAAGGGCTTGACGCTGGTCTTCAGGAACGACCCTTTGGAGTCGCTCAAGGTCTCTTCGACATTTGATTCCATCCCATTCGTGCGTGACTACCTGCAGAAGGAGATTGAGGGGCAATTGCGTGTCTTGTTCATGGAGGACTTGCCGGCTATTATTCATAGGCTATCACTACGCATGCTGTCGCCCGAGTACCAAGAGATCGAGACAGAAGAGCGACTGGAAGGCGCTAACGATACAACCGCAGCCATCGACCCTCTCGCATCGCCACCACAAGATGCTGTCGATGCCTTCGGGAACCCATTAGACGAAGCCCAAATTTCTGCCTTATCGCTCGACTCTGGCGAAATCCACGCCTCCTTCTCCCAGAAGAACATCCTCCGCCTAGCCGCCTTGTCCGAATCGCAACGAACGCTATCCCTCTTCACACCCGGCATACGCGATGCCGTCTTCAGAGCATGGGCAGGTCACCCAGACAGACCCGAGTCTGGTGCTGCTACGCCGGCACTCACACAAGGCAGCCTATCGAGGATACAGTCGACCTTTGGCAGCCTCAAGTCTGGCGCGTCGTCGGTTGCGTCTGGCTCAACAGGCAATGATACACACAGCTCACGACCTACCATGGCATCGGCATACTCGACTCCTTCGGGGCTCAGTCTTGGCTCAAGTCGCTCTCGCACTGGTGGCATGCGGAAACGAAAGAAGCGTGTTGTTGATCTGCGCAAGAAGGAGGACGTTGATTCTGGCGTGTCAACTGGAGCCAATACACCATTACCAAGTGCGTACGCATCTGAGACGTCAAGCGTCATCCCCGAAGAGAGGGAAGCAGAGGAAGAATTGGCTACCCCACCAAGGAGCCCCGCACAACCTGGCATGCGCTTCGAGAGCCGCCGTGGCAGTCTGGACATTGGTACACCGAAGCGGATACCTGAAGAGCCGCCTGCTTTTGGCCCTCTTCTTGCCCCTGCACCAGATCTTTCAGATGCACCCAAGCCACCCAAGTCCACCAAATCGAAGCAAACCACCCCACCAGCCGCTCACCTCGAAGACCCATTCATATCCCACTCATCTTCCAGACGCCCGCCGATTTCGCGTAATAAACTACGGCAAGCACAGCAGTCCACCTCGCCACTCCTACGCTCCTTGTCGTTTGACAAGGTCTCCTCGCTCTCAGCTCTATGCTCGCCACCGCGCACTTCTTCACCACCTAACGCTGACGTCATGGCCAGCTCCGGTGGCATCCTTGAACAAGCCTGGATGACAAAGATGGCGCAGGAGATTGCGAGAAAGGTTCAAGAGGAAAAGGACCGGTCGTCTCGCCGGCCTTCGCACGCCAGGACGAAGACTGCGCCCACAGGAGGCTTCTGGCAGAACGATGACGAGATTGAGGCACCGCCTGCTTACGTCGCGTAAGCTTGATGAAATTATGAGCGATGAAGTTTCCATGACGAAGCACCGTTCAGTTCTTGCATGTTGTTTGTCCATCATTTGTTGTTTCTTTTGTTTCTGCTTCTTAGCATTGGCGTATCAGGATAGGGAAAAGCTCGTTGCATCGGATCAACTTGAGTAAGATTGCTTGCATATATTCGGGTTTGCATCAAGGAAGGGGCGCACGCGATGCTATCGCTGCATTACATAACAGACCACTAATCTCCTTGCTACCGCGATGACGGTCATGTCGTCGCGAAGAGTACATATTGAAATACCACTACTCACACTACAATACCGCCATGCTGCGTGATGCTAATCACTATCCATTGAACATTGTGGCTATCGTGATATTGCTTCTGCCTCCAGCACAGTATTCCATATCACGACCACCGCATCTTGTATCAAATAATTAAGATATCTTTAGGCTCAACGAGATGGGTGGATTTATGATTTATCTATGCACTTGAGTACAGGATGTCAAGGCCCTGGCACAGGGATAGCGCCAATTTGAACCATTAACCCAAAAATGTCCGGCTGTCCCCTCTCCTCCGCGATCTTACCGTTGTCAAAACGGTAGATGTTGAGAGCAGTCATACATATATCCTTTCCAGATGCGGGGACACCCATGAAAGGACCCTGGTGCGTGCCCCGGGTTTCAAAACGTGCAACTATCTTATCACCTTCGCATACAGTTTCTTGTAGTGTCCAGTTGATATCTGGGAATGCGCCACGCATCATCCCGAGAACTCTGAGATAGCCGTCTAAACCTTTGAGGGGTTCAGGACCGAATGGTACATGGAAGATAGCCGAGTCTGATATGACTTCTTTGCCGATGTCTGTGTTGCCTGAATTGATGAACTCGATGAAGCGATGTAGTCGCGGTAGAGGGTCGGAAGCCATGGTCTATGGTCGGTTGTATCAGAGAAGGGTCGATACCTTTTGAAAGTTCACTCAATCGTACCTTCTGTTGAAGTAGCTGGTTGGTTTGTGTTTCTGTTGATAGAACGATGTTGATTATACAGATATACGGGAAATTGACAACGAAATGTGTCTGAGATAGATCTAAGGAGACTATAAGGCCATGGTATTGCATACATCTACTAAGCAGTGATAGTAGACGAGTCGGTTCATCCAACAGCGATGTAGATGACAACTCGGACGTGAGTGATTAGCAATTGCTTGCAGACTTATTACTCACCCGGCTACTTACTTTGATCGCCTACCAATTCATTACCACCGGGTGTTTTCGAGTATTCCACAAGGTTATCCCTATAGTGTCACCTACTGCCGCACCAAGCCGAGTAGAGCCGTACTCTGCTGAGTGCAACATCCGGTGATGACGAGATCTTCCAAAGCCGTTCCACGTCGTTCTAAGATCATCTTGTTCTATTGCAATGGCGATAGTATGTCACATAGGTTGAGATTTGTACACAGTGTTGTTGTGAGGTCATACCAGGTGCGTGCACCCGCTGAGCATGAGCGCAGCTTGGCAGGCACTCCCTAGCCATAGCTTTGGTTCAAAGCTCTACGTGGCTAGATGACGTTGAGCCGCATATAATCGGTCTGGCGCAAGACGTGCATCCGTGTTGCGATCCAACTGACTGAAAGGTACCAGGGTGGAGACGTTACATGAATCGTTGGTGGACCGCTGTCGTAGGGCTTAGCCCGACTTACAGCATGGTCAGTGATGCAAAAAGCTTGGTTCCACAAGAATCGATGTAGCCTGAGTGGTGAGAGTATCGCCTATGGGCACATCAAGTGCTGGCTAGCAGAGTAGTCCAAAGTTCACAGCCATGATTTGCTGACCTGAGCAAAACCGTCGGTCGACCTATGATAACCCTTTTTGTGTCGAAAGTCTCATACGCCACATAAAGGTTGCACATGTAGCGAATATTGCCCTCGATAGCCTTGTGTCAGCAAATCTTGTAGTTCCTGACTTTCAGAAGCTACCTAGGTATCATTCCTGCTCATGTCTCCCCGGAGCACACTTGGTGGTGATGTTCCCGCAACCGGCCGAACATGGCAAAAAAAGACTACACCGCCTCGCAACTAGCATCATGAACGTTCAGGTTTTGATTCGATAAGTGTTCCCTCGATCTGGTAAGTGTCCGCAGCACAGCAAAGATCAAAAAAAGGAGGGATGCGCTCTTGCGAACGCCGATGAATGACTCATCGGAGGTTTGAACTCCGGACCTTCAGTGTGCTAAGGAGTGCTGTGAAGCGCTCTGTTAGACTGACGTGATAACCAACTACACCAACGAGCCCTGTTTGATGAATGATGGGACGAAACCGTACAATATATACTTGATGTGAGAAGTTTCACACGACAGCATGGTTCGAAAATCTGCAAATGCTCACGCGACATCAATGGTGTCAATGTTGACGGTCGGGTCAAAAATTGAAGGATTTTACGGTCGAGGTGGGGAAATACATGTCACTGAGCAGATGTGGTTGGGTCAGGGGCTGGCACCGCACAATCCCATCCATAGCTTTACCCGACCGACGAGATCCCCAAAATGACATCAAATACCATGACGATCACATCCGCCCACGCCTTTGAGGATCGTCTGGGCCATGATACATTCCTGCTGTGACTCTGCTTGGAACAACCTTGAAAAGTGCGCTCGTGTCTTCGGCCCGACGTAAGCAATACCCGATGCCAACGTTACCGCCCCCGCGTTTTCTCAAGTGCCCACAATTCCCGACCGACAGCTTCAAACACCGACACCACCCATTGCTTCGAGATGAGGCATGGAAACAAATGCCCCACAACAGCCTGCCGGCGCAAAGCAGGCCGCCAACCAGGATGAAGATGAAGCTTCAAAGATCAAAAGGACACAAATCGCGTGTTTGAATTGCAGGAAGCGGAAGAGTCGGTGTTTGCTGTAAGTGATTGACGGCGTCTTGTTTGTCTGCGCGCGTCGGCGATTTGGAGCTCGCTTGGGGACTGAAGTTTGCGCGTGAGCATTTTCGAACGCGACATGCAGCGGATCACAATGCGACATGCGACGCATGAACATGTCTGAATCCTTGTGTCTTGTAAATGTCTTCTAACGTGGCTTTGTAGAGACTCGGACAACTCCATACCGTGCCTTCGATGCAAGCGCGACAACCTCGAATGCGTGCTTGGTGGCAGCAATCGCGGTGGACGGCGCGAGCGAAAAAAGAAACGCGTCGATGAATCACAATCGCAGTCAGAAGCGCAAACGCAGCAGCCACTACCTGCGCTTACTGCGACTGCGCCCGAGGGAAGCTTCCATACGCTGGGCAATCTCGGAACGACATGGTCGCAAGACCCAGGCGTACAACCGTTTGGCGAAGAGCTACAAGCATCGCGTTCCGACTCTTCTAACACAGATGAGCTTCCGTTCTCAAATCTGCAGAACCCGTCAGATGCGCTGGGCATACTGGCTAGAGTTGCTGGAGAGTCGAGCTCGAATGAAGAAAATAATGGGAGTGGAATCACCAGCAGCATAGGACATGTGCGAGGCTCCTCTCTCAGCATGCCCGCGCCACTGTCCTTCTCGTACCCGTTGCTAGACCGGGGGATTCTCACAGTTCACTCTCTATGCCAGCTGCTCGTTCGCTTTCAACAGCAATACCATCCATATTACCCGCTTGCACCGGCGCACGCATTCGAAACATCCAACCTCTCACACATGGTGAACAATGAGAAACACCTCCTCACGGCTATCCTGCTCATCGCTTCCAAAGACCTCGTAGATGAACCACACATCTACGAAGCTTGCTCAGAACATATGAAGAGCCTTGTCTCAATGCTGGCAGCAGGAGGCGATGCGGGTATCGAAGCTGTAGAGGCCCTACTTCTGCTAGCTGAGTGGGCGCCGTATACACAGCGTGGCTCTGGCAAGGTCGGTAAAGGAGAGGAAGATAAGGAGAGCTGGATGCATGTTGGTCTCGCCCTGAGGATTGCCTACTTTCTTGCTCTAGACCGGTACTCGTTCCGCTTTGTGGACCAGGGCAAGGATCCAGATCATCACCGCAAACGCCTCATTTGGACAGCGGCGTATGTGTCAGATCGCCATATCAGCATCAGAATCGGGAAAGCTTTCTGGTCTCGTGGACCTGGACCTTTGACAACATTACGCAGAGAGGACTATCCGTCGCTAATACCCAAAAGCCCCAACGAAGAAGACCATGCTTCCATCTTTCAAGCGAACCTCGAACTCACACAACTATTCAGCAATGTACACGATACTTTGTACTCGAATCCCAGTTCGAGCTTTCGATCGCAGATGAGTGGTAGCTACATCAAGTTTATTGATGATTTCCGCTCTGCAATATACGGCTGGAAGAGTGTATGGGGTACACTGACGTGCTCTCCGCCGCTCAAAGCATGTCTTCTTATGTCGTACGACTACCTGCGTTTATACACCAACGCCTTCGCCTTTCAGGCCACCGTCCTCCGAGCATTGCCCTCTTCATCTACATCAACCGACCCCGTAGCCGGCGCTCCAGCCAACAACACAACAGGTCGTATGCAAGTTCCCCAACGCGTCTTTGTAAACAACGTAGGCGCAGTAGGCGATGCGCGTTTCATCTACGAAGGCCTTGACGCCGCAAAAGCCATTCTCACTACCGTGAACAACTTTGTCGATCCCGAGCGTTCGCTACGTTTCATGCCATTGAGGTACTATCTCTACCTCGTATACGCAGGTGTCTTCCTCTATCGCGCTCGCTGTACAGGCGTCATCAGCGCCGATGAAGATCGCGCCATCCGCGCCATGATCAACGAAACAGTCGCACGCCTCGAACGTAGCGCTGTCGGGGTTGGAGCTGGTATCCAGCATCCAGGCTCCCGGTACTCTCAGCTCCTCAAACTGCTCTGGGCAAAAGTGCCAAAGAAAGACAAGGCTAGTCGCTCTTCGTTCCGCCATCCTGGCACGCATATCGCTAGTAATCCTGTTGACCAGAATGGCTTTCCACAGCATCCGATCGTTGGCGCCAGCCCACAGGCAAGTAGCAATGGCACGGGTGAGAGTCCGGCGCTTACGGAGCAAATGGGAGATTTCGGATGGACTGATCTAGGGGCTGTTAATGAATTTGCAGTACACGGTGGTGGGGGTAATGCGCCTACGGATGATGCAGCCTTGTGGAATGGCTTCTTGCCTCTTGATATGGGATGGAATGCTCAGGGTCTTGGGTTCGAGGGTATGGGCTTTGACTCCAATGAACTCGGAATGTTGTTTTAGGCTGATAAGTATCGTTATCTGGGGATAAAAAGACATGTACTATATAGCACGACGCTTAGTAATTGAGAGTGTACTGGTCTCAGTTCAGCAGGTTGATGGTCTCTGTGAACATTCGCGGTAGCGTGCATGGGCAATACATGTGCAAAATGATGTACAAGTCGTTGACGTCGCCAAAGTCATGGGATCCTGTCGCATAGAGCATCATTTGCTTGCCCGCTGATTGTCAAACATGAACGTCACGGCTAACTCCCACCGCAGCTTCCTACCAAGTAGAGGACAGCCACGGTAATTGTTTTAATAAGCAGCCTTCTGTCGGCGAATTTCAATGCAAGTATCTGTTTGCACTCAAGGCGCATGCAATTCTCAGTGCATATTTAGGGAGTATTCGTTGCTTTCTTTCCATGGCGCCGTATCTGATGCAAATTGTATGATAATACATGGTATACACACGCGCGACCGTCGCTCGCCGTAGGATCCGTCTAAAAACCCGGAGGATTGAGTCGTTGGCTGACCCTTGTCCACTTTGGCACCTCTACGAAACGTCAGCCACCATATCGATGCCAGATTTTTGTACGCTCTTTTCGCTATAAAAAAGGCGGATTCTCGTGCGCTGACAGTATGCGACTTACTGTGGATTCCCTTCCGATACCTCTTCACTTTGCGGTCGAAGACGGTGTATTTATCCTTGGGCAGCATCTCCTGCTCAGTCGGCATCTCCATCTTCCAGCGTTCCACCTTCTTCATGCTCTGCCCCATGCGTCGTAGTGCGGTATCGAGTGTGCCGACCACGGAGTCGACGTGTCGTAAACGCTCGCGATGTCTGTACTTCTGGTGTCTAGAGAGGCGCCATGGTATTTTCCTGTAGTCTTGTCAGTATTCATGTCCAGATAGCGAGCTGGCGACAGTAAAGAATGCATAGGCGTTGAAAACGTGACGGCGAAAACGAGCAACTGCGCAAACAGGTATCCAGGGAAATGCAGGGAGTCGCACCATAACAGGCCTCCCGATAGCGGGTTTGTGAGGCGGAAAGGACCAAACATGGTGATGTGTTGTGGTTGGCAGTGCTGGACGGCCGCAATTGAAGTCGCGATATTCTTCCAAAGACACTCCCGCGGACTTTCTTGGCGGATATGCCGATTAGCGTGGGGAAGCTCATCAACACCCCACACGTTGCATAGCTAAACCCTAAACACAAACTCGCGACCATACAAACTACGACTTCCCGTGACTTCTTCCCGGACGTTCGTAGGAGCCAAGAAGACTATCGCCGATTGAGTCACCCATCGTCGGCTCTTCTCACACCACGCATGCCCAGCACTCCCTACGCACACCAACCTCCACCCTAACACCACACCATGTCGTACACATTCTCCATCCTATCGCCCCTCGATGTCCCTCTTTTTACGCACGACTTCGGCACCTCACGCAGCGGCGGCACTGGCGTTGCGAACTACACACCTGCTGAGCGCGCTCTCGTCCCATTCATCCTACACTCGTCACTAGACATCGTCGAAGAAGTGCAATGGGGTCCTTCTACCTCCAGCGGCTCAGCACCCATGTACCTCAAACACATCGACAAATATCAGAACTGCTTTGTATCGTGTTGGATTACCGGTGGCAATACGCGCTTCCTTCTGCTTACACGGCCACGGGATGAAAGTCTCGGACTGACCAGCGGAGGTGCTGGAGGCGCGAGAGGGAGTCTTGCAGGCGGAAGGGCTGCACTGGGAGGAGGAGCTGGTCTGTACAATCCTAGTAGTCCAGCCACGGAAGAGGCCGTCAAGAACTTCATGGTCGACGTATATGAGGCGTGGGTCAAGACTATCATGAACCCGTTCTTTGCCGTCGGCAATGGGGAGGTCATCAAGAGTCCAGTATTCAGGCAGAGGGTTGCGACAGCGGCGAAGAAGTATCTATGAAGGAATAGGAGGCAACGCCAAATTACCAACTCAAGTTTGGAGACAACCATTGGGCTCGGCTTCTACTTCGAGACAAAGCGGATGGCGCGAACGCAAGCTCGAACTGCCGCGACCCCGATAGCTTTCAACAGAGGTAACGCGAGCCGTCTTCTCGAGCCTGATGCTCAAATGTCTCAGATCAGAAATGCTGCGCTGCGAAGCATATCTGATCTGAGACAATGACGTACAAGGCACAATAGATTGACCCAGCTGGAGGTCTACGTACCAGGCATGCGAGCACACAAATAGTGCCTACATGCAGAGCTACGAAGACATGTCTGGATCGTTTTCGTGGAGAATCAGATGATTCATGTCACAGAACTGGGCGTCGGGGTATACACACACACAATGGGTTCAGCAGTTCACGATCAAGTTTATATCGCGAAAGAGCTCCCTTTCTACATCGCACCCTCGGTTGCGGATAGCTGCTTGAGGAAGGGCGGTTGCTTGTTGTTTGTGTCTCAGTCTGTTTATTTTTCCTCAATACACTATACCTGAATGAACAGAGAACCTGTCTGACCTTTGCCTGCGCATTTTTCAATCTATGCTCACTAGAAATTCTGCCTTTACCTGCTTTTCATTTCAAAAGTGCAAATACCTTACTCACCTTCACCCCGTCTTCACCCCACTTGAAGTATCACCACTCTAGTTAGATACCATCTTCTGGGTGTGACAAAATCTCTTCCCTCACCTTTACCGAGCATCTCTACCTCAGTTACGACGTACTAAAGCTCTCAGCATGCCACCGATACAGACCAATGTCGAGCCATCTGAGGAACTGTGGTTCGCCCTTCGACAAAAACACTATGCCGAACTATATGATTTCCAACAAAAGTCTAAGCAAGCGTACGAGAGAGTCCAACAGAATATAAAGAAGGCAGAAGCGGACCTTTTTGCCAAACACAAGAAGGAGGAAGAAGAATTTTGGACTAAGGCGCGGGCGGCAAGTAAAGACAAGAGCAAGAGTGCAAACAGGTCTGCAGCGTCTAAGACGGGGACTCAAGGTCGAAACAATCGTCAGGAAGCTGCACCACCAACTCGAAAGGCTGCTCCTGAACCCAAACGGACGCAGGCGGTGACCTCGAAAGCGCCTCAGACTTCTACACCTACGCCAGCATATAACACAAAGACCCAAGCACGTCAAAGCAAGAAGAGAAGTGCTGCAGTCACAATTATTGATCTTTGTTCCGACGACGATGAACCGGTAAAGGAACAGAAGAAGCTGGGCCCGCCACCAATTGCGAAAGACCCGATATTGGAATCCCAAAAGAGCGATATTATCGAGACAGCTGTAAGGCGAGAGCATGCTATTCCGTCTGCGAGTCTCGAGTTGTTTGGCAAAAGCGCAAAACAGGTAACTTCGCAAATAGTGAAGACATTTAAGAACGATACTAATCTGTCAAGGGCACGCCACAGCCATCGCTATTCAAGCGCGAACAAGATCTCTCCGCTTCTCAACCCCCAACTCTAGTTAACCCCTCGCCCATTGCTTCACATGATGCTTCGATCGCTGCTCTTTCGACACAGCACGGCTCAATACCTAAAGGGGGTGGCTTTGGTCGTTGGGTTTCAGCGAACCCGTTGCACATGCCAGCTACTCAGACGCAAAAGTCTCTTCAAGGCAGTGCTTGGATATTCGGAGCTCCAGCCTCGGGAACTTTGGATAGCACTTCTGCATGTACATTTTCAGCCGTTTCTACATGGGCTACTCCCACGATTTCTGCTTCAGAGGGCGTACAATTGTCGAGCGGCTTGGCTCCATCAAGATCTCCTCTACATCACCAGTCTGGCAGTTTGCGATCGCAGCAAAGCGTGGACTACAGACAAGGCCAGTCACTGATGCCTCAAGAGTCGGCATTCCACAGGCTTCCGCTGGATGAAGCCGACACTTTGAAGGGCTCAGATGCACATTCACAAGATGAGCACAAGGGCAAACCTATTTCCCAGCCACTGGGGCCAAGTGCTGAAGATACGTTGATGCATGAACCTCCCCGAAGTAAGTTGTACTTTGCTCCACGTCTCATTCTGTAGCTGATAATCGCATAGCTCCACCAAGGCCACAACAGTACATCCCCAATATGCCTCCACCACCTGGACGGTCCTCTCACACTCCCGACGCACTACCTCAAAGTTCCATGGCTCCTAAGAACACAAGCTTCAGAAGACCTGACTTTCCAGCCAGCGTCACGAAGGACAGCATGCCGGCTGCTAGAAATGTGCGTGCTGGCTCACAAGCTTCAGCTTCAACGTATCGTGCCTCCAGCACAACACAGAGTCAATGTGACTTGTCAGCTACACCTCGAACTTCTGTCTCATCTTTGCGCTCGGGTAGACGAAAGCGAAAGGCAATCGACGTAAGTAGCGATGAGAGTGACTATACTCCGCCATCTGAAGACGATGAGCCTAGGTCTTCCATTGTTATAGAGGAGTTGTACAAGAGCGTGAAGGGTAATGCGGAGAGATTTGGGCCAGTGACAAAGAAGACCAAGTTTCCTCCACCGCCGCCGGCGGCCATAGCCTCAAAAAGCGTGTTCAGCAAAGGCAAGAACGGGTACGGCTTCCAGCCCACGTCAAGACCGAAACCTGAGGTCGACAATCAAGCAGCACTCTCGTTGCCAAATCAACCACAGCACGCATCTATCATGAAGTCTCAGTTGTCTCCACCAACCGCACCGGCACCTGCGTCAAAGACGCCATCAAAGCCCATAGCCACCACACGAGCAGTGCCAGTCTCACGGTCCCCTCGCAAAGCCAAACTTGACGCCTCAGCGAAGATATCCCAACTCAGCGAAACCGAATTGAGAATTCGTAACGACATCGCCGTTGACGAAGCAAATGGATACGAAGCACCTGAAACTGGCGTAGTTGAGCAAGTTAGAGGCAGCATGAGGAGCATGTCCATCACACCCGCTCCTAACAACACAGAAGACCGAGGCATCACTGCAGAGAATGTGGGGATGCTGGCCGACCTTTCAGATACTGAGAGCACTATAGCGGTTCAAAGCACAAAGCACGGCGCGGGATGGAACTCGTGGACTCACTCTCACATCAACGGCGATAGGAACCTCGCCAAGTTGCGCCCTAATCGTCCGTTAGTACAAGATGAAGACGACGATGACGATGACCCGGATATTAGTAAGTACAGCATCATCGATGGGTTAATTGTGCATGAGACAGACTTGGAAAGATCGAGACTGACGCAAGAGCAGGACAGGCAGAATCTTATGAAATCAAGAAAGATGGGCGGTGGCAATCGCGCACGTGTAGTGAGCGCGACTGAGATACCATAGCACAGTCCTGTACAGTGGAGTGAGTGAATGACAAGGGGGGACATATGGGAGGAATTTAGGTTAGCGTTGAATTCATTCTAGCTTCGCAAGGACTTTATGCACAGGACGAGAGACTTGAACATTGCATTCTTTGCCTACATCTACGGAGTCGACGTACGATCTGTGCCTATTTGGAATCTTACTGTTGGTCTAAGAATCGAAAATCCTTATCTCCTTACAAGAAGCCGATCATAAGCTGTAACGCGCGTAAACATCGGAGTCGGGGTAACATACTAGTTCGGTAGCCATTCATGCATCTCTTCTCCACTTCCTCGGCCTTTAAGCACTTGACGGCTACGACTAGGCGCCAAACTTGAAAGCATATCCTGTCGCGTGCCCTTTGTGACGTCGTGTTCGCATCCTGCAAACTCCCCGCAGCTCTCGGTTTTAGTTTTACTAATATTGCCTGCTTCCCACATGTCTAGTACGCAAGGTTTGGGAAATGGGGCGGCAATCTTCATCTCTCGTCAGGTCGAGAACGTTCCTCTTCTGGTAGACGAAGCTTGCGCCCCGCAATAACCTAATAAGACTAACTAGCTCTTAGCTCACGAACCAACCACACCAGCCTCGTCAACGGCTTGACGCGCATAAAGAACAAAATGGTTAGTCACGTATAAGTGCAAAGACAAGCTAAAACTAGAAACAAGAATAGTGATTTCAACGGTGCGGTGCTAAGTGCCAACGGTCTGTGATGTTCTCGCCGAACGTTAACAAACAGGTGTGTTAGCGTGATCTTGTGGCTTTAGTACTGTGACTGGCTGACTTTGATTGTCCGAGGGAGCTAGTAGTAGTATTAGGTTTGGTTCGGTTAGTTAGCTAGAGATCTTGGGAGTTCGGTTCTTCTCTTGGTTTGGTGCGGTGTGGTGTGGTGGTGTCGGGGCCGCGGAATCGTTCGATGCATGGGAATGCTACCTTGGTATGCAACGACGGTGGAAGTTGCCGAAGGAAAAAGACTTATACGTAGAGAAGACGGAATTTAAGACGGAGGATAACATGTTTCACACGACGCCAAAAAGCCTTGGGAGTCAGCGCGAAGGGATGGGATACATGTCATCTTCATGCCCACGAGGTTTGTATTAGTTTTGTCAAAGCAACTAGGCTAATCCCGCATGCTGTCATCTTACCCTCCAAGCTCCATCGCTGCAACTTCGGGGAATATTTTTCAGCTCTAGGGGGGCTTCTGTCAGACTAGCACCGATTTACGAGTTCGGTTTGGCTTTCCGCGCGTACCTCGTCTCGCGTGCCACAACAGTTTGTGGACCCCAACCAGTTGACGCCAACGCCAACGTCCGCTACCACCAAACCAATCCGCAATCAGCCTATACTACCACACCCAACACCGTCGCGTTGCACAACATTGCGCTGCGTCCCTGATCTTGACACTCGGGCCCTGCACCCTCCTTACCCACACCCTTACCCACTCGAAAAGCAATAAACCCATGTTCTTACAACGGCAGTAGTCAGGCACCAGGCACATAACGCGTCGACATGAGTGGTATTCAGCCACGCGAGACCAGGCTCTCCCGGCTTGTCACTGTCCGCCTGCCGCATTTGCGAACGTCTGGGGGAGGGATACCCCCTTGACAAGTGAACCACATCGAACGACACATTCATAATTTTTTATCTCGGGCAATATCACGTTAACCATTGCATGGAAGGGCTTGCGTGCCGTGCCGCTGTAACTTGATCGTGAGTGGCTGACGGACCGTTCGTGTGGGTTCTCTTTTGCGTTCGGTGCTTTGGAAGGATCACAGGCGAACTGCTTGGGTGTCTGGATTTGGGATGGATGCTCCGGAAATCTTGATACACGACGCCCGTTGCACGATGGGTAATTAAATTTCAAGTTTTACCGGGCTATGGAACACAATCCCACCAAAATCACTTAATCACAGGCTGCATATGTTTGTTTTTGAAGTGTCTATTATACGTCCAGGGTAGCAACAGCTAGCCCATCTACCAAATACTAACAAAGCAAGCGCAATATAAACATATTCCGAAGACACAATCATAACCAACAAGACTCCTTCCTCATGCCATAAACGGCGTCCTGAGTCATGCTTTTCAAATGCTTCCATGTCTCTTTTTCCCACAAGCGCCTGAATCCGTTCATACAAAAGCTTACCGATCAACAGGCTATAAACAGAGAGGAAAAGACAGACCGAAAACCGACCGAGCATGTCGCAAGAGATCATAACTTGCAGACGGGTATCAAAGGCACTACTCGAGTGCTCTAGACGGCGGTGCGTGGTCGAGATGTATCGAAAAGAGAGAAACAGTCATCGGCAGATGGACGACGACAGCCTGAAACCCAATACAGCCATGATGAAACATGGGTGTAAGCAACAGCCGGGCCTGTTGCGAAGGATTTGGTACTGTGTCGAAAAAGGGTTGTTGACCCCGGTCGTTCGTAGGGGCTCCCTGCAAGTGCCGAGAAAGTGGGTCAACGGGGCGGCTGCCTGCAACCAGGGCATCCGTTTGGAGCATGTGGCCTGAGACTTCTTAAGGAGAGCCATCGCGCCTCGCCTTCTTGCTCTTCTCGATTCTTTCGTTCCACCGTCTCTTTCCAACACGGGTCTCGAAATGTGGCGCTACTTGGGTCACATCTTGGCCTTGACCCATCATGCTGCTTCGCATCTTATTGCGGTAGGCATCAACTGTTGAAGGTTAGTCGGTTGCTCTTGATTGTGCCAAAGGCATTCACTTACGAGACTTTTGCAGAAACAATGTCCTGCCTGCGAAGACACGGCTCTGGCTCCAACTCATGCGGTAACCAAGATCGTTGAGCGTAATTTCCTTCGACCGCTTCGCCCTCGTGAGACGCGGCTTCGGTACACGAGTCTCGCCATCGAGAGTTGGGACAGGAACAACAGTAGAACCAGCGAGAGGAAAGCTGGGATCGCTTTCCACGTCGGGTTCATCAGCGAAGACCTTGCTGCCACGAGGGCTGGCAGGTGGAGAAGTCATTTGCATAGCAAAGTAGCTGCGAGGGAAGACTGAGTTTGACTTGCGATAAGAGTCGGGCATCTCCTCCATCTTGACGGTGTCGAGAGTAACTCGCACACGAACCCTAGTTCCTCGTTGCGCGTCGTCTACAAGAATGAACTTGCGGCGCTTCGAGTCAGGTAAGTCGCCGAACATGGCTAGCTTTCGCTCTTCTTCGTCTTGCTCTTGCTGCTTTGAGACCGGTACGCCTGCTGCGTGTGATGGAGGCGGAGGGTGGCCCAATCCGTCGTGGATCGGCGGCATGCCACTGGATCCTGCCACGGAGTCGCTCGATGGGAAATTCGGGTAAAAGTTCTGAGCGGGACGCCCGTCGGTAGGTGACTGTTGCCCGTTTGGCGCTTGGTGATGATGAGTGTGCGATTCACCGTAGTCATTGGCTGTACACAAAGAAAGTTAGCTTGCACGTCCGAACATGACTCGACTTGCCATCCTGCGCTGAACCAAATGTGTAACTATAGAGTGTGGGTATATCTGCAAACATGCATGGGCAGTGGTATCGAAGGGGGTATTACATCAAGGAGTGTGTAATGTACATGTAGAAAGAACGACAAGAGGTATCATTTAACAGGCCAACAATCGCGCTTTATCACATCACATCTGGTGAAACATACCGCTAACATCATCCGGTCCTCCGTGGGGCCCTCCAGGTCCGTCATGGTGATGATGCATCTGGGGACCGCCCATGCCCATGTTCGGTTGTCGGGGTGGTGCTGCTAATCCGGCAGAGTTTGGAACACCGGGAGCACCTGGTCCACCTGGTCCAGCCATGTGGTTACCATGTGAAGCCGATTGGGCTTTCCTTGTGGTCATCTTGGCCATTCTTCGTACACGTCGGCTCCTCAATCGAGGATCTTGGTTGCTGTTCCTCCAGCTGTCGACGGCTCGCTGGATGAGCCCACGCTTACCGCGCAAGCATGGGTTCAGTTGCGCTAGTGCCCAACCCACGGTGTTGCACTCAGTCTCGTAGTGAAGGCGGTTGCCCTTGTACTGGTCTTTGGCGCAGCAAGCGCGCGGGTATACACAGTTCTCAGTCTTGAAGTCTTGCGGGAGCTCGTCAACGTTGATAGACTCTACGTCGCAACGAATGGTGTACTCCATCTTGACTCTGTCGCGGGAATACTCAAACGCGATCCATTGTACACCGTTCTGGTCTTGTCGCACAACAAGCGGAGTAGTGGCAGGAATGGGACCAGGCGCAGCATTAGGGTTAACATTGGGTCCTCCGGGAGGGCCAGCGTGCATGTTGGGAGTACCGACGGGAGGACCTTGAGGCGGGGCCTGTGGCGGGCCAAGCCCTGATGGCGGCCGCTGCAACGGGGTCTGCGACATTCGCGACTTTGGACTTCCAGTCATTCCAGGAGTCTGAGGATGCTGCTGTTGATGTTGCTGTTGCTGGTGATGCATCTGCTGGTTCTGCTGGTGGGACATGAGCAGTGTTTGCGACGCCATTGGTTGCTGAGGCGCACTTGAAGGGTGCTGCTGGTAAGGCGACTGTTGAGGTACTGGGGCCGAAGCATATGGCGTGTAGTACATTGACTGAGGCATCTGGCTAGGCGGTTGTCCATAGATTGGGCGGCCGTGCTGGTCGTGCTGTGGAGACTGAACAGATGCTGGTGAGTTTGACTGCGGGGTGTGGTACGAGATGGGTGGATATCCACCGCGATTCATCGTTGCGGCTGCCATGAGCTCTGGGGTTTCTGGGAAAGTTAGATTTCCATTTTCCGCTTGACGGGATATACGACTGGGGCATCCAAGTCGAGACGTCATTAATGCGCACAGCGCATGGACAGACGCGTCGTGATTTGTGTACGAAAAAAACAAAACTTACCTGAGGACGAGTAGTTACTCGGTGCACTGTTAGTGCTGTAGGGACTCTGGTGGTGCTGAGAGTAATAAGGAACCTCTTGTTGCTGTTGAGGCGGCGGGGGACCTTGGATTTGCTGGATGTAGGGAGACTGGTGCTGAGGAGGTCCTTGAGGGTTTGGGTGTTGGGGCGATGGGTAGTGGCCCTGTGCCGGACTCTGTGAAGGTACCGACTGGTGGGGAGAGTCGGGATGGTGCTGGTGTTGATGTTGTTGATGGACTACACCAGGCCTAGGATGGTGGACTGGAAGATGATTTGGCGGTGGCAAGCCCTGCGCCGAGTGGGGATGATGCTAAGAAGAGCAGCCAGTCAGTAAGGCTGATTGGGCAAAGAAAGAAAGATAAAAAAGCAAGCCTCGAGATGGTGCAGCTGTGGTGGTGATCGGGGCAGGGAGGGCAGGTAAGGTGTAGTAGTGGGGGTGCGGGTCGCTGTGGTTGGCTGGGCGGCTAGGGTGTAGCGACGATGTGCTGCAACAGATCGTAGGCGAGGGGCAGGGTCTGGAAAAAGACAGGAAGGTAGGGTATAGTTTATAGGATGGGAAGGGCAGACTAAAGAAAGCAGGGCGGCATTTGGCAACGTTGACAACACAGAGCGGACCAGCGGTGGGAGCGGAAGGCTGCTGGGATGGCAGGGATTCCGCTGCTGGTAGCTTGCGTGACAAGAGGCTTGGGACGGGCTTCAGAGGAGGCAAGGAAAGCTTTGGCAAGTGCGACAGGGGAGGGGGGTTTTGGGTAGCAGGGCTGCTTGGCGGGAAGGGCATACCATGTAGGCAGTAACGTGCCGGAGCTGGGGTAACTTGTTGTGTGTGGTCGCGACGTGCAGTGGCTGCTGCAGCATGCAAAAAGCGCGAGGATGAAGCTACGAGCGGCGGTGACGGTTTTAGGGAAAGGGACTTGCGACGCGCAGCTCGAAACTCCAACGGTCGAGGGTGCGGTAGGGCCGAACGAAGGCAGAAGGGAGGGTAGCGAGCGTGTGTGGGATGATGCACGTTGTGGTCGGGCGTGAGGTAGGGGGTGCAAGGAAGCAGAGTCAACTCACCATCTTCTGCGACGCTACAGGCGCCGGGTCTTCCTTATACTTGCGGGCCCTATCTGGGATTTTTGGCTGCGACATTGTTATTATTGCGCGGTGGTAGACGTCGAAGGATCCGGGCAGCGAGGGTCCGGGCGCAGCGGTGGACGAGGGTTGGGGAGCGATGCAGTAGCGTGGCCTGCGCAATTTCACGCGCAGAGCAGGTGGCGCTAGCGACTTGTAGGGAATGGCAGCGAGGAAAGACTGCAAAGGCGGTGGGAGGGCCGAGGGTGGAGTCGGTCGTTAAATCAACCTGGAACAGCCACCTCCCTGCTCTGCTGCACGCTCGGACGGAGCAGCTGTTTCGAGCGCCCAAGCCGCGGATGTGAAGGGGCCGGGATCAGGGATCGCCGGCGGAATCACCCTGGTCGATGTCGTCGTGCTGGTGGGTGCTGCTGCGAGGATGAAGCTGTTGTTTGATCGAGGCGCCGTGTCGTCTCGATGCCCGCAGTCGCGTCCGGTGGAGCACGTGACGCCGAATTTTCTGGCTGGCCGGGTCGAGTCTTTCCAGTTGTCACGACGGTGGGGGCGGCGGTGAGTCGACGATTCACAGTCGCTTTACCGGCAGGCAAGAGCGCCCGCCTAGTGTCTGCTGTCTGCTCTCACTATTCTTGCTCGACGACGCAGCGTCATCGCGCCTGCTCTCCAAGTGCCATCTCGCCCCTGCCTCGCTCGGCTAAATCCTCGAGATGGGCAGTCGCGACCCCGCGGTACCTCCCACCCACCCATGGCATCCTAGCCCAGCCTGCTATAGCTGCGCGCTCGATGCCACCTGCTGTTCCTGCTCTCTTCATTTCGCCCTGATCACAATGTGCTCCGCCCGCTTCTGCTCTGACGCGTCCCTCGAGTCCAATTCACCGCCGCTAGTCGACCGTTTTAGCAGTTGCACCACCCAGCCCAGCGCCCCACCGTCTCGCGCGCCATTGGATAGTGGCGCCGGTCAGAGGACGCCCAAAACGGCTCACCAGCATGTCTTCTTTGTGTCCCAACGTCGCCCGCTGTGACTGGCCGATGCACGCCCGCATGCACCAATCGCCATCGAGCGCTGATCGGCACCGCCATGCCTGAACCTGCTCACGGCCATGCTTCTCGGGAGACGGGTCATGGGCTGCCTGCTCAAATCGCCGCTGATCGGCCCTGGGACGTCGGGTTCGCAACCTCTATGCGGAGCCATGCCACCGAACAAAACTGCTGATGCTCCCTCAGGGGCGCATCGTGGCAGGGCCATCTTCATGCGCGGTGGACCGCGCCAGTCAGCCCTGGGAAAGAATTGCCTGCCTGGCTATTCCAAGTTAAATTGCCCTCATGCTGAGCGCGAGCAACACGCGTCGATAAACTCCGCTACAACATCCGGGCGAATAACCGCTTAGGCGATCGCGATAGCAATACATGTCTGCAGATGCGCCCGAGCCGGCCAGAAGAGCACGTCTCGGTGCATTTACTCCATCGCGTCCGGCGTCAATACAATGCTGTAATGCCGTTCCCTTCTTGGACGTCTCAAGCCTGCTTCTGTGCGCGTCTGCTCGAGTATCACATGCCTACTGAAACGCGAGACGCGACCATCATAAATCCTCTTGCCCTTGAAATCTGGCTGACAGGCTTCGAGAAGATCGTGACGGAAACATCGCGCAGTTCCATGTTGTGAGCAATCCGCTCCCTGTCATGATCGTGGCATGGGACCTGGGCTTGTAAAAGTTCCGAGCGAGGCGTTCGCATTGCGGAGAAACCCTGGGAGCACGCTTGCTGGCCTTGCTCACGACAAGGGAGATAGGTCAGGTACCGAGCGACCATCAACTCTATTCTGACGCCGCCCGCTACATCTCGATACACCACAACACATAGTGTTTGCATCTGTGACGCGCGCTGCGCGCTGCAAGCACGCGCAAATTCTCACTTATATCGTCAGCACGCGCATCTATTACATATTCGGCAGTCCAGATTGTTGACTGCCAACTTTGTGCAAGCCGAACTCTTCCTGAACATGCCCAGGCGGCGCCCCTTCACGCATTGACGGTTGGCCACGCTTGTACTAGTTACACGAGATATGGGTAGACATGTCGATCTTGTCAGCAAAAGAAAAAACCATGCTGTGTTACATCGGGTTGGTCTTGTAACTCCACACGCAATGATTAGCTGTGTGTCTCCACGAACGTTGTGCAAATACGGCTGACGGCGACGTGCATATCGATCAAGGTCAGCTGGGGTGGCTCGTTAAGATTCTCGCGCTTCGCTTGTCGCCAGGTCCTACAACAGACTCCATCTCCGTCCATGCAGTCGCTTCCATGATAACCGTTAAAGGTTAAACATACTCGATATCGCGAGATTGTCATGGTTGTCGCCTTCGCGTGCGGTTATTTGGCTGACAGGTGATCGTCGTAGCCAACCATATTCCGCACACCGTTGTCCACTCGCGGGAAGCAGGGATACATGCCTGGGCAACAACGGTCGACGATCACAAGGGACAAGGTGCGCGACGCTACCGTACATGGATCCGACTCGTCCCGTAAGTCTTTCGCCCACTGCAGAATGGAAGCTGCAGCACACCACCACCACTGAGACTACCGCATGTCCCCGATTCGTCACCTTACGCCTAAGATTAAGGCTGCATACATCTTCCACGATATGCGAAGATAGGCCGCAGGCTTCAAGTCCATCTACCGAAGCTTCACTGCTTATCGACTGACCGGGCAGCGATCGGCAGGTGAGCCCCATCACAACGAGCATTTTTACATTACAAGTTTTCTCCGCTCGCGGCAGCTGTCGTGTGAAATAGGTTAGACAGTCATTAAAGGCCTAGGCCTCCATTTCTTATTGCAGCTCTATCGGCAGATATCAATCACGCCCAAAAGTGCGACCCGATCACTGTCTATCAGATTGTACGATAAGATCTTGATGCTGGGGATGCAAGCTCCAGTTGTCCACCCGGTTGGCAGATCCCCAGGCCCCCTCGACCTTGCTTCCCGCCCTCGAGGGTCGCTGTGCCTCTTGGGTGTGGTTCCGACATTTGTTTTCCGGGGTATCACTTCAGTGGGCACGAGGGATGCATTGTACCGAACACGAACGAGTACGCGCCCAAGATGCCGCAGTGCCACATGTTTCGCAAATTGTGATCGAAGGACTAGACCTTCTCGTCCTCTGCTTTGAAATCGCTATTATTCCAGCCGAGCACTCAGTTGCGAACGTAACTGCATAAGCGGCATTTCTGACAGGCGACAGCTTTCTCGTGATTGGTTCGAGGAGCACTCTCCTTCTGCCGGCTTTTATCATGAGACGGAGTGACCCGTGCCACCCCCGTCGATATCATCGAGCTGCGACAAGGTCCGGCCGGTCTCCCGTACTTTCCCTGTTCTCACCAGGCTTGACGGATGCACTGATTCGAGCGGACACTTGTGGAAAGGATTCGACATGGGCTGATGGGTGCAGCAGCACGTTAGCCGCTGTTTTCCATGATGTCAGTCAGCGCTAGCTCCCGATGTACTGCACCAAGCTGCTTGACGAATTGGCCCGTCTCGGCTTGTCAGCCGTCTAGACCCAGCCCCTTCAATACACAGAGACGCGCCACACCAGCGTACCGTACCCCTCCAAGCACTGGCATGTCGACACATTGTGTAGTTCGAATGCCCACCTGTAATTTTTGAGTTGTAATCCACACAGATCTCCGATAACATGACACGTTCTTTCTAAGACGCGTGACCCTTGCCTACATGGCCTATCTACATATGCGACCCACGATCGCGTTTTCCTAATATAAACTTGGCAATGTGTCAGGAGATCGCCTTCTCGGTGGAATTCTCCATAGCCGGCTGCTGATATCCTGATGCAGATGCGTACTGCTGGCTCTATCTCGGCTCAAATGCGCTCGACCACAAGTTCAACTTCTCCTAGATCGTACTGGTTCACTACCACTGGACACCGACACACTTCACCAAACACGAGTTGTTAGTCGACATGCTGGTCGAGAAATTGCCTCCCAAAGCACCAGTACATGCATCCATATCTAGTCCTAGATAGAGCGGTGCATGAATGCCGTTGCGCTGGAGATTGGGACCAAGCAAAATCGGCCCGTCTGTCAGATGCAGTGGTCTGCCTTACGCTGCAGAAAAAATAACTTTTGAGGCTTGCTTGACTAGAGCTGAGTACGTGCTCCTACCAAAGTGGTACTTGTGATTGGCTCCGGCATGTGTTTCACGATCTTAGCGTCCTTCTAGCGTCCTTCTAGAAGGCTGCATCACCAATGTGCTCGCCCAATGCTCCATGCTTTTTCCAAAACACGAGTCAAGGACTTCGACACAACAGCCTTGCGATCGTGTGTACGTTTGCTCTGTTCATGCGCACTGTCTCCCGTATTGTCATCTCAAGCTGCACTGCAGGGCCTTCGTCATCTCATTTCGGCATTACCGCGTGCTGATGGGGGTACCAACGGATCACGATCTGCGATGTTCCCAAGAGAGCTCGTCTTACACATGTAAAGTGAACAAAGCGCCAGAACCAACCTCCTTTTGCATTTCCTTCACGTCAATCGTATGCTCATCTCCTTGTCGCGCATTCCATTTCCAGACCACTGGATGCAACCACAAACGAAAACCGGAACTACATCCCCATGCGCCACGTGTAGCGTGCAACCGCAAATTGACCCCGAAGATGAGGTTTCACGACCTCGAGCCTAGTACAGCGGCCCCGAAACTTACACAGGAATCTCACACTCAAAAATAGCTTTGGGACCACAACGCAAGAATGATACTCATGTACTCTCGGAATATGCAGAGACATACGTGCCGGTGCAATGCGCATAGTCGTGAGTATATGCGACGCAGTTTTTGCTTCGAATATACCGAGGTTTCATGAAACGTTGACATGTTCGAGAAGATGCTCAAACTGGTGTTTCACAGTCGCGTCCCGCATTGACAGCCGGACGCCTTCAAACTCAAACGATCGGGACTAACATCTTGCCAACGGCCTTGTATTTCATCTAGGATCTGGGAGGCTGGGCTCCCTCGACTTGTTTCAACCTTATCGTACGACTTGGCAATCATGGTCCGGCTGTCGCGCTGGGAGTATCTGGCCAGTCAAAGATGTCATGGCCAATTTCATACAAGCAGCAAGAATATTCTTGGATGTTGTTGGTGGGAGCGCATCAGGCTTGAGATCAGGATTTTTCCATTCATATTACGCAGCACACGCGTGCCGCCGGGAACATTTCCAATGACAACCACACCCAAGACACACTCTTTGACATGCGCAACGGAGAAATGCCCGGCTTGGAGCACTCGCATCGCGCTGCATGAACGTTTCGAGGTGCTCGGTCCGCTTACTGCATTCTCACTGATAAGTCAAGAGAACAGTCATCAGTGACCGCCTCACTTTGGTGAGAACACCGTTGCCGTTCTCAAGCATCTTAGCAGCTTGACAACCTTTGTTGGCTCATACCATCTCCTCATCGTTCCCCACCGTTGGAACAGCCAAAGCCCAAAATACACTGCAGTCTCCATAAGATCTCAACACTCTTACCCTATCGGCCCACCTTCTGACGCGTCACACTGCGGCTTACTGTATACATGATTGCTACCCAAGATCAGCATCGACCTGCCGTTGCTCTAACCGTCCGCCTTGATCCGAAAGAGACCCAGGCTCGTCACGACTGCCCGAAAAACAAGTGAAGCTTGAAGCGAAACGCAAGTGTGCGGGGAACATAGATGAGCTGGCAGTCATCTCGTTGGCTGTGTCCTAGTAGGATGTTCCTGGTCGACGGGGGGAACAAGGCACAGCCAACAACCGGGATTATCAGTGGCCCAAAGTAACTTACTCTGAGGCAAGCCCAGCTTGCGCATTCCACCAGTCACAGGTTGAACATGGGCAGTAAACCGCAAATACGGCACAAGAGTTCCTAGACCTGGTTAGAAACTTTTCTTGCCACAAACTACTGCAGTGCTGAGATGGGGGAGGCACTGTCCTGGGCGTTTCGAACTCACAGACTGCATTGCGGTACACTGGAGGGGAAGCCTTGTCGTTACTATGGTCGGGCTCATCGTCCCGTCATGGACTGACTGATGTGAACAGCTGATGTGTGCAGCCGACAGTCGGATCCGCGACCCTTTCCGGTCAACGACCTTGTGAAGATCAGACTTGTTGGGTCTTGACTAAATTGTGGGCCGCGGAGGTTTACAGCAAGTTAGTCATGCAATGCTTCTCAAGATCGATGACAGATCGCGGACCCTAAGACAGTGGAACGGAGGTCCAGTGCGTGTCCATCTGATCCGCACTGGGTCTTGAGATACTGCATACAACGGTGCCTTGGTCAGATGGGTGACGAGCAAAAACAAACTTGCCTGTAAAAGAGCACTTGGCTCACATAAGGAACCCTTTTTCCCGTGACTGTCATGACGTATATCTTGCGACCATTCTCGTCCTCTGTGGCTAGCCATGGCTTGTCACAACGCTGTTCTAACGACCAATATGAACGGTAGATTTGTTGTGTATTGGAGAACCACAAGGGCGACCAGCCTATTTTGATCCTTCCCTTCCAGACATTACAGTCATTACAGACAACTTACCTACCTACTAGACAACAACCCCTACCAGCCAAGTCACCCAGCCTGCCCCGTTACGCCTCCCCCGTTGTACGAGCAACACCCATCGCATACCTCTCTCGTCCTCCCAACGCCTTCATCTCACCTTCAGCGTAGCCTCGCCCTCCAGAGTCGACATCTCGGTCCCATGGATACAACAGGGATACTTTGAAAGAGCAGATACTTGCAGTAGCCATACCAATGTTGCTCTGCGCTACTGCGATTCGACCTATCCAGCTAGGTAAGAAATGTGTTACCGCTCATATAGCACTGGACTATATGAATGGTGCCACCATGCTACTCGGGATGTGTTAAGCTAAAGTCATCTGCTACGTGTTTCTCCTCATCGACACTCATGTTTCCAGCTAGTAGTGACTTGAACGTATATCATAGAAATCTATCATGACCTTAGACATTGGAACATGTACGTAAAAGAACACGTTTAGATATGAATCCAATACTCTATCGTTCTTAATTCATGCATATGTACTGATACGTACAAGGAGCTCTGCGGGTTGTAATTGTTGTGATTTATTTCATTAGCGAAGACTCGTTTAAACATATTGTCTACTACTTTATATTCTGTATAGCCTCCATTTTTCGCCTGTGTGTTCCGCGAACAGTATTTGCACGGAAAGTTTTGCTCACAATGAAATGATTCATTGAACACAACTCGCTGCGTAGAAGGTACAATCAATGTCATTGAGCAGTTTGGCACCAAGTATAAGCTATCTTGTAGACATATACAGCACCTACTTCCAGACACTCTTTTCATATTCACGTCACTAAAGACAGAAACAGAATCTATAAATAAATTTCCGGTCAACAGTATACATATCATAACTCGTAAATTTTTTTCTTTCTGTGATTGCACACACGTGTGAAATGTGTAGACAGAATTCTTACTTCGACTCCGCCTCTGCATCTGGTTCCTCAAACTCCACCAACGCAGTCCCTGCTTTACACAGATCCCCCTTGCCATGCACAATCCGCTTAACGATGCCGTGACTCGGGCTCCTTATTACAGTCTCCATCTTCATGCTCTCGATGACAACAAGCGCCTGGTCCTTCTTGACCTCCTGGCCCTCCTCGACTTCCACTCTGAGGACTTTACAAGGCATGGGTGCAAGAACGCTATTTGCTACGTCCTTGACGCCAAGCGCCTTCTTCGTCCACTCGGGCATTGCGAGCTTGAGACGGTGTTGGCGACCGAGGTGGAAAAGAGTGAGGCGGTCTTCGTCGCGGATGAAGGTTGTGGCTAGGCGGGTGTGTGGGTAGAAAGATGTCAATGTGTTATTGGAGGGGGAGAAGGTTGATGTGACGTTTGCATATGTTTTTTCGCCAACGCTGATGTCGAATTTTTGGGGGCTGGTTTGCCGGATGCTGACCTTTGTTGCTTTGGCTTCTCCTTTGCCGTCGGCGGGGATTTCAATGAGGTTGAATTCCCGCTGTTGGTATGAGCTGCTGAAACCAAATCCTACAGCTGTTACTGGCGGTCCAGTCCATACGTCTCCTCTAGCTGAGGAAATCTCTTGCAGCGCAAGACCTAAGGCGGCCTGCGCGTAAACTTCTGCTGCTAGGGGCTCAGGCGTAAAAAGCTCAGCGTGATGCTTCTGAATATATCCTGTTTCTACTTCGCCAGCGACAAAGTCTGGTGATACGCACATGCGCTTGATGAATTCGATGTTCGTTATAGGACCTGCGACCTCGTACTCTTCTAAGGCAGCTCGCATCTTTTGAATAGCAGCCTCACGTGTGGGGCCTTGAACGATAAGTTTGGAAATCATGGGGTCGTAGTGCGAGGATACTTCGTCGCCAGCGATGAAGCCAGAGTCAATACGAACAGTGGAAGTGGGTACGGGAGTCTTCAGATGTAGCAAAAGTCCGGAATCGGGAATGAAGTTCATGTCTGGGTTCTCAGCGTAGATGCGAGCTTCGATGGCGTGGCCCCTCTCCTTGATCCTCTGTTCAATCTCTTGTTGGGTAAGGGGTAGTTTTCCGCCTTCAGCAACAATGAGCTGCCATCTCACGAGGTCTTCGCCTGTTACCATCTCTGTAACCGGGTGCTCGACTTGCAGTCTTGTGTTCATCTCCATAAAGAAGAACTCGCCAGTCTCATTGTCGAAGATGAATTCGACTGTGCCTGCTCCTTCATAACCGACTGCAAGCGCAGCCTGCCTCGCCTTCTCCCAGATATCTTGCCTAATGGCTTCATCTAAGTGTGGTGCGGGTGACTCTTCCAGGATCTTCTGATGCCGACGCTGGATACTGCAGTCTCTCTCACCCAGCGCAACGCAGTTGCCATGTTTATCGGCGAAGACCTGGACTTCGATGTGGCGAGGTGTGGTAATGTACTTCTCCACTAGCATGACTTCGTCGCCGAAAGAATTCCGTGCTTCTGATTTTGCCGACGCGAGCTGATCGAAGAACTCAGCCTCGGTATTGACGATGCGCATACCCTTGCCGCCACCGCCTTTGACGGCCTTGAGGAGCACAGGGTAGCCGATGCTCGCTGCCTGCTCTTTGAGGTATTCTGGATCTTGATTGGAACCGTGGTAGCCTGGGATGCAGGGGACGCCGGCCTTGGTCATGATATCCTTCGACTCACTTCCATGTGTTAGTTGCCATGTCTAAAGTGTGTGCGTGTCACCTGCCTCTTGCTTCCCATGGATTCGATTGCTTGCCATGGTGGGCCAATGAATGTCAGACCTGCGTCTGTGCATTTTCTGGCAAACGTAGGGTTCTCGCTCAACTATCGTCTACATTAGCCTCTAGTCTACGTTGTCAAAAACGGAGATTCGTACAAAGCCGTAGCCCGGATGAATGCCCTGACAGCCTTGCTCCTTCGCGATTTGTATTATTCTATCTCCATCGAGATATGCCGAAGGGTCTCCGAGGTTTACGGCGTACGGCGAGCTCAGTGCGTGTTGTGATCGAGCATCTGGGTCTGTGAAGAGCGTCGTAGTTCGGATGCCATATTCTGAGGCTGTTCTTCCAACTCGCCTAGAAACCGTGTTAGTTCCAAGTCTTTCATGTCTCAGCAGCAGCCTCACAAGGCGATTTCTCCGCGGTTTGCTATAAGCACAGAGGTAAGCGGCTTGGAAGCTGGCGCAATAGTGGAGTTGTAGCGGACGCCATTGGTAGCGAAGAGCTGGCGGGAGAGGTGAGAAGACTTTTTGAAGGCACGCATGTTCACGGGGAGAGTTTATGGAGCAAAAAGTATCGATTGAACAGCTACAAAAGTACTTTCTTTGTGGAACTGCGGAAGAGAGTCTGAAGGAGCCTCGGTGGTGTTTAAGCCGCGTGGAGCCGCGGTACGTCAATTCGCGGGGAAGGCGCGCTCTGTTTACTGCAGCAAACAATTGCAGAAGCTGCACCCATGCCATCTCTATAGGGAAGGAGCATGTGGCGGCATCCGTGGTCGCACGGCTAGTCACACATGCCGAGTTGTTTCCTCTCCGCCCGTCTCGACTCCCTCGAGCTGGTGGCTTGAGGTTGCGCTGATGACCACCGTGCGCTCAGGGAAGTGCTCTGCACGCCCGCGTCATACCCTCACACCCTTACTCGCCCCGACCACGCAACCCCGACTCGACCCTCCGACTCAACGACACAGACGCGCAACGATATAGTCGCGTTTCCCATCACCTTCCCGCCGAAACGCGCCACTGAATGCGCGCTCGCGTCTCGCATTAAACAGCGTCCGCAACTGCATTCAGCCCAAGTAATCGCATACACTACCCTCGATCCTGCCCAGCATGAGCGACTACGAAGACTACGACGATGATTACGATGGCGACTTCTTCTATGTCGAAGACGAGTACATGGCTGCCGACGATCTCGCAGAGCACGCTGTTGCCTCACCACCACCGGCAACGTGCGGCGATGAGGATATGGAGGACGACTGGGACCGTTTCGACTACTTCAACGATCTCGAGTACGCATCAGACGGCTATGATGATACACAGTTCCAAGCGCTCGATGTCAAGGGCGCAAAAGCAGGCTCAAAGCGGAAGCGACTACTGAGGAGCGTTCCGGCTAAAAAGAGGTTGATAAAGGAGAGTGTGAGCACCAAGACCGAACCGACACCAATGGGTCACTCGCCCATTGTTTGGCGCTCGCAGGCGGATCGTGGCATAAAACCCAAGACACTCGACGACAACGCGCAGCCATATGCCTTGTTCAAGAACTGGAGAGAGAAGCTTGCAGACATACCAGATTGGGCCAGAGGCTCACCACCGAGCTCGCCAGAGATACGGTCATCACAGCCAAGAAAGGGGAAAGCAAAAATGGCTTTCGTCACAGAGCCTGCATCTCCTCCGTACGACGAGGACGATGACGGCGACGTGGAGGACGATGGCATGGACAATGGAGAACAAGGAATACCGCAGGAGGCGCTAATGGCAGCATTGCAGCGACAACTCGCTACTGCTGGCGGACCACTGAGCGGAATGGATCCCCAACAACTGCTCCAGTTCGCTATGCGCATGGCAGCGGACGAGAGTGCTGGTGATGATGTCGCGGGTGAGATGGCAGAGGCGATACTAGGTGGAGAAGACGACGGAGACGACGTAGATGACGAAACTCACAATGCCGCCGAAGAGGAACTTCTTACATGGATAGCTAAACAGCGGAATGGGACAAGTCAAGGAACACCTTACGAAGAAGAGGGCATGATAGAGGAAACCGTACACCAACCACCAACACCACCTTCATCGGACCTCAAGCGCAGTGTTCGCGTCTCCGAGGTTAACACCACTTCTTCGAACACCGTCTCAAGCACCCCCGATCTTGATACCTCTAAATCCTCTCTGAAGCGGAAGGCACAAGACGAGCCGAGTGTCGAAGGCTCTACGAAGGCGCTAAAGAAGAGAGCAACAAGGTCATTTGACGCGCCTACAGCATCAAGTCAAGCCAAAACTGCTTCATCACGACCTACAACACGATCCAAACCTGGAAAGCGGAAGTGAAGAGCATGGAGGCATCGAACCCTCAGCTTTTAGCAGCTCCAGGTTCCTCAGCATCTTGCATATGCATGTTCTGTTCGTGGAGGCATTCTTCTTTTGTTTTATTTTCTACTTTTGAATACGACACTTGTACACTATTACTGAATGAGACGAAAGGAAACGAGATGGGAATCAACGGGTCCTTTCGCATGCTTACGGGAGGAGAAAGACCAATTTAGTGATGTCCTAGTTATACCCAAATCAAGCAGCCTAGCCTACCTTTTTGCTCAATGGTATGAGTTCCTCATATGAATATACTGCATGATGCACGATACGCTTTGACACAATCGAGCTCGATATGATAACTAGTTGGCGTTTTGAGGAGATGAGTAAGATATTATAAGGTAACGGAGATAACGTTTAAACGAAGATAGTATGAGATTGGGGTATAGCTAAAGAGCCAGCCGTCTATCATGACTAGCTTAAACACTCCAGAAAAAGGTATCATAGGAAGACACAAGAGCTCCCAACAAGAACCTCAGAACAGAGCGACACCAACTGATACGCTGATTTACTAGCAACAATCTAAGCAGTCTGAGTCCCAGCATCCACCGCAGACACAGACGATTGAACAGGCGCCTTCTTCTCCCCGAAATTATGCAGCCGCTCACCAATCAAATACACCTCATCCCTTACAACCAACCTCCATCTTACCAGCAGCCTGACAGCCGCCGAAGAAGCCCACATAACCACCAAAGCAAGTCCCACAGCGGGGAAACTAAAGCGCCAGAGTAGGTTCTTCGTCGCCTCACTCGCGCCCCGATAAAGCGTTCTGGAGGTAACAAACGCCAAACTAGACGGCACAGCGATGGCGACAAGGAACAACGCCAACACGGGGACAAGGAAACACCTTGTCGCAATTTTGGCATTGGGGTAGAGCCAACCATCGCGAATAACAGCCTTGAACGCGCGTGCAGGGCGGGAGTTGCGATTCGCAAACACGAGACGCGCGGCAAGACGAGAGTACAAAAAGCCCAAGGTCCAGTCTTGGATGACATGGACGACGTGGGGTTCCTTGGGACCTAGGTAGGCGTGCAAGGGCATGAGGAAGTAGAGTTCGAGGAGGACGGCGAAGAGGAAGGGGATGGCAAAGATGAGCGTGGCCCAAACATATGAGAAGCGGAGGGCGCGGCCGCCTACCCGAGATGTTGTCGCTGCTACTGTGCGGAGGGTGGCCATGGGATCTGGGATGGATCTGTTCAGGGTGGAGATGAACTTTCCTGCATGATAGGCTGAGTAGCCAATGCTAGCTAGGGTGTAGACGCCGAGGGAGAAGGCGTGGATGTCGTTCATCTCGACGGTTGGTGGGAGGAAGAGAGAGAAGAGGTAGCGACCGAAGAGAAGAGGCAAGATCGTAACGCTGACTCCAGAGAGACCCATGAAGATCCATATAGTGACGATGAAGCAGAAGATGCGTACGCGGAACCATGGTGGAATGAATACCATCGACACGAGATCAGAGTTGTGCACTCCGCCCTCAGTCTGCCCATCTTTACGCACGTTATCCCGGTCGACTTCGACAAAGACAGGCTGCCCCTTTGGAATGCGAGCTTGGTCAGAGGCTGGTGCACGAACATATCGACCGTCATCACCTTCTTGTGTGGGGACTTTGTCGCCAAAAAGGAAGTTGGATAGACGAAGGAAGCCCGCACACTTCTGGAAGCACCATTTGTAGACGACATGCAGACCTTCGCTAGGCTTGTAGAACTTGATGATGACAGGCGTAAGAAAGTTGTAGAAGAGAAGGTCAAGAGGAAACTCTAGCGATGGCGCTTCAGTCGTCCAGTGGATTGGCAGGACGTTTGTAGTAGCGCGGCTCAGAGTCCATACGACACCACCAAGGCATACGATAACGAGTGCTCCGTACACTAGAGCGCTGAAAGCGATCTTGCGGAGCTGGGTCGTAACACTACGCTCCAGAACGTCCCGGACAGGATGGAAGGTTGGATCATCCGGGTCGCGGATAAAGTACAATACGCCTTTGCGCATAATCTTGCGGCACATGGACACGAAGAGGGCAAAATGGAACATGTAGCAAGTGCCGATGAACCAATGTACGAATCCAGATGTCCAGGGGCTTTCCCTCGCAAACTGCCACCGGGTGTACAGCGTAGCGTTCTTGAAAAGTGGAAGCATGGCCAGGTCGAGAAGCAGACCGCAGTACAACGGAAATGCTAGCATCTCTATGCTAATAATGAGGATGACTTTCAACACGCCGCCAGCTTGTTGTAGTATATCGGATAGAACGCGCTCAATTTTTTGTCCTTGCTGCGACGAGCTAAAAGGAGTTCCGCGCCTCAGGTACACTGCGCCGGCGAAGGCAAAGAATCCATAGCCAGCAAGGATTGCGATCAAGCGGTCGCTCGCTGTCCACCGCTCCATTGCAGTGTATGCTGCAGTGGTGTTGCGGTTCAGATCAAGATCAAAAGTGATCTTGTACGACTTGGAGGTCCAAAGCCATGTGAGTAGAGCGCTGCACTGGCCATAGGCAGTCGTACAGACGTTTTGGACTAAGTAAGGAAGGTACCCAAGGACTCTCAATATGAGCCTAAACGGAGAGTCTGCTGAGATCTCCTCAATGATAGCATTTGCAAAGTTACCAGTCTCGTTCAGCGCGAACGAAGTCGTGTTTTGTAGACTTCGCAGTGAAGCATGCGCATTGACCGAGAGTCGGAAGTAGTCGGGACGAGGTGACAGAGGCGACTCTACAAACATCTTCCCGATGCGGACCATGGCACTCTCTGCAAGTGAATATGCTGGTGTGGACACTGCGCGGAGTGGACCGTCTATGCTTTGAGATAGCTTTCCCAAGGAACATAGTTTTACCAGACTAGAGATGGCGTAAGAGCCCCAGTATGTCGTACCAGCCACGAGGAAGAGAGTGACATCGACAATGAAGTCTGTAACTGCAGCCACGACCTGCAAAGGAAGCTTGACGAAGAGTGAAATAGGACTTCCCATGAACAGGATAACGACTTTACCCCAAAGATAGGGAAGCCAGACGGCGCAAGCCAGTGTCGCGGAAATCAGCACAGCGCTGAACAAGGCGTTTTGGAAGAGTCCGACGATAGGTCCTTGCATACCAATGAGCTCGAGTATGCCTTCCAGGTCCTCTGCGTCTTCGATTGCTTCCTGATCGTTGACGTCTATGCCAGCTTGTGCAGCAGCAGCAGCGACTTCAGGATCTTGAGGTGCAGCATTGCCATGATCTCGCGGCTCGTTCCCTAGGAATGGGACAAATGGGGCCTCGTCTGCCAGATCACGCACAATATGCTCGTCGTTGCCTCCTTCCTCGGCGGCTTGCGCCATTGGCGCTATGTCCCCAAACATCCAGTCTAAGACCTGGTTCATTGGGTTTTGTGGAAGTTGAGGTTCTGCTGGTTGTGCGTTGACCACAGGCGCAGCCTGCTCGTCTTGGTTTTGCTCAACGACTTCGGGATCTCTTTGTCCTTGATCGACGCTCGAATCTTGTTCAGGTTGGCTGCTGCTGTTGTCAACTTCAATCGTGGTGTCGACTGTAATTGCATTGTCCACATTAGCAGCACCACTTTCTGCAGACGATGTTGACTCTTGTGGAACATCCTCTGTGCTGGTGTCAATAGTTTTGGCTTTACCCTTGTCGTGAACATGTTCTCTTTCCAGCGCTTGGTCAGAGTCATCTTCCACAATCTCAGGGACTTGTTGCCAGCTTCCACTACTGTGCTCACTACCCGGCTCCTGCTCTGATGCGGTCTCGGGCTCTTGGTCGTCTCGTCGACGCACATTGTCATCATCTTCCCAGGAGTCAGGCACGTTCTCAGTCGTGTTTGTGTTTGACGCCGGTGCTTCTGGTACGTTCTCGAATGACCATGTATTACCTTCCTCCAGGCTACGGCGAATTTCAGTCGCAATGAAAGATTTGTCGCGTGCTGGCATATTTGGTCTCGAAGATGATGATGACTCGGAACCTGCTACATCTAGCGTTGAGTCTGGAGGTTGATAGAGGGACGAGCCCCTCGTAGGAAAGATGGGACTGCTAGCCTCACCGTCGCTCTCAGCTCGATTCAAGGTTTCTCTCGCGTTCATCGCTCGCTGAAGTGTCTCTTGGAGGGTTTGAGACGGACTACCTTCAGTGAAGGCGTCCGCAAGATTATCAGATGGTCCCAACTGCATCATTGATCTGACGTCGTCGGACAGGCCATCCCGTACTATATCACGAATAAGCTCGTCGCGTTCTCTGCGAAGCGAAGAAGATCGGCGAACACGGCGTATTGTAGGTTCAGAGGCCTCAGGCTCATCGATGTCGTGAGCGAGCTGTTCAGGAGCCGCCGGTTCGTTCTCGTCAATATTCCGAGGTTCATGAGCCTCTTCGGCTTCTCCAGCCACCTCTGCGTCCAGTGCATCCAGGGCGTCGTCCAACTCACCCTCGTCAACAACCACATTGTCCACAAGAGCCTCCTCTTCTACGAGCGCTGCCCTTTGCGCAGCAGCGTTATCACCAATAGCAACCATGTTGATCACAGGTTGTTGCTGAACCACCCACTCCCGGATGAGAAAGACAAGGATAAAAGCTACCACAACGAGCAAGGTGATGATTTGTCCCTCTATCACGTCAATGATGAACCGATTGGCGCTTTGGGACTGGAACCAGTTAAAGAAGGGGACGTCGGACAATAGCGAAGGGCTGCGGATGCCGAGAGGGTCTGAGGTAGCGTTGAGAGCTGTACCGTTCTTGTCAAGCATAGAGAAATAGCCTGGTTTGTCGTTCTGCGCAAGCTGGGAGAAGGGGTACGGCACACCGAAGAAGAACCTCTTGGCATAAGTCCAGATGATGGATTCGCTAACGGTGGCATTGTTTGGGGTGTATGATATTGTCATGTTCCAGGGCCTATCTGACAGACGAACGGTCGAAGTCGAGTTGCTGCTTTTGGCGCTGTCGACTGCGGAACGGATCAAGTCGAAATCTCTGGCGGACAAGCTGCGCTCTGGCGTGACGGGCGTCTGAGACGTATTTGCGAACAATTCTTGTGACCAGCCCCCGTCGCCGACCCAAAACAGGCTACGCCATACGACGCGCATGCACCAGGGGAGTAGGAAGAGCCACACAGCGCCTACAAGAACCCCACGACACCAGGTAGCGAACATATTGAGGACGTGCAGAGCGGCGCGACGTACGAAGACGGCCGTGGGTATGCGGTTTGGCATGCCGGGATGGTATAGTTTGGTGAAGCGGAAGGACGTCTTGCACAGTTCGCAGTGCTTCTTCTGGGTATGCGACAGCCATTCCATCAAGCATTCTTGGTGGACGTACTTGATGCTGCCACTGCACTTGCAGGGAAAGAACAGAGGCTCTTCAGCGGTGCCCTCTCCCCGACATATGCGGCAGGTGTCGGCTTCGTCTTTATCGGCGGCTTGCGAGTCGGAGGTCTGGGGTACGTCGTAGTGCGTCGGGGCCGTGTCGAACAGCCCCGCACTGAGAGGGTCGGCATCAGTTGCCATGGTGGAGTGTGATTAAAAGTATACGCGGGGTATAAGAGGCGGGTTGAAGGAAAATGCAAGTCGTGGTTCGGGTTCGGGCAGATGCCGCAGACGGAGACCTCAAGTAGGCATCGGAATCAGAGCGATCAGGTCGGGCGAATAGCACAGATGGGTAGTGCGTGGTGGTGTGCAATGTAGAAATTAGAATGAGGGAAGTGAAACAGGATGGGCGGAAAGCGCAAAAGAGGCGTTGTGCTCGGAACCGTGGTTGAGTGTAACAAACGGGAAGTGGTGATGTCGCCGCCGCCAGACAGTCTCGGTCTTGGCGGCCATCCACCCCCCTGGCAAAGACGGCGACCTAGCTCCTAGTGCGAGAGTGTAAATGATTCTTTAGTCTGAACCAGTGACAGACGATCGGATCTTCACATGCATGGTTGTCCTGTCTTTGCTTGATCAACGTCACAGGGTCCTGGTGCGAAGATAGCCAGCCCTACCAGCTAAGCTGTGCCACTCAAACAGGCGACTTGCCTCGAGGGTCTTTGCTGCCTTGGGTGGAACCAAAGATACAAGATGCAGACCAGCAAACACGTTTAGCATACCTTGTAGCCACACTAAGACGCGCTTCTTGGTACCGTCGTCGGCAGCCAGCGGTGCTTTTTGAGACGCGAACTGCAGGGGAAGCCTGAGGCAGCGCACGTTTAAGAGTGGAAATCGCGACAGCCAGCTCGTCTTCTCCAGCTGTTATATCTCGGTATCCTGCTGCACCGTTGCAAAGTAGCTATCGCTCTCCAGGCGTCCAACGCACATCTAAATCCTGATCTTGATATCGTGTTCCCGTCCCGCGTCCGCACGTGCAATTACATCACTGCTGCAGCTCGGTTGTCCTCCCCCAGCGCTAACAGACAAGTTACTTTGAGCAGCCATCACCATTATTCTCTGGACATCAACAAACCAGACGCTACCGCCCGTTGCTGAATTTCTGTACGTAGCGACATCCGTCTCTCCTGCTGGCGCACTTGGACTAACTCTGACACCCTGAAGCTGGTCAGCCACACAGCGTCACCGCTTTATCGCCCACCACACGCGAGCATGGCCGCCCAGGCCAACGGAAGGGCGAAGAAGTCCAAGCAGAATGGCAGTCTGAATGGCTCCGCCAATGGCACTGCCAACGGCCACACGGACAAGACGCAGCTCACCTCGCGGTCGGCGAGGCCACGAAAGCCCCGACGAGGCATCGTGGGAGCTTTCACAAGCATGATTGCGAGACTATCCACGTGGTATCTCATCATCACCTTCCTGTTCCGGTGTCCCAATTCGCTCCACCAGCTCAACCACGACTCCCCGCGTGTCTGCAAACCCTACCTGCAGACCAGGGCCTACGCAGCGCCCTATCTCGACCCATACTACGAGACGTACGTCGCCCCGCACATCGAAAAGGTCAAGCCCTACACCACACCAATCACAACATTCGCCCAGGACAACTACGCTACATACGGTGCACACAGGGTTGAGCATGCCAGGAAATACGCAGAGACCCAGTATGAGAAGTCCATCCGGCCCCAGCTAGAGAATGCCCAGAAGCAAGTCAAGGGACAGTACGACGTGTATCTGGGCCCTCACGTCAAGAAGGCGACTGATGCTGCTGCTCCATACTACAACGACCTCAAGACTAGCTCCGAAGAGATCTACGTTCACACCCTGCTGCCAGCCTATGAGCAATCCAAACCGTACCTCCAACAGGGTCACGCTTATGGTCACCACGTCCTCGTCGACATAGTCTACCCCCACGTCCATACCGCAAAGGATGCTACCTGGGCCTTCGTTCTTCGCACCGTTTGGCCCCAACTGCGCGTCCTATACGGAGACAACGTCGAGCCTCAGCTGGTCCGCATCTCTGAACGCCTAGGCCGCTACAGGGACCAACAGAAGATCGAGTCTGTAGTCTCTGCGGTTGATGCGGAGACAGTTCTTCCCACTGAGTCTATCAAAGATACTCCCACCATCGCCAGCTCCTCCGCCTCTATTGTCCCTCCCAGCTCTACTGAAGGGTCTGGCTGGGGTGTCCTCGACGAGTTCTTTGGCAGCGAATCAGCCAACACCGCCTCTGGTGAGCTTGAAGCAACCTCCGTGAAGCCCTCTGAGCCTAAGCTCACTGGCGCTGAACTGCAAGAAAAGCTCAACCAGGATCTCCGCGACTGGCAGACTAAGTTCGCCACAGCGGCAGACAAGGGTTCTGAAGACCTCGAGGTACGCGTAGCAGAAATTACAAAGCGACAGATTGACAACGCTGTCCATGGACATGGAAAGGCTTTGGTTGTCAAGCTAGAGGAGACTGCCGACTCTACCATCGCTAAGCTGAAGAGCTACATTAAGAAGACTGTTGAGTCTCTTCCGGAAGACGCTACAGATGCCGATCTAGAGGCTGCATACGAAGAATGCGGCACCAAAACTCGCGAGTTCGGTCTCACGGTCAAGGAGCGCGCCCAGGACATTCGTGTGTGGAAGGCATCATACGACCAGGAGACTGATTCCCTGGTACAAGCTGCTGTCAGGAGCACTGTCGAAGTACTCGAGAAGATCCACAGCCTTGGTCTTCAAGAAGTAGGCATGCGATGGGTATGTTATACTCAGCTTCCCTTTCTAGAAGCCTCACTAACTAACATGGCAGGCATGGACTGATGGCGTTACCTACAAGGACTGGCAGAACTACCACAAGCTAAGGAACACGCTCAACGAGTGGCAGGCCGAAGTCGAAGCCGTTGGCTCAAGACACGAAGGTCTTCGCCTTGCCCACGAGGAGTCCAAGAAGCTCGAAGACAAGGCCATGGCCATTGCGTCGGATATGGTTGCCGAACTGGTACGCTTGAAAGACGTTTCCAAGTCCAAGATCTGGGCTGGTGACGCTAGCGACGACTTCTCTGACAAAGTCTTCGCCCCTCGTGTTCGCAAGGCTGCCCAGCAAGTCATGGACAGCGTCGAAGGAGCATCTTCTCAGGTTGCTGAAGCAATCCAAGGCAGTTCGACACCACTTTCAGAGAGCATTGCATCATCTGCTAAGAGTGTATACTCTGAGGCCTCTTCAAAAGCATCCGAAGCTGTTCAGGGTAGCTCAACCCCCCTTGGTGAAAGCATAGCCTCATCTGTCAAGGACGCAGCATCCAAAGCCTCATCACAGGTCTCTGAGGCTGTTTCGGGCAGCTCTACCCCACTCACCGAGAGCATTGCATCATCTGTCCAGGATGCTGCGTCGAAGATTTCCTCTCAAGCGTCCGAAGCCGTTCAGGGTACACCCTCATCTGAGAGCTTGCTGTCCCAAGCCTCCTCCAAAGCATCCGAAGTGATTGACGACACCGCTTCCAAAGCTTCTGCAGCCTACGAATCGCCTAAGAAGGTGTGGGGCGGAGCTAATGCGCAAATCATCGCAGAAGCAAGAGAAGTCGTCCTCGATCAACCTCTGGATGACGACGAGGACGACACGTACTCTGACAAGTTGCAGAGCGCGGTCGCCGATGCTGGAGATCGCGCGGCTGAAATCAGCCGAGCGGTCAGCGAAGCACTACTAGGTGCTACCAAGACCCAAGGTACTGTCGAATCCGCTTCGTCAGTCGCGAGTGAGCAGTACGCAAAGGCCCTCGCCGCAGCTTCAAGTGCACTATACGGTACCGAGCAACCAGCCGTTGAGAGCGCCACTAGCGTTGTAGCCGACAAGTATGCTCAGGCTGTGACTGCGGCATCATACGCGATCTATGGCACTCCAACACCCACGGCGATAATCAAGACCGTTCAGATTGAGGCAAGCTCGCGCTACAACGACGCCGTCAGCGCGGCAAGCAAACAGTTGGAGAATGCGAAAGCTCAGCTATCCCTCTTGGTCTCTGGAGAGCCCCAGCCTGCCCACCAAACCATGCTTTCTTACTTCGAGAAGGCCTACTCTGATTCTCTCGCAGTCGCTAGCGAGCGATTGTCAAACGCTATGCAGTACACTGAATCTGTGAAGAGCTATGCCGCTGGCCCTACTCAGGGTTACTTTGAATCGGTCTCCTCCATCGCATCCTCTCGCCTCTCTGAAGGCCTCAGCCAGGCTTCCGCTCAGTTTGCACCTCAATCCACTGGTGTTGCTGATAGCGCTCGTCGACAGTACTATGAAGCTATTGGTCTAGCCCACGCTCGGTACTCTGAGTTTGTTGGCGCTGCCTCGAGCGCTGCATACGGTCCTCAACAAGGAACCGTTGAGTCTTTGGCTTCGGTTGCCTCCGCATCGGCAGCTTCTGCTGCGTCTGCAGTATCTGGTTCCGCTGAGTCTGCGGCTTCCTACGTTTCTGGTTCAGCACAGTCGGCCGTTTCCAACGCCCAGGCTGCTGCTGAGTCGGCTGCTTCCCAAATCAGCTCTGGTGTCATCGGCTCTGAAACCCCTTGGACTGAGTCGGTAGCCTCCCAAGCCAGTCAAAACTGGGAGGCACTCATTGCTCAGGCGAGCAGTCAAGTCTACGGGCAGCCTACGCCATGGGCAGAGTCTGTATACTCTCAGGCTGGTGCGTACGGCGCTCAGGCTACCGCTGCCGCCGCTTCACAGTATGCTGAGGTTCAGGCTCTCATCTCGGAGCTTGTCATCGGCAAGGAGCCTGACTTCACTGAGAGTGTCATGAGCCGTTTCGCGTCCGCATACTCCACTGGTCTGCCCGCGGCTATGGCTTCCGCACAATCATATGCAAGCGAAGGTATCAACGCTGCTAGCTCGTACGCTGGTGATGGTTATGAGGCCGTCACTGAGGCTGCTGCTGACGCGTACGCTTCTGCCTCATCGGTCGTCAGTGCCGTTTTTACACCACCGGCCATGATTGAAGACGTTCTGAGCCAAGCTAGCGCTTCTCTGGATCTTGCCGTCGAGAGTGCTTCCATCGCTCTTTATGGAACGCCCAAGGGTGCCGCAGAGCAGGCCAGCGAGTCGGTTGCGAGCGCCTACTCATCTATCCAATCTCAGGTGAGCGAGAAGTTCTACGGTACACAATCAGCCCAAGATAGCTTTTCATCAGCCGCCGTATCTGCCCAAGCTGCCATCAGCGCAGCGATCTTCGGTACGCCTACCGCAGCGGACTACGTCGCCTCAGCTACAAGCGGTGCTGGCGGTGTGTACAGCTCCATCTCGTCTGCGGCCAGCGCCAACGCCGAGTATGTCGCGTCTGCCGTTAGTGAAAACGCATCGTACATATCCTCAGCAGCCAGCTCCGCAGTCTATGGACCAGAACAAGGAGCTATGGAGTCTGCAAACAGCCGCATTGCCTCCGCCGTGGCCGCCGCCAACAGCCGCATTGCCTCCATGTACGCAGCCGCTTCCGGTAGTGCCGAGGAGGCTGCCAGCAGCATTTCCAGCGCCGCTACTCAAGCCACTCAAGCGGTGAAGGATGAGTTGTAGGCTATCATCTGATGAGCCTGTTCCTCATACCTCCTATCACCACCACACCCCAACACACCATACCCCACAGCACATTCGCTACGACACGACATCAATGTATCATCACCACACCCCCCATCATCCCCAACAATCACTCTCTTACAAGACTGCACCGTCATCTCTCCAAACACAATACACGATCTGCAAGCAAAGCCAGTTGATCTGGCTTGGACTACGAAACTGGGAAAGGAAAGGAAAACGGACGAGGTAATGCCTATGTATGTAGCTATGAACAGTCTCTCAGTTTCTTGTTTCTTTACTATCTGCTCTTTCATTTGAAGATTAGCACTGGATTCCGTTGGTTCTTATGCAGCGTTGTAGTCTAGCACTAGTCAGTCTCTGCGATGGAAGACTAGCAAATGTGATATACCCTTTTCGTTCAAACGTTTTCACCAAATCATGCATTGGAAACAAGTGATATATATCGTGATATCGTCTCATGTATTGCTTTGTTGTTACTACATACAGTCCGTGAATCTTGATCCCATGACGCTTGATCGTCGTTCCATCCACCACTGGTATACCCTTTGCAAGTCCGTACACTATACAGTGGCACCAATTCCATGTCTCATCTCGCTCTCTGTACCAAGTTGAAAAGTCGAAAGAAGTCGCTCTATCAAAACCCAAATAACGCCAAGAAGGGGTATGCCGCCTCAAATCATGCTCATTACCTCGAAATCATGCAGTAGAAGAAGAAAGTGCACGAATCTAGTCACTGTCGCTCAAGCTGTCCCTGCGTCCTACGGCACGGACACCGCCGCGACGGTAGCCGTCCATGACGTCTCTGCCACCACGCTCCCTCCTTGCGTTTGTCGGGACACCGACTTGAGAGACACTCTCCATGGGGTGTACACTGCCGGCCTGGCTAAGGCCAGGGATGTGGCATGGGTAGCTCATGTGACCCTGGGAGTCACCGTTGGTAGTGGTGAAGATGTCGGATGGGGGAGGTGCTGGGCGAGAAGTGCGGTGTTGCTTGCGGGGCGACTCAGAGGTTGGGCGCGAGCGGGAGCCTGATGGGCGAGGACGAGACTCGGAGGTTGGGCGACCAGAGCGGGGGCGATCCTGAGATGGGCGGGCTGAGCGGGAGCGAGGGGCGTGCTTGTTGGGGTCCGAGTAGAGGGACTTGTCGGCGTTGGGGCGGTAATCGGAGTAGTAGCTCGACTCAGTGACTTCAGAAGGTGCGGAGCGCTCAGTCTTGGGGGCCTTGGGTGGAGGAGGTTTGGCAAAGTCGCTAGTGGAGACGCCAGTGTAGACGGTTGCGTTGTCGTCTTCGCCGGTAGTGAAAGAGTATGCAGCAGAGGGAGGAGCGCGACGGGGGCCAGATGGTGCCTTGCTCCTTGTGGGAGCGCGTGTGGGTGTGCCGGCTTCAGATGGGGCAGTGTACTCGGTGTATGCAGGTCCAGGGTTGTAGTCGCTCTGAGGGGATCGGTACTCAATCATGGGGCGGTTGACTTCAGCCATTTCGGGAGCTTCGGAAGGTGTCTTCTTGGACCTCTTCTGCTCTTCCTTTGCACGCTTAGCCTCTGCCTTTTGTTCTTCCTTGCGAGCCTTCTCTTCGGCGGCAGCCTTCTTCGCAGCTTCCTTTTCAGCGGCCTTGGCCTTGCGCATACGTTCCTTTGCACGTGCTTCTTTAGCCTTGGCCTCCTTCTTAGGGTCCTTGGGTTCCTTCTTGACCAGTGGTACGTTACTCGAGACCTGAGAGCCGCCGACTTCAGAAGGTTGAGAGCCAGAATAGTCAGTGTACATGCCGTCGCCAACGCGGTTGAGGCCGCCGACACGGGCAGCCTTCTCCTCGCGGTACTTGCGGAGCTCAGGGTCTTTGTAGTCGTTGGTGTGGTCGCGGCGGTGCTTCTTATGCCTTCGTCCATCTCCACCACGAAGACCGCCCTCGCCTCGCTCGGCGTCGCGGTACTCGCTGGCGTCGACGCTTGTGCCGGTCTCGTCAGTGTAAGCAATTTCGCTCTGCTCGCCAAAGTAGCTGCCACCGTGAACGACACTGCCGCCACCGAGCCTGGTGCTCTTGGTTGCGTTGGATAGTGTCTTTCCATCTGGTCCCTTGCGCCTCAGCACCGTCGACTTGTAGTCCTCCCAATCGTTTTCGCGCCACTTGAAGCCGCCGTTCTTGGCCCAGAAGAAGAACCAGATGGCTCCAAGTGCCAGTCCGACACCGATCAGGGCAAAGAGAGCCTGGAAGCCGGGTCCGGAGAGGTCGTTTGGTGGACGTGCGCCTGCTGAGGCGAGGTCCTTGTATGGTGCGGGTTGTTCACGCTTGACCATTGACTTGGCCAGCTGCAGAGCATTCACGGCCATGGGCGAGAGTGCCTGCCCGTCGGCCGCAATCTCAGGATGGGGCGCCATGGTAGGCGGAACAGTCGTGTTTGTGTTTTCGCAGGTGCAGGTGGATTGCAGCGTCGATTACAGCGAATGCAACTGGCAGATAATAGTCAGAGTGTATTCTGGGTGAGCAGTAGTAGCAATGTGTAGTGTGGGGTTTGGAATGTGGAAGCGTAGCCCCCGTTAACTTTTGGTTTGATGCGTGTTGGGTGCGGGTGGCTGGTGAGCAAATGCAGGAGGTTAGGACGAGGTTGGGGACGCGACCTACGTCACCCAAACAACGCGTTGATGCAGCAACAGCACGGCCTGGAACACCAACCACGACCAATGCCACGCGGCAGCCCTCGATTGATTGGATTCCAGTCTAAATCAGATGTTACAGCACACTTCCTTCCCAACAATTGCCCTTCTTTACCGCTGTTTCGCGAACAATGTATACCTGGAATCGGCGGTGTAGCCAGGCCCCATAAAGGACTTGCAGCGCCCTGCATCCGACCCTCTGCGGGAGGTCCGCATCCCCGGACTAGCCTCATGTACCGCGTATATCGTAGCCTTTCTTTTGTCGCTCGTACTCGTGCCTGACGCATACTCTTTAGTAGAGCTCTAGAAAACCCGCGTCAATTTTCTCTTTTACAGCTTGTCGTTGTGGACCAAAATCCTACCAACGACGCTGGACCCTGGTTTTTGACATGTCTACACTCGTAGGGCGCAAGCTAGTCCTCAAGAAATTTTGTCTATTAACATGTCAAAAATGCAAGGTCCAGAATATTGTTTATAATGCTCTTCGCCGTATCAACTGCATAAACTAACAGCTCGTGAAAAAAAAAAGTCAAATATGGCAACGCAGACTGTGACAGCGACCGACGTCTTCGAACTTCAAGCGATACCCAAGACCGCAATCCCCGACCCTCAGCGGCCATCGCAAGAAGCCCCCATCTTTGGTCAACGCTTGTCCGACGCCGAGTCTTCCACAGCGCCGTCTCTGAAAAGAGTGTCCACTCTCCATACCTTCCTTACAATCTTCACCCCCTCCTTTGTAGGCTTCATAGCCAGCTTTACCAATGGCATCATCACAGTCGGACTTCCCATCATCGCCCGTTCCATTTCACTAGAACGATCCCTATACCTATGGCCCTCCTCCGTCTATGGTCTAACATCTGGAGCAGCATTGCTCATTGCTGGTTCGATAGCCGATATAGTCGGCGCCAGGTCGGTTGAAATGACGGGTATCACCTTCCTCGGTATCTTCACGCTAGCATGCGGTTTTGCGCAATCAGGTGCCCAGCTTGTTGTTTTCCGGGCTCTACAGGGAGTGGCGCTTGCGTTGCATCTACCTGCTTCTGTTGCTATCATCACTGGTGCTGTGCCGTCGGGACGAGCGAGAAATCTTGGTTTCGCGTGTCTGGGATTTAGTCAGCCACTGGGATTTGCTGTTGGTCTGGTACTAAGTGGTGTTATGATTGAAAGAGCTGGATGGCGGGTAGGCTTTTACTTGACCGGAGGCTGTTTATTGGCTGTTGCTGTGGGAGCCATCTGGACTCTACCTAAACTTCCTTCTCAGAACCAAGATGGTGTCATTGCACTCTGGAAGAAGGTTGGCAGGGAGATTGACTGGGTTGGTGGCATGATTTCCAGCGGCGGACTAGCAATTCTTGCATACGTTCTCGCGTATGTCCTTTCCGTTCTACCGTAAGCGTATAAGACAGCTAACAGCGTGTAGTATCATCAGCGCCGATCTGACAAGCATCCGTTCAGCAGAGACGGCCTCACTCCTCGCTGTCAGCATTGTTCTCCTCTTCGCCTTTCCAGCTTGGATGCACTACCGTGAACGATGCGGCAAGCCGGCCCTTGTACCAAACAAACTGTGGAACAACCTGCCCTTTACCAGCACATGCATCATGGTCGCGCTATCCTATGGCGTCATGAACTCAATTGAACTCTTCTCCAGCCTCTAGTATGTATCTTCCGGAACACACGTGTTCTTGAAATGATATCGATTTAGTAGTGCTTTAAAGCTGACCCTCAAAACAGCTTCCAAGAAGTCCAACACGCCTCGACGCTAGCAACATCCCTCTACCTTCTTCCAAACCTGACAACAGGTGTCTTAATCCAGATATTCGTCGGCCTCTTCATCCACCGCATACCTGCCCGCTGGCTCGTCGCCGGCTCCGCATGCATCTGCGCCCTCTCCCCTCTCCTAATGGCAGTCGTACCTCCAGCTTGGAGCTACTGGAAGCTTGCGTTCTGGGCCCAAATATTTGCCCCTTTCAGCGCAGATGTCCTGTTCACTGTCGGTCTCATCATCGTCAGCGATAACTTCCCAGAGAAGACCCAGGCGTTGGCGGGTGCTGTGTTCAATACCGTCGCGCAATTTGGTATGAGCCTGGGTATGGGTAGTTGCCAGGTCGTTGCGTTGGGAGTACAGACCAAGAGTGGGAGTACTGGGAGTACCGGCCACAGTGATGGGGAAAGCGGAGCAGCGTTTGAGGATCAAGATGACGTGGCTTTGTTGAAGGGGTATAGGGCGAGCTATTGGCTTATGTTTGGTTACATGATTGTTTGCATGATGATCGCTGTTGTAGGATTGAAGAAGGCGGGCAAGGTTGGACTGAAAAGAGAGTAAGAGCTCGAACTTTAGCGAGTGTTGATGGCTTCAATTCAATGAGAAACGAAGCAGGTTGGCTTTCACAGTTGCGAAAGGATGACATATCGTCAGACTGTCGATCCTTAGATTCTCAGCAATGCGTTCAAGGATCGGTTGCAAGACATGCGGCAGCTTCCAGAACCGGGGGCCTGGCCTAGCATTGCGGCACAAATATTGCGAGCAACGTTGCGAAGCACACTACGGTCCGAACAGTCTGGGACGTCATGTACTGTCGGACAGTGTGTCGAAAGATCATCTCATATTCATCGTCTAGTCCTGCTTTCTTAAGCCAAGGAACGAAGCGTTCGTGCCAATTTGTCCACGCGAGCACTACCACCAGAGGGCAATAGGTGTGGGAACCGCATTCAGTGTGCTCGGATCTAGCAAGGACGACCGTGAAAGTAATTAAGGAGGGTATGAGAACGCCGATTAGACAATCTCTGACAGCATTCACGGGTTCTGGTAATAGTACGGCGTGGAAGTTGTTTTGTGGAGCATATGTTGTGGGAGGTATGTGAAGTTTTGTATGGCAGAATCGTGGTGCCGAGTCACATCGGACTAAGGTCAAATTTGGCTCTTGAGGTAGCTCTACCACGTTGTGACTCTTTATATGTATTTACGATTCGTCCTTTGGAAGAATGCTTATATCGGAACTTGGTGTGGTTCACGCAATTCGTCATATCCTCGGTCGGTCTACGTGATAGGCTCTCTAGAGTCAATAAGAACATGCGCGCCTTGCTGATACAATTTTGTAACCTTCCGCTGTGGAGCTTGGACAAGGAAGTGACAAGAGCAGATATTTATATGTTTCTGAGATCGTAGATGTAATGGATGAAGATTGCCTTTCATGTGTACTGCCAAGAGACCATGTGCACGTGCTTGCGCCGCAGCCGACTTGGAAAGCTTCAGCGCGCCGAGCCTCCTGTCGCCTTCCCTTGGCCTTGTGACACGATGACATGTTAACCAAACATTCATCAAAGACGGACAGCCGATCGCTTTCACCATCAACCGCTCGAACAGTAACATCTCACAGTCATCAGGCTCCACTAACAATCATGGTACCACGGTGACCACTAGACAGCGTCCAGCGAAACGCAGCCAAATTCATGACAATCGTACCTTACACCGAGGCACAAGACCAATGACCGTTGCCCTACAAGCTTCAGGTCTTAGCATCCCCAAAGGCGATTTCTATCCTCGCTTGCAACACTCAAAGATCGCCCGTGGTCTGCTTGACACTAAACGGCTACTCCCGGCTCCTCCAAAGCAGATGCGGAAGGTCGTACTTTACACAACCCCAGATTCGCACCGACCCCGTCGCTAGCACTCCACTAAAATCGAGACAGAGACAAACACAAAAACACCGACGCGTGACCATTCGTTGATGGCAAATCTAGGCTTTCATGTTCCTACTGGTTTAGGCAGTTCGTTGGCTACGGCTGTTTGGTCCCCCTGCAGATCACCGGCTAGGCGCATAATGCTTCTGTCGCCTTCGAGCTTATCGTAGTCTTGGGATATTAAATGCCAAGCTGACATACAGATTGTACCACTGTAATGGGAACAGCTTCCTTGGTGAGGATCTGCCCCGTGGGAGATTAAAGCCAGTTTGGCAGGTGGGCTGCGGGGGTGCCGTTACTGGATCAAAATGTGTTTGTCGCATGGCTACGCAATATGAGATGCTCTGCAACTATATAACATAGGTACTACCCTTACTCAAAATAATTTCTTACGCTTCTCATTCACCGGTACTGCCATCACTTTGCGGCGATGAAGCTCCTCAACGTCACTCTGGCCTCTCTAGGCCTTGCATCCGCGGCTTCAGTTACAAAAAAGGTCAGCTACGACGACTGGAAAGTATACCGCGTCAACGTTGGCTCCAACGCTGCCAAACTCGACAATGTAATGAGCAAGCTTCAATTGGAGCTATGGAAGGGAAAGCCAGCGTCCAGTGACGTCGTCGACGTCATGGTGCCTCCTACAGCCGTGAAGGACTTTGAAGCATCTACGGAAGACATCGAAACCAAGGTCATGCATGACAACCTTGGTCTCTCTATTGCAGACGAGGAAACCTTTAGCGTGTATGCTGGTACGTGAAAGACCGTTTCAATTAACCTGTACCCTAAAACCTAGCCCCCCTCTGAACATATACGTCATTCCTTTCCTTGTAAATTTCTAACACAGAACACTCTGCATACCTTCGGGTTGTAGTATGGGTGGGGCAAAACTCTGAAAAATGCGCTCTACAGTACATTTGCTCTACAGAGCGGCATCATGTGAACATGGCGCTAACATTGAATACCAGCCGGCGCTGCACCAAGTGCTACGTGGTTCAACTCGTACCATTCCATTGCCGACCACATGCAATGGATCACGGATCTCGCAGCTGCATACCCAAACAACGCTGAAGTAATCTCCGCTGGCAAGTCGGTTGAGGGCCGAGACATTAAAGGTATCCACATCTGGGGTAGCGGTGGTAAAGGCTCGAAGCGAGGCGTAGTCTGGCATGGTACAGTGCACGCACGAGAGTGGATCACGACGATGGTACTACCAACCCAATGAGAAACGTTCACCGCCATACTAATACTTCTAGGTCGTCGAATACGCTGCGTACCAGCTTCTCACATCCACCGACTCCACCACAGCCGGATTCAAAAACTCATACGACTTCTACATCTTCCCCATTGTGAACCCAGATGGCTTCGCGTACACCCAATCGTCTGACCGCATGTGGCGCAAGAACCGCCAGAAGACTTCCGGAGCGTCTTGCGTCGGCCGTGACATCAACCGTGAGCACACCCTTTACACCTACGATATACATGTGGAATGATATACGCTAACATCATGACCTTATCTCAGGTAACTGGCCATCTCACTGGGACCAGCGTGGCGGCGCATCAACCGACCCCTGTGCACAGGACTACAAAGGCCCTTCCGCCGGCGACGGCGTAGAGACTAAACTGCTCAAGGCCCAGCTCGACAGCGTAGCTGCCGGCAAGGGAATCTCGCTGTACATGGACATTCACTCTTACAGCCAGCTCTGGATGTACCCTTACGGCTACACCTGCTCTGGTACCCTCCCCAACTCTGCAAAATACGCCTCCCTCACCAGCGGCGCCATCGCTGCCGTCAAAGCAGTGCACGGAACAACATTCACTGGTGGTCCCATCTGCCAGACTATCTACCAGGTCAGCGGCGACAGTGTGGACTATGCCTTTGAGGTTGCCAAGGCAAACTACTCGATGACGGTTGAGTTGAGGGATACTGGTAACTACGGATTTGTCTTGCCAGCTGCGCAGATTTTGCCTAGTGGTGAGGAGATGTGGGCTGGATTGAGGTATCTGTTGGCCAATTTGTAGTGTGAGTCGTTAGAATTGAGTAGTAAGCGGAGTTCAGGAGAAGTAGGAAGCGTGAGAAAGGTGAATAGCATGGCGTTTGAACAGATGTAAGGAATAGCGAAAAGTCGAGTGTCGACCATGACAACGTGTATTCCACGTGCAGCGAGATATCGATCATGTGAAAACCTAAACTGCTCATTTACAGTCACTATTGAAGAATGTGTCAGATGCAATGGAAAAAGTACTCGATTGTTCTGCTACAAAAGACTAGCTATGCATGGATAACAACTGTGTTTGTTTTCATTAGACATGACGAGAATACATCTCACCTGACTGTGTAGACACTCGAACCCCCACCCCGTATGTCCACCGGTCGAACAAGTCTGAAGCCTCCTTAGTCACTATGAATAGCCCCCGCTAGCCTATCGATGGAACATTCCACAGTATAACAGATCTAGCAGTGAGGACCCCGCGTATCCTCAATGCAACGGGAGTATCGACATTCCTTCAAGGTCTTGAAAGTGCCATTCTCGTACAGGAAGACAGCAGTTATAGAGCCATTGCGTCTATTAATGATGCCGCAATACTTTTCGCCCTCGACGCAGCAGTGAAACTCTGGAGGTGTGTGTGCAGGATTATCGTCCCTTCCAGCAAGAGTGGTGACTTTGTCATGGTCGTCGGCAACGGCAGCAGCATCCAGCCACGAACATGTAGAGAACCCTGGGTCGTCATGACAGCGTTCCGATGGTCGACATTGCATATGCATTTTCCAGAACCCGTTTTCGCATCTGAAGAGTGTGCCTCCGTTTCCATCCTCGTTGCGGAGCATGCACTTCGGTTCGCCCTCGATACACTGGTGCGGTTTGGTCATGTCGCGAGAGACGATGGGCATGCATTGAGGTTCAGGATCCCTGTTGCAGCGGCATGGATCGAGAAGCTCCCACTTTCCGTTCTTGCAGATTTGGATGCCGTCGTGGCCGCGGTCGTAGAAAGTCAGGCATCGCTTTTGGCCGTCGTCGCACTCGGCCTCTCGGCTCTTGATTGCAGTGGGCGAAAGGACACAGGCACCATTACTGCAGGGTGATCTGCTGTCATAACAGGTGGTAACCCAGTCCCAGCCGTCTTCATTGCACTGGTAGATCTCATTGGTGTAGGGCGAACAGACAGTTACGCCTCTGTTGTACTCGGTGCACTCGTGAACCCCGTGGAGCATGTCCTGAGATACGGTGGAGCCGAGCACCATCGTGGCGAAACCGGTGAGGGTGATGGCAATACTGAGTAGTACCATTGCGAAGATGTTGAAGTTGACCGATGTTTGTTATGGGAAATCGGTAGAGAAAGGCGGATACAGTAGATCAAGAAGTAAACAGAACTGAGTGGGGGAAAGAGCCCTCCCTTCACCTGAAAGGCGCAGAGCCTACACAGGAAAGTGAAGAGTAGCCAAGTCGTCGCGCTTGTCGAAAAAACGTCGTATCATCGACAGCTTGGTTACTCCTCACGAAGGTTATAACTCACATACACGTTGGATACAGTCGAGATGGCGCAAAACTTGCAAAAGAAAGCACGTCTTTAGAAGGGGTATATTTTGTTGCTGCAGTGATGTATTCACTGCAGCTTCTAGGTAAGAAGATCTAGTAATTGAGGGGGTACTTTCAGGAAAGAATCCATCATCAATCGTCTAACCCAAAGACATCCATCACGCCGAACTTCCGTCACATGAAATCGTTCATCGTAAACATCAGGAGTGCCGCCCAAGGGTACAAGACCTATTGGGTCTGTGCGCCACAGCTAGTCTCATGAGCCTAGACAGCAGCAGCAGGATCTGACTCCTTGTCCTTGTTGCTGGTTTCCTCACGGATTGGTAGCTCTGAGCTCGTCTCACCAGCGGTCTTTGCCGCGTCATCAGCGCCTGCAACAGTGACATTGGCGAAGTGCACCTTGCGGTCTGGGGTCTCCGAGATCCTTCTAAGCTCTGTGACGAACGACTCTCCCCACCAGGCACTATAAAATGTTAGACTGCGGTTCTCCCAATACAATCATGGGTACTCACCTAGTGTATTTACGGACGTATTTTGAGAGCTTCTGGTAGTTGAGGCTGCGCTGTTCATCGCCCATGGTAACTGCGTCGTGAATTGCATCTGCCAGCTCCTCGGTGTTCCATGGGTTGACAATAAGACTGCCGTTCAGACTCTGTGCAGCACCCGTGAACTCTGACAGGATCATGACACCATGTCGTTTCTCTTGCGTCGCAATGTACTCGTAGGACACCAGGTTCATACCATCGCGTGTTGATGATACGAGGCAGACATCTGAGACAGCGTAGAGCGCGATAAGCTCGTCGAAGGAGACTGACTTGTGCATGAAATGGATAGGCATGAACTCGATGGTGCCGAATTTGCCGTTGATACGTCCGACAAGCTCGTTTACGACTGCGCGCAGGTTCTGGTACTCCTCGACATCTTGCCGAGAAGGAACGGCGACTTGAACAAGCACAACCTTGCCGATCCACTCGGGGTGCTCGGTAAGGAAGACCTCGAGAGCGTGTAGCTTCTGCGGTACACCCTTGATGTAGTCGAGACGGTCAACACCAACAATGAGCTTCACTCCTTGGAACTTCTTCTCGAGGGCTGCTATCCGCTCTTGTACCTTGGGCTTCTGAAGACCCTCGTCGAACTTCTCGGGATCAATACCAATGGGGAATGCGCCGACCGTGACGACCTTGCCTTGGAACTCGACTCCGTTTGGTGTTGTCGCGAGTCCCAGAATGCGCGAGCAACTGCTCAGGAAGTGACGAGCATAATCGTATGTATGGAAACCGATAAGGTCGCAATGAAGAACACCGAGTAGAATCTCGTTACGGACAGGAAGGATTCGGTAGATTTCGGAACTGGGGAAGGGTGTGTGCAGGAAGAAGCCAATCTTGACATTTTGCTTGGTGTTGCCGAGCTCTTCACGGAGCATAGCAGGCATGAGCATCAGGTGGTAGTCGTGTACCCATACCATGTCGTTGTCTTGTACATCCTTTGCGACGGCCTTTGCGAACAGGCGGTTGGCCTCGGTGTATGCGTCCCAAGCAGACTCGTCGAAGGTAATCTCACCAGGGTGGTAGTGGAAGAGCGGCCACATGATCTCGTCTGCAATGCTGTCAGTAATGGCAACAACATGAATGTGTCTGGATGATCTCACTCGAGAAGCCGTTATAATGCCTATCCGCGAGTTCATCGTCGAGCATGACGGGTACTGCGTTGTACTTCTCCTTGAGCTGGTCGTTCAAGGTCTGCGTCTCGTCCTCTGGGACTTCGAGTCCGGGCCAGCCATACCACTGGAAGGTGGTGGTCTTGGAAAGTCCACTCAAACCGCTGACCAGTCCTCCTGAGGACATGGACATGTCGTACTTGCCCTCATCGGAGCGCTTGATGGTAATGGGCAGTCGATTTGACACGAGCAGCAGGCGCCCCTCGGACGACTCGGGCTGCTTGAGTTTTGTGGGTTCCTCAGGCATTTTGGTAGTGATTGCCGGGGTCTTGGTCGGGTAGTGGGGTGGTGAGGGTGGTTGCGTCGTGCACCTGGTGAAGCGGGAAATTTATCTGCGGCGTAGGGGTATTTGGCGAGGTCAGCAATCACGTCCGCAACGTGTCTGCAGACGGCGAGCAGGCGGTGTGGGATGGTTCCTTTGGCGCGAGCGGGGAGGGATCAGTGATTTTAATTGTGGTGCTTGGGTGACGAAAGAATGATAATAGATCAAGGCCCGCTCGAAGGTGGAGGTGGGTTCTCGCAGGTTCCGAGCTCAAGCGTCCAGAGTTGGCACAAGACAGGGCACAGCTGCAGCCCGGGCAGATGCTAAAGTTAGAGAAGTTTGGGGCTAATGGGCGTCGGGACTGGCGGCATGCAGCTTGTTCGCTGACAGGTGTAGGCGATGTTGGAAAATGCTGAATGAAGCTGGCGGTGTCCGTGTGAAACTTGCGATAAATGTGACGTCGGTCGTGGAGCTGCCCAACGGACGCGGGGCGCTCACAGACCAACGCAGTACCAAAGGGCGGAGCCCAGCATTAACTATGGACATGCGCATTGCCGATATCCATATGCACTTGATGTGAATAGCATGGAGAATCTGATGCAGAACTGGCACATCACCCGTCGCTGTCTTAGATAAATCCCCCGCAGCCTTTCATGCCACTTGACGCAATTGGGTGGTCTCCGCGGAGTCACGTGTGCGCTACCGGAGTCGTGCCTGCCCTAACCGCCGACGCCATTGCCCGTTGCCCGTCGCCGCGTCTATCGCGTACTGGCCGTCGATCATCAACACCACCAACGCGCTGCGCACCATGTCGGACTCGGAAGCAGACAGGCCCTCAGAGGCGACCATCACCAACAGACTACGCGACATTGTCATCGCCATACACAAATCTGGAAAGAGCGATGATCTGACTGTGAAGCGCGTTCGAGCGCGCGCTGAGAAGGAGCTAGGCCTAGACGACGGCTTCTTCAAGACGGACTCGGCTTGGAAAGAAAAGTCACAGAAAACAATCGTCGACGCAGTGGTATGATTCAAACAGGCCATGTTTCCAACAAGCATCTAAGACCGTCTAGGAGAAATTCTGCAACGACGAGCCTTCGCCAGAGCCTACCCCCAAAAAGGCCGCCCCGAAGCCCAAAGCAAAGCCCGCGGAAAAGAAGACAAAGGCTGTGACCGAGAACGCCCGAGGCGTCAAGCGCAAGGCTGCGGCACCTGCCAAGAAGCCCAAGAAGCGCGCGAAGACAGAGTCTGAAGAATCCGAGGCTGAACTCTCAGAACCGCCCGCCGAGATATCCGACGCTGAGAGCGAACCAACTAAGAAGCCAATACGTCGACGGAACAAGGTAGTGGCAGAAGACTCCGACGACGAGGATGCGCCAGAGCCAACTTCGAAACCCACCACTGCTGAGGACGACAGCGACGCCAAAACCGAGCCAGCGAAGAAGACAGACACAAAAGGCGACGTATCCGACAGTGAGCTGTCTAGCGTCATAGATGAAGAGCCAAAGAGAAAGAAGAGAGCCCCTGCAGCCAAGGGCAAGAAGGAAAAGGCTCCCACAAAGCCAAAAGCCGCGCCAAAAGCGAAGGCTGAAGACGACCCCGACACTGCTGAAGTCAAGCGGCTTCAAGGCTGGCTCGTCAAGTGTGGCATACGCAAAGTCTGGTCGCGAGATCCTGAGCTCTCCCAGTGCGACACCTCGAAAGACAAGATCCGCGTGCTAAAGGGCTGGCTGAAAGACGTGGGCATGGATGGCAAATACTCTGTTGAGAAGGCTGCTAAGATCAAGGAGCAGAGAGAGTTTGCAAAGGACCTCGAGGCTATCAAGGAGGGTGAGGCCGCATGGGGCAAAGCGAGCGAGGTCACAGCTACGGGTCGACCGAGCCGACGGGCGGCAGCCAAACCTGTGCCACAACAGAAAGTTGTGCTCGAAGATGATAGTGAAGAAGAAGGCGGCGATGACAATGACGACGATGACAACGATGATGATGACGACGTTCAAGCCGACTCGGAAGACGACGGTGACGATAACGGCGATAAGAGCAGCGACAGCGCAGGCGACGACTCCGAATAAGCTCCTTTGGCGATAGTCTAAGCCTCCTTTACGAGCCGCTCTTACGTACACATCTCGACGTGGAGCATACAGACTCACACTTAATACATACAGTTGGTCCTTTGATGGTGTAGTAGGACGTTTTGATACCCCATAAAAGCATATGTGTTTTCTCTTAGCCTTGCATTTCTGTTTAATTACTTCGTGTAATTGGCCAGCTAATCTCAACAAAACTGATCTCATGCTTCTGTCGAGGCACTTCACGTCTTGACCCAAAAGAAAGGCCGAATTATCTATTACTCTACGTACACACGATAGAAAAAGAATGGAAACACTATCTGGAGGGTTTGTTCGGCGGTGGCGACGATGGAAGCTCTGGCGAGGCTGGACCCGAAAGACTAGAAAGAGATGACGAGGAGTCCATGCCAGGTGATGCTACTGTAAAGTCGAAACCACCGGTCCGACCATTGGAATTCTGTGTGCCTTCATGCTTTCGCTTGGCACCGGTTCCACTTCCGTTGGATAACCCATCTTCGTTTGCATGGTCTTCTGCTACCGTAAAATGAACCTCCAGACTGGCTGAACGCGATACCGTATCTTCCTTCAATCGGCGCGTACGTAGGGCCTTGATCTTCCGGTTCGGATCAACAAACGAGAGAGGTGCTCGTGTACGTTGCGGCGAGAAAGGCACGTCATGCTCGTTCCAACGCCGGAGAGTCATCACTGTCCTCCGTGGCTCGGTCTTCTAGCTGCTCAGTCCTACCCACTCTTGCATTCAGAACTCCGCCTGCTATTGACAGGTCAGGTTCCTCCGGTGCTCTACGGACTTCGGGTTCGGTATCAGAGTCAGAGTTGGAGTATGAAAAGCCATATCCTCCTTGCTGTGTCTCGGGTTGCTCCTCAACCTGATTCTGTTCGATCGGCTGAAAAGGTTCTGGTGCAGACCTTGCCAGCATGAGTTTCGATGTGCCGTTTGCATCCCAAATAAGTTTATTTCCATGCTCATCTTCAATGTCAATACGCTCAGCATGATCCACGTATGGGATCTTGATATGCTCCGCCTTGCAATTGGAAGCCGGCTCATCTGCTAGTAACCCTTTGTAAAGTTTATATCCCAAGTTCCGCATGTTCATTGTACCGGCTTTGTACCGTTTGTGCTTTTGTATGCTTCTCGGGATTGGCTTGTCAATGCGGATCTGCCTCGCTGCCTCGCGGATGCGAAATGTCAAGAGCCTGTTGAAGGATGGCTGAAAATCGGGGTTGAAGAAGTGTGCGAAGTCCGGGTTTGTCAATCCCAGACCACATCCCCGATGCTGTAGTATCAACAAATAGACGAGGTAATCTATTTGTGTCTCACTACCATTAAGTTCGATGCTGATCTTTTGAGATGACTGATCGGCTTTCTCAGGCGTTGTCTTCGGCTTTGAAGGCTCAAACTGACGAAGACAAGCGAGTACATCACTCAGGCGGTCTAGCACCAGTGAAACGCTTTCAGCTTGGCCAAACACCCAGAGCACTGTATCTGTGAAGAGTTTGTTCGGCGCTTTTTGTGTCGCCAACTGCTCTAGTACAGATAACCATTGAATACAAGCCCGGAGCTTGTCTAAATAAAGCCCATGATAGCCGGCCGGTTGTAACTGGGAGAAGAAGTCTCGTAATTGCGGATGCGGCACACCGCCGGGCTGAGTGTCAACATAGGCATCGAACTCCTCCTGCAGCTTGAGCCCTCGTTTCTCTCTTTCTCTTAGGTAGTTGCGGAGGTTTTCCAAGTCTTGATATTCAGCTTGGTCATACAGACCTACGGCATCTTTTTTGACGTGCGCGTACTTCTGGAGGACACCCTCGTCTTCCCCTCGCGGTTCGATGTCGAGCTCGGCGCGGCAGTCTTCGCAGTGGTTGAAAAGCCGACTTGTCGCCACGATACATGTCGCAGTATCGTTCGAGAACTTGCATGGTGCCGGAGCACAATCGATGCCTTGTTGAAGATTTCTGTCCGTTGCCCAGCCGCAAAGTAGCGTATGCTCCACAGTGGTAGAAACATGCTTGTGGCCACACACTGTGTGATGGATTATAGTAAAGCCGCACATGATCGTGCAATAAAAAGGTTGAGCCACCGAGCTGGTGCTTTTCGGGGCTTGTTAATAAGTGACTAGACCGGGGGTCAAGTTTGAATTGGTTTTTTAGGGAAAAGCAAGCAAATTCACCCAGCACTGTTGAACAGAAGAGAGTGTGAAAGTATACAGGGCTGAGCACTCCTTGATGTGGTCAAAGAGCGGTCTCGTGTTGCGTCTCAAGGTTCTTTACAATGTCGTCTATAAGAGAAAGTGACGTGACACGGACGTGAAAGAATGCGATTATATACTGGGTCAAGATTGTATAATAGACTGAATCAGTATCGACAAAGAAGTCGTTCATGTCGGACAAGGTGCCAAATAAGACGGTGTTGGTTTTGAGAGGAAAACCTTGGGGCGTATATATATATAACAGCGAATGTTTGCTCTAAAGGTGTTGTAAGACAAACCAGACAAGTGAACGTCTCACTTCTTGTTGAGAGCATTGACCTTCTTCGCGTGCTCGTAAACGAATTGTTTAGCCTCAGCATCGTCCAGGTATATTGTGAATCCGTCGTCGTGATTCCTTCCGTACGAGAAGCCTGAATAACCAAATTGCCAGTACATGTCTGGCATCTTCTCCTTCAGACTGGTAGCTTGCCATAGTCCAATGGCTTCGAGTCTAGTGACATTCGAAGTCTTGCTTAAATATTCTTGCCTTTTATCGTCAGTCAACCAACCGTACTCTTCATGTACCACTGGCTTTCCGACGGTACGAGAGGCTGAGGCGTGATCGATGATCCACTGGTTAGCCCACTCGACGCTCTTTGACCACCCTGTTTTTGATAGTAGTTAGTGAGCGCGCAACATGAAGAAATACTGCTTCGCCTCGAAGGGATATACGTACAATCGGGATAAGTGTGGAAGGTACCAAAATCGACGTTCTTGAGCGCCAATTCTTTGTCATAGTCTCCACCATCGAATCCGTTGTAAAAGCCGTCATCGCTGGGTCTGTTAAAACCTCCCTCACCACCCCATGTAACGAGATGGTCTTTGTCAAGCGACTTGACGTATGTGCTCATCTCATCGATCCATTCCGTGATTATCTCGGGAGTGCAATTCTCACTACGGGGTAGGTTGCGCACTCCATCGGCACCGCATCTGGGTTCATTCGCCAATTCCCACGCCATGATAGCTGAGGACTTCGCGTAACGCTTGACGATTGCCTTTACGTACTTCTTGTACGCCTTTTTTATGGCTGGAACATGGTAAAACTAGTGAAGGATATGTCAGTGCACAATCAACCCGTTGAGACTTCCTAACTTACATCGTCATGGTACTTGTAGCCCAGATTGATCGTGTATACATCCATGCCACCATAGTCGGCCCAGTTGTTAGTCAAAGCAACGATAAGCTTCATTCCTGTCTTTTCCGCAGCCTTGACGACTTTATCGAACGGCTCTAGGTTGATCTCTTGTGTGCCGTTGTTCCACCATTGCAGGACGTTTGGACTGGGACCAGCACCTTCACCACCGTACTGGGGTAGTCCGTTTGCGAGAGTTGTCCTGTTTCGGTCGTTGAAACCCCACGTCCTGAAGACATTCAAGCCCGCCTTCTTAGCTGCACCGAGGCCAGCTTCTACATCCGATTGAAGCTATTGATTGTCAGTAGGTGTAGCGAAGTCGAGATGATTTACACTGACGTCGTTGAAGGGAAAGTAGTAGGCATTGCTGCCGGCGAAGTAGAAGTCTTTTCCATCTAGCTTGAAGACATTGCCTTTGGTTGTGACAAAGCCAGCAGGTACTTTTCTGCTCACTACTGCAGCCGAGGTGCTAGTAGTCAGCAGTAGGAGCGAGGCAAGACTGTAGAGCATGTTGAATAGGCTTTTTCTTGCGTACAGCACTATACAGTATACGCGCATTGCAAACATATGTACGTTTTCGGTTCATGAGCATTTCCACGCTATACCATTTCGGACACGGAGAGACGTCTCGCGAGATCGCCTTGCATCCAAAGTTAGTCTTCCCCGCGGTATATTGTGATCGCACTCGCCAAGTGTCCGATCCGCATGTCGATTGGTGCAAACGGACTGGGTCAAGCTTCCGTAACGTGAACCAGCTCTTCCAGAACATTTAAAGCCGGGAGAGACATACAAAAGCTATGGGAAACCGAGTACCTGGAATAACGGGCCTGCAGCTACTGTGCAATTTAATGTGCCCATCTTGACCCGGGCACCACGTGCCAAAGCATGGTCCACGTAAAATGGCAGCTAACCATGACCTAGTCGATTTTGAAGCCGGAGGTTCGCTTGCCGGTGAGTTTGTCTCTTATATTGGGAATAGCCTTGTCGTGTTTGTGACCTTGGACTTAAGAATTCTATCGAGCTTTGCCTTCCGTGGCGTTTTTCATCAATTTAAATGTCTTCGGTTACCTATAGTATCAGAGCTTTCATGGACGATGTACAAACGCTCTTATGAGTGCATATGTATGCGTGCAGCGGCGAGGTTGTAACGCGCAGACCGAACTGAGCCTTCTAGAAGTATATTGCTCAAAACGGAGAATTGGATGCAATACAGCGGGACTATGGGCAAGTAGCATGCGACGCCGATCAGCAGCCAGGATGCTGCACCGCGAGATTCAGTATTGCAATCCGTTGTGCCTGACAACGCGACTCCTCGGGTGACAGGACAAATCATGTGATTCTGTTTTGCCGTCCTGTTCCATGTAAGCTGCTTGGAAGAAGACAACACTACGAGAGGTGAATGGGAAAGGGGTCACAACGCTATCGACAGCGTGCTTCCTGGGTCGGAATGACATCATCGAACGCGGGCGCCTATGCTAGTGTTTCTGGTGGATGGCTTCGATCATACTCAAAAAGCTCGCACCGGGTTTGTATTGCATTGCATCAAGGACATTTTCGTTGCTCGGCCGTGTCTTCCTTTCGTGGTGCAACGATGAGAGTAGAGGGGTGGCTGATTAGCCAAGACCGAGACGCGGGAAAAAGTGAGGAAATCATCTGCGTCGATCTGGAGGTTGACGCGTTATCGCTCACGCCTGATACCCTTCTACTACATGTACATCGGCAGCAATAGCACACTTTTGGTGTACTTAAGGGATACCACTCTGTCTATATGTTACATCCTCTTTGCTTTTGAGTCTTCCTTCGTCATCCTGTATTCTTCGAGAGCGTCTGCATCGCACAATTCGGCATTGACTTACCTAGGTATCACGCAGCGCACCTCCATGACTCTCTCTCAACACACTGGTTCAGCGACACGGTTGTCTCACGCGAGATACAATTCGGCAACGGACGATGCTGTAGGGCTTGTCTCACACGATAACAGAATTCTGGCGTCACCAAAAGGGAGAAACGATTGATCATGAATGAAAGAGTATGGCATTATAAATTCGGTTCCTGTGACACAAAACAGGAAACTTAAATCCCCTTAGGTTGGACCTGAGAGAGAACATCTAGACTTTTGATTCGTCTGTTCGTCCGAGCGAATTAGGATCGACGTTCTCGGCCTCATCATACGACTGTCCATCTTCGTCCTTAATACCCGTTATGTGCGTAACGACTTTGGCGGCAAAAGTATCGCAACTGACGTTCATTGCTGTCCGGAAGCGATCAAGGAACCAATCGATGGCGATGACAACGGCGTACATTCCAGTGATAGGGATGTCAACACTGGAAGCAATCATAACCACCAGGACCAGACTTGAACTTGGAATAGGCGTCGTTCCGATCGACGCAAGGGTCGAGAGCAAGATGATGATGATGTAATCAGCTGCATTCAACGTAATACCTTGAGTGGCAGCCAGAAACACAACCACGATTGGAAAGTAGATAGCAGTTCCGTCCATGTTAATCAAACAACCGAGAGGCACGGCAAATTTCGTTACTATCAAGGGTCAGTGGAATTGGCAACAGAGATTCGATCACGCGAACTGACCTGTGATGGGTATTCCCTGTTTCAACACGCAACGGATGGTGACCGGCAAGGTCGCAGCGCTTGATGCGGTACCCCAAGCGGTGATCCAAGCAGGACTCATCTTCATCCAGAACGTATAAGGGTTGCTCCTGGTGAATGCGAAAAAGATGATGGGAATTATGATAAACAGATGGATAAACATGCCGACTAGTGTTCCTCCGATGAGTATGCCCAGGTTCGCGCCAATCTCAGCGATGTCGAGGCGGAAGAGGTTTGGCATGATCAGAAAGAACACTCCGATTGGCGCAAGGTGGATAAGGACCGTGATGATCTTGAGGACAATAACCTCAACTTCTTCGACTGCTCGGTGGATCGCGCCTCCTGGTTTGATGACATAGCCCAGGACGACTGCCATGACTAACACCGAGAGAAGGGCATCGGTGGCTAGCGCGTTGACGACGTTTTGTGGGACCAGCGAGAAGAACATGTCCTCGACGACATCGTGAATAGCAGTTTCTTTTCTCTCGTCCACAAGTTCCTGGTTGTCCTCGTCTAGATCCAAGGCACTGCCTGAGACTGGATTCATTAATTTGCTCCATACCAGCCCAACCAGGAGGGCGGAGTGGGCGACAGCGATGACGGTAGTAATCACATAGTAGCCAATCGTCCAGCGAGCGAGTTTACCGGCTGCACCACCTCCTTGTGTCATGTTACGCAGACGCTGAATAGCCAGAATCATGGCAGTGACAATCATGGGAAGGACTGAGCTTATTAGCATATGCATTTGGAGATGCTCTATCATGACATACCGACTGCCCTCAAAGCGCGTAACCAGAGGTTACCCGGGATCGCAAGAATGGTGATGGCTGCGGCTGGCACCTCGTCTACGGTGGTGGTAACGGCTAGACCGATGGCGATAGCCAAAAGAGCGGCGATGATGATTTGCCATACCGAACCTGGCGTCATAACTCTCTGGACAAATGTCTTCTTCTCCTCTTCAGCAACAGTGGGTCGCGGCATGATGTCTTCCGACGGGGAGCTGTTCGGGCTCGAGGTGCGAACAGCTTCACCGTGCTTCATTCCTTCGACTTCGCCCATGGTTGGCAGGGTATCAAGAAAGTGATAAGGATGGGACTTCCTCTAACTCCAGGTCGACGGTAGAACAGTAATCGAGCAGTCAGTCTACTACATTGCGCGCAACAAGGGCATCTTATACATCCAACCCCGCCCCTTGGTATTTGCACATCATCTTGTGTGGCAACCAAGAGATAACGATTCTGTTACCAATACTTCGGAATGCGACCGTACTTTCGCACAATTCCCGTTGCCAACTCCTGCAGCCTATCACAAGGATAAGCCACTCATGTCCATGAACGTTGATTCGCTATATGTGAGTCTAGGTCGCGACGGTACGCCCGAAGATAGTCCACGCTTACCTCCCCAGAGAGCTCGAACATCAAAGCTCAAGCCTTGGAGTATTTGGCGGCGCTGGCAGCTATTGCACGATCTGGAAGGTTACAAGCAAATTCACGTTCCGAGTTCCGTCTCGTCGGGTCTTGGCCGATCATGGGTCGGTTGACCGGCTCTTCGTGCCAAGCCCTGGTATCATCACTTTCTTCGGAATATGTACATACTATTGGACTAATTTGGGTAATGGAACGCTGTGGGGTAATGTGGCTCATGTTGGTGTGGAGGAGTACGATTTCTGAGTGCTTCGTCGCGTATGTGTCGATGCTTGGCTGGCAAGGCACCGCGTCTGGGCGCTTGCTGCCATCGCGTGTGCTAAGATGAGACTGATGATAAGGGCATAGGGCAAGCATCGGCTCAAGAATATTCAAATGTGAGATGGGTGAGGAGTATAATCACCTGAGCCGATGCATCACTGAAACGATAGGAACCATTCAGAGACGATACAGGTCGACCCCATATCTACGAGTGTACTAGAACCACTCTCGCGGATACATCTCTATTTTTCCAAGAGCTAGATGTCAAGTGTCCCGTCTGCTTGGATGCTAGACCAGGGCATCTTGCAACTGCATACCCATGCTGATCAACCAGGAAATTCTGGGCCCGCGAGCTCTACGTAGAATAGATTTTACGGCTTATCGACCCATTCTACTGGTCAAGAAACATTTAGAACGATAACCTGCGCCGAGATATTGGTACCAGCTTCCTGGCTCCGCTATCTGTTCGGAGCCAAGACATCACAGTTCAAGGGCACGGCTAATGCAGGAGTGTGGCTATACATACCACCACTAGAAAACTTCCAACAGCAGCTCAGTGTTCGTGCGCATGGCTGATCTTATCAGCAGTTTCAACACTTGAGTACTGAGAGTATAAATGTCAGTCTACCACAAGACACCCACTAGACAAAACGCTGGGATACCCTCTTGATTATATGAACTCTATGTGCTTTCATGAGACAGTACCTGACAGTAAGTCAATGTCGAGTCTTGGTCGTGGGCCTTGTCACTGCCCGTATCTGCAATCCATGCTCAAAAATCCGAACAAGCATGGTATTCTACCTGACCGATGTTTGAATCACATCTTCGCCCATCCTTCTGAAAATGTCATGTTCCAGCAGACTTCAGTTTCGCCATCATATTCATCCTTGATCTGTGTCGCTTGGGCGGGGTTCCGGTTTTTACTCTTTGGTGAAGCTTTTTTTGGAGGTGTCCTTGGAAAAGCTTTACTGGGCGTCATTGTACCTGCATCAGTATTCAAACCATAGTCGTCCGCCGATATTGATCTCCAATTCAAGAAAGAGAGGACAGGTGCCAAAGACGTAGTATCCAAATCTATTGGGATCAACGGTTTGCTCCCCCTGGGCCGATCCTCAGTAACCCAAGCTTCTAGGTCATCATCGATGCGATATTTGTAGGATTGAGCCAACAGTGGCCCTCTCCAGTGCTCACCGGCGACTCTACCTAGCAGTTCCATCACACATTCGTTATATGGCTGCTTATTACCAAGAGAATTGCTGTCATGGTGCACAACGATCCTGTTGCGCAGTTGTCGGTTGCCTTCACGAAAACAGTCAAAGGCGGCGTCGCCACCAGAAGGCACACCAGTTACATAACTCCTCAGATACTCGCGATCAGTTTCCAGCTGGCCTGGCGGTCCGTCATACTTCAGCCAGACAAAGCGCGGCTCTGTTACGTCCGCCGGAAAGAAGATACAGCGGTAGTGAGATGGAGATGGTCGAAAGCTCGTGTGATTGCCCAACAAAGTGCTACAAAGCGGTGCATGATTTTCCGCATCTTTTTTGCGACAGACCCGAGAACAATAAGGCATGTTCAAGCAGTTTGCGCATGTTTCGGTACTGGGCTTGGGACATACGCCACAGTATTCTTGAGACATTACAGGCGCGTTCGTTCTCGTTGGTGACAAAGTCTTCCATTCATTGATCATCTTATAAGGTATGTTCTCTTCGAGATGATTGCTCATAGCGGATTCATCATGTCATGCTGTCATACGCATTACCGTACTCATGCGACCGATATATCGGCTGCATCCGTCATCAGCATGCGCACCAAGGGCTGACAACCGTCATCTGACCCTATGGAAATAATCCTGGATGGGTTTTTGCACAAAAAGCACAGACTAGTGTAGTCAACGAATGTATTCTAGTGTTATAAGTCTAGCGGCTTGCCGGTTGCCGCGTTACGTGATCGCGGAAGCCGGACAACAACTCACATCCGCTCCGTTCCAACTGTACAATACGCGATCAATTATAACTGCGCTTGCCATCAATATACAGCTGCACAACCAAATCACTTCAGCTTTCCGCACCTAATTACACGTATACCATCTACCAAGAACAACCATGTCGCAGTTCAAAGTCGCAATTTACATTTACAAGGATGCCGACCTCCTAGATTTCTCAGGACCGGCTGAGATTTATTGCCACCATCATGATATGGATAGAAGCAAGCCGGCTCCCTTCTCAGTCACTTCTTTCGCCCACACGAGCCCCGTCACGTCTGCCTCCAGCGCTATGGTTTACGTCCCCAACACTACTTTTGCGGACGTCTCCAATCGTATTGAAGACTATGACATTCTCGTCATTCCAGGTGCTCATGATGAAACCATCAAAAGATTCATCAGTAGTAAAGATGGGAAAGAGCTAGGTGAACTGATCCGGAAATTTGTGACTCTGAAGCCAAGAAAAGAAACGGGAAAGAGGTTTCTACAGTCGGTGTGCACTGGAGGTCTCATCCTCGCAGCTTCCGGAGTACTTGCTGGTCGCATCGTAACGACACACCACTTGTCTCTCGACTTGCAGAAGAAGCTCGCCGACGAGGCGGCGGGCGGGGATTCAAAAGTCACCGTCGTTAGGCAACGATGGTCTGATGCTGGAACTACAGATGCTGGTGTGCGCATCATAACAGCTGGAGGAGTCAGCTCGGGAATTGATACTTCTCTATGGATTGTCGGACAGTGCCATGGACAGAAGGCGGCTGAGATGGTTTCAGAGATCTCTGAGTTTGAGTTGAGGTCAACAGCATGGGGAACGGCACTATGATCAACAGTATCAGGATAGAATCATGCGACAGGTCGTATGTGATTGCAATCATGTCCGTTGGGAGGTTAGCCATGATGAGGCCTTAGAAACGAATATGAAGTCGTCCCTGATACACATGGTTGATCCAATGGCGTTGATTCGTGTGATGCTTCAGCCAGTTGTTCGGCCTATCTTAGTCACCGGATAGCCACTACTCAGACGCAGATGTTTACAGCCCCTTTGTATCGTGTTTGACTCAATATTCACCGTTGACGAATTGTTCGTGATGAGGTTCTTAGTCTTTCGAGTGGCGTTTGTCTGATCAGAGCCCGATTAAGGCCTCAAACCAGCGTTCGTCTACCGATCCTCTGCTTCATAGTAGCAGGGGCGTTGGTGTCTAACATTTAACTACCGGAAGGTTCAATATCCTTGAGTTGGAAGTCGTCTGCTCATGCATGAAGTCTGGGTTATTCGTAGACCGATACCCGAATAAGGCAAAAACGGTGCCTAGCCGTTGAACGGGATTACTGTCGAATTTTAGAATGCATCAGAAAGGCGGTTTTGTATGAGACATCATAAGTGCTGCGAAATTCCTCTCCATCCCGTGAAGAACCAGAAGTCAAGACTTGCATACTCCAGAAGCTTGCAATAGTGCTTCAAAATGGCCCTGACCCCTGGGTGTGTTCTTGACTTGAGCGCTTCGATAAACTCTGGTGTGACGCTGATCGGCCATATCATTGCTGCCCGCAAGGCTGGATGAGTGGAGGAATTCATCGCGTATTGAAGGCCATTCCGGAGTACCTCAGCCGCTCTAGCAGCAGCTAGATCGTCTGGTGATGATTCTGCGGTAGTGGGACGACTCAGCGCTTGAATTTCCACAAGAAAGGCAGACAACAGGGACGGCGGCTTGGGTGTCTCTTCGACAGGTAGGACAATGGCTGCGAAGGGGCCCTTCTTCAACATGTCGGTGACATTGTTTAGTACATAATCCATTCCGCGTACTAATTGGAAGGTTTCAACTAGAACATCCAAGTTGTACGCTCGTGCGTCGGCAAATGCATTGATGACAGTCATTGAAGCTGCGGCAAAAATGGCATGGCAGTTTAGATGGCCGATGTTTGCAACAGCGTGGTTAAGGCTTGTCAATGCTGCACTTTGATGTGCAGAAGCAGCAATGCGAAAGTGTGCCGCCTTAGAAGGGTTGATGTACGCAAGATGATTCGCAGAAAAGGCCAGTATGCTGTGTAAGAGAAAAGGATACTTGAATGCTTCTTGTGGGACAGCGAAGCCCCAGATCTGTTTGACGTGCTCAGTGCCAGGCATAGTTTGGTACGCATGCGCAGTGTAATGATGCGTTAACTCCAGATCTTGCATCCATTCTGTCGTTGAAATACTTCCGGGCACCGAGGATACACATTCTTCCTGGATTGTGCCGGAGCCTAGTGGACTTGCAGCACTCCCATTTGTAGGTGGTGACGCGTTGGTAGTGAGCGGATCATCGGGTGCATGCGCTTGAGTGTTACGTGGAGAAGTAGTATCCGAACGGGGTGGACTTTGGCTTGCACCTCCTAGAAGACTGCACTCGACTCGATATCTAGTACACGCGCCACATGGTCTACTCTCATCACACTATATCTGTGTCAGTATGGGATGACGTGGCGAAGGTTGAGGGTAAGCTACCTTCACGCGTCTTGCTTTACACTGTGTGCATCCTGAGCGACTCTTCTTCGAGCCGAGTCTAGGCATTTACGCGAGATGAACTTGACGTGTCTGTGAGTGGATGGAAAATGCGGGTTGGCTGGCTGGGCGCAATGAGGGACATGCGGTTCGAGAACGAATGCGAGTGCGGATGTTTGGGCGCTGATGACATAATCGAGATGGCTGGGAGACGCGTGGTTGGCTCAACGAGCCGTGTCTCTCATCCCGCTACTTCCTTAGTCTGCGTCCTAATTCCTGCCTTAGGCTTAGGGTGCGCCCGCGAGGAAGCTTGGAACAATAAGCTGTAAGCCTTGATTAACACACTTTACCCCTCCATAATATTCGAGTAGCACGAAAGATGTCTTCATACATCCCTGGACTAGCACAACAACATTTGAGGTCTATTGCCGGTTGGACCTGCGCAAGACCTGATCACCCAGTTGGGCGTTGGTCGTTTCTATCTTTATAGTATGCTCAGGTCTACCTTGAATTCATCCCGCACACTTTCAAGGTTACCGCCAGCTACAATAGACAGACTCTCTGCCAACGCACTTCAATCTTTTACCGAGCATGAGCGAGAGTGCATACGGACGGAATCTGATTCGCCTCACTACCAGTCTGACTTCGCGACTATCACGCGAAACGACCTAAGAGACCCAAGATGCATTGTCAAGACAGAGGTGTAACGGAGCATGGAGTTGCGACGCTCTGTATATGACTACGATCTTCTAACGAACCGAAACCTGCAGTCTGAGCCGAACAACCTAACAATGTCGAGTCCAATTACATTCATTGATATCGATACCATGAGAGCCGACCTAGCCATTGGGCGAATGAACATACTGTTCCGCATTTTGTGGTAGCAATGATGGTGAATGTGATTATCTCACAAAAGGTGGTAAGGCAAGTGTTTTGTTCCATTCTAGCCTTCATTCACTATCTTCTGTAGATTTGAAGATATACCTAGGTTTGGTAAGCTCTAGTCTACTTACTCACTTGAGAAAACAATGCGTGTTGCCCGCGCGCCTCCTGTACCTCAACTCTCTCACTATCGCAGGAGAAAGACAAGAAATGGGGTTCTTTTCACACCACGAGTCGCAAAATTTAAATGAGCGTTCGACTGAAGTGTGTCGCCCGCGTTCAGCGATCACCGCGATGGCCGCAATATCATCTCGGTTCAACCCATTAAGAAAGCTGCGTGTAACATCGCCTCCCAGAAACGATCCCGCCATCGGCTTTCCAGAAGACCACCAGTTCAATCGACGACTTCAGGAAGGCTCGGAAGGGTATGTTGAGCAGTGGACTCACACAGCATCGAAAACTATAATTGCGGTAAAGGTCGTCCGACACAATCATCCTTACCCCAACGAAGCCCGCATTCTCCAACACTTACCATCGCATAAATCCATCGTAGGTTATCTCGGATATTGCAAGAGACAACCATATGCGGAAAAGACATCGATATTACTTGAATACTGCTCAGAAGGCGATCTTTTTACAGTAAGAGCACTAGCTGCCGACAAAGGTCGTATGGTATTTTCAAAAGCCTTCATGTGGTCGGTGTACAGCCAGTTGATGAACGCCATCGCGTTTCTTCATGAAGGAATCGATGATCAGCATCGGAGAGGTCGTGATGAGTGGAGGCCAATCGTGCATCGAGACGTCAAGTTCGAGAACGTACTCGTAAAGAACTTAGGCTTCAAGGATGACTGGTCAGACATTGAGGTCAAGCTAGGTAATAGTCTCCATATACGCATTGCGCGTGAAGGCATACACTGACTCTGTACATCGATGTTCTAGGCGACTTTGGAATGGCTGGTTACTATGATCCAAAAAATCCTAATCCTCGAGGGCATATTGGCACAACTCACTACTGGCCGCCGGAAGTCACTTGGGAGAATAAGCGTCTGGGTCCAGCAAGTGATGTATGGAGTGCTGCAACCATTATCCATGAACTTGCTCATAACTTTGGACCGCTCGTTGACCCCAAAGTCATCGAGAAGAAATGGTTTCTGCAGAATGACAAAGCACCGTACTTGGATTCCTGGCCGGATAATCTCAAGAAGAACTACTGGTCAAGTAAAGCGCCGCGGAGACCTATACCAATCAATATCGAACCCGGTGCTCCAATCCCAATCTTGGCCGACGAAGATCTTGGATACGACAAACAAGCGCTCGCATTCCGTCAATGTAGACCAAGCCCAAAGCACTCTGATGCCTTGAGTGACTGTATGATGGCAGGGTTAGCGATGTCTCCAGGAGAACGACCAGAGTCTGGGCAATTGTTAAGGGAAATTGAGACAGCACATGCGGAAGTTCTGTTCCAGGATTTATGCTTGGCACACAAGCGCGAGACAATCAATGCAGAAGATGAGGATATAAGAGAAGACGTTACAGAGAGCGACCACTAATGTGATACCGGGTACAAAGCAGGACTTTCAACATGGTCGCCGAACTTCGATTCTCTAACCGCAGTTTTTTTACAGTAAATCTGGCGCTAGGTTTTTTCCCTGCATAAAGGGGCTCGCGGAAAGGATGAGAAGGCGAGTAACAGTGAAAGGCGCACGGGTATGTGAAGAGGTCTTGGTCTATCCTATACTTTTGTGGCTTTGTAGCTCAACACTAGTGTAAGTCCATTGCTGAAGCGATAGAATAAAGCCAGGAGAACAGGAGGCCAGTAGTGAGGGCTCGAGAATGCAATTCTTGCGGAAGTATGGTAATGTATGTGATTACGATCATCATGAAGGTACCTGGGAAGATGGCCGTATTTACGAAGAAATTCGACCGTTGCGCGTTAGCGCTTACATCTTGTCGCTCTCTGGATGCATTTTCTTCCGTATGTACATGTGAAAAGATGCTATACCACCGAGCGAAATTACCATCCTTTTGTCGTTATGCGCTGCTTCGTAAAAGTTGACGCTAAAACTGCTTCTGAGCGTGATAAATCGCGCCACATTGATGCTGGAAGGATAACATTTTAGTACATGACTACTCTAACACATGCGTGGCGCGATCTATATACGATAATGGACCTGTAATCTGCTTAGGAAGAGGGCTGCGTGGGCGGGAGCGTCCGGATACGCCGATCGGCGGTTCTTCGCTTCTGTGGTGCGGCTTCATCTCCGCTGCGCACCGAAGCAATCATTCTGTGTCCAACAAGCCGCCACGTTTATGCGGAATGCTATCTCAACCATATTTGTGGTTTCTTGCGCATATGAGAAGTGCGTTGAGGTCGCGACGACAAGGTATCGTTTCATGTTCACAAAAGCATTACCATGGATTGTTAGAAGGCATTGAAGGGTATCGTATCTCTATTTAGCTACAGCCAGCCACGTACTTTGTTGAGGTGAGATAGAACGTTATCGACTGCGCTAGCAGCTTCTATCTTAGACCCGACGTCAGCAACTGCCGTAGCAATGGCAATGTCGCTACGCGTAATGGCATGCGGCTGACGATCGACCGATGTGTGTGCCAATGTCCCGCGATCGTCCTGTTGTCATGGAGTGGTTGTCTCCTATAGATTGAAAACTCGCAAGATGATAGTGAGCGACATGCATCGTCTGTTACGACTAAGGTTTGCTGTCGGAAGGGCAGGTCGGATGTAACGTGCAGCCTCACCCAAACTGACCACAAGGAATACCAAAAGCAATGGGCTTGGGGTCTGTGCTGTTAACCAGATCTTCTGTAACGGAGGCTTAGCTAGTCTACAACACATGGATCGGCCATGTACCCTTCAGCTGAACGACAGGGTTTGAAGTCAGAGACGCGCATTGCTCAAGACCTCGGCGCAATGGCACAATTTGATTAGAAAGTTACATCTCTCCCCGTACAAACGTCGTCGTCCTGCTGCCATTCCATTCCTTTAACCGCCCGTTGGCTCGTAGATTTTGCGATAACGTGATCGCTGTCGCTTCACCAACGACCCCTCGTCCAAAGATGCTCGCCACACAACGTTCATATGTCCTGGCCATTGCCACTTTCCTGGTAGTCGCGACACTGTCGTTCTACGTGTTCCGCGACCAAGGCGCATTAGTGGTTGAAAGAATCACAAACCCGCCATACCTGTAGGTTGACCCAAAATCCTGAGATGGTACCTGTTCACCAACACTCAGCGCAGATCATCGAAACCTACCACTCGAGACACAATCAACACATTGTTTGCCAGAATAAAACACGATCCAAGTGCTTCTGCATACGTCGATCCGTCAGGCACATACTACAAAGGTGGAAACGAGACAGTCTGGACAAGACCCCTCGGCAAGAAAGTCTTGATTGTGGATATCGACACGCGTGTGCCAACTGGGGAGAATGAGCTTCTCAATCCAGAACGCTTAGACTGGGAGAATCTTAAGACGTCCGGAGCCGGTATGGTGTCCAACTCCATCATGAATCACTACCTGTATGCCATGGTCCATGGATATGACTACAAATTCTACCAGGCGCGGGACATGAAGGATCATTACAACACCTGGATCTTACCCCATGTTCTCCGCGAGTTGATACCTGGTTATCAGTTCGTGGTCGTAATGGATGCCGACGTTACAATCCCACACCTTGACGTTCCATTCGAGTGGATGTTCAACCGCTGGGGTATCAAAGAGCACACGTCCATAGCCCTTCCGTGGGATACTGAAGAATTCCGCGACGAAGGCTCTATCAGCATAGATAGCAAGGGGATGCGCGTCCTCAACACAGGTCTGGTTATCGCGCAGAATTCTTCTTTGACGCTGGATTTGCTCGAAGCGTGGCGGGACTGCACGACTGAGAAACGCTACAAAGGCTGCGCCAAGTGGAAGACCGAATGGAGCCACGAACAACGCGCCTTCTCAGAATACATTCGTTACGATTTCAACAAGACGCCTGAAACGATCGTTAGCATACCCTGTGACGATGCAGTAGGATGGCCGGGCTTCCGCGAGGATATGCTAAATCGACCCGGTACCGAGAATCACGATATCTCCAATTGCAATGGGAACTTCGTTCGGCACTACACAACCATGGGGAAGAGTCGAGTCAAGGATGCGAGTGCAGCCAGTGTGATGCAGGTGTTGAGCGAGGCGCTTCAGAAGAGTATTTTAGCAAACCCGGAAGAAGTGTGGTACAAGGAACCAGAGAAAAAGATCGAAGAGCCAGTACCGAAAGATCAACCAACAGAGGTGCGGAAAGATGAGGAGAGTAAATTGGACAACGATGTGGTTTTGATAGAAAGAGAAGCATGATGAGGCAGGTTCTTTCGATGATATTCGAGTTGCATTGGATCGGCGTTTTAGATACCACTGAATTGAGTTCATATCGGAAAGGTATATTTTGAAGCTATTTGAGCGATGTTAGTACTGACAGTACCATGAGACAGCTGTTTTCGTGCAATGTTCGTGTACCATCAGTGCTCTCTTTCACTCGCGCATCGAATCTGAAACCTGCCACAACCCAATGCACCCGGGCTAGCAAATGCAAACCACATGGCTCACCAAGGAAGAGCAGTATCGAAGATTCTCGGTTCAAGTATAGTTTGGAATCATCATTTGGGTAGGAATGGATTGGAAAGCAAAGTAGACATGACGTACCTTAGTCCCGCGCACGCTTTGCTTTTACGCGTGCTTGACAAAATCGCTGCTAGCGTGTCATTTGGCAAGATACTTGATGAGATGATAGGTAAGATGCTTGGTGAGTTTGACGCGTCGATGGTATTACTAGCAGAAGGCTGGACGCGAGCGAAAGATGCAACAGGGCTTAGCCGAGTGCTTATGTCAGCTAGCGTAATTGGTCTCCTTGGGGCCCCGCCTGTGCTAAGCTATTGTTCTCGTGCCATTGCGCGCCGAATGTTGACATTTCCAAAAATCTAGCGTATCTATTTACAAGATCTCCTCAGGAGTGACAACAACCCAGTTCTTGTCTGCCGTAACTTCTCTACCGTTAGCAATCTGCGCCTGGGTGTTGTTCCTAATTTCCTCCTGCAATTGCTCGAAGTACGCGTCCCGACGGTTGATCCACAGGTGCACACCTCCCTTCGCTACATCTACGCCGTGGAACTGCATGTACGAATCGCTACCGGGAGTGTCACCACCAGCCAAGACAGGACGTTTCCATTGATCGATGTAGGTAAGAATAGCGGCCCATTTACCGGCGAACCATGTGGCAGGGGTCCAGAGGTACGGAGTCACGACCAGATCGAGATTGGCCGTCTCATTGTACGTGCCTTCAGTAATCTGCTTACGTGCGTTCGTGAGCGCACCGGAAGTAGTGTTCTTCAAAACGGTGGTGACGCCGATGACGTTCTGAGGTGGGACGTTGTATCCGTACTTCGGGTCGCTGGCGACCATGCGTACAAGCTCCTCATGGGCAGCGCTTATAACATAGACGGCGATGCCGTTGTCCATAAGAGCGTTGTAAAGTTCGGCTTGGCCTCGGAAAACCTTTGGCGGGTTAACGCTGCTGGATGTCACCTCATCGCCGTCCCAGTACTTTGTCGGGATTGTTGAGTTGTACGCCATAAGCTCATCCACGTAAGTCTTAAGTTCGCGCAGCGTGAAGCCAGACCAGACCTGCGCCGCCCAGGGATAGCAGATGAAATCATCGATCTCACATAGACGGTTGTAGTAGCTGTACAACGATTCGGTGAAGTTGGCCGTATCCTTGAAGTCAACCAACTTGAGGCTGGGGTCCAGGTTGTCGCGTGTCAGGATGCCACGGTTCTCAAGGAAGGGAAGGAGCGATTCTTCAAGATCATAGCGATAACTGGTATTGTCCATGTCGAAGACTGCATAGTTGCTCTGATTCGCGTTCTTTGTGATCATGTTGGAGAGAGCTGTCGCAGCTTCTTCGGGCCAGTGCTTGAATTGGATCTTTGGAGGAGCACCATACTGCGGTGTAGCTGAGCTGAGCGAAGTTGCGAATGCAAGCCATGTGGCTGCCTTGAGGGGAGCTGTCGACCACATTTTCTTTCTATCACCAGCTCTTCAGCACTCAAAAAGAATCGACGAGGACAGGAAGCGAACGAGCGAGGATACAGAACCAAATCGTCGGGGATGCTGGGATCCCACAAGAAATAGTTCGGGGCTGAGGTACGCGAACCCTGACACGCGAATACTGCCGACGTGAACCACCGAGATAACGGTCCCACACTTACGATTCAAGGTCGGGCCTACCTTGAAGAAAATCATGAATTCAATGGTTGCGCTATCATCAATTGAGTGCTTTGCGCGTTGCCTGAACTAGTAATTGCTCGCATGCGCATATGTACGATGACGTAGGTGAAGCTCCCTCAACAGAGTAAGTGTACGGCTTTTCCGTGCCGCGCCTTTTCTCTGTTGAAATTGGTCGTAAATCCAGTACATACTGGCCTTCTTCTGGTTGCCATTCCAACCATATTACACTCATATCATGCAAGTATTCATTGCGCGCTCTCGAAGATTCGATTGGTTGGTATTGTATTATTGTTATCGAGTTCCTGAATCGAATATGATGTGTCATGCTCTTCCTGCTCATTGCAGTACTTTGTCTCCCTCTACTTCTAACCCAGGATCGCAGCAGCCTTGTAGATCTGGTATGCAGATAGCCCGAAACCAATTGCCCAAAAGCTGCTCCTGATAAAGCTCTTCGAGTGGTCGGCAATCTGCACATATGAAACAGCGTACGCCGCCCTGATTGCAAAGAAAGCTGATACGAATGTTGTCAAGCCTGTTGCATCGCCTGAGACGACCTCCCGTCCGATTCCAGTTGCGGTGGTGCGCTCGGCGATGATGCTGGCGATGACGGCAACAGCGAAGAGGGGCAGTTGCTCAATGTTGTTGGACTGGGCATTCTCGGCACGCTGGTACTTCTGGAAGCTGCACATGCGTTAGTACATTTCGAAGGAGAGGCCTCGAAGTAACGAGCTCGGGCAAGTCTTACACAGCATCGGGAACCTTGCCCTTCACGGCATCTGGTGACAACGAAGCCTTGGGGTTTGCGTTGTTGACCTTGTAACCATTGGCGGAGAGGATGCTACCAGCGTACATGTGCGGGACGAGAAAGAAGACATAGTAGGCCGGGATGGCGAGCAGTGGGTAGTTGAGCGAGTTGGAGGACATTTTTGCAGTTTTGAATGTGGCCGTCTCGACGTATCGTTAAATTGGTTATGTGAGAGCGAATAGGTAATTGTTGGTACGGCGGATATTGGGGTAGGCGCGGTGTATATGGTTGTGGATTAAGCGTTGACGTAGCCATGAAATGCGCTCAGGGTCCAGCAACCATGACGCGTATGTTCACGCTAACCACTGACATGAGGTGCTCAAACATCTCAACTTTCCCCATAATTTTGCAGAGTCTATCTGAGTTGCAGCCGTCCCAGGTGATGTTGTAGGTGACTCTTAGCATGGAACAAAGTTGACGCGCCTGCCGTTCGGTCCTTTCGAGGTCGGTCAGCTTACTCACCTGCACAACCAAACATCCCAGTCTCGGTGCGCTTCTACTAACTCGTGCACCAGCAAAACAGCCAACATCCCATAGAAGACACGTACACTCTGGAATTAGACACCGAGACATTTCTGAGCTCATGGACTATGGTTTGCGAACATTAGCGCAGTGCAGCTGGTTAGCTGTCGCCATTACGCACTCCTGGCAACACTCATGACATCCTCCTCCAAATGCAGTCCCCTGAAGTGTGTCAACACATCCGGTAGCTTCTTCTTAGTCCCATCGACCACAGGATCCCTCCTCTCCCTAGCCGCAACCCCAATCATGAAGTCCTCCTCAAAAGCTTGAATCTCTACCCTTGTATCCTCCAACCTCCTGGACTCTCCTTTCTTCAAACCCCTTATACCCGCAGGTCCCTTCTCCTCTCCCTTCATGGAGAACCAAACCTCCGCATCGCTGTATCTCTCACCCCAGGTACCGTGTGTACTACACCGGGCTGGAGTCCCCGGCCTCGGTGCACGAACATGTTTAAATTCTAATTGTGGAATCCACTGAGCGAGCAAAGCCTCACCATCAAGCTTGATATAGGCCTCTTTGAAGCACCAGAACGTGTAAAACCGTCTTAGCTTCGCATCAATGAGTAGATCTGAATCAAGCTCCCTCTGCTCCCCGTTCGGTAGCGTAACACTCAAATGCTCGTTTCGATGACAACAACGATCGTGTCTTCCTAGAATCTCATGTGTGACCATTGTGCCATCGAGAAGAGGAAATGGGTCGACGTTGTACTTGATATCGAAACACTCTTCTGTGCTGAAGATTTCAGCGTACATGTCTACCCAGCCGTCGAAGCCTTCTTCGTCGACAACGCGATAATCGTTCCGCTCGTTTACGCAGACTATGTCTACGCCGACTTCGGCATCGAGTTCATGGGTTGAACAGCCTACGAGGGCGACTAGACCGGCTTGATGACTGACGTTGAATTCTACGGGCGCAGGGCCATATTGGGGTGGTATCAGTAGGGCGATTGGTTTTCCATGTTTGGGATCGCGTCTTCGGCCGAAGAGGATGTCTTTCCAAGGGACGTTCAGAGTTTTGTGAACAAAAAGACGTTTCAGGAGGGCGGATCCCAGGCTCATTCGCGCATCCGCTACGTGGTATTTGCGTTTTATGAGGTCTTGTTCTTCCTGGCTGATGAGCGAGAGTGCTTCCCGGGCCTGACATTTGTCAGTTGATAGACACAATGCGATGGCATGGACATACGGATTCTGAATCTGTAATCTTCTCTCCAGGCCATATTGATCTTGTATCCAGCAGCCAGCACGTGAGACCGTGTCCCGTTGAGCCTCCATCCTGTTTGTCGATCATAGCGCCTTCACCTGAATCCTCTAGACTGTAATCGAGTTGCGCGTCGGCTAAAGTAGTTTGACGCGTAAGACTAGACTACTACAAGGACTCTGGCCTTATATGCACCGTGGGACCCTTTGTTTGTGGTTCTCTTGACGTGATGTGCGACAAACGGAAATCTACATGTCATGGCCGTTCACGGGATCAGTGGGGAACCCGAAATGTCGATGATGGAGAGCAGATCGAAGGGTGGCACCTCCTCGGGGTAAGCGATCGAGCAGGGCTGAGCGTATCTGAGTGACATGTGCCCGGCGGGCAAGTTACCGCTTACAGTGGGGATGGAGCTTATCGATACAGATTTAGCATTTGCCGTCGCTTTCCGTGATATGACTGTACATTTTCTAGACGTTCCAATTCCTTATTTCCTTGCTGTAACGGAGTTCTTTTGGCGTCTGTTCGTGATTCACAATGGCGGTCAAAGAAGGAAACACAGAGATAACGGTCGGCGTCCTCGCCCTCCAAGGCGCTTTCAGCGAGCACATTCAACTCCTTCGTGCGGCATCCTCGAACATCCCCTCGTCACCAACCTTCCACTTCATCGAAGTCCGGACACCAGCCCAACTCGCACAATGCGACGGCCTCATCATCCCTGGTGGCGAAAGTACAACCATGTCCCTCGTAGCCGCACGTAGCGCTCTTCTCGAGCCCCTCCGCGACTTTGTCAAGGTCCAACGCAAACCAACGTGGGGTACATGCGCCGGCCTCATCTTACTAGCAGAGAGTGCGAATAGAACAAAGAAAGGAGGCCAAGACTTGATCGGAGGCCTAGACGTGAGAGTGAACAGAAATCATTTCGGGCGACAACAAGAGAGTTTCCAGGCAAACCTACAGCTGCCATTCTTAGAGTCGACCAGCAAGACAAGCGCGACCGATCCGTACCGATGCGTCTTCATCCGCGCGCCAGTTGTAGAGAAGATACTTCCGAGTAAGAAGGCGGTAGGCATACAAGAAGGAGAGAGTGAAAGGGACGATACAATTGTTGCGCCGAGCAAGACACCAGCGGATGATTTGGCGAGGAAGGAGTTGGATCGCGAGGTCGAGATCATGGCAACGCTGTCGACCAACGCCCAGCCGTTGCAGGAGAACCAGGAACACAATCACCCAGGTGCGGAGGACATAATAGCGGTACGGCAGGGCAACGTGTTTGGGTGTAGCTTCCACCCAGAACTGACCGACGACCCGCGGATACATGTTTGGTGGTTGGGAGAGGTCATGAAAGCTGCGGAGAGGCGAAAGCAGTTTGAACTTGCGGATCGAACTAAATGAGATGTAGGTGGTGCCAGATGGCACTTCAATTAGGGCACATGCCCAGACAGCAATTCTTGTAGAACATGTGACAGGGCGTTTGGAAGATGGTAGTAAGTCTTGGGAAGGTATCTAAACTGGTATCTCTCCTCCCTGTAAGCATTTGCTTATGACTAAAGAATTAATGAGCAATGCCGAATAATAGACGCCAGACGCCTCCTGTGCAGTATTTTGAGATCTGATGAAGACTGGGCTGATCGACTGCTTCCTCAACTACCAGGTAATGCTGCCCATCCTCCCTCCGTCTCAAATATGGGCGAGTAGAACTCGGGCTGTTGGATCTCGATGGCGAACCTACTGCGCTTCGTGATATTCGTCCACAGCTCTGCCGTAACCACCCCGACCAGGGTCATACTCGGCCCTGTACTCGTCGCGCACCTGACCACCGCTCTTTCCACGTCCGTATTGCCTGCCCTCGGCGAAACCCTCGTCCAAGTCGGTCCTGATGACACGTTCATCAAGCTTAGTGCCGCCAATGTACTTCATACAATCTAGCGCATCCTGATGTGTGTAGTACTCGACGAAGCAGAAACCGCATGGCGTCTTCTGAAATCGGTCGAGACCCATAACCAATCGTTTGATCTCTCCGCATTTGCTGAATAGCTCGTGGATTTGTTCTTCGGTAGTGTAAAAGGATAGGTTGCCAACGTAGAGGGTAGTTGCGTCCTTGAGCTTGTCCTCGGGGGACGGTGAGCGGCCACGTTCTTCGTCACGTGTGTTGCGATCGCGTCTGCGCTTCTAGAGGAAAGTCAGCCTTGTTGTGCTTGTCTAGTGCCTTGTAGCCTGCTGTACCTTTGCTGTCGCATATGAACTCGGCTTGTCGAGGCGGTCAATGGTACTTCGAAGCGCCGGCATGATGGCGTACTCTCTATCCCAGTTCCAAATGGAAATACGTTAAGCGACCGTATCCGGAGCGTTCAGAAGTTATCGAGCGTGGTTGTGGAGCGAGTGTAAGGTTCGGAAGTGGAAAGTTGAGCTCGGAGCTCCCCAGACGCGTCGGCCTTGGCGCAGTATCGCGCGGCTGGAACTTTTGTTTGTCCAGAGACTCTTACCTTTACAGACCACCCGACTATTACCTACCCACATTCCGAATCTCTCAATCTTGCTCGGGGCAGCTCTCTACGATGCCAAAAGTACTGGGTTACACGCCGGACTGGCTCAGTCGGCCAAACCCAGGCTATCATCTGTTTGCGCCGAAGCAGACCAACGGAAATGGAGTCGCTGCAAAGAAACAGGAACCTGGACCACGAAAGACAATTGCGACCCGGGGCTCCGAAATCTTCGTCGCCGTCGGGAACGAAATACGATGGGCGGATCTGGTCAATCTCAAGGAAGAACAACAACCCGCATACCGAACACTACGAGTCTCGATACCTCTACCAATCACGCGTCTTGCCATTTCTCCCGAGGAAGACTACCTCGCCGTCTCCACCTCGCACACCGTACACGTAATACACCTTCCCGACTCGTCGTTGCTTGGAGCCGGCGAGGACGACGGCCCTTTGAAGCCAAAGACGTTCCAGTTGGGACCAACTGTGCATGTGCTGGAAGAGTCGCCCGTCGCAACAACGCTATGGCATCCTCTGGGCTACCATGGACGCTGTCTGCTCACCGTCACAAAGGCGGGAGTAGTCCGGCTATGGGAGATCAACCGCGCCGACAGGTCTACCTTCAGTGAGCCGTCGCTCTCCATCGATCTGCCCAAACTCGCAAATGCTACAAGCGATCAGGACGATCTGAGCGCCTCCAAGTTCGGAGCTTCCAAGGGTTTCTCTCCCGACTCGGTGGAGCTGGAAGTTGCATCTGCATGCTTTGGCGACTTTCCAGACCAAGAAGGTGTCCATGGCTGGGCGCCAATGACGTTGTGGATTGCTACTGTGCTCGGAGATGTATACGCCCTTTGCCCTTTGCTACCGAGCAAATGGCAGCTGATCGAATCACCCGGCAGCCATACCTTTCTCCAGACCCTGACCTCATCCATCAACATCGCTTACGCTGAGCTGTCCGAGGATGATACGTCGCCCAAGCACGAACTGAAGACATCGGAGAAGCAGGTCTCATGGCTATCCGACATCATATACGAGGAACCTCTTGTAGAGGAACGGCCACAGGGTGACACAGTGCAGGTCTTCGCTCGCCCACAAAGCGCGCCTGCGGTGCCGTTGCTACAGGGGCCTTTCACCATCTCGCCCGAAGTAGACGATTTTGAGCTCAGCGACATGATCGTCTTCTCCCTCAAGACCCTTTCGGAAAGCGAAGAGGACGAGGCTGCAGAAGGTCTTCCTACTGCTGTTGTGTGCTTGCTCACAGACACGAGCAAGGTACATGTCTGCCTAGACCTTGAGGGTATCATTGGGCGATGGCTACCATCTCCGGAAGACGAAATCGATGCCATAATAACCACCGATCATGAGTTGATTATCGCGGAAACCGTCACATTGGTGGAAGGCGACGATCCTTCATTCAATCAAAACATCACGCCGGATGTGCATACCGACTTCTCATTCTTCGTATCGCATGCCAGTGGAGTTTTCTACGTTTCCATGGAGCCTTGGGTCAGGAAGCTTGAGACGGAACTCTCCCAGCCGCAGACCGAGGGCTCGCCTTTCCGTATCAAGCGTATACTGGAATCGGCGAACACCGTTGTAGACCAATACCTACAGCGACGCGTATCCGGCGACCTGGCGGAACAGGAAGTGACCGCAGTTGCTGTCATTGAAGATGGAAACGTGGGCTACCTTCTTCTTACCACTGTAGACGGTGAGCCTCAGGCTGCCCTACTTGATGCGCCTGAAGACGGTCTCCCTACCCAGGAAGAGCTTGCTGAATACATGGCAATCACCGGTCCTACCAAGGAAGTACGTCAGGCGTGGCAGCCATCAAAGGAACTCTACGAGCCGTTCGATCTCTATGGATCTATCAACATTCCCGCGCGACACAGAGGCGCTCTTAAAGATGAAATCAGGTTATCTCCTGCAAACTTGGGGCTCCTCATGGATGTCCATCGCGTACTCTCTGCACAGACGTCTAAACTCCAGCTCGCCGTATCCGATCTGTTCAACCGCGCGACACGACTCCAGGAAGAGTTCAGGGATCAAATATACAGGACGTCTGAGATTGCAACGAACATCGACAGCGTCACTGGTAATGACCAAGCCGGCTCGGAGAACGGATCGACATACGGCAGCGCCAACATAGACGACCGCATGGAGAAGGCTATAGCGCGACAAGATCGTATCAATGCTCGCTACGAAGCCCTCCGACGGAAGATGGTCAGCATCGGCTCCAGTGAGCTCAGCGAAAAAGAGAGCAACTGGATTGAAGAGTTACAAACTATGGACAGCGCCATTGACCCCTCGAGCGAGACGTTGACTGACAATGTTGACGGTAGCGAACACCCCGCCTGGCAACGTCTCGACAGGATCAAGGAGGTACACAAGGAGCAGGCGAAGCAGATTGAAGCAGCCATGCAGAACGCCAAACAAAGAAGCGAAAGCGAACAAGCAAGAAGTACTGGTGTCAAAGTACCAAGTCATTCAAGGAAGGCGGAAAATGAGCAGGTACAGGAGTTGATACAGCGGAACGACTTCCTAGTAGAGGCTGCTGTGGACAGGCTGAGGAGTCTGGGAATCAACGTACCTGTTGAAGGTGGGAATTAGGTGTGCAGGAAGTGTGACGTTCACACGTTGTTGTTGAAAGTTCAGGTTCTTGGGTATGGTCGCATGATGAAGAGATTATAGAATGAATGTCTCACAGTTTTGGTATGACTATCAACTTAGCGATATTTGTGCTCATCGACTTGCATATCATGAAATTCACGAGCTTGAATCATCTCCACTTCCCAAGGGCGAGAATAGGATGCGGCAGGCTAAAAAGTGTGGTCAGCTCAGCTCACATATACACCCCGCTCATAATCTCCATGCATCCTCTTCAATTGTGGCGTATTCCATGTAAGTTTCGAAATGGTATGACATCGCTGTAGTTCTTGTAGCAGAAATTGATCTCATAGTTCATTTCGTCCGGTGTACCTACATGATTACTCTCGTTTCCTGTAAGTGGGGCGTCCTTGCTTCCAGCTACATGCGGGGAGGAATGAAGTCGAGCCTGCCAAGCAAGAAGAACAATATTAAGCCAAAAGAGTATACAATTCGCGTTTATCGAAGTCGACTCGGGCCGGCAACACCAAGGCCATGCATGTAACAGTAAGAACGTTAAAGTGCAGCATTCCCCACTCCTCCAGCTCCAGTTCTCTTTGCTGGGTCCTTTCACGTGAGCTTCTACAATCGGAGTAGGATATTGGGACGGATTGCCCGTGATGACGAACAACAAAGCGAGACGACGAATACCAGGCGAGCAAACAGAACATGGACAGGGCATCAAGTTTGACACACTCTACGACAATGACTATGTCGTGGGAAATAAACTCACGGATGAGAAGAGAGCAGAACTCAACAAGAATGCTGCTGAGATCAACGAAGCGTGCGAGCCTGTTTCATACCAATTAACTCGAACAATGAAGTGCTCAGGTATACTAATGCTCTATCAGTTACTTTGACTTTGTCACCGACGCCTATCAGAACGGATGGGGCAACAAATTCCACTTCAGCGGCTATCAACCCGATGAATCCTGGGCCACAGCCGCAGCCCGTCACGAACACTACCTAGCACTCATTATGGAATTCAAACCCGGTATGAAGGTTCTCGATCTAGGTTGTGGTGTCGGTGGTCCCGCACGTGAAATGGCCATCTTTGCTGGAGTCTACGTCACTGGCCTCACCATTAACGACCTACACGTCGAGCGGAGCAACGAGCTGAATAAGCAAGCGAATCTGCATGACCAAGTGCATATGGTTAAAGGCACGTTTTCAGACCTTCCATTCGCCGATGAGACGTTTGACATGGTTTTTGCCATCGAAGCGCTATGTTGTGCACCGGATCAGCATAAAGCATATACCGAAGCCTTACGAGTGCTGAAACCTGGGGGTAAGATCGGTATCTTGGATTGGGTCATAACTGACAAGTACGATGATTCTAATGCAGAACATCGGATGATACGAGGGAGGATTGAAAGAAATGGGGCCGTGCCGCACATGATCACGCCCAAGACTAGAATTGCGGCATTGGTGAAAGCGGGTTTTGAAATGGTTCGCGAAGAGGATCGTGCTACTGCTAAGGCTAATCCGATACCTTGGTGGTAAGTAATCCTCTGCCTTCTTGTTCGAATGAGCGACTTTGGTACTGATCCGATGTGATACAGGCACGCGATCGATTACAAACATTATCCGACGTGGTACGACTGGAGCTATTGTGTGTGGATGACTAGGCCAATTTACTATGCTTCTCGGGTGTTTATCAATACGCTGTATTTCCTGGGTCTCATACCGCAATACGGTGTGACTGCTTCGTATACAGTCGGAGAATGTGTGTACTCATGCAGAGATGGTGGGAAATTGGGCATCTTCAGCCCGATGCATATGTTCGTGGCTCGTAAGCCTGGGATAGGAGAGCCTTGAACAAGTTTTCCGGTGTCTGTAGTGACCAAAGACAGCGTAGACAGAAGAGTTGGCCGACTGTCTTAATTCAATGTGTCTTTTCGTCTTAGCAATTGTATCAGTCTGGGAAATTGCGATGCTGTATGATGTGAAAAGAGAAGATCCCATAGTTGACCCCACGATGATGCCACGCAAAGAAAGAGCCCACAACGTCGGCTCGGCTAGCCTAATTTAGCGTCTTCGGCAAACGTACCAGAGCCTCATCGCGTGACCTTATACAACACCATCGAATCCTCACAACCCGAAAACCAACAATCGAGATGTCTTCCAAACCAGCGGTCATATCCGTAATCGGCTCCCTGAATGTCGACCTCGTAACCCGCACACCCCGCGTCCCCACTGGCGGTGAAACCCTAACTAGTGAATCTTTCAACATTGGCTGGGGCGGGAAAGGCGCCAATCAAGCTGTCGCCTGTGCCCGCCTCTCACGCACCAAAACTCAAGCTTCGTCATCTCAGACTTCCGATGTGGAAGTACGTATGGTGGGTGCAGTGGGTGATGATGAGTTTCACCAGGGTTTCCTGAAAGCCTTGCGAGAGGATGGATTATCGACAGAGAAAGTACAGATTTTGAAAGGAAAGAAGACGGGTGTTGCCGTTATCATCGTTGAGACCGGCTCTGGGGAGAACAGGATCATGTTCTGTCCTGGTGCCAATGGGGATGTGAAAGTGCAAGATCTTGTCGATGAGGATGCAGGGGTTGCGCTTTTCCAACTGGAACTGCCGTTGGAGGTTGTGTTGCATAATATGAAGACCGCACGGGAGAAAGGCGTCGAGACTATTATTAACCCAGCGCCTGCGATACCCTTGCCAGATGAGGCTTATCACGGCTTAGGCCACCTCATCGTTAACGAGACCGAAGCTGCAATTTTGTCGGGCATCGAGAAGCCAACTTCGTGGGACGAGGTTGCTGCTGTGTTTATTGCGAGGGGTGTCAAGAATGTTATCATCACGCTTGGTGGCGAGGTAAACCTTTCCTCATGGTACACTGTGACTTGTACTAACGCGAGTTTAGGGCGTGTTCTACAAGACCGCGAAGCAACAGGAAGCATCTCAGCAAGGTCACATTGTGCCAGCACGTAAAGTCAAGGTTGTCGACACTACAGCCGCTGGTGATACGTTCGCTGGCGCGTATACAGTTGCTGTTGCACGCTGGAAAGCTATGGCGCGAGGAGCAGATTTCGATCTCGATACTGCCATTGCGCATGCTAACAGGGCAGCGTCTATGACGGTGCAGAAAGCAGGTGCGCAGTCCAGTATACCGTGGGCCGACGAAGTACCAGAGTCATGATCGTCAAGAAGATCCAAGTCAAGCAAGGAAACTGAGAGATTGGTGTCAGAACAGTCGAATCTATCAACTGTCTGTACCTGTGTCAATTCCACCTGCATTTGAGAACCATACCAACACTTCATCTTTAGAACGCTTAGAACCTCCACATCTTCCTCATCTCCCCCACATACACTCCTTCATTCTTCACAAAGTGATTACAATGTGCCGTTCCCTCAAACACAACTTCACTAACATCCCAGCCCTTTTCTCTCGCCGTATCCGCATGCTCAACAACATCTTTCCAATCCGTCATGCGGTCAGCTTTGCTATACAGGTAGCATATTCTCCTCTTTGTGCCGTTTTCCGCTCCACACACGAAGTCCTCATCTAACAGTGTCCGGCGAACCAAGACCTCTGGATACTCATAGCGTCCCAATGCCACGCTCGCAAACAGACCAAGGAGGATCCCATGTACGAATACATAGCCTGCCGACCGCAGGATACCTGGTGGTAGTGACAAAACCATGGCGTTGTAGGATTTCCAGTAGTAGCCTGCTGCGGGTCCTGAATCCATGATGATGCCAACCAAAGGCAGGGATGCGGAGGTTTGAGTATGCAAGGCGAGTAGTAGTGCAGTGGCAGAGATTGGACCGCCGTTTGAGAAGGTGTGAAGGAGAATTCTGGGCCCTTGATACTTCTTTGATTGGTGTTCCAACACGGACGCGGCGATACATGCCGGATAAGTGCATTCACCAAGTACCGCGCGCACTACTTCAACAGCTGGCATTATAGCTTTGCGTTGCGTAGGATAAGAGCTTGTTACCGTTGCCACATCGCTTTGGATAAGCAGGATCTTGGCGTTGGGAGCAATAGTACGGTAGGACGCGATGTACTTGTCGATATGCTTCCGTGCAGCGCCAAGCCATGTGCACAAAACGATAAGCTCGCCAGGGCTGTATGCTGGTGGAGTGTAAATTGATATGCTTGGGCCGAGTTTGGAGAAGGATGGCGGCGGTAGTGTGGGCGTAGGACGCGTTGCTGTTGAGGTGGTGGACATGTTACTCAACAATGGGCTATGCATGAAGGTCCATCAACTTTGTTGATGAATTTATTTCTTTACACACGTTCACTAATCTACGAAATCCTCCCGAGGCTTGTAGCAGCGCGCCTTGTATCCATAAAAGCCGGTGCCTTGAGTGTAAGCATGCATGGTTAGGCGTACATGAGCCGCTAACGAGGTTGGGCTGACCTTGCGAGCTCGCGTGGGAACGCAATTGGTCTAGCATGGCTTGGGAGAATCTCTAAATGGCTATAAGTGCGACCTCTCAGTTCTGGGCTGACAGATAGGCCAATCTTGTTGCAACAAGGACATGGTTCGACGTGCTTGAACGAGCTTCGGCTCGTACCCTTACATCAAGCCGTAGTCGTTGTCGTCCATGGGCAACGGTTCGACCATACTGAGTTCGCCGAACTCACTACTAACTTCTTCAGCGTCGTAGTCATAATCATCAAAGTCATCTTGATGTTCATCGCCGGTGCTATTATCTTTGGTAGTATCGCATCCTTCCAGGACAAGGACTTCAGTAACAGCGACGTCAGTGCCGTTCTTCTTTAAGCGAACGGCCGAGTTCTCCGTGTTGGGATGGTCATGTGAGTCTGGCAGCAATGTCGTAGAGTTAGAAATGCTTTTAGAGCTGTCCGGAAAGGGCTCGTTAGATAAAACCGATGCTGATGCATCGACGTTTGGAGAAAGATCCTCTTGTGTACCAGAGGGTGTGAGAGATAAACCAGACAGTTCGGAGTTGCTTTTGGGAGCAGCTGCAGGTTCTGGCTCTGAAAAATCTATCAGAGAGTTCGAAGAGTCTTGAGTAGTTGGGGCTGGCCGGTGTTGAGGCTGGGGGATAGGCTTCTGCGTTTGCTCATTTGCTGCTTTGCGTTTAGCCTCCTTTTGGGCCCGAGCCTTTCGCTTTTCTGCCTCCTCGAGAGCGCGTTCTTGTTCAGCCACCTTGTTGAAATCCACATCACCAAAACCAAGTTTAACCATTATCGTACCCGCCAAGTACCGGTACCTATCATGCCCACTGACAAGCTTGCTCACATCAACGTTCTCTACACCATGAACGCCCTCGACTTCCTGTAGACCTGCCACACCTACTTGCAGTTTCGCTGACCGATAGAGGAAGCCGAGTACGTAGTCTTCCTTGCTGTAGACATTGACAATACGCCCTGCAACGACCGATCGTATTTGCCTCCAGCGTTTGGGGTTTGCTGGTGCAGGAGTACCCATGAGAACAGCGGATTCGACGAGACCAAAGGCGTGTTGTTCCGCAAGCTCAATCAGACATGCATATACAACACGCGCGCCGACCGAGTACCCGGTGAGGGTTACAGGTCTCTTTCCTTGCACGCCATCGATAAGAGCATGCGCGAGAACCTTACCGGCCTTATCAGCTCGAGCAAGTGCAACACTAAAGGGGTTATCCAGGACGCTGGCAGCTTTGACAAGGCCGAGTGGCCATAGACCGGCGTACAACGCTCCGAGAAGCGTACGACTGACTACAGCATACGTGACACCGTCAAAAGCATATCCGAAAAGAACGTCATTGAGTGAGTTTCCGAGACGCAGCATCGCGTCAAGCTCAAAACGCAACGCGAATGGCTCAGTAGTTCCAGAGTCGACCACTTCCCAGGGCTTACTGACATCAGCTGGCGAGTTCAGCCACCCGCTGACACCAATGAAGACACGCAGTCGATGTTGTTCACGTTTCCGAGGGTCACGGGCATCTTGTTCATCAGCCCAATCGAGTTGGCGCTGGTTTGCCGGTCGATCAGGATCTGACACGCTTAGCTGCTAGACGAGGCTTCATCTCAGACGCTGACATACCTTGGACTGGAAGAAACTCAAAGTCTCGAATTTCCTTTGCGTACTGCTCCATTACACGCCCTGTCATCTTGGCACCGTAGGCCCCGAACAATGATCCGACGAGCACTGAGCTACCCGCCAACGCACCAAGGTACGTTGAAACGACCCCAAGGCCAAGTCCGCCCATGACTGTACCTAAGCCGGCGGCGAGTAGGGGTGCAGCAAGACCACCCGTGACGCCGATCAGAACTGCACCGCCTACAGTTGCGAGGCCAACCTTCCAGCGGCGTGACACGGCATCGTTGGATGCTTGGTTCTTTGCTGTTGCTTCGGCGTCCATCTGTGAGGCAGCCGTTGCTAAGAGGCCTTGTGCAACCGACTTCTCATGCTCGCCCAGCAGATCAACCTCTAGTTTCAGACTACTTGCGAGACGTAGCAGCAAGATGCGCGAATGTGCCGAGTATTGTTCCAAGCTCAGCAAGAGAAGCAAAAGGCAATGCAAGATCAGGACACGCTTCTTTTCCTCAAGAGCCAGCAGTCTAGTCTCTATGACCTCGTACTGACCATGTTTTGTATTCTCGGATTGCTTAGATGTCGCGTTGGCAAAAGGGTCGACGTCGTCGAAATCGATAAGCGAGGAGATGCCCTGCTTTTGCCGTTCGTTTTGCTCTGATATTTGCTTTCGCTTCGCTTTTGCCTGTCGCACAGTCTCACCCCGAACAGAGACAACATCGCATATGCGGTGCATAACACTCGCGCGCCATTGATCGAAGAATGTCAAAGCGCTTCGTCGCAAAGCTTGCATTTGGGTGGAATCATGCTCTTGCGATCTTTCCCTCGAAGGGGAGGGTCTTATCGCAGTTTGTCTCGGCTCGTCGAGGCTTATAAGGTCTGGTGTGGGTGTTTTGGTATTGGGTGCAGACGATCGGGTCGCAACGGAGGGGTTCGATTCGGGATTGTTGTATGGCTCGAATGTAGCAGTGATATCGGTTCGCATGGCATCGATGCTTAAGAGCACGAGGAGTGCCAATTCGACGCGTAGTGTGGGTGTTTCGAGGACCGATGTAAGCGATGCTCCCTCATCTTTGGTTGTCTTGTCTGGAGCATTACCAGATATCGCACTGGCAAAGTTCGAAAACATGGCGGCCTAGTAGAGCATCAAGAAGCAGAATACGTGGGTATACTTTTAGTGACGAGGGATGGTGCATTGTGAACTGCGCCACTTGATTGACTGGGCGCCTGAGTCGCAGAGCTAGGCCCCCATGATATCGGGCACCACCATCCTTTGGGTTACTCCCGGCACGAAAACAGACGCGAGCAATTATAAGTCATGAAGCGTGGCTAACAAGGGACCAGGCGCGTTGGTGTTGTCGTTCTGGCGAGAACGAAGCAGATAGATTATACGCGTGGCATATGTCGCGACGCGGCGTCATCTCGCGACAGATGGAATGTCCCCACATTAGCCGGCCCGGGCCTAGCGCAATTGGCCATCGTACAAGAGGGCAGGCAACTCGCTCTGGTCTACTATCCCAACATGCAGCGCTCTAGGAATTTCGCGATTGTTTTCTCACCCTTATCACATACTTGTGCTCATAGCTGCATATATGAAATACACCGCTCTGGATAACAAGGACCCTAATTCCGAAGGTAGACAAGTAGCAAACACCCCAGAACAGAGGTAGACTAGCAGGTCAACATAAGTGGTATAAAGGGTTTCAGATTGACTCGTTATATATCGTCAGCAATTAAGTGGCTTTACGGTCCATGGTATATTTAGTCATCGGCTTATTTGCTCCTCTTGTAAATCTTCTGGAGGAAGGTCTCAAAGACCTCCTTCTTCAAGCCCTCGCTCTCATCGACCTTGTCGATCTTAGCCCTCAAGTCGGCAACGCGCTCTTCTTCCCACTGCTCGTAGAAGTCCTTCAGTTTCAGCTCGTGGTACAACTCTTTGACCTTGGCCTCCTTCTGTGAGTCCTTTTGGCCGTAGTTGTCCTCTAGCAATTTCCGTTGCTCGGGGTTGACCTTCTTCAGAGCCTGGTTGATCAACCACGAGCACTTGTTGTCCATGATGTCTGTACCGATCTTGCCGAGAACGGAGGGGTCGGCGAAAGCGTCAAGGTAGTCGTCTTGTGCCTGGAAGTATTCGCCCATGGGGATGAGAATGTCTTCTGCAGTCTGCAAGTTCTTTGGCGTTGCTGCACCGGCGTAGTAGAGGGCCAGTGCGACCGGGAGATAGAAAGAGTAGTAGGCAGTCTTGTAAATGACGATGAAAGTGAACTTGTCAAGGCTGAAGTTGTCAAGGTTGACATCGTCTTCGGGTGCAGTCAGCAGATCGCACAGCTGGCCGCATTCCGTCTGGAATGTAACCTCGTGGAACAGCTCCATCATGTCGACATAGCTCTTCTCTTGACGGAAGTGCTTCTTAAGAAGTACGTAAATGGCCGACTCGAGCATAAAAGCGTCGTTGATGGCAATCATGCCAACCTTGGGTGCAAGGTACCAGCAAGGGCTACCACGGCGGGTCTTTGAAGAATCCATGATGTCGTCGGAAACCAGGAAGAAAGCCTGGAGGAGTTCGATCATCCATCCTAGGAGAGCAGCACGGAAGTATTCCTCTGATGAGGGGTCAAGAGTCTTTTTCTGGAGGATTGAAGTGGTGTCAATGACAGACATGCCACGGTTGCATTTTCCGCCAACAGTGTTGTAGTCGAGCGACTATGTGATGTGGTAAGCAAGTTGGACCCTGAATGCACCGTTCGGGATGTGGATGTACCTTTGTGAACCAATCAAGGGACTGCTTGGGCAGTTTGTACCCATTGCAGTGCTCCTGGAGGTCGGCAACAATGCGCGGCCATACGCTTTCGAATTCTTTGAGTGTGGTAGGCATCTTGCACGCAGTGAATTGGGTATCTTTACAGAGCAGGGTCAAGATAGAGGGGCAGTAGCAGATGTAGGGGTGCGGGCGGTGAAGGAGTCTAATTTCCGCGGCGGTCAAAGGTTCCGCCGGGCCATTGTTTGTGCCCCACCCTGCCGCTACAGGAAGCTCACCATCAACACGCGCATCGGCGGCAGCGACATCACGCGAAAGAGCATCGGACAATGATTTGAAGCGGAGACCGGGCACTGTCTTTCTGATATCCACGCGATGGGCACCTTATCTCAGGCCGACGAGGCCCAATTGAAGGCGCAACTCCAGGACGCCGTCATCGGGTGTACAGAGCGCTGTCTCTACCACTCTGCCAAATGGTAAGTGCCGAGTGTGAAATGTACCGACCTTTGCATGCTGATGTTGACAAGGGCCGCAGAACTACTCAATTCGCTCCCCTCGGCCGATGACGACGACGACGCCTCGGACACCGACGTTGACTCTTCCATGTCCGACGCCCAACCTCCACAAACACCCAACCTCATACGGAAAGACCCCACGGAAGCGCGTTTGGAAGCACGTGAAGCGCACAAGTTCCTCCTCGCCAAGACATACTTCGACTGCCGTGAATATGACCGATGCGCCGCCGTCTTCCTGCCTGGCCCTTTACCCAAGGGCGCGTCGCAGCCACCTTCCACGCCTACTGCCAAGTCGAAGCAGGGGGCCAAGGGAAAGGCGAAGATGGTCACCCCGTCCAAGTCGAAGCTTTCCAACGACACAATGAAAGGCATCAGTCAAAAGTCGTTGTTCCTTGCGCTCTATGCAAAGTACATCGCTGGGGAGAAGCATATGAACGAGGATAGTGAGATGATTCTTGGTCCTCAAGATGGCGGCGTGACTCTGAACAAGGAGCTACCGACAGTCGCCGCTGTTCTAGAAGAATGGTTCAGAGATCTGCCTAACAGCGGACGGCAACCGCAGGGTTGGCTAGAGTACCTGTATGGCATGGTGCTGGCCAAGGGAAAGAACGAGCAACTTGCCATCGACTACCTCATCAAGAGTGTTCACCAGTATACTTACAACTGGGGTGCGTGGCAGGAGCTGCAAGCACTACTCAGCACTATGGAAGAGCTTAACAACATCGTCACACGGCTACCACAGAATCTGATGACTTTCATCTTCCACGTTACGTCGTCTCAGGAGCTCTATGTAGTCAACGAACAGATTCACACCTCGCTGTCGCAAATTCTGACCATCTTCCCCTCATCGGCTTTTCTAAAGACCCAGCGGGCGTTGTTGCATTACCACAATAAAGACTTCGACGACGCCGAACAGATCTTTTCCGACTTGCTCATATCAGATCCACACCGCGTCGATCATCTGGACAACTACTCCAACATCTTGTACGTGATGGGCATGCGACCTAAGCTTGCCTTCTTGGCTCAGCTTGCCACAGCAACCGACAAGTTTCGGCCAGAGACCTGCTGCGTGGTCGGAAACTACTACTCCCTAAAATCGGAGCATGAGAAGGCCGTCATGTACTTCCGGAGAGCTCTGACTCTTGATCGGACGTTCCTTTCTGCTTGGACGCTCATGGGTCATGAGTTCGTTGAGATGAAGAACACTCATGCTGCTATTGAGTCATACCGTCGTGCTGTCGATGTCAATCGTAAAGACTACCGCGCATGGTATGGACTTGGTCAAACATATGAAGTGCTGGAAATGCACTCATACGCTCTCTTCTATCACCAGCGCGCCGCTGCTCTACGACCTTACGACCCGAAGTTATGGATGGCTGTCGGCCAATGTTTCGGTAAAGTGGGCAAGATCATGAACGGTATCCGATCATACAAGCGCGCCTTAGTGGCGGGCTCATACTATGACGCTGGTGTTGGTGCCTCTTTCGGCAGCGGCGAAGTCACTGGCCTTGGAGGTGGTATCCTCGATCCAGAAGTACTCTACCAAATCGCCTTGCTGTACGAGAGGATAAACAACATGAACGAATGCGCTGCATATATGGAACTGGTGCTTGCACAAGAGGAAGGCCCAGATTACGAGGAAGTGGGCTCCGAAGGCGCTGGTGGTGTTGGGGTCACTGCAACCACTAGTAAAGCCCGGCTCTGGCTCGCTCGATGGGAGTACATGCGTGGCATGTACCAGCGAGCTATGGAATTGGCAAACGAACTTTGCCAAGATGGTGTAGAAGTTGAAGATGCAAAAGCGCTAGTAAGGGACATTAGAGCGCGTATGGAGCGTGGCGGAGAGGACGCAGAAGATTGATTTAGCATAGCGTCTCAGCAATTTGGGCATTTGCAGGCGTACAGGTATGTCATAACTAACAATGATACCCAAGCAATACTGGATCGCAACGTGTATCACATATTACTTGATAGCGCATTACAGGATTTCGATTCATTTCTACCTCTTCAATTCAAAGACGCTCAGTGTCACCAACGTGAATGTCTACTTGCCGTACAGATGTGCCGTCCTACCCTCACCCCATCGAGGATTACCACCACTCTCCTTTTCCCAGCGCTTATCTTCGTCTTCCATCTCCCTCATCCTCGCACCTCCATCTTTCTTCTTGATCCAGCTTCCTGACTTGAACTCACTCAGGTCTTTGTTCTTCTCTTCATCGATTCTATTATTCCCATTGCTCTCTTCACTTGCGTCCTTGCGGTTAGCTTCTGCCAAAGCAAGATTTTCAACTTCTCGTATCCGCAGCTCGGCTGTAATATAGTTCAATGTTCTTTGCATTTCACGCGCGTCATGGCCGCGGCAATCCAAGATGTAGAGCTGATGTGTTATTGAAGCTTGAGCAGAGATGAGTGAGGGAGTGGGTGAGAGGCGGATAGCAGACGGGTCCCAGGGGTGGGGATGGGTAAAAGCGTGAAGGGCTAAAGAGGATGACATTCTAGACAATTGATGATGTGCTTATGTTGTGGTATTGGGTATTTCGAGACCCTGGAGGTTGAATATGAATTGGGTGTGGAAGGATAGTTGGATGATTGGAGTGGGAGATGTGCGAGAAATAGGGTTTGGTCTTGTAATGTAAGTCGCAAATCTGTGATGGCTCGCTGACGTGACAAGAAAACACGTAGGAGATGTGTTATCACAAATGCAACATCAGTGCTGCCTACTGTGAAGAAACGCTTTGTTGCTATTTACCATGGTCACAAAGGAATCGCGAGCAGCTGGTGCAGTGTGCATTATTGGCACGTACACTTTGCGCAGCCCTGTTCGTACCCACAGCCGTTGAACACATGGTAGCGTTCAACCAGATTGGTATTCACAGCTTCCTGGACCGGCGGCATGATCGGTCAGACAGCGGATATCCAGTCTCTCATTTTCTGCTGTTGAGCTCCACACTAACATTTTCTCCTCATCATCAGAGGAACAGCTCAACGAAGAAATCGAATTCTGCAGCCCAAGAACTGCAACAAAACAGACCCATCTGCCTTTCATAATCTACTAAATGTTGCCACTAGAAGAACTTCTTTCGGTACACAATAAAATGTACTACTACCTGCAAGAGCGCACCCAAGACGATGACGTTCGTAGGAGGGTTCGAGTTACAGCGAGCAGGATTCAGGAGCGACTTCAGCAGCACGGCGCGAGGAAGCTCATTGGAGCAACAGGAGGTGGTGGAAGCATCAACATGCAGCTGTCAGCGCCATCACCAGCACCAGCGCAGCTACGGCAAGACATCATCGAGCGACAGCAAGTACAGTCGCAACTGCAAATTCAGCAGCCAGCTCAGGAAGCATTCACCATGGTACCCTTCGCTCAACAACAGCCTATGCCACAGTCCATACAGCAGGGTCTCATGTATCAGCAACAGGCTCCACTCCAACAGAGCATTCTCTATCACCCACAACAGCAGCCTCAGTCATTCAACATCACCACTCCAGTGTCTACGCTTACTTTGGCATCTGCACCGGTGCAGAATATTCTGATTGAACCATTTGACAGCCCAAGGATTGTATACCTTAGTCGTCGTAGGAGACTGCGCAACCAGGGACTGCTATACTATAGTGATGACAGTGATTGAGTTTGATGGGTGTCTTTGACCTGTCTGTGGATGGGAATTGTAGGTGGGTGACGGCGATGACAAAGATGTTGAATAATATGTTGGCTCTTTAGTAACATAAAACCGAAATCACTGATCTTGTACCAAGCAAATATTTATAGAATGATCCAATCTGATGCGCGCTTGTGTTCATCAAATACAGTTGGCGACTGACTCGAAGAACAATACACAATCAATACATCAAGACAACAGGAAAACATGGGGAATAGTCTGTTTCATCGACTCAATCATCTCCCTCAGCTCCAAATTTGCGCCGTCTTCGATCATGGTAGATGATCAAACTCGTGTGATGGATTTGTGTGATTGGAAATCATGAGCGGCATGTACATGCCAACGACGTCAAAAGCGATTATTTCTTCAGCGACAAAGAGGCAGTCATACAGCTATTTACTAGGAACTATAACATCACAACTTCGTCACTGCCCAAGGTGTGCATTGAAGGGTATCAAGGTTTAGAATTTTATCGTGATATTCACATATGAGGTTGTGATAGTGATCTAGCGTGATGTTGTCCAAAGATTACACACGCGTGGCAATCCCGGCATTCGAGACTTTGACATGCATGTCGCCATTCATGGTCAGGCTTATAGCATATAAAATCTCCGCACTATGATTTTCCTTGCTACATACTACCATAATCTACAAGCCAAAACTCGATATCCTCCTGCAGCAAAGATAGTCTGTACTCGCTGAAACATAACAAAACCTCGAACAACACTGGGTACGCACATTTGAAATGTCTCGTTTCCGTTCCTACAGTCCTTCTATTTTCCATTGGGAACATCCTTGGGACTTGGAGCACCTGGGGTCCTGCTCGAGTTCCGAGCTTAGGAGCGTCTACAATCAAATCGACAGGGCATTCAACAACGGAGGCATACCTTCCGGTCTCTTGAGTGACGTGCGCCTGACGCAGCGCAGAATCAGGCGCGTTCTTCAGGGGAGGGATTTACTCGGTTCTAATATGTTGGATGCGTGGAATATCAGGCTAGAAGATTCGGGCGACTTGGGTTTCCTGCGTCGCGCGTCCCCAGATTTCGTCATCGGACAGACTGTACAGCAGAGAGTTATCAACCTTCCGGCGCTCCAGCCCAACATCGCTATTCAGACCATCCAAGCTCCGTCGCCAAATATTACCTTCCAGACTATGCAGACCCCCCAGCCTGCTGCTTCCCTCATGCAACCTGAACTTCCCAAGCGACTCAGATTCCGTGATCAGTGGGGCAATATCGTCGAAGAGCGTGACGAGACAGAACAGGAGAAGAGTGATAGAGAATTTCAGGAATGGAAGGAGAAGTTTGGCGTCAAGTAGGAGCCGCTTAGCCCGGGTCGGATGAGGGAATAGGTGATTCGATAGAGTGTGCATGATGAAGCCCAAACCAGGCATGAAGATGTACGAAGCAAGGAGTAGTGTCTTGATCAAATTGAAGTTGTTTTCTTACTGGATAAGACTTGACGGGATTGAAAGCTGAGCATTGGGATTGATATGATCGAAGGCTATCGTACATATATGCGTAACGTCACTATCGGATAATCAGTGTCCACAGACACTTCAAAGCTTACGCCTCTCATAGACAATGCTCGAGTTAAGTTTGGTAGAGGCTTATCATACTCGCACCCAATTTAGTTGTGCTGGTGATGTTGGCCGTATGAATTAATGCTTAGTAGTAGTGACATCAGTGTCAGAACATGTATGATAAACACGTTTGCACAAGGTGATTTTGTTGTAAGCCTTGATTGCTATGCGAATGCATTGACGTTATGTCTTCAATGCACTCTGCTAATGGCCTTCACTTGTCGAGCAAGACACCCACAGTATACTCGCAGTACAAAAGCGCAGCTTCCTATGCGCTTGCTCTTGCTATCTCACTCTCCACTCTACTGTCCATCATCACATTTTCCCCATCATTTTTGAATCTAGTGTACCTTGTGTTAAAGCAACATGTTTGTCAGACGTCGTTATTCCGGCAACATCACCGTCGTGGACGGTCCTCATCCGATCGGGATTAGTGATTTGATGCGACTGCACGATGACTTAATTAGCGGTTTCCAGGTCCTGCTGGACAAAGTCCAATGGCGTCAGAAAAACCACAGGGATCCAATTAAAACTGCATGTATGATGATGACGGTTCAAAACATTTTGGAATTGGTATTCGATGATTACGGCGGCTGGGCGTTCCTCCAGCTAGGCCAGGGCCACCGATACTTCCTCCAACAAATGCAGCAACAGCATCTCTTAACTATACCGCAACATCAACAGGCTATCGAGTATCCCCAAAAAGTAGCGACGCCAATGATGGGCCAGGCCCAAAGTCAGGACATCATAGAGCGCCAAAAGGGAGCCAAGATTGCCGATAAACAGCAAGCATCGTCGGATCTAGACAAACACGAGAGGTTTCTGGACAGGTTCAACGCGGAAAATGAGCATAACGAGAAAATGAAGAACAGGTATGCCGACGAGTTAGCACTCAAGGCAAGGGTGGAGCTAGAAGCTGAGAAGAATAAAGCCATTGAAATGGAGAAAGAGAGCGCTCGTAAGCTCGAAGAGGCACGACAAAGACTTGAGAAGACTAGAATCGAAAACGAGAGGAAAGAAGATATGCTAATGCGCACGGATGAAGCAGTGAGCAGGGCAGACGAACTACAGCATCAAGCGCGTGAGATGATGCAGAAAGCAGAACAGGAGAAACGTGATTCGGAAAGAAGAATTGAAGAAAGGCGTCGGGAAGCAGCTGCGAAGAGGGCACAGGGCAGGCAGCCATCGTACAATGACTCCAAAAGTCGGACCAATGAGTGGGAAATAAGAAGTTTTAGCTATGAGGACATCCAGATGCGCCGGGGTTCCACCGATAGGACATTCGAGAGAGGGTATGGGGAGCGTGGGTTACTCGAGGGGAAAGATAAACAGGAGGGTCACTGGCATTTTGATGAAGATGACATGCCAGATGACAATCACAGACAGCAAAAGCTACTAGAGAACACAGAAACCCAGGGGTCTGTTGCCACTCTACCAAAGCACATCATCTCTGACAGCGATGACGATGATTCCGATAGCGACGAAGAAAAGAGGCAAGATCCATACAAGCTTATTGGTCTACCCGACAGAGAGCGAACACCGGTAAAAGATATTGAAACCACTCAAAGGGTACTGAACAGAATCCATCAGACTTCTGTTGACAATGCTACCGAGGAAGCTACGAGGAAGCACGCAGAGAAACGTTTGGTCGAGATAAAGTGGGCAGCGAACATACTCTTGGACGACATGAATAAGAGAGCTTACGACGAGGACGGTTCCATATATCCCCACGAACAAAAAAGCTGGAAGAAGAAGAGTAAGTCAAGCATCAAGAAGCACAAACACAGAGACTGATTTTAATATAGATGGTTTCGGCGGTGGTAGTGGTGGTAAGTACATTCCAGGCTGAAGAACTCTGAGGTACTCTTGCTCTAAATCATGATATCGTGCTTTCTTGTTCATATCAACCTCTGTTTTAGTAATAGCATTGGATTCGTCTTTAGCCTATGTGGGCAAAAATAGTCTATAGTTTGCTTGACAACCTGCATGAACCTGACCAATGACACTGTTACCAAAATAAAGAAAACGCGTGAGTACAGCACGATTGCTAACGCAGAGATGCTGAAGTGTATATTTGGTGACAAGCTGAAGTACTAGAATTGATGGAAAAGCTGATCGTACTGGCTAGTTCAATAGCTTTGGTTAAATTATCCCCATAAGTGACACACTTTTCGTTTCCATAGCCATTTACTTTCCACTTGCTGCTGTATTCTTTCTCACTCTTACCCTCATTTATCATCATCCATTATAATGTACCACATCGACGTCAACAACCCGCCAGTAGAAACTGCTTGTGCAGTTCTCGGGAGAGCTTCTTTGCCTTCTGCAGCGCTAATTACAGATAGCAGCCTCGCAGCAAATGCCTCTCCAGAATCGCAGGAAGCAAATCCGACTAGAGTTCGGCTGTCGCCTAATTCGTCCCTGTATTCTTACTCACACTCTTCAAAAGTAGAGCCACTACAACAAGCAGAGCACGAAAACATAATCCTTGCTGCATGGAATCAATACCAGACAGTCAATCAAATGCGTGCCTCGCCATACTACTTCTGTGTCGATTTACCGATATCCTCAAACAGCACGACCGCATCTACTCTCTCTTCAGGATCTACCTCGGTTCACAGATACATCACAGCTGCCTCTGGAAACCTTGACAAGCGAGCTGAGCACGTACCAACAGATCAAAGTCTAGCTCTGCACTCCGTCCATCCAGTACCAATACGGTATCTCCGGAAACTCACACCGAAGCAACTAGAGTTCGTGCACAGCTATCTCACCGAAAAACGATTTCGGCCCGGCAGTGAGCTCTCACGACGAGCTTATGAAACGGTACGCAACATCGAGCGGATCATGCATCCAGGAGAGGAGTGAAAGAATGGATGAGCCCTTGTGCTAATTGTCGTAGAGTTTCTGTGCTATAATGTATATATTTGGTATCAGCGTCACTGCAATTATCTTAACTTCAAGGGAGTGTATCTGACTCTTGTTGCTCATTTGTTGGCACCGCTCCATAGGGACCTTTAGTCGTGCACTCCGTGCATTCAATCCTTCGTAAGCAGCTCCAGAACTTGGTTCCAGTCTGCCTCCATAATTTAGGCACTGAATTGGAGGAGGAGCGATAACATGTCGATAGAACCCCAGAGTTCAATGCTCGTGTGCAAGAAACCTTGGCTCGCGTTGATGATGCTCTAGAGCTCGTACTTCGTGTTCATATACCAGGAACTCGTATTTTTAGCGGAAGGAAACCTTTCCAAATCTAAACATAAAATGGCGATCGGTTTAAACGTGTTGGAGGAGATAGTAGAGGAATGTGCTCAATGCTTCTGCATATTAATCAGTACGGCGGTATCGTACACTTGATATTTTACTGCTTATAGTGTATCGAGCATTCATCATAGGCTCAAATGGGTCGATGAATACTGTGTAATGTGAAAAACGCTCCGGATGCTGTGAGTGCCCGTGAGAAGCTTTTACACAGTGTACACTAACTCATCATGCTCGAGCACCCGGGCTACGCGAAGATTATTGTAGATAGCACTATCGCAGAAATTACATCTAGAGCGATTCGATGAAGCAGGGTATGCGTAGTGTTGCCGTAGTATTGCGCAGCGTTGATACATTGTAAAGTCGCATCGACGTGTCACAACCGCGACCTCGGTCCATTGTTAGCGTCGCAGCATGACATCACAACATCAATTCACATACAGATAGTGTTCGCTTGCATGAAGAGCACGTAGGAGCTGTTGCATTATTTCTTGAATTGATGGCTATGCTTGCGGAACTTTCCAGGTTATTGCAAAGCTTCGCGAGCACTCGCAGTGTTTATTCCATTCTTTGGTGTATGAGGCCAACACGATACGTAAACACAGTCTCTTGAGATCTTCAATAACTGATGACACCAACAAGGAAACAGCAATACATAAGAGGTATATAAATCTATCTTTCCTCAATAATAATATCCACAAAATCCTCGAGACATCAATTTACAGAGTAGCAAAGACGTGCATCTTCTTTGTCCCAAGATCATCTGACACAAGCCTCACTCAACATTTCCAAGCATGCCCTCTTTCCTACGCCCAAATGCCCAGCGTTGTCGTGACTTCTTGTCGCATCCAGATGCGTACGTAGTCCATATTCCGACTGGTGATGACCTCTACTTCACATTACCGTTCGACTTAAGCTCTCTGCATCCCATGCGCCCCCAAGAGCTAGAAGCCCTCCATGACTTCTTGGATACGATACAAGATGAGGTTGCAGAAAACCTGGGTAACCATACCCTCGAGAATGTTCTGTAAGCGCAGTCGATCATAGTGCGCTGGCTCGAAAACGCCAGGTGCCTTGGCGATTTGGAGACGCATGGTTGGGCAGCTGGTCTGGGCTTCCCAATATTCGATGACTACCAATATCCAGTTGACTTCCATTGGAACTGGGATGTCATCAAGTTTGAGGGGCTTACTTCCAAATACTTCGAACTGGTACATCCTGCAAGCACCCGTTCCGTCTACCATTCTATATACCGCACCCCCACTGAGCACGCTTCCGCCCCACCCAATACTCCAGTCAATCGTAGACTGTACAGAGGCGCAGACCCGGACTATATGGAATCTGAGTCTAATAAACCTTTCAGCACGCATGTGGCAGCCTGTGCGAACAACAACGAGATTTCGGACTTCTGTGATTACTTTCCAGACCTCAATTTCGCCCCACCCCAAGACCGAGTCTTTCAGTTTGAGAGTAACAGCCACCATGGTACTCGCAGCATTCAAGGACAGAATGTGAAAGTTTACCCTGACCGGGTTTCGCGGACTTCAAGACTCGATGCGGAGACTATTGAACCTACCAAGATCCAGCAACGTACTCGTCAGCTCACGATGGCGACCGAGAGATATTCTCCAAAGCCTCTGCATGCATGGGAAGACTTCTATCAGCGAGGGCTGATATGTTACGGTCTGGCTGCCGAAAACAGTTCCCTGGTGCCCTATGCCGATCTGTACTTGCTCAAATCATACAAAGCTATGCGCGACCAGGGCTCGTCAGAAAGAGATTCTCTGAAGCAAGTAAGTAACATCAAGTCGACTAATCCTAAGAGTTTCCCTGGGCGATCTGTATGGAGAGATCATTCGCGATGGGGCGACGACGAGTTCAATTACACATTCCCCAATGAGCCTGATTATCGTACTCCTCAGGTGACTGTCAAACAGACAGTGCCGTGTTGTCATCCTGAAAAATGTGCCGAAGAATGCTATATCTCGTCAGAAGGTTGCATGAAACAAATTCAGGATTCTGGTCAAGGTCCAGAGCGCCAGGTTCGATTTGTACAGCCACCATCCGACCAGGAGGTTGACAAGTCTACGTTCCCAGGACACGCAACGCCAAAGTGTGTGCATAACATGCAGCAACCACTTGGTTACCATCAGTCGTCAATGTTCCATGATTGCAACTCGTTACTTCCTTCTGATCGTGAATGGGAGCCTATGGCAGGAACTGGAGCTGCTAAGAAGCTCTCCGAGTCCAAGAGACAAGAGCGCAATCAAACCTATAGCGATCAAGAACCCCAAAGTGCTTTCGAAGAAACCTCAATTGTATCTGAGCCAAAGGAAGTCAAAGAATGTGCACCCCAAAACACTGGGCAGCGGGCTACCCATTTTCGAGGCCGTGAGCAGAGGACTTCATCCGCTCGGGAAACTGCTGCGAAACTTAAACACGACACTCAAGATATGTTCGATCAAGCCTCAGATTGTCGATGCACTGTCTGTGGACATTCTAACGCTTCCCAGACCGTGCCATTCCAAAACCCAACTCGACTATTCAACTGGCCGAAGGCAACAGCAAGACCTTCGAGCTATCAGGCATATGCTGAAGACAGTCCAGAGGACTCACCTGGGGCTAAATCCGGCTCATGGAGGGATGTGTGATGAAATGGAGTCAATGTCGGACATCTTGCCGAGATGCGTATAAAGTAACTATGGTCACTCGATCTGGAAATTGATGTAAATAGGATGTTAGCCCAATTGTATCAAATTCTCCTTCTTTCACCGATGACTCTAAGGTGTATCTTATTGTCGCGCCTTTTTCCATCTTATTCTATTCACTCCAGTTCGTTCGTGTGTAACTCCTACCGACGGTGAAGGCGCAACGTCACCGTATACAACCTAAAGCGACTTGCCAACAGCAAGTCACCGCAGAGTCCCGAATCCCACCAAACTGACATAAGAGTTTGCTCACACAACTAACAGCCTACCTCAAATCCTATCCCCCAGCCACTTGATATCCTGCTCGCAAAACACTAAGAGCATGTCGCTCTTACCGCACCAAATGTCTTTATATAATCGTGCTCTAGATGTCGTCTTCACTCTGTTTCCCTCAAGACAACCAAAAACCACAAAACTAAACCGCGTAGATGCACCACCCCACCTTCTTGAATACCACGACTCCAGCGTCGGACCCAGATCACCACCGTCTCAAACGCTATTTCTTCCCCTACGTACCCGCATAGAGATCTCCCCACTCTCTACCCTAGGTATGGCACAAACTCACGCTTACTACGAGGAAATCGACAGTATACCCGCATCCGCCGCCAACCAGACCAGCCCGTTCCACAGCGCATGTTGGTGGATCATTCATCCAGTGACTTGCGTACAAGTACTGGATTTGAGTACAAGGGTATTGGTGGATTTGAAGGTGTGGATTGAGGAGACCGTGCCGAATGAGCTGTTTGTTAGGAAGAGTGGGACTATCATGGGATTTAAGGGTGTACGAGAAGAGACGCTGGGAAATGTCATGAGTGAGTTGAAAAAGAGGAAAGACAGGGGTGACTTGGAGAGCGAGGAAGGGTATGTGGGAGGTTGGCAGGCCGTTGGTAGAGACGGGGAGGAGATGGCTAAGGAAGTGACGGACGAGGATGACAACGATAGGTGCGATGAGCTACATGTGAGGAAACAGAAGAAGGCAAACAGACTGAGCCGGAACTCCGGTGCGCAGTTGGAAGAAGCTGCTGCTGCCGGGCGAAACGCTGCCGAGGAAGCGAAAGTGAAGAATGAATACGAGTATGTAGTCTAAAAACGACTGCGAGCACAGCAAGTCGGAAATTGAAAGGTGCAAAGTACTTAATTTTTCATGCAGGTTTTCATTCAAAGGTTAATATCTGGCCGCAAGATCTACGCTATATGATATGTAAACATCAGATGCCAGCCCAGAAATATGTCATGTCCAAGGAGATTCGTTGTCGTATCCTTGGTCCTATCTCGTGTATATGAACTATCGTTGAACATCTGGGAACGGGGTATCGCCAAACCAGCCCATGTCCTTAAGCCTTGGTATATTGGTACCATCTGTGTACCCTTCCATGGATCTACAAGCATCATATATCGTTGAGCCTCATGTTGCGCCGGTATAAAGAGTAAAAGGTAAGAAGAGAACAATGGACGCGAACGAAAAGTCAAGGCGACAGGGGGAATCATGCTTGCTTAAAGTCGAAAACCTTGGTGGAAAAACAGAATGGGAAACTCCTCGCTATGCATGACCGGCCGTCATGTTATATAGACCGTTAACGATATTGCGCGTATTACGAAAAACTTAAAACAAAGTCGCGCAGTCGATGGTAATAGGAATGGTCGACAGGGGTATCAATGCAGAGTCGAACACCAAATGCGGAAAAAGACATACTATGCCCTACTCGGGTTGATGTTCTCCAGCTCGCTGCGCTGGCGCAAGTACTTGGCGGCAAGTTGATCGCCACCCTTCATGGACTGCTCCATCCAGTGCTGTGCAACACACATGGTCATTGGATCGCTGCGAGCGGGATCCTGTGACGCTCTCCTCTCACGGTTGAGAAGCTCAGTCTTGAAGACCTCGCTGGGCCTGGTGAGTGGCAATACAGTGCGATGAACGAGCTCGGGTGAAGTGAGGTAAAAGATGGCAAGCTCACGCTCAGCAACTGCGTCGCCTTCCTTGGCAGTAATAAGAAGCATGCGCCCGGCATCCTCCATAGTGTACTTGGATAGTGGTTCGTCGACCGGAGCCAGTGCGGTGGATGGTACGCCCGCCTTCTCGGCAGCACCACCACTGCTGACTTTGCCTGCATCTCGCTTAGAGTTTTGGGTGATGACTTCGTCAACAAGCTCAACCATGATCCGGCAGACATCTTGCTTGAGGCCAAGGGCAGCAAGGCCAACATCCCAGAATGCCTTGCCTCGCGCAGTCTTGTCCAGCATCTGTGCGGGTACAAAAGATGCTATGTATTGTAGGTCTCGGAACAGTGTCTTGGGTCGAATGTTGGCATCGCGGAAGAGGCCCTGGATGACTTCAACAATCATGTCTGTGCTTGGTGGTCCAACCGGAGAGCGTGCACCGTTACGAGGCAGAGGAGAGGCGTTGCTAGCGCGCTCTACATTCATGCTGTGGGAGCGGCGTTCCTCGCAGTTGGCAATTGCCTCTTCCAGGTTCTGTGCACGAGAAGTCTGCGTAGCTGGCTCACGAGAGCTGAGTTCCGGCATGGTGCCAAGAGTAGGCGATTGGGGAACTGGAGGAAGTGTTTCGCGACGGTTATTGTAGGAGCGACCTGTTCGAGAAGACAAAGACGCTATGATGAGCAACTCCAGCTCGTACAATGCATGGAGCTTGGAGAAGGGATTGGGATGTGTTTGAAATCTGCCTAGCAGCCGCCGGAAAGCAACGTTGTAGGGGAACTCGAGGAGTCCAGCCTTCTTCGCTGTGGCATTGCCAACCGAACGTGAAGTTGCATCGCTTGAGGCTGAAGAATGCTCACCAGCTGATTGATGAGCATCGGATGCGCTAGCATGTTGGAATGTCGCAACAGGTGGGGCAGCTGAACCCCGCTCGTTGCGGCCAAGCGTCTCCAAGGGCAGGTTACGTTGATCAGGTAGCGTCTGCTTTCGAATGTTCTTCATGCTCTTCTTGGCAAGTTGCTTCTTGCGCTTGCGCTCTTCTTCGTCCCTGCGCTCGAAGACGTCGTCAAGTAGATCACCACAGAACCACGAGTCGGTCTCGCTCCCGTTGGCGAAAACCATCGTTCCGAGATCACTCAAGAGAAGGCCTGTGAGTGTTTGCTTCAAATCGAGCATGAAACGACGCTTGTCTTCGTTGACCATTGCAGATTGCTTCAGCATCACTGTACCCTTTGAAGACGATGCGGTACGTGGACGAATGCTGGTCGCATTGGTGGGCGACTGCGCTTGAGTTTGGAACGGCGACCAGAAAGTAGCCACAGAGTCGATCGACAAGACAGGTGAAGAGCCACCGAAGTAGTCGTGAGAGTCCATGGGATTCCTTCCCCAGGGACTCTGATCGAAGCTGGAAGATCCATTTCGGTTGGCTGCGGCACGTAGACTGCCCTGGCTTGGTCGTTGCGAAAAGTCATGACTACGTGAACCAGGCCGGCCATGGGTCTCGTACTCTTCGTCGCCAGCGATAGAGAGCGTGCCGACACCAGTCAAGAACAGATCACCCTTCTGTCGTCCACTTTCTAGAATTTGTTGATCGCGCTTGTATAAGTCGCTGGACCAAAGAACGGGTCCGTCCAGAACACCCTCGCCAATGATCTTAGTGACGCACTTGTCGACTTCAAGGCAGAAACGATGTATCCGCTCTTCGCCCTTGCAGAAGTTCTCTACGCCGTATTGCATGAGCCATTTCAGGGTGATCTGCGACTGCTCATCGGACAGCTTGTTTGGACCACCGAAATCTTGAGTGGCGGACATGAGGTCAACGAGTTGAGCTTCATTTTGCCGTAAGAAGCTATTGGTGCTCCGTGGCTGGGAACCAGAAGGACCTCTGGTACTAAGCGTCTTCGACTGTTGTTCCATGATCTTGAGGGCAAGCGCGACGTTTCTGGCGTCTTCGTATGGCTTCGAGGTACGAACATCTGTAATGTACCACATCTTGTCGCGGAGGTTCTTGAATGTAATCATCATCTCTTCAACCATACCATCTGATCGCTCCTGTGATTGCTTGAGCCATACAAACCAGGCCTCGAACTCTTCGATGGCGTTGGCTGCTTTGCTAAGGAGATCACGCGGACCGCGAGAGAAGTAGTTGAGGAGAGCGGCATACCCATTCTTGACCAATGTGGGAGAGCTGAGTCTTTTCAAACTTTGCAAGGTCTTGTAGTACATGTGCGCATTGACGAAATCAGATCGTGCTTGGCACTGGTACATGGCTGTCTCGAGCATTGTAACAAGAACAGAATTGTTCTCTTGCTTTTCGCCGACTTGCGGGTTGCTGTGGCTCCTTGGGAATTGTGGTGAGCGTCGAGATGAGACGTTTCTTTGACTTGCAATCATGTTTGTGAGCTGACTTTGGCTCTGTGTTGAGTTGTACGGATTGCGTGAGCCAAGATTGTCGCTAACATTGCGTACCGGGCCGCGTCCACGTGTGCTCTTGCGGGTTGTCATTCGGTTGCTGAAATTCTTCGATTCGCTGTCGGGTGCCAGTTCTTTTGGAATCTCGTACTCTTCAACCAGCTTGGCAATGGCCTCTTTCAACTGGTGGTAGTCATTTCCAAGATCGAACCTGTTCCCGCCATCCTCGTCGTCACTGCTGTCACTGTCTGGTGAATCTTCATCGTGCTCATCTTCATCATCAAAATCCTTGCGCATACGCGGCTTCAGCTGCTTTCCATCAGCGGAGATGTAAAGGACAGCCCATCGCTCTGCGCACGGATGGCATGAACCCGATGTCGCCTCGAAACCTAGAATGCGAGTCATCTCAGAACACGCTGATCGCAGCTGTTTTCCGTATTGCTCTGTTGGTACTGGCTTCATCTCATTTTCCGAGTCGGTTGATGCTGGATTGCCGTCCAGGAGCGGCTCTCGCGACGTCTGGTCACTGGTCATGGAAGAGGCACTGGCACTCAGAATAGAGCTTGCATCAGTCACGGAAGCGGCGGCATTCCGGAATGGTACTGACATCCCGGACATGGATGAAGCAGATGAAGCAAGACCAGTACGGCGCTGGCTGTCGTTGTCCATATGGCTCGATGATGGTCGGCGCTCTGGGAAGAGGGCATTAACCAAGGTCACAATGTCTGCCGGAGAGAGAACAATGAAGGGCTGAACTTCCACAGTTTCCCTAGGTGACGTGATGGCCTTTGCAGGTAGTAAAATTGGCTTCGAGGGAGTTTTAGTGTGCTTAAATCGGGCCAAGATGTTTTCGATATGTGTTCGGATCTCTGGAAGTATCGGTACTTTCTTTTGCCTAGATTTGTTGTTAGCTGATGATATTAGTGTTACCTGGGAATCGGATCATACCAGTTGTAGGTCATGTCCACGACGTATTTCTGCGCTCGGATGGCAACCTCCTTCAGAATTTTTATGCGGGCATGCTCGCTGATGTGGTGGCCTATCATGATACCGTGAGTCTAGCTGTTGTTAGTGCCATGAACCTCGTATCGACAAGGGTAAACATGCCTCAGGATGAATGATGGCGTTCATCAGGAAAGTAGAGAATAGCCAACGCGAAACGAAGAAGTTTTGAGAAGCCCTGCGGACGTTCTTCTCGTCCTCTAGCTTTCGGAGGATGGCATTTCCAATTTCTAGGACGCCTTCCGGGATACCGCCGGCACTAGGCTCATCATCAACGACTTCGAACAAGCGTTTGACAGCCTTGTCAAAGAACTCGTCTGCTGCAATGGTATCTTTGGTCGAACGTTGGACCGGCATTCCGGGTCGTGCTGCCTGTTCTTCTGGCTTCTCTAGCAGAAACTGGCCGTCCTGTAGGGTCTGCATAAGATAAAGCTCCAAATTGGTCTTGCCAGGCCACTCTCGCATACCTGCCCAGACATCAAGTACAGTTCTGATGAAGTTTGGGTTGTTGTTCTTGATTAATTTGGCACAAACAGTGGCCCATACATCAGTGCGGCGGAGGTCCTCGGCTGAGTCGGGTCCGGACGAGTTGGCGAATATGGTGTAGACTAGGGCAGACAACGGGTCGTGGCGCTGAAAAGACAACAGACGTTCTACTGGACTCGTTCCTTGCTGTTGGGGCTTTTGCGAGGATGCATTGCGGCTGCGGGCGTTTGCAAACATGACCGAGTCAATGGGATCCATGGTCTGACGGAAAGACGTAAGAGAAGTGAGCTCTTGCTGCGAAAGACTGGAAATGCGAGCAGCAAGAAATTCAGGATTGGTGCGGATCTCAGAAATGAAATCTAGAAGATTGTCCAAAATCTTGGACGGAACTTCATTGAGGAAAGTTGAAGCAGAGAGGGGCTTCTCGCTCTTCATGTTCTTGGACTTGCCAAACTCCAGATCCGGCTCCAAAAGGGCGTATTGTCTCGTGGCATCGCATGAGTTGCGGACATCGTTCAGGGCATTGTATAGGGATGCGAAGGACTTCTTGTCGTCCGACCGGAAGTTATCCACCAGCGTGCGGTAGGCAAGCTCTCCGCAGTGTACCAGACGTGCGGAGAGGGCGCTAGAGACCAGCCACCTGTGTAGGCGCACGCGGGCGTGGGTCTTGCGCTGCTCTTGGTAGCCCTGGAGGCGTATTAGATGAGCGAGTTCGGCGAGGGAAGTCGCAGACGGTGGGATGGCTGCAGTCGGCAGGTACGAGTCGCTGTAGGAAGAAAGGTCGGCGGGCAGCAGTCGAGGCAGGCGGCCTGCGGGTGCAGACATGGAGGCGGGCATCTGGGGTCGCTGGAGTGTCTGGTGGCCATGGCGGTCGTTGTCGACGTCTGGCGTTCCGCCAGGTCGACTCCCCATGGTGGTCGTCAGGTGCTTGGGAGCGCGAGGTGAGGGCGACCGGGGCGGAGCCTCAGTGGGCGGGTCGTCGACTTGAGAAGTAGTCACGGTAGTGTGCGAGGGCGTGTGGCTTCTGGACGAAACATGCGTCACGGTGGGCGACACGGCTACGAGTAAGGTCAGCGTCGGCTCGCCTGCCAGCTCATCGTACATGGACAGAGCAGCGCATCGATGCTCGCGCCAGCTATTGGACGCTGGACCGCTCGAGGACACCAAGGAGCACAAAGCCCAAGGAGGGAAAAGCACCTACGCGGAGTATTGCCAGCCTGCGCCGGCGAGGCTGTGAGTTGGGTTCGTCGGATCATGTCGCCATGAGGGAGCCCCATGGAAGCCCTACGGAAGGTGCGGACCTCAAGAAGATGGCAGTGATCCCCTACGGCATTGCCAGATGGAGCGATGGTATTGGGAGAATGGGGACTGCTTTGGGCGCGACCTCTCCACAGCTTTGGACGTATGCGCTGGCGCGTCTTGACTCTTTAGGTGGTAATGATACAGAGTAGCGAGGCCAAGTAGGTGTGATTGGGCGCCTGTTTCGAGTCCCTGTAACAAGGGCGGGCAAGTCACGACTGCAGCTCAACGGCCCCCCTACTAATGCTAGCTATACTGACTATACTAAGGCTAAGACGCGAAAGCGACCAGAAAGCGGTGATGGACAGCCAGCGGCGATATACCGTGTATAGTTGCAGCGGGGGAGCTGCTTCAGATTGGTGGCCATGGCAGACCGCCAGACTTGCCCACGGCCTCACATCGCCATGGAACTGTCCAGGCGATGACTTGCAGGAACAGCACATCGCTGTGGGACGAATGAGGGCCGACCGCCCAAATGCCTCAGCTCTGAAAGGTCCATGGACCCTCTTTTGCCCACACGTTTTGCATGGCCAGCCATCCCCGCCTCGCACAGAGACTCGTCGACAACGCACGCTTCTGATCGGCACCGTCGTCTTTCTGTTGGAAGCTTCGGCGATGCTCTCCCGCCGCTGGTGCTGGCGAGCCATGTCGCCATAGAGAGACTAGGGTATCGGCTTGGCCGCTTCTGCGACCGCCCAGAGACGCTACCCCTCCTCTCCGTCACCACGACAGACGACGCTCAACAGCAGAGCAGCTCGTAAACTCTCAAACACGCTGCTCTGGCGCATCTGCAAGGCCAAACAAAGGGCGACGCCCAGCAAATCACATAAGCGCATGTCTTCTCGCCCTCCTGACGTGACGGCCGTCGAGTGGAGTCGCGCTGCCCCTGCGCTGCCAGCGCATTCCTGTCAAAAAAGACCATGCCATGCAACATGCTGCACGCCAAAGCATCGCGCTGCACTGCTGTGAACCCATGGTTTCCCACTTCATATCCCAGTGCATGGCTAGTGCCTAGTCAATCTCCAGATCATTCATCATCTTGCCATGTATATGCCGTCGCCGTCCAATGAGCCTCGCTGTCGCACCACATACTAAACTATCTGCAGCATCTTCTGCTTGGAGCTATTGCTGCACACGCTGCGGAGCTTCGTTCCTTTTGCATGTTTGCAGCAGCATTGCGTCTGCACCGGCGTCCTAGTGGGTGGCAGCTCTATCGCGATCGTAATATTACGAGATAACAATCTTCTGCGTGGGCGTTGAAATGTTCCATTAAACATGTCCCCAAATTTGGGTGTCGGAGATCGTTGTGCCCATCTGCCGGTCCTAGTCGCGTGCGAAATACCCCGCCACCACGAGTTGCCGCATACAGACCGCTCCTTCCTCAGGTACCTATGGCCCACCGACGTACCCAACGGCACTTGGGCTGACGCTTACGTGCCCAATTGCTGCTAAGCGCCTATCTACAATGCAAGACATAGGAAAGTGTGGTGATCCCGCTAATCCGACACCAACGCGCCAGCGTAGCGCTCTACCGGCACCATTGCACCCGATCGATGGTCTTCACGACTCCATCAGAGCTTGCCCTCTTGCACCCATAGTCAAGTCATGGCTTCCCTGAGTAGAGGTGCGACACGTTTCCGACTGTGCTGCACTTGTCGTTGCCACCAAGTCTTTCTCCACTCCCTCTTGCTGTCAATGTCGTCGGAATTCTGCCACTCCTCCAATCCCAATTCGTCTTTTGAATTCGTGGCAAAGTTTTTGGCAGCTGACACGGCGCCGTCGTTGAAGGCCCATAATAACAGCTCTCTCTGGAAACCGCCATCTGAACCTGTGGATGTGGTCATCAGGGAATACATGTCCAAATCCCGGTCCTTTGCAAATTCCTTCAACGCTGCGGGGAATGCTTCAGCTGTCTGAGCGCTTGCTTCGTCACCAGCCTTGTTTTGGAGGAACTCGATAGACTTGACAACGGAGCTGACGCCGAGCTTCAGACCACCCTGGTCCCACTGCTTGTAATCTTTCCGAAGTATGTCTTGCAGCTTTAGGCTTCCAATGTCCTTCTTTGCTGCATTGATCTCCTTGTAGAAGCTGGTTCGGTCGAAGCTTGCAGCTAGCTGGGGACAAAGCATAATCTTAGCTTCCAGGTACTCGACAGCCTTACGGTCATGCTCGGTCGTTTTGTTCTCGTCATGGAGATCAGCCGTGTCAATAAGAATACTGGCCAAGCTTAATTGGGCAATATCCGCATCCCAGCGCTGAACAAAGGCAGCGTCATTGGACATGCTATCACCCTGCGCATGAGCTGCTCCAGAAGACAGGGCAGATAGCGAAGCCATATCCCACGATGGCCGACAGTAGTTTGCGATCAAGCTAGTGCAGCTGCCACTCTTCTCGATAATCCTCGGCTCCTCACCTGTGTCCTCCGGAACTTTCTTTTCATCATCATGGTGGTCAATGACGCCAGCGACGCGCTCAGCGTACATCTTGCCTAATTGACCCTGCAGAGCATTGTGGTCTACCAAAATCCATTTGGTATTCTCAGGTGCAAGTTTCGACTCTATGTCGGATAGCGCGGGTAAGTCATCAAGCGTGATCAAGTGCTTCGACTCAATATTGGCGTGTTTAAATACGGCAAGGTATTCCGGCCTTAGCTGAATATCAGCAGCTGGAATATTCGTGATTGGCACGTAAATTGGACTAAAGGCATTCTTGGGCGGTGACATAGACCGAATGTACGCGTATAGAATAGAACATGACATCGAATCAAGGTCTGTAATTCATGAGTTTGGAGCGCCATTGTGGAGCAGAAGTCATGCTCACCCGCAGACTCATTGCCAATGACGAATGTAATCTTCTGACTGGTTTCAATAGCGCTCCGGAGAGCGCCTCTCGCGTGTGTAAGAAAGCCCCGTAAGGAATTCCTCGGCACTGCCATGATGGTGTTTGGCGGTGAGAGATGTGAGAGGATTTTAAGAGGTTCAAAGTAGACGAGCGAATGGTGGTCGAGAATACGGGTGACGTAGAAGAAGCTTGGACCACACCCCGCGCATCACGAGAATGGGAAGGAGCGATAGCAGGAGGGCTAAGAGCAACAATGATGGAGTGAGACCAGTGAGCTTTTCGTATTGAATTCGATTTAATCGCAGCCGCTTTAGTCGCCAAACTCTGGCATCTAGCCTTGCTACCTACCCAGCACTTGGAAAGGCGCCACACGTCCATGATGGTCTTGTGAAAGATGTCGTTCACCATACTAAGGCCTTTCGGAGCGCGATCAATGACTTGCCTAACTGATCTCAACGCTACCTGCAGGAACTCCTTTGGTACTTCGTAACCTGCGTGCGAAGAATTGCATAATGGGCAGCATCTCTTCGCGACTACTTGGCATACCGTCGCCGTTCTTCTTCCACTCTTTGAACTCGATATAGTCGAAAGCGTCTTTCAGCTTCGTCGTAGCACTGTCCGTGACTGCAGACTTCTTGTTTGCCTTGCACACCAGCACCGGGGTCTTGCTCTTGTTCTGCAGAGCTTTCAGGGACACTGATTGTGAGAGTGGCCCACCGATACTTATTACCCCGCCTAGTTCTTCCTCGAGCTCGGCTGCAACCTGCAATCCGACCATGCCGCCTTGCGCGAATCCAAAGATCATGATCTCTCGTCCTTTGTAGCCACATTTCCCAATGAGACCTTCGCGGATGATCTGGTCTAGTACCAGGCGTGTTGACCCCTGGAGACCGGTATCCATGTCCATCTCGCCGGTACTGGAGTCGAAGATCATGTCTTCACCCCAGTGCATTCCACCGAGGTCGAACGGCACGGGGTTCGGTGCCTGTAAGGCGAGACACGCTGTTTCAGGTAGATTCAGCTGCTCACCGAGCTTCGTAAAGGGTGCGTTCGTATCGCCGAGTCCGTGTAGGAGGATCAAGATGTTGGTGGGCGGCTGCGAAGACGGTGCTGCAAAAGTCAGTAGAAGTAGGAGTAACACTGCCAAATGCGACATACGTGGCGTGATGCTGAGCGTCGCTGACGACGGAAAGTCAGCTTTGGTAGGGAGTCGGCCCGGCATGTTGCTGTGAAGATGGCGTTGTGGCTGAGCACATGGTGGAGTTCGAGGCAACAGGTACGATCACGGAGTTTCGGGAGATGCTCGCTCGCTAGCCTACCAAGCTTTCAACAGGAAGATCAAGCAACAACGCGGATCTTCACCCACAGATGGTTCTGGACCTTCGTACAAAAACAAAAGCTGTCGTGCAGGTCTCTGTACGTCCAGCCGTTTACGACCGGAGCTTTCTACAGCTCCAGCCCCTCGATACCAGATTCCAGCCGCTCTGTCATGCGAGGCTAAGCTTTACCAAGGAAGCTTATTTGGCCTGCCGTGCATCCCGCCGGTCTGACGTCCACATCCTGGCTCATTACGCACGCATCTATACCACAATTGGCTGATCATAATACTCCAAACATACCAACACGACACATGGTCCACTAAGATGGAGCCGTTCGTGCGCTGGCGCGTAATGTGGCGCGAGAATGAGCTCAAGGACCCTGCGTATGCTTCATAGCTGTGCCACAAGTGGTCCCTGGATGGCTGCGCGATGAGAAAGAGAGGGGCACGATCGGCCCTAGTGGATGATTTGGTACTGCCAACAGTTGCATGAATGCTGGCCGCCTATGACGCCGACCGGCAGCAGCTGGCTGCGGAGAGATACTTAAAGCGAGGTCAGGTACGCTTTCTAGGACACTGCACTCAAACACTATCCTCTCAACACTTCAACAGCAAAAGAACCTTACTTATATTCACATTTCCACTTCATATCTTCACAATGGGCTTCTGGGGTAAGTCTTCCATCCTGATCGTTCAAGAGAATCTGATATTAATCTTCATCGTACAGACAACAACGAAGACAACTACCAGAAGGTATACGAGAACGACAACTTCGAGGAGAACAAGTCTAGCTTGGGACATGAGGTGATCGCTGGAGGAGCTGCCTTCGCTGGGTTCAAGGCTTTTGAGGACCATCAGCGCAAGGAGGGTAAGTGTTCCCTCTCTTGTGACTGCCATCTTACGCTGACACCTAATGCAGGCAAGCCCGTATCCCACCAATTCGCTAAAGAGCTACTGGCTGGCTTCGCAGGTGCCGAGGTAAGCATTTTGTACGTAGGAAGACGAGATGGATACTAATCGGGATCTGTAGGTCGACAAGCTTGCTGAGACAAAGGGCGAGGACTGGTTCGACCGCGAGAAGGCGAAGCGAAGCGCGGAACAACACGCCGAGCGCATGTACGACGAGCACTACATCGAGAACCAGGAGGCCGACCAGTACAACCCCCAGCAATATGGTCGCCCAGAGAGGTTCGAGCGACGCGGATGGTAGCGGAGCAGAGAAGACTATGATTGGTGCAGTCTCGTAGAAGGAATGAACAAACCAATAAATGACTAGCTTATCGAAATGCACACCCTTGCTTTTGGTCAGCCTCTCAAAACTGTCAACGTGTTTCGCGAATGGTGTCAGCCACTGCTATGCCTAGATGTGTTGATATACATTCGGATCGGGTCCTGTTATTAGGGTGAATGAGGGGGTCCACAGCCTGACTAGGTATGACGTTGTCGCCAATGTCGCCAATCTTGCCAAGTGCGTGCATGATTCGTGCAAATCTCCTCCGCGATAGACACACCTCAGCGTGACGGCGCTCGCATTACGTTCGAAGTGCTCGAAAGTAGCACACGACCATCTTCGCGGTCACCGACACACATTCAACAGGTCGGATCCCGATATATTGTCACCCTGTGGGATCCGATGAGCCTGCAAGAAACGCGCTTTTGTGCCCTCCTTTCATCGTGTTTCGCGGTTGACGCGCCAACGACGTAGTGATGAAGTTTGCGAAGTGAGACAGCGCGTTCGAGTATCACCAGCCACAGGACTGACTGCAACAGAGAACTAGAGCGCGATCTCGTTCCGGAGTGGCGGCTCAAGTACTTAGACTACAAGGTGATGCCGACTTCCGCTAGCCCATATCTAGCACCACCGCAGTTGACTGACGATGCCTACAGGTTGGCAAAAAGAAGCTCAAGGCCATCAGTCGGGCCCTCCGCAACGTAGAATCCACCCCACGACTCCGGCGACGCGGCACCAACGTCCTCCCCTCGCCCTTTGATGCGGCTCCGAAATACACGTACCTCAATCGCGACCATGCGCGACAAGGCGAAACGGGCAGCACGAGAGACCCCGGAGACCTGAGGGCCCTTGCCATAACGAACAGCCGGAGCCAGCACAGCCTGCAGCAGCGAGAGAATGGCGACCGGACTGGACGCACACCCGAAGAAGAGCCATTGACTCAGGGCGGGAGCGATCGCCGAGACTGGGCCAACAACTACGGCAGCTTTGGTGGGAATCTGTCTGGTGGCACGCAGAACAGCTCTGCAGCCAAAGCCAGAGCCCCGCCGTCTCTGAAGCTCCCTGGCGCAGCTCTCGATCCCGACAATGTCTCCCCACAAGTCGAAGGTGCGTCAGGCGCGTCACTGCGGAGGCAGAAGACAGTCAAGCTTCCGTCTCCTGTGGAAAACGAAGATGGCAATGACAACGCCTTCGAAATCGGAAAGACTGTCTCGCCCAACAAGCATCACAACTCGCTGCCAAACAGATACAAGAGCGTCTTCACTCCCCAGCGCATGAACTCCCTGCCAGGACCCATCACCCAGCACAAGTCGCGTCCGTCAGTACGCCGAATGTTCTCGCTAAGCAACAAGACACCTCCAGATAGCCCGGGTGATGTCCCACTCGAAGCCTACCGTGATCTCGACTTCCGCCAAGCCGAGTTCTTCAACTTTCTTGATGGCGAATTGGATAAGATCGAGACGTTCTACAAGCACAAGGAAGACGAGGCTACCAAGCGTCTATCTGTCCTCCGCGACCAACTTCACATCATGCGGGACCGACGTATCGACGATGTCATCAAGCGCCAGACCGATAAGATGAACGCCAAGGCTCGCAAGAAGCATGATGGGAAATATGTCCTGAGCAACGGCCAAAATAGCAGCTCAGGTGACGAGAATCAGCAGGTCAACAAGACGAACGGAGGCACTCTCAAAGATGCTTTCCTTAACCCCATAGATGCTGCATTAGACGCCATCAACGCGGGCAAGTATGGGAAGAGCACCAAGAACATAACACAGCTTGCGACGCCAGCAGCACTCCAGCCCAAAGACCACCCCGATAGTCGCCGCGACTTTACCAGACGGCCCGAATTGCCTGACGTGCCGTATCAAACAGCGAAACGGAAGCTCAAGGTTGCACTACAAGAGTACTATCGAGGGCTGGAGCTTCTGAAGTCCTATGCGTTACTGAACCGGACTGCCTTCCGAAAGATCAACAAGAAGTACGATAAAACCGTCAACGCGCGACCGTCATCGCGTTACATGAACGAGAAGGTGAACCAAGCCTGGTTTGTGAATAGCGATGTAATCGAGGGACACATTCGAGCAACCGAGGACCTATATGCAAGATACTTCGAGAAAGGCAACCATAAAGTTGCCATCGGGAAGTTACGCATCAAGATCGCACGAGCAGGCGATTACACAGACAACACATTCCGTAACGGTCTGCTGTTGTCAGCGGGTACCATACTTGGCATCCAGGGGCTCATCAAAGCAAGTCAGATAACGGATTTGCATGATCCTGACGGCTCCGTGCTTGCGATGAACACGAGCTATTTACTGCAGATCTACGCTGGATACTTCCTGATCAACTTTCTTCTTCTCTTGTTCTGCATGGCGTGTCGGGTCTGGCACGAGCACAAGATCAATTACGTTTTCATTTTCGAATATGATACCCGCCACCACTTGGACTGGAGGCAACTTGCAGAGGTCAGTAGTGACCATGTCTATACTGTTTCTAACACTAACCCACGACAGCTTCCTTGCTGGACTTTGTTCATGCTTGGACTATGTATGCAAATCAACTTTCATCAGGTTGGGGGAGACAATCTTTACCTCTACTATCCGGTCATTCTCATCGGCATATCGGTTTTGCTGTTATTCAATCCTTTGAAGATATTTTACTTCCGTACCCGCATGTGGTTGCTATACTCGCTAGTCAGTATTCTAGTCACGCTTGATAGTATCTCTACTAACGCAATACCAGTGGCGCCTGTTGCTCGCTGGTATTTACCCTGTCGAATGGCGAGACTTCTACCTCGGCGATATGTTCTGTTCCCTCACCTACAGCATGAGTGTAAGTCAGCCAAACGCATCCTTGTCTCAATACTGAAAGTCCTAGGGTATCGCGTTGTTCTTTTGTCTCTACGCGCACGACTGGAACAACCCACCGCAATGCAACTCATCTCACTTGCGCATTACCGGGTTTCTCAGTACGTTGCCAGGTATATGGCGATTGATGCAATGTCTGCGTCGTTACAAAGACACCGGAAATAAGTTCCCTCATTTACTTAACGGCGGAAAGTACATGGCGACTATCCTGTTCTATGCCTCCATCAGCATCTACCGCATGGATCAGAAGACGTCCACCAAGGCAGTCTTCATACTTTTTGCAACCATCAACGGCATCTACACGAGCTTTTGGGACATTTACTACGACTGGAGTCTCGGTGACCCGCATGCCAAGCACCCATTCTTGCGGAAGGAACTCGGATACAAAAAGGTGTGGTGGTACTACACTGCCATGTGCATTGATCCAATCCTGCGATTCAACTGGGTGATGTATACTGTTACACCTCTGCAATTACAACACTCGGCTGTCACCTCTTTCTGTGTCTCGCTCAGTGAGATCTTCAGGAGAGGCATGTGGTCCATCTTCCGTGTCGAGAACGAGCACTGCACGAACGTTGGTCGATTCCGGGCAAGCAGGGATGTACCACTGCCATACTATGTACCCATGGATGCTGAGGTAGAGGAAGACCACACCTCGGGCATTCCGCGCGGGCCTACACAGATTGACGAGGAACAGCCTGATGAGTATCGTCCACGGACACCGACAGAGGACCAGGTTCGTCGTCCTGCTACAGCCACAGGAGCAGAACTTGGACAGTCTCAGTCGCCTGCTCGCAAGCGCCGCGGTCCCCTGGACGAATTTCGCCCATCTCCCCTGCAGCGCGCATTTACACACGTCGGCGATATCTTCCGCGATGCACACGCTGAGGACTTCGAGCGCAAGACAAAACCTGAGCTTGGTCATGATCCTCGCGATGCGAACAAAATGGAAGAAGACGACACAGATGATGAATCGGACAATGACGAGGAGCAGGAAGAGGTTCCAGACGAGAATGGCAGCGACGGCGCGGATAGCAGGAACAGCGATGCAGAACTCGAGGTCGATAACGAAGTCGAAGACGATGAGGAGCAAAGTGCGTTGTCACGGATACGCGAAGACTTTGCAATCGGTGTGAGTGGTGCACGAAGCGACTGTACACATCAAGAGTAATTCAAGCCACAAGCATATGGTATGCTCAACAATACACGGATGAATAAGAACACTGAAATCAGCGCATTGATAATTTGTTTCTTCAATTTAGTAAACATATTTCCTTCCGCTACTCTCGATCCCAACCACTTCTGCACACTAGACCCTTTCCCAAAGCCCGTCCCAAAAACTCCGTATCCCTGAACCAAGTTACCATCCCGCGGCTTCCTCTTACTGCAATTAGTGTACAGAGTATTCGGCGTACCAAAGTCCTTCCGAGGCACCTGAGCGCGCCATGCCAAGGACCATTTTTTCGTCTCATAACGAGGTGCGCCTTTACATCCACTACACCGAGAGCATGCTCGTCCCCATGGGCATAATCCCAACACATGTTTTTTGATCGTTCACTGTCGAGCAGTCCATTCCGTATCTATCATCTCTCCCCCATCCTTTCGTATTCGGTCCCCTTCCTCCTCTCCGCCGAGCTCCAACTCCGAACCGGCGGTGTGTACTTGTACTTTGGGTCGAACGGCGCCCTGCACTTATCACAGCGGTACACTCCGTCCTTGTCGGGACCTAGTGCGATTGGCACTATGTTAGGGCATTTAGCGCAGAACCAGTCGCCCTTTGATTTGGGGCAGTAGGCGATGTTGTTCAGGCAGGGGCCGTTGTGCGAAGCGGGATTGGGGAAATCGCACCCAGAGCAGCGATAGGGTGTTGCTGCTGGCATCTTTGATCGTAGTACAAGTAGTTGGTTGGTAGGGGTTTGGTGTTGTGGTCGTTATTGATATGGTTGTATAGGATAGGAAGATTGATTGTAGGGTTGTAAGGGCGAATGGGTGCTTGATTTCTCTATTGATCGTGAAGCTGGGAGAGGTGGTATTTAGACCTGGGATGGTTGGATGGTTCTTTTGAGATTCTTCTTTCTTTTGGTCTTCGTACCGACAAGTTGCTATACATATGCAAAGAGAAGGTTTGTGCGTCGTGGGGGGGTCGGCGACAATGGTTCTCACGAAGTCAAAAGCCCGAAGTCTTTCGGGTTTGTTCAAAAGCTGTTTCGATTACCTACAGTATCCGTTACAGAAAGGTGATTGCTCACACTCGTCTTCTGGAGTTTCATCACGTCCAGGACGTCATCCCGGGAACATATTACACATAACTCAAAGTCAAATGACCTCACATCCCTCAAAACGACACGTTTTTGAATAGTAATCCAACCCATATACAGCCTCGTTCAGCCCGGGTATTCGGTCGATGAAACAGCATTTTTTTTACTATACTGTTCTGTCTTGTTCATTTGGTGCACCGTGTGATGTATTCTTGGCGGGAAAAAGCAACCAAGAGGATGACGTGCACGCCACTCCTCAGCCGCACTAATCATGAAACGGATAACAAGACGTTCATCTCAAGTACGTGGCTGCTTCCGCGTGTCCGGATTTGCTCCGTACCACGTTTTCTTATGTTCCGTTCCACGTGGACGTGGTCCCCGGTGTTGCAGATCAACGTAGAATGACAAATAGAATAGGTAAAGAATCCATGAAGCTTCGAAAGTGAGGCGGTGCCGTGTTCTTTTTTGTATCACCTTAACGAGAACTGACGACGGCCGAGTAACTTAGAAAGCTGACATCGCGCATCATGGGCAATTGTGCAATGTGGCAGGTAGATGTCCGGAAAACCATATCATGTGTCAAGTCTCAGCTCCTCGCGAATGATGTGAGCCTGATTTTAGCCATTTTCTTGCACTATCCACTTATTATGAAATCTGTAACCGCCTGAATTTACCACCGTTGCATGTTGCCTTCAAAGGTTCATCTCACTCCATATGACTACAAGCTTGATAGATTCTTCATCATCTCCAGAATCGCCATTCAGACCCGCCGCCTTCTTCCAAACCGCATCATGATCTTTTAGCTTACCCGCCCCTATCTTGTTGACTTCATTGACGAAACCATAGGGACCCTCACCAAAGGCACCAAACTTCTTTACCCACCCCAGCATTTGCATACCAGCCAGTATAGGTATATGGCTAGTCTTGAGACCTTGACAGCCAGTATCGGAACTATGCGATAATTTCAGCTGCAGTTCGTCAATCTTCTCCGACTCTATTATTTACTCCTGGAGCAAGGCAAACAGGGCCCTAGCTTTACCTAGTTATGCTCGAGATTAGAACAGCGATTTCTTGCATAATATCGTTTTAATCTAGGACTGTATCGAGATATTCTCTGGTCGCACTTTGCGCTTTATCTGCCTTGGTGGTGGTGGTCTCTGTTGCTAGGAGCATCGTTCTTTCCACGAGCTTGCGGTAGTTTCAGATCAATGTTTTGAGCGCAAGATTGCAGTCGCTGAACTTTGCGCTTTGGGCGGCCGGATGGGGTTCAAAGCGGAAATTGGAATACAGCTGATTCTGGCGAGAAGTAAAGGCAGGATTCTCGGAGATCAGTTTGTGTTGTAGTGTGTTGTAGTGTGTTGATTGGTCTTTATAGCAAACCTAAGATGTCATTTGATATGTCAACTGGGAGTATTATGCCTCCATATATGTTTGAAAACTCGAACAATACTATGAATAGGCTAACAGGAAATGAAATACTGTACCGCTTAGAGATTTTCCACCCGATGGCCCTTACAGTAATATTTTGGCGTAAGAGAATCTGTGCATATTGTTGTGGCCTGACATGAGAGTCTCGATACTATCAACTGACCGTTCAGTGCCTTTGCTAAACTCATCTACAGTACTTGACATCGACTCCAAACAGCGCAGTTCCCAAGCGTCGTAGATAAGCGTAGGTTGCTCAAGTTCTCTAACCTCCATAACGACCATGTCTTTTTGGTTGAGTATAGGTTCGAGAGCATTGACAACTGTGTTACATTAACGACAATACAGTGAATGGGTACAACCACTATCGCAAGTGGCGACTAGACCGCCGCAGAGAGTATTGGCACAAGGGACGTATCCTTCTCACAGTAACCTTGGTGTCATTGCAGACAATTCCTTTGGCAGACTGCAGGAGATGATGTAGACCGTCGTCGAAAACGGCTGCGGCAATTGAATCTAGGCATTTTGGTGCTTGACGGATAGCAAAAGTGGTTCAGCGCTATGTTGAAAATATGTATAACGGTAGGTATTCCAGTCTTGGAAATCGTTGGCAAAACAAAGGAGGCACACGTTGGTTGGGAAGCTGTTTACTAGTGACCGGTGATGTTCGTGGCTTGAGGACGGTACTAACAACGCTATGAGCGGGGTCAACCATCTAGCGCATGCATTCTTGACGGACTCCAGGTAGACGTCTTGCACGATGTCGTAGTCTGGGCCGTAAATTGCCGACATAATCCATTCGGTAGTACTCCTCATCGACCTACGTAGTGATAAAGCCAGCGCTCCTCGTCTCTTCTCAGATCTCAGCGACTCCCAAGACTGGTTTTAACATCATGTACTTCCTGAGGCCAGATGTAGACAAGGAAATCACATCACCTGTACGCATGCTGGCTCTCTAAAGATTGCTAGTGTCAATTCAGCTTGACACACACACGCTCGTGAGCATTGTTGGCATAAGAACAGCGGGTTGACCGTAGAGGGTTCGATAGTAATCCGTCGTGTGCTGCTTAGGTCAAAGTCGTACAATCCGCCGGAAGCATTGGAAGGACAGGAAGAGTTAGGGGCAAGTGTCCAAAACAAGGCCGTAAGTAGAGCGCGAATTGACAGCACATAGCGTGGGGGTCTGTGGCTCCAGTTGTCGAATAGCAGGAAATCATTATGCCGTGGCGCCGCATAACGCTGTCATTTACAAGACAGTCTTCCAAGGTACGTCCTAGGGGCTGGAAAGTCGCGGTCGGGACGAAGCGAGCCGACTAGACCACTTTAAGTGGGTACCTGCATGGGTGTCGCAGTCATCTTCGTCACGACTTCAAGTTTAGGCGCGTCAATGAAAGAGATGGGAGATGGTGGCTTGATGCAGTGCAATATAGAGATCGTTCGATGAACGGTGGATGAGATTAACGAACCATCGAAACGCAATGCTCCAATCGTGGACTGCCTGCGACGCGGCACAGAGGATAATCGCTGACTCGTGAAAGACGTGAAACCGAGATGATTCAAGCTCAAACTAACAAGAGCATCTAGAACAATGGAAGAGCCCCTACCTTGTATTGATGGGACTGTTAGCGCCAGGCACGGAACTGGGAGATGAGACGGATCGCTGCTCATTTCACGCACGGAAGCGAACATGTAAAAGCGATCGGATCGATAGGCGAAGCCGCGGCTGCGTTGATTTGTGTCATCTCGGTAGTTGTCGTGGAGAGGGCAGGTACGGCCTGTAGCGTGCGAAATACGATCGTGAATGAGAAAAGAAAAGATCGTTGACGTAAATGTATCCGCTGAGCTTAGACTTGACGCGATATCACATGATCAGACCATCACCAGAATGCAGACCAGCGATGATCGGATCCGCACCCGCACCTCAGTAGTGCTCTGTCACACCGCTTACAAGAAGAGGTGCGACAGGTCTCGCGGGGTAGACAATGGTGTTGATGGCGATTGGGTCTCGTGAGCCTCAGCAGATAACGCAAGCGGATGCATGTCATTTCCTTGGCCTGCCATTGGTGCAGGATGCTACTCAAAGATATGAGGTTTCGCGGAGGCTGCAGAGTAGAGTGATATTGTTCATAGCACACAGGAAGGTGTGTCGAAAGAAGGATGCCTCGTGACGCTCGGTAGCGCCACCAAGTTCCGCGTGGGCTTGACCTGACATGTTACTCAACAAATCTAAAAGGAACCACGACCTCTGCGGGAACTGCCCGCAGGCCTCTCAGATGCTCGCACTGTGGAGTTTGGGCATTGCTAGCAGGATGATCGATGCTTTGGTTTTCGATGTCTTTGTCGAACAAAGCAAATGGTGAGATTCCATGGTCCGCGGCAGCCGTGCAAGCTACGACCGTGGAAAGTACGGTGAGCAAGCCAATAGTTGAGACAGGGTTGCTTTGCCTGCCTCAACTGCAGCACCCCTTGGCGGTCATTCTCACTATGACGTATGAATCGAACGACAAGGGTAACCCGCCCCGGGCAAGTCCAAGATCTGGCCTAGTAAAACTCAATCGACGGGTTGACACCTGCAAACAGCAAATCTGGCAGGCAAATTTGACGGAGTTCGGCGAGCTGGCGTGTATCGGTCCCAGCATGCGCAGCCGCACTCGTCGGAAGGGTGCTTCCAAACATGAGTTCAACGGCCGGGGGTTTTCAAGCAATCGGAATTGAGGCGGCACAAGCGAGTTTTGTGTCTGCATCTAACAGGGAACGGCGAGGCTGCAGCACGTTTATCGCGAATGCGGGAAACGCTAGTTGTTGGGGCACGGTGCATGTCGCGAATCCATTGAGGGGAATCTGTCGGCCCGCGCTTGCTCTCACCTAGTGGCGCTATGATAAGCTGTTGCCCGTAAAACCTTGATTCCCATCTTCTGTTATTATGCGAAACTCCTCAACCTCCATTCTCTAGTAATCGTAATACTGCCAGTATGCCTCCCGATCCAAAGGACGCGCCGTTCCCCACCAAGCAGCTCATTATTCTCGGTATGTGTGGCGGCTGCAGTGATGTCATTGTAATTGGATGTTTCTGACCACCGCGTAGGAATATGCCGATTCTCCGAGCCTCTCGCTTTCAACTCTATCCTGGCCTATTCGGCCCTCATGGTTCAGGACTTGGGAATTAGCAAACACGATGCTTCTTTCTACGCTGGACTCTTGGTGTCCGCTTACGCCATCGCCGAGGCCATGACAGCCCCGTTATGGGGAATGGTTTCTGATGTCTACGGCCGGAAACCCGTCGCGCTTATTGGTCTGCTCGGCGTTGCCCTGTCAAGTCTCTTGTTCGGTGTTGCGCAGACATATTGGGTCGCGCTGCTTGCGCGCTTTATCGGCGGTGCATTGAATGGAAACGTTGCAATCATGCAAACCATGGTCGCAGAGTCGGTCAAGAATCCGGCCCACGAGCGTGAGTAAATCGCGCAATACCCCATCCCGCATGTCCATCTAACCAGAGATAGCGCGTGCATATGCGACACAGCCCTTCGTCTGGACGGTGGGCGGTATTATCGGTTCAGCAATGGGTGGTTTCCTCGCCCAACCGGCACGACTCTACCCTCATGCTTTCGACAAGCATGGTCTCTTCGGACGCTACCCGTATCTTCTCCCTAACCTCATCGCAGCCATTGGGATTATGCTAGCCATCCTCCAGGGTATGATCTTCTTGGAGGAAACACTTGTCCGTGAAGAGAAGGAGGAGGGAGCAAACGGTATCGCGGACCACCATGAACAGCATGATTACCACGACCACCTGGATACCATCAACGAAACCCCTGCTAACGAGCGAAGCCGTCTTCTTGGACCACCCGCAAACCACCCGCATGCGAACCGAGAGGCCCGAGGCTCAACCGCTGGCTCTATGCGGCACCGTGGCTCCATTGCTAGCTACACGCGCGACAGGTTGGCCTCCATGTCCGTTTCTGGCAGCATTCGACACATCCGCAAAAGGGCTTCCTTCTTGGAAGAGGGTATGCCCATGCCCTTCGACCAAAGGTTCGATATCCGCCGTTCATCTTTTGGAACCATGCACTCGATCAAGATCCAGCAGGACGTGCTACCCATGCGCGGTGGGCCGACCCCGAAACCCCGCAAGACCTTCAACCGAACTGTAGTCATGATCGTCCTCGCTATGTCCATCTTTGCTTTCCACCAAATGGCCTTCATCTCGATCCTCCCGGTTTACATCCTTGATACACCTACAACGACTGGCCTAGATTTCAAGGGCGGACTAGGAATGGATCTACCAGACGTCGGGAAATTCCTCACGGTCAACGGCTTCATCACTCTTTTTGTCCAGGGCTTCATCTTCCCTATCTTTGTCGAATGGGCTGGTGTCTGGAACTCATTCATCTGGATGATTATTCTTTACCCGATCACTTACCTGATTGTGCCCTTCATCAGCGCCTTTCCCCATGAGCTCGAGACCCCGGGTATCTACCTTTCGCTTTTCCTGCAGGCATTCTTCGGTATCATCGTGTTCCCATGCGCCCTGATCCTGATGAAGAACGCCGTTCCATCGCCCCTCGTCCTTGGTCGTGTCAATGGTATCGCTATGTCGGCCTGCTGTCTGGCGAGAACAATTTCCTCACCTCTTATCGGATTGATCTACTCCCTCGGAGGATCCGCGGCAGCCTGGTTCGCCCTTGCTGCTGCTGCTATCTTTGGCATGGTCCAATTATTCTGGGTTCCCAAAGAGGATGTTGGTTCCGTTCAAATCGACAATGGTCTTAAGAAGGTTATGCATCATGACATGGACGAGGACGCAGTAGACGACATTTCCATCATCGAGTCAGTCCGATAATAGAGCTCAAGAAGATAACGAAAGCATTGTGCGAAAAGCGGTGGATTATGGAGTAATAATCTTCTAGACGTCTTGGTATTCGGCGTTGCATGTTCATCCGGCGTTTATGGCTTGCCTCGATGTGCTTACATCTTGAGCGCTCATTTTCTATGTTCTTTACGGATGCGAGCATCTGAGCAGTCTTCTTGCATAGCGACCTGAGAAACTGAATGTCATTCACGTCGCGTCTTGCACGAACCTCAACTCTGAACCGATAATGTGTGATGCTTGACAGTCAGTCTATACTTGGGATGATGACCCACTTGGACAGTCCGTGCAACCCGTCTTACTCACGCACAGACAGCTATCTACTGCAAGACGATCCAGGCCCACAGTGGGTCTACTCCAAGGTTACCACAGGGTTGGTGCAGCGCACGGAATGGCGGACATCCGGTATAATGATCACGATGGATCTACGCAGTCGTAATGAAGGAAGAGATGAGCTTTATCTAACGAGCCAATGAATCTGAAAGGAAGTCTTGAAAGCTCTAAACGTCAGGTTTTGAGATTGAAGAGCGTGAACGTTGTTGCATCGGGCAAAACCAGGTCTCTGATAACAATGCATTGCGCGACAGCTGAATGCTTATCATTCTTGGGTTCGTATAAGTGATAGCAATTCGACAAGGTAGATAGCAAGCAACAACCACAATGACTGCAACAGTGACCCATTGAAAGCAATCTAAAATAGAAACAAAAGCCATAAGAACACGAAGATAGCTCCCGTACGATATGTTAGTTTCCCGAACTATCCTGAACCGCTAAATCGTCCTGCCGACTATCTCTGTGAGCATACTTTGCTAGCTGCTTTGTGGTATTGCGCAGTTGGCGGACTACGAACATGGGTTTGTGGGGGGTTGCATCGTGGAGTCTTGGTTGGGATGCACATAGTAGGTTCGGGAGGAGATACCATGTTGTGAGAGGCAACCTTAGAGAAAGCACTGACGAAGGTGTGAAGCCATGAGAATATCATGAATTTACAATGTATGTGCTGCGTTGTTAGTCATGTTCCTCTACACAAATGATGGAGCAAGAAGTGAAGCCGTGAGATGCAATGTCCAGATGAAACTTTTCCCTCCATAAGCGAGTGTCAGAACGTATCCCTTGAAATAGGTGTTCGCGCTCTGATTTTCTGTTGTTGCATGGTCAATGTCAAAGTCGTGAATGAACGCTGCTCGGGAGAGAAGTTTGCCGGCTGAATAAAGTCCGACTCCCGGCTTGGCAGAAAGCTGCACCTCCCCGAGGTAAGCTGGCCTTGGACGGTTCGCAGCGCCCTACCTTTCACACTAACTCGTTATCGCTTGCGTTTCTGGTGATGCTTCTCTAGCAGAAGCGACTCACTATGACGCTTGACGCAGCAGCCCGACCATGGATCATTGGGGCGACCCTTGGGCAGACAACAATGCCGACGACCAAAAGTCCCCGACGAAGAACGAGGTGACCGCACCACAGCCGCCTGCACTTGCTCCCGCACCGGTGCTATTAAACGGTTTTCTGGACGATGCTGGATGGGGCAATGAGGATGAGAGTTTCGGAGACTGGACTACGTCATCTGAGCAAGACACGACTGTCGCTATACCTACGGAGACGCGCATAGCTGAGCCGAGTCCGCTGAAGAATGAGCATGCGATTGAAGATGGGCCGCGATGGGATATAGAAGAGAAACATGAAGATAACCTGTCGCTGGAAGGAGACACGTGGGCTGCACAGACGGAGGACACTTCTGATGCGGACAACGTAGCTTCGGATACTTCGGACACGTCGACCACGATACAGCTGGATAAGGCTTCTGATCAAGCTCCAGTCGCTCCTTCGAACCGATTACAGCCCGATGACGACTCTTCTGCACGACCCTCTACGTCCCCGTCTGAAGCGAGCCGTCACGAGGCACCTCCCGAGTCGCCGCGAACCTCGTTCGAGGAAGAGGCTGTAAATAAGAAACAGACTGCAGAAGCAACAGAACCTGAGAAGGAGGTCCAGTCACAAATAACCAATGACGAGGATAGCGAAGCCGAGGTCGAAAGCTCGAGCAACGATAGTGCAGACGAGGAGTTTGGAACCTCCACAGAAGATACTCTATTGACAGAAGCTCCTTCTGGTCAGTCAAAGATCACACAAGACGCTGCGGGTGATACAAAAGAGGCCTTATCAGAGCGTTCTACGTCTCGCCCTGGTTCGCCTGCAGCCTCCTCGAGCGCCGCCGCCGCCGCCTCGCATAACGCCGGTGCATACGAACTCGACAAAACACTTCTTGACGAACTCTTTCCTCCTGATGGCGCTGCAGAGGAGCCAGAAGAAGCTCCAGACGACCCGGTATACTCAACGTCTGGGCGCAAGGCTTGGTACAGGTTGACGCGTAAGCAAACCATGAGAGAATTCAATAGCGGGAACGGGGACGACAATTATATTCGGGTCACATGGGCGGGTTCTGAGGTCAGATCCGAAGTAAACAAGACGGTAGCAAGATGGGCTCGTGAGGACCGTCTTTCTGGCACAGGTCCAGGGGCTAGAGCTTCGTTCTACTGGGACACACCAGCACCTCCAGAACCTATAAACCCAAGAGGACATTTGCGCACGAAGACGTCCGTTCCCACACCGCGAGTAATCGAAGCTGCACCGGCAAGACAAAGCCTTCCTCCTGTGTCTGCTGACACTCAGATCGCTTTCAACTGGAGTTCCACGACAACCACAACAGACCCTTGGAAGCAGGACAGTCCTAGCCTGCGCTCCATATCTCCACCTGTCGTGCCGAAGCCTACAGCTGTAGTCAATGCCCAGACACAGGAGCTTCGTGCGGTTTCGATCGACCTTGCACGCGACGTTGGGGTTACACAAGGGCAAACGTCGACTGAAACGCCGGCTGTCGCAACGAAAGCAATCCCACCTCCTGCGCCAACCACGACCTTAGCAAGTCCCTGGGAAGAGCTCAGCACTCCTCACACCAACACTCTCAATCAAGAACAACGTACCGATGTCCCTACAGATGATGAAGATGATTGGGGTGAGATGATATCAAGCCCTACAGTGTCTACTCCACCTTCAGCCTTCCCAAGTTCGATACCAGCGACGCTAGACAGCACTGTGTCAACTTCTGCGCCACTTCCAACGACTCCACCGACCCAGGATCGTTCAGCTGACGCAATGCATATCGTGCGCCTACGAAGCACCATATCGCCTACGTCGGCGATCTTTGGTCCGAAAAGTTTTGTTCCATTCAATGCTGAACAAGGGCCTATTGGACCTGGACGCTTGAAATCCGCTAAGCGGTCTACCACTGTCACACCTGAAAAGATCAAGATCGAGGTTTCGTCGAAGCCAGTTCGAGAGACTATTCAACAGGACCAAGTCCAAGTTGATACATCACCAGCACATGACACGCCCGATGCGAATGAAGTTGTTTCTAGCGAAGTCAAGATTGCGGAGACTAATGACACGCAAGACGACGATTTCTCTGCATTCGCATCTAGTACCTTAGAACCAGAACCCGTCCGGCCGAGCACGCCGCCTCCATTCCCGGCGATGCCAAATGAGTCTACTGTAGATGCATGGGCGGATGCTGATTTCTCTTTCTTTGAATCGGCACCAGCGTCAAGAGCGCCTGCGCAGGCCACGCGCGATCCATCAGATCCTTTCTCAGTCTTCGAAACCCCTCCAAGGCCTTCCAGTGTCGCGTCTTCAGCGAAAACTTTCACACGATCTTCACCCCCACGGAATGTAACTCCCCCGTCGATTCAACCGCTGACTGGAGCTACAAACTCTGCACAACGAAGGAAGAACGAGGAAGAGCAGGTAATTCAAAACATTGTAGCAGGGCTGCCGGACTTGAGTTACATGCTACGTTGATGCTATGTCATGTTTGCACGGATGTATCGTTGCTGTTCTCTGCATATTGCACGGCGTTTTCGGGTGCTTGAATATCCATGATGGTCTCTGCATTGTTGAAAGAGTCACAGGATGACATGAGAAGACCTTTCCTCCGTATATACTCAATCTTCATCATATTATCGTTGCTCATAGTCTCCGTGAAACACTGAACCGTGTGCTTCTTTTTTTTTCACATATTCCCTGTGCTACTTGGCACACACTTCGCCTCCGTTTGCATTTCCAGTGCTAGAGTCTAATTATTCCATTGCTATTCTCCTTGTTGTCACTTACTAGGCAGCAGCTGCCATTAGTCCTTGAGCGAATAGGTTTATTTCAAGGGTTGGCTCACTACTGTACGATAAACACCTCACAGACCCTCTTCTCTTCCAAATACTCTTCCTTCGCGCGAACACTACTTGAGTACCCAGGGTCAACCGCTTACGACCTCGACCTTAACCATTGAATCCCGTCACGGACTTAAACCAATCACGATGCCTATGCGTGGCGGCTATGATCCTCGATATGAGCTTGTTCGCCGGAACAATGGTTGGAATTGGATTCGACGGAGAAGTCGCTCTCATGGCCATGGTCATCAACCTTCGCCCATGGGACATTCCATTTACGACCCCGACTACACAGACAACATGCTTCGGCAAGATCAACTACGTGTTCTGGCCGCCGCATTCTACTTAGAAGACTGCGCATATAATCTTCGCGTTGTAGCTTGGTCTAGATATCCCCAACTAACTCCTTACGATTTTGGATATCATGAACAATATTCTGCAGTCGAATACCCCCACCAAGAGGGTCACTCTCGGAGCGCCAGCCTGTCCCGGAACTCCACCACTCCAGCTGCCTCTAATCATGGTCACAATGGGCGCCGGAGCACCGTCCCTAGCCCCAGCCACAGTGTCAACGTACCTCAGAACACTACGACCATACCCAAACACAACGATGATGTCGCAGAGCGCTATCCTCACATCCGTGAACATATCCGTCAACATCCTCGGTTCTGGGAGGCGGTATTCCTTGCGGGGAAAATTGAGAAGTTCCAAGAAGATGATAGGGGTTTGGATTTCTATAAGACGCGCTTAGACCAGATCGTTAAGGAAATCAACAAGGATATCAGGGAACAACATGGCTTGTGCTAGCGATCAATCGTAAGATTGGGGAACATGGGAGTTGGTTTGTTCAGTGTGTAAGATCTGATGGGTATGGCGCTTGTCAAACTTTCGAAGAGGCACGATTGTTATACACGTAAACAATATGTCTTCTCTGGTCAGGAGGTTTCAGTGTAATGATGCTATGGTGATATATGTTGAATATGACTCTGTTTGAAAGCTCTTTGATTGTCGCAGACTACCGTGTTTCAAACGATCGTTGATCTCTCGCGCGGACTATTTGTTCTTCGTCTTGTGATGTAGCGAGTTACTAGTGGCTCGAAATCACTGTTCTTCACCTTCACCTCTCATCTCCCCATTTCAGCCAGTGAACCGATTAGGATGCTGCAATTTTCTTTATCGTTCACTATCAAACGAGTTACCATCGTACGGTCGCTACTGCCGTTTGCTCTAGTGGGGCTTCTGTCTGAGCTCAAAAAACACTGGGACTTCCCAACGCGTGTTTCCATCTCCCAAATTCTCTTCTGCGCCGGCAAAACCTAGGTTAGACGCACAAACGCCAGTATGGACGAAACATCCTCCGAATTGATCCACTTCGTCGTCGTTCCGGTCGAAACTGTAGTGGCTTGCATCTACGTACCGGACAACATCGTCTCATTCCTTCCTACCGATGTACTAGATACTCATCAGGACCATTAGGACGCTCAGTGCCTTCAAACGCTCATTGCCAATGGCAGAAGCTTGATTAGCGACATCGCACGATGGCCTCTTGTGGTACAAGAGAATTCTCTCAAGCACCGCACAGTCAGTGAATTACATGAAGTCGCTTCATCTTGGCTAGAGCGTTCTCCTCTGTTCCGATCAGATCTTGATGAACTCGGAGAATATTTAGAGTTGCTACCTGGCTTCTCCATCAACGGCATAAAGGTGATAGAAAACGGGACTATGGGGAATCCCTGGATCGTCCTCCTCGAGCAGGACGACAGAAGGCGCTGGTATGATTCTTCGTGTCATCAGATGGAATTACTTAAGAATTCAGAGGGAAACAAGCTACAATATCGCCGGTTCTTGACTCAATTCATGTGGATGCGAGAAAACGCCCCAAAAAGGATGTTCGCCAAGGAGTTTAGTGGAAAGTATCAGGAACGTACCTTAGATACAGAGAGTAGAGACGTGTTGCGACAGGCCGAGAGCCTGAGCGCTGTTGGTAAGTGCAACAAACTCCCCTCGAGTTTTCAGGGCGCTGATTAAGACTAGATGAGTCCTCCACCAACCCTCAAGTACGTCGCCATCATTGAGGCCCACACCGACAAGGCCTTCTTCAAATTCAGTCCCTCAGACATCAACGAGAAGAAGCGAAAGATCATCAACAGTGCGAAGGACATGTGTACTCAGATGGTATCTAAAGGCTACGGAGGCAAGGTCAAGCGGCAGGACATCATGGACACAGCTCTCAACATGGCAAAGAAGTGACAAGCGCGCAAGAGGCGAGAACTAGTCGAGATACGTCGGCATCCACCATGTTCGCAGTCAATCGGAGGACAGTACTGAAACGAAGGGCCAATGAGATTGCAGGACTTCGAAGCGAAAACGAAGCTGCTCAGTTACGTTGAAAGGCCGCAGTCATCGCAGATTCTCCAGATAGTTGGAGAAGAAAATCAAGTAACCATAACATGAAGACCCTGATTTGAGCGACGTAGTGAGCTTGTAGACATACTAAGTAAGTAAGTGGATTGAAGGTTGTGTCAGTTTGTCAAAATTCGGTACCCTTTCAAGTGCTCAGGTCTATCGCATTGCCATCGTCTCCTCCCCTCAACCCAAAGCGCACGTCCAGCTTCTCGATCATATCCTGTCGTAATTCTTTTGACGGCCAGCCTTTACTCGGCATTATTACTTTTTTGTCCTTCCTCAACTGCCTTGGTATCGGGACATTCTCCCCAGTTTTCTCATCTACCCAACCGTAAAGGACAAAGTCTAGGTAGTGCTGCTGCACATTGAGCCCTCTTCTCACACCCTCAGTGATGACCATATCTACGGCATGCATCATTTGTACGCCGTCCTCGTGCCAGCCTTCAAGACTCAGCAGACCCCACAGCTCCTCTGGAACGCCAGTATCGCCTTCGTCTTCGAGCCAGGGATGTGCTTCGACGTCAAGATCTTCGTTGAGGTACGTCTTCACGACGATGTCGCTCGTGTTGTCATAGTCCAACTTCAACTTTCCGCTCAACACTTTCCACAGCGTTTCCAAACTTCTCTGGCCAAGCAGCAGCGATCCTAGCTGACAGACGCCGTTCCCGAGAATTGGGTCGGAGAAGCGCATGTCGAGTTTGACGAAGAAGAGCTGAATGCTGATGATATCGATGTCTGTCCAGATATCCGCGTCATCGAGGAAGGAAAGGCGCAGTTTCGTGGTGTTTAACTCCATCAGACCCCAGAACTTCATCAGCGCACCCTCGCAGCTGGCCGGTACGCGATGACCTTCCAAACCTAGTGTTGTGAGAATACTGCGTACAATCTTTTGGCGCCAGAGTATCATGCCCACCCAGCGAAAACCCGGTACATCGCGCGCCAGCCACTCTCGTCCGTCCATGGGTCTGAGCATAGGGTCTGAAATGCATAGTCGTGGATACAGTACCCAGCTGAAGATGTAACCTGCGAGCGGTGCATGGTAGCGAGCATAGTCGTGTATCAGGGAGACACTGTATAGATTTAAGCGATAATGAAACTCTTTGTCGATGGCATAGAGGTCGATGATGGAAGGGTAAGGCAGGCGGAGCGCAAACTGGAAGAAGAGGTTCGGATGTCGAAGGATAGCCTTGTAGACGCTGAAAGGCTGTTTTGGGGCTGGTGCATCGGCGAAGGCTCGGGGTGAGGTTGTAGAAGGTATTTCGGGGCCCCATACCTCAGTAGCGACATTGCGACGGCGGTGTTGATAGCGGCGGAGGATGCGGGGCGCATTACTGTCGATCTTGGATGGCTGTTGGGGTCGGTCGGTAGCTGGAGGACTTTCGTCTATTGCGCGCTTGTTCTTGCCTTTCGAGCTCGGCGAGCCAGTATACATCGACATTGGGCTCGGTGGACGCTGCATGGCCGTAGGGGAGTTGTGCTGCTACTTGCAGAGGCTAGAAAAGGCCATACTCAGATAGCGTTGAGCATGAAGCAAGCAAGAAGTTGTACCCACCTTGGGTAGGTCAGCTCTATAAGGATAGCGATGTGCTCACCATAGTAACTGCTAGCGTAGTGACAGTGGAGAATACGAAGTCACTCTACACATGGAAACAATAGTAGGCCTCAGGCAACCATCAAATAAGTCATCTTGTGAGAATGAGTGAAGGTGAAACTGAAAATCGTATTGCCTTCCTTGGAGCTTGGATACATGTAATGGTCTCCCAGAGCGCTCTCGATGCATGCAGTCCCGTCGCACTGTTGCTAGCACGCGTGTTGAGCTCCTCTCTTCTATGGCGACTCCTATCATCATAATCCATGAATGCTGTGCGGAAATCAACACAAGACTTAGGTGAGTGTGAAGTTGTACTTTGACAGGAGGAAGGAGGGAACACATTGATGTGGTAAAGGAATGAGAGACGGGCGATGGACTCGACAGGGATGAAGCGGCCACGCGTCGACGTCATTGGTTGGCTCGTGCTTTGTTCGACCCCCGCCTCGGCCCCTCGTTATTGTCCCTGCATATTCTGATAATTTAGTTGGTCTAGGTGAAATCGCGTTTCTCACGTAACACAGCAACCATCTCGCCAGATCTCACGACGTTAATTCACAGTCGCCAAATACGAACAAGTACGTCCGCCAGCATTATCTCCCAACATCCCTTCAACCACACGCTTTGTTGCCCCAGCAGGTATTGATTGAGGGTATCCAGGACCGCTCAGGCAACAACGATCTGTCGACCGAACCGACGCGAGTACTTCCCGTAGCAGCGAGCCATCTGCATTGCCACATACGAAAAGCTTTGCCATTTCATAGTACCGCGCTCGCCATGGCGTCCAACCTTTTGGGCACTGCGAAATCGACGCTGCCCAACGAACTCGCTCTCCTAGTCATCGACCATCTCGAAGACAACAACAAAACACTATGCGCTCTTGCTCGCACTTGTCGCGGTATGCAACATCTGGCCGAAGAGCGACTCTACAAGCGAATCGAGCTTCTCTCCGTAAAGAACCTTCACGCCATCATCGAGGCCTTCACATTGCGTCATGAACGCGTGCGCGCCGTGCAAACACTCAAGATTCTGTATCAATACAAGGACAACAGTTTGAAGGACAGTGACGAAATAAGGACAACCTTCAACGAGTGCGTAGCTCGCATGGTCAATCTGAGGGAGTGGCACATTGAGAGCCCTTACGACAACTTCCATTGGGAGGGAGCTGGTGGCGAGGCTTGGGTTCATGGAGACATGCAACGTTTTCGCCGCGCGCTTGACACAGCTTGCGTCGATGGTCCAGTCGAGGCGGATAAGATCATGGCGGAGCGACGGTTGGGAAAACATGTCGAGCGGACGGTTGGCCTAGGTCTTCTTGAGAGCTTGACCATCCATTCACACGGCGCTGATACTGACTTTTGGAACCTCGAAGGCTTCCATTGTCTCTTCCGACACCCTGCGCTCAAACACCTTCACGTCTCCTGTGTTGCCTTCCCGGCTTCTGACATCCCTGAACTTGCGTCGCATACCCGACAAACCCCTCTGACTTCTCTTGTCTTTGACGAGTGCGTGCTGCAGCCCAAAAGCTTGCTGAGCATATTGCGTACACCGGCACGGCTGAAGACGCTGACTCTCGGTGAAAACGTCTTCAACGTCAACCGATCTAGACAAGTCAAGCCCGTACTAACCAAAGATCCGTGCGGATCGCTGCAAGCTCTCTCCGCAGTTGCACATTCGCTAGAAAGCCTCACGCACCTTAATCCCGGCTGGCGCATCGATAGAAGCCCCCACGTGCTCCGCAGCATACGACCACCTGGTGATGGCATGCGTGATTTCCACCTTCTCACATATATGGAATGCGATACAAACTCCTTTCTACATCAGGCTATCGTAATGAACCGCGACCTAGCGCCACCCGGTCTGGAAACACTTCGCGTTCGCCGGCATTGGGACGTTCCTATCGACTTCTGGGATCAGCCGCCTGACTTTGATCACTACGCTGCGCTACCGTCTCTCAACACACTAGAATTGTTGCAATCGTCCTATCTCTGGTAAGTTTAACAGAATCACTCAAAGTTCGTTCCAGATCATGCACTGACTTTACTCAGGCTCGACCTGTCCGACACTGATTACATCTGCGACGATGAGCGCCTCCGCAATCGTCATGCAAAAGCATACAAGCTATTCAAGGCTGGCATCAATCTCAAGATGTCAATAGAGCTGCACAAAAGCCCTAGCCTGATACCACCATATCTTCATGACGAGCCCATCCCAATCGTCGAATGCGTGTACGATGCGAGCGTTGTCGGCTTCCACCGCCACATAGTTCACGAAGAGGCAGAAGAAGGCGCGCGGATAGCACCAGAGTCTATAAGCGAAGCACCCGAGACGGATCAACTTGGTGACGCGGACATCAATAGATTACGGGGAGAGACGCGACGCACTCTGCACGTCCTCAAGCACAGGTTCGTAAAGCCTGGTCGCCGACTCGCGTTCATGGACATGTTCGATTCCGATGATGAAAGTGTGGAGCACGTTGGTAGTGACGACGACTTTGAGGTTGACGATCTTGACGAGGAGGACGACATGGAGCTTGATCTTGAGCTAGACAACGACGGACACTTTGTCGATGAAGACGGCAATCACGTGTTTGAAGAAGACGGAGAGCTCTATGTTACAGTGTGGGAGACAGCTAGTGAGGACGAGATGGACGAGACTGAAGACGAAGATGATGATGAGATGCATGACGCGGTGGAAAGTCAACAGCAGCCTGCCAATGATGATGTAGACTAAGACGTTGCTGTGGGAGCGTCTGTAGCTATAATTCTATGTAATGTCCTCTGTAAATGAATAAACGCCGGGTATGTATGAATAGATCGTAGGAAAATTATGCGCTGCCGGGGCGTCAGGATAGAAGGGAGAATCAGAACCTGTTACGATATATTAGCTTTCAATCGCGATCTCTCAAGAACAGATCAAACTTACCTAGAAAGAATCCTCATCGTGCGCACCCGAGATACTGTGATGAGCAATACGCGTTTTCCCTATTTGAATCGTTAGCATTCTATTCATGGTCTAATTCCTTCTTTCCTAATCCGGTATCCCGCCCTGCCTTACCACCTAACAACATCCCCAGCCACATGCTTGTGCCCTAACGTACCTTGTCAGATAACTTCCATCTGCCTTGGCTCTCCTAGTCTCCAGAAGCGGTGGCACAAAGGGAAGTGCAAGAGCAGATACTACGTAGCTCGTTGCGAGGGCAGCCTTGATTTTATAGTGCGGATCGCGAGGTACGCGTGTGGAGTATTGCCGAATCTGGGAGAGCGCGTGTGTTGAGATGGCCATGTTGTATAATATGAAGAACAAAAGACGGAGAAAAGTGTTCAGACTCAATAGAGAACGATGTGTAAAGTGTTGTAGCCCGGCAGTGTCTTTGTTTCGTGGTTTGTAGCTGGTTGATCAGCCTTATGAAGACCGATGTGGGGCCGCGATGTGGTTCGGTGGTTTCGGCTTCGGTGGGGTCTTGGTCGCGTGCTTGCTTTGAACTATGTGTCTAACACACTTTTTTCGTCATCAGAGAGTTAGCAAAGCTTGAGAGAAGATGACTCGGCAGTGTTGGGGATATAAATATGTCTCAACGTGGCTGCCTAGTAGGGCCTCGTTTGCAAGGCCTCAGCAAGGGGGAACAAAAGGTACTCACACTACGGCCGCGGCTGGACTTCACGTGGAGATGAGCGCTGTATGCAAGCGACGTCAAGTGTGGGTAGGCTTTTGTGGAGTGCGGTTAAGGCTGCCTCGACGCTAGGAATTGTTTGCGTGCTTAGATGTTGCTTTGAAAGCGTGCTTCCGGTCCCGGCTTACAAACGTCTTTCCAATATACTGAGGCACGTCGAGAAGATGGATGAGACGGTCATAGACAATTTTCAAGTAATATTAGTGTCTTCTTATTGATGTTTGTGCGGAATGCTCCATAACACGATTGCGCCTAAGGCTTCGAGAATCCCTTCCGGTCTGGGCGATCCAGATCACACCACAGTCGTGCGAGTACGCGCGAGCTGCTGCCCTGCCACGGTAGAGGCTTTTACCGGAATATGGGGCACGTGTCTTGGCGCCCAACAGCGCATTGGTGAGCAGTTGGTCACGACATCTCTAGTCCAAGTCACGAATCGGTAGTTTTGCGTAGAAAGGGGTGTTTTTAACGTGTCAGCAGCAACCAATAGAAGCTGATTGGTAGATGGGTGCGGCAGGGGTTCCGCGCAGCCTCGCCATGACTTCTCTTTCTGATCTCTCGCAACGTCGCATCTAGATCAGCAATAAGTTATGATTTGCCTGCCCGGTAAGAATTACCAGCCACTTTTCATTCGACTCGCCGAACTCATGCATGGCGTACACAAAGCTTGATTCATCGCGCTGCATTTGAGGGACATTGAACTTGTCGAAAATAGGACTGTCATTGTCCTATACATAGACTTGTTCATGGTGAGACATAGTAGGTTTTCATCTCATAATTTTGGTTTGCTATCATCACCGTCGATGGCAACATAGCTCATAATACAAATTTGCATTATTCTCGAGAAATCGCTCTGAGGCTGCGTGAAAAGAGAAGAACAATGTCTAAACGCCATGAAGCTACACTGCTTTGAAGCATGCAACGAAAAGAAGGGAACCGCGATAGTAGCACAGCTCCTACGTCCTTGGCTATTCGCCGCATTTAGTTACGACGGCCGGAATGATCATAGTTGAACAGCCGTCCACCACTTGGTCTACCACCATCCCCACCACCACGCGCACCGCCACCACCGTACGGGTGCTGAGGAGCATAATACTGACGCTGTCGAGGGTCTTCGTCGGGGTCCGACTCATCATCGTAGTAGGCTTGCTGTGGTGGTTGGCGACGAGACGAACCATGACTACGTGGGTACTCTTCGTACCGCGAAGCGTACTGGGGACCCTCACGGCCCATGTGTGGGTAGCTAGACTCCTCTCGTGCAGACGCGTTGTATCCACCAGCTGGATTGCCGCCAACTTGACGGCGGAAGGGATTGTCTGCGCTTGTTAGGCCAGAGAACAAGAAGCCTCTACCGCCACCCCCACTGCGTGGAGCTCGTTGGTGGCTATACCCGCTTTGAGCATTGTCGCCGAAAGGCTCATGATGTTCCTGATACTGTTGACCTTCTGGACGCGAGGAATCGTAGGAGGAGAAAGATGAGTAGCCCCCTCGGCGAGGGTTGCCACCGCTCATCCCGCCCATCGGACCCATAGGACCTCCACGTCCCATCTCACCACCACCACCCATCGGCCCTCTCATCGGACCACCCGTGCCACCCATACCTCCCATCAGGCCTCCCATTGGGCCACCGCGTCCCATGCCGCCACCCATACCACCGAAGAAGTCGCTGCCACCACCAAAGAAATCGTCACCGCTTGAGCCGCCGAAGGGATTCATCTTACCGAGTATTGGAAAGATTTGGATTGGGAAAGATTTCGTTGGCGACGAGTTCAAGGCGTAAGAATGTCGTTGTGTTCGTCTTTTTTCTCAACTTGACTGTTGTAGGTCGTGCGTTGAGCTGACCTGCTGTGTGTGGTAGATGAGAGTGTAGGAGTGGGTAAGGCATAGCTGATATACTATGAGAGCAGCGGTATTCATGTGTGAAGGTAGCTTGCTGCGATGCTTCACAGAGAAACCAGGTATGCTGACCGTTGGAGGGTGAAATAGAGCGAATTGTGGTCAAACGCGCGTGTGGTCGATGAAGATGCAGTTCCGTTTAGTGAATACACTTGCGCCCTGAGCGCAAGGCGAATGTTGAGAGACATTAGCATAGTGCAGAGTATAGGCGGCGTCAAAGCATCCGTTCAAGACGCCTGGTGAAAGCAGAGCTTGGTATCCGATCACGTTCATATTTTTGATTGCAGTCATAGGTAAAAGGTTGCGCGTGTACAAGGTAGATTGAAGAGTCGTGGATATGGTTGACTTAAGTTTCGGTTATTTTAGCGTGGGAAAACTTGTGGGCTAGGCTCTTGCGACTGACGTGCATCGTCCAAAATTCAAGATGCACAGTCAATACACGCTGCCTAGGCGGGCGCTGCGTGACACCGTGCTTCGTACGTCGCACTTCAAACACGCTTGCTATCCTTATCCTTGCCGCCCTTATCTTCCCTGTTGTCATCCTCATCCTCATCTTCCGCGAAGTTGTGGAACACCAATTTGCCACTACTCCTGCCCAATGACTTGTTAAATGCATGCATATTAGCTGCACCACCGCCAAATTTCCTACTCTTCTTCTTCCGCAGACTGCGAGCGGGCTGGTCATCATCTTGCACAAGCGCTGTAGGCTCGGTAGGCGATTCGACGACGATGCTGGGCGTGGATACTACGGTAGCTGCTTCGATGGCCGGTTCAACGGGGCCTGCTGTGGAAGCTTGGTGTCCGCGGATTGGAAGAAGTTGAGTGTCCTCACCATCTACACCTCTCATCAGCTCGTCACCCTCGCCCAACTCAACGCCCTCGGCTTCCATCTCCGCCTCCTCCTCGCTGTTGTCTAGCTCAACTCCATATGCTTCCAAGTCCATCTCGTCGTCATCGTCCTCTTCCTCTTGTTCAAGCATGTGTTCCTGGAGATCCCGGTCTCGCTGCCTAGCCCACTCGTCAAGCTCCTCACGGAGATCTTGTAGGGCGGCGAGCGAATTCGTATCGTTCATTTCCCTTGATCGTCGTAACGCATCACTGTAGGTGCTCTCCTGAATTGCCACGGTCGAAGTCAGCGTATGTCTCACATCCGGTTTGTACACTGGACATCTTACCGCGGCAAGCCTCCATTCATTTCCATCGTCCCAGTTATCCATAGCGCCAACCAGAAGTATGCAGTTTCTAATAATGTAGAACGGGGGGAGGCTTGTATCGCTGGGAACAATCAGTCGCGATACTAATTCTGGTGGTTGTTCTGTTGCTGCCACTTACGTTAAGTTGTACTGAGCTGCCGATATGCAACCAGCTACATCGCCGCTGTCGAAGAGCGCTTCTGCGTCCTCGAAGTTCTTTCGATACAGTCTTGATGCTGCGTATGGATCGGACATTTTCGCCTTTGTTGTGCGCAGATTGGTGGGAATTTCAGTATTGGGTCAGCAAAGGTGTAAGGGAGAGCAAACGCTACGATGCAAACACCAGAGCTTGTATGCCAAGCATTGCGTGTGCGACAACAACCAACTTGTTTGCTATGCGAGCAGGCATAGATTTTCCGTTCTCCGTTTCACTTTACAACGTGATACCCCTCTACTTGATTTCTGCAAATTTCGTTCGGGATCTCAGTCGCGTCTGCAATATCCAGTAATCGTATCACCAACTGCGCCGTAAGTTACTTCTCGCGCATATCACATCTATCGCTAATATTGTTGGGACTTTAACAGTCCAGCGCCAGGTTGAGTGTTATATCTCTTTCCGACTCGCCTTTGTGCCGCCCGCTGTGATGCCACCTCGCAAGAAATCGAAAGAGACTCTCGTCGAGCCTGGTCCTGACGATGGATTCTCCGCCGCGGATGAGCCCGACCCAGCTACACGTAAGCGTACGGTCAAGAAAACCGAAAAGACTGGCCCGCGGAAGAAGCCGGCGCGAAAGCCCCGAAAGCCAAACCCAGACCCAGAGCAGGCGCGGGGCGACCTTTCGGCTGGTACTCCTCTCGGTCCTGTACGACTTCTTGCGTCGCCAGCCACAACAAATCTGAACGCATGGCTCGCCGTTCGTGACGAACTCGTCGTACAGAAGCCGATAGTGCATACACCAGTAACCCATCAACCGTTAATATCGTTGCGAGACCTGCCCGATGTGCCAGGCCGAGACTTCAAATTTGAAGTCAAGAGTGAACTTCTTGAGGTTAACTGGGATCCGATCGATGAGAGTGACGAATTGCTTGCCCCCAAAAGGACAGGGGAGTGTCGTGCGTTGATGGACAAATATCGAAAGACTATCAAGACCTGGAGAGTCACTGTCTTTGACGGTGCGCTTCCTAAGACCGAACAGAAACGACTGCGTTTGTTCCCCGAGTATGAGCAGGAAGAAACAAATATCTGGCGGAATGGGAAGCTCAGTGCCAAACCCACAACGCCTGAGAACGAAAAGTACATACAGCGAGGCGGGCCGCTGGATGACACCATATGCCCTTCCCCAGCAGACGTCGACAAGGTAGGTGCGGAGGCATGTAGACTTCTCAACAAATACCCGGATGCCATACCCGATAGCGAATTCCCGCATGAAGTGGGCCATGGACGATGTCCAATGCGGTCGACACTCGAGCTGATGTCGTTGCAGGCGATAAGGGAGGACTTCGACTTTCGGCGTATTCGCTACGTCTTTCGATGTGCTTCATCGCTGCATTATCACGCCTATTATCCTTTAGGCATAAAGCCAAGTACGAGAAATTTCGGATACCATGTTCCAGTTCCTTCTTTTCCAATTGGATACTCGAGGCAGCCTAGCATTCCAATTTCTAGGAGCGTCTTCGAATCGTACACGAAGCCGCCTGCGCCGCCGCTCTGGTGGGCGATCCGAGCACTGCCACCGGTGTACACGGCCAGACCTGTCAACACCTCGGTAGATGTCGCCGTGCCAGAAGATTTGGTTACTCACACGGCCGAAAACAGCGCTGATGCCGGAAGCATACTCCCGCTATCTAAAGGACCCAAAACGACCAAGGAAGTACGAATCCAAGGGTGTCCCAGTGTGCCACAATCCACTATATTGGAAGTCATCGATTACATCTGCTGGAAGATGTTTGGCCTGGTGGGAAGTGAGTTAGCTTTCAAAGAAGCGCAAGTGACTGTCCTGCGTTATATACACTCGAATTTGCCCGCTCACCCGTCTGTCATTGGGCCTTACAGCGGTCGAAAACTCTTCAAAGCAGACACCACTACGAGATTCGCCATCATACAAGCCATACAGCAATCGATATCCGGGTTCATTCCACCGCTCACTGTTGGTTCTTCCCGCAGTAGCAGAACTGTCGTAGCTCTCGCGGCAGAAAGCGCCTATCGAGTGTTCGTGCGTACTAGCCAAATACTGCTGTGTTTGCAGGAGTTCTACGTCTCTGTAGACGAACTTCTACATAGCAAGAAGTCTCTGCTTAGCAAAGAACTGTATTGCCAGTGCGTGGACCATGTACAAAAGCAGAAAACGGTGCACTACTGTATGTGGTGTCTTGAGCAAGTTCCGTGCTACACTATGATCCGCCACACGGATGACCGCTTGATCTGCGCTTCGCACCTTGTAGTTGTCGCAAAACAGGAGAACAGTTCACCACCACCGCCAGGACCCGAAGCACGACTACGCAAAACTTGCTTGAAACGCGAGGGAGGGACCATATACGGCAGCTTATCATTCCAACATCGAAGCGCGGTCGCAGATGCGGTCATTGCCCAGCTCACACCGAAAGGGTATAAAGACATATTCAACGGCGACCGCTTAACACCGGAAGGTCATGATCCCCGTAGACACACCCTTGACGCAACATTCCCCCTATGGTTCGCCAATGATGAGGCGTTTGTACATCACAAAGACAACGTCGGTTTAACATCTCACTTCTTGAACGCTGCGAAGCAGGACGACATACCCATAGTACTGGCCATTGCTTCCGATGCAGTGAAAACAGACCGCACGGATAATGCCAAGATCTCCCAGCTCGAACTTGCTTTTGACCATTGCTTTCGCATTAGGTGCGTTTTGCCGCGTAGTATCAAGCTGCGTAGAGAGCTTGCCAGCATGCTGGGAAAGGAATGGTGGGACGGTTTTTATAGGATGATGAAGACTGGGGTGTATGATGGAATGAACCCGGTTCACAATTTTAAAGTCGACTTTGGTACTCGCGAAGGCAGTTCCTGGGATTTCGACTCAATTACACGACTCAAGAGGATATGTCTCGAGATTGAACAAAGTCCCGATTGCAACCCCCAGGGTCTTCAGCTCCCTCGAGGCCAGGCAAGCAGAAATTCTGCCCCTTGGCTGTGGAACGAGGCTCACATGTTCGACAATCTCGACTGGGACTACCTTGGCCGTTTGTTCTCGGAGAGGTTCAGACGCCTGGATAGGCATTGCGATCTAGCAAACGACCACCGTAATGAGTGCTCAGAGACTCTGTTTCTTACGTGTGTAATCTTGTGGTTTCGTTATGGTGGCAAAGATGAGATCCTCGGCCTACACATGACAGTCTTTTCGCGTCATGCCCTACGGTTCTCTATTGGGCGTGCCTTACACGTAGAGCCTGGATCCATCATGAGAACGGGCTGGACCGTCAAGTACCCCAGCTCTTTGTCGCAGTACAATGACGCGTTGCGTACGATTACGATGGAGAGCTGGTTTATGAATCGAGCAAAGTCCAACTTCCCATGTACACCGGAGAACATCGTGCTCTTCACCGACTTGCTCCGAGATATCAACATGGACAGCCCTTTCTGGGAGGGCCACCCCGCCCAATATACGGACGCTCAACTACAGTTCCCGAAGATTTGGCAAGGACGGGGATCTGCGCTTGGAGCTACCGATATCACGGACAAACCTCTCGACGATATGGAAGAGGAAGACGACGAGGCACTTGTTATGGGCACTGTGCCAGTGGGACAAGATGAGGAAGATAATGAGGGCCTAGAAGAAATCATCGCCGGAGACGAGGAAGGTGAAGAAGAGGATATGGAGAAAATGTCAGGAGGTGGAGAACAAGCAAGCACTGTTAATGATAGCCAACTGCCCGGAACGGCGGGAGTTGATCGAGAGGACGAGCGTTCTGCCAATAATGCAGCGGCCAACTTCCTTTTCGATTGCCAGTCGCACATACCAGAGCATATGCGAGTTCGGTTCAACCAGGCGATCCTGATACTTCAAGAAGCTGCCATGCGCAGCATAGTCAACAAAGCTTCCACAGCTCCTACTAGTTCTACGGCTGCATCCCGCATCAACCTTTTCGAACAGTTCAAAGTCACCATAGTCGACTGGTTCCAGTACAAGAGCGAATCATCCGTTACGGTTGAGGAACTAGTCGATACTACGCTGGAAGAGTGGCAAGGCCTTAATTCGAGTATTCAAATTGCCTTTGGCCGACAGGACATCGTCTCCTTCTGCCAGGAGCTCGACGGTAAAGATGGATTCAGGTATGCACCTTATTGACGAGCCTAAGGATCAGTACATCTAACACTGACATTACTAGATACGGCAAGGACGGTGTGCTCATTTACAAGCCCTAAACATCCTCAGGGATGCGCTGATAGTTGGTTGTGCGAGGACAGCTTACCGCTTGCAGAAGTGGAGCTGCACTGCGCGAAAGGGATGTCAAGGATTCGGAGACCTCATCGGGGGCATATGGGATAGACTTTCTTTGTAAAAGATTAACAACAACAGCTACATGGGCTATGTAGGACGTAAAGTCTTTCCATGATAGTTCGAGAGCAATAGAACCTTGTCTACGTCGACCTTGTTGAGCTTGCGGTGACTTATCCTCCCATCAATTCGTACATATATTCAAGCATGCCTTGATCGTTCCCCGCCGTGACAACATCACACCAATAAGCGCCTCCCCCCTGTTGATGCTGGGTTGCACCTGCGTCGGTAACTCGGTCGATGTCTGGTAGCCACCTCCGCGCGTTAACTCCCTCCAACAGTCTACCTCGCAAACTTTTGCGTTATATATTAGTATATATATACTAGATTTTAGGTAGTTATATCTTAATAAGTATTATCTATTAGCGCTATAAAGTTAATAAGGCTTAATAGTATCTACTAGTAATCTACTACAGAGTTATTACTCTATTATTAGTAAATAAAATATAGTAAATGCAAAGTTTTTATATATAGTATTAAAAACTAGGTTATAAACTGGCTGTTATATAGTATAGGCGCTAGGTAGGCATAACAGTTGCATATTAAGAAAGAGGTTAGGTAGGCATAATCCCACAACCGCCCGATCGTAAAATCTGGGGAAAACCCTCAGCGTAACATTTGCGATAGACGACTCGTGTCTTGGGCGAAGGCGCGCATTTCTCTCTGTAAGAAAGGCCCGGACGGAAACATCATAGTCCATGCAGCTGTCCAGGTGAGTACATGGCACATAAGCTTGATCACATGGTAATCGTAAGAGCGCGTCATTGCATTTGCTCGAAGGAGCTGAGTATCTACGCAGGTAGCTCTCAAGATAATGCGCCCCAGTTTTGCAACGCCTAGAAACCACCCTTGCTTGTGCAAACATCGGTACCGCTTCTCGGCATTGCGTCCAGGAGTAAACAGCGTGGTTCATCCCGTCCCTTGTCAGCGATGCCGTAGTATCGTGAAAGAACCATCGTTTCACGACTTGGTCACAACTTCCAAAAATCCAGCTGTTCTCTCACATTTTCTACAGGCGATCTGATGTTCCATCGCAGCGTTGCACCAAGTTTTGCTGAGTCCGTTCTAGCCTTCCGGGGATGCATACATTATCCTTACGCTTAACAGGCAGACTAACCAGCATCACGCTGGCTGCCCGTCACGGGAACACATGCAGCCCAATCCCACCAACTATCTCTCGCTCCTTATTACCTCAACCCACCGGGGATAGACGGTGCCAACCGCCATTGTGCATGGATGTACTGTGACGCCGCCCCAGCGGCTCAACCTGCAACAGAATTCTGCCTCGGCATCAGAGTACCTATTATGCTAATACCATATAGGAACTTCTTCGGCATCACCATATGGAGATATCTCGGCAGAGCTCAGCGAATGACGTCTTCGAGGCCGTTGCGTAGCTCCATACTTCTCCTCTACCCTGTGCTTTGTACCAGCTTATGCTTTGTGCTGATCACAAGCTAGCGCAGTGGAGGAACGTCTGGATCAAGATGTGTGGAGAACATAAAACCTATGGGGCCCCAATCTTCCCCGCCATCTCTCCACACTTTTTGATCGCCAGTGGTTCGCCCTAGGGTACCTACACGAGACATCAGAACACGCCTTTTCAGAACCACAGGCGGATATTGGCTGTCGCCAGTACGTCAAAATGGCAGATTCTTCTGCGGTTGCGGTTGCGCACCCTCGCTTCATGGGAATGCGAGGTAGAGCGCTGGACATAACAGTTTCCATCATTGCGACGACTGGTTTCCTGCTTTTTGGATATGACCGTGGGTGCAAGACTCCACTACTAGACGATTGGATGTGCTAACATTCGTACTACAGAGGGCGTCATGTCTGGCATCATTTCAGCGGACCCATTCATGAATTACTTCCCAGAAACTCTGCACAACTCGACTTGGCAAGGGTTCGTGACCGCGGTGAGTAATTGCAATAGCTCTCATTCTAGATTGAACTCACACTGACGTTTTTCAATCTTGAACCCAACAGATCTACGAGATTGGCTGCTTGTTCGGAGCCATAGCAATGCTCATTTTTGGTGACGCGCTCGGGCGACGGAAAGGAATCATGATAGGCGCTGCGACTATGATCGTTGGTACCATTATACAAGTGACTGCTTTCAAGGGCCATAATGCCACCGCACAGTTCGTCATCGGACGCATTGTCACTGGTGTTGGCAATGGCATGAACACTGCTACAATTCCCACATACCAAGCCGAATGCTCCAGGACGAAAAACCATGGTCTCTTGATCTGCATCGAGGGCGGGGTCATTGCCTTTGGTACGCTCATCGCGTACTGGGTGGATTATGGATGCTCGTACGGAAGCGACAACTTCACATGGCGCTTCCCTATCGCTTTCCAGATCGTTTTCTGTATTATTCTCTTGGCTGGCATGACCTGGCTTCCAGAGTTAGTATACTCCCATATCCAGTGCGAGGAACATACTAACCTTCTCCACCCGTTCTAGGTCGCCACGTTGGCTTTTGACCAAGGATCGACACGAGGACGCAGCCAAAGTGATTGCGGCGCTCCGTGGGCATGCTATTGATGACAGTGAGACACGCTTCGAAGCCCACATCATCATGGACAGTATCCGCGCGTCTGGCCACAAAGGAGGAATCACACCATTCAGCGCCCTCTTCACAAACGGAAAAACACAGCATTTCCGACGGATGATGCTCGGCGCTTCATCACAGCTCATGCAGCAGATTGGTGGCTGCAATGCGGTCATCTACTACTTTCCTCTCCTCTTCGAACACTCAATCGGCGCTTCGCATGATCTGTCCCTGTTGCTCGGAGGTATCAACATGATTGTCTATTCGATCTTTGCGACTACATCTTGGTTCATCATCGAACGCACTGGTCGTCGCAAGCTATTTCTGATCGGTACCTGGGGGCAAGGCTTGTCCATGGTTCTGGTGTTCGGTGCCCTCATCCCGGGTACGCAAACTGCAGCGAAAGGCGCAGCTGTGGGCCTATTCACATACATTGCATTTTTCGCAGCGACATGGGTAAGTCCTCAATGTACGAAATCCTATGTGAGACATGCACTGACTTGCACCACCTTTACAGCTTCCACTTCCATGGCTATACCCAGCAGAAGTAAACCCTGTAAAGACACGTGGCAAAGCAAACGCCATCTCGACATGCACTAACTGGCTATCAAACTTCATCGTCGTCATGATCACGCCTATCATGATTGATAACATTGGGTGGGGCACCTACGTTTTTTTCGCAGCGATGAATGCGTGCTTCTTGCCCTTTATCCATATCTTCTATCCTGAGACCAAGCAGCGAAGCTTGGAGGAGATTGACCTTATCTTTGCCAAGGGCTTTGTGGAGAACATGAGTTATGTGAAGGCTGCGAAGGAGCTGCCATTTTTGGATCCCGTTGGCATCGAGCAAATGCAGAGAGAGTACGGTTTCTTTGATGACGACACTCTTGAGGGCGGAAAGGATGTTGGAGGGTTGGAAAAGGGTGAGGAAGCGACTGTTACTGAGACTCCACGTATTTGAACATATCGTCTCTGCCAGAGCGAGCACTAGCAATATCGGTTGAGTTGGAACTTGGTCTCGAGGCTTTTTGGCTTCACCAAGGTGTCTGACAATACTCAATCAAAAAAAATCCAAGCCATAAAGACATCGCGAGACTGCAAAATTTGAAACCAAAAGATGAAGAAGTAGTCTTTTATTCACTCTTCGTCCTTCTCTACTTATCTCCTCTTCTCCGTATGTAACTAAAAGGGTATATACATTGTTGGTAAATGATGTAAATGGACCAGCCTTTGATTTCTCGCGCGTTTTGCGTCCAACCTCAATCGGTTATGTAGCATTCACTGTGCTTGCTCTTCCTTCACACATTATCAATCGCTTAGCTCAAAAACTTGAGAGCGCGCTTGATCCTGTTGCCGCCACGGTTGCCTTGGCCCTGGCCTCCCTGGCCCTGATTCTGGCCCTGGTTTCCACGGCCGTTGCCTTGACCCTGGCCTTGGCCCTGACCTTGACCATTCTGAGCTGCGCCCTGGTTCTGCTGGCCTTGGCCCTGGTTCTGGTTCTGACCTTGACCCTGACCTTGGTTGCCGTTCTGGTTGCCCTTGCCGCCATTGCCTCCCTGGTTGCCGCCGTTGTTACCGCCATTGTTGTTGCCGTTTCCAGCATTGGGAGCCTGAGTCGCATCAGGGACAAGAGCTGAAAGAGATGTTAGTTCAAGTTCATTACGATAGAAATGCGACGGATGAAAAATCAACGCACCGGAAATGGCACTGGCACCCTCATTACCGCCCGCAGCACCAGCAGCCTGGTTCGCCGCGATAGCAGCAGGAAGATCCTTCTTGTTTTGCAGGATTTGTGCAGAGATACCCTCAAGTGTCTGAGCAGTGTCGACAGCTAGCGGCAGTGAGTATGGATACAGGATAGGGCAAATGCTTTGTAATGATAACGGAAAATGTGAAACTTACCAGAAGCGCTCTCGTTGGTACGACCAGTTCCGTCAGTCTGCTGGACGGCGAAGCATCCACCGAAGGGACCAGCGATGGCGTTGTTGCGGCATCGAACAGTGCAGATGTTGCCAGTTGAGGCACCAAGACAGTTGAAGTTGTCGGGCATCTGGACGTTGATAACAAAGTCCTTTTCCTTTGCCTGAGAGAGACCGAAGCTACCAGGAATGTTGTTGGATACCTTCAAGGGTGTGAAGGTGGTCACGGCGTTGCTAGTCTCGTCCATGTCGCACTCGAATGGACCGGCGCCATCTGCATTAACTTGATGGATGGTGACAGCCAACATGGAGCCAGAAGACACTTGAGCCATACGGCCAGCTGCAAGCTCGTTCTCGGTTTGCTCACCGATGTCGATGTTGCCGGCAATCTCGGTTCTTCCGCAGGCGTTGACAATGTTCTGCGTGATCTCCGAGTCGCGAATGATGGTAGCATCTTGTTGGCAAGGAGAGATGGTAGTGCAGTTGCGGGCAATTGCAGGATCGACCAAGAAACCTTGACTCTCGCCAGAGTCTCCAACAGCGGCCAAGATGGCTGCGTGCGAGTGCACGGTGGATACCAAGGTGGCAAGTGCAAAGGAAGTGGCAGTGAAGTACATCATGATTGGAGTTAAAATAAAGTTGGCGCTCAGCGCTGAGAATAGAATAGAATGTGGAGTAAAGAAGGACTAGCGTCGAGCTGTGAAGAAGTGAAAGACCGTTGATGGAGATAGATTACAAGCAGTGGAACTCAAAGTAATCTATATACTGAGGGATCATGACAGGGCATACCGCCGTATCGTGAAATTTCTTACTCGAGATCCATGGTGGGTGTCCACTTCCATGAGACGTGCATCGGTATAGGTAAGGGTTGTGTATATGCTGGTGCTGGCCTAGGCGCCTCAGTCGATGCTTGGCAATGAGAGAGTGGAGTACAAAATGTTGCCAAGACAGGAATAAGCACCCCTGGGTAGACTTCGCAGGAGCTTGTGGCGTCCCTTTGAAGGGAACACCTAGCCTGTCAGGGACGTAACGGCGCTGTGGTGAGGCGAATCCACCAGCTTCAAACTTCGAGAACCTGTACGAGATCATGCCCTCCGTCACTTAGCGCTCATTGAACCTGCAATCCAGCCTCCGTTTTACCGTAGCACGCTAGTGATGAGGCATGGGAGGTTTCGAGAACCGTAAAGTCAAGTTTCGAATCAGAACGTAGCACGCCACCACGAAACATGACGGCTTGGTACAGCCGATGTCGTATGTCCGGCTCAATTCCGGAAGCTGTGCTTGTGCAGATGACAGCAGAGAGCGAATGGTCTGTCCACAAGATGGGAGAGCCGCGGAAAGATGGTGTTTCGAAATCAGGCGCCCGGAAAAGTGGGTATCTCCCGTTACATGCCTGTGGGGCTACCCGTTGGAGGCTGAACACCGCGCCTCGGCAGATACGCCGCAGTGTCTCTCGCGTAGAGATTCGTCTTTTCGTCACTCTCAACAATGCCTGAGCGAAAGGGGTTCAAAGTCGCGATAACGCAGACACAGATGATGCATCTGTCATTTCCGCACTCCTGAGGCATTTCTGCCGTATCGTGCCGATTTGCCGTGAACCATCACCCAGCGAGCAGTGAAGGATTCAATCGTACACTGCAAGTGTTGGACAGCATATTGCCGGTGGCTATCATCTCGTTATTGGTATCGCTGCCATCCGTAAGAAGAAGTTCCGCAATGTCTTGAAAGCCTTGCCCGGCATTACGACCAAGCACTACGGTATGACTTGAAGATATCGCTGTACCTGTTTCGGGCTCGAAAAGCTGCAATAGTGCCAGTATGAATACAGTCAATCGGTTCGACAAGGGACGTCTCTTGCATTCGCTGTGAAACGCGAGAGGCGCAGAATAGGATGTGGTGTCTTGGAGAACATCCGACTGGAGAGGTTACATTGCAGTATATGTGAGTGTAAGTCGATGTCGCGCCATCAAGATCAGCCTTCTAGGTCAGCTGGGCGTGAATGGCGGCAATACATGGTTTTGGATGAGTGAAGGCAGAGAAAAGACCAAGCAGAAGAGTTGTTGTTCACTTGCTAGTTCGTTCATCCCCACGGCGGCGAACCCTGGTCTAATCGCCGAATAATCGCCGTCAGCCTTACAACAATCAGACCACTTTCATCATCCATCGCACAGAAAGAAACTTGTGAGCTGTCGCAAAGCCACAACGAGCTTCCCAACACAACAATTCACATCGCAAACCGACTATCCGCTGCTCATCATGAACACAGTAAGCTCAAGCCGTGCTCCCAAACCTGTGCCCTGTGCTAATCGTCAGATAGATCAAATCGGTATAGTACGTCACGCACACTCCTCCAGAGCTCTACCGATCATATGCATATATCCACCACCCCATCAGGGCCACGAACCCCCAACACCAGGCGCCTCGGCAACATGCCATGAAGCACACAATGAATACCGTCTGACATGCGCACAGCTACGGCTGGGCAACCTTAATAGTAGCAGGCGGCGGCGCCTACTTCTTCGCCAAACGCAGCATCAACGCTGACCGCGCCGCAAAAGCCGAAGCCGACCGCCAAAAGCGCATCCGCCTTTATGAACTCGAGCACGGCCTGAAGAACTCGGCCCCTACCACCACACCACTGAACCCCACGGCGAAACCAGGATCTACACAGTCAGCGCCGCAGAGCGTGACAAGCGAGTTAGGCCGGCTGAGGAGTGAAGGAGGAGGTAATGGTGGGATGGGGGGTGAGGGTAATCCAAGTCTACAGGCTAGCCAAGATCCAGCGCCCACAAGGCATGCACCCGAGAGTGAGGGGCAGAGGGTAGGAGAGAAGAGCAAGTACGAGGCGAATGAAGTGTACCGAAGTCGAAAGGGCGATCGGTTCTCATGAGCCGGAGACTGAGAGGAATGTTATGAAGGAACGATTGGTTAGTGGGAAGGGATTGTGTATATAAGCCATGGCCGTCGGAAGATTGGATAATGGTTCCGCGCTCGCTCAACGGCGTTATGGCATGGAAGGTTTCCACTCTTTGTATTATCGTACACGAGCGGGCTGGCGGCTCTAATACCCGCTCCAAGCTATGCTAAACAAGAACCATGATCCAAAACGCCTACGCGATATATCAGGGTATAAAGCGATATGTTGCCGTTTAGTTTCTCCTACATCAATCGTCATGACGAGTCCTCACATGAACATACTGCTCTTTGGGCTGTCTCTCCTCTTCTCATACAGCCACTTGTTGTTCAGCCCGACACTTGCCTTACCGGTGGAAGGAGTGGGGGTGCCTGGTGTCATGCTGCTCGAGCTATCACCGAACAAGCTGCCGCTCATCGAACTACCATAGCTCATGCGCTTTATTGCTGAGCCACTGAGTGACCTATCAAAACTTCCACCATTGTTTGGTGAGAAGGGCGAGCCTGAGCCAGACCTCCCAAAATTTGGGCGCGGGCTAGGCGAATGCGAGCCGTGATCTTGAGCGCTGAAGCTGTTGCTGCGTGGTGTTGATCGTTGGTATCTGGGAGGAGTCACGTAGTTGGGCGATGCGTATGCGGAGCCTGGAGTCGGAGGCGCCTGGACACCAGCCTTCAACCCCATCGAGGCGCGTTGTGAGGGGGTGAGAGGTATATCGACAATCTCATCGGGGTAGTAGCGGCGGACAAGAGGCAGGAAGGCGATGACGATGTTTGCCGCGAAGACGACGCGGACTAGGAGTATAGCCCAGTTGCTGTAGGGAACAGCTGTTACAACAGCGTTAATCGGTGTCCTAGTGAAATGTTAGCATGCCGCGCCAGGACAAGGTGACATGGGTACTCACGCAGCATACTCCAACAGCTTGACCTTTTCGGTGACGCGATTACCGTAGACTGAAAGGAACAAGAAGCCAGCGTTGAGGACAATGGCCCTGACGTTGCGCTCGTCAAAAGTGGTAGCGTACTGGCGGCGCGCAATCTCATCAAACTTGGGATGTCGCCAGGAGCCATTGGGGGTGTATGACTGTTCCGTCTGGGAAGATGGTGTCGCCGGCGTTTGCGGGGTTGCCGGCTGCGCGTATCTGGTTGCAGACATGTTGTTTGAAGCTTTTAGCTATCCGCGTTGATTGTTTGTTTGGCCGAAGGGGTGTCGCAAGAGATGGCTCGGCTCACGTGCCGGGGGACACTTTCACTGCTGCTGCTGGATTAGTAGTTAGTTTTGAACAGAAGCGCGAGGCTACAGGAACATTATGTACGCTCAAGGGTGCGGCGATGGTGAATGTCAGAGTGGTTGTGCAGCAACCATGTTTTGGCAAGGGCGCTCGGAGGACGGGCATACTACTGGTAGCTTTGACAGGGGTCCTTCTTCACTAGCGACCCTGACCCCCGCCGTCATCCCGCAGCTGCCAGCCAAACCTCGTGCGCTTTGCTTCCGCCTTCACTCTCTCCATGTACCTTCAGCCATGGCGGGACTTCTAGAGCAGCTCGACGGGTCCATCTCCGACATACTGGCAGCCTGGAACATTTACACCACCCTCATCGCCTTCTCCATCGTCGGCTTTCTGGCCTTCATCATTTACGACAGCGCCGATGCCGACACGCACCCGCTGCTGCTCGCGAGACAAGCAGTGGCTTCCTATGTGAGGCAGCCGGGAGAATCGGCCATCTTCAGGTCTCCCGAGACTCCTCATGGTTGTATGTACGCCTCCCTCTATGCTGCTGCAGTCACTACTAACTTGGGATAGACCCTCTTCGTACCGGACTTGCCGTCAGACCTCCGGGCGCTCCCATGTACTCGGCCGGAAAGGATGGAGACCTTCGAGACATCTGGCGACGAGTCACAGGTGAAATTCCTCTCGAGAAGGGCGCCAAATCCAGCGGCACGGCAAACATCATGACCGTCTTCGGCAAGGAAGGCGTGACTGAGCACAAGGTCCAAGACGTTACCAAAGAGATTGCTATCCTTGGAAAACACCTGCAAGAGCGTGGCGCGAAAAGAGTTGCCATCTACCTACCTAACAGCCTCGAGTTCCTGGCCGCGCTCTTCGCTGGCGCCTTCTACGGTTTCACCCCCATCCTGATACCATACAACCAGCCACACCAGACTCTGGTCGACCTTCTTCGCCAGACAGGAGCCGACGCTATGATCGCCGAGGCGGGCTCCGTTCCTCTTTCTGAAGTTGGCCAGGGTGTGTCTAGCCTGCGTTCCGTCATCTGGACCGTAGAGAAGACAAGCAGGCACATGGACTGGAGCGAGGTGCCCGAAGGTATCGGTGGGAAGATCGACGTTGCCGTGTGGCATGAGCTTGTACAGGAACAGAAGAGCGCTCCTACAGCACTGCCTTCCACTTCCGAGAAGCCACCAAATGTTGTCTTCCTCTGGCAAGAAGCCGTTGGAAAGCCAGCAGAGGTCGTCGAGTTCACGCAGCAGGTATGACAAGACGGAGTATTGGTATATGCGCCTTCTAACAACAACAGAACCTGACTGCTGCCATTGGCGCACTGATCACATCTCTTCCTGCCTCGCACCGTCTTAACCCCTCGGACACATTCCTCCCTGCCGACGCCTTCACGCACTCTTACAGTCTGTGCCTAACATTGGCTGCTCTATTCTCTCATGCGACAGTCATCATCCAGTCTGTTGCTGGCCCCGGTGTCGACCTTGAACTGGCTACACGTTCCATCGCTCCCACGGTCACAGTCATCTCAGCCGAAACAGCTGCGAAGCTTCACAATTCTACCAAGACCTCAATAACCGGTGGCCCGCAGAAATTGGCACACTACCTCGAGACGCGCATGTTGACTGCTGGCCGCCTACCTACCGACAACCTTTTCACGAAGCTCAATGCACCCGCTAGAGCGGCCATCGGTACAACACCTGGGAAACTGCGTCTGGTCTTTGTGTCTGAGAGACAGGGCCTGAACACACCACCACTTAGCTCAGAAGACCTATCTGATCTGCGCATCTTCACCAAAGCGCGTGTGGTATATGCCTTGACCACTGCTAAAGTAGCTGGAGCTGTTGCACAGACGAACATCTACGACTATCGGAGAGGGGAAACCCCGTCTAATAAACACAGCCACTTCGGCGTACCTCTCAGCTGCGTGGAGATCAAGTTGAAAGACACGCCACAGCACAAGACAACAGACGATCAGACTGCTGGAGAGCTTGTTGTCAATGGCTCATCAGTTGTAGGTGGCGAGGTTCACCTAGGTGTGAATGCCACCATTCGAGACGATCATACTTTGGCCTATGTATAGCTAGGGTGCGTACAGCGACATTGAATATATGCCAGTCTCGAGAAACGTATCGCCACGAAGCATGTGCAATGTGATACAAACTCACCTTAGAGCTCGCGCATTCCCCTAATACGCGATCAGCTCAACAATAGTTCTCGTGTGCATGCAGACACGCGACTGACCATGCATCTAGACCAATTTGTGCGGCATGCATCCCAAGTGCCGACACATGGCTTGCTTCCTTGCCGCGTACCACTGACTATCCCGAACAGCGGTATCTCAATCAGGTGCAGTAATCCGCAAAGCTCCCGTCTTTCATACCATCTGCGTTATACTTGTGGAGAACATATCGTTCCTATCTTGTCGCGTGGGGATCGTCCCTCTGGGGTAATCTGAGCCGAAGCGCCACCGAAGCTAAACCTCAACCGACTGGGGTGCTTATCTGCACCTGCACGAGCGTCGAATGACAGCCTGCACGATCTAGCGACCGTCCCATTTCCCCAAGGACCGAGACCGTGGAATTCAGCCGCTAATCATGACAGCTTCTGGTGTGAGTGGTCCTACGCTGAGCAAAGGGCTGCGAGGAAGTGTTCAAGGCGTTCGCCTAGCTCAGCTGAACCCCTCCCCGGCTTGTCTCTATGCCATGGGTTGAACACAATGGTCAGGATTGTGGCGCTTATCTTATCGTGTTCTTGCCAGAGATATCGACGTAACGTCAATCCAGAATGGCCGCAGTTCGGAGATCTGCACCAAGACTGTGCATCATGCTAGAGGATAAAGAGGCGCTCGTGTCCGTCGCGCGAGAGGACTTCATCTCTACATCCTCCCCACCCTTGATTGTCGGCACACGGCAGGCTCCAAGATGCCGTTCATTGAGAAGCCGCATTGGACGCTTCGGGTTGAGCAACCTGAGAGTACATTTGCGATAGGCAATGCGCGATGGTAAGTTCGAGTTCGGTACGGAGATGCGCAATTATGAACATATGTACTAATTGATGCTACACAGGACAAACAAAGATCTTGACCCTGTCCCGAGGCATGCTAGGAAGTGGGGTGTTACAAGCTTCATCTCGTATTGGGTCTCGGATGCCTTCAAGTACGTATCCTCAAGAATATTGAACCCGACAACACATCAGATGCTAATACAACCCCCAGTGCTGCGACATGGCAATTTGCATCCAGTATCATTGCAATTGGTATTTCCCCCTACTCTGCAGTCTTGAGCTACCAATCAAACGTCTATTAACACTAATAAGGTCTTACATGGCGCGAATCCCTCGGCATAGTCGCCCTCGCCTTCTTCATCATCTCCTTCGTCATTGCTCTTAACGGTGCAATCGGTGTTCTCCACCATGTCCCTTTTCCCGTCATTGCCCGCGCCTCCTGGGGCTTCTGGGGCTCTTACATCGCCATTATCTCCCGCGCCATCCTCGCAATCTTCTGGTTCGCAATCCAAAACATGAACGGTGCAAACTCTGTTCGTGTCATGATTGGCGCCATCTGGCCGTCTTTCCTCACACTGCACAATGGCATTCCTGCGAGCCAAGGCATCGACACGGCGACTATGATCAGTTTCTTCATCTTCTGGTTGGGAAGCGTACCATTTTTGGTCATGCATCCAAACGAGCTGAGATGGCTGTTCATGGCTAAAAGCATTATTGTGCCGATTGCGTGGATTGCCATTCTGATCTGGGCTTTCGTGAGCACAGAGGGCGGCGGTGACATGTGGGATCAGAAGGCTACATTGACGGGAAGCGCGTATTCCTGGGGCTTCTTGTCATCGCTCACGAGTGTTATTGGAAACTATGCTACGTTGTCTGTCAACCAGGTAAGTTCTGTCATGGTCTTCTGATTACTACCGAGTGGAGTCTACACGGTCTTGAAATACTGACATAAGAATACAGTCTGACTTCTCCCGCTACTCACGCGTTTCCGTAAAATGGCAATGCATCTACGTCCCCTTTTTGCCCATAGTCTTCACCTTCATCGCCTTCATCGGAGTCGCCGCCACCTCAGCCGGCGCTGTCAAATATGGCACTGTGGAGTGGGATCCCATGGCCCTTATTTCGCACTGGGACAACCGTGCATGTCGCTTCTTCGCCGCTTTTTCCTTCGCCCTCGCCGCTCTCGGTGTCAACATCTCCGCAAACTCCCTTTCGGCAGCCAACGACCTGACAGCTCTTTTCCCCCGCTACATCAACATCCGTCGTGGCCAGTTACTTTGCGCCGTACTCTGCTGGGCACTTGTTCCTTGGAAGATCCTCGCGTCTGCTGGTAGCTTCTTGAACTTCATGGCTGCGTATGCGATTTTCCTGGGACCGATTGCTGCGATTATGGTAGTGGACTTTTGGGTCGTACATCGTGGCAAGTACGACACTCTGGCGTTGTATCAGTACCATGGTATCTACCGGTACACCAGCGGCTGCAATTGGCGCGCCATCGTTGCTTTTCTCATCGGCGTCGCGCCGAACATGCCGGGTTTTATTCAGTCCATTAACCCCAACATTGACGCTGGCGTGGGCGCAAGGCCGTATAGTTTCGGTTGGTTGCTAGGCTTCACTGCGACGGCCCTAGTGTATGCACTTTTGGAGATGGTAGTTGCGCCGCCGAAAGAAACGTTCATCGAGAGGGCGGTGTATCCGGATGAGATCTACGATGAAGCGGGTGTTGTGGATGAGGGCGTTAGTGTAGGCAGTGGAGAAGAGAACAGAACTGAGAAGACAGGATGGAAGGCTAAGATGAGTAGAATTTTGTAGACAACAAAGCCTTATGAAGGTTTGAGAGTTAGATGTAGCTAGTCCTCGTTGCATACGAGTAACATGAGAAACATGCCTACAGAAAAAATCTCAACCGACCTGTAATTCATTTCGAATGGTGAGCGAGTCAGATTTTACTTTTACCATACAGAATATCATTATGTGAGTAAAGAGGGTATACAACATCAAAGAGCGTACTTCGTCTCATGTGTTCCAACGCCATACCAATGCATGCTTGAACCACGAGTGACAAGTTCATCGACGATAGCCAACACAGCCGTCTCATCGTATTCGCGCATTCTCTCCTTACAAAGCAACGACAACTCCCATAAGCACGACACCAACGACAGCACCAATCTTCACCGTAGCCTTTTCACCAGCTCCTGTACTCGCATCGCCAGTGGTACTCGCACTCGCAGCAGCAACTTGCAGTCCGTACGCAGTCGTGGTAGCCGCTGTTCCATTAATCGTTGTGGTAACAACACTCGTTGCCGTCGTTGAAGCTGAACATCCGCTCCAGCTCGTCCATGGCGCAGAACTACTCCAGGGTCCAGCTGTCCAACCGGGCCAGTCTGATGGGGGGCATGCGCTGCCTCCCCACCATGCCGTCCAAGGGCCGTTGCGCCAGTCTGAACGAGTGGACCAGTCGCTGTATGGACCCCAGTTTGATGAGCCCCACGGGCCGGGGCCGTCGGGACCTGGACATTGGATTAGCAATTGATCTTAGGTTTAGATTGACGAGAGTATTACCTCCCCAGTGTCCGGGTCCTCCAGGACCACCTGGGCCGTGCGGTCCTCCTGGTCCCCAGGGCCCTTGGCCAGGACCATAACTGCCGGTCGGCCAAGGCGCCGCAGTGAGGGTCGATGGGATCTTGCCTTCGGAGAGAAGCGATTGGTAGATTGAAGACCATTTTGCCGGATCAGAAGAAGCCCATGGTGGACCGGAGCCGTACCAAGGGTCGGTCGACGTAGGGGCAGGTGTTGTGCTCTGCGCAACAATAGGCGCGACAAGCGCTGTGATGGCGGTCAAGGTGAACTTCATTTTGTTGGAATCGGTACCCGAGGGTTTGCTTTTCGTGTCCAAGGTAATGTTTTTGTTATGTTGTGAGAACGCGGTGGTAATCCAGAATATGTAGTGACTCGCTTTTGTGCAACGATACTAAGCCTTGTCACATCAAAGTCGCACCTGTCTTTCTAGCTCTGGAAAACGTTTCCACACGCGACACACCAACGTTCAAATACCCCAAGGCCCGACATACGCGGCCCATGAGCTCATTGGACGCTATCGTAGCTTACCATCCCCCTCCGTCATAGAGAAAGCGTCCGGAGGGGGCCCGCGAGGCTCAGCTGAGGATAGTCCACCAACTCCACACGCCTACACAGGATCGCCAGACTAAGACGAGCTGCAAAGAAGCGTATGATCATCAGAGATGACAAGCAACAACGCTTACAGGGCTTACGCGTCTGAAAAGCGTATGCGTGTGTGGTCTCGGCAGTCTTGCAGGTACGCAAGCGTCATTGGCATGGTGGTGATGCAGGGTCAAACCCTCAGCCTTGTGGAGTACGCAAACAGGCGAACAAAGCTTGAAGAAATGACTAGATTGGCTGATGCTGGATTGAGAAACATTCGATTGGATAATTGGGATATTGGAGGATGATCCTGTGGCTATAAACAGAAAGGGCGGCGTGAGACATGCGTGCGACGTGCTTTTTCGGAGAATGAGGTGGGGAGAAAACGCGGAGAAAGGTGCTGTGGTATCACCGGGCGTGCATATATCGGTTGTTGGCAATGCCTGCTTCGCAGCATCAGGAGAGCTGTGTAAGGCAACTGTCTTACAGATTGTTGGTGTTACTGGTTTTTATGAGTTGCGTATCTGATAATGTAGTGTACGATTGGAAATTGAGGTTGAGTGAGGACCATACTCAGACGTATGTTGTTGGAAGCTCGGCCGTCGATCGTCGGCATAAACGGAGACGCGAGCACCGATGCGATGCTTACTCTGACAACACCATCACTACTCGATTACACATAAGTACAAGTCGTGTGCGATGGTATACGCGTCCTGTTGATTCTAGAAGTGAGTACGTCGTAGTCGCGCTGACTCAGGATCCGCCAAGTGCAAACTTGCATGTTACATGCCGGGCATCACCTAACGATCCACCCAATTCCTTCATTTCAGTACAATCTACTGCGCTGATACAAAGTAGATATTGGAAGACATGTCAGTATTCGATGAACATGAGCGCGACAACGTACTGAACTGCACACGCACGGCTAATTTCTACCTGAGCAAAGTAGACTTTGTTGCATGTAACGAGTGTTGCTCGCGTGCCGTATGAGCGCAAGGCTTTCGCATACTTGGCCTTACGGACATTTCCAGTAACCTGCCACTTCACATCTCAGTAGTCCTGATCCGTTTTTATGGTTCACACGTCTCTCAAGAGCACACATTTTACAAGTCAGGGCACGGAGAATATGTGTTCCATGATCGTATTGGTATATTCTTCGGACTGGGCTTTGCATGTCCACTTAGTTCACGTCGGGTAATCGCACAGCGATGTCGCCCGATTGTGTAATGTATCGTACCCACGGCAGCGATGGGTATTGCAGCTGAATGCATGTCAGTGATCGTGCTTTTGGTTGCAAAATGGCTTACACTCACCTTAGGCTCGATGATCTTAAGATACCGCACTTGGATACCTGACGTGGTAAAGTACGGAATCTCGAACTTGACGTTGATGGGCCTCTTCGCCTTTCCGCCGCCAACACCGCCCATGCTGCCTCCGAAGCCTCCCATCATACCACCACCCTTCTCATCGTCACCACGTACTGATGGCAGACCAAGCTCGGCGCGCATGAGGAATTCCTTGCCGCCACCAAACTGTTTGATCTTCCATACTATGGATGAGGTCTCAGGCGCATAGTGGACGGTACCGATGTTTGTTCGGAAGCGAGGTGTGTCTGCGTCCTCGGGGACGGGTATCGAGATCTGCACGTTGTTCGCGGTGCTTCGTCGCTTAAACTGTGCTCGTGCCTACAACATGTCAGCCTACTAAATGCAGAATTTCAGCTGTTCGCCTACCTTCAACATGTACTCGATCCTGCTGCCTGAATGACTCTCCACTATACACTCTACCCAGATGAGGGGCTTGACTTGTGTGTTCAGTCGGTAGCTCATAAGCTCGAACTCGCCATCTGGCGGGATGAAGCTGATTGTCCGGTCGTTCTCGAATCTCGATAATCGCACACATTGGTGGAACTTGACATCCTCCATTTCAACAGCCTTTCCTCGTGTAGCCCTACCGGTGGTCTCGAACATGGCTTTGTCGTTCAGACCTAGTCGCAGCTCAGGCATACCAGATAGGTAGCACTTCATCTTGACAGCACCCAGAATCTCGGATCGTAGCACGCTGCCGGTCGCGGAGACGAGAAGGTTGAGTGATTCGATGACGTCGAGGAAGACTTCGTTCTTGCGGTATCGAATACCTTCGCTTCGCCAGCTGACGGCATTTGTGACTGCGATAGGTGGCCGTGCGATCTCGAGCTTGTGCGACTCTTGTGTAATGTATCTGCGCACACATGGTGTTAGTTTAAATTCGCATAAATGTTGAGAAATAGAGCATACTCTTGTAGAATCTTAGTCTCTGTGGTTTGTGGGTAGCCAAAGTCCATCATCTCATCGAGCAACTCGTAGATGACGACAAAGTTGTCTCTTATACTCTCTTCCTCGAGCTCCTTGAAGTACTCGGTAAAGACCTCGACGATCTTGTGGAGGAACAGGAGAATCTCGGCAGCATTGGTGTTTCGTTTGGTAAGGGCGAGTAGGTAGAGGTTGTTGTGGCGGATGTAGAGGTAGTTGATGCCTTCGCTGGAGAAGCATGGTGGGACTGCCGAGCTCTCGTCTTCGGCCTCGCTCAGCAGAATGGGGAATTTCTCAACGGCTGACATGGGGATGTCTCCCCGGTAGTTGCGCGCCAGAAGGGTCTAAGCAATAGTCAGTATGTAGCCTTTGCGGCGACTTGACCGCCATACCTTGCCCTTCAGGTCGAGAAAGAAGACCGCCGACGCCATTATGAGGGATTGTGGGTGCTGTAAAGGGTACAAGAGGAGTAATCAGCTATCGGGTCATGGTGCGCAAGGAAAGGGCGATCGAGGGGTATACGTGCTATGTCCTTGTCGCGTCTCGGTGATGCCAGAGTAATTGCGGCTCTTCCCGCCCCGCCAAGACCCTCCCGCCCACTAGGTCTTTCCGCTGCCCAACACCACCTTCATTTCCTCATGTACCACCTGCCGTACTTATACACCTAGTGAATCGCAACAGCATCTCAGTTGGCAATTGGTGTTAGGAAGGCAGCAATAATCGTGCCTTATCTGGATAGACTTTTACTCCCTCCTTCTCCAAAGACGAATTGGATCGTAGACGCGCACAAGACCACTGTCCCTCTACCCCATGGGGCAGACACGATCCGACTCATATGATATAGGTCACTACAGGATCAAGCCCTCTGTATCTGTATCAACCATCTTTCAACAACTCTGAGCGTGAAATCTGACCGCCCAAAGGGAGTGTAGAAGAACCTAACCGCCACACTTGGTGTCCTACTAAAACGTTCTGCCTCCAGACCCGACACCGTGTCATCGCGAACACTAGGATTCAGCCTATGAACATCAGCAGCGGTCTCTCAGAGCATTTCGACTGGAGTGGAGACTTCCTGTATCGAGACATGAATATATCGTTCAAGATCATTGACAGCCTGATCCGCGAAATTCGAATACTAGGACTTGACCGCATCACCGATTGACAGCACACACACACACACACCACAAGCCCCGATTATGTTGGATACTATTGTGGTGCTTCTTCTATCAAACTGGTCTAAAGCTGTAATAGACTTTTACAATCTCTTTACAAAAACCTACTGGTTTTCCACACTTACACACATACGATTTGGCCTGATTTTGGAGCTATAAACCTTACGGAGGATCGTCTTAAGCTATGCAACATCTACGAATCCATTCAACCACTAGCCTTCTACAAAGACCACCTATATAGCACGTCGTTTGAGGATCACATGGGCGACTTTCGTATCACCCGCGGGCAATTGGTGTTCTGCTGGATTTTGACCTTGACCAGGAGCTTCACGCCATCAAGACAGGCATTCATAAGTAACATCATGGAATTCAAGAACCATCTTCGGAGTTCTTGGAGCTGCAATGGGTCGGCCCGAAGATGCCCGTCACCGAGTTTTCAACGAAGATAGAGGGCCTATACAAGATGGAGTCGATGATCTTTGGCAGTGAGCTCAGTTTGGACGATTTACTGACTGTTTCATGTCTTTCACCTACTGTTGTGGATATCTTTAATGCCGGATTCACGCAGCTCAGGAGATTAGCTCTACGTGTCTATACTGTCGAACCGAGCTGTTTCCTAAGCCCCAATATCTTCCCAAGTGAATCGACAGCGCACGCAACTATGAAGAAAAGATAGGTCGTCTTGAGTCGCTTATGCTCTGGAGGGCTTGCATTGAGAAGTCTACGTTTTGGTTCCAGGCAGGATTGGCGTTGCAATTGTTGTATTAATCAGAGACAGGTGGCTCAGCACTGGCTGTGAATTAAGTCAGCATATTGTTTCCTCTTAGATGGGCTCACTAAGCCTTTCTACTAGCTAGTCACCTATATGCTTGATTCAGACGGCAATTAAATATTCTGAATCGCAACAGGCACCAATCACGTGCGGGGTGCAAACGGGCTGCCCCACTCACTCCCGAGGTCGCTTCTATACTTGCAGTGTAGCAAATGCCGTGACACTGGTCAACCTTCAATTCTGAACTTTTCAACTCCATTCCACTCTCGAAACCACTGATAGTGTTACGTCGCAAACCAACCTTGCGAGTACGCAATCATGGCGTCTGAAGCAGATGATTCGGTGCCACTGATAAGCCATGCGCCGGCAAGTGTAGCAGGTACGTTATAAGAAGGAGCTCGTTTTCTCCAAGTTGTCTCCTCTGGAACCGCGCTGTCGAAAGCGCCCTGGGGTTATTCGCTGTACTTCCCGATACTACAGTTGCACAATCTTACAAGTGCATGCCTTGAAAGCACCATTTCGAGCATAAGGGCACAACTCGATATGCCCTTGTCCCAAAAGACGCATTACCTAGTGCACCCGAAGTTTCCAACTTCTCAGCGTTTCGCTAACGATCGCAGTATATCGAGACGTTTGTTCACGGATTCGTAGCCTGCGAGACTTGCGCAAGTTCGGGCAGAGTCAAAAGAGCTCAGAGAGCGCATTTCCTCAAGGGCCTGTAGAACTTCGCAAGCTTGAACAACAACATTTTCCGAGTCCGCTTCATACCTCTCGTCTCGCAGGCATGAGTGATGTGGAGACTGATAAAGAAGCAAAAGCTGCACGAATATGGCTATTGGGTATGCTGGAATATCAGAACAGGTTCATGAGCCGTCAGCACGAGCTAGGGATGTTCAGACGCGCTATAGAAAAGCAGTTGAAAGGCCGGCAAGAGGAGTGGTCTGATCTGGAACGCCTCTACATGGCACTTACAGACCGTGATCTTGCGTCACCATTGGAGCGATTGCGTGCAGCATTCATGGTCGTGTTCCACCTCAACTATGTTGAACGTCAAGGAGATGTCATTAGAGCAGGCGCAAAACTGACCGAGCGTCTTCAGCATGCATCTGACATGGATGCTGAATTGTTCAAAACGCGCGAGGGTATCTTTGAGAGGACTCAGTTCATGGAAGTCGACCATTTTGCATGCGCCATTCCACTTTCTCTACTTACCCAAACGGCTGACAACGCTTCCATTATCGACGATAACGCTGGCTGCTGTCCAATCTGCCAAACCTCATACACTTCTCTTGCAGATCGCCCAATCGAAGAGCTGTTAGCCGACTATCCTGTACGAATCAAGCACTGTGGCCACATTGTTGGCAAAGCTTGTCTCGAGCAGTGGATGAGAACACCAAAGATTGAAGAGGCGAAATACCCATATCGCACGTGTCCGCATTGCCGTATCAAAATCGAAGGCGTGAAATCGCCTCCGGTGCCTGAGGGATTGTTGGATCATCTGAAGACCAACCGACGAGCCATAGAGACAGGACGAGAACTAATGTACGGGTATGATATGGATCCCGAAGAGCGTCTCAGCGCTGTCACCGCTTGTATGAGCGAAGAGATCTCCTGTATACAGCTGTTATCCAAGATCGAATGGACAGAGGACCAAAGGGAGGACAAGTGTATCTTAGAAGACAAGCTGGTGGGCCTGAGGAATGAGAGGTGGGCTTGGGGTTTCAGAGGAGACGGCATCTGGGCCAAGCTGAGAGCGGAGTGGATGGACAGCGGTGTCATCCGGGAGGGCTGAGGAGAACCATGATAGCGCGTCTGCACGTCGCCGAGCGTTTTTCGTTCCTTCGCTCCTGCTTACACTAATGTTCAGCGGAAGACATCAGAATGGACTCGGACGAAAATATGAGGATTTCGTGGGTGTCACGAAAGGGCCGAACTAGCTGCCCGTATTTGCTAGCTCTTAGCTTTTGAGGCAGTGCAAGTTCATGAGGCATTTTCTATCAACACATCTCAGCCTTTTCAAGCATCTATCAGGCTTCACGAGGAAGCCCGCTCGACTGCCAAGCATTGATAGATCGACGTACCAAATGTCAAAAACAACGCATCACGAGGGCGGACTTCCCCGCCTGCTCGAATATCGCGCACAGATTCGGGGCTGTCAAGCGTAGCTTCGTTGAAAACGGAGGTTTCGTGAAGACGCAACAGCAAACCAATCTACAGGTACACAATTGCTTGTTCATATAAAACTTCTGGGCCGAACGCGTTCTACATGCAGGACACGACGTCACGTGCCCCACTATGACCCTTCTTTTCTCCACGCTCCCCACGCTCTAGACTGCTCAACAGTTGCACGTTTGCGCATCACAATGATCTAGGCAATTGAGGCTGAGTGCATAAACCAATAAATTGTGGCGCGGGCAGTCCCTTGATTGGTTTCAGTTTATGCACGTCGAGAGGGCAGATGACGTAGTGGCTGTGATGGTCGCGTGTGCCGCCGCTTATGGCCACCTTAGGTGTTGCTGGGCATTGCTTGGCCTATGACGAGGTACAATTGATGTAAAAACAAACACGGGGCGCTCAACTATCATTACCACATCCCACGCGGAAACCCATTCATTCAAGAAAAATAACTAACAATGAGCGTTAACATTATCGACGTCGGTGTCAGCAGGGTGCGTAGTGTGTCCCTTGCATACTCCCGCCTTCTAGATGCCGCTTGTCCCGAGCAGCGACCGAGACTCTCCGCTAACATCTTCCCCACAGATTCTGGGGGCGCGACAAGACCAAGAAGATCGTTACATTACCCTCACACCAGGTTCGATCAAGTCACGGAAAGATCTCGCTCTCTTTGCTGTGTATGATGGCCAGTAAGTGCTACCGTGTATCATGAGGTAATGACTTCAGACTAACTTTGGGATCACAGTGGGGGTACGGCGACTGTTAACCACGTTGCGGAGCATCTCCATACACATCTCGAACACCATCTTAGCAACCCCAAGGCATCAAATACGGCCGAGTACAAACATGCCATTCAGCTAGCCCTCAAAGCCGTAGATCACGAACTCGACCGTGACAACCTCGACGGAGGCTCAACCGTCTCTCTTGTTCTCGTCGACACGAAGCAAAACTTGCTCATACAAGCCAATCTAGGCGACAGCCATGTCTTCTTCGCAGATCACGAACCACAATCTCCACAATCCTTATCGCCGCAATCCCCCTCACGGGTTGACTCCGGCACAAGTTCTTTGGGGTGGAACGTGGAGGCTCTAAGCGTGGAGCATGCGCCAGACAGCCCATTGGAGAAGAGAAGGGTAGAAGACGCAGGTGGCGAGATCAACTACCGATCCGGTATTGCACGCATCGGCGGCGTGAGCATGTCGCGCGCTCTAGGAGATTTGGATTACAAGAAGCCTCGCGTCAACCGTCTAGCAGGTCACGACCTTTCAGATCTGGCTGGCGTAGAAACAGGTCTTGCTCCAGGAAGGACTGCAATACACGATCTGGTATCAAACAAAGCGCATTTCACCGTTCGCACTCTCCATGGTCAGTCTCTTATACTGCTCGCTTCAGACGGCGTTGGTTCAGCGAAAGAGGCAGAGGAATGCACACGGCTAGCAGTCGACGGATGGCAGTCTGGGAAGGAGGCCAAGCAGATTGCCGACGAGCTGACTTCGAGGGAGGGCAACATGAAGGGTGCAGACAACTGTACCGTTCTCGTGGTTGTGCTGGATACAGAGAGCAAAGGACGCAGGAGTATAGATGGCGGAAGGAGGAGCATGGATATCGGCATGGAGGGCAGCGGATTAAGAAGAAGGAGACGATCAAGTATTGCCAGTCTGAAGGACTGGATACGAGACCGCTAGGTGTTCGGCATGATCCTGAAACTTCGCGCAGGAACTGGAAAAATCTTCAATTCGCTTAAAAGAAGCTGGAGTACCTAGGCCCGATTGGCCTGATATCATGTAGCAAAGGCGTTCCGGCTGAAATATGGTGGGCTCCATATCGTTCGATCACCATGACACCAGAATATCAATACCATCAGTAATACGCTGAGCATTGAGCAGCAGTACACGATCTTGAAACGCCGCGAATAATCATCCAGACTGCTTCCAATACTATCCGCCCATGTGAACCAGTTACACTCTCCGTTTACCAGAATATCACGATATAGAACCTGCCGTCCGCCATGTCGTTGCATTGTTTCCCCGACCTCATCGCTGTTCGCATCACACTTCCTCCTGATCCCAGCCTCCCCAAAAAGAGCCTCCAACGAAGCCTCTGCTTTATCCTTCCTTTCATATTTACTATGCTCAAGAGCTTCGCAGGCTTCTACAAGACGATTGCTGCTTTTGCTGCGTTGGAAGTGGCACCGAGAGGTAATGTTTGTTGTCTCGATCATAGCTCGCAGTATTATGGGTAAACGAAGCGTAGGGTTGAGATCCTGACGTAGCAGTAGATACAGCTGTCAATGGTACGAGTGGTGAAGCAAGGCCTGACCGCGCGAACAGCATTGTGTTGACACTCGATCCATAGTGAAGCCTACCCTTGCAGCTCTCGCTCTCATACGAGAAAGTACCTTCACAAAAAGCCTCCCTCTTTCACTTTTCCAAATAATCCTCTCTCCGTTAATTTCTAAGCCACACACTCTCTGTTTCTGCTCTAGAATGGCAAAGGACCAAGACTATGAGGCAGCCGTCGAGAAGGGCACTAAGCTGTTGCAAATGTTGACCAAGAAGACCAAAACGTCCATTGAAAGCGCATTCAAGCACACGAAAGAACTAGCCCAGCATGGCTATTACCTGGAGACCAACCAGACTAGCTTCGAAATCGAATGTACCGCCAGAGCGCTCCGCGACCTGAACGTCAACCACAAGATGATATATGATGGAGGAGAGAACGTCAGGACACATCATCAACATGGAGTGTATACAGCAGAAACAGATGAGTAAACGGTACGCCACAGCTTATTGTAAGGTTGGACATGTGCTAACAAGCCTCAGACAATACGTGGATACTTCTCTCAAGTCAGCAACCCGAGCGCTGGCGTTCTCATTGCGGATACCAATCTCTCACCTTCCCATGCAGCAGCTTTTGACGATGCTGGAGACAAAGGATATATTGATTTACCATTACTGCGCCACTGGTCAGACGTAGCTTTCCTGCAATATCTCTCCTCTTTTCACTCTCCACTTGTCCAGCCCATATCGCTTAACTATATCTTCCGCATTCAGATTCAGAACTCCGAGACCCTCTTAGTGCTCAATAAGATTATCAAGATGCATGGTCGTAGCATGTACGAACTTTGGCCCGGTATTACATTCGATATACAAAGTGAAGAGGGAAAGGCTATCCTTGGAACTCCACATGGGAGTGGCGTTGCATGGATGCTCATCCAACACAGCAAAGCATTGAGAGAGAGAACAATTTAAAAGGTAACGATCTTCTATGCTCCAAAAAAGGATGATTTGTTTAGGTGGCCAAGCTTGCTATTTTGGATTGTGTAGAGTTGGAGTCAGGCGAGGATAGTGCGCCTTCAATCCCCTTCTACTGAGCTGCCTAAATTGGAGTTTAGATGGTGCGGTACTGTGCTTTTATTATTTTCACTTGACGGCTAGTTTCGGGTGTCAAAATACAGGAGATATACACTAAATTCGTGAACTGATGGTTCAATTGACATCTCGAAGTCGCCGGGAATGACGACGGGAGCGCGAATGAGCCGGGTGCTGGTCTGAATAATCGCAGGTTCGCCTGCAGTATGCTGGGTTTCGTAGCTATGACAGTTTCAACACAATGGATCGTGAATCGAGAGTATCTCAACGTTTCTCGGGTGGTTGCCGATGTTGATGGAGAGGGACAATTGAAGGGCGCTTTGTTGTTCCGCCCAATGGACTCTGGCGAGGCTTGCTGATGGCAGGGGAGCGAAGCGAGACGCACCCCGCAAAATCCCGCGTCACCCTTAGTGGGAAAGCTTCACACCTCTTTTCTCTTCGAAACTTGCCTCTTCGTGCATTCTCCACATCCAGATATTTCCAACTTACCTGCTGCTATAATCAAATGGAAGTTTTTATGTCTCTAGCAAGCAATGCATGGCAACACCAATCTCAACGACGCGAGCTGCGTACCACCCTCAATCTGAATGCATACACGGGATGGCTATGACGCCCTTACGTTTCCTAGCTGCAGAGCTGGGTTGTATGCCTCGGCCCCGCGTAGTAAAAAGCATCTTTGTTTGGACGAAACCCTCATGGATGCTGCAGCGTAATGCACGCCAAGCTCGACATGGCTTGCAACGAAAGTGACTACCATTTTGACCTCGGGTTCGCGCCTGCTAGCCATCGAATTAGTATAAAGAGCATGGGAAGCTGATTTGTGGTAGTAGTAAGGACTTCGTAACATCAGCATGTTTTTGTCTTCTGCGTCCAGCCTCATTGGCCTCGTGCTTGTTTCTCTTAGTCCAACTGCAACTTGGGCAGACTATACCCCTGACAGTGAGGTACCAACAGCGACTATTGATGCCGGAGTGATAATCGGAAAATCTACTTCACTTCCCTACGCACTTGGGCCAGTGCATCAATATCTTGGTGTCCCATTTGCATCACCACCAGAAAGGTTCTCTCCACCACAAGCTGCCGTACCTTTCCAAGAACCGGTCAACGCCACAGAATTTAGGCCAGCATGTATCCAACAGTTTCGATGTATGGGAGATTGATTAAACTTATTGAGATACGCTAATGTCGTTAGACCCTTTGTCGAGCTCGCAGTTTACACAAGCTGTCTTCAACAACCCACCACCCGAGGAATCGGAGGATTGCCTATACCTCAATGTCTATGCCCCAGCGACTCCGCCAGGTGGTGCTGGGCGAGCTGTGATGTTTTGGATTTATGGCGGCTCACTCCAATTTGGTAATGCTGGTCAAGACACATACGATGGAAGCAGTTTCGCTGCCTATGAAGATGTCATCGTAGTGACAACTAACTACAGAACGAATGGTAAGATGCTACCAAAGCTTTGAAAACGCCTTCTCCCCTTTCTAACAACATACAGTGTTCGGCTTTCCTGCTTCACCGGAACTGCCACTAGCGGCACGCAATCTCGGCTTTCTGGACCAACGTTTTGCTCTCGACTGGGTTCAGCGCAACATCCACGCTTTCGGTGGCGATGCTTCCAAAGTGACCATTTTTGGAGAAAGTGCGGGTGCTTTCTCGATTGATGCTTTACTGACCAGCTTTCCGAAGGGTAGTTCGCCGCCGTTCCGGGCTGCCATTCTCCAGAGTGGGCAATATAGTTATCGCGTGGCTCCTCAAACCTCAAGCATACCTGCTTGGAATAATCTGACAGCGACACTCGGGTGCCCGGGTACACATGAAAGCAACTTGACTTGTGTGCGGGCCGCGAATGCAACGGCTGTTCGCAACATCATCAACCAGAACTCTCTCGTGTTTAATCCAGTGGCTGATAACACCACGTTGGTATCAAATCCAGCGGCACGTCGCCTGAGTGGAGATATTGCACACATACCAGTATTGGGAGGCACGAATGCACAGGAAGGGCGTGTCTTCCAAGTTGGACAAACCAATCTTACCGCCTACGTCCAGGCGACCTTTGGAATCCTCGCCCCAGCACTCATTCCTGAGATTGAAGCTGCATACCCAATTGGAAGTAATGGCCTTAGCAACGACTATGATGTGATCTCACAGATCTCTACTGAGATCACATTCCAATGTCCACAAGCACTATGGGCTAACGCGACAGCCTCCGTTGGCATTCCTACCTGGCGCTATTACTACAACGCTTCTTTTGTCAATACGCAAGCGTACCCACAGCTCGGCGCATACCACGCCTCCGAGATTCCTCTTGTGTTCCGTACGTACGAACGCGCAAATACAACGACGCAAGAATACGCTCTCGCACAGTTCATGCAGAGCACCTGGGCCAGATTCGCGAAGAACCCGTACGCTGGGCCAGGATGGAATGCGATCGGTTCTGGAGCTGAGGGTAGTGTTCTGGTCGGCGCCTATGATCTCGTCATGGGTGGACTATACCAAGACCAGAATGCTACTGTGATAGAAGGGGATTGGAGTTTGGGTGTCCTTGGCGACGTTGGGAATGTACGAGGAAGTGGTGTTACTGTGTTGCCACAGTCTGGTCTCGATTATAGATGCAGCCTCTTCAGGCCAATCTTTGAGGCTATTGTAGGTGCACAAGGCATACCTAATGTCTAGGAAAGAGCCTGTACCTTAAGTCTAATGAAACATGCAAGCCAACCAGATGCCTGTATCTGACTACCTATCGCCCAGTACTGACTTGCCCAACGTCTACTCCACTTCGATCTGCCTCACCACCCTCGTGTACGCTCTTCTCTATACTATCGATCAAACTTTCGCTTCCTGTCTTTTGTCCCACACTGCTGCTCCCCTCGTACTCTTGCTTAGTGTTCTGCGTCACGTCTTCTCCGCGGCGTTGCTCCGAAGTGCCTGAGGCGTTTTGCTGGCCTGGTGCAGACTACGATTGTAAGTATCCTGTTGACAGAATATTGTTCTTCATGCAGGACATACGTGATAAGAGATGGCATAATGGGTGGAAAGCTTACCTTATCCGCTGGAACGCTCAAGCCAGCAGGGTCTGTTGACCCACCCGTCTTGAATGGAACGCTTGAATCACCTTTGAAAGTTCCGGCAGTGTCTTCACCAGAGTTGACTGGGTTTCTAGGTTGAGTGTTGGAAGATTCTTGGCCTGTCAAGGAGGACATGATGGTGGTCTTCTAAATGAGGTTCGTGAAAAGGGTTTTGTTGTGCAATATAGCTCCTTGATGAACGGGTTCGTGAGTCTAATCCAGGGTCGAAGCGTTGGATATTCGACTGACCGTGGTAGTTGGTCGAGAAGTAATTTCGTAGGATAGGGTACCTGGTGATCATGGGGTGGATTCGACGTCATCGTGACTCAAGATGGGGATGTTGGTGTCCATAGTGGCGACAGGGTCTCTAGTTTCAACACGAAACCTACGCGTGAGGTCAGCAATCTAGCGAAACTGCTTTCTTCCGTGCACCATGCCATTGCTCGATAACCGCGCTACTGCAGGGCTTGGGTATGCGTAGATATGCACTTTGAGACTGCTGGGGACATTATTGTGTTCCATGCGGAGGATGCTTCCTTCGATTAAATATTCTATACAGTCTAACATTTCTATAGCTTGCTCTTGCCGATGCCCCATACCTCAGCCTGAGGGTTGTTCGACTTCTTGTTTATTGAAGCGCCTTCAGCGACAGGCTTCTCTCCATCCTCAATGAAGAGCGTTTGGTTCTGCTTCATTGTCTCGACAGCTTCTCGTTCGATACGGTTGAGGAGCTCTTCGTTGGTGGGGATGTCGTGGATAAGGCCGATTACTTGGCCAGCGGTCCATACCTAGGTTTATCAGTTAGCCGAACTTTGGAGGAGAATTGTAGCACTTACACCAAAGTCCTTGTCTCCGTTCAAGAATACTTGACGTCCTCGCTTTCCGCTTACAAATTCAGCGACCTCCTCGAACTTGCCGGTTGTGCTGGTCTTCTCGACGTCCACGGCCTGGAGCGCGACCTTGTTTGCGAAAAGTCGCGATGTGTTCTTCCAACGCCGAAGGACAAGAGCGGTGTCGGTTTCTTGTGCGTCGACGATGGCCTGCTTGATGTTGTGGTGGATGGGTGCTTCGACAGTGCACATGAAGCGCGTACCCATGTTGATACCACAGGCACCGAGAGCCAGCGCGGCGGCCAAACCCTGACCGTCTGCGAAACCTCCCGACGCGATGAATGGAATACCACCCAGCGACTGCCTGGCTCTGCTGAGCAGGATGAAGTTGGTAATGTCTGTCTCGCCAACATGTCCAGCGCATTCGAAGCCGTCAATGGACAGGAAGTCAACGCCAAGCTTGACCGCAGACTGTGCGTGTCTGATGGTGGTGCACTTGTGCAGGATGATAGTGCCAGCAGCCTTGAGCTGCTTGATGACTGGTCCAGGGCTGTTTCCCGCCGTCTCAACAATATTGATCTTCTCCTCGATAATAACGCGAGCGTATGCGGCATAGTCCGGGGGAACCATGGCAGGGAGGAGGGTCAGGTTGACGCCAAAAGGCTTGTTGGTCATCGTTCTGCATCGTCGGATCTCTTTGCGCAGGTCTTCGGGTGTGGGTTGGGTGAGAGCGGTAAGCTATGCTATCGTGAGACTGTGTTTGAATGTGTAATGGAGTGCCAGACGTACTATGCCCAGTCCTCCAGCGTTGCTGACAGCGGAAGCAAGCTCAGCGTATCCGACCCATTGCATACCACCCTGAACAACGGGCACTGTCTAAGTGTCAGCTACTCGCTCTCCATGTTGCGCCAGTGGAGTTACCTCTGATGCCGAGGGCTCTGGTGAGCTCAGTGTTGAAAGGCATTTTGACTGTAGTCTATGGGAAAACGGGTATCTAGAGGTGAATGTACGAGTGAGAGCTACGCCTAAAACTCGAGATGAGAATATATCTGACACTCGGACGCGCGACGTTGCGGCCGTTCGCGCCGGCTGGGGGCATGTCATTCGTGTGGGGAAGCCATGTGCCTCGGTAACTCCAGAGCCGCGACGCCAAACACAGGTGCGCGTCGGTCGGCTGATTAGTCTTGCACAGACCCTTTCGCCGAATGATTCGGTGTCGCCGAGTCGCTCGTGATTGTCTGCGACAATGTTGATGTACGTGGAGCTGTGCGTCTGTTGTGCAAAGGCGACGATGAGGGGGAAGCATGTTACCGCAACGGAACTTGCCGTTCCCCAGGCATTTTCACATGTGTCTTGGCAGTCAACGGTTACTTCAACACCACTGTCCGCGCACTCATTCATCAGAAGCAAACATCAGCAGATGAATCATAATTCACTCGTGTATGTTTTGAACGCATCATCGGATATCACAGAAGCCCATACTCCGTATTTACACTAAAGAAAGAGTACATCGCAGTCCGTCAGTTTGTTCATTCATGTTTGGCGACTGCTCAAACTATTTGCTTAATTTTCTCACTATGACAACCAGTCAAAGATTTTCGACATAACCCGCTCGACTTCTGATGACAACCTGCAGTCGAGGACGACCCTCTATTCCCTGTACAAACTCCAAGGCGACCCCGCGAGGCATTCCCTAGATCTCTTACGTATCCTTTCCAACGTGCAGTTACCGCCTATCGTTTGCAATTGATCGAATTCTAGCTAACGAGTATTGCTAAATCGCGGCGACTCCAAGCATGATGCCGACAATGAAACGATCATTCTCAAGAGCAGCGAGGTGTGAGGCTTCAATCATCTTGCATCGCTTCACGGCGTACATCACGTCACCATATTCCCAACCACTGTCGAGCCTCAGTCCAAGCTGTCATCGACATGTTCAAATGGCGATACTGGAGAGCCGGTGGGAGGCGGACATGCGATACGACCTTTGTGTGAAACTGACCTCACAGCTACTTCGCGCTCATGGCAGGCTTTCTTCTTGACAGTAGCGACATGCCAGTGTTTATTAAGTCTGCGGACTTAACCGAATACCCATCACGCAATACGATCGAATATTACACCTACTGGCTTGTGCAGGATAGCTCAGTACAAGCTATCGCTTTCTCCCGAGTATCCTGAGATGGTGAACAGGTGGTAAAAGAGTAGAGAAAATGGACGAGCTTATGGGTACTTGGACTGCTTCCAGACCATGTGGTTCCTGGTTAAGACTATTGGAAATCTTCCAGCACATCTTCCAACGAGCCTATAGGAGCTAAGCACCGCCGTCCGGATGGCGGCGTTAGGACGACTTGTACATTCTTCATCCAGAGCTTGCTCAGTGACGGTATCGTACCGAACGCATCATGATCGATATTCAGCTTTTCCTCAGAGGGGTGGGCTCGAGAAGAGTACCTGATAGGGCTGTTGACCCCGACAATTAGGCAAGCCTAAGCTTGGCAATGACGTAACGAGCCAATGACATATCTTGCGATCCACTGCATGCACACAACTCGCTACGGAGGTTTTGGGAGGCCTACTTTCTCGGGGTCTCCACATACCCCAGATATATAGACCGTGATGCCGCGCCAGGGGCACCCGAGTTGAGTTTCATGTTCCGATTCCTATGACGCATCATGTTTTGGTTATCTATTCTCGCTGCCCTAGCCATTCGCGCTGACTGCGCATCCGAGACATACGATTATGTTATAGTTGGGGGAGGTCCAGCAGGCCTGCTTGTGGCAAACAGACTATCCGCCGACCCCGATGTTACTGTTGCAGTCATTGAAGCTGGAGATTCCGCATACAACAATCCAAACGTCTCCTACGTGCCAAAGTCGATTTTAGAGTATGGCCTTTTCATAGGCACATCAATTGACTGGAAGTATATGACTGCGCCTCAAAAGTATGCGGGGAACAACAGCTTGAACTACTGGGCAGGGAAGGCGTTGGGAGGTAGCACTACGATCAATGGAATGACATATCTGCGCGCCGAGAAGGACCAGATTGATGCGTGGGAAGAACTGGGAAACGAGGGTTGGAACTGGGATGGTATGCTGGAGTATTTCTTGAAGCAAGAGGGATTCGAAGAGCCAAGTGAGGCATTAAAGAAGAAAGGCGCGATCTACAAAGATGATGCACATGGAAAAGATGGAGAGCTTGCCGTGGGCTTCACCCCTTACCTCATTGGCCAAGGATTCGTCGACATACTTAAAGAGACTTCTGAAGCCCTCGGTCATCCTTACAACACGGATGCGAATGACGGTAACATGCGTGGTTTCAACACCTGGCCTATGACGCTGAACAGTACCGGACCAATAAGGGCAGATGGAGCAAGGTCTTTCTACTTTCCTATCGCATCACGGCCTAATCTCCAGGTCTTTTTCAACACCACGGCTGCACGCATCATCTGGGATGAAGAACAGTCAGCGACGTCTGAAGTGGTTGCTTCAGGTGTTGAGGTGATTGATGCTAAAAACGCCACCCATACCATCAGCGCTTCGAAGGAAGTCGTTGTTGCAGCTGGTTCGATTAGATCACCAGCATTTCTTGAACACTCTGGCGTTGGTAATCCTGCCGTACTTGATCCGCTCGGTATTAAGACAGTCAATCCACTTCACTCTGTTGGATCGAATCTGCCAGATCAACCACAGAATGGGATTGCGTATAACTCGTCCACAAACTGGACGGGTTACCCTACCTTCGTTACATACCCAACAGCTTCCGACCTGTTCGGAGACGAACTACCAGCTCTCGTGGATGAAATCCGGGCCAATCTGAGTGCATATGCAGAAGCAATCGTCGCAGACTACCCGCCCAACACCATATCCGTCGAGACCCAAAAACAGCTCTTAGAGCACCAAGTAGATTTGGTATTTGATCCAGCAAGCACGGTTCCGTTAGCAGAGATCCTATGGGCCCCAACAGACCACCAGATCATCGCACAGCTCTGGAATCTGATACCACTTTCTCGAGGCTCAATACACATCCAGTCGACAGATGCAAACTCGCCGCCAAGTATCGATCCAAATTTTCTGCAGTTGCCCATCGACATGTATGTGCAAGCTGCTGCTGCGATCAGTATACGCAAACATTTCGCAACCTTACCGCTCGCGGAGCACACTATAGGTGAAATCTCGCCCGGTTTCCAAGCAGTACCTGAGCATGCAAGCTGGAGGGATGCAGCATGGGATACTTGGATCAAGAAGTCTTTGGGTGGTAATTCGCATCCCGTGAGTACTTGCGCAATGCTGAGCAAGAACTTGGGTGGTGTGGTAGATATGGAAGGCAAAGTCTATGGAACGCACAACGTCCGGGTCGTCGATGCCAGTGTCTTTCCAACGCAAATCTCGGGGCACCTAAGTGCCAGCGTCTATGCCATTGCCGGAAAGCTCGCCGATGCGATCATCAGGGCGCAGTCAGGTAGATAGACAACGACTTCCATAAAAGCAATGTATCTTTACAGCGCCTGCATACTCCAAGTGGCAGGCGTTATCCGCTCGCGATCGAGTGTGCTGCTGCACCCTACTTTTCTATCTCAGGCAGCCGTGTCGTAGTACTGTTCACCATAGGCAAGGGTTGTGCTGAAGGAGTACTTTTACCAAAAAACGAGCCTACTAGACACACCTGCAATTCTCGCTTTCTGTTACGTGGCTTCATTTTCCGAGCTGCTCACCGTCCAAAGTTCAAGCAACTAGCTTTTTCAGTACATTCAACACGCATTCGTTGACTGAATTCCAAGTTGAGCGTTTACTACCACTGACTGATCGGCGAGTTTCGAGAAATGAGCCCGAATAGGCAATCCGAGCAGATGACGCTAATTGCACTAGGTAACAAGCGGTTAGTATCCTCGAGGATTCAGCCGCATTGGCATAATGATCTACACTGCTTTGAGCTTGATAGTGCTTGATTATGCCCGCTTGCTTATGTGCCTGAGAGGCTGAGTCTCGAGGAATGGGCTCTTTTGGGCTACAGTCAAAGCTTCGAGCATCTGACGATGCACCAAGCTGCGGCTCATCTTGTATTGAGCGTGAGGCTCTGAATACTTATAGTCTATGCTAGACTCTTGAATGGACAGTAGTAACTACGCCATGCAGTCTCAACATAATGATACCATGATGCCATGGGATCCTCCTTCCTACCAAAGCCATTCTTTCGAGAGGCCACACCAAGCACTCGCAGCATACGAAGCCGCATCGCCACCGAACATTGTATCCCAATCCGACGACGAGTTTTTACATCTAGCAACAGATTGGATTCCTGGGGCATCAAGCACAGTTCAGCCAAGAACTCAAATCCTCCAGGTGAGCCATGATGTCAACAGCAATGGCGAACGCAACTTACAGATTCGTGCAGAAACCCGTCGTGATACCGAGGCTCGATGTAAGCGGTTTACTAGGAACTCCGTTCCCATTCATACGAGCGTACAGTTCCGATCTTCGTTCCTTCAACATTCATGAAAAGGATTTTGTCGCATTCCTCGATAATCTCAGTGTCGCCCAGGCCCCACCAGTTCCGCTCCAGGCGCTGGATACAGCAGGCCATGTGGTAGGCATTGTGTACGTTGAGATCTCCTTCGAATCCTATACATACTCTTACAGAACTGCTAGACCGCACCATTGGGCAATGATCGCTGGTACCAGCATGAACATGGTAGCCGGAATCGGAACAGCTGCAACGACAAGAACGCGAACCAGCCGATTTTTGGAGACAGCAAACCGAGAATACTTTGCGCCTCGCGGGCTGAAAGTTTCGATCTACAAGGAAAGACAATTGGCAGAGAGGCTTCACTATGATCTAAACATGCCTCCATTGTCGTGAGTACAAAATTGTCGCGTTTCTTGTCCACTCCTGACTTCGTCAAGACCCCTTGGTAGCAGCTCTTTGCCCCAAACAGCAGGACACCGCCGATTACAAGTGCTCATGCCTCACATAGCACCATTGTCGTTCAATGTATCCCCACCAATGGAGCAACGCAACTCTCTCGATAGATTGGCTGCAAAGCAGATCGAACGTCGTATCAGGAAGAAAGAAGAAGACAGCTACAGCTCCGACTCGAGCATGAGCTCTGTATCTAGTGCTTCTAGCATCAGCTCCACTGAAAATTCCATGTCAAAACCACGCGCTGAGCTCAACAGTAGAGAAAGAAGGAAAGCAGACAAGGCGGAGCGCAAACGAGAAAAGAAGGAGGAGAAGAGAAGGCGTAGAGAAAGAAAGCGCTCCAGAAAGCAACATAGGAGAGACACCAAAGCGCATAGTAAACCAGACAGAAGGATGGAAAAAGACCAAAAGACGGTCGCGAAGATGGAGTATATTGTCGTGGAGTCACTACATGCGTTAGCGTAGTAAATGAGACAGAACTTGCTCGATATGCGTCTGTGATTAGCAAGGTCATAAAGCAGCGTGACTACCTCTTCGTTTGACGCTACTTCATCTCCCGATTTCAAGAAGACTTTTTGCCGATCTCCACAGCCCCTGTTTCCCAGCCGATATGTCGTGCATGACAGATTGTAACCATGCGCCTACTATAGGTTCCTCCTCGCTGAGTCCGTCGTACGCCATACGCAGAGGGAAAAGCAAAGCGAAACTGCCCTGCTCACCCCACATCTCTTGTTGATGGTAGTCAATGCTACGGCATATGGAAAGCGCTGCTGCTGAAATACGCTTTCTTCGGATGTGGTGTTCGAAAGGCGACCCTGAACTAACATGAATGCTATCGGCAAATCGAAAAGCCAATATGGTAGTAGCATTGTACATAGCCATAGCGTTGGCGTGATAGAGGGATTGGTATCGAAAAACAGTAGACCAGGCAGAACGCAAGGTTCCGTACTCATCCTCTATTATTGGTGTTGTTCGGACCGCAGGAATCTCGTCAGGAGTATGAGACGGATCAGATGCGAATCGCTCCCCCCAACTATCCAGACTGGCGACCACTCGCCGAAATTCTTCAGAGAGACTTTGAACTGCAGTCATCCTTGTCTCTTCATCAGGATACGACGATAACTTATCGCGCAGAACGAAAAGTGAAGGGCAGTCTGCGAGAATGTCAAACATAAGCTTGAGCGAGTCAACGCGTTCTGGGTGCAAGCACCATGGATCACGTTTCCACTCAATATTCGACATTATCGTCGGCTTGCGCAAGACAAGTCCAGCAAAGATAAGTGAAGGGCGCGTCCTTTCCAAGATCATAAGGCACGGAAGTGATGCCATGGCTTCTGATCCCCGCATTTCGAACAGCCTTTCCAGTCCTCGAGCATGATTTATCCAACCGTTTTCGCGGTCTGAGACAAGGAACTAGTAGTTGTGAGAAACAGTATACGCTGAGAAACATAGGACGCACCTCGATAAGTGACATGACCATGATCGCTTCAAGCAAATCAAAGGTAGGCGAAGATATAGACTCTTCCAGAGCCGAATGTACGGCACCAAGTGCATCACTGTACCGCTTGAGCCCAAACTGGGTAATGGCATTATCCTGGCGTTTGATACCAAAATACGTGGTAGCAAGCCTAGATGTAGGTGTATGAAGTCATTACATGTCTCATGTGCAGCTTGTAGGTGAAGATGACTTACGCAAGGAATGATTTTGTTGTTATGGTCCCAGGGGCAACGCCCAGGACACCCGAAGTCGGCAGAAAGTGTAAAAGGGTGAATGAAGTGAAAGTTTCATCCTGGGAGAGCGAAAGTCCTGGGTGTATTTTAGGAACAGGCTGCTGTATGTTCGCCGGCGCGGTGGCGATGGTCTCGAGCGCAGAGGAACGCGCAGGATCAGAATCATCAGATTGAGTAGTTATGCCCCGACCATATTGGATGATTGCAATGCCACGGGGGCCACCACACTGTAATCGCGCCTTGATGCATCTTGCGCATTGCGGCTTCGAAAGGTCTTATGACGTCAACACACGCGTTAGGGCTGCAGAGCAGCTGGGGCAGACTTACCGCATTTTACGCGTCGCCTTTTGCAATTATCGCAAGCCTTGGAACGTCCACCCACTCCAACCATGTGCGAGTTACATACCAAGATTGATAATGTGATGAATGCGCGATGTTGGGAGATGACGAGTCCCCCTCAGGATGGTTCGTGCGCAACACTATGCGTGCCCCTCATCCGAAAACGAGGACACCTTTGGAGGCATACATGGCCACTAACGCGTGATCGGTGCAGGTACATCACGATTGGTTTGATGTACTCCTTGGTAATAGAAACGTTAATATTCGCTGCGACTACCTCAAGGCCATAGTATACAGACGCTTCGTCCCACGAAGAGAGCATTGAGAGTTGCTGGTTACTTAATCCAGCCAAAGGTCGTAGAGACAATGTGAACAAGAATGCCAGTTCCTCATCCTACAAAGAGAATCACTGAAGTCGCCAAACGAACTTGCGATATTTGGCACTCTTAAGGACTTCGCCATTCATCAGGAATTTAATTTACCAATATGAACCGCCGTGTCTTATTCACCAACGCATATAAGATACGCAAACAATCATGAAATCACGGAACCGTGATGGGCACAAAATGAACAGTAATCCTTATACATTCAAAAAAATGCCATCTATATCTATCGACCATCGGGCCAAAAATCTGTCAACCAAGTGACGATGCGTGTAAAAAACGCTGATGCCATATATAGTTCCCAAAGCGCCAAGTAAATGTCCAGCAAATGCCAATGATCCCTACGATGAAGCCCAGCAGACTCTTGAAGTCTGGTAACAGAAAGAAAAACAGGAAGAGGTATCAGTAGAGAAAGCAAAACGTGAGGCAGGTTGAGCTCCGGCCATGCTTTTGGTATGAAAGAAGTCGCAATAGAATAGCGCTCGCCCCCCTTCTATACACCGCAGAAATGTCGGTGTTCAGATATACTCGTGTCAACACGCAGTTTGATGATCATTGGTCGTGTGAGACCTTGCGTTGCGTTTCGTCGTCTCGCTCAAGGCTTTTCCTTGTACTTGGCCATCCTCTTTACAGGATGAAGTAGCATACCCGGTATGCACATTCTCTTCTGTTCCAGCTCGCCGTCAGAGCCTGGTCCACCATCGATCTTTTCTGACTCTCCCCAATTTTGCTGCACGATAGGCCAGTTGAGCCATCTCCGGTATAGGTTGCGAGGGAAGCGCGATGCGTAATACCAACTCCAGCCTTGGAAGTTGAACTCACGGTCATGGTTGTATGGCGAGTCAGCTTCTTCGGTCCAGGCGCCCTGGCGAGGTTCCAATGCTTCGCCTGTATCCTCGTCTACGGTCGATGCGGTATCGAAGATGGCTTCAGTGTAAGCAGCGGGCCAGTGGCGGTCGTTGAAGATTGGGTGAGGTGCATACACCGCCTTGAGACCATGTTGGAGTGCGACTGTGGAGGGCCACATCTCGGCTTGCATGCTGCGTCCAACCAAGTTCTCCTCGTGCATAGCCTGTAGCATCTTCTTACTGAACCGTACAACAGTGTTGATGAAAGTTCGGCGATCAATCTGCTCGAAGACGGGATGCGTGAACCAATCAGCTTGACCATCTTCCGGAGTGAAGATTGGTCGGATGTGTGGCAGGTAGTTCCAGATCTTGTCCTTGTAAGACCAGGTCGTGTTCCTTGGATCCCACATCGGAAGAAGGGTGATGAAGTCTGCAGGCTCAGCAACACCCCATTCAAAGTTGTCTTCCTCCATGGTCGTTGGTGGTGTAGGACCCAGTGGCTTCTGTGGTGGTATGGCAAGTTTCCATGGGCGCGGTCCCCAAACAGGAGGTGGGATGAGCGAGTTTGCGGATGCATTTAGGACATCCTTGTGGGTCTGCTCGACGAATGACTGGTAATCGCCATGTACACTCGGAAGATAGTAGCGTTTGTTGCGCTCCCACAATAGCTTCCTAGGTTGCTTGTCCGCAAACTCGCTAATCTTCTCGAAGAAATGGTAATGATGTCCAGTGTACCTCGCGTCTGTTTCCCAGTTCCAGACATAATCAAACTCGGGATGGGTAAGACTGAACCATTGCAGACACATGAATTGTTGCCAGTAGACCTGCCAGTCCATAACTTTGGGATACCATTTCGGAAAGATGGACTCTGACCATAGAATAGCGATATCGCGTAGTTCCTCGGGTACGTTCTCTTTTAGGATGCGGTCATACTCATACTGGCTGTCGAAAATGGGCGCATCTCTGTCCTTTACATGGACGTAAAGGTAGACTTGGTATTCACCGCCGGATTGAAGAGAGAGCTCAGAGACCATCGCGCGAATAGCAGTAATGTCGTTCTCCTCATAGTTGTAACCGGTCCAAGCACGGATGAGGATGGCGGTGCGGTGGTGGTACTTCTTCTCGCCCTCGTCGCGGTTCTCCAAGTTGCTTCGGCTCGTGTCTGTGGGAATTGCAAACGCTGATGATGCCACCGCGGGTTCGGGGAGAACGGTGCTGGGAATCTTCACGATTGGCGATCGAGCCTTTGGTCGGTAACGCTCCTTGTTGCGCTCGAGACAATCGTCCTGGAGCGCACCCCAATTTACTTGAGGCCATTCTGGGACTGTTTCTGGTGCCTTCCAGTCCTTGACCTCCTCTGGAAACTCATCGTCGCCATAACCGTACGGGCCGTATCGCGAGTATCGGTCGAAGCAGACATCATCGTCCAATCCAATGACATCATATCCACCAGCGTACACCGGAGGGAAATCTTCGGGGATGCCCTTATAAACCTGAACCTCATCGTCGGTGCTCTCATTGAGCATCCTGCCTCGTGGACCCAGACAAGCCACATGTTCACCGTGCCATTTCTTTTTCCAGTCCGGGGTATTGTACTTGGGGAACGGTTTGTATGCGATCGGATCAGAGGCAATCGTGTCGTTGAGCTTGTTATGGCTAGACTCGTAGATGCGGTAATCCCTACACATGATTAGAAACATCAATGTCGTGCGCGCAAGATACGAGAACTCACAAGTCGAATTGCTCCCATCGGTTGGGGTCGTACTTCTTGTCGACGTAGTCGTTAAAAGGCGGCCAATGACCGTTCCAGCTGGGTCGCGGCCAATCCAGCATCTTCGTCATGTACTCCTTCCAGTTGGTCGGTTTCGGGGTGGGAGGGATGAAGGAGCCGGTCCTCGATGGCGCCGTCACCCATGGTGGGTAGGACTTTGTGGGCTTTGTCGCGTCGACCTCAGGCTCACGCGTAGTCTCCATTGGCGGCGGAATGACTTGTGCTGCGCCAGTTGCCAATTGCGCATCAGTGGTGCTAGGCTTCGCGCCAGGCACAGGCACGGCATGACCCCATGCATCCTCGGGTTGTGGTTGCGACTCGGCCAGGCCTTCGTTCAGGAGCTCCTGTTCCTGTGGTCTCCTCCCCGAATTGAAGAGCGGCATGCGCTCGTAAACCTGGTCTTGCGCCCATGGACTCTGATGCAATACGGCGAAGATGAAAACCAATGCTACAAAAGAGAGTATCGCAAATCTGCGAGGTGATCGGACAAACATGATGTCGATGTTGTTCGTATTCGTATCGTTTAGTGGTGCACACTAACCTTATGCTGGTATGGTACCTAGTGTACTGGGGGTAGTCGTATCTTTACCGATAGTGTAAAAGCTGCATCGCTTGAAGGTTGCTAGAGTGTAGCGCGAATGAAGGACTGGCGACGGATGGCGAAGAGGAGTGTTGAAAGGGTAAAGGTGGTAAGGACCGTGGTGCTTAAGGATGGCGGTGATGATCTGGGTGAAGGCGCCGCCGAGCAATGCTAGCTTAGATGCAAAGGAAAGGAAGGCGGGGCCGGCTTGATTGAAGAAGGCAAGAGCGATGATCAATCTGTCTATCTTCGACGGTGGTTCCTGCCGCACGTGGATCGATTGGGTAGAGGCCAGCGCAAGACTGAAAAGAGCGTACGATTTGGATCGAGGAGAGCAAGCATCAAGAGAAAAAAACAGACGATGATTAGACGGAAATGACGATACCAAGAGCGCGGGACAAGACAACTCGACAGGGTACGAAATTGCACGAGCAGAAGAAGCGTCGAACACTCTCAAACGGCAGTACGCGGCCAGAGCCTCGTCGATCTGGGTATCCCCATCGGTTTTGACACCAGCACACCTTACCCCCAACTCCCGCACCGCCTCCCGCTCCGTGCTGCAAGGTACTCCAGGGGAGTGCTGACGCGTTGCACGCCTGTTGATCCTCTAGCGACGAGTAGTGGTTGCGTCCTAGTGGTGCCATGTCTTCCTTCACATCGGTGCTTGCGCGTTTCGCAAAATCCTCCGAGCGGCAGAGCCGTCGCACCATGCCCGCGACTCATCTATCCGAAGGGAAGGACGGAACTAATCCCAACGACTGATATGGCGACTTGTTCACTTGACCTTGCACCTTTGCAGATATTTGGGGGCGCACACAAATAACGCGACTCACACAAACCATCATAGGCTTCGGCGCGATATTGTTAGCTCCGGTCGCTGTTGCATCGTCGTTGGCGGTATAATTAAAGATAAGAAGGGCGTCTATTACCCAAGCGAAACGGAACGATTCTGAGGTCGTCATCTTATTCAGCCGATCCAACGGACATGCGCACCATCAGTCCCACAGTAAACCCTGCATCGATGGGCAGTCAACCTGAGCAATGAACAGATAACGTAGAATGAGGAAACTCCTTCTCGGCCCTTTTGTCCAGACAAATTACGGATTTGCAAACACAATACTAAACGTTCCGCCAATCGTGAGGCGACCGCCAAACAGACGGGCTGCAGTGCGACGACGCGCACACTTGTCGAGTTCATGCAATGCAATGCACCATGCCAGATAACAACGGGTAACACATTTGGCAGGTTGTGCAACTTGTGCATCCTGCAGGATCGATATTGTCATGAATGCTATCCAGCTATCGTTCCCAAGTCTATCATGCATTTTGCCATAACGCCTTCTGCATCTGCGTGCAATGATATTGTCATGATCAGCGTAACCTTTCACCCTCTGAATCTTCCATTATCCGCACCCCGCACCATCTGCGATGAACGGCAATTCTGGACTCGAGGGCGCACCGACGTAAAGCACGTCTTCACTTCCACTTCTGCACTACTACACCACCACGTTTGAACTCTGAAATATCGCCTAGAACCTGGGCCTTGTCCGTCAATTCCTTGCTGGGGAACGTGGTCATGAGCGCCCACTCGCGATCCTGACTGGCGGGGCTAGCCCTGGTGACAAAGTCGTAGACGTCGCCAATAGTGTGTGTCGTGTTGAAGCGCGACGACAGCCGTGTACCGTCACCGAGGCGAATCTGGAGGGCAAGGGTAGGAGCAGATGAGTCGACGTCGACGGTAGGTTGCGCAGAAGCCCCTGGGGTCGAGGCTGCCGTGCTACTTGAAGCAGTAGCCGGCATGGGAGCAGCCGCTGAGCTTGCACCCGGGGTGGGGCTACCCAGACGGTTTCCGCTACCCGAGAAGGGAACGTACTTCTTCTTTGGCTTCTTGTAGTCTTCGTCCTTGTGCGCGTGCACCTCGACATCCACCTCCTGGCCATGTTCTACATTTAGGATATGTAGTGGAGCGTGACCTGTGTTGATCATCTCCAGTGTGCGTGCGTTTGCGGGATCATCGTAGCGGAACAGGTCGCCGTCGTCGACTGAGAAGCCGTCACGCCAGAGGTGAAGCTCGCGGTGGGCGCGCGGGGGCGGTGCGGGGATATTGGCCGTGGGGTCTGGGATGGTCCGGGAAGGAGCATCGTCGCCTCCGAGGGTCGTACCTGCGCCACGGAAATGAGACGAGCTAGCTGGTTGCTCGTCGTCACCGCCTGGACGGGGAGCGTTCCTACGTCTGTTAGTTGGAGTGGCGCGAACAACGCTTGACCAACTTACTGTCGTGCCCGCTTCAAGATGTTGTTGATCTGGTCGCGCGGATTCGACTGGTTGGGGTTCTGGACAGCCAGGCCAGACTTCTCACCACCGGCAAAGAAGTCCTGGTTCTCGTCGTCGGCGTGGTCATCATCGTCGTCGTCATCGTGGGCGTGTCCGTGTCCGCCACCGCCCGATGCCTGCAGGTCCCTCAGCGTGCGAGCACCTGCCACACCTCTCTGTGTAGGCTGTCCACGAGCAGCAGCAGGCTGCGCTGATGATGAAGATGCCGCTGGCGCCGGCGAGGGTACATATGCGCCCCCGAGAGTGCGTCCACCACCAGCTCCGGTGGGCGGAGGGTTCTGGGTAGGGTCTGTGTTTGGCTCGTCGCCGGCCATGTCGACGTCTGGTTCGGAAGTTCCTTCTTGTTGCTCCTGAGCCTCGTCAAAGAAGAGCGATGCAGCGAGGGTGAGATCTCCGTTGGAAGCGTTCAGGTAGCGTTCAGCCTATTGTCCGTGTTAGTGAGCAGGTCCAATAGCTTCGATGACCTTCTATCAACCTACTGTTGCAGGATCGAGGCCAGTAAGGCTAGCAAGCTGGGCGATCAGAGCGTCGTTGTCGGGTGCAGCTTCAGACATTACAGGTGGATGACGCTACAGTTGAAGATGAGAGTGTTGTTGGGGTTGGTGTAGCTCGCACGCGTTGACTGGTTGGGGTGGGGTCCATGTAAACTGTCAGCGCGGCGAGCTTTGTTAGGTAGAGGCGGTAGCTGGTGACGTCGCTTGCTCTTGCTTCCCTCCTTCACTACGTATCGCAAACCTCTTTCTGAATATGCACTGTCTAACCAGGGAACAAAACGATTGATCAATTCAAGTCCAGGATGCACTTGAATTCCAAGATTCACCAGCCAGATCCCGTTGCATAGACAATGCAGCAGCTTCCGGCATGCATCCATGTTCCTAGATAATGCTTGGCAAGACTGGGATTAATGTGAGCCTCATCAACACCGACGAGCGTCTACCTCGGGAGTGTCGCGCGATTTCACCCACGCGCCCTAGCGGACTGCATCTGGCCCCGTAGACGACAATCCGAGTCAATCGAGCAGAGTTGACCTCATACGTTACCATCCTCTAGCTCAAGCCAGACCCGCGCCGTCTCCGCATCACCTCCGCGTGGGGCTCCTTCCAGTGCTCGTTCAACATCCACCGTCCTGCACCACGTACCCAAAGCAACGTCCCACCTCTACGCATCTTCCGCATTCAACACCCACACGCTGTCTGAAATGGCGTCCGACGCAGCCAACCTCACCGAATCCGGCATAACCATCCCCTCGGACAGCGAAAACTACGATGCAAACAACGAGCTCTCTTCCTCCTCTCCAGCGTCCTCGAGTTCTACCCCTTTGATCCTCTACAAGCCTCCGACAATCTGGGGGTTACTCCGTGGCGCAGCCATCAACCTGTTCCTGCCGTTTGTCAATGGACTCATGTTGGGCTTTGGAGAGCTGGTCGCAAACGAAGCTGCGTATCGGTTGGGCTGGAGTGGCACAAAGGTATGTAAAAGGGCCTCAGGAATGAAAATCTCCTTGGGCAGAAGAATGCTAACATTTTGCGATGCAGATCTTCCCGTCGCACCGCTCCGGATCCGACTCTCGACGTGTGGGCCCTGGTGTAGAGATGCGCGCTGATCCTGTGGAGCGAAGGCGGAGGAATGGCCAGGAATTGGACATGTACACGTCTCTTGAGTAGAAGCCGCAAGCAAGGTTGAGGTTCCTGGAACGCATGTGTACATACAAGTGCGATTCATGGCATAGGATTTATACGCATAACGAGTACGGTCTCGACACATCTAAGAGTGCGAATACCGACATGGCAAGTCTGATCTGGAGTATTTGCATATGCAATATTTGTACAAAATCTGACTATGCGTACTGCCCAACTCCTATTCGTCCCAACCCTGTTTTGAGATGCACGTACTGCTACTACTAACACAAGGTTGAACACCTTCGTATATTATACAAGTTCCTTAGAACCTCTAGCACGTCTCTTCGACGCGTCTAGGCCCTGTTTTGGAACCTCCGCCTCCTCTCGTATTCGTAATCCTCAGCCTTCTGCTTCCTTTTCGCCTCCTCCGTTGACATCTTCTTGCTTCCAAAACCAACCTTCCGCATTCCAGCTTCAGTGGCCTTGGTCATTCTCCTCCATACGTAGCTGATGCGGTAGTTCCTGCGGTAGTAGTCCAACTTCTCATTGATTGGCTTGCCCTTGATACCTTCATCATAGTCCACGTCACGGTCAGGGTACTCAGTGTCAATCTTGGGTGCCACCACCTGGAGATGCGCAGGGAGGGCAACTCCTGGTTTGAGGTTGATACCAGACAGTTGCCGACGATTGTTCGGGGCAGCTGTGCGGGTGGGCGGCTGGTAACGAACCCTTCCGTCTGCTCCCTTGATGTCTTTCAGCTTCAACTCGCCCTTGGCAACCTTGGTATAGAGCTCGGTGCTCGCCTTGCTGGGCAGTTTCCTTATGCCAATCATACTTCTGAAGCCGTTCTGGCGCAGGAGCCAACCGGTGAGACCGCCCATGACACCAGACACAAGGAAATAGAGTTGAAGACCGGCCGGCTGGAATGCTGTAACGAAACCGAGGAAGACTGAGAGACCAGTGAACATATATTGACGTGCGGCGGCCTGACCAACATCGGCTTGGATACCGGTTTCACCTCCAGTCTATTCGACACGTCAGCTAGTATAGGAGCTTGTTTGGGAGTATAAACTTACCTTGAAAACAGTATACATGATAGCTGAAGTAGCAAAGGGTAGAACGAGATAGGGGTCGCGAGCGGTCAAATCAGTAAACCACAAGAATCCATCTTGAGACATGCCTGGGACAGGCAACTCGCCCATGGCTCTCAGAAATCTGAAGGCCGAAAATCCAATCCAACCTTGCATGATCATGAAACCTCCGGTAGAGAGAATGCCTCCCATATATGGTTTCATGATTTGCGCCTGCTGCATCTTGTACATATCGGCTTGCTGCTTGTCGCCCCGAGCGATGGCAGCCTCCATCTTCTCTTGGATAGGCTTGGTGATGGGTCCCAAAGAGGCCATGGCTGCCATCTTGTCTGAGCTCATAGCCTGGAAAACAAAGGTCGCGCAACGGACGACAAGACCAGCGGCAACGATCGATCCAGCCCAGCCCCAGCCTGATTGTAGGTAGATGGTTTCAATGGTCTTCTCGAAAAGAGTCGTCATACCGTAGCCGTAGTCGAGGCCAAGTTCCTTCAATTGTCCGGCATGGTCGATTAGGCGAGTAGGGTCGATTTCAGCAGTAGGGAGAGTGTCCTTGACAGGTTCGGCACCGAACAGGTCATTGAGTGTCTTGGGTTCAGCGTATGTGGATGCGGTTTCTGCTGCGGCCTCGGTGGACACGGATGCTCCGTCTACAACAGCAGGCTTATCGATGGCTGCAGGAGCGAGCTCCGGGGTAGATGTGGTGACGGCAGGTTCTGCAGCTTGCGCAGATTCGGAGACTGGGCGATTCGAGAATTCGGCGACTGGCACCCGTTCGGCAGGCGAAAGGGAACTGGCGTCGACAGAGCCGCTAGACTTGCCCCAGCTCCAAGGAGCATACCATGAAGCGTATCGGACAGATGACGCACTCATCATGACATTCTGGGTCCGGTTCGCGCCTGACTTCCACAGCGCCGACTGGAGCGGGCTTGTCCGACATGACGAGCTTGAGAGGTTGGCAGTTCGGGGAAGGGAGGAGAACTGCGGCAATTAGTACATGAATGTGAGCTCGTATTCGGTTTCAGTTGCAGCGGTGGAAGAGTCTTTATGGAAAGGAAACTGTGCGACTTGGGCAGGAGAAGGCGGATGTGTGATTTCGACCAAGTGGGCAACTAAATTCGCAGGTATGCGCACCTTCCTTGTAGCATTGGATCGTAGCGCTGTCGATTGTCGTGAGGCCAAAGGCGCAAACTGGGCCGGCCGCAGCCCTCTACTTGGAAGCATTGCGATGTGTCTTCCGACGTCGTCGACCATCAGAGTCGGCTTTAGAAAAGTCGTGTGCACGGGCCTCATTCATAGCGCATTTCGAGCAAACCTCCGAGATCCCCGCATCACGCGTACAAACTGGCCTCAGCTCAAACTTCACCAGATACCCGACTTAGTTGATTATTGCAGCATGCATTCATTATCAAAGATTGTATTAAAACTCTGAGCCCACCACGTGCCTATTTTGGGGGGTATGCTGGCCAGTGGCCCTCTCGTGCTCCCAAACACCCATTGATGCAACAAGCAGCGCCATGCTAACATGAACACCCAACCTTGCAGTAGCTGTGGGAGCAGCTATCAAAAATCAATGATCCGCGAAATGATGAAACAGTGACAATTCTGACAACAACAGTCGTGGAATCCCAGACCAAAACATGAGAACGAGCCGTGTTGTACAACGGCCCTTGCCGAACGCCGCCCTAAAATGCTTATAGGAAATTATGCGCCATCGTCTGGCGATCGTGGTGTATAGCCGTCGGAGTTCTATTCCATGTAATTGTTGCCTTCGGTGACAGCCAATGCCTCTTCTGCCTGACCACCACCCATCTCCATTGCTTCGCCAAACATCTCGTTGCCACTACCTGAGCTCTTGAACGGGTCTTGCATAGGACTGGTCGGAGCTGCCGGGCCTGAGCTCTCAAAGAGACCTGGATCGATGGGCGCGATGGAAGAACCTCCGCCAAAACTGAGTGGAGCCGTCGTAGCAAATGTAGGAGAGTTGCTGAACGTAGACGTAGTGGTTGTGTTAAAGTACTCACTGCTTTCACCAGCACCTTGACGAGGCTCGCCAGGGGGTGTATGAGATTGCTCAGCAGCACCAGATTGCTGACTCGTCGACTTGAGACCGTCTCCATCCTTGCGCTTAAACTGGTGAGTCTTGGTCTTGAGGTGCTGTGGAAGATCATCTGGATTGGTGATGCCCAACTGGGTCATAAGCTTTTGTTGCTTCGTGGGCCGAGGCTTACGCGTAGAGAGCGACACCTGTAGAATCGGCGGTGGCGTTGGGGCAACTGGTGCCCACTTATGCAGCTCCTGACGGAAGAAGTTGATCTCGTTGGAGAGAAGGATCTCGGCGCCCTCAAGCTTCCGTAGGTAGAACCGCTGCGTGGTGAGTTCATCAGGGCTTGACATCAACGGATTGATGTACTGCGCAACGTAGTCACGGAACTTGGTACCGTGCTCGATAAGGGAGTCCAATGTCTCCTCTTCTTCGGGTTGGAACGGCAAACCAGGAACTTCGTCCTGCCAAAGCTGCAGGTCCTCCAATTTAGGACGAGTCGCATCGCGTGGGATTTTAACACGGTAGTCGCAGATGGGACACGTGTACTTGTCGTCCTCTTTGACCTTTCCGCGTGCGATCTTTAAGCACTTCCCGTGATACCTGTAATTGTTAGCACGTGCCTGCTTTCCTTGAAGCCAAGTATCTTACCATTCGTGACACAGTTCACACTCGATCATCATGCCAGCTTCAGGCTTTCGACAGATACAAAAGACATCTCGGCTAGATCCCGAACCGTCAACCTCTTCGCCATCAGCTGGGCTCTGTTCACGAGAGGCGGGCTCCACAGGCATTCGAGGCTGATCAGACAAGTCGAAGCAGGAACGATTACGCTCGTCGACTTGCTTCATGTGCGCATGGAGAATATGGAGGGGCGCATTGGCTTTGCCGAAGAGCTTCTTTCCTCGTCTCATCCAATCTTCATGTCGCTTCTGTTCCTTTTCAAGGTCGTTCGTGCCATTAGGCTTGCCGTTCAGTGCGTTCAGTGATTCCATGGCATTGCGGACTTCCATGTACTTTGGTCGCTGAGAGAAGTCAGGATTCTTACTTCGCTCGTATAATGACATGATAAGTTCCTGTGCATCTCGCTGCTTTTTCAAAATAGCATCCATAGCTGCACGGGTCTCTGGTGTTACGGGCAGGTTGGTCGCTTGCTTGGAAAAGGCATCGAGTTGCTGGTAATGCACGTTCTCCACTTCCATGAGCTCTTTGGCCTTCTTTTCCCAGAACTCGCCTTGGTCTCGTTTTTCTTGCAGGAAGCGAAGGTCGGGATGGTGTTCTGGCATGCCGACTTCAACGCCACTCTTGATGAGCTCACCAACTTCTTGAAGCGTCGGTGCCAGCTTCACCTTGAAGTCCTGTGCTTCTTGGAGCCATTTCAACTGCTGTACCACTTTTTCGAGGGATTCAAGCTCGGGGAGGTCGACGTTGAAACCTTTCCCTTCCTCTAGGAGCTCATCAAGCCGAGCGATGCTTTGCTCAGACGTGCGTTCACGCAAAGCAGTGCGCGCTCTAGTCTGAAACTCGACAATGCTCTCAGCGCGTTCTCGGAGCGTAGTTATTTCCGGACTATCGAACCCCAGGTCTTTCGCTTGGTTGAGCAGTTTCTGTATGTTGTCCACGTTGCGGTACTCGCGGTCCTTCTCATCCGCCTCAGCGATGTTCGCCTTGCTTGGTCGTCCTCTCCCGGGACGTTCTGCCTTGCGGCGGGCTTGTTGCTTCCGAGTGGTATAGAGAATAGCTTCCTCGGCGACTTCCTGGCACTTATCGACGAAATCTTTCAGATCCTGAAGGCCATTCAGGTCCCAGTCAATCTTCTCACCTTCGTTCAAGAGGGCGCGCAAAGACTTCAGTTGAGGCCGAGGCCCTTCGGCAAGCAGAGCTTCCATCTTTGATTCCCAAGCTTCTGGCATGCCTGCTTTGTCAACGATCTTTTGGACTAGCGTAGTAAGAGCATCCTCGGGCATGCGGTATACTAGCTTGTGTTGACCTTGGGCTCCAAAGTGACGCTCAGATTCTGGGGTCTCTGGGCAACACTCAAACCATCCCGCATGCTGTAGACACAAGACCTTCTTAGTCTTGCTACAGTAAAACCGAGAGAGATAGCCATAGGCCTTGCAGAAGGCACAGATCAGTTCATCTTCGTGCATGTCTGCATCATCGACGACGAACTCAAGCTCACATGGTGTTTCGCTATCGCCGGTGCCGTCAATTTTGCAAGTATGCGGTCTGGCAGCTTTGTGCTTCTCGAGGAATTCTGCACGAATGCGCGATTCTCGCTCGAGCATTCGCTCCATTGCAGGGCCGAGCCACTTGGCGGTTTTGATAGTTGTGTCTTTACGCGATGCCGCGGCCAATAGTAGTTCGTCGTGAGAGAAACATGGCTGACGTCGGTAATCCTGAAGACGTTGGACTCCGTGCTCACCAAATGGCTCCCAGTCACTCGGTGCAAAATTCACTGCTTCGTTCAAGTTGAAACCATGGTTGAACCCAGCGTGATAGGCTTCTGGGAATGTTATCACAAACTCTCCAGCGCGTTGATCAATCGCATAGACTCTGACACCAGCCTTCAAAAGCTGCTCCGGGGTCAAAAGCGTCACGAGCTGGAACAAAAGGTCTGGTTGGCTCTCAAACAATTCTGGTACTGCCTCACGCATGGCTTGCTCGAACTTGTCTGTATCTTCGGCTGGTACACCGTACCAGGTTTTGGTAGCGCCAAAGTGCTGGTAGTTTGCCGAGTAGGTGTAATGATCTTCAGCATGCCAACAAAATGTCGAGAACACCATACCGACGTATAGCCAAGGTACTGTCATGCCTGAGATGTCGGACTTGATGTGGCGAAACAGAGAATCTGGCGCGTAGGGGAGTACAGTCAAATTCCATGGATCAGTAGAGTAGGGGTCGCGTGGGTTCTTCTCGATCGTAGGAAAGCCACTGCCGTGTGTTGTGGAATGTATGTCTGCTCCATACTCAACTTCGACCGTCTCTGTCACGTTTGCGACCGAATGCCAAAACTCGCGTTCTACGTCATCCTCGGTGACCGGCTTTGGCGCGTTGGTGATCGGATCGAAAGGCCTCTTGTTGGCAAAATGACTCTGTTTAAATTGATGAGCTCGTTCCTGGAACTGCTTAAGCGAGTAAATGCCTCCTTCTTCGAATCCAAATTCGCCCGTGCCGACAAGACACCTGGGGCAATGCCAGTCATATGCAGGAATAGCCTTGATCGGTGGGTCCAAACAATAACCATGGTAGCCGGAGTCGCAGCTGTCGCACAACAAAATGTTCTGTGGATCATTATCGGTACCGCAAGTTTCGCAACGATCACCAGGTCGTTCGTCGGCCGATCTCACGCGTGGGAAAGACCGGCTGGGCGTCGATTGGCGAGGCTGAGTCATGTGCGAGCCAGCAACCGTAGGAGGAGCGTCTTTCTTAAGTCGCTTACTCCGTCGCCCGCTTGCCTCATCCACATCGTCATTTGCACTACTCTCTGGATCCTGGGAGAAGGTTCGCTTCAGCTGGTTAAATTGATGTCCGTTGGCCAATGGTGTCAGTCCATTGCCGGGCGGTCGAAGGTCGGGTGTGTTGTCAGCTGAGAGCATGGGGCTACCAGCGTTGCGCAGGGGTGTCGATGTGCGCGACTCCAACACATCCCGGTGCATAGCACCTGAGGCATTGGCCGCAACAAAAGCACTAGGTGTCGAGGGCTGCGTAGATGGCTTCTGTGATGAGAGTGCGTTGACCGCTGTAAAGCCTCCAGAGTTCACCGGTGTGAAGCCTGCCTGCATAGCAGGTCGCGACAGTTCGGATGGTGGTGTGGGTACGGAGTCACCCTGCAGTGTCGCGTTCAGAGCTGCTGAAGCTCTTATGGCAGGCGAATCCGTCGCGTTGGCGACAGGCGTGCCCTGTAGCGATTTCTTCATGGGCGAATGGGCTGGCGATGGTGTGAAAGGTCCGCCATGCTCGTACTCTAGCATCTGTTGCACGCCAGGCTTGACTAGACGCAGATACTCCTCATATGGGTGCAGCCACTTCTGATATGAATTTTTGAGTGATGTAGACAGCGAAGACATTATCTTGCCACTATAGCCGAGGTCGCGTCCTATCTCAGCCCACTTCTTCTGCTTGCAGACACGTTCAAAACCACCTCTCTTTTCAACGGCCTTCTTGAGCTTGTAGAGATCCAAAGGTCGCTTGTCGACACTGGGAAAGCGAGTGAGACTGTGGCCATGTTGCTTGTGAAATTTGGCGAGCTGATCGAGGTAGTTCAAATTAGCACGTGTGCCGCCCTCGACTGAGTTGAGCTCTTGTCGCCGTGTCCGGAAGTGGAAGCGCTCTGTGTCGATGGCAAACGTCGGATTCCAGGTATCCGGCGGCACGATCTTGACTATGCCATACTTCTGTGCCTCCTCTCGGATACTCTGAATGTATTGCACGGGATCCTTGAACTGCTCGGCTGTCGGTCGATATGTTGGAGACTCGCGCAAACCAAAGAGACGGTTCTGCTTGGGTGGTAGATTGTTCGGCGCCCCATGTCCTCTGCGCTCTACGGTAGCGAGATCCAGCGGCGCCGCCTTACGCGCGCTCAAGGGAATCGTGCCAGCCCCATTCAGCTGCGCGCCACTCATGGCAGGCACCGCAGCACCACCCATTCTTGACTTGGGTGCACTGGCTGTTCCATCAGGCGTTCCGCTGTCCGTAGCGACTCGAAAGGTAGTCATAGTGGCGCCTGTCGAGGGCCCACTGGGGGGCATGAAGTCGACCATGACCCTCTTGCTCGTGCATGCAGCGCTGTCGCGACTTCCGCCCTAGTTGCAGCCTCGTAACGAAATACGAGATGATATGGTAGGTATGGCGACTGTGATTGGGAGTGAATCGGTCGGTCGTGGGCACTATCGAGGGGATATAGGCGTAGGCATGGAGCCTCTATAGCGGCAGGCGACCGCTCTCGACCCGCTTACACCGCGTGATGCAGTTCTACAAGAATCAAATATTAGTACGGTTGTACGTCAGCCTGCGAGCGAACGACGTGGTAGAGGCGGCGGTTGTGCAATTCGGTTGTGGAGGTGAGGAGATATGGAGAGGATGGATGGGGCCCGCTGAAAGGTGCGAGATTCCCGCTAGCGGCGGATGCATATCGAGCCAAAGGTACCGAACCCAGAACGTCAACGCTTGTTCAGCAGGGCACGCGGAAAAACATTGTAAATAACAACTCAGTCTGTCCTAGGGGAGACTCGAGAATTTAACGAGACTTTTCCGCTCAATTTTTACCTTGCATGGGCGCAATACCAAAATGCAGTCTTCAACTGCAGTCACAGTCAGGTATGAGAGCTACATCATGCCGATCTGGCGACTGCACGCAAGGCTGTCCATGTGCCGACCTCACCTCACCAACTTTCTTTTGCGCCGCTGTCTACCATCTCGGCGACCAACGAACCACATTGGCTCGCATAACAAGCACATATATCAGCCTGACTCAGATATTTCCATACGTGGTTACTTTTTCTTCCTTTTCAGCGTGAACGCCTGTCGGGCTAAACTCGCCACGTGCTTGCATCATCGCACCGCATCTCGAAACAGCGAACGTAACATTAGCAGCATTGCGCATTTACATTACATTTTTGCCAATTTCTTACTTTCGTGTTCATTCTATACCTAAGCCTGAACTCCTGCAGGTGAGGTCGGCAGCAAGGTTGTCGTACCGGGAAGCGTACCTGCCCACCAATCACAACAGCCTCCATCTGCATCGTCCCGTCAGCCCTAACTGGCCGTTGCACGCTTTTGGATGCGATCAACAACAACATCGACTTCATCTTTATCCAGTCTAATCATGGCTGATTCTCTCAAGATCGAAAGCCGCCCCATCCCAGCCTTCTACTGTTGTTATCTACTCCGCTCCAAGAACCGAAAAGCCTTCTACATCGGCAGCACACCCAATCCGGCCCGCCGCCTGGGTCAGCACAATGGCTCGAGCAAGGGCGGCGCGAAGCGTACGTCGATGCAAGGGAAGCGGCCGTGGGAGATGACGTGCATTGTTACTGGGTTTCCTTCCAGATTCGCTGCGTTGCAGTTTGAATGGGCGTGGCAAAACACGCACGCGACACGACACATTGAGCGAGATGTGCGCGACGCGAGGCTAGAGGAGTTGCAAAAGGGGAGAAAGAATCCTTCGCCCGTCAAGAGGCCGAGACCACCAATGTCCCTAGAAGCGCGATTGAAGAATTTACATCATCTGTTGGGTGTCGGGAGCTTCAGCCGATGGCCGTTGCATATCCGATTCTTTGCCCAGGATGTGTTTACGCAATGGGAGAAGCATATTTCCAAGATGAAGACGACCCTACGGAAGGACATCACTATCCGGGTGACGCCGGCCGAGCTTCCGAAGCTTGCGCCGGACGTGCAAAGCGAGATGCGAACTCACTTCATACCGGAAATAATACGAGCAATTCCTGTTGCGTACGAGGATTGTAAGACACATGTCGAAAAGTCAAAAATGATGCTCGGAGACGATCAAAAGCGAGTGTGTGCTGTTTGCAAGGAAGATGTGAGTCCTGACACATCACTCGTGTTGGTCTGTCCAGTGGAGACATGTCACGTTGTGTCACACATGGCCTGTATGTCGCAGAAATTTCTGGCAGAAGAGAGCAACATCGATGCGTTTATCCCAGTCCAAGGGACATGTCCGAGTTGTCGCAGCTCTCTGAGATGGTCTGACTTGATGAAGGAGCTCAGTCTGCGCATGTATGGTGAAGAAGAGCTGAAGGTCATGTTCAAGACAAAGAGAAAGAAAAGAAAGTCGGACGGAACCATCGAGGATGATGCGGAAGAGTTTCCTGATATAGATGATCTTGATGTCAACCTTGACGAGGACCTTGATGAAACGTGGGTCGAGAATGTCAACGACGATGAGGATAAGCCGCAAGGCTCCAACACCAGTTGAGAGCATTTACCACTCCTCCACAGTCCTCAACGGCATTTGGCCTTTGGCGACCCGCTCAATACACCTATCGACTTCTTGTCTGATCTTTGCCGCCACATCCTTCATACCCTCACCCGCATCGATGCGCACAAAGTCCTCGCCCTCCTTCTTCTGCATCATTGTCTCAAACAGCCCTCGTACGCGGTCCTGCATCTCCTTCTTCTCATACTTCTCAGTGCCATACCCGCCTCGCTTTGCTGCGTCTTCGGCGGATATGTCAAGGAAGAGACACAAGTCAGGCCGTGGAAGTCCTACTTCGGGTTTTCGACACCATTCGAGGCTCATGCTGGGGTTCTCTTTGGCAGCAGAGTACACGCAGCCGCTGTAGTAGTAACGATCTACGATGATCGTTGTACCAGCTTCGAGGTCGGCTTGTATAGAAGGTCTGCAATGCACGCTGAGAAAACCTTGTCTGCGTGCAGTTGAGCATGGAACGACTTACACTGCTTCCCACCGATTCGCGGAGAACAAGAGATGTATGACATGGTCGTCTTGCTCGCTCTGACCACTCAAGTAGCTGTTGATCATTTGGCCGATTGGTGTCGTTCTATCTGCTCAAGTGATCAGCCTTCGGCTCTTCAATCCGTATATCCAATCGCACAGCCTTTGACGGCCTTCAGTCTGCGCGCACATACCTGGAAACCGCATATGCCGCACCTTGATCCCGTCATTCTGCATATCTTCAGCCAACATTTGGCATTGAGTCGATTTGCCTGCCCGATCTAGGCCTTCGAAAACTATGAGCTTTCCCCGCGTCATGGTGCTGGAAACGTGATGTGAGGGGTGGTTACCCTGCAGCGGTTGAAGCGCGATTGAAACGACGCGTTGGTGGGGCTTCAATCGCCACTCGGGCGCTAAATGAACTTGCTCTCAGGGCCGACCACTTCGAAAGTGTCAACCTTACGCAACATTCCACCGTCATGGCATATCGAGTTCTCTTTAGTTTGAGATTGGTTAACATTGTAGCTGTACATGCAAGATGTGCGATGCCAGTAGAAGGCGAGCAGTCACATCGAATCAAAGAATGCATGAACCGGTGAACCGCGTCCATGTTTAGTACCACGTTACACGACACACTTGCGGGCAGCAATATACCAATGAATGTCTTGCACTGACAGGTTTCAATGCTTATCTGCATAGAGACCATATCTTACTCGTTGACAAGGCCAGTCACCCTCAAGGATGAGGAGCGGGGTTTACTTACATATCCCTACTTAAATATCACGGAAGGACTGACGGAAGACGATTAATCATTCGAACCTAAACAGATTTCGGGTATGGGAGGAACGGACGTCATGGATGAACTTACAGCGAAGCTTGCTAAAGTAACTGTATCGGATGGGACGAATACCGGCACGGATCCCAAATCCCAGTCCCAGCCTAGAAAGAGATGTGACTCACGGAAGCCTACGAGTAGCGACACTGCTTCCACGAATACTAAAGCAGCTAGAGCCGACTTATATGGGAGTGTCAGCTCGCTGACAGCTGAAAATGTCCGAACTGGAACACAAACAGACGATTCATTTCATCAAATACAGGCGGTCCCGACTGAATTGGAAAAGATTCAAGCGAAACTTTATGAAACAGGAGCTTCACTGAAAGCTGTAAGATTGGAGTATGCGCTTCAGAAAGAACATCTTTGTAGCGCCCAGGCAGACCTGAAAAATGCGAAGAAGAGCGCCGAAGACCTGATGGAGCGTCAACGCCGACGGAAAACTGTCCACGACCTCCAATTTCGAAGATACACGATCGACTCAGAGCCTGGTTACGCCAAGTTTGACTTGGTGCAAACATTCAGTACAAAGCCCAAGTATGGTCCGGGCCGAGCCGTTGTAGCGTTTATGGAGATTGGTGGAAAGAGGTATCTGGCCCAGAATGGTCTGCACCCTGCCACGCCAGATGGCTTCATATCTGGACAAGTTTATTCCAAAAAGGCTTCCGAACTATTCCGGACTCTAGGGACTGAAGGCAAAGAAACGATATTCCAGCACGCCGAGCCACAGCTCATGGCGCTATACGTAGAGCAGTTTTGCAATACTGACCTCACCTTCGAGCAGTTCAAGGATAAGTTTGCTGCCAGTTGGCGTACTGAGCTATTGGAGATAGAGATATTTATCAGTGAAGCTGCATGTTGGTATTGTAAGAGGCTCTCGGAAAAGGTGAATGGGACGGCGGAGGAATATGGCTTTCGTTTCTTGCTTGAAGATATATCAATAAATAAAGGACCATGTGTATGAGGCAAACTAAGGAGAAGTGGCTATTTCAGCCTGGACTGTCATGGCACTTGTTGTTTTCTCCGCAAAGACTTTCTTTGAAAGAGCGTTCACTTACATTTTGGGTTGACCGTTCCGTCTTAAAGTCCATTATGATTACCTGAGCTATCTCGTTCTTAGCACTATGATTCAACTATAACACATGGACGATATGTGGCTTTCTCTCACGTGGAAGTCGTATTTCATCATGTTCCTTCACCGATGTGAAGCAATGGACCACGATGACTCTTCATTCAAAAAGATCGAAGTGCTGTCCGACGCGGAGCTTGTCGAAGCAACCATCGAGGTGTTATGCAATGCAGTAGAGTATAATCTGCGGTACAAAGGTAATTACTCACGCATTGATCGCGACGAGACTGAGTGCGATGAGAGTGTCTTTGAGATATTCAATTGCAAACGGCGGCATGTCGAAGTGGCCCATGAGAAGGAGCATGCGATTGTGCATGTTTTCGGCCAGTGTCGGAAGAAGGATGACAAGGAATAGGAAGAGCGGCTTGGGGAGGCATACGATGAGTAGGAGACACTTTCGGAGGATGCGCGCGTTCCAGAAGACGTGGTCTTGTAGCTGAACATGTAGTCTGCAGCTCATCCTTACCTGTTTCACAGTAGTGTCGGGACAGAATCGGTATGGTAGCCAAAAGGTTGATGCCTATACTATCAGCAACCACTAGATGCATGGTATCTTGGAGGTAGCAGCGGTCTAGTCTTTACAAGCCTGTAAGCACGGCATATATGGATATCATGCGATCCGTCCGCAAAGTCCACTCTGACGTATCAGAGTTCTCTGGCGAGTCGTACCTGGCGAATCGGCGTTGGGTACTGACTAGGTTCGGCCGAACGACACGTGACTGGAATTGTCAGCATTCGAGTAGTCTGCCAATCTGGGAGTACAGGGCGAAGACATCGACGACACAGATCGTGGGTGCCTGGAATCTGGACGAACATAAGAATCGAAGTTTACGAAGCAGAATGGAGTCCATAACCCCACTACCTCCACTTCTTGAGCCGCAAGTCGCCGAATCATAGTCAGCGGAGCTTTTTACCTACACTACGTACACTATCTGCCGGATCTGTCGATCACCGAGTAACCGAAACACCGAGAAGCCAAGTACATTTGGAATACAAGAACAATTCACGACATCCGACTCTTCAAGGTCCCATACGATCTATCATTTCACTATCAACTCAGAAGATGTCATCCCCAAAGCTTATCATCCACCATCTACAGTTCGGCCAAGGCGAGCGCATCCCATGGCTTCTCGAGGAGCTCAATATTCCTTACGAGTTGAAGCTATATCAGCGATCACCTCTTCTCTCACCACCCGAGCTCCAGGCTGTTTACCCTCTCGGTGCTTCACCCGTCCTGGAGGATCTGACTGATCCGTCCAACCCCATCAAACTCGCCGAATCTGGGGCCATCTGCGATTACATTATCCATAAGTACGGCAACGGACGATTGGCCCTGGCACCACAAGACAAGAACTTTGCAGACTACCTTTACTGGCTTCATTTCGCGAATGGCACGTTACAGCCTGGAATGTTCAGAAGGGCTATGACGCGTGGTATGGTCGGCGAAGATGATCTGCGTTTCAAGGGAAACGATGCCCGTGTCCTCAAGGCGCTGAGCCATATCGACAACCGACTACAAAACAACAAGTGGCTTGCAGGCGATGAGTTCACTGCCGCAGAGTGCATGACGGGATGGTGCTTCACAACGATGCGAACCTTCGAGCCGATGGATTTGAGTGAGTATCCTGGAATCTTGGCGTGGCTCGGCCGCATTGGTGAGCGCGAAGCGTACAGGCGAGCTATGGGTAAATCCGACCCAGATATCAATCTTGAGCAGAGCCTCAGCGCAAAGGGTTTGCCAGTGAACGAGATGTTCGTAAAGGCCATGGCGATGAAGCCGTGAGTCTTGTAGTCTGGTTGGAATGATGCGTGGCTGATTACCATAGGGGTCGCCAGAAGTTGTAAATAGTGGCGCCGGAGGGCATGCACACTCTACTCAAGGAATACAAACCCTCCTCATCAATTGTTTGCTTCATAAGTTCGGGTCGTGGTGACGGTGATGATGTCGAGGCTGCTTGACAGGTCAGTACGTGTCTATGCAACGAAGACGAGCCGGGAAGAGTCGGCCGCGTCCTTCCGGATCCACTTGGAAGCGAGTAGTCAGGTACAACAACACGCCATGCCTCCGACCTCATCATGGCCACCTGATCCGTCACACCACTCATTCTGTCGCAGGTACGCGTCGCATCATCTTTGGTATGATATCTGGGTTACCAAAAACAGGTACCGTAGCATGAGCGTGACCTGAGAAGATTGTAGCCATGGCGAGCGGGGTTGTCTACCTACCAGAGCTGTGGTACAATGATATCACATAAAGCTTGCTGACCCCTCACGAGAGCATCTCCGCACCTGAGTATAGCTCTATAGCTTGCTTTGAAGACCGTCATAAGTCAATTGTACTCTACTTACCCTCTCGTTACTACTACAGCTCTAGCTACAGCTCCTCACCATGGCAGCAAAGTACTCTCGTCGACCCAGCTACCTCGACGGCCCACTGTCGCCCTCCATCATTCCTGAGCTCGCAATCCTACCTCAGCCCCTCCCTGCCGAGAAGGTCCCCTGCGGACAGCTCGTCTCCAAGATGTCAAAGTACACGTCCAAAGCCCTCGAAGACCGCGACTACGACGACATCGGCACGCGATGGTACGCCAGAATACACACATGGTACTTGTATGCAAGATACTAAGATACCTAGGTACAAGGATGTCATTTTTTTCAACGCGGAAGACGGACACTTCGTCGAGAGCTTCGGTGGTACGCATTTGCTCCAGAAACCACTTGACAAGGGCACCGAGGCTGGCACCATCGAGGCTGAGGAACAGAGTGTGAGGCTGCTCAAGGATGCCGACGCAGCACTCCAGAAAGTATGGCAAGATGAAGAAGCCAGGAAGTGGATCAAGGAGCAAGACGAGGCTGGCTTTGTAGTCGCACAACGTCAGGTCTCCAACGCAAGCTACAAGCGTGCTAGGCTTGTCGACATTGGTAACAACAACTGGGAAGTCGTGCGCGAAGTTGGCAACGAAGACGCTGCGGGTAAACGCAGGGACTCAGGTCTGCCTATCGACACCAACAGTAAATGGGATGTTGTGGGAGTCGTGGTTAAGAAGATCATTGTCGAGGGTGATCATGTGAAGCTCGGAGACGAGCTAGGTGCGCAATACTGGAAACAGTAATATGTATAATAAATTCATAATGCATTCATAGTTTTGTCATATCCAGATCCTTACCAACCCCGCCCGGATGTACATCTATTCGATCAAGCTGAGAAACTTGGAGCTTGCACCAGATAGTTGGCTATCGAAGCGAACAAACATGCCGCCCGTGCCCGCCCGCAAAATTATGGAGGACTTTCCGCTGGCGGCCTGACGCTCACCTATCGTCGAATTCCATTGAGGCATCGAGTGGCATGTAATCATCATGTACAGGCAAGCGTGCAAGCACCGCATTATTGCGCACGTAGCTACGCCTCTCCGCATCACTTTTCCTCTTTGTCGCAGATCGGTCGAATTTCCAGGGCCCAGTGTACCGTCGCGACGCGACTTTCGGAGCGTTCGCGCTCATAAACAGATTGCCTTCAGTTCCGATGAGGAAGAGATAGAATATGCTTGGAGAGAACAGTCCACGGATCCATCCCTCAGGCCCTTCGTCTGCTGTCGTGATGACCCCAACAAACCCGATTGTTTCTGGGAATCTTTTCGAAAGAACACGGCGGAAAGAGCGAAAAACCTGAAAGCCCTGGGCGCCGAGGACACATTCTCCAGATACGATCCGACTAGATATCAGGACGTCGGTATCTTGGAAAAGTGGTATGCGGCGGGACCGCCGCCACTTTCTGACTACAAGCTCACATTTGGTAAACATGAAGGGAAGCGACTCAATCAAGTACCGGATACTTATCTCGTCAAGTATCTGATCCCGAGGCGTCACTTGGACGTGTCTGGGTATTGCCCTATTATTTTTGAGGCAATCGAAGATTATCTGGAAAAAAATCCGGATGTTAAAAGCCAGGCTGGTCGAGGAAAGACGAAGCTGCGGGAAGGTGGCATCGCCGCACCGGCTGTGAAACGCAGAGGGCGGCCGCCGAAAGCACTACCTGATGCGACAACGCCGTCTAAGCGTGTAAGCGACACACAGAGATTGAGCACGTCTCGTTGAGGGGTTCAAGTCATCGTGTTCCCTATGAGCGGATGCTCTGATTGGCCACTTCGGAGACATGCTTGCATGACGATACGTCGATCCGCGTCTCTTGCTGACCGATAGCAATGCTGTTGCTGTGGAAGCGACGTATGATAAGTGCCCACTGATAGGTGCTGGAATCCTGCGAAGATACACAGGCTATTACGCATCATAGATGGGGCAGAACAACAATACCTAGCGACAGCCTCATGAGGTACATCAGAAGCATATAAGCTGAGTCGCACCCAGAAACAAGATAGCGAAACAACCAGCAAAGTGCATGATACCGGGCAATAATTCTCGCAAGTCTTCCGCAACAACGTGTGCGTCTACTACAAGCATGTCTCCACCAACCAGCGACCCAACTACCCTGAGCAAAACGTTCGACTTCAAATCCCCGACGCATTCCTTTAATGTCAGATGGACATCGCTCGGCTCTCTGACCTCGCCGCCACTCATCTTCATACATGGCACTCCCTGGTCTTCCCGCGTTTGGGTACCCTTCGCGCTGGCTCTATCCCACAAGTACAGGGTGTACCTCTTCGACAACCCTGGTTTCGGAGATTCACCAATCGAGCAGCTTCTACCCAATGGCGATTTCAAACCAAAAAACGAAGTGGAGAGACTAGACAGTGATCTCGCTCGCCAAACTTCAGCCTTCGCCGCTATCTTCAAGCATTGGCAGACCACAGAAGGATGGAAGTCAAAACCCCACGTTGTCGCTCACGACCATGGCGGATTGATGAGTCTTCGTGCCTATTTGCTGCATGGATGTCAATATAAGAGTCTTTGCCTCATAGACGTTGTCGCTATCGGTCCCTTTGGTCAGCCTTTGTTCAAAGGCGTCGCAGAGAACCCGGGGGCCATCGAGAGTTTACCTGATATGTCGTTTGAAGGTATCCTCGAATCATATATCAGGAACGCTGCGTACACTATGCTGGATGAGAAGACAATGAGCATGCTCAAGTCACCATGGCTGGCAGAAGGTGGCAAGGGAGGGTTCGTCCGCCAACTATGCCAAGCCGCTCATCGGAGTACGGAAGAGGTTGAGGGACGGTACGCAGAGGTGGGGGAGAACATGTCCGTGAAAGTCATTTGGGGCAAGCAGGACAATTGGATTCCTGTAAAAGATGCACATAGGCTTGGTGAGGTGTTGAGTGCGAAGGAGGTAATAGAGGTTGACGGAGCCGGACATCTCATCATGTACGATCAGCCTGGGCAGTTGGGTGTTGAACTGGGTATGTGGCTATCTTCGGCCGATGCGTGAACAGCTTTGGCAAAGTGAGGAAGATAAGAAGAAAGCTAGCACTAGTGCGATAGTCCCGCACAGTCATGGTACCCATGTATATATTATATCATACATTGTTGTTACGCGAATCACGAGGCGGTCTCTGGTTTCCATACACTCTTCCGACGTCGAACCTCAATTGTTGCTGGCATTGGGACCTGGAATCTAATCACCCATATCTTTTTGGGCTTCTCCGCAAGCGGCTTGATGTCGTAGTTGAGTAGCAAGTCGGCGAAAATCATCTTCAGTTCGTGGGAAACAAAGAAACGTCCCGGACTGCGATGTTGTCAGCAAAGGCCTGGATCAAAAGAGTAAATTAACTCACCAAGCATGACGCCCATGACCGAAAGGAAGGTGATGCACGCCTGTGGTGACAAGACCTGTTTGCTTCAGTTTCAACGCATCGATCTTCTTTCTTTCTTCCGCATCCATCGCCTCATACTCTTCCCTAGGCCTCGAGTATCTGAATGCATCAAATTCCTCTGGCTTTTCGTGTATGTCTGTATCACCAGCCAGCGGCGTCCATGGACATGAGAGAAGCGTTCCATACTTGACATGTACGCCCTCGGGTGTTGTAACCCCTTCTTTCGCTACTACTTTACGATGAACGAACGTAAGTGCAATAGGTGCGACACGTTGTGACTCGCGGATAGCAGAGTCGATACGATGCATGCGACTCAGACCCTGCTTGGTCCAACCTCCCTCTTCTTGAAGAATGCGATGCGCTTCTTCGCGCAACTGCTTGACCACTTCTGGTCCGGCACTCATGATGTTGACCATAGTCTCATAAGCCGTGAGAGAGGTTGTATGTATACTGGCAAAATTGATGGGCATGATGCGCTGAGCAATGCGATCTGGCTGCATTTCGTCGCGTCGTCCCTCAGCTTGCGCAGTCCGATAGCTCCAATTGATGAAGTCATTCGGCTCTTTCCAGTTCTTGTACTCGGGGTCCCCAGCATCCTTTTTCTCGATATCTGAGATGCGCTGCTTGATCATGGGTAGTGTGAATCTCGATGACAGCCAGTAGTGGTACTTTGTAGTCAGACTCAACAACGTCCCGATCACTGGGTGCAGCGCTTTCGGGAAAAGTTGCATAAGGCTCTGGGTACGTATACAGTCCACAGTAAAACCCAATACCGCATCCAGAAATTTGCGCTCGCGACAGAGGGAACCGCCAAGAAGCATGCGGTTGGTCAGGACTGGAATCATCTTCATGAAAGAATCCATAACATCCAGCTTTTTCCAACTATCTGTATCCGTTCCATACACTTCGGAAATAGCGTGGGGTACCTCTTCTTCAAGCTCCGGGAGGATCGCATTGAGATTGCGTACAAGGTTCTTGTGAATTACATGTTCATGGTAGGGATCCTTCAGTATGATCGGCTTGACGAATGAGTAATCGCCCTGGAGGAAGTCGTAATGCGCTTCACTTGTACTCAGTACAGTATCCGGTTGGTCAAACATCCAGCCCATTTGGCTTCGCGGCATTACAATCTCAGCTGCCATGCCAAGCGTTGGTGGTAACACAAAGACCTTGTCATTGCGACTATACTTGTCGTAACCGGCCAACAGCCATTCCTTGCTCTTAGTCAACGCAGTGAAATTGCGGAAGTCAGCGATCCAGCCCTTCCCGTAGCCCATCCATGGTATACTTGATGGCGGTGTTGGCGATGTGATCAAGTTGTAGGTGGTCGCCACGATCCAGTAGGTGATAATTGCAGCCGCGACATGTGGAATCGTGAAGAGGGTATGCGACTCCGTTGCTTCGCTTGAGCCTGTCATGTTGGGTGTAATGGGTCACGAAATAGAGCTGTGATTGATGACATGAGACGTCGCAAAGTAGGCGTCATATATCTAATGGTAAGATGAGACAAGAGTAAGCGCTACCGCGTAGAGTTGCCCCGCTTCTGCGGACCCAACGTACCAGCCATCTGCAAATGCTACGCTGTTAAAATCTCCATTTCCATATCCGTCCAACCTCACGAATGATCTGCCATACTCGGCTGCTTATCATCGTTTCATCCTTCGCGTAGCGTTAGCCTGGTTCTAAAGGCGGCAAGATATATTGCCGAGTAAATTAAATGGTTATCAGCGCCCCAAAAGACACGATCCTCCGCGCTATAGTCGGATAAGTCGCTTCCGAACTGAAGGCAAAGCAACAATAGACGGCTACAGTCTCACCAAACGACTAGCACCCTGGATTCAAACGACATCCTTCTTGAGAAACACCTTCGATGTAACAAGTTGCAAGCCGCTAGTTGGACGCTTGCATACAAACAATGCTGTTATATTAGCTACATTAATGCTCATACGGTTCGACACCTATATAACTATCCATTTGACGAACTGCTCATGAGAAAAATCTGATTTTGTACACGCACGTTTAGCATAGTATGTTCTGTGCATTACCTAGGCATCTTTGTAGAGAAAACTGTGTGTATGCCTCTCCAGTAGCACCTTCGATTGGAATGTGCCAATCGCGCAGAGTAGACCAGCAATCTATGCGTTTCGAGTCTGAGTGTGACACAACTCCTGTATCTACCTGGTGAGTGATTTGTAGTAGGGCCTCATCCGAGACGGACCCGTGGACGCGTCGCGATGACGTCACGCGCTCGAAGCACAGCTCCTGCAAACCTTCCAGAGCTTGCGGACTATAACTTCCGCGGTCCAAGCGTGTCGTTCTTTACGAAGATACAAGCAAAAAGAAGCGTAGTGTCACATATAGGCATTCTCGCAATATCGATACTTGCCCTCCGCGAAACGCCATGGAATTCACCAAGGGATTACTATTTGTAGCTAGCGTGCACCAATCTCTGCGGCACGGCAATCGTACTTAACATGTCTCTTCAGCTGACAGCTGGCCTCGTCTGCCATTTCTTGCGTCTGTTCTGTCAAAAATAAATACGGTTCGATTCCAATAAAGTGTTTTCAAGCTCACGTGAAAGTCCCTGTTTCCAATCGACACGTATCGCAACGTAAACCTACAGGGGTTGCTACTCCGAAATCAATGTCGAGGTGTGAGCTCGAAAACGCTATACTATCTAGAAGTATGGGTAATGTTCAAACATGGCCGCCTGTACGAGTTGCGACTCAAAATGGAGAGGACGATGGAACCGAAGTTACCAGCACGCCGAACGTGAAGCAAAACGAGATTGATGGACGTGAGTCCAGCGGAAAAATGAGGAAGAAGCGAAAGAGACGGACGTTGAAGCATCTGGTGAGGATGTGTGAAAAGTTTGGAGACAATAGCGACAAGTCAGGAATCCTTGCTCGATGGCGAAAATGCTTGAAGGACCCGAGATGGCAATACGCCGTTGATGCTGGGTTATTAGATACAAGTCGAATGGAGGATATGATACAACAACACGTCATCAAGCTAGAAAACCTCTCTAGAGAACTCCACAATCAAGGAGGAGCTTCCGGTAAAGTCCGAGATGTTGCACGAGAACGATTTTGGGAGGCATCGCCTCTAACAAGGGTGGGTAAGTTCGAAATATTGCAGTTGAGGGATCATTCAGCGTCTTTACTTATGCTATCATCTAGAGAATACACTGAAAAAGGAGACCCTCGTGCCGAGATGGACTCAACTCCAATTGGAAAGCTGGGCTCTCTACCTGGAGTCTCAGATGCTATTCGCAAATCTTGACATCAGTATTTCTCGTGGTACTGTGGAGTTCCATGAACTTCGACCTGACTTCAGACGTCAGCGACTCAGATTCTGGATACTCAGATTACGAGGACTACAGGTTCGCAGCATTGACAGGCTATAGCCTCGCAGCGAATGTCACAATTCCCATCTCTCGTTTCACTTCCCGCACATGCCTTGAACTAAAGCGGATGAGCCAGATACCACATGGTAAAGCCCGAGCCTTCCAGCTCGCTTTGATGTTTCGCTTGGACTTCCTAAGATTCGAAAAGCTAAAACTGGAATGGTGGCGAAAGGGTGTCCACGAAACAGATGCATTGCTTCTCGATTTGCTGGATCAGGAGCAGAAAGATTGGAACCCCGAACATCCGCTCGACTGTGCCCACGCATTTCTCTCCTTGACGTCCTACATCGAACGTGAGCAAAGAGGTAAGAATTCCAATGTGCGCGTCTATAAGTCATCAATTGACTCTTCACATAAACATACAGGTGCTATAGTCCTTGATCAACTCAGGTCTGTGCTAGACAAGATTTTATCGCTCGTAGTGCGAGATTTACGGCGCGAATATCGACGCCACCTCATCCTAGCTTTCAGCCAACGACTGCCAGCCGACATCTGCGAAGAAATATTGGATTGGGTCGAGATGGCACATGGTATTCCAAGAACTGTAGAAGAGTACGCGGAAGGGTTGAGCCACTCTATGTAGTATGTCTGGCTTTTGGTAGACTGATGTAACTACTCTTAGTTAGAGATCGGTTGATCACGATATGAATACTGTATGTTTTGGAACACAGATGATAAGTTACGATTTATTGCTATGATACAGGCTCGCACCGCATCCACCAGGCAAACAGAAGGGTAAAAGGTGTTCCACTATGAGAACAGCGCCTGAGAAAACAATGCTATGCTGATGCAACGCCTCGCTTCTAGACACAAAGAATGAAAAATATACACAGATTTTCGACCAAGTCCTAGCAAACAGGCTTAGTTGACGCACTGAGAGTACCAGTCGTTGGCAGCCTTGCAGGAACCAGCAGAGCAGCACTTGGCACCGGAGAAGCCCTTTCCACCGCACTGTCCGTAGAGGGCAGCACAGCCAGCACCGCCAGCAGCCTTGGTGGGTGCGGCAGGGGCAGGAGCAACAACAGTGGCCATGGTAGTCTTAGCAGGGGCAGCAGGGGCGGCAGAGGTAGCCTCCTCCTTGGCGGGAGTGGTGGCACCACCGGCGCTGCTAGCACCGCCAGCCCAGACCTTGGGGCCGGGCATGGGGAAGTCCTTCTTGCCGTTGTAGATGCTGAAGTTGGCGTAAGGGTCGGTGGCCTTGTAGGCACCGGGGAACTTGACCATGGGGCCAGGGGTACCGCTACCGCCACCCTGAACCTTGACCTGCATGCAGGAGACGTAGTGCTCAGGCTGGTTGACGTGGGAGCGGTGAACACCAATGTGCTCAACGCGGACGAGGTACTCGCCGTTGGGAGTGTCCTTGGGGATCTTGGCCGCGACCCAGTCACGGTTGTAGGTGCACCAGGCGTCGCTGGTGAAGTCACCGTTGCCGCAGACACCCTCCTCGAAGATCTTGAACCAGTCACCAGATCCATCGTATGAAGTCACAGTGCTGGGAGCCTTGGACATGTAGACCAGGGCAGGGCCAGGGTGCTGGAACTTGGCTCCAACAGCCAACTTGAGGCGGATCTCCTCGCCAGCGTTGACGGTCATGACCTGAGTCTTGCCGGCCTTTTGGGCACCCTGGTTGCAAACAATATCGGGGCCATCGGCGGTGGATCCATCACGGATATCGGCAGCTGGGTTGGAGGAGAACTTGATGGGGTTGTACTTGGTGACACGGCTCGACTCGCGGACGTATTTGAACTGGGGCTGCGCAACACCGCCAACAATGTTGGTGTCGAAAAAGTAATGGGCGGAAGCCACTTGGGCGACGGCGCTGAGGACGAGGGCGTTGAACTTCATTCTGGCTAGCAGTAATGAAACTTGTATATTTGATAAAAAAGAGTGTTGATGAACGAATGTAAAGGCTGAAGAAGCGAATGTAGAAAGCGACTGAAACGAATGTATTGCTTGCTGGTGAGTTGTAAATGTTGGACGTCGTCTTGATTCTTATATCAGAATTGTGAGCCCACGATTCGAAACAACTTCATGCTACCAGCGCCTAGGTACCGGCGACCTGGTACGATCGGACATTAATTTCCCATAGAAGGTAACACAGGAGATAGCAATGCAGGTTCTGTCGACAACACCAGTCTTCCTTCCGTGATTGTAGGCGTTCTGGATCCCTTGGGAAGTGGGCATGGCCTTATCCCTTAGACCGTTCTGAGCATAGCAGCACTTGTGAAAACGTTCGAATCATCTCAGGAGGCAAGGGAACTGCTTGTTTGGTAAATCAAAGTCAATGCGGTAGTGATTTCTTCGGGTCCTGCCAAGGTCGTCTACTAACATTCCGTTCCAGTTCACGAAGTGGCGAAACGCTGGTGTCCTTGTTATGGGCTTGACGGACGTAGCGCTGTTTCGTTTAGAAACTTTTGACGCCTTGTCTTCCCTAATATGTGCTAGAATGTGAATTTCCATGGTTGTGATTCGACGTTCGGGGTGCACGGACTGTGTATAGAGAACCGGTGGTTATAACGGACGGGCCGCTGTCTGACAACATCAGGTCCACTGAACCCGAGACTAGCATTCCGTACGAAAGTTTGCGCGACCGCCGTCGTTGCCAGTGTGTCGGACCCGCCAGTGGAGCTCGCTGTGGCATTGTAGTCTGCGCGCAAGCCTTGCCATGGCCGGCTGTTCAGAGAGTGGATGCTAGATATACTGGCAAACATGTGACAGCTTTATCATGCTGCAAGTCATCTCTCAGTATACCTATAAAGTAGACGCCGAAAGATTGATCGTCAGCCGCAGTAAGTGATCCTTTGTAATTAGGAATCCACTGCATGTTGGGTGCAGACGCTGGCTGGCAAAGTCGGATCAAGCAAGCCTTGACTAGCAACCAGACAGACCGGGGTGGAGACAGCGGGTAGATTCGACGCTAGTGGTGACATGTAACGAAGTTCATGCATGCCGATGATAAGGGGAACTACCTGTAGTGTGGTATGCTGTCTCAGCGTATAAGTTTTTCGGAACCAAGTGCCGAATGCGAGCTCCCGCTTTCATTTAGCTTGAGCGTTTGATTCATGGAAACCTAAAGAGAACTGTGCCGGCGAGCCATACGCTGTGCCACATCAGGCGTCTCATTCATATCGGGCTGTTAGATGGAGTCGATCCACTGTACCTCAGGCCGACTGGGAAAGGGGAAGGCGTTGGTACAGTCGCACAATCACTTGAGATTAGAACGAATAACGGATCTGCATCTAGTAAATTGACAACGATTCTTGTGAAGGCAAGCTGGTGGTTGGTGAAGAGTTGCGGTCCATGTAGTTCGTGGCTTCTATGTAAGGATACCACTAGGCTGTATCAGGCTAGTCTATACAACACCAACAGCATTGGGGGGCAAGACAAACTTATACACACTTCCCCCCGTGAAGCCAGATCCAAGTTGAAATGGGGACATAGGCATCACATCTGTTGACGGGTACTTGTCAAATGCTAAGAGTCGTCAATATGCTCTAGGAAGGGTGTGTTGCTGTGTGAGTAATATCAACTGCCGTGTGATCCGAAGGCATGCTACAACAAGGTACTTTATTGAGCAGGTGTCAAGATCGGACAACCCAGAAGAATAGAGAAACCAAACGAATACGAAACGTATACTTCTCAATGACAGCTAAGAGTGGTGGTGTATATAGCATCGCCTAACATACGCATATGAAAATCGTGACAAAACAACATGATCTAATGAGCAACAACGACGCTGTCATGCCTTATGCCTCCTTCTAGTCTCGACCTAGAATTCACCGCCGCCACCTCCAAGGGCGGCAGCGCCCCAGATGCCCACCAAACCCCAAACACCCACTCTCCATCCTCTCCATAGACCATGCACGCCCTGACCCTTCCTTGTGCGCGGCGGCCTTGAGAAGCCCATTGCCTTTGCACTCGCGGCCTTGGCAGCATTTGCGGTCTGAACTGAGATGCCTTCCTCGCGAGCGATGAACCACATAGTACCCAGAACACCCCTATATTGACCTGGGTCCACGATCGTCTTGAAGCTCTGATCGGAGCTCGGCTTATCCAGACCATAGGCCGGGCTTTTAGCCCGGCTAGGAGGTATCTGGTACTCAGAAGCTAGACGCTGGGTTTCGTGGTCCTGCAGGGCAGCGACCTGGCCGCGCCGGAGAACGGTTTCAAGAGGCAGGCGGACGAATAGCTCAGTTGTGGAGGAGAGAAATGTGCTGAAGGAGTAGGTGGTAGGCGTGAGGATCGGGTCGATGCTCAGTGTCGAGCGGAGGAAGAGAGGTGTTGAGGAGGAGATAAGTGTGGGCACACATGCGTGCATTATGGTAGCCGGAAGGAGGCTGGGTGAGACAGAGAAGGAGGGAAGAAGAGAGAGGCAAGGGTATATAGATCGTGGGGAAGAGGAGATGGGTGTGATGATGAGGCGGGTGCGCACCATATCGAGGGGTGCGAGGAGGGTGGCCGCGATGGCCGTAGCTGCGACAGCAACACCGAGTGAGGTCAGTGGGCTTGGGCTATCCAGTATATCCAAACCTCCTATGCCGCTTCCTGCTGATCCTACCAGGCCTGGGTCTGGTATGTTCAGCAGGGCCGAGATCAGACTCCTGAACCATCCCTCAGTCGTCTTAAGCAGGAAATTGTAGATGAAAGTGCAGTTTGTAGCCTTCCACACCCCCCACGCCGACTCCTTCTGCCATAGCTGTGCTATCACTTCAAGAAGCGAGTCTGGTCGTTTGAGGTCTAGTTTGCGTATGGCGGATGGTGGGGGTCGTGTGGGTGTTCGTGACCGTGACCGGCTATCGAGACGTCTCTGGCGCCTCCGTGGGGACCTCGATTGTTCGACGGAAGGGGAGTATGGCGAGGGTGAGGTGGGGTTCATACGCGGTGCAGTAGATGTGAAGTATGACGGCGAGTCCTCGTCCGACTCCTCGTCTGAGGGCGGATACTGCGTCCATTAGCCCACATTCACGTGTCAGACCCCGCCCAGTGTCTGATACATACATCCTCAAACTTTCCGCTCGCGAAGCTCTGAGGCCTGCTCTTGTGGCCGAGCACATCTCCCTCCAAGCCTGCTAGTTGTCCCTTTGCCTCGTGTATCTGCAATATCGTCTTCGCAACCTCGAATGGTTGGGCTAACAGGACGCTTGTGTAATTCCACAAGGCATGGTCGAGCAGCTTCTTTGCATGCCCAGCTACTGAAGGCGACGTCTCTGGAAAGTACGAGTCATAGTCGAGATCGGACAGAATGTCGCGTGCCTGACTGCCGAGACTTGATTTACTACTGGCACTGGGCTTCAAAGCGGGCGGTAATGACGAGCTTGTCTGGTTCTGCGGAACATCGGGAGGGGGCCCAATAGATGGCGGGATATAGTAGGGCCTTAGGGGGTTCGGAGCATCACGAGAGGTCGCCATTGTATCTCTCGTTTCTCGGGGAAAGATTACGTGAGGCTGGGGATGTTTATCGTTTTCTTACCCGCGGTGGTGGATGCGCTGTGAAGATCGACCGGGGTCATGCCTGGTCTGTGCATCAACATTTCTGACGTCTCACAGCATTCGGAATTATCGCGCGTTGACTCTTGGTAACACTGCAAACACTGCGAGTCTTTCGCTTCTGCACACCCTTCTCCTTTCCCTTTTCAATTTCAGACAATTCGCAGGCTTTCACTCCCGCCATGGCTGTTAGAAGAGCTTGTTTGAGCGCTTTGGAGGGGAGGATAGCGGGCGCAAGAGGTGCATCGTCGAGTCCTCAGAGGTTCGCCAGCAATTGGACGGCATCGGCATGTCAGAAGTCTCTACACACACCAATGATGGCATCGTCCCTTCTATCACAATCGAGTGTCATCAAAGCAACAAGCCCGTCATGGCTCAGGAACCGCCGCCAATTCTCCTCGTCTCCCACATCCCGCCACGGTCACCTAGACCCACCCCGACCGGGTGAAGAGTGCGTCTAATGCACCCAATCATAGCAACACAAGATGACTGACGCCTTTCAGACGCAAGGTAACCTTTATAGACAAAGATGGCCACGCCACGACATTCGAGGTAGCCGACGGCGACAACCTTCTCGACATCGCCCAAGCCAACGACATAGAGATGGAAGGCGCGTGTGGCGGATCCTGCGCCTGCTCAACGTGCCATGTCATAGTAGCAGACGAAGCTTACTACGACAAGATGGAGGAGCCAGATGACGACGAGAACGACATGCTGGATCTGGCGTTTGGTCTTACTGAGACCAGTCGCCTGGGGTGCCAGGTCAAGATGAGCAAAGAGCTTGATGGCTTGGTCGTGCGGTTACCGAGCATGACGAGGAACCTGCAGGCTAGCGATTTCGACAGCAAATGAGTCAACTGAAGAAGATCAACATGTGGTATCGAGAGAGGGATGTAGTAGTGGTGAGAATACATCAAGGAACGACACTGCACACGGTCATATTGGCAGCGTCTAGGGATCGCATCGCATACTCAGCATTTGAGACGACATGTATTATACGAGAACTCCGCTTGCAGATGGACTGGCGTTGAGCACGACTCTGAATTTATGTATAATAAATGGTATCATGAACACACTGAAACTATGTCTCTTTTGTCCCCAAACGCCGAACTATGCATACTGAAGTGTCTTCAAGCCTCCACGCTGCCCTCCTTTTTCTGCCCTCCAGTAATCATATCTAGGAAACCCTGCTTGCTCATTTCCTTAACCTTCTCCTCCCTCTTGTCCATGCCAACTACCATACCCGCTTTGCTCTCTCTCTCCGCCTGTTCACCCTTGACTTGCGCCGCCCTTACAGCGTTGAACAGCTTGATGACACCCTTCTGTGCCGTCCGCCTGAGCTCCTTCTCCTTTGCTGATGTGGCAGCCGTGCTGACATTTGGGTCGTTGAGGCCCAAGACATCCTTCACCCGACCTTTCTCCTGTGCAGCCTTGCGCTCAGCAACAATTTGTCGGCGCGCTTTCTCCGAGAGTTTGGAGTCGGCGAGCTCACGGTTGGCGGTTGCGGCATCTTTGCTGCGGGACAGGATAGGCTCGGAACGTTTTGAGCTTGTCAGTTTTGAACCCAAAATCTTGGAAATCGAGTTGGCAAAGGCCTCGGGGTCGTTTCGCTTTCGTACTTTGCGCGCGGCAGTGGTTGAGGTCTCGGATACAGATGAGGCGTCGGAAGCATCCGACTCAGAGTCGGCGATTGAGAACTCATCCGCTTCAGGTTCAGAGTCGTCTTGATCATCCTCGGCGTCGCTTGGTAATGGCGCTTCGTGGTCGACGGGCGCAGTCTTCTTCAGGGCAGACTTTGCTGGCGCCTTTGCTGGTATGCTAGCCTTGAACTTGGGCTCAGGCTTCTTCAGTGGCGCTGCTTGAACTTTCTCTTCTTCTTCGTCGTCGCTGGCTGAAGACTCCTCTGCTGCCGCCGCTTGTTGTGCTGCTTTCTTGGCCTCAAACTTTGCTTGTTTCCTCAGCTGTTGCTTTGACAGCTCTTGCTTTCCGGGCAACGTCGCATTGACACCCGAAGGCTGGAATGGCTCTTCTGGCTCTAGACTGCTTCCGCGCCGAGGTGCATCGCGCGCGGCGCCCTCTTCTTCGTCACTCGAACTGTGGTAGTTCTTCTGCTTCTTGACCTTTCTCTTCTCCTTCTTGGGCACCTTTCCGCGCAACTGCTCCTCGGTCCGTCTCCGTTTCAGCGATGTGTTGACCATTGTGGCTGTGAATGTCGAGATTTGTGAATGTCGCAAGTAGAGCGCGGTCGCAGAAAAAAGTTCCAGAGGCGTCGGCGTTAGCAACCCAAATCACCGACCGTGGACGACGGCAAGCGCGCCCCGCCATACTGGATTCCCCACAGAACACCACGAGAGATCACCAGCACCAAACACCCTACAACCTCACCCAACCCCCAATACCCCCTTAACAACCGCCGCTATGGTGCTTCAAGATCTCGGGCGGCGCATCAATGCCGCCGTCACTGACCTCACGAGGTCGCCAAACCTCGATGAGAAGGTGCGTGCCGCCACAGGAGAGCGCGACATAATGCTAGGTGGCTAACATGCGCAGGCCTTCGAAGCCATGGTCAAGGAGATCTCCAACGCCCTCGTCGAAGCCGATGTCAACGTCAAACTCGTCATGAACCTGCGACAATCGATCAAGAAAGCCGTTGACTTCAAGCATCTCGCGCCAGGTGTGAACAAGAAGCGCCTCATCCAGAAAGCCGTCTTCGATGAACTCGTCAAGATGGTCGACCCCCACGCCGAACCCTTCAAGCCCCGCAAGGGCAAATCGAACGTCATCATGTTTGTTGGTCTGCAGGGTGCGGGTAAGACGACAACGTGTACAAAGCTGGCGAGATGGTACCAGGCAAGAGGCTTCAAGGCCTGTCTGGTGTGCGCCGATACCTTCCGTGCTGGTGCCTTCGATCAACTGAAGCAGAACGCGACCAAGGCGAAGATCCCATACTACGGTAGCCATACACAGACCGATCCTGTCGTCGTGGCAGCCGAGGGTGTGGAGAAGTTCAAGAAGGAGCGCTTCGAGATCATCATCGTGGATACCTCCGGACGTCACCGACAAGAGACAGACCTCTTCGACGAGATGGTGCAGATTCAGAATGCCGTGACTCCCGATCAGACAATCATGGTGCTGGATGGAACAATCGGTCAGGCTGCTGAGTCGCAAGCGCGCGCTTTCAAGGAGGCTGCAGACTTCGGAGCTATCGTCATTACCAAGACAGACGGTGCAGCAGCAGGAGGTGGTGCCATTTCCGCTGTCGCAGCAACGCACACGCCCATTGTCTTCCTCGGAAACGGAGAGCACATGCTGGATCTCGAGCGCTTCGCGCCACAGGCTTTCGTCTCGAAACTGCTTGGCATGGGAGACGTGCAAGGGCTTGTCGAACACGTGCAATCGCTCAAACTCGACCAAAAAGACACCATGAAGCATATCACTCAAGGAATCTTCACTATCAAGGACCTGCGGGATCAGCTCTCCAACATCATGAAGATGGGACCATTGTCTAAGATGGCAGGCATGATTCCCGGTCTCAGCAGCATGATGGGTGGTATGGACGATGAGGAGGGTGGTACCAAGCTCAAGCGCATGATTTACATCTGCGACAGTATGACTGAGAAAGAGCTAGAGTCGGATGGAAAGATGTTCGTTGATCAGCCCACACGTATGACACGCATCGCTCGTGGCTCCGGTACCTCCGTGCGTGAAGTCGAGGAACTGCTTACCCAACACCGTATGATGGCCGGTATGGCGAAGAAGATGAAGGGTGGAATGGCGAACATGCAGAAAGCACAAGGTGCCATGGGAGGAGGAAACAAGCAACAACAACTCGCAGCTATGCAGAAGCGCATGCAAAGTATGGGAGGAGGCGCCGGCGGTGCCGGCGGTGGTATGCCAGATATTGGTGCTATGATGAAGATGCTCGGTGGAGGCGGCGGTGGCGGCATGCCCGACATGTCAGCCCTAGGCGGAATGGGTGGCATGCCTGATATGGGTGCCATGATGAAGATGATGGGTGGTATGGGTGGCATGCCGGGCATGGGTGGAGGTGGTGCTGGTGCAGGGCAAGGAAAGGGGAGGAGGTAGTGTCAGAGCTATGAGGATATCAGTTTGCGATTTTTGATGCATAGCCGCGGCGTTCGGGTTTGTTATCACATCTGGGGGATTCTCTGCGTTGAGGTACACATCGTATGTCACTACTTCCGCCTGCTTCCCTCTTTGATCTTCTCCCTGTCAACAAGTTTCGATCATTATGTTTGGTCCGATAAGAATGACTATGCCAGCTGTTTCCAGGAGGACGGTTTGTGGATTCTGAACCCTTACAGCAATACCTTCAACACTGTTTGGGTTGTTGAAGTGTTTACATATAACTTCCGAATAAGCCTCTGGTATTGTCTCACACTACCCGCTATCATTTACTGGCATCAGAACATGGTTCTTCTACTAGAGCTCCCTCGCGAAGTCCGTAACAACATGTTCGCGCACCTCATTCGTGCGTCACAGGACCTCTCCTCCATACTCAAGGTCAATCGTCAGCTAGCTAAAGAATGTATCGAGGAAGTCACATTCTACCACCAAAAGCACTTGACACAGATGACATCTGACCTACGCATCCACTTTCCACAAATAGACTTCGAGTTCAACGTTCCGCAAAAAGGTGATTGACTGTTGGCTATCACTACCATGACACTTTCACTTCCTGTTAGTCCTCAGAATATCCGCAATCCAATCACACTAGGAATGTTCTTGGCGGAAGTGCTGAGAATGCGTAGGCTGCCTCTTACAGAAACTCTCAAGATCGTTCTGCAACCACAGCGGATGCCAGCGCCTCAACGGATGCCGGAGAAGTCACAGCCGAACAATCACCATACATCTGTTCATATGATTCGTTACTTGGGGCAGTTCATCGTGAGAAAATTTGTTGATAGGGATGAAGAAGTTGGGGAGGAAAGCGTGGGAAGGGTGATTGTTTGTTGGGATGCGGGTGTAAATGAGACAGCGCTATGGAGGGGCCTTTTGAGGCGTATACCACCGCTGACTGTGCAGCAATCGAGCTGCTTTGGACTAGATGACTGGGACGAGGATGGAGAGGAGATAGTCTTGTGGTGGAGGAAAGATGATGCATGATAGTCGATCCGTTACTCCAAATTCACCATGACAGCACTGCTCGATGTGCTAGTTGTCTAGCATGTTCTTTGAATAATCACCAAAAGAGGAAATAATTATTGTTGAAAGGATGAGAGTAACCAGGAGGCTCAAAATGTACGGACAAGTGGGATTGTGTGGCGAAAGGTGGTAAGAGAGATTGCTAGATCACAGACATTACAGTATGAATCTGTATAAGCTATGCGTCTAGCGCAGGACGGAGAGTTCCTCAATCAGTCGTTCCTATCTCAGCTCTTCGTTCTACTTGTTCTTGTCGCCATTACTCTCTTGTGCTTGCTCTTTCTGGTATTCTTCAAAGTCAAAGCCTAATTCCTTGACGTCTCTAATCTCTCTTCTCTTCTCCCCCATCTTGCCAAAAGCCTGTCGTATCTTCGGGAAGTTTTCACGGCACCAGTATTGCCATTCGCCCCAAATGGGCGGTATCTTTCCTTTGCCTTCATTTTCCAGGCCCTCTTTGTTCTCGGCACTCAATGCCCATCTACTCATTGCATTGATATAATTCGCATCTTTAGGAAAGGGTAAGAGATGGAAGTTTCGCCCAGCGCCCATTTCTTCCTCTATGACTCTTTCCCACTTGCGCATGTCTGATAGTGGTGGTAGGGAAAGCCGACCGGAATACACGCGTGCAAGGACGGCGGATTGCGCTTCTGCTATAGGGAAAGGGATTACGCGTTGGTTTAGGGCTAAGAAGCTCAAAGTAGGCCGTGGCGCGTAAAAGAGGTGCTGGTAGGTGTTGTTTACTCTCTCGCCGGTTGTGATGAGTTCAGGCTTCACATCTTGTAGAAAAGGCAGACTGTAGAAGTAACCTGTAGCAAAAACGATAGCGTCAATGTCGTGCTCTTCCGTCCCATCTTCAAATATAACACCTCTACTAGCGGGAATAAACTTCTTTATTGGCGGAACTTCTCGTCTCTTTTGATCTTCACCTGCTGTTCCATGCGTAGCGCTAAACATAGACTGTGAGCGTGTAGACCATAGCAGCGGCTTTTGGCAGAACTCGGCAATCTGGGCACTGACGTCTGCGCCTGATGCCGAGTTGCCTACAACGATTACTTTCTTAGTATTGAAGTCTTCGGGTTTGCGGTAGTATTTCGAATGACTGATGCGGCCAGGGTGTTGTGCGGCCCATTCCTTGATACCATCCATGGGAGGGATGTAGGGAACTATGAAATGGCCGTTTGCTACAATCACTGCATCGTATACTTCGGAAGTGTCTTGGTTCGTGATCAGATTCCGTGTCGTGACGGTCCATGAGCTGCTAGTCTTATTCGGATCAACTGGGTTGATACTGGTCACTTGTGTGCAGTATCGAACAAGATTTTGGACGTCCGCAGAGTAGTCGTCGATGTATTTGAGGACCGTCTGGTGCGTAGGGAACAATTGGCTATCAGATGGCCAGTCCAGATCCTGGAAGCCCATCAATCCCCTAGGTATGTTCGTCTCCAGCTTCTCGTACATTGGTGATAAGAATGAAGGTATTCTTGATGCGCCGTTTATCCCATTGGTATCGATACTCCCATTCGCTACTGCTTCTTTAGACTGCCATTCCGGCTTTTGTACATCTTTGTTTGGATTAGTCTGGGGTATGTCGAAGAGATTCTCGTCTCGTTGTTCGCCTGTATATATCCATATTCCTCCTGGTCTACTTCGTTGTTCGAACAACACAATCTTGTCGAATGCTTTCTCTGCACGGAGGTATTTCGCTGCCACCACACCTGAAGGCCCTGCGCCCACTATTGCGATCGTCCGAGCTCTTACTGATATTCTGTCACTATCGGAAGACATTGTACGTGGTTCTAGAGTGGCGAAAAGACGAGACAGGAGAGATGTTAGGGGGTTGAGCGCCGATCTAATGCAAGTTCTAGATAGAGAGTATCGCGAAAACACAAAAGAGACCATAGGGAAGAAACGGCAATAGGAGATGACGCTGAGATGTTCAGATGGCCATGATGCTAGAGCCCCCGAGATTCGGGGCTTGTCGGAATTGTCTTCCGATCGGAACTAGGCGAGGCTGTTGCGCATCATCGACCTCGGAGGGCAGCTGCGTCAAGCTGCAAGACGAATACCACCGGCTGTATATTGACGATTCGGCCCTACAGCGCGTCCGTCGTCCCTCATCACTGGAGTTTCCCCTCACTGTGTCCGCTTCTCGTACTGTGAAACATACTCAGCAATGCTGCGCACACTGCGACTTGCACGCCTTTCATCAGCACCGCGACCAGTCCGAAGCTTCTCAACCCACAGTGCAGCCATGGCGCCGTTACGCATCGGATTCGTACCGGGTAAGCGCGTCATCACTCACTCTACACATCCGGCTAACGGTAACAGAACACTTCTCCACCCCACTCGAGTTCGCGAAGAAACACTATGGCCTCGATGCGAAGCTCATCCCTTACCCCAGCGGTACAGGCCACATGGTCACCGCTCTGCAGTCCAACGAGATCGACATTGGTGTTGGTCTTACCGAAGGCTGGATAGCGGCACTGGGAAAAGCACAGGCAGCTAAGGAGGACGCTGGCTTCAGCATAGTGGGTACCTATGTTGAGACTCCACTGTGCTGGGCCATGTCGACAGGTGCCCGTAGAAACGAGCTCAACGGGATCCAGGACCTGAAGGGCAAGAAGGTCGGCGTGTCAAGAATTGGAAGTGGAAGCTACGTCATGAGCTTCGTGCTGGCTGACCAGCAAGGGTGGCTGGACACGACGTCGGACAGCCCGCCGTTCCCAGTCGAGCCATTGAACACGTTCGCAAACCTCCGCGATGGAGTCAATGACGGCACAGCAGACTTCTTCATGTGGGAGCACTTTACATCGAAGCGCTACTACGATAACGGCGAGATCAAGCGCATTGGTGAGATCTACACGCCGTGGTCTTCCTGGAAGATCGTCGCTGCAAACCATCTATTGAACCCAAAGAACTGGAGTTCGTCGCCCAACGCAAGCAAACCAGTGCTTACTGGGGAGCTCGACGACGTCATGGACAAGGTCAACAAGGGCGTTAGACACTTTGAAGAGAATCAGGAAGAGGCTGTGCAGTACATCAGCACCAAGCTCGATTACTCAGAAGAGGACGCGAGAGAATGGCTGAAGACTGTTCGCTTTGCCAAAGATGTCAAGGGCGTAGACAAGGAGGTGGTCAACAAGACCGTTGGTATATTGCAGAAGGCTGGCGTGTTGGGCGGACAGGTTGACCAGAAGACCATGATCGGACTCGAGCGACGTCTGGCATGAACCTAATCTGCTTAGACCGCTGATTGTCATACCACGCAATCCGCAGACGGTTTGCAGCCCGTGCCCAATAGCTTCAGCCCCATCAAGCACTCCGTGTGACGGGATCGCCAGCGCATGTTCAGAACCATGTCATAGCTCGGAGATTAAAGCAATGTGCTTTTTGCTTGTCTTTTGTTGCATATCAATCACAGCAGCACCCGTCTGCAACTACGATCAACCAAGATGCCTTCACCTGTACTATCACGTCAAAGTGTGACTGCACAGCACAAAGCGATGCATTCACCTGCGCTACCTCGTCAAGGTGTAACTACACAGAACCGCGAAGTATTTATACTAGCTGGAAGATTCTCTTGGAACCCTCTTGGAGATTCTCGCACTTCAACCAACTACAACTCAACTGTCGACGTACCTTTACAGCACACCTTGAAGGCCTTTGCGACAGAAAAGGACCAGAAACGGAAATCACCTACTTTCGTAAACTTCTCTAGGCCTCTTTCTCCAAAATGCCAGTCGACACCACGAAAGAGCTAGAGCTATCTCACCTCGACCAACAACCTCACATACGCGTATACGGACGCTATTACATCATCTTTCCGTTCCCAGACATCACTTACGCGCACGCAGCCAAAGAAGCGCTACACACGGGCTTCAAGGAAGTCTTGCGACGATTTCCCTATCTTGCCGGCACGGTAGACATTCCCGACCCCTCTACGGAACTTCTTCGAGTACGCTACCCCGACCCCATCGATCTCGAAGCGGAAGCCCGTCGCGTCTTCACGGTTAGCTACGATGACGCACAACACGACTACGATGCTCTTGCCGAAGACGCGTTCACACCCGGCGAGTTGCCCGCTACCATATTTTGCCCAAACGAGTTGAAATACCACGCTGGATTAGGCAACGACCCATACGCCGAGAGGATGACTTCATTGCAAAAAGGTCCAGTTCCAGTTTTCGCGACCCAGGCTACATTCATTCCTGGAGGCTTGGTGCTGAGCGCCTGGTTCTATCACGCTGTTCTTGACGGGACGGGAAACGCAAGGATCCAGAAAATATGGAGTGACGCAGTACGAGCCTTGCATCCTCAAGCGAGCAAACCATTGCTTAGGGTTCCTAAATTTTACCGAGCACCCAGCTACAAAGATCAGCTCCAACCACTGCAGGCGATTATTAATGAGTGGAACGACATTCCAGACCCGTCATCAGCTCGAAGCGCACTCGCAACGCTGGTCCAAGAAGCCGGTGTAGCAGACAACTTTGCAGATAAGTCAGGGAACCCGCTACTTGCCAAGCGTTACGAACTGCGCAAGGGACCGGACGAAGGACTACAAAAGGTCATCACGAACATGTTCCGCTTCTCATCGCCAGCTCTCCAAAAGCTCCGCAATCAGCTATCGACCAAGACCGGCAGAAAGATCTCTATCTTTACCGCACTGTCAGCGATTATCTGGGGAAACATTGTACATGCTCGATCGACATCGCTAGCTGCTTCAGGCAACAAGCAGTCAACACTCGCCGTCGTTGTAGATCTTAGAAAATATCTTCCGCCTCCCTTTTCATCGCCGGATTATCTCGGAAACCTCGTACTGTCTGCCCTACCTACCCTCGATCTTGAGAATGGGGTACCTGACTGCGTAACCTCGCTGCGAGAGGAAGCACCCCATGCTCCAGACAACTTTTTTCCGGCAATGACTGTTCCTGCAGATCAGCAGAGCTTTTGCCTTGAGGACCTTGCAGTCAAGATCACAGATGCTCTGCATGCTGTTGATGCGGCGTGGGCGATTACGCAAATTAACAGCGTTCTTACTAACCCCACCGAAGCCCAGCAATCTCTTCTGAGATTCCCCAAAGGTCCGGATCTGTACATCACTAGCTGGCAGAGGATGGGCGCCGACCGTGAATGGTACATTCCTGGAACTAGTACGCCTAACGCAACTGCAATCCGGAGGGCGGCTTGGGTAAGCGAGGGTGGCATCGTGGTTCTGCCCAGGGAAGAAGACAAAGAAGGGCAAGAAGGAGAGCCGTATGAGGTTATGCTCAGCCTTACCCAAGCCGATATGGAAAGGTTTGAGCATGGTTTGCAGAGTGCAGGGTGGTTGGTAGATTCCCCCGTTGACAACATCGTCGACACTTTGAATCACCTCATACTTGGAGCTCATCAGGAACCTGAGGCAAAGCCGTCTGTTGGACAGGCGAGGGCGTCCTTGTAGTCTGACTAGGGTGGGGGAGCATTCCATGATTCATGTCATGACTTAATTCTTGTATATATAGCTTGCACTTGGAGACTTACCTAGTACACTAATGATGGTACCTTAATTGGCGGATTTGTGAATAAAGATTAAATCTATGGTTTTACTTCTCATGTGCGAACGCTTTCACCGCTCGGACCCGTACCTGCATATTCATGACTAAAGATGACGATCGGCCGCGGCAACTACCCACTAGCGCCCATCAAACAGCGTCCCTGAGAAAAACAAGTCGCTGCCCCCAACAAACGGGTATTGCTACCCACAGACCCCAGAAATCCCCACGCGGAAATCCTGAAAAAAATGGCCGACGAAAGAGAGCCTTTGCTTTCTTATCATGAGGTGCAGCGGGAGAGAACGGAACAGCTACTCGCTCACGAAATCACAGCGAGCGCGCAGGCTAATGAGGACTACCCTATCGATCATGGGAAAGTAGCGTGGATGCAGGTTTTGGGTGGATTCATTCTGTTTGCGAATAGCTGGTGAGTTCCCTCGAAGTCTACCACACGCCGTAATACAGACGCTAACAGGACAAAGGGGTTTGCCAAATACGTTTGGTGTCTTCCAAACCTATTACGTTGATTCTTTACTTCCAGGGCAAGATGCGGCGCGCATCGCATGGATCGGATCGATCCAGCTGTTCTTCACCACCATCGGTTGCTTGCCTGGAGGTGTACTGCTTGATCGAGGATACCTCAAAAGTGTTATCGCAGTCGGCACGGCGCTAGAAGTGCTTGGACTGATCCTGACTTCCTTCTTCAAGAGCTACTGGGCCATCTTCTTTGCCCAAGGAGTGCTTATGGGCATTGGAAGCGGGCTGATGGCGATAGTCCCCGTCGCTGTGCTAGCCATGTTCTTCGAGAAGAAACGTATGCTGGCTACTGGTCTTGCGTCGACTGGTGCCAGTGTGGCTGGTATCGTCTTTACAATTTCTTTACGCTCGCTTTTCCTCAGCGTGGGTTTTGCATGGGCCGTCCGCATCTTCGCGCTCATCATTCTCATCACGAATCTTGTCGCTTTTTTTGTGATGCGATTGCAACTCCAGTATGGATCCAAGGGCTCTAGCTTCGGCTTTCATCACTTCAAAGATGTGCCATACACGGTGTTCGTCATTGCATTTACCCTGTTTGTTGCATCATCCTTTGTACCATTCTTCTTCATCCAGGAGTATGCCATCAAATTGGGTGTGTCCAAGGACATGGCGTTCAACTTGCTTTCGATCATGAACGCTGCCAACATCTTTGGACGTTTTGTGCCCAACTTCATTGCTGACCGGTACGTTTCCATCACCTTATCCTCGTAGTAGCCGTCTGCTAATAGTCTCAACAGGTACGGTGGTGTCAACACCCTACTTCCTCTTGCCATCGCATGCATCATCACCCTCTGCATGCTTCCTCTCGCCCATGAAATCAACGGTCTCATTGCCATCAGTATCGTATATGGCTTCCTTTCTGGCGGCGTCATCATCATTCCTGGACCTACCATTACTGATCTGTCGCCTAACAAGGCTGAAATTGGCGTTCGACTCGGTCTTGCGTACCTCGTCGCTGCTTTCGGTGGATTGTTTGGTAATCCCGCTACTGGCGCTATCAAAGGAGAAGGCAACGGTGCAGTAGACAACTTCAAAGGAGTATGGTTCTGTGCGGCAGCCGTTATGGGTGCGGGTGTCGCGGCGCTTGTTGTCACTAGGTGGTTGAAGTTAGGTAGCGCGTGGGCTGTGGGAAGAGTGTGAGTAGCGATCAACCCCGCCAAGCTATAAGCAGCCTAGCAAAGGTTGAGCTTCAAGCTACCTGAACGGCAGGTGGTATGCGAACGTCAGCTCAATGTGGCTTATCTAATCACGACGAATCTTCCACATCAGGTCGTTTTTGCACGATGCAGCCAATGGGCTGTTTCCGCCAATCAGGTCCCAGTTGTGGCCGCACATTAGACGCTACTTTGAAGACTAGAACATCCGATAGCTGCAGTGTAACACAAAATACGGAATAGGAAATATTCCCAATATGACCCAGGAGTACAAGCGGATATAACATGAACCTTCCTCTGCGCATCCAACGTCGGTCTCTTTCCTAGTTTTAGCACATACTTCGCGGTAGTAGCCATAATGCTCCCACTTAATATCCTCTCCCTTTTGTACGCGCTTCCACTTACGCACGCTGCTCTTTATCACCCTACACCGGCTCTCTCCTTCATCGAACACGTCCTCGTCGACAACTGGGGAGCATACGCATCGAATTTCTCTTCCGCAATAACCCCTTGCACACGCTATGTCTCGCAGACTGGGACTATGGCGCTGACAAGCGGTCGCACGACGTCGGCACAATGGATGCGCGTCATGTTTCATGACTTCGTCACTGCGAATGTGAGCGCAGGCACGGGTGGTATCGATGCTAGCATCGGGTTCGAAACAGCAAGAGTGGAAAACAAAGGGAGTGCTTTCAACGACAGTCTTGCATTTTGGAGGCCATTCGTTCACGATGGAGTTTCTAGTAAGTTCGGAACCGATCGTGAGTAACTAATAGTGCTGATGTGTTGATAGTGGCGGATCTTATCGCGCTCGCCACCGTCATGTCTAATAACTTGTGTGGAGGTGCGCAGATGCCTTACCGCGCTGGACGCACCGATGCGACAGAGGCTGGACGTACTACTGGAGTACCCGCACCAGAGACTGATCTCGAAGAAACTTTGCTGTTCTTCGAGCGCGCTGGATTCGACAAGGTAGATGCTATCGGTCTTACAGCTTGTGGGCACACTTTAGGATCTGTTCACCATGTACGTATACACAAAGCGCTTGGACTAGCTTTCAATTGCTGACCCCTGTAGGGTGGTTTCCCTGAAGTCGTAGATGAGAGTTTCGTTACACCCGAGAACACGAATGGCGGTAGCAATTTCGACACTACACGTGGCGTGTTTGATCCCAATGTCCTCGGCGAATATCTAAATGGAACAGGGAATAAAGGAGGACCATTGGTCACCTCATACAACGACACTATGAACTCCGATCTGCGGTTGTACGAAAGCGACAAGAACGCCACTATGCATGCGCTGTTCGCCCAAGGCACGGGTTTTCTGGATACGTGTGTCGAGCTTATGAGTCGAGCCATCAATACAGTACCTGCTGGTGTCCAGCTAGGTGAGCCAGTTACGGCAATCCTTGTCAAGCCAATCAATGTGACATACGACTTCAAAGAAGACGGAAAATTGATGCTCAGCGGAAAGATCAGAATCCTCACACCAGCGGGTGCTTCTCCGCCATCATCGTTGAATATCCGCATCAACCAACACGAGACAGAGATTGAGCCAGAAGCCGAGACTGGAAGCTCCGTGTTCGGTCGAAGCAACAGTATATACGGAACCACGTCGTACTTTCCGTTCTCGCTATCTGGACCTACCATTCGTGATGCAACATCGTTCTTGGTGTACGGACCGGGCATATCAGAATCGACTTTCCCGATCACTAGTCAAGCCTTTTTCGTACCCAGTTTGACAGCGCTAGAGGGTTCGTCGATCAATGTCACGATTGCCATAACCGAGTCGAAGTCTTGCAGTGACCTAGCAGTGCGTCTCGCAGCACCGTTTGTGCAACACGATACGCTAGCACCGAAGATGCATGAGACCAGTATAGCTGTTGGGAAGGCAACAACAGTGTTAGACGACTATACGCTTTGCCATGGTCTCACTGTCTTGCAAGATGTTCCAACTGGTCTGGTTGGAGCTGAGGCTTTGATTGGAGGGGAAGTTCTTGATACACTCATGGTCAACGGAGGAATGGCAGGGTGGTAGTATGATTAAAAGTATCAGATGATCTTCTTACAGATCAGTGCCAATATGGAGAAGTCGATTATATCAGTCATCGAACCAATCTTAGTGAGTTTTTCCCTTTCTCTTTCGATGCTTCTCGCAATCCGAATTCTCTTCGTACTCAGAATCTTCTTCGTATTCAAGGTCAGAAGACCTGTAGCCCGTATCCCAGGCATCCGAATAGGAGTCTTCCTCATCCTCATCCGTGGCCTGATCTTCACTAAGATCATTTACGGGCGTATCGAGTAGCTTAGGACTCTTTGGTGGATTTTTGCAGCCAATACTGCCACAAAGGCAGTCGCCAACAAGCCACTCTGGACCATAGTCTATCGTTAGCTCTTCGTCGATGTTAATGTCGCGTGTTGTCACCACGTAGATGACGCGGCGTTCCAAACCGCATTGAAACTCCTGCAATCGCGCATTTGAGTTACACGAGTGATTGATAAATCTTGATATTGACCCGGTATGAAGAGCACTAAGTATAGCCGTGGGTTGTGATTTTTGTTTAATCTTACGTCGTCCAATCGAGATCGGTACACAGTAAGCGTCCTCTCCATCTTCCTCGTTGGGTTTGACTGGTTTGATACGGCCTGTGTACTCTCCTACGATGGTTGAGCCTTGAATCGCTTCGCGTGCAAAAATGCCGTAACCGCGGGCACCGGCTCTCCGCAACAATAGACAGGTGAGCCAGTAGTCAGGCCAGTAATCTCTCCAAGACTTGTATCCACATGTGCAGAAGACTTTTCCTACTTCTTTACATACGTAACATTTCATAACTGCGTACTCAGTCTCGTCGACATTCCCAATGAGATCTTCAATCACCTTTGGCGGCCAGACATTGCCTATGAAGTCTGTCGGCCCAGGTTGGCTTTGCCAGTCTTCGACACCAAAAACGTTTTCCCGAGCAACAGAGCAGTAGCTCTTGTTACCAGCTAGATATGTAGGTACTCTGCAAATTGGTAGACCATCTTGGTCTTGAGCATAAAAGTATAACCGACCTCTCAGGTACGGATTGTACAACTCCTTCAGATGTTCAGTAATGTCGGCCTTGGTCAGTATTGTACCTTCGTCTTTCTTACGCTTGGCTTCGTCCTGGATCGTCTGGAAGACATCGTGCTGTGTTAGTGGAGGCATTCTTACTTGGTCTTACAGAATGAGCGTGAGAAGTCTTGTGGGATTATGTGTATAACTCTCCTCAGGATAAGGAACATTTCCTCAAATATATTTCAATCGAGACGATGCGTTCTGGGCCCCTACTCTTTCAAGTTCATTGTATAGCAACAACATGGTCTGATTTCCCAAAAATTTTCGGAGCCTGTGTCTCTTTCACGATATTTCTGCACAATGTCTACACAACATTGACACGCACGATAGTCGCTATAGATCGTGAACCTGGTGTAGATTCGGGCCGTGCGTACGATCGTTGATATACTGTTGGCAATGCTTTTTGCGCAAGCTAAACCATCTAACGCTACAACTTGCAGAATTGTCACCTTCAGATTCATGCTTGTTTCGGTACTTACTCCAGTGCTCGACTTAGGCGAGCGGGGCTAGCGGCGAATAACTGCGGAGAAACATTACAAGATATTAATGTGTGCTCCCCTCCGTGTCAAAATAGGTATAGCCGGACGACTGATGCGTTGAGCATACTCGGATGTACGCGCAAGCGTGACATGCAACCTAGTCTACCACCATCTGGAAACTGGGCTAGCTACAGGGTAGATCGCTGTGCTAGGTGCTCCCGTAGAACCTTGCTCGAGTAAGGCTATAAGAAGCCGCCATGGCACTGTAAAGTGAAGTCCAAGACGATCAAGATTCATCTCAGTCGACATGATGTTCGCCTCAATTGCCATCCTGCAGGTGCTTTGCGCAGCGGTCGCATCTGCGCAGCTCACCTCAAAACTCACGGAAATCATGTAAGATGTCATCAGGAATAGGATGTTTTCGATACTAATAAATCAGTGACTTCGGCCCGAATCCGCGAAACATTTCGATGTTCATCTACGTGCCGGCAAATCTTCCGCCCAATCCACCAATTTTGGTATCACCACATTTTTTCTATTCAGCGTCTGAAGGCTAAATCCAATAGGTATCCCCACATTGGTGTCACGGCACGGCACAGCAGGTACGTTGCGATCGTTCAAACGCGTCTTCGACATACACTGACTTGATATCTTACCTCTAAGGTCTTTGACTATAGACCTTGGGCTTCTCTCGGCGACGAGTACGGCTTCATCTCGATCTATCCTAACGCTTCAACATTGAACACGGACCAATGCTGGGATGTCAGTAGCCAGCAATCGCTCACTCACAATGGCGGAGGCGACGCGCTCAGCATTGTATCCATGGTGCGGTGGACCTTGGAAAAGTATCATGCAGACAAAGACCGCGTTTTTGTTACCGGCACGAGGTTTGTTGGGCCCGTACAATATGTATGTGAGACATACACTGACTTCGCATCTTCACATCTGCAGTTCAGGCGCAATGATGACAAATGTGCTCATCGGAAGCTACCCAGATGTCTTTGCTGCAGGAAGCGCATGGGCGGGTGTACCATTCGGATGCTTTGCCGGCGACGGCTTCGATGTCTGGAGTGACGCGTGTGCCACTGGCCAGATCATTAAGACTGGGCCCCAATGGGCAGCTCTCGTGCGCAACGCATACCCTTCGTATCGCGGCTTCCGTCCTAAGTTCCAGACTCTTCATGGCACAGCAGACACGACGCTTTATCCACAAAACTTCCGCGAGCAAATCAAGCAATGGACGAGTGTATTCGATGTGAGCCAGAAACCGACCGAAATTACAGAAAACGTTCCTTTCCAAGGCTGGACAAGGTTTCGGTATGGCGAAAAATTCGAGGCGTATGAAGCTGGTAGTGTTACACACGACATCCCGACAGATAGCGACACTGTGATGGATTTCTTCGACTTGAAGTGCAGCGGACCGAGCTGCTTCTCTAGGCCTAGGTCGGGCAACAGTACGAAGTACCATGGATAGGGTACTGTTTGTATATATGGACGCCTTGTTAGCTGCTGCTGTAAATTACGCAACGTACATCAAGGATGGCTTCTAGATAGGACTTGCGAGAGTACCGTGATGTGAATTGTATATAAGCAGTGCTTGTGCTAAGGTACATTTGATGGTGGTGAGGACCTCATATATGGAGGCCGAACAAGAGACAAAGCTAGGCAAAATAGAAAAATCTCGGCGGCATGCTCGGTGATACTATGAAGGCACCGTTGTTGAAGCAAGAGTTGTCCGTGAAACAGCGCGTCTGGAATAAAATCAGCGCTAAGACGCGTGACGTCACCACCCACAAGCGCGATTCCGACCCAGCTGTAACGAACAGCTCTAGAACTGTGATGGAGAAATGTCCTCAAACTACAATTAACCAGGATAAGTGTCAATTTGGTACAAACCAAGCTCACTCAGGATACTGTCAGCACCGGACTCGCTCCGTAGCTTACATCGAGCATGATGCGGGGAAGACACGCTAGACACGCGGTGTCGGACGTCCACATGTTCGCAACCCACGTCGGGACAATGTCTTGCTCAGATGCAGCCTCCATGATCTCCGCTCGTTGCAGTACGTGTTGAACGCGGATGACTTTAACCCGAGCCCGTAGCTTCGACCGACATGCTGAGTTCCACTCTGGGCTTAGCGACCTCAGATGATCACTACGGCTTCCTTAGCATGCAGTTCAAAGATGAGCAGGTCCATCCGCCACGGGGCCAAGAGTTGGCGACGCTCGTATGGCAAAGCTGGAAATCCGTATGCGGTTGTAGGCTTTCTCCGCAGGGAGCATTTCCAATCCTGGGTACTTCCCCGCCCAGTCTTCATTACACTGATGGTAACGTTATAATATTCAGACCAGACCCCTTCGTAGCCCAGCTAGGTACTTGCCCCTAGTTCCTGTCTTCCAGTAATGCAGATGCTAAATCTCTTCGTGGCCGTTTGTGCCTTTTCAAAATACACAGTGCATGCACTGCTTGAGGAAAAGTTTGTGGGCTTCGAGCCTGAAGATCAAACCTTGGACATTGCTGGTGCCACACTCATAGCCGATGCGGATGACTTTTTAGGTGTTCACATTGCGCTCAAAAGTTTAGTGGAAGACTTCGAACAGATCACTGGAATCCGACCCGCATTCAACAATGCCACCACCAACTCCACAGTACCAGCTTCAGCAACTGGAGTCATTGTCGGCTCTGTGGGGTCGAAGCTCATTCGCCAAATTTCTGCCGAGAAAGGTCTCGACATCTCAGACGTTGAGGGAAGATGGGAAGTGTTTAAAACTGCTGTCATCGCCAACCCAATAGCTGGAGTTGAACGAGCGTTGGTCATCGTAGGTAGCGATAAACGCGGCACTATCTTTGGTATACACACGCTCGCCGAACAGAGTGGTCAGTCTCCGTAAGTGTGCACGTCGTGTAAATCTAGACGTCAATTAATGAGCTGCATCAGATACCACTGGTGGGCGGATGTTCCCACGAAGAAACACGCCGCCATTTTCGCGTTGCCAAAAGCTACTGTTCATGGCCCACCATCAGTCAAGTACAGAGGGCTCTTCATTAATGACGAAGCTCCAGCGCTGGTCACTTGGTGGGCTGCGCAACACAACTCCTCCTACTATCCTCTAGATACGGAGTTTTACTCACATGTTTTCGACCTACTTCTTCGACTAAGAGCCAACTACTTGTGGCCTGCCATGTGGGGATCATCAACACCAGCCCCAGGCCACATCTTCTTCACCGATGACCCAAGGAATCAGCAGCTTGCAGATGACTACGGTATCGTAGTCTCTACTAGCCATCACGAGCCAATGCAAAGAGCGACTAATGAGTGGAACGCGACTGAGACTGGGCCCTGGGATTGGAGATTGAACAAGGACAACGTAACGCGCTTCATGGAAGAGGGGATCCGTAGGATGGGAAACAACGAGAGCTATGTGACACTGGGCATGAGAGGTCCAAGTGATTCCGCCATTGTTGGGGATGATGCTTTGGAGATTCTTCGAGAAGTGTTTGAAGTTGAACGTCAGATTTTCAAAGAAGTTCTGGGTGACCAGAAAGTAAACCGTAAGTAAGGTTCTCAGGGAAACAGGTGTGCGACATGCTAATACGACATAGAGGCATGGACAATCTATAAGGAAGTCGCGACCTACTACGCCGCTGGACTAAGTCCGCCCGATGACGCAAGTAACTTTTTGATACAAAATGCACCTAAGATTTATGCTGACTTCGTACACCTATAACCAGGTCACCATCATCATGCCCGATGACAACCATGGCCAGATTCTGCGGCTACCTACTGGTAATGAGACTGCTAGAGAAGGCGGCGCTGGTATTTACTTCCACTTTGAGTACTTCGGTAGACCGCGGTCGTACAAGTGGTCGAACACCAACAACTTGGTTAGTAAGTGCATCTTATTAAGGAGATCAATGACTTACAAGCGTAGCCGAAAGTTTTGAAGGAACTTTTGCAAGCTTACTGGCGAGGTGCGAACCAGGTCTGGGTCATAAATCTGGGGGATATCAAGCCTTTAGAGCAACCCTTTGGGTTCGCCATGGACTTGGCTTGGGACGTCTCGAAATTTGACTTTGATATGATACCAGAATATCTGCGCCTCTACTCCGAGCGGGAACTCGGTAGCGAACATGCGGATGATGTTGCGGCTCTACTGATGGAATTCAACTACCTCATCGGAATGCGCCGCTTTGAGATGGTTCAGCCAGACACATACTCGGTATTAAACTATCATGAAGCGGAAAGGATATTAGCAAGATGGAATCTGCTCGCTAATCAAACCAAGACATTGTTTGAACAGATACCGGAGGATTACAAAGCCGCATACTATGAGTTAGTATTCTATCCCGTAGTATCGGGCGCTACATACTACGCAGTAAACATCGGGTAAGTTGTGGCTATACCAGATGCATAGGAGACATACACTGACTTCGTACTTCTTCGTCGTCACAGCACGGGACTCAACTATCGACATGCCATGGAACGGAGGAACTCAGCAAATGCGCTTGCCCACCAGGTTCTTGCTGACTTTGACTATGACTACGATCTGGTACAGGATTTTGACGCCCTCCTTGACGGCAAATGGCGAAACATCATGTCTCAGGCCAAGCTCGAAACGTTCGATACCGGAAAGGCAAAGAACTGGATGAACCCATCTCGCGACATACTCTCAAACCTTTCCTTTGTTCAGTTGCGCCAAAACATGCAGTTCTCCGTCGGTAATCTCGGCATCTACGCTGAGGGTTCTAACAGCCCTCTCGACCAGGGTCGATGGGCTGAGTCCATCGATCCTTCGATGCCCTTCACCAAATCCCCAGCCCAGCTCCCAGAGATGAGTCCTTATGGACCTTCCAGGCGGACTGTAGATCTATTCATGCGAGGTGACTACCGCGTCCCAATCGACTGGCAGCTTGGCGATATTCCAGTGGATTGGCTGTCAATTGCACCAAGTTCGGGCCGACTTGACGTGACGGCCGAAGAGCAACGCCTCAATGTCACCATTGACTGGACACAGGTGCCGGAGGGATACAACGATACAGTGGAAGTTGGCATAACGTCAACACCGTCATTTTATCCATACTACGACATCATACGTATCCCGGTACAAAATCGGAAAGTACCCACTAATTTCCGCGGCTTCCCAGAGACAGCTGGTTACATATCGATTGAAAGCCCACACTTCCAGAAATCTTCCTCCTCTCCGAATAACAGAACGGCGAGTGAAACAGTAGCATTTGTCCACGTTCCATACCTCGGCACGCGCACTGAATCCGGCTCTGTGGCTCTGCGGCCTTTCCACGCTGCTCGGGCTTCTCTTCTCGACTCGAAATCCGCATATGTTGAATATGATATCTACCTCTTCAAGGACAATCCTGCCCTCAACGCCACTATCTACATCAACGCTGGCTTAGATACAGATCCCAACCTTCTCATGGAGTTTTCACTTTCTCTTGATGACGCTCCTCAAAACTTCACACGTGTGTTAGGTGACCCGAAGGACGCGGGCGATGTGCCACCCGAATGGACGGACAACGTAATGAATCAGGTGTGGACAAAGAAAGTTAGTCTTGGTGAAGCAAAGGAAGGGGCTCACACGCTTCGTTGGAGCGTTAACAGTCCTGAGGTCTACTTGGAGAAGCTTGTTTTGGATACCAGAGGCGGGGTCAAGAACAGCTATTTAGGTCCACCTGAGTCAAATATGGCTGGATTTGATTGAGCAGGTTACAAGATTGCTCGCACTTGAAGTTGCAGTGCAACTCAAACACTGATGGGTGTCTATCGTAAGAAGGCGTTCAGACAGATTACCCCAGAATACATTAACTCATGGCTGCTTTCGATCCTTCGAAACGTTCCATGCGCTCAGCACCTTTCGTGCGAAGTTTGACGCCGTAGATGTATAGCTGCATGATGAGGTCAGTTGATTTCCAATTAACAAGAACAGATGTTTGCAAATACCAGTAGTACCAGCGGCAATCCCACGCCTAAGACTAGAAATCCCAGCAACCCCACACCCCAGTCTAGGCCAAGTTTGGCGAAGAGTTTCTCTCCGAATAACGGAAATGCACCAGCGAACATGCAGCGAAGGAACGAAATGGCAGCGACGGCAGAAGCGGGAAACTTGAAGGCATCGATGGTGTACAGCTGTAGGGCGAGTTGGATGTTCATGCCTCCGGCCATCATGAGCATGATAGCCACGAGTGGAACCATGAAGTGGGTTCGTGTGGCGGTAAACCCATACATGAACAGCCCACCGACCAGTAATGTTCCTCCAACAAGGCAACTGATGAGTCTCGACTCAGGTCTATACTTCATTTGTCCAGATGCGGTGTCTCGCTTGAAGATAGCTTCCATAGCACGGATAGTGGCGAATGTACCAAGAAGCATACCGATGCCAGCAGCGAGGAAGTCTGTACCAACGATTCCGACAGAGTGTCCGTATCCGGAACCAAACACATCTGCGTACGTAACGATAATGAGGTATACAACGCCAAAAACCACGGAGTAGAATAGCGATGCAAGCAGTAGCGCAGGATCAAGCACAAGGTATGCCAAAGGTCGAATGAACGCATTGACAAGCGCTGCGGGGTCAGTCGGACGGTGCTGAAGATCCAGTACGGTATATAGTTCGGCGCTCGGATTGGTACTGCGTTCTCTTCGCAGTTTCTTCTGCAGAATTCTTGGTCCAAAGGACTCTGGGAGGAGAAAAAGCCCAGCCATTGAGAGTAAGGCGCTGGCGATCGCAGGTATCCAAAGAGTCCAGCGCCACGAGACTCGCTCCGACATCCAACCGCCACATACAGGACCCAAGACGGGGCCTAGAACACTGTTCCTGGTAAGCAAAACTGCTGAAAATGTACAAGCATAAACCTACGGGCCGAGCATCGCGAGTCCAGATGCTTTCGGACGGGCAGCAAGATCCCAGAGATCCGCAACGACTCCACCAACAACAGCAATGGCCGCACTGCCTCCGAATCCAGCAAACAAACGGCACACCGAGAATTGTGCAGCGGTTCGTGAGAAGCCTCCTCCGAGGGAGAATGCAACAAAGATAACGTTGCCTAAGTGTATGATAATCGCTCTACCGTACTTCTCACTAAGTGGAGCGATAAAGAGCGGGCCAAGAGCCAATGCAAAGAGAAAGATGGAGACTTGCAGGGCACCGACAGTACTGTCCGTGATACTCAGGTCTTTCATAACCAGATGAATGGATGGTGCGAATATGGTGCTTGCGAATGGGGAGAGGAAACAGCAGCCTCCGACAATAGCGGTTGCCCGAATTTTCTTAGCGGTTGGCCATGACTGGGACATAATTTCAGCTCTAGGACCGGCGAAAGTGTGATTCTACTTACACGAGGATGTTCTTGTGCATCTTCATCCAGGGATACAAAGTTGGGATCAAGATGCTTGAGCTCGTGGCCACCGATGAATATTTTGTCCGGCTGAGAGGCTTGATTCGCAAGTAGCTCTTGGTAAGCTTGGGTGATAGCCTGTCTTGAGTACGATCCAGAAGGCTCTATGTCGATGGAGTTGTTCATTTTTGTGTCACTTTGAGAGACAGACATGTTGACGAAAATGGAATGGATGCCAATAAAGCGACAAAGGAAGAGATGATGAATAGGTCGAAAGAAGACACTTACGAGTAGCTGACAGTCTTATACGTTTACCGTGTTATCGTCTTCTCTACGCCTTCTTTCATATAGCCGACAGTGAGGTCGCCTATCGGTGCTAGGCGGCGACCGCATCTGCATCTTGTACAAATGGACGCCAAGTCAGAGCGAAAAGCTAGGTTGGTAGGAGAGAACGACCGGGTCAAGCCGGGGAAGTGGTCTGGAATTCAAGCAAAGCCATGTTTCTAGGCTACCCAAGGCCTGCGCGGAACGTTGAATTATGTTCATGCCGGACGATTAGAGGAAGATGTGACTGCCCAGTCGGATGGAAAGCCAAGCTTGATGTTTTTCGCGGTGATGTTATTGTGCAAACATATCATAATCCTCTCTTAGCAAGCCAAAACACAGGATCCTCAATAGGAACAGAAGATGTCCAGCCGCTGCTGTGCCTTGCAGTGCAGTACGCGTTTGTGTCAGTCACGCCGATAACCAGGAGGCTGGCGCCCCACGCGGACTACCTAGTCTCGGATAGTGTTAGTATGCGCCAATAGTGGAGCTAAGACCGATTACCGCCGTCACCCGCATCCTCGCCTCTCCACTGTACCATAAAGATGTTGCGGCCGCATTTCTTTGCTTATATCCGAAAATTTCCCACGCAAATCAGGGGACCACCGTGATGCGTGCTCGGGATGTGCAGACCTGCACCCGCTGCCGTTCAGCCAAACGACAATGCGACAAACTTCGACCTTGCTCACGCTGCCACAAAGCCAAGGCTGAATGCATCTACGAAGGACAGACCTCAGAAACGTCACCACTTGAGTCTTCCAGCCGCTCGGAAGGAGTTTCCGATACCGCATCTAAAGCTTCTTCACCTCACTCGGTTATTAAAAGACGCTCCCGAGCCTGTTTTTCCTGCACAAGATGCCATCGGCTCAAGATCAAGTGCGATCGGAGAGCTCCGTGTAGCAGATGCACACGATCTGGATACGAAACGACATGCATATATACGCATAGATTAAACAGGTCCGAGAAGTCGACGTTGCCGTCATCTCTCTTCGCAATTGAGGACCCCGAGTTTGTTGTCGCTACCTGGTTTCTACGAAGACGAGGTTCGGGTCATTTTAGAGCCCTCTTAGATCGGGTACGTCTCCCCTATGTTGTCTGCCACAATGCTGCCAAGGCTCCTGCTGAGCCTGTTACTATCTGAACTACCCGCCTAAACCTTTTTGGAGCATGGCGCTGAGAGTATATGCAAGCCGGAGTAGGGCTCGTAATGCACATGTAGAATACTACACATCGACTGCACATGTGCTGACGGTCTTTAGTTGGAGGCACTACCCGGGCTGCAGGCGCCGCCTTTCGTCATGGCTATGCGAGAGCACGTTGCGGGAAATTGTTCAAGCGACTTTGCGTTGGCTGGTAACTTTCCGTTAGGTAGTCCGGAGTCTCAGTCGTACGCTTCACTCGACAGAGTACAGAAGCTTTTACACAGCTCAACATCAAATGCTACTCTCTACGTCGAGGCATATTTCCGGGTGTATAATCCCTGTTTACCGATCCTAGACCCATCTTCGTTCATATCGAAGATGGAGAGTGGTCACGATACCCAAGTAGATCCTAGCTGGCTTGCGCAGTACTTCGTAGTACTGGGCCTCGGATCCTATGCTTTGGCTCGCGATGAAGTGGCTTCTTCGGAATACTTTTACGCCAGCGAGGCTTGTTTGGCGAAAACATCATACATGTTTCGTCCGACCGTCATGCACATTTCCACTTTATGTTTGATGGTTCTGGCGAAGTCGGTAGCTTATGCAACGTGCTGGGCTCTAGATACCAGTTGGAACGTTATGGGTCTCGTCGTCCGCTTGTCCATGTCGATGGTACTACACAAAGACTGGATGCCAGGATACGTGGAGCCGGTGATCGCCCACGAAAGAAAACTTCGGCGGCACTTGTGGGTGGTGGTTGTATATCTGGATATACAGATGTCTCTAATCACTGGCCAGCAATCGCTATTGCCGCAAGATGCTCTTCTGATCAGTACAGAACCATGCGACCCATCTATGTTGGAAGATTGCTTCGATTCCGTTGTACCTCAATCGTTTCCAATCATCTGCCATTTTCTGGCTCGAATCAACTCACAGATTGACCAGATTACTTACGAAGAGGCAATCCAATACGACCTTGAGTTACGACAGCTCATGCGCCAAACTTCAGATTTGCCTGGCAACGAACACTTGCGTTTAACGCTCGATGTCTTCTTCCGTCGCGCACTGTCGGTCCTCCACGGACACTACGCGCTAGCTCATAACGCTGCTGTCATATATCCTGTCTCATATTGGTCGTCTTTCGACTGCAACCTTGCAATGATGAGGCATCACCAAAGTCTGTCGTCATCGTCATCAGAGCAAAGCTCAGATTTAGGATTGGTCGCACAACCCTATATGTTGGACTTTTTTGCGGCTGCACTAACGACTTGTGTACACCTACTCTCCACGTCTCCACCAACTGACATCCTGCTGCCGGATCGCCCAACTATATCTCGCAGTTTGGAGAATTGCGTGAAGCTCATCGGAAGGGAAGAGAGCAAATCACTATGCTTTCGCACAGGATACCATCTGCTCAGTGCTGTGTTTGACCTGACGTGCAAACACAGTCCCACTGGCCAGTCTACAGCTATATAGAATAGTTTATGATGAGTCTGCGGCGCCAGGATAATACCTAAAGAAAGTTTGATTTTCACTCGACCTCCATATTGACAGCTTCACTCTGGGCAAAGTACCTCACACGTGGATTCTATTATCATATCATTAGGAGCTGCTTCATTCATAAAATCGTAGTATGACTAATTCCTGAATAGACCTCTACAACCGTCTTCGGTAGTGCCCAGTGCTGTTTCCACCAGAAACCTCGGTGTCCAACACTGCGACACTGAGTTCGGGCAGAGTGAAGCGGAATGCACCATCACTTCCAGCAGCGATCATCATGTTGGTAGTGTTTACGATGTTGACTCCGGTGAAGGGGTCGTTGTACATGTATGGGTCGCCGACAGAGTTGGTAAGGTAGGTGAGGTTGGCCATAGTTCCCGGAGCAACGCCCTGGAACTGGACGCTTACAGGTACGTCCGCGTGGTTGGTGGTGTTGTAGACTGCGCCCTTCCAGACCATAGCACCGTCGCGCTTCTCGTCGTATCCGGCACCCCAGTAGAGCGGCCCGTAAGAAGAGTTCGAGTGCGTGGGGAGTGTGTGGGAGATCGGGTGGTGGGCGAAGAGACTCCAGCAGTACCAAGTAACGGCTTTTGTGGTGCGCTTCGGGTCAGCATCGAACTGGATGAGTGTGATGGGCCACTGGAAGCGGTTGTTGTTCTTCAAAACGGGTGCGTAGAAGGTACCAGGGATGCGGTCAGAGTTGCGCTCGTAACCGATCAGGGATACAGCCTCACCGACGGCACCTTGCCACCATGGGTAGGGGTACAGGTCGCCTTCCCAGCGGATGCCGCCGTTGACGTGAGTGGCTGCAACTTCGCCGACGATGTGGCCAGCGTCGTTGTCGAAGCGGTTAAACTCGTAGACAAGCTCATCAGGCTCACGGTATGGGTGGTAGTCACCAATTGCATCAAGAGGCAACACCTGTCCATTGACGTTGTTGGGGCCGTGGATAGGCGGCTCGCCAGCAGGATCGCTGGAGGCGGCTGAAGCGATGACCTGGATATCAGGGTAGGCCTTGCTGATAGCATTGTAGAAGAGCGGGAAGCGGTATGCCCGGTAAGATTCCCAGCCACCGGGGTATCCAGCAAGCCAATCCTCGTTACCGACTTCGACATAGTTTAGTTCAAAAGGCTCGGGATGTCCAAGTTCAGCACGGCGAGCACCCCAAGTGGAGTTGACGGGACCGCGAACAAACTCAATCTCGTTGAGAGCATCCTCAATGAAGGGTTGAAGGTCCTCTTGGGGAGTGATACCACCGTCCAGATCGAGACTATAGAGTTGAAGGTACGAAGTCAGTTTATGTCTCATATGCGTTACGTGCAACCAGAACTTACCCAGCCCAGACGCCGAGCACGATCTCGAGACCCATGTCCTCAGCCCACTCAAGGTATTCCATAAGACCAAGGCCGTGAGTCTGCTGGTATCCCCATACACCCTGGAAACCAGGGCGATATCTCAGAGGACCAAGAGAATCCTTCCAGTCCCAGTACGAGTCGTTGCGGAGACCCTCAAGCATGTTACCGCCAGGGAAGCGGAGGAAGGTAGGGTTCATGTCCGCAAGAGCCTCAGCAATGTCGACACGGAGACCATTCTTGCGGTTCTTGTAAGTAGGTGGGAAGAGGGAGATAAGGTTGAAGTCGAGTGCGCTGGCTGCAGCACCGTCAAAGGTGATAGAGAATGTGTTGTTAGAGTTGGGCGCATCCTTTTCGGGAACGAGCTCGAAAGTATGCTCGGTCCAGTCATCTGCAACGGACTTGGAGGGCACTTCAACAGATCCAAACACATCGCTTGTCAAGTTTGATTCGAGCGATGCGGTGAAGACGCCATTGTATGCGCCCTTGACCCAGAAAGATCCGGTGTAGGTCTGCACACGAACGTCCATACCCCAGTAACCCTCATTCTTGAAACCAATCTTGCTGGTGTTGGAGGTGCCATTGCCTGCAGAAACACGCATGGATGCTGGCAGTTGCTCAGAGAGTGGCTCATCCAACATCTGAATACTGAGCGCAGCGCCATTGACTGAGAAATAGTGATCAGTCGAGACGCTGTAATTTTGGCTGTACTGGAAAGCACGGTTTTGGATCAGCTCGGCGTAGATTCCACCATCACCGGAGTTGTTGATATCCTGAGCAACAGTGAGTATATAATATGTAGTTGCAAATCATGATGAAATACCTCGTGGAGGAAACCATAACCATAAGAGTGCCCGAATTTGCCAGTCAGGTTGCCACCTAATGTTGGATCAGTACATGTCGCACATACAGTTCAAACAGAGACGTACCTGAGGATTGAACGATGATATCGGCAGCAAGCGCAGAAGTAGCGCAGGCTGCAGCTGCAATTCCCTTGAGAAACACCATCTTTGCGATCAAAAGATAATGAATTGCTGGTCATCTCAAAAACGACCTTTCTGCCATCCTTATACTTTCACCCGTCTCCCGGTTCACTAACCGTTCCCCAGAATCACGGGCGTACCAGCCACGCCAGATCTTGGCAACAGGGAGAATCGTGTAATATCCACACCTGGTTCCGGTACAGTCGTCATGACATTTCCCGGTTCAATGGCGGGTAGACGAGAGAGCTTGAGGTGCGCCACCCGTCATTGGAGGATTTTGGCGTTAACGAGCGGAAGAATTGGAAGAAGTCGAGGGTTAGTTCCTGACGATCCATGCATCCATGTCGGCGGATGCAGCGACCCCTCTCGAGTGACGTGATGCGAGGTCCGACTTCTTGGCTCATGGAACGCCGGACGATGTGCAGTACTTTAACCCACGGGTGTGCGAAACTTGTTGCTGATATCTAGTCGCAATACCTAAAATACTTGGATAGCATTGGCCCCATCTTCGACTACCGTCCATCTTGTGGAGTTTGACTGGTGCCATAAAACGTCTCCACTTACCGAGGCAGCGGAAAGAACCTGGGGGACGCTGGGGTCTCCGCTTCATCGCGGCTCGGTGCTTTCGCCGTCAAATGTCGCATCGGCCTCATACGCGGCTAAACTGCTACTCCAGTACTAGCGTCTGCCGGCCTCCGAGCGGTAAGATATGAGAGGATTTGGCGCCCAGAAAACGCGTGTTTGTGTTCGCCCTCGAAAGATGCTCACGACAGCCAACGCGCGGAGCTTGATGCTAGCTTCCAAGGCAAGACGGTAAACTAATCTGATGTGGGGCAAGTTAGTGCTTCAATGGCTCGGGTGATTAATTTCCGCTCCGGAAGAGTCGCTTTGTGAGGAAGTGCTCCATTACTGCCAGACCAACATTGACGGCAGCCTCTGTGCCTCACGGTCACGAAATAGTCCCGCGAAAAACAAAAGATTTGGTCGACTTGGTGAAACCCCAAGGGGAAATTAAATACCTGGTCCCAAATACCGCGCTCTTGAAGAAAATCAAAACTTTGATGTCGCAATCCAGTGCGGCATCGTTCCATTACCTGCTCAAAGTTCCTCTCCTCTAACCTTACTGCCACCCAAAGCCTTCCGCCTTGTATACATTGTCATCGAAAAGGGTCAGATTCTTGCGCACTATCCCTTTTGATCTGACTCTCTTTCTCAACCCAAGCGGCCGTTCCGCTAACGCTGACCACAACGCATCCTAGTATCTCGCTCTCTCTGATGTCCAATCCGGTAATTGCATTTGCACCTTTGCTTATCGCCTCTTTCACGAGCCTATCAATTGCTTGGTCGCGCGCTTGATATACAATACTCGTTACGCTCTTTGCCTCCCCCCAATTACTGCTGAAAGTGCTTGCGATGTTCTTGATGAAGGATTTTGTATCTTTGCGCGTCGCGCTTGTGGTTCCATGGACAGCGCCGAGAACGCGGATGACTCGATGACCTGGTAGGTCATTTGTCGTGGATGTCAGAACGGCAGGCGTACGACTCGAGGGCGCTTCGGTATCGATCGCAAGAGGTGAAGATAAAGGCTGTTGAGGCATAGTGCCTTTCGAGTGGGGGTGCCAGCTGGGCATGCGGTTGGGAGGGACCATCATGGTCGAGCGACGGTTTGTCAACATCTTCTTGACTGATTCGGGGATACGAATGTATCTGGGATGCGATCTCTATACAAGATGTGATAATCAGGGTGGTTATGGGATGATTGCTAATGTAGATGTAGCGTGCAAGATATGTGAACGGATCTGCGAACGACAGGACGCGACAATCGATCAATATATCTAAATACGACCCATGATGACATTCATCGGATTTCGAAACACCTGAGCATCATGCCTCACCACGCGATGTTGTCCAGGTGCATGTCTAAGCCTCGACAAGAGCTGCTAAGACGGACGGGAATGCCGTGCAACAACGCGCCTGCGTGTGACGGAGATTAAGCCGTCTTTTGCGAGTAAATCGTTATGGCAGAGACGCGGAGGCGCATTCCGCACTTCGGTTTGAGACGTTGTCTGGGTAGGTCGAGTCGAGGTGATGAAACATGCGAAGTTGCGGGGCTGCACCTGGAGTTTCAGACCTAACGCTGATACGTAGACGGTATGTGACCGTCAGTGTTGGATGAGAGGAATGTTGCTTCGTATCCCAAATTGAAATGCCATTGCATGCGCATCGTTGCGGCCGTGATCGCTGTAAGCTACGCATAGCGGTCGCCCCTGTGTGGCGTTTTGTGAAGCTTGCTCGAACATTCGCAGGGCCGGTGAAATTGATCCTGTGTATTCGAATTGCGCTGTCGCGACAACCTGCTAACAGGAGTCTGTTCGGTAGTAATCACTGTCTTGGTGTAAACATTGCAGTAACCAGGGTTGGCTGGTGTTTGACATATGCTCGGTCACTATGACGTCTGAAAGCGATCCACTTGGCTGGCGCTATGTATGTTGTCACATCAACGTTTCTCGTGATTTTACAGTAAGCTTTCTGCCCTAGCGATAGTAATAACTAAGCACTATACACCTGGTTTCCTTCGAACCACGTTCCCAATATCTTGGCTTTGAGTAATTCTTCCCCTTCCCACTCCATTTCCACCACACAGAAATCCGCCATCTTTCCAACTTCCAGACTTCCTACACGACCCTCAGCGAAAGAAGAATAAGCTGCGCCCTCTGTTGCAGCAGCTACTGCTTGGGTCAACTCAAGCTTGAAGTTCTCATTAACAGGCGCGTCACCCACGTGCGGTTGTCTCGCCGATTTACGGGTGGTTGCAACGTACAGGTTTGGCAAAGGTGCATAGGGTGCTGTAGGTGTATCTGAGCCGATAGCGAGCGGTGCGCCGTGTTCTGCGAAGTCGGAATATGCGAATGCTCGCTTCACTCGTTCGGGGCCAAGAAGTTTCGGCCACGCACGAAGAATGGCTGGATCGGAGTGTACTGGCTGTATGCTCGCTGTAATGCCCAGCTGGCCAAGTCGCTTTGCATCTTCCGGCGCGGTGAGTTCGAGATGCTCGATGCGGTGCCTTTGGCCATGGTTGCCATACTTCTCAAGGACATTGACAGCGTTGTGGACGGCTTGATCACCAATTGCATGCAATGCGCATTGCAATCCACCCTCGATTGCTTTTTTGACTACGGGATCGAGCATTTCAGGTGTCCAGATGGGACCCTCGAAATGACCATTAGACGTATAAGGTTCTGCTAACGCTGCAGTACAGGCATCAATGACTGATACGGAGTCAGTATATCTCTCACATTTATTTCGTCACAACTTACCTCCATCGCAGATGACCTTAATACCAACGATCCTTAAATCGGGGCTCGTCTTGTTATTGAACTCTTGACTCAGCTTAATAGCACGCTCAACTTGCTGCAATCGATGCTCTTCTCCATCGCCTGGCATGATGCACCAATGGGCAGCGACTCGCAACGGTAAACCTTCGGCAGATCGTAAAGCAAGAATAGCGTCCCAGGCATTTTCATCCATCGCCATATCGATACATCCAGTACAGCCAACCGCATGGTATGCTTTGATTGCAGTTCTCAAAGCCGCCATTTTCTCATCTAGTGGCGTGACCTTTGCTAGATATGGCCAGACGATCAAAAGCACGCAAGCTTCGCTCAAAAGACCCGAAGCATTCCCGTCGGCATCTCTTTCGATCGTTCCACCAGCCGGCACCTCCATATCCTGAACACCCATCTCTTTTAACGCTGCGCTGTTACACCAACACGAATGGATGTCCTTGGAATCTATGTATATGGGTCTTCCCCCAACGTCAAGATCGTCCAGCATGCTCGCCTTGGCTTCCCCGTTAGTCATGGAATGCATCCAGCCTTTACACAGTATGCGCGGTTTTTCTGGGTTCTCTTTTGCATATTGTAAAATGCGCGATCGAATCTCCTCCAGATCCTTCGCATGATCTAGATCAACTTTGTGCAGTGACTGACCCAGCATCAAAAAGTGCCTAGAAGTCGGTGTGCGAAGTTAGCACTTGTCTCGCAAATAGTCTGTAGGAAATCACTTGCATGTGCGCATCGATGAATCCAGGAAGCACATGCTTCCCACCAAGATCGGTCACTTTCGCACCAGCATCGTGGTATGATTGAACGACTGGATCGTCAGAACTGCCAACAAAGCTGACCTTGCCATTTTGAATGGCCAACGTTGTGTGAAACCGTGCTTCCGGTTGCACCGCGCCGCTGTTCAAGAATCGACCGTTGGTAAAAAGCGTAGTATTATGAATATCAGACATGACTGGAATCTGTAACTTGAGAAGATTGTGTTACACGAGTGACGAGGGGTAGCTATCTGATGGACGTGCATGTGGAGCCTTAGATCCGGTTCATCGCCGGTACCCCACCTTCAGCTATCCTTATCAGGCCTGCGCCCTACGCCTTACCATTCCACCCTCCGGTGTCGCCTTGAACTTGAGAAGCCAGCAGGTCGGCCAAATTGATCATGGCAAGCGTACCAGACAGTACAACATACGATGAAGCCCGGAACGGCGCCGCCGCGTATCTTCAATCGAGACTTTCGGCAAAGGATCATGTCACCGATGAGAACTTTGAGATACCCATCATTGATCTGACTCCCTCATTTTCTGTCTCTCTTGAAAGCCGTAAAGCAGTCGCAGCCCAAATTCGACAAACGTGTGAAACCGTTGGGTTCTTCTACATCACAAATCACCAGATCCCCGAAGCAGCCTGTAATGGAATCTTGCGCCAAGCCGAACGCTTTGTGCATGAGCTCCCGCAGAGTAAGAAGGAAGAGCTACATCTGAGGAACAACAAGTTCGGCCTGGGGTGGGAGCCAAGTGAATACACGTCGATCGCGGGTGACAAAGAAGAGAAAGAGGTGTTCAACTTCGCGTATGAGGCGGCGCTCGATCCTACTGGTGGCGATGGAAAATACAAAAATCTGGACGGGTCGACAGAGAAGGCCAACTTGTGGCCGAACGAGCAGGATTTGCCTGGGTTCTACCAGGTAAGTTGTACCTGAACGAAATGCATATGAGACGTCTACTAACTTCGTATCCTCACCTCTGCAGGGCGTCAAAGATTACTATGGCGCTGTAAGTCTTTTTGCATCCTCAACTCATCAAAGCGCCACGCGGGCATGCTAATTAGTAATTCTTAGGTACTTAGTCTCGCCCGTCATTTGTTCCGGCTGTTTGCGCTCTCGCTCGATCTCCCTGAAGACTACTTTGACTCTATGACCACACACCCTGGTGGCATCGCACGACTCCTCTACTACCCACCTCCTAGAACGTCTCTTACAAATAACCCTGTACCAACACAAGAGGAGCAGATTGGGCTCGGCGCTCATTCAGATTACGAGTGCTTCACGTTGCTCCTCACTTCCGAGACTCCAGGTCTCGAAGTTTTGAAGCCTTCCGGTCAATGGCATATTGCTTCGCGGGTTCCTGGTGCCCTAATCGTAAACGTCGCTGACTTTCTGATGCGCTGGACAAATGGGCTCTATAAGAGTACGGTGCATCGTGTCGTGAACAGGAGCATGGAGGCGAGGTATTCTGTGCCTTTTTTCTTCAGTTGCAACTATGATACAGTAATTGAGACGTTGCCAACATGCCTAAAAGAGGGTGAGGAAAATCGATGGAAACCGGTCAGGGCCGGACAGTACATTCTGGAAAGGTTGAATGCTACGACGGAATATGGTGCAGGCTTCCAACAGAATGGAGGGAAGTAATAGCAGGATCGCGAAGACGAAACCCGGCCATGGCATCTATGTTAGTGAAACAGCAATTGACAAAGTATGTATCAGATTCCTGCGCGAGGTGTCCAAAATTAGGAAGATTACAGGGGGAAACACGACGCCACTGGTGACATCATCGACGCGCTACTGACGCGACTTCTAGGAGTCCTTGCGCACCTCATCAACAACATTGCTCTGACAAACGCAACGAGCTTCGTCTCATGCAACATGGCGAATCTGACGAGCCTCTATCATCTGCAAAGTTGAAATCATATGGATCTGAAGTACAGCTCTATCTAGGAAACTTATCGTGCTTGTGCCAGGCGCCCAAATCATAAAGCCTGTGTTGCGAGAAGTGTTTACGGGGTTACGAATAACAACATCCACGATATTTGCAGCGTACTACTTGACCAGACTTACTGGGAATTGCACTCAAATGCGTACGAAGGACATAGTTCACAATCCTGGGTCAGAATGGTCCTTACTTTGGAGACTCCATCCAATCTAGGATCGACCTGACCTTCCTTACCGACACCGAGATGAACACGGGACACTATAACTAGGTTGGCAGTTACTACGTTGGTATCTCTCGCGTTCTTGACGAATGAGATGCGTCCCTTTCGTGCTGATGCGACCGAGCCATCTTGGTGCTCAATGGTCGACGCGCACAACGGTAACAGTACAGATACAAAAACCATTCAAACAAACTTCAGAGAGTTTCAGAATACTCACGGAACTTGAAACGGCTATAAAGATTCCCTATGCCACCTGCGAAGCGTAGAAAAACCGGCGGTGCGGAGATGAAGACGAAGACAAAGACCAGTGAGCGAAAGCCGCTCCCAGTGACTGTTCTCTCTGGGTTCCTGGTACGTGACAGCGAGATACATGTAGCCATATGCTGACAACAGTAGGGAAGTGGTAAGACGACCTTACTCAGGCACATCCTGCAGTCACCGGACCATGGCTTGCGAATCGCCGTTATCGTCAACGACATGTAAGGAATCTCCCTGTACGAACTGCGTGCGAGACGTAGGCTGACTCCATATGTGCGCCTTTCAGGGCATCGGTGAATGTCGACGCGAACCTCATCAGCCGTGGAAACAGCAAGAACAACAACGGGGAGGTCCGTGTCAAGGAGAAGGTAAGTCTTAACTATACAAACTGTGTATGAAACATGTACTAACTTCGTACCTCCGCGTCTGTAGATGATTCAGATGGAGAACGGTTGCATCTGCTGCACGCTCCGCGGCGACTTGCTGGTTGAACTTGCACGCCTTGCTTGGAACGAACAAGGATTTGACCATGTGGTCATAGAAAGCTCTGGCATCAGCGAGCCACAACAGGTTGCGGAGACTTTTACGACAGAGCTTACTGAGGCAATGATCGACGCCGAAGGGATGGAACCTGATGAGAAGGAGGTATTCGCCAGGGTGTAAGTTACTGGTAGATGTTGCTTTCCAAGGTTATTGCTGACTTGGATACTTGGATTACAGCGCGAAGCTCGGCGGTTTGAAGGCCATTGTGACCGTCGATACCATGGTAACTGTGGTGGACGCCTTCCGCTTCTTTTCCGAATTCGATACTGCTGAGTTCCTGCAAGACCGTTTCGGAAGGGACGAGGTACCAGACGAAGACCAGCGGACTATCTCCGATCTCTTCGCCGACCAGATTGAGTTTGCCAACGTTGTCATCGTCAACAAGATCGACAGGGCAGATAAAGCAACTCTGGGTCGTGTCAAAGGCTACATCAAGTCGCTCAACCCAAAAGCTAAGATCATCGAATCCAGATATTCCAAGGTAGATGTCCGCGAGATGCTAGTAAGTTGTAGCCGTATGGAATTGAAGTGAGATATATACTGACTTCAATTCTCCATATCTGCAGAACACGGGGATTTTCAACTTTGGTGAGGCTGTCGCAAGCGTTGGATGGCTGCAGTCGTTACATGAAATGACAGTCATGGATGTTCATGGCAAGAAGCGTATCGCGCCTAGGCCGGAAACACTGGAGTAAGCCACCTTTTATCCAACGCTGTGCTTTAGCTTATCCGTATCCAGGTATGGCATCGGATCTTTTGTTTATCGCGCCCGAAAGCCATTCCACCCACTGAAACTATACAAGCTCATCGAGGGCAAATTCATTCTTTTACAAGAGGAGGCCGAAGATGTGGATGACGGCGAAGATGACGAAGAGGAAGATGAAAATGTGGTTGATGGTTCATCTGAATCTGGAAGGGCCAGCGTCTCTGGGGACGATTCCGATGAGATGAGCGATGACGACGCTGCCCCTCCCATGGATGACAAGCAAATTCTGGCCAACAAGAAGGCATGTGCCTACTTCGGTGGCTTGCATCGAAGCAAGGGCATATTTTGGCTCGCAACGCGTCCCAACCAAATGGGCTCATGGAGCAGCGCAGGCGCAATGCTGACGCTCGGATCTGAGATGCCATGGTTCTGCTGCGTAGCTGAAGAAGACTGGGGAGCCGACGACGATACACTAAAGGCCATCAGGAACGATTTTGAGGGCGAGTGGGGTGACAGGCGACAGGAGATCGTTTTCATTGGGGAGAAGATGGATGTTGATGGGTTGACGAAAAAACTCGATGCATGCCTACTTACTCGCAGTGAGATGAAGAAATGGGAGGAGGTTATGCACGACGAGAAATCGGACGATGATGAGAAGGAAGAGACTCTGCAGGAGATTTGGGACGATGCTTATTGGGCCGAATGGCCACGTGCGCAAGATGAAGAGGAGCATGACCACGCTCACCATCATGGCCACAAGCACTGAGCAATGATGTGGGCGTTGGCAGTGTCAAGTTACAGATTGTATGGGAGGAACCAGACGCTAGCAGTGATGTCATTCACGCTAGGGGAGCTTCTAGCCGAAGATTCCGCCAGTGACCATCAGTTGGGCGCAGCTCTGGTTCCTTTATACATAAGCTTTTTACATGAGTATTGCGAGATGGAATATTTGACATAGAGAATGGAAATTTTGCTTAGTTTGAGAAGATCAAGCAGCTTGTTCATAGCTCTATTTGACAGACCAACTGTATTGCTCGAGTCGTTCAGCCTACGAAGGTAACGTCGTTCAACACCTGGCTGTTGAAGTTCGTTCAACGACTTCTCAAGATTTCGGAGAAACTACATTAGTATTTCCGCTAGTCGTTGATCCTGCAATTATTCACGCCCGTTACTATAGTGCTTGCCTAAAGCAGTTGCGGAGGCAAGCCCCCGCTTCAAATATGGCAATCCTTCCCCACAATCCCTCGAGCATGGCACATCTTATATAGGTCGTTGTATCAGCATGTTAACATTGGAACAAATCGTCTTCTTATTGCTATCCAAAATGGCGCTACCCTCAGTGTTTGTCGGACTGGCACTAGTCGGCTCCAGCTATGCGCTAGTGTCGCGAGATGGGACAGGCCGCCTACCTGCGATGGGTTGGAGTAGCTGGAACGAGTATGAATGCGCCATCAACGAAACCGTCTTCCTGGACACCGGTGCGCTCCTTATCTCCTTGGGATTGAAGGACCTTGGTTACAATTATGTTAACATTGACGATTGGTAAGAAGTTGTGAAGGATTGCGTGAGACATACGCTGACCTTGTATCTTCACCTCTGCAGTTGGAGTGACAAGGCATACCAGCGCGATAATGTTACAGGAAAGATTCGTCCAGATTACATCAAATTTCCAAACGGCATCAAACATACAGCAGACGAGATCCACAAGCTTGGACTGAAAATTGGTATCTACGGTGATGCAGGAGACAAAACATGCGGCGGGTATGCTGGCTCTCTTGGACACGAGCAAGTAGACGCGAAGACCTTTGCTGACTGGGGAATCGATTGTGGGCCAACCTAGTAATCACCAACATTCATTTACTGATTCAACGCAGATCTTAAATACGACAACTGCGCTGTCCCTGATGAATGGGACGACGAGTACCGATGGTGGCCAGAGAACTGGTTAGGTGGGCCGCCAGCCGAGAACCAGACTGCGGGCGGTGACGGGGAAGCCAGGCCTGTTGCCGCGCCCCCAGGATACGACTGGACGACGTCCAAGAGCTTTGCGCGTTACAAGATTATGAGTGATGCCCTAATTTCGACAAACCGTACTATTGAATACTCGCAATGTGCCTGGGGACATGCCCATATCGAGCAATGGGGTAACAGTACTGGTCACAGCTGGAGGATGTGGGGTGACATATATCCGGAGTGGCTTGACAAACACCAAGTAAGTATTTGGCATATACGACGCATACAAGGCGCACACTGACTTGATGATGCCATCTTTTTAGTACTCTTGGGGACTCATGCCTATCCTCAATCATGTGAGTGGTTCTCCTAGCATGGACTGCATGTGAGACAGGTACTAACCACGTACACCGGTCTTTAGGCATCCTTCTACAACAACGATACCGACTTCTGGGGACATGGCGACTGGGATATGCTCGAAGTGGGTAACGGAAACCTTACAGTCCAAGAAAGCCGTTCTCATTTCGCTCTTTGGGCTGCTCTCAAATCGCCTCTTATCATCGGTACCCCGCTTCATGGCATCAAACCTGAAATCTTGGAGATCTTAAGTAATCCGGAGCTCATCAGCTTCAATCAAGATCCAGTCGTAGGTGCTGCCGCCAAGCCCTATAAATGGGGTGTCAATGCAGACTTCACCTGGAACCAGACTCATCCGGCTGAGTATTGGAGTGGGTTGTCTTCCAAGGGAGTGCATGTCTTCGCGCTGAATACACTGAATACAACTCAAGCCAAGGTCATCGACTTCGCGGAGGTACCAGAGTTGGAAGCTGACGGTGAGTATACTGTCTTTGATTCATGGACTGGAGAGGAGCAGGGAAACTTCAAGGGGCGGTACGAGGCCGCTGTTGAGCGTCATGACACTATGGCCATCAGACTGGTTGAAACGAATGGGTCTAGCTCTGGGATGTCGCACGGTCAATTGTGAGGCGCGCAATACGAATGAAGAATAGCGTTGAGACGGCAGGAAAACGCGGGGGTCTGTGCGCTTTTGACGCGACGTCGACGTGTCGGACTTGGGCGTCATTAATTCCGGGTATATACATCATCAGGAAGGGCCTGCTGTGCATCTCATCTTCCAGCCACCTTTTTTTTTGTCGCGCCTTCCTCCCACGCATTGATGCTAACGCGTACACCTAGTGGTTGCTGATGCCTGTAGCTGATCAATAGCGAGTTCACAGCTAAAGAGCCAGAACTTGGTTCGTACCGATGATGGCGGCGACACCACCACCCACGATTTAGGACTTGAGCGTTTCTTGGGGCACATCAGTCTCTCCTGGTTTCATCGTCACTGGATGCTCCGGGAAGTCGGACTACCATCAGAAGCCATCGCGATGTGTGGCGCAAAGTCGATTGAGTTCCAAGAATTCGTGCGTCGCGTTGAAAGTCTGCAGCGGTCGTCTCTAGCTCCTTCGATAACTTTCGCCTCCGATGACAAAGTAGTGGTCGAACGCCTTCGGCCCATGGCGAACCTGCAACTCTCTAATCGAGGACAGTCCCTTCTCAGGTCAATTATGGATCTCCTGTTTGGCTTTACCGCAGCACGTCAACAGCCAACAAATGCGCATCGGTGCCTCGACTACGCTTGGAGAACGCGTCTATCAACCTTTTACTTTGCCGCAATGTCGACGCGAACTCTACAAGGTACGTTATAGTGGATGACTGTTACATTCCGCAGCTCGTTCGTGGTCACGCCCAACCTGCGCTTGCTCTAGAGGACCTCAGCCCCTCCAAAGTTGTGAGAACTTCCACCCAACGTATACGAGAAGTAGTTGGTTCTCGTGATTTGTAGAAGCAAGATGTTCTAAGAGTGATGGCAGAGCGACATATAGTGAGGATGTTTGTGGGCATGCGAGCTAGTGCCAGATCCACACTGCGTCATTTACAACGGACTTGCGTTCGTAACAACCGGAACGTGTCCAGCATTATATGAGCGGGGTAACGCATATCTCGTATTGAACGACTTGCTTGTTGCAAAGCCACGGCATCGGGATGCAGATCTCATTCTCCGAGGCTAAATACAACAGGATATTCTCCGGATCTACTCCGGACTAAGTGGCGTGGAGAATCTACCCGATATGCAAGACATCAAGCGACAAGTCTAGGATCTGCACAGCGCTGATCGAGTAAAGAATGCGGGGTGTTCCGCACTCGGTTTTCAACAGGCTCAGGTACAATTTGATCCATCAATGAGAGTCTGGATCGACGTATGTATGGAGCTAAGAACTCAGGTACATAACCTTAGTACTTTCGCAATTCAATCGATGTTCGCAGTCTGATCTCATCAACAACAAACGCCTCAGAGCACATATCAACCCAGATGTTGATAGTAGCGATCCTGGCAGTTGTTCCGGGGGTTATTCCCTTGGTAGTAGCGAACAGCACTCGCCTCTGGTACAAAGCTCCTGCCGACTCGGATGCATGGACAGATGCAATACCGATAGGGAACGGCCGTCTCGGCGGCATGGTGTTTGGGATACCCGTACAAGAACGCATACAATTGAACGAAGAGACTGTCTGGTCTGGTAGCCATCGTGACCGTCTAAACCAAGACAGCTCGCAAACAGTCTCAGAAGTTAGAGATTTGCTTACACGAGGTCAGGCTGGGGATGCAGAGAAGCTGGCGAACTTGGGCATGATGGGCAAGTAACATCTCTGTACCGAATTCATGCGAGATCAATACTGACTTAGTGCACCTGTCTTTAGGCACACCCCAAAGTTGTAGGAATTACCAACCACTAGGAGACATGGACATCTTCTTTGATGGCACTAGCGAGTACGATAACACGACGTACGAACGTTGGCTGGATCTTGAGACTGCTGTGGCTGGTGTAAGGTTCAATGTCAACGAAACAATTTACGAGCGAGAGGTCTTCGTGTCAACACCGGACGATGTTCTTGTGCATCACTTTCGAACAACCGGACCTGATAAATTGTCATTTCAAATACGCATACACCGACCGGAGGATGGTGGCAACGAGGCCTCAGACCAAGATTGGAACGAAAACGGTGTCACATACATGACTGGAGCGACCGGTGGCGTCGATCCTATTGTGTTCACAACAGCTTTGGCAGTAAACACTGATGGTAATGTCAAAACGCTTGGTGAATTCATTGTTGTCGAAAACGCTACGGAAGCGACTGCTTTCTTCACTGCTTCTACCTCATATCGGCACAACAATACACGGATGGCTGTGGACAGCACTATGCAGCTAGCTCGCTCCCGCCCGTACACCGAGCTTCGAAAGCGTCATATCGGAGACTATGCGCCACTCTACAACGCTAGTATTCTGGAACTGAATGGATCTGATGCGGAAGCTAGTAATCTACCAACAGACGAGCGAATCAACGCTACACGCGAAGGTTCCATTGATCCAGGGTTGACCGCCCTATCATACAACTATGGTCGCTACCTACTGATATCGTCATCGCGTAATGGGACGTTGCCTGCAAATCTTCAAGGCATCTGGAACAAAGAGTTCGCACCGCAATGGGGCTCCAAGTACACCGTCAACATCAACCTTCAGATGAACTATTGGCCAGCCGAAGTCACTAGTCTATCAGATCTACATGCACCCCTGTTTGACCTTCTAGAGATCATGCGTAAGGACGGTACACATACCGCTAATGAAATGTACAATACCACTGGATGGATGAGCCATCATAACACTGATCTTTGGGGGGACACTGCGCCTGTCGACAGGTGGCTACCAGCCACGTACTGGACCTTGTCTTCCGGATGGCTTGTTACGCACATACTGGAGCATTATTGGTACACTGGCGACAAAGACTTTCTAGTTTCGAAGTTGGCGACAGTCTCCGAGGCCATCGAATTCTACCTCAACACACTACAGCCATACAGCATCAACGGGACGGAATATCTTGTGACCAATCCATCGGTATCCCCGGAGAATACTTACATCGGTTCGGACGGGAAATCATATCACTTCGATATCTCGCCGACATGCGATGTCGAGATCCTCAATGAACTATTCACAAACTACATTCGTGCGGTTGCCACCCTCAATAATGCCACCACAAACACATCTTTCCTCAGTCGCGTCCGAGAAACCCAAGCCCGGCTTCCTCCATATCGCTACTCGACGCGTTATCCTGGCACGTTACAGGAGTGGATGCAAGATTACGAACAAGCAGAACCAGGCCACCGCCACGTCTCGCACCTATACGCCCTATATCCCGGTACCCAAATCCTTCCACCCGGTGCTCCAGGCTACAACGCCAAGCTTTTCAACGCCGCGGCTGCGACTCTCGAAGACCGACTTTCTCACAACGGCGCTGGAACGGGATGGTCGCGCGCATGGACAATCAACTGGTACGCGCGGCTACAAAACCGCACAGCGCTGGCAGAGAACACGTACCAGTTCTTCAACAGCAGTGTTTACAACAACTTGATGGATGTGAATGAGGGCGTTTTCCAGATCGATGGGAACCTGGGCTTCGTTAGTGGTGTTGCGGAAGCGCTACTCCAGTCGCATATTGTGGATGAGGAAGGCGTACGGGAGGTATGGCTACTACCTGTGCTGCCCGAGCAATGGAACTCTGGGAGAGTGTCTGGGCTTGTGGCTAGGGGTGGGTTTGTGTTTGACATTGAATGGGTAGAGGGCAGAATCAGCAGGATGAAGATTCTGAGCCGTGTCAGTGGCGTCGTAGTGATCCAATATGACGGAGGATCCGAAAATGGCACAGTAGCTGGTGAGATGACTACGGCGAGTTCTGGGGTGATTCAAGCGGTTTCTGGTGGGAAGATAAGGCTGGACACAAAGGCGAGCCAGACGATGGAATATGAGTTCATGTGGTGAGCACAGCACTTATGATCCTAGTTCAACGCACTCTCGCGATAGCAATACATAATGCACGTCGGTTTGTGCAACTCTGAAAATTCGGGATAGAGTCGTTCGCAGTACCACAAAGCGTTCTGTGGAATGCGCATGTACTAGCTGAGGGGCCTTCAGCACGCACCTCCGATGCCTTGGACGACTAAGACTACGCTGGGTACCTCCTCGCGCATTCTACGGCTCTACCATGTCCTCCAGGCATCTACTAATGTTAATTGGAAAGCAAGCTGATGCAAAGCTCGGTCCAAACCATTATTTATTAACGCTGAGCGCGGGTGTTCGACTAGAAACCGACTTCCAACAAGCCTATAAACACCACGTCCAATCGATTCCTACCAAAATTTGCGCACCGATTGACAACAGTCCTTCCAGCTACTCAAATTTCTACACACCGTTACCCCACCTTGGTGCGTTAAGGATTATGCCCATCAAACACCCGGAGATGATACCAGCGCAAGGGAGAGTGATGATCCAGCCCATGTAGATCCATGCAACCATGCGCCAGTTGATCGTTCTCCACGTACCATTACAAAGACCGACACCAACAGTGGCGCCAGTAATACACTGAGTAGTCGAGACAGGGAGCGCAAGCTTGGTAGCCAAGATCACAGTGATCGCCGCGCCCAACTCCATCGAGAATCCACGTGCTGGCGAGTGCAGAGTAATCTTATTTCCAAGAGCTCGCATGATGTTGTAGCCGTAAGTCCAGAGACCAACAACAATACCGGCACCTCCGAAGGCGAGAATCCAGAGGGGAACAGGAACCTTGCTGGAGATCTCGCCGGTTGACCAGATGAAATAGATGGCCGTGTATGGTCCGATGGCGTTGGAAACGTCGTTGGCCCCATGAGCAAAAGAGGCAGTAGATGCAGTCATGATTTGCAGGAAAGAGTATGTGTATTCAGCTCTGTTGTCGTAGTGCTCGCCAGTAGCGTGGACCTTCTCGATATCGCCAGACAGGAAATCTTTGTGGCTTTGTTGAGAAACAACATCTTGTTCAACACCGTGGAAGACTGCATACTTGATCCACCAGAAAGCAACGGCGGGGGTGTACCATGGACCCAGGGGAGGCTGCTTCTTAGGTGTTGAGAGTTGCTTCGCAGGAGTGGCAGTAACTCGATGAGTAGATTCGATAGGGACAATATCAGAGTCGGAGCTAGTGGCCTTCGCGGTTGTAGAGTGAATGGCATCCTTCTCAATGTCTTCGTGTATGGGTCGACCTTCTCCAGCGCGCTTTGCCTCGAGCTCCTCCGCGGTAAGATGTCCGGCATAGAAGTCAGGGATGTTGCCAACAGCCATACCCTCTGGACGTGGGGTGGGCTCGGGGCGGCGGAGGAGGAGAGGACCTTGAATTACTTGCCAATCCTTGAGTTCCCAGTCACCCTTGATGATGCGACGGTACAGGAAGGGAATGAAGACTTCGGTTTGAAGGTCAGCAGACAAACTAGGGCAACTGAGTGGCCTGAGGACTTACATGTAGCAACCACAAGGGCAACGACTACACCAACAACGATGGAAACCCACACAGCTTGGATGTCGGTAAGGTCTATCTTCGCAGAACCACCCTTCCAGCAGATGAGGAGTGACAGCAGGAAGGAGGTGACGAAGAAGTAGACTGGAACCATGAAGAAAGCCTTATAAACCGGATTGTTGCGGCGCATTACACCGTACTTGGTGATCAAGAATATGATAGCACCAAAACCACCGGAGATACCAGGAGCGATACCCCAGGCAGCGAAGACCTGAGATACACCTTTGAACGACCAGTTGATCCCTTGGGGGCCAGAAGCGGCAATACCAACACCGATGACACCACCCATTATCGAGTGTGTTGTGGATACAGGCATGGTAAAGCGTGTGGCAATTGTGAGGTACGTCGCAGATCCGACAATGGCACACATCATGCCCAACATGAGCACTGATGGGTCCTAAATTTTCATGTACGGATCAGCCAATGATTCACATTCGTTTTGTTGGCATCGCTGAACTGTATCCCTGCTGGCGACGAGGCGAGCTCGGTTGCACTTGCGGTGAGGGGATACTACTCACATCTTCGAACAGTTTTGTGCTAATGACCTTGGTTCGGATGGTATCAGTGACGCGAGAACCGACCAGCATCGCTCCAGCGAACTCCATCACGGAGGCAATGCACATGGCTTGCTTGAGAGACAATGAACGACTGGCCACAGATGTGGCGAATGAGTTAGCTACATCGTTGGCTAGAGTTTATGATCAGTAAAGTTTACTCATGTGCTTGATGTATTCAAAACAAACCTCCAATGTTCCACGCATCCAGAAATGCGAAGATTGTGCCAATGGCAAAAATGTAATCGAACTGTGGAAGGGCCGGCATCTTGATGACCTATGGTCCTAATGGACTAGTGGTGCTGAACGAATACTGCTTGAGTTTCACCTCGACGAGACACGATACAATATATATAACTACCATGCCAACGTATGTTGGGATCTCGTCATTCAGCCATGGAGAACCTTGTAACGCAGTACTTTAGGCTTCCAACCAACCAGCGCTCGTAGTCGTCTCATGTGCGCCTCCAAAACATCATCTTGGGAGTGGCACGGCGCCAGGAAAGCCTCGTCAGCCCGGGTACGCTTCTGGGCAGCTTGGACGATATGGTTCTCACTGAAACCCAGAGGCTGGTTGGGGCTTCCAACGATGGGTGCTGTCCTATTTGGCATCTCCGCCGACATGTAATTGTGTAGGATGGGAGGATTCGCTTGGCGCCAGGATTCCGCTCGAGACTAGTGCCCGCTTTGGGTTAGCTGTGGTGGTGACGAAGAGCCAATCGCAACTACCACCTGGAGCACGGGTTGTCCATGATAATCGTGGACGGTATAGAAGGAGAAAGTAAGACCAGAGCGGGGATCTTGGAACCAAGAGTAGTTCGAAACCAATAAACCACTTAGGTGTCCTGTCCTTGCCGAACTTCCGTGTTTTCAATACTGGATTCAAGACAGCGATCGCGAATACCAAGGGGCGTCCAGGAGCTGAATACATGGAAGGTGTCTGGAAATGCATGAGATGTTCCTTGCTCCACATGGGTCACCACACCACCGGCGTACTTGGTTGTCGACCATAGGATCATATGAGCTGATCGTTGGTTATGTCTATAACAGGAAGGCGATATGTTCCGCTCCAAAATCGAAAATTTGAGTTCTTTCCCTGGTCAGCTTCAAATAGCTTCTCAGCCGGTCCCTGATTGGAACGAGGTTGAGATTGGGGTATTGACCGCCTGTGTTTGTCCTGATGTGATCATGGATGCCTCAAGCCTGAGAACTGGTGCACTGTACATCCAGAGCACGCGAGCTCGGATGAAGACCTGTAAAAACTACGAAAAAAGCCCGCTGACAATCAGAGGCATGATAAGGTCCACACTTATGCGCCTGGCCACTCGTACGAACATGCAACAAATGACAAGAGGCGCCAATGTGGCTGTCTTGTCAGTACAAGCGCGCTTGGTAGGAACGCCCTGCTGGAACGATATCTAGCCAAGACATGATATGCGCCCATTTAGTGGACTGATGTTCCATTGTCGAGAACCTGCGGGCCCTAAGGCGCATACTGGGTGAGGCGTATGTGTCTTGGTATGTCCAGTAGACTGTCGATGCCCAGTTTTTCGAGGACTCAGTCGATTGTATACGAGAGGAAAAACGGCGGTCAATTCGCGCCGTATTGGATGGTTCTCCATACTCCTTGCTTCGTGCACATCAACATGGAAAATGGGAAGCATATACATGCCGGCGTGTATAGAATCGGATTGACCAACTGTATTTGCTCCTCGAGTACGATACATACACTTGTTTGGTCTGTTTCAGGCACAAAGAGAGATCTGAAAACTCACAGGAATATCGTCGTACTTGAACCCGTACCAGTCTTCATGGGCATCCTCCGATTTGTAGAGCGAGGAGATAGGATACGATGTTGGAACTGGTGAGCACGCAACGGCGCATGAGGTTCGCTCGTGTAATATCCCACAATGGCCATACTTATTAGGAAATGGAGACGCGATCATATTTGGTTCAGGGCAGCGGAGGATTCCGTCAAGAGCAAGCGTGCATGGGTACTTCAGTACGCGCAGACTATTTGGTTATCATATATCCTGCTTTCCGAACCTTTTTTGAAGATTTCGAGTTACGCTGTGTCGTCCTATCGAGGGGTTCGGCGAAGGCAAGGAATCGGACAGGAGCTTTGAGGTGGTTTATGAATGTAAGACAGCTCCGTGGACGATGAAGCTTGAGAGAAGTGTTGAAGGCGGGGAGCGCTAAGCCCAAGACAGGTGCAAAATGGAAAGCGCGCGGCCTAGCGCGAAATCGCGACGAAAGCGCGTCCTTGTCTCCCCTAGCGACGACGTGCCTGCCCCTCAAGCAACACCAACCCTCACGATTGACAATACACGACACATAGAATGGCGGACAGACAAACACCTTTTTCCATCAGTCTCTTCGGCAGCCAAGCCGGCGATGGCCCTCAAGATGCAGCTGCGCCTTCGCGCGTACAGCAGGCGCTCGTCGACTTTATCATGGACTTTACTCTTGACAACATCTTTGTCTACCGGTAGAGAAGACTGTTCAATGCACCGGATGCGCTCCTCTAACTAGTCGCAGAGATCAAATACGCGAGAACGTGCTCTTGAAGCAGTACTACTGCGATATCGATGTCGCGCATCTCATCAGCTACAGTCCAGAGCTTGCACACGATCTCAGACAGAACCCAGCAGAAATCATACCCCTCGTATGTGGCACAGCTCAGCGTTGCATGTGCATGCTGACAAAAACTAGTTCGAGTCCGCATTAAAGTCGTGCACACAGCGCATTGTTTACCCCTCACAAAAGAACATTCAGCTCCCTGAGCACCAGCTGCTCCTCCACTCGAACGCTTCTGAACTTTCAATTCGCGACCTGACCGCAACCAACGTTTCCCAACTCGTTCGCATACCCGGCATCATCATCGGTGCCTCGACGCTCTCGTCCAAATCAACAGCGCTCGCCATACGATGCAGGAATTGCCAGCACGAAGAAATCCTTCCTGTATCAGGTGGCTTCTCAGGTGTGTCTCTCCCAAGGACATGTGGCAGGAAGCGAGGAGAGGGGGAGAGCGGAGAACAGTGTCCGCTGGACCCTTACTATGTCATGCACGAGCGCTGTCAGTTCATCGACCAACAAGTGCTCAAGCTGCAGGAGGCGCCCGATCAGGTTCCAGTCGGTGAACTACCACGACACATCATGATATCTGCAGACCGCTATCTGGCGAATCGTGTCGTCCCAGGTACACGGTGCTCGGTCATGGGTGTCTTTTCTATTTACCAGCAAAAGGGTTCTAAACGTGCTGGCAATGCCGCAGTAGCCATTCGTAATCCATACATCAGGGCAGTTGGCATTCATGCAGAAGTCGACCACGGCAGCAAAGGCAATGCTGTCTTCACTGAGGAAGAGGAGCAAGAGTTCTTGGAGATGAGCAGGAGACCCGATATCTATGAGGTCTTTGCACGTTGCATCGCGCCCTCCATCTACGGAAACCAGGACATCAAGAAGGCTATCGCTTGTTTGCTCATGGGTGGTGCGAAGAAAATTCTGCCGGACGGAATGAAGCTTCGTGGAGACATTAACGTGCTCCTCCTTGGTGATCCTGGTACTGCCAAATCTCAACTCTTGAAGTTCGTTGAGAAGGTCTCGCCAATCGCAATTTACACTTCTGGCAAAGGATCCTCAGCAGCCGGTTTAACAGCATCTGTGCAGCGCGACCACAATACACGAGAATTCTACCTCGAGGGTGGTGCCATGGTCCTAGCTGATGGCGGCGTAGTGTGTATCGACGAATTTGACAAGATGCGCGATGAAGATCGAGTAGCCATCCACGAAGCCATGGAACAACAAACCATTTCCATCGCCAAAGCAGGCATCACCACGATTCTCAACTCGCGAACCTCGGTGCTAGCAGCCGCTAACCCTATCTTTGGTCGCTACGATGATATGAAGACACCTGGTGAGAACATCGACTTCCAGACTACCATCTTGTCACGTTTCGACATGATCTTCATCGTGCGCGATGAGCACGATCGCGGTCGTGATGAGCGGATAGCAAAGCACGTCATGGGCATTGCGATGGGCGGTCGAGGTGTTGAAGAGACAGTGCAGGCCGAGATTCCAATCGAGAAGATGAAGCGCTACATCACATACTGTCGGCAAAAGTGCGCACCGCGTCTGTCGCCCGAGGCGGCAGAGAAGCTTTCCAGTCACTTTGTTAGCATTAGGCGGCAAGTGCATGCTTCGGAGATCAACGCAAATCAACGCTCGAGTATTCCCATCACTGTCCGTCAACTAGAAGCTATCATTCGTATTACCGAGTCGCTAGCCAAGTTGTCGCTGTCGCCCATCGCAGACGAGTCACATGTAGATGAGGCAATCCGTCTTTTCCTCGCTTCTACCATGGACGCAGTAAATCAAGGTGAAGGCCAGAGCTCGAAGGAGCTTATGGATGAAGTCAACAAAGTCGAAGAAGAACTCCGACGACGTATGCCTATTGGATGGCAAGTCAACCTGTCTACGCTCAAGCGTGAGATGGTGGATGGAAAGGGTTACTCGGAGCAAGCACTTGCTCGCGCACTGCATGTCATGAATGCACGTGAGACGATCAGATGGAGACATGGCGGTAGTGTAGTGTTCAGGGCGAGCGCATAGGCTAAGGACATGATTTGAATGGGCGAAATGGCGTCTAGCGTTTGTGGTGTTTGCATATGTGCTGTGGGTGCTTTGAGCAGAGTTTTCGGGCAGGGCGCACACTGGAAGTGCTTCACAACGAGGTTCATGGAGCGTTGGCAACGCAGAGCTGTATTACGACGTCTTTCATCGAGATGTTCCCTGGATAATTCCACCAGACGTTTTCTCTCTCACGCTATATAAGGCTGGATACCCAGCATGGGTACTGTAGGTCATCTATACTGTCTTTACCCGCTCTACTAGTGTGAAGGGAGTATCGAGATACAGCCCTTGAACTTTGAAGATGCCGACATACACTGTTATGGCATTGACTATGCCATGGAACTGTCCGCTGTCGACCGTTCGCTCTATTCCCAGAGCGCGATGGGTCCTTGGCATGCTGTCTTGCATGACGAGTCGCTTCCGCCGCTCGCTGGTGGTGGCATGAGTTGTCGGAGTGAAGAGTTGATCCGATCCGCTCCGAGCTCGGCGTCGCTCGGGGAAAGTCGTCGGCTGATGGTTCGATCTGATAACCCAGGATCTTCATCTGATAACACTCGTCCACCTCATTCGTACCTCACGCTGCAGGACGTCAACATGTCCAACGACGCTGCTGCACCCGAGAACGCCAACACTCCGGTTTCAGATCACAATTACAGTGCTGTTTCATCGCCCGCAGCATCTCCTGAAGGCAGTGCATTCGGGGCTGCAGGCTCTGATGACCGCCGCTCCTCTACCAGTCGACGTAAGTAGCGCTTTTGCTTTTGCCGTGTACCTTGTGCCAGCGGTTCGCCGCGGCTGTCGGCTGCAAGACATGTCGCAACCGCGTGTCTGGCCCTCGCCCGCTTCACGACAACTGACAGCCGCCCAGACCTCATTCCAAAGGCCCAGCCGACCTCATTGACCGCCGCCACGTTGTCTGCCACCAGCAACACAAATGGCCCCTGCCTGTCGGGCGGGGGCCCTGCGAGCAAGCACCACACCGTCCCGCCCCGCCCCAAGCCCGGCCGCAAGCCTGCGACTGAAGAGCCCGAATCTAGGCGGAAGGCTCAGAACCGTGCATCGCAGCGCAACTTCCGCGAACGCAAGCAGAAGAATGTCCAATCCCTGATTGAGACTGTCAACAGAATAACCCAAGAGATGAAGGATAACAGCAGCGCGTACGAACGCTCCTTGCAACATATGCAAGAGCAGGTACACTACCTCGAAAACCGTAACAGAGCGCTAGAGGAAGAGTTGAAGATGTACAGACAAGCCGGTACCCCAGATACTCAGGGCCTTTCCATGAACCCTCAGCATGCGTCTCACGAGGAAAAACACGAGTTTGATATGATGCGTGGAATCCCACCCCACGATCAGCCACTTGAGAACATGCAGTCAGGCTGTGACCGGTGCACCCCCGAACATTGCGCATGCCTCGCTGATCTTACCCATGACTTGCAGTTCTCGGGCGAGGCTATGACCGGAATTCTTCGCGATGGCCATGAGGACTTGGAAGACGAAAAGCATCCTCACGTGGAATATGAGGTCGACTTCACCGAGAAGTTCAAGACGAAGCACCACCCCGCTGCATTTGCGCCCCCAGTGGAAGAGGCCAAGATTACAGACTGTGGCTTTTGCGAGGGACAGAAGGACATATGCATATGCGACCCTCCTACTCGTGTAGACAGTGCCGACGAGTCATCCTCATTGGCGCATAAGCCGAGCGGCTCCTCGGGCAAAGACGTCAAGCCTAAGATGGCTATGACTGGACCAGGCTCTTGCGCTGATTGCCAGTCAAATCCCCAGCAGCGAGCATGGTGTCAAAGGGTTGCTCAGCTCCGAAGTGAAGAAACCCCTTCGAGTTCACGTCGCAATTCAAGCAAGAGCAGCTCGCTCGACGTAATGGAACCCAAGGTCTCCACTAGCATTGACATGAGGGCTGGTTTCTCATCACCCGTGGGTACTGGAAGAACGGTCGGTTGCAGCGAAGCCTTCAAGCTACTCGACGGCCGCGTCTCAACGGACCCGAACGATATGGACTGGCGTCAACTGAAGCCCGTTCCACAGACATTTGCACGACAAGAGGCTCGCAGAGACACATTCACCATGGAACCCGGCATGTACAGTGCGATGGAGCTAGATGCAAGCAGCATTCTTACTACTCTTCAACACGCCCAGCGCCCTCTGAGGCCACGCCCGTCTGACGGCCCCCATGCACCACTGATCGAGGAAGCTGAGGAACGGCGCAGAGCGTCTTATTCGCCCATGACCAAGGTCGAGGACCATGCCATGCTTGATGCTGTTTCGCATTACAATATCGGCCGATAGCACTCTGCTCACTCCAGTGTTTGATCTACCACACATTTCCTCTAGCACTTCTGTCCATCATTTGCGGTGCTGGCATGCACTTCAATTTATATGTTGTCCTGCATCATCTCTCATGTGCATAGAGCCATGAGCAAACTCCCGAGTCTGAACGCTCTTTACGATGCAAGGACGGGGATGATACCCTTTTACTTTTCAAAACCTTTCCTACTAGTTCTGTAGAATATGCAGGTGGTTACTGCAACCAACGACTAGATTAATGACGAATTGAGACGAAACTCCCAACGCAATCGGCGTTGATGATCACATGATACTCTGCGATCGATATGTGTACTTGCTCGTGACTATCGCTCTATCCTGTCTTGCTCTCAGCTCCTGAGGAGCGAGTCGAACAGCCGTCCGTGCTCAATTTCGCGGCTTGGCTAATCAGCGTGTGGCTTTGGCAATCAGACCATCACGGAACTTGCATTTCCATCTTCCGAGTTCAGACCGTCATTCTGACTCGACATCAGCCACTTAAAACAAATCTGTCTACGCGTACACTATAGAGTTTACACCGCCAATATAGGCTGGAGATGGTTCGGGGCTGGCTTCGCGCTGTGAATGGTGACAGAGGATTCCGGCTTCGCATCTTATCTGATGATCTGATAAAAATTCTGCTGCGCTAGTCCTTGAAAAAGCAAGGCGAGCTGCGTGCGGGGAAAGCCTTCACCCGCGCCCTCGTCCTAAGAAATACAATGAGAACAATGTAGCACCATGCCGGTCATTGAAGAGATCAAAAAAAACTAGCAATGCACCATATCGAAGTCTGGGACGCGTCCTCGCAATTTACCAACTTCCGAACTTCCCTTCCGCACTACACTCCACTGGGAGATCGTCTCTCCTTGCCGATATCCAACATCGGCCTTTCTATATTCCTTTGCACATGCCATCATCCCTTGTCCGCTTCCTTCTTACTCTCTCTCGACAGCATCGCTACTTCTTCGCGCCATTAACAACAATCTCGTTTCCTTGTCCAGTCCATTGACCATGCGGTCCAGCCCTTACAGCAACCTACAACACCATGTTATACTTTATTCCAGATACACTAATCGTTCTAGCAAGGGAGCCACATACCTGCACATCGACCCCCCATCGCTGCGCGTTCGTAAGAGCAACATTGGCAGCTTCTTGCTCTAGAGTTGTTGCGGCCTGTGCCAGCTTGCCACCTATTGCACAAAGTTCTCCACCTAGCTTATTGAGGTCGGCGGCGAGCTTGAGGAGGCTGTCTGGGGTGTTGTGCGACATTTTCAGGAATATAGGTGGGTTATTCGTGAAGTTGTAGATATAACTATTAGTCAACTCGATCTTGAGCTACCAACGTGCTGATTGTAAGTTATGATCACGAGCGAAGATGTTAAGGCTGGTCGATAGTCGAGAATTAGAAGAGCAAGGAAACCAACATGTAGTGATGAGGTCGTACGTAGCAGCGGTGATATAAAGTGCTGGTTTGTTTGCTCACCTAGATTACCGCGTCAGTCAATGAACGAGCATTCCATGTTGGCGCGAACACTGCCAAAACAACGATGCTGAAACTCATAGACGAGCAAATTCGCCGGCGTCACATTCCAAGAATTCAATGGCTGAATGATTGTTTAGTCTTCACACGCAATGTTCGCTACGTGCGTGCTAGCATCAGCGCGATGTTTATGGAAAGTATTTGAGCTTTCAGTGTAGCTCAAATCATTGGTAAGACATATTATAATCAAACCTTTGTCCATTACAGATACTATATTCGAACGATTCTCACCCAGACACAATGTCATCTTTCTCAAACAGACACGCACTCGCGCCCACCGTGGCTCAACGGGATGCAGATTACCGGTACAGCCAGCAACTCACGAATTTGCTTAATGAGATTACCGAGCTCAACAAGACTATTGGTGAGACAGCTGCGGAATACCGACGTCAGTCAATACCGCCATGTGTGTCGCTACCACTGACGCGTACTAGGCGAGATCTCGATACAAGCCCGAGCAATGACATGTCTCAATATGAAGGTGATGTGAATCACGTACATACTTGATCCTGTAATCAAAGTAGATGCTATCACGGCGGAAAGGATGAGCAGGATGTTTCCAGAGATTGCAGAGTTCTTTACACTTGATTGAGGCATGGAACATAGTTGAGAGCACATCTTGAAGGTACTATGGTTCGACATGTAAGATGAAGAAATCACAAAGTTGATGATATAGTGCTGTATTTTGATATCATAGTTCTCAACCAAGTCTAGGATCGTTCTTGAACAGAGCAAGACGCGCAAGTCGCCTTCGCTCTGGTGCACTAACTGGAATGACTTTCTCTCCTCCAGTTTCTTCCAACTGTTGTGACTCCTCCGTCGCTTGACTCGCGTTTTCCCCTGCCGTCTGAAGGTTTGCTTCCACTCTTCTCTGCACATCGTGCATGTACAATCCCTCATCCATTTCTTCATCTTGGTCTCCCACAGTCAACTCACGCACCTCTTTATCGAGCTTCATCTTAGTCTCTCGTACTATCTCCGCTTTTCGTTCTCGAAGTGCAACTTCACGCCGTGCTAGCGCTTCGCGGGTCTTTTCGCAATTCGCCAGTTCGGCTTCTATGAGGCGAAATTCAGCGTCTGGTGTAAGAGATATTGGGGCTGTTGTAGCCACCGCTTGAGGGGGGCGGAGGGGTATGCGTAGCGCCGGATGTGTAGAGCTATCTTCTTTCAATGGTTTTGGATGCATGGTCGGAACAGAAAGAGGACCATTGGGGTTCTCTTCTGGTCGAAGCGCCGTGTTTCGTTCGTCGAGCAAAGGTTCCAGAACGCCGTCTTCTGCATTTTGCTCACCTCCGGCTAGAGCGCGCGACATAACGGGGTGAATAAGGTATGCTAATGAGATGGTCATGAGTTCCGCTTCTTGTAGCAGGCAGCAGGGCTAGAGGTCTCGAACGCATGGGCAAACCGAGGAGTTAATTTGCGTTTGCTATGACTGTTGGTCACTGTGGACGCACTGGCTTGCGGTGTGAATAGTGTGCTATCACACTGTATAGTTATAGTATGTTTGCTTGGACTCAGATTCTGTATATTGGTTTACGTTACACACTGAGGGCTTGCATGCTTTCACGTGAACCGCTCAGCGAGTACCACGAATGCGGTATCTACGCCATAGACTCTCTTCGCATTGTCGCTAGTATATCCAACACAGCCTGTCTTGTATCCTTCTTCTTTAGATTCTTCACCAATACATCCTGCTCGCTTTCAGGTGCCATGCCGGCCGTTTCAGGCACCCTCCTATCGAGGTTGGTCGGAAATGGGTCTAAAGTAAGCGTATCAAGTCAGTATGTGTCTCGAAAGCAGACCTATAGACACATTACTCACATCCTTCTGCGACAACGCTCACGAGGGCTCTAAGTTCGTCGCTGAGCCCTTCCTTTTGATACATCGTGGACATCGCATCCCACGTCTTTTCGACAAGTGCGTATGTATCGACAGACTCCATTGGTTTACCAAAGGCTGATCTATATTGACACATATGAAGTCAGTGTTTGTCTTACATGCAGCTTGTAAAAGAAGATATCTTACGATATTTGCAGCAAGTTGGCTGATCGATTGATATCGGCCGAGTCATTCTGTCCCGCGGCATGGAATAAAGCTGGATTGAAGAACAGCCCGTCACCCATCTCCAGTGGCATAGATACATACTTCTCCAGAAAGTAGTCTGCAAACTCCGGAATACGATACGCCATGTAACCCTCCTCGAACTTTTGACTGAACGGCAAAAGCCTAGTCGGCCCACTCTCTACCGGCATAGCGGAGTGCGCGACTGCTCCCTGAAGTGTGAGAAACTGCGATGCAACTTGCATTGCCTTGGGAAACCTCTCGCACGACTGATTGTCTTGAAACCCAATATGGTAGTCTCTATGAGAGATCTGAGCCTTTGCGCCCGGCTTCACGATGTTGACTTGTGAAGTCAGGCGATGATGTGGACCCAGCCATGCCTCAGAAATTAGCGGCAGCCATGGGTTTGCGTAATATGTTGCAAACGATTCCGGATCTTGTAGGCAGTGCTTTGAGAGTGAGTTCCAGATGCGATCGTTTGCTCCAGCTCCGGCAAAGTGGTCACCGCGTTTGCCAGCCACTTTCTTTTCTTCTGCGATAATGTTTGCGTAAACCCTATTTACTTTTTCAAGCAGGGAAGTGTCTTTGTACAGATCCTTGGTGACGAACACCCCTGGCCCCGAAAGCAGGATGTGATACCATCTGTAATTTGGTGTATGCAATCAGTAGATGTCTCAAATTCACTTCGTAAGTAGGAGTTACGTACTCATCTTGAAGCGCAGAGCGCTCCTCTGGACTGAGCGAGTGGTAATCGGGAAGGTGGTAGATGGGTACATTCAATTCGACAGCTTTCGCAAGCGGATAATGACAGGGCACAGACTCTGTTGTGAGCTTCTTGAAATCGTCCAACGATGGTGGTTTCTTAACAGAGAACAGCCGAGGTCCGATCGGTGGTTGATCGTAACCACTGTGGCTGTTGGACTGTCCGTCTTTCGTGGAGTGCATTGTGGGCGTTGTCTCGAATGAAAAATATCGTGCTGAACCTCATATTTAAGTTGTGATCACGCGTAGTAACAACAATCGCTGACATCCGCAACTGGCAATCCCGCCCGCGAGCGGTCGTTGTTGCTCTATAGGAAAGCGGAGGTGCGGGTTTGCCCCACTTGCGCTACCAGCCTCTTACGCCCTTCTGTCGCGATGTCATCGTCTTCATCATCTTGACTTGGAAACGCTGCTTACCGAAAGAGTCCGGTACGGCCTCTGCCAGATGCGATACATAACCGGCATATAGCCGGGGACTCGACAAATCTCACAATGCCCGAACACCAATAGCGATCGACGGTTAAGGGTCGACCAATGCCGGCATCTATAAGCGCATAGCATGTCCCATAACAGCGGGACGTGTTAAATGTTACTCAAGAGTTTTCGGAAGTGTTGTTCTTTCTTCGACTATGCTATTAGTAGGCTCTAAAAATCGTAGAACCAAAACTCATCAATACCGTCGCTCTGTACGCTGGTGTCCTCATAACATCAACCGTGAATCGTCTCCATGGAACATTGTTCCATTAATGGAGATTCCGTACATCACATTGACGAGGATGTGGAAAAAAATGGACGTCGCGAAAAGACGGAGAGTACGTCATGCTATCGAAGATCATGTTATTGTGACTCGCGAGATTCCTTTTTCACCATCGCATTTCTATCACGATCGCCGTACACGCTGCGAATTCTGCAATCGCGGTGACCCGTTAGCTTCTTGATTAGAATCCCATGTTTCATGTTCCTTCAAACGAAGGTATAAAGAGTACGTAGTTCCAAGAATGATCAAAGTGATTGGAAAAGGAAAGAACTAGCGCTTCGTGCAGATGTCGTCAGCATACACGGACCAGCATCCTTATCATCCGGCTTTGTCTAGACCTCTAGATCCAGTAGTTCTGTGAACTTAGCGCTCAGACTCTCCGTCTTCTTCACTGCCTGTTCGTATCGCTCAATCTCACTTCCTACCCACAGGTGCCTCTTTTCCACCGGAAAGTCACTCTTGACTCTAGCTAGATCGTTCTTCAATTGTTCGAGTAATTGAACAAAGCGTTTGTTATCTTTCGACCGACTTTCCTCTGTAATCTCAGTGCTGCAGACCTCTTGAACAAAATCCAGGATATTCGCTAAGGTAGCAGCACAGGCGCTAAAAGGGCCATGGTGTTGAGGCTCGGAGGGGTGTAGTTCGTTGTAATTCACCATGGTTATCGGCGTAAGACTCGCTTGGGTAGCTTGAAGCTGTTCGTTCTGGTAACCAATGGTTTGAGTTAGAGGACTTTGTAGAAGTTGAGTTTATGATTCAGGAAAAAGAATTCTGGAAACCAGGAGAGTACTCTGCAGCCAATTTGAGGCCGAAGCTCAATAGGAATTGAAGTCACTGTCGTTTTAATGTGGCAAGACAATGCACGTGAAGTGATGTAGTGACTACTGTACATGGCTCTTGGAGGCGAGACTACCTCCGTTGTTTGTGAATATCGACTTTTCCTACGAGTATATGATACCGCACAATTCACACCCAACTTTGTACAGAAACACAATCTAACTGTGTCACTCAGAATGGCAGAGAAGAAAAGTAAGCATGTCGTCTCGAGGTCTTAACGTCTATCTCTTAGACATCTGTGTAGACAGCCATCTCCACATCGTACATCTTCTCCCACACAAGGACAATGACGAGGTGTTGTAACAACAGCCGAGAGCCGTTCACGAGAAAGTGATTCGTGCTCTCGATGCAATCAACAGTGGACCTCCCTCAAAGAGCTGATGGTCATGTCATAACCGGCAAACCGCGGACGCAGTGACAGCAAGGCTACCAATGACGGCGTACGACGGAGGTGAGGGGCCACATCGTTTCAAAGGAGTTATCGGGGTGCCCAGGCTAGAGCAAGAAGAGATGCTGAAGAAGCTGAGCTATCGTATCACGCAGCTCTTTCAGCACTTTCGGCAGACCCATACAATGTCCCACAAGCTCCGCTTAACAAATCGGCTAGCTCTACCCTATCGCAATTCGGATTCGCATCGCGGGTAGTGGATACTGATACCGCAGGTAAGCCTTGACGCAGCGAATAGGAGAATTCCCACATCGGCACTTTGTTTTGCTGCATATTCGCCAAGGCGCAATAGAATCAAAACGTGAAACACATGATATCCCCGGACTTGGCAGCAGCGGAAAGCACATGGGTGGTGTTGGTGAGGCTTGGCTTGGCCACCGGTTATATGTGTTTCGACGTGGTGTTGGGATCCCTTTTTTCATTTAAAGTGAGACTAGAACGAACAAGATGTTCTATGCGACTGGGTACTATGGGCTTATGATGACTTATGACGCCTTGGGGGTGGGGTAGTCTGGCGAGAAATAGATGAAGAGTGAGAATAGATGGGTTGGTGATGAAATTTAGGGACCAAAAAAATGGATATCCCTCCAATGACATGGAACGATGCAGTGAACCATGCTGAGATGTCGTTCAGTATAAGTATCTGACAGGTGCCATGTTGTAAGAACCATCGCAATCACTAGCATTCGATACCAACCAGTACATTCGCTTCTCCAACTTTTTACTTTCACTTCTTTTGAACATATTCACCCTCTTCTCTACAACATGAAGCCTGTTGCTCTTTTCGCTTTGCTTGCGCCCCTGGGGGCCAATGCCCACTACATCTTCAACCGCCTCATCGTCAACGGTGCGGCTGTCGGTGGCGACTATGCTTACACCCGTAAGAACACCAACTCCTACATGCCGTCGTTCCCCAACGAGGTCATCAACTCTCCCGACCTGAGGTGCAACAAGGGCGCCAAAGCCGGAGGAGTTCCCACCTACAACGTCAAGGCTGGTGACAAGCTCGGCTTCAAGCTCTTCAACAATGAGAAGATTGAGCACCCTGGTCCAGGCTTCGTCTACATCTCCAAGGCACCTGGCAAGGTTGCTGATTACGACGGCTCCGGTGACTGGATCAAGGTCATGGAGAGCGGCCTCATCAACCCCAGCCAGCCCGGCGTGGACACTGCTTGGGACAGCTGGCAGAAGGACCGCCTCGAGGTAAGTTTCGACTGTTCTGATTACCTACGAGCCATATACTGACTTTGTATCTCTAGTGGACCGTTCAGCAGAACATTCCTGCTGGTGAGTACCTCGTCCGTGTCGAGCACATCGCCATCCACGAGGGCCACGTCGGCAAGGCTCAGTTCTACATGGAGTGCTTCCAGCTCAACATTGCGTCTTCCGGCAAGGGCAACCTTTCTCCCAAGGTCAAGATTCCCGGTGTCTACAGTGCTCAGGACCCCGGCATTGCGTTCAACAAGTGGAACAACCCCAAGTCGTACACGATGCCCGGCCCCAAGATGTGGAACGGACAGTAAGCGACTCGTTTCGCCACTGGTGTCCCATCAGGCAGTCAAGTTGAGGAGGAATCGGCTTTCTTTTACATCGCACGCCCTAGTGGTGCTACTTTCTTGTTCCCGCATCGATAGCTCTCGATCTCAGTAGCTTTTTGACAAATGACGATGCGTTTACCTCAATCTGAGCATTTCCCATGTTAGTGATGCGTTGGGTGATGAAGATTTGGCGCCCGATGCAGCCATGTTAGGACAACATCTGAATCGTGATCGGCTCGCGCTGTATGTTCGAGTGGCGTGCTGAGCTATGGCAAGGCGACAAGTCGTGCGCGACTACTGTTGTTAGATCGCTTCTAGCAGGAAAGCTAGAGGGCTGTCAATATTAGCGTACATCAACAGTGGACAGTTGGGAACATCTGTTCGGGACAGGAGTAGTGTTATAGTTGTCGCGATGCATAACAGACAGGCGACTACACATCTCGTGCATGATCAGGCGCCGAACGAAGTACTATTGTGCAAGGCGCATGCCCAAGATGGAGCAAAACTGGACATGTCGCGGTGTAGAGCTGAAGATTGAGGTGACGTGGTGGGCAAAAGTGGGACCGCATCCTGGCTGGTGCGCCTCGGTTGCTGGGGGAGCGGTCGACTGAATCGTGTTTACCCAACCCAGACGAGACATCAGGCCGCGATAGGCCCTGCTTAGCTTTACACATACCACATCCCCGCTATCAATCGCGGCGTGACTACAGAGAAGTACTCTCTGCTATTGCTACCATCGACTACTGTCTTTCGCTGGAGCTTTCTTGCGCGTCCCACACCTAATCGACGCCGTCTCTCACTCTAATCGACGCATGTCATCCACGCGCCGTGCATGTCCCACACAAGTTGCAGGTCAACCACGAATTAATACTACGACTACAACAACCGAATAATACCCAATATGGCCGTCGGCCAGGCGCTGCCAGTGCGCTTTCCGTGCTGGTGCAAAGCTGTGTATTCATGGGGAGGAGAGGTAAGTTGCGACAGAAGCTGGCTTGTTGCAGCACCTGACCTAACCGCTGTTCCAGACCAAACGCGACCTCGGATTCATAGAAGGCGACCTGATCGAAGTCCTTAATGCCGGTGATGGATCCTGGTGGATGGGCCGGTTAAAGCGCGACAGGCGCATGGTTGGACTGTTTCCTTCCAACTTTGTCGAACTGCTCAGCGAAGACTATCAACCATGGGCGCGCAATGGCAGTGGAGGAAGCATGTCGAGGCAGAACAGTGCCCAGGAGCAGCCAAAGCCAGCACCGCAGAAGCAGAAGAGCACCTTCAGGAAGCCCTTCACGGCTTATGCAGCTGCAGGCGCACCGAATCCTGCTGCTGCTGCGCGAGAGAGGCTCAAGGCAGGCATCAACTCACCAAACGGCAGTGTCAAGACCAAGTCCCCCTTCTCGTCGATGAAGCGGTCGTCTACCGAGAGTCGCGAGAGCCCACCGCTTGCGTCTTCCACAAGAAAACAGTCAAATCTTCGCGCCGTATCACCACGACCTCCTTCCAAGAGAACACCCGTAACACGCGCTATTTCACCAGCACCACCGTCACGTCACGGTTCGCATACACGCGCACAATCATCTCCCGTACCGCCCGCCGACTATCGCTACCAGCCTCGCGCCGTATCACCAGCTCCTCCCATCCGACGCGGCTCGTATATCCCACCACAATCGCATGCGCCTCCAGCACAATACCAGTATCAACCCCGTGGTGTATCGCCTGCACCTCCTATACAACATCGCAACTACGCTAGAGCAGCATCTCCAGCTCCTCCACAACAAATACAAGACATGTACCGAGCAGCTTCTCCAGCTCCTCCAAGACCAAGCCAAGATGTTTACAGGGCACCATCACCAGCTCCTCCCCGACAAAGTCAGGACTATTACCGGGCAGCCTCGCCAGCGCCCCCCGTCCACTACCAACAGCATTCACGAGCTGTATCGCCGGCACCATCCTTTCAGTACCGAGCATACGACCGTGGACCTTCGCCGGCACCATCATTCCAAGAGCGTTCACGTGCGGCTTCGCCAGCCCCTTCATTCCAGTACCGCGCATACGATCGAGGTCCATCGCCGTCTCCGTACCAGATGCAATTGGATGATGACGAGCTTAGTCGCGGCCCATCACCCGCTCCTTACAACGAAGAATACGAAGAAGAACCTGTGGACTCGCCTCCTCCGCCTCCGCCTCCGCATCGCGTCGCTTACGACCCAAGCAGAGCTCCGTCACCTGCACCTCCTTCGCATAATGGCTTCATCACACCAGAACCGCCTTCGCCTGATCCAAGAGCACGCGGTGGACACTTCACACCCTCTCCTCTCACGACAGCAATGAACGATGTCATGTCGTCTTTGCAGGATATGACAACATCAAGAAGCGATGAGTCGCCAGAAGAGCCTCCGACCCCATCGAATCCATGGTCTCCGGAAGCGTTTGACCAAGTCTACCAGGAGTCGGCTAAAAAGGTCAGAGCGCAGTCCGCTATGAGCCGCGGTGACGAAGACGAAGAGGAAGGTCTGCCAGATGTTAACAATTACATGAAGCGCATGGAAAGTCGTCTAAGGCGAATGAAGCAACAAGAGCAAGCTAGGAACGGTGAGCTGTTCATCGGCGATGATGAAGGGCCAACCGTACCTCTGAAAAGCTCACACCAGCGACCCGGATCCTCGATGGCGGATGCTGAGCCAGAGGTTCAGCGAAAGGGCTCGAAGCTACTTAACCATCGCAAATCCGCCTATAACGTTGGACGAAATGCACTTGGACGAACGTTTACGAGCAAAACGAATTCTACGACTACGACACACACAAGCAACAGCACCGATCGCAGTTTGATGTCTGGACACTCTGCTACGAACATGAGTGCTACAAGCGCCGGGAGCTATTACCGCAAGAAATTTGGAAAAGATCGACCAAAGAGCGTCATGAACACCAAAGACACGGCTGGAAAGGGTTATGGATTCGACGACGGACGGCCAGAGACACCTTTCACTGGTGTCACCTATCACTCCAGCCATGCTTCACAGCCGCAAGCCGGTTCCAGCGACATCCAACAAGCTGAAGTCAGCACCCCAGCCACGGACGACCCAGATCCTCTTGGTGGACTGAGGCAGCCACTGAAGACAAAGCGCAGCGGCTTCTTCCGTAAGATGATCGACACTGCGAAGACCCAAGCCGCGAATGCACGCAGCACCATCGACACAATAAGTAGGCCGGGATCCCGGGCTGCCAGCCGAGCTGCTGGTCGTTCCCAGAGTCGCGCCGCAAGCCGCCTGGATAACTCCGAACCGACTGGCATAGAAGGGGGCAAATCGACCCACGCGGTGAAGGAATCTAGGGATACCGGCCTTGGAACGGTAGATTGGGTGCAGGTCCGGCGGGATGTAAATCGGTCCAACTCACTAAGCAAGAACGAGCGAACAGAGCGAGCCGAAAGATGCCAGATGATGGACATTCCTGTTTTGAACCCCATTGAGATCCTGTATGAGTCGGCTGAGGGCGACGAGGGTCTTGATGGTCTTCCCATCACTGAGCCTACTGATTTCGCGGCTTGCAGTCTTGCTCATGTTGACAAGAGCGCGCGCTTCATCAACAGCATTCCTCTTGGAACGAACCCAGCGACTTTGGCACAAGGCTATGTTTGTCGACCATACCGAAGCGATATTCAACGATTACGAGCTATCTTCACATGGGTCAGCGAGCGCATATCGTGGGAAGAAGATTTTGAGGGTCAGATGGATCCGAAACACGTACTTCAAAGCAAGCGCGGATGCTCTGAAGAAATCGCCATGGTCGTGGCAGAGATGTGTGCTTCTGTTGGAATGCACGCTGAAGTTGTCCGTGGCTATCTCAAGACACCAGGCGAACCCTTGGACCTAGAGAGCGTCGCGCGGCCGAATCACTTCTGGAACGCTGTCATTGTAGAGGGTGAGTGGCGCATAATGGACTGCTCCCTTGCTGGGCCGACAAACCCAAAGCGAGTTCACTACTCGACTGCGGGATCATCTGTGGCCGAGACATGGTACTTCCTTGCTCGCCCAATGGAGATTTGCTACTCTCACGTTCCACTCCTTCCGGAACAGCAACACATCTGCCCACCTCAGCCACACGAGGTGCTGATGGCACTCCCGTGTGCAACACCCGCTTACTTCCGACATCATCTCAACGTAGTCAACTTCGATACTAGTCTCTTGAACCTAGACAACCTTGAGATGGCGCATGTCTACGTTGACGTACCAGAGGATGTAGAGTGTGTTGCGGAGGTTGAGGCACGAGCCTATGATCAAGACATGGACGGTGATCTTTTTGAGAGCGGCGAGATTGTGAGGAAGCCGGCATTGGCACAAGCCGAATGGTACAGTGGCCAGAAGAGATACACTGTTAAGGCCCTTCTTCCGAACGATGGTGGCCAGGGTGTCCTGAAGATCTATGCAGGACCCCGGGGACTTATGGTAAGCTTTTTCTCGTCACGTCTCTAAGACAGATAAACTAACGCCTCGTAGCACTCCAACAAGCTGAACCCTCACAACCTGGCAATCGGCCTTCCTTTGACGCACACCGGCACCAATCCTCCGTATTCGTTCTTGACTCTGCATCCTACGCCTCATGCCCAACGACACGATCTATACGTCGCCCAGCCGCAGTGCGCTAATCTGGCCCTCAACAACACTTTTGTCTTCTGCGTCCGCCAACATCCGTCATCCCTTACAAAATCCCCCGAACCTAGTCCCGCGATGCATGGCCGAGCATCGCCAAATCCTTTTGCTCGCCCTACATCCGCTATGAGCATGCAGAGTATCTCAGCAACTGGATCCAACTACACGAACCCATCTCAAAGTTCTTCTGGATCATCAGGTAGTAGTAGCAACAAGCCTGCCAAGCTAGCCGTACAAACACCTTCTGGCAAGATTATACGCCTGACTAGAAAGACGGAGCATATTAGCAGTACTAACGATGCTGATGGTACGGCTTGGGAAACGGTCATTAAGATTGGAGAAAAGGGCACATGGCGAGGTCTGGTCCTTGCTGATCGAAGCGCAAGGTGGTGTGTTTTTGCTCAATGGGAGTGTGCTTGATCGTGTGGCAGCCTTTTTTTCTCTTTCTTCATACTTCTCTTATGACTTGTAATGATAGCGTTTGTACTCGTATGACCGCCACGGCCGTTGTAACGCTTTTGCATTTCTCGGCGTTTATACAGGAAATAGGGTGACAATACTACTACGGCGTATTTTGGTAATAACATGATCTTCGAGCTGCTTGATGGTGGTGTATGACAGATCTACAAGATCAAACAAGCTGGGCTAGTCTGGCCTTCTATATTTCTAGCAAAGTTGTCGTGGGTCGAGGAGACAGCCCTGCAGTGACTCGTACCTGCCAAGCTCCGTGTTGCCCCGCGTCATCAGTTCACCCCACTTCAACTTTTTCCCATTACGAACGATTGCCTAACAACTGGATACAATCCAGATTCAACAAAACTTCATAGAACACAAAACAACTGTCGCCAGCATGGACGCGCAAATCGCCGAATGGCAAAAGCGCTCCGAGGACCTCAAGCCCCTCAACCTCAAGCAAATCGAACCTCACCTATTGGAACTTGATGCACACCTCACTCTCCGCTCCCACATCGTCGGCTACACAATCTCCGACGCCGATACGATAGTATGGAAGACCATCCGCGAGAACCGCGTTGCGCACGCATTCATCAAGCAGGACTTGATGAAGAACCTGTGCCGCTGGTTTAGGTACATCGAGGAGGCATACCCCCAGAGCGTGGTCATTGTCGGAGGACAAGGCAAGAAGGAGGAGGGTGCCAAGGGCAAGGGCAAGAAGGAGGGAGGCAAGAACGATGATGCGAACTATGACATTGGCCTGCAGGATGTAGGCGATGGCACTGGCATCGTCACTAGGTTCCCACCTGAGCCTTCGTGAGTTGTTCTCTTCTTCGGTGGGTGCGACTACTTTCCGCTAACCGTATCGCAGAGGTTACCTTCACATCGGTCACGCCAAAGCAGCGCTGCTCAACGACTACTTCGCGCACGAGAAGTACAAGGGCAAGCTCCTGTTGCGATTTGACGACACCAACCCTACCAAGGAGAAGCAAGAGTTCCAGGATGCCATCGTCGAAGACTGCGCGCTTCTCGGTATCAAGCCAGACCAGGTCTCCTACACCAGTGATTGGTTCGACCAGCTCTACGAGAGCTGTGTGCAGGCCATCAAGGATGGATTGGCATACGCAGATGACACAGTGCAAGAGAAGATGCGTGAGGAGCGTATGAACGGCATTGCTAGTGCTCGCAGGGACTCAAGCGTCGAAGACAACCTTGCGCACTTCGAGGAGATGAAGAAGGGAAACGAGGAGGGCTTAAAGTGGTGCATTCGCGCGAAGATGTCCGTCGATGACCCCAACAAGGCCATGCGCGATCCTGTCATCTACCGCTGCAACCCCCAGGCGCATCACCGCACTGGCGAGAAGTGGAAGATCTACCCTACCTACGACTTCTGCTGCCCCATCGTCGACTCGCTCGAGGGCGTTACCCACGCGCTACGCACAACCGAGTACAACGACCGTGACGCACAGTACCAATGGTTCATCAAGAACCTCAAGCTCCGCAAGGTCCACAACTGGGGTTTCGCGCGCCTGAACTTTGTCCGCACTGTATTGTCCAAGCGCAAGCTCACTAAGATCGTCGATGCTGGTATTGTATCGGGCTGGGACGACCCGCGCATGCCTACCGTCCGCGGTGTCCGTCGCCACGGTGCCGTCATCCCCGCTCTCCGCGAGTTCATCCTCAAGCAAGGCCCTTCCAAGAACATTGTCAACCAGGACTGGTTCGCCTTCTGGGCCACGAACAAGAAGCACATTGAGCCAACTGCTGCTCGTTACACCGCTATCGATGACTCCGGCCGCGTTCCCGTCACCATCATCGGCGCGCGTGAGGGCGTCATCTCCGAGGACAAACCGAAACACGCCAAGTACGATCTCGGCAACAAGAAGATCGTCTTCAGCAAGTCTGTCATCATGGAGCAAGCAGACGCACAATCGTTCGCTCAAGACGAGGAGATCACCCTCATGAACTGGGGTAACGCCATCGTGCGCAAGATCAGCCACTCGATCAACCCCCTCGAGATGGCTAAGCACGGCCTCAAGACCGTCACAGGCCTTGAGCTTGAGCTACATCTCCAAGGAGACGTCAAGAAGACATCCAAGAAGGTCACTTGGTTGAGCAATGACCAGGAGCTTGTTCCCATTGAGCTTGTTGACTACGACTACCTCATCACCAAGGACAAGCTAGAGCCTGAGGACACGCTCGAGGACTTCCTCAACCCGAAGACTGAGTCTAGGACCAAGGCCATGGCTGACTGCAACGTCGCGGACCTTAAGGTCGACGATATCGTACAGTTTGACCGCAAGGGCTTCTTCCGTATCGATCGCGCTTTTGCGCACGGCGAACCTGTTGTCGCGTTCCAGATCCCTACCGGTAAGAGCAAATAGATATTGTTCTTCGGGATTACCTGCTGTGACTGAATTTCAGAGCAATGTAGTACTGATTATGTAGAGAACTATGCTCTATTGGAACCTGAATAAACTGATGCTCCTGATTCGCACTATCTTGGTCCAAGCCGTCTTGTTCAAGCATTTTGATCCATCATCTCTTGGTGTTGCGCTATCTTATGTGCTATCACGTTCCCTGTCGATGAGCCCAAAGCGCAAGAGACGCTCCGTCCCTAAACGATGATACTCACCTTCACTTTGCTCAGTCACCGCATTTAGTGGTGATCTAGAATGGAGACCTTACCTGCCTACTCACTCATTTTTCTCTTCTTCATCTACGAGTCGATCGTCGCTCCATTGCATTGTCAAATCTTCCATCCAACGTCTACTGTCACGCAAGAACACCGAGGAAGTAACCATGAGGCTCTTCGCTTTTGCTATTATTACCACAGCGTGCGGCATGCTCGCGACCGCGGCACCAACCGCTGGTAATGAGAGTAGTGAGTACCGGAGTCCAGGCTGAGGACCTTTTTGTTTACCACTGCAGTTGGTGATGCCGGCTTAGCAAACGGTGGTAGCTACAACCATACTCAGCCTGTGCACAGTATGTTTTGCAAATTCCCCTCAAAACAAACTACCAACACAATCATGTCTTTACACTTGTATCAAACTGGGTATAGTTCCAACGTCTAACCACCCCCAGTCGACAAGTCGGAGACCATCACCCTCGGCCTCAGCCCCAATGGTATCAACGTTGGGGACAGCAAGACTCTTTACCACGACGTCCAGACTGCGATCGAGCATATCTGCCCACCTACAGGCAAACGCTGCGGCAGCAACCATGCCACATTCAACGTCTACGTCACCTCCCGCGGTCTGAGCATCTACACCAACAGCCATGTTCGCAAGACCATTACCGTCTCAGTCGAAGATTCATGGTACGACGGCCGCTCCGACGTCTATGAAGTCTTGCGTAACACGATTGCTGCTGCCTTCGAACGAGGGACGTATGATCCCGGAAATTGTGTCCCTGCATTGACAGTGTCTATTGGAGGGGAAAAGCAGGTGTTTAGAGACTGCACGACCCTGGATTACGCGGAAGTCATACTTTCTGGTGGTTACAAGATGAAGGTTAGATTTGGGGGACCAAGAAGCCAGTATAAAGACTTGAACTACGACTGCGAGAGAGAGGTCGATGATGCGTTTGTCTTTGTGAGGGATGATGTACAGTGGAAGGGTACACCTTGGGTGTACTGTATTGGGTGGGACCTGTGGCCCCGTGATTAGGGCTTGGTACGTAACCGGAAAAGACAGGCTGAACGGCTCAGAGGTGAACTGAAAAGACGGGAGAATAGAAGCAAAGTCACATGATGTTTCGTACATGACGATAACATCTAGAGCTGCTGTGGCTATAATACCATGATTTAGATATAAAATCTTGCAAAGTAGGACTTTCTCATGTGTTCTCAACAATCAACTAACTCGGATGATACCTTGTACCGTTCTCATGGCGAAAAACACGATAACGAAGTGTATAGTTAGCCATTCATTTCGCCTGCGGGTATGGTGAGCTGCAAGTCATTGACGTACGTGTATATGTACATATGGAGGTAAGCGTAGTACTCAATATTGACAGCTGGTATTGGTTTTCAGGCGGATCTCTAGATTTCGATATCCTATCTGTATCTTTTCATGGGCTCGTGACTCTTGTCACGGCCACCTCCCACCCACCCGACGATTTCATGTCATCATGCATTATTCGTCATGAGCATACATTGTGCCTAGAAACCAATGGAATCGACAAAATAATGCTAGGCAAGCATGCCTCAATGTAGCTATTCCATCTGGGGACCAATTCACTGCCTAACCGGAGTTGGAGCCCTTGCCTTCCTTCCTGCCTTGAGTACCCTCCTTGGTGACCTCATCCGGCTCACCCTCTTCCAACTTCTTATTCCTCTCCTCCTCGCGTTTACGCTCATGCTCGCGAACCATATCCGGTGGGCTGTCCTCAATGAGATCAGAATCGCCACTCAGACCGCTCCATTTAGGAAGACCGTCTGGGATATCCATGACACGTTGGCCGTAGAACATGTGGCAGCGGGGCTTGAAGTATGCCTTGTCTTCGTCGGTCTTGAGGTGCACGAGGGAGGGGAAAAGAAGGATCATGTTGCGGCCCTCGTCCATGATGGGTGAATGGCAGTAGGAGCAACGAACTTTGCAGGGGAGCTTGTGCTCGATGGACTTGTCGGTTGGGTCATACCATTCTAGATCGTGGTGGCCGTTGGTGAAGTTGATGTCATCTTTGTGAAAGATGGCTGCCCATTGGAAGGGTGCAGCTGACGGGTGTTAGTTGTAACTCTAAGAGAAATTGGACGAAGAAACATACCATGCTGGGTCTGACAGGTTGTACAATGGCACAGCTTGCTGTCTAGAGGCTCTCTCCGGCTGAGCTGGTACTGAACCTTTCCGCAATGGCAGTTGGCTTCGTACTTGACGTCAAAGTCCTCGTTCTTCTCGTGGACGCGGTAGGGTGGGCGTTGTTTCCACTCCGACTTTCCAGTCGTCTCCTGGCCACGGCTCTGGTCCTTAACTTGCTCTTTGTCCATTCTGAAAGAAGTTGTGGAGAATGTGGGGTGCTGTCGCGTGAGGTGAGAAGCTACAAGTCGTGCACGAGGTACAGCTCTTGAGGTCGTCAATAGTGGTAAGCGACGAATTGCAATTGAAGTTGCGGACATAAGTAGGGATTGAAGAAGAAATGGTGAGGGTGCGTGGGCGGTTTTGCTGTTTGCTTGCCGTCATCATCGATGCTTTATTTGGGGAGGCGCGTTGATCTGACGTCACCATGACCACAATTCTGCTACGCGACAACGCGTGCTCTAGATTCCTTATCCCCATTGCGGGCACCGATCGCCAAAGAGAATGCGCCTTTCCGTCAGCGAAAACGCTCAGACATGGAACCCAGATTCGCCTGCCAATGCTATGCTTTTTCTACACAATCCCATTCGTCAATTCTTCTCTAGTGTCCCACTCTCCGCATTTCATCTCGATCGATTCTGCGCCGCTATCTGCTATGAGCCGTAGCCCATGACCCTGACATCGTCGGTAATCGTGCGTCTGCTCGAACTATCGTATTTTGCGATACATCATGTCTTCCGCATCCACATCCTCGAAAGCTGATGAGGCTGAAGTTTGCGCTAACGACGGGTTGGTTCCGCGTCTAAGGTTTCACAATGTTTTGGGACAAGCCCTGGAATGGCTCAAGCTCCTTTCAGTAGCTTCTGAGCTTCTTTGCTGGATAGGCCGAAGACATTGATCAGGTAGTCGAGTCTGCGAATTTTGTCAATACGACAAGCTTTAGGATCAATTATTTCGTTTGACTTACTTGATGTCTCCAGCTATCCGCCGCCGCACTGCCTCGAACTCAACCTCGGCTTTATCTCTGGTGGCATCTTGTCTCTTCGAGTTGATCGTCTTGACACGGAGCTTGAATGTTCCACTGACAGGACGGTGATCTGAGACCTTGATAGAGTCATGTCGCCGGTAATCTAACTGCTTGATTCTACCCAAGCCGCGGTACAGCAACCGATCGCACCATGCTGGTGAACGCTGCTTTTCGGAGGTATCGTAATTGTCTGTCCCTACATCATACTTGTAAGTGGGAGCAAAGTTGATGGGCGCTTCTGTGAATGCACGCAAGCGGAACCCGGGATTGCGTTTGCGAGACAAAAGCAGTTGATCGCGCTCAAGAAGCTTCGCCAGATTCCCTTGCTGCACAGCGGCGACAACAGTATTGCGAGGCATCGCGTCAATGCGATAGTTGAGGTCACCGTTCAAGATACAAATCTCGTGGTCCAAAATCATAGATCCATCACCACCTCCAACAAAGTAGTTTGCGCACGAAGTTGGGGAGCGGTTCTTCGGTAATGGCGCGTTCTCCATAATTGCGGCGGCATCGTTGTTGCGATGCACGGTCTGTGTCTGACCAGCTGCGAGATGGCAGTTGATAAAGCAGAGCGACGAATCGTCAATGAAGAAGCGCACCACGAGCGCACCCTTGTTACCAACTCGACCGCTGAAGCCAAGCTTGATCTCAGCTGCACATACGTCGCGGATATTTGTCCGTTCAGAAGCCTTTATGAACACACAGGTGAAGAGACCGACAAGGTTGGCGGTATGCAAGAGAACATAATTCTCGTTTGGACTGTGTTCGTCCAGAACACGGACAAGGTGGTCTCGCCACGCCCGATATTGATGAGACATGTGTTCGTGTTCTGATGTCTCCTTGTGTTTCTTTCTCTTGAAGATACTCTTGGCAGTAATCTTCTTGTCTTCCAGATCTACCAACTCCTGGAAGCCAAAGACGAGAATGTCGGGAGAATTGCCAGGCTCGATTATCTCCCGGAAGAAATTGCGATCCTGCTCTGTGTTCCGTATGTTTGCGGGTTTGGTTGCGCCGGCGTTCCATGTCATAACTCGTGCTGAGAGCTCTCTGAACTCACAGTATTCAGAATCGCGTTGTTGCATCAAGTTTTCTGTACAGCATTAGTATGGTACGACGAGGATAAATCAATCTCACTTACCGAGCCAATCCTCCTTCATCATCCCGTCCCAGACACGCAACATGCTGTCCGTTCCCAAAGACGCGACCTGGAATCTATCGAGCTTCCAGATACTGGTACGATCGGCCAAAATGCCCGCGATTGGTTTGTCGTGTGCCTTCCAATCTTTCAACACCTTCCAGGGGGTCGACTTGGTCTCGTACACGTATATCATTCCAGTACTGTAGCCAGCCCAAAGGAAGTCACCAACACCAACCAGGGAGCTGATTTTATACACACTGACATTCACAATTCCAAGACATTCAAAGCTCTTCTTGGAGTAGATTGTGACTTTCCCATCAGCGTGTCCAAAGTACATCTTATCCGGCTGACTGCTGATGATAGCACCAGAAGTGACGTCTCCGACATTAAGCTGAGACAAAGGTCCCTGTGTCAACTGCTGGAAGTAGTTGTTGTCTGATGTACGAGCGTAAACTCGTATGTCTTTCGTCGAAGCTACCCACAACTGGGAGCCTGAGATTATGGAAAAGGTGCTTCCACGAGGGATGCGGTAAGTGAGCGGCGCCTGCTGCAAAGAAGGACATCCTGACTCGTCTGCTGGCCAAATGTGCAAAACGCCATCCTCGTCGAGAGACCACATTTCTGAGGCATAGCGGAAGATTTTGGTGACCACACTCCTCGCGTGCGCGTTACTCTTAGTGTACACTACACTTTGTGTGGGTATGTCAATTTCATGCATTTCGCCGGTATTCGTCCCTAGCCATAACCGCTTGCCTTCGTCCTCAACGTCCTTGGCTGGCCGAAATGCAATCGCTGTGGCTTTGACTGTGTCACCATGGGCGAGACTCATAAGCAGTCGCCCATTCAAAACGTTCCAAACATTGGTCACATATCCGGTCGTACATATGTAATCACCACAAATCGCGAACAGTTTGGTCTCGTAGCCTGTCGGAATGCCAGCTACGCCATCCGGAAACACTGGTGGCCTTCGATTCGCTTGTGACGAGTCTGGGTAGTCTGTTAGAGCAGTCGCCGGTTGTTTTTCTGCGCCTGTGTCCTCCTCGTCCGAGTCATAAGTGTACGGCTGTGATAGCTGCGATGCTTGCACGGTTGGCTGGGAAGGCCGTCGCATTTCCCCAGAGTTTCGTGGAGGCGGTGGCTTCGGGGGTTCTAACGCTTTTCCGGGACTAGCGGATATGGCGCCAGTTGTGTTGTTCCGCCGGGGAGGGGGCATGAATTTGTTGTTTGTCTCCTGTACTAACTGACCAGGCCGGGTCTGGTCAAAAGACCGTCGCACTGGCAAGTCAGGGGGTGCTGCTCTCTGCAGTTGCACGCTCTTCCGCAAGTCGAAGTTGTCTTTCTCTCGTCGCATGGGTAACGATGGGCGGTCTTCTGGGAGGTCATTCGGTGATGGTGGAGGCATAGTTTTCTTGAAGGGTTGCTTCCCAGGTATGCGAGAGTCTGTAGATGGTGGATGAGCTGGAAAGTATCCATTGTTACTAGGAGTGAACTTTGGTTTAGAGAACCCTGGAATAACTGGTGGAGAAGGCTCTCCCTTGACGCTATCTCCACTACTGCTGGGTGGCGTACTGAATGGAGACACATCTACAGCATCAGATGTTGCTTCGGGTGCTAGGTTTGTGCGAGCTGCACCGTCAACAGAAATCGGTTTTGGTGGGATCTTGGGCTTTCCGGCTCGATTTACGGGTGGTGGCGCAGGCGGCGCAGAGGATACTGGTCGGTCACCCTTTCGTGGATCGTTGGAGGGGCCATTGCCCGTATGAGATGGGAAGACAGGTTTCGCATCCACACCAGGAGTACCATTGCGACTGGGCATTTTGAAGAATCTTTTCCCCCCAGACGCTGACGAGGGCGAATCCAGTGCTACGTGCGAGATGGGTTTCGAAGGCTGCGGCGAGTGTATGGGGGATGCGGAAGACTTGGGTGGTGATCTTGGTGATTGGACAGTGACTTTTGGAGGCGACCTTGTGGGCGACCTTGTAGGCGACCTGGGCGGAGAGAAAGCCATCATCGATGTCGGTCTTGGTTTTGGATTGCCCCATAGCGACCGTCCGAGGGTGTTCGAGCGCGGTGTCACTGTCCCACTCCCACTGTAGTCGGCCACACTGGGCGAGGGTCTCTCGGTATAGTCTCTATCCCTCGGCATGTCTAGGGATATGCGCCCGTCTGTTCTCCTGTTGTCCTCTGGCATGGGAAGGCGGTCGCCGGCGCCAGGAGAGCGCTGTCTCGGGGTGGCAGGCGCGGGTGATTTGTTTGTGCTGAGGAGGTTCTCGAATTGGGCGCGGAGGGAAGACACTGGCTTCTGTACTGGGAGTCAGCAACTGTTTCGTCGTGCAGACAAGGCGCACTCACAATCGAGGAGCCATCCTGCGTCTCCTCTTGCTGGTTCTCCATGATGTGTGTTTGTTTTGTCGTCAGCCGGCACCGGAGGGTATCCTATAGCTGCGCATCGACCAGTAAGGTCTTCTTCCCATTTGGCGCTTCTTGTGATGATGGAAGGGGAGGCTGTCGCTCGTGAGCGGTCATGCAGCCAGCGCTACTAGGGACACGATCCAGAAATAGAGGGAGTGGTAGTGGATACGGTGGCGGTGCGTCGTGGTAGAGGCCCGAGAGTGCCTGTAGGGCTCCCTAGTGGAGACGCGTATACTGTCCTGCTAAGAATGTTCGGCGACAGGGAATACCGGCGACAGCGCGGGGGTGCAAGTGTTTCAGCAGCAGTCGGAATGCACACGCTCTGGCGACGGCTGTGAAGTGCTGTCCGATCCGCTCAGGCGACCTCTCCGGCTGACGGGCGATGGATGTTGCTTCTCTGCGTTGGGCGCGGGCGGCTTGAAGCGGTGTTGTCGTGTCTTGTTACTGCCATTCCCCACAGCTAACCAGCACGGAACCCTGCACACCACCGACGGCAAGGCGATCAGGCACCGGCGAATTATAGACGAGCATACAAAACGCCAAACTAGCACCTGGGAAACCTGCAGCCGTCAGTCTGTTGTACGTTCCATAGTAGTCGCATAGTCACTTGACCGTCGCCCGCCATGTGGTAAGCACACCTTCTTTCTTGCCCGCGAGACTCCCCGCAATCACCTCCGCGGCTGGCTGATGTCCATGCAGCAAACACGTCCTCAATGCCCAAGTCGCCATCCGCTCGCCATGCTGTATGTCGCCCGCGCCTGACATGTGCGCGATGAATACTGAGAACTGCTAGGCAAGAAATGGTTCGACTGCGCAGAATGTCACCAGGAGCAGAGCGACCACCCGCTGATGCAGACATTTGACATGGTCTTCATCTGCAAAAAGTGCAAGAAAGCCTTCCGCAAAGATGCGCGCGAATTCGAGGACGCGTGAGTAGTAGAAATATATTTGAGCTGGCGCCTGGCTGATCAAGAGTAGCGACGAGTACTGCCCGCACTGCGACAACCACTTCGTTTTAGAGGCAAAGACACCCAAGGCATCATTGCAAGTCGAAGGCGAGGACGCCCGCATAGACTCCCGGTATGTCGCCTTTGAGTTTAGTGCATGACGCACGTCTAACCACTCTTCAGAATGCTCAAAGACGACCGTGTACGGGGCGAGGAAATGCGCACGATATTCGATGTCAAGGAGGCGCCGAACAAGCTGGGTTGAAGGACTGCATGCATAGGGATCCACGATACTATGCGTAACACAAGCTACAGAGCAACAGGGCAGGGGTACCACACCAATGAACATCACGCGACGAGCGGGGGGTTGGACGTGGGAAGGAGCATCGTGGTGCGCTAGATTGCCATTTATGAGCACTAGCTGGTCGTATCTGCATTATACAGGTTCATAAAGTCTATCACCAGACGCCACTGCTGTTCATGCCTTTTCGCCATCACTCGTTAACCACGCCCTTACGCGCCACCAGCTCCTGAGCCCTCAGCTGGGGTCTGACGGGTTAGGATAGCGGCCTGGCCTGTACCGGGCTGCCGTCCAGGCCTCCTGTTCGCCGCCTCTTCCTGCTTCTCTGTGTTGATGTTTTCCACGTACTTCTCGATATCCTCGACAGGCAGCATTTCGATGGGCTTTCCAGGCGCCATGATCGCGATCTCAATGTTCTTAGCACCAGTCTGCACTACCTCTAGTAGTGACTTGACTGTCAGTTTAATCGTCTCTTCCCGGTCCATGCCTTCCTTGTGGTTGCGCTCCAGGAACTCGCGGACTGTCTTGCTCGATCGGCCGATGGCATTTGCTTTCCTTCATTGTATTAGCACATACAGTTTGTTTCCGTCAACGCAACTTACCATGCTGAGTAGATACCAGAGGGCTCAGTCTGGTACAGGCGCGGGGTCTTGTCGTTAGGGTCGAAGCCGACTATCAGCGTGCTGATGCCGAACGGTCGGACACCACCACTCTGCGTGTATCTCTGCTGCACACCGGCAACATACTTGGTGATGTACTCTATCGATACGGGGTCTTCAACTGTCAAGCGATGTGATTGTGCTTCCAGGCGGGCCTTGTCGACAAGGATACGGGCGTCGGCGTTCAGTCCAGCGAAGGCAAGGGCAACGTGGGTGTCGACGAGGCAGATCTTGGAGGGTGTGATACGGGTGTCTTGCAGCTTCATTGCTGATCGCTTCTCGCAGCCGAGTACTACTATGTCCGAGCCCTTGACACCAACGGCGCATGTTCCTGAGGCGAATAAGCATCTCATGTTTACCATCCCTTTCACAGACTACGCACCTCGCTTTACGGCCTCGAGCGCATATTCGACCTGGAAGACGTGACCGTCAGGACTGAAGACTGGCATAATTAGCTAGGCCCGCATCCTCATGGGTTGGTTGTTTGTACCGGAGAGAGCTCGATCGTAGCCGGATGCCATTGTGAGAGATTTTGTGAAGTGGTTCTTGAGTTCTCTATTATTTCCCTGGTATACGGCAACGAAATGTAACAAGAAGTGGTGGGGCAATAGAGTACGACAGTCGTCAAGCTGGTCTCGGAGCTCCAGAGCTGTCCGCGTCGCTGCTCCCGCCTAAACTACGCCAAGCCATCTGGCCTGTGCGCTCCCTGTCGACTTATGTCATCATGGTAGATATTCACGATGGCGAATGATTATTTCCGCCGCTGTCGCATTGCTCCCTCAGTCAACCATAATGGCATCTTCAGCGCGCCTAGTCTCGTCCCTGCGGCGAACTGCCTTCTCTTCTCGCGTTGCATCGCGCTATCAATATTTGCGACCGACAAGTCAAGTCCGATGGACGGGTAGTACATCAGCGAGTTCGGAGCCTCATCAGCCAGACGAGCATGGCGGAGTCAAGGGCCCAACCGCGTCGGCACAATCCATCAAATTCACTTCAGAGTCGTATGTGTTGAGGTCTGAGCAGTTTTCACATTTTGCTGATGCCAAGCAGATACCCGCATCTCCAAAGAGACTCCAAATTTGCCAAGGTCAGCGAGGAGCATGTAAAATATTTCCAGGATCTCTTAGGTTCCGACTCGGCAGTCATAGATGGTGTGACGAAAGATGCATCGGAAGATATTGAGGCGTTCAACAGTGACTGGATGCGCAAGTTCCGCGGCCATACCAAAGTAGTCTTGAAGCCTAAATCTACCGAGGAAGTCAGCAAGATCCTCAAATACTGCAATGACAACATGCTCGCTATAGTACCTCAGGGTGGTAACACTGGACTTGTCGGTGGCTCTGTGCCCGTATTCGACGAGATTGTGATCAACATGCAGAGGATGAACGAAATCAGGTCTTTCGACGAAGTATCTGGTATCCTAGTCGCTGATGCCGGTGTGATCCTAGAGAATGCCGACAACTTTCTCGCCGAGAAGAACCACATCTTCCCATTAGATCTTGGGGCAAAGGGTTCTTGCTACATTGGTGGCAATGTCGCGACAAACGCTGGTGGACTCCGTCTCCTGCGATATGGTAGCTTCCACGGAAATGTCCTAGGAATCGAGGCGGTCCTGCCAGACGGTACCGTTGTAGATGATCTCTCCACACTCCGGAAGAACAACACTGGCTACGATCTGAAGCAGCTGTTCATCGGTGGAGAAGGCACCATTGGTATCATCACCAAGGTTTCCATCATCTGCCCGAGAAGATCGCCCGCTGTCAATGTTGCATACTTTGGTCTAGAAAGCTACGAGAAGGTCCAGAAAGCCTACATTGAGGCCAAGGGACATTTGTCTGAGATTCTGTCAGCCTTCGAATTGATGGATGGTCGCACACAAAAGCTGGTCAACAGGGTAAAGGGTAAGAAGATGCCGCTGGAAGGCGAGTATCCCTTTTACTGTCTGATCGAGACCAGCGGCTCTAACGCAGACCACGATAACGAGGTAAGTCACCTGTTGCTGTACAAAAAAACCGACGACTAACGTGTGCAGAAATTGCAAGCCTTCCTTGAACACGTTATGGAAACAGAGGTTGTATCAGATGGTGTTCTTGCCCAAGACCAAACTCAAATTCAAGAGCTCTGGTCATGGCGTGAAGGCATTACCGAGTGTCTCGGTCACGATGGAGGTGTCTACAAGTATGACTTGTCGATACCTATCGGTGAGCTCTACGATCTTGTCAACGAGACACGCGACCGCTTGACAGAGGCTGGCCTGCTTGGAAATGACGCCTCACACCCTGTAGTTGATGTTGTCGGATACGGCCACATGGGTGACGCGAACCTGCACCTCAACATCCCAGTCAGGAAGTTCGACAAGTCTGTAGAGAAGCAGCTTGAACCCTTCGTATACGAGTGGGTACAAAAGCGAAACGGCAGCATCAGTGCCGAGCACGGCTTGGGAGTAACGAAGAAGCCATACATTGGATACAGTAAGAGTGAAACCATGATCAAGCTGATGAAGCAGATCAAGGATCTCTATGATCCCGTAAGTGGCCCAACCCGCTCGTCCCGTCTCCGATCCAGGCTAACACAGGTAGAACGGAATCATGAACCCCTACAAGTACATATAGATAGACGCTGCTACATACCTTGCAGACCATTCATATCCATATTCATATCCACCATCTTATATCTTACTCCTCTCTTTGCCCAGTAACTTGACGGCATTGCCCTGATAAATCGCCTCCCTCTCCTTCTCACCAAACAAATTCTCCAAACCATCCTTCATTCTTTCTGCAAACGCCTTCACGAACTGCGTCTGCGTAAAAGGAAAATCACTTCCATACAACAACTTCTGATACGAGATCTCAAAACCCTCGATAAATGCCTTCAGCTGCCCCTTCCCTCCACTTTCTCCGTCAAAAACAAAACCCGCAAGGTCGAAATAGAACTGCTCGTCAAGCTGCCTCCGCACCGTTGAGGCATTCAACTTTCGTCCTCCCGGTACCACACTTGAGAATTGGATGAATCGAGTCATGAGCGGCGGTAACCCTCCTCCGGAGTGCGGAATGATGAACTTGATATTCGGACACCGATCCACGGTCCCCGTGCTGAAAAGATTGATTACCGCCCTTGCAGTATCAAAGAAAAACTCGAAGATTGGGACAGGGTATTGTTCGCCGAATGGTAGTGCATCTGTGGTTTGAGACGTATTCGCACTACCCCCGTGTTTCATGCAAGGCTTCGTAGGATGGATAAACACAGTCGCACCGATATCATTCAGCTTGTCGAACACAGTGTCCAATGCATCGTCCCCAATATAGTACCCATGGTAATTCGTCAGTAACCCAAATCCCTCCACACCTTCTTCCATACATTTATCGATCTCAGCTAAACTGGCTTCGACATTCGGTAACGGGAGTGCAGCCCACACGCCGAAACTATCGGGATGTTTTTGCTTGAGAGATGAGGCGTAAGCATTGCATTGTCTTGTCAAGTCTATGCCTAGTGATGGGTTACTGGATTTGATGTGTGTTCCGGGGCTGGAGATGGACAGGATGGATTTGGAGACATTGGCAATCTTCATCATTTCCAAGTGACGATCTGGCGACCACTCAGGAATTGCGGGCATGCCGTCAGGACGGGTGTGGCCGTTTGCTGCCAGGGCAGTGCGGTAGAAGGGTGGGAGAAAATGGGAATGGACATCTATCCGTTGGGGTAGTGTGTGTGTCATGTTGGTCGTGGTCATTTGTTGTATAGCCGTGATTCGTTGCGATGAGGATGTGGTTATGTGTGCTAAGAGGAAGGTCAGGATGAAGATGATAATGAACATCGTAGTGCTACCTTTCTAGGTGTCGTACAGAAATCCTCATGTCATGTTAACAACGATATGCGGTGAGTAGAGTCGTGGCCTATTGAGATCATAGCTTTGTCAGAAGCAAAGAATACGAGTACTACTTATGCACTGCAATGCACTTCACCTGCAGCGTTAACCTTGGAAGTGTCATGTTGACCATCGGGACCCCGCCTCGGTAGAGATCGTCTAGCATCCCATTAATCCCGTTGTGTGCCACGAGCGAAGAATAGACTTTCGTCATGTATCATGATTCTATCGCCCATAGAGTGCTCTAAGAGAGATAGTATTGCGGGGTCGCGTGCCAGTACTTTGTATACCGCTCTCCGTCCGATGAGCCAGATAAAGTGTGCCATGATGTCATGTTAGCTCGCAAGCATTTTTCATCTCAGTGAAAACAGCCTCCTCCACAAAGTGAAATGCTTATTGCATAGTTTCGCCGCCGGTTCACCTAAATGCTGGATGTAGCGCGCCGATACAGGATAAGGATCCTGGCTGCAGATCCGTGCCCCACACGCGGCTTCCAGATGAGCTGCCCTCACTTTTTTGTCATTCACCACTTGCAGCCATGACACAACGTCTTCCGCAACGCCACCTTTTTCTCTACCCTCAATTGCGAATCCAAGATGGAGAGGATTACGGATAAGATTAACGCACTGCCTGATGGCGCCAACTACTTCTCTCTGGAGTTCTTCCCACCGAAAACGGCAATGGTGAGTTGCCCCGCTTGCACGCGACGGATGTGGAAGGGACGAAGCATGGAAGGATATAGGGAACTATGCACCCGAGAATAGTTTCTGATAGTCTTATAGGGTTTTGCGAACCTCCAAACTCGATTAGAGCGCATGTCACAGGCTCTTCGACCACTCTTCGTTACCGTCACCTGGGGTGCCGGCGGATCAACAGCCACCAAGTCGCTCGAACTCGCAGAGATATGCCAGCGCCAATTAGGCCTCACAACATGTTTACATCTCACATGCACGAACATGAATCGTCAGCTCATCGACGACGCGCTCGAGCAGGCGAAGGTGTTGGGCATTCGGAATATCCTGGCACTGAGGGGTGATGCGCCACGCAGCGAAGAGTATCGGGATGAAGGAACACCGCCAGAACAGGACTCGAATAAGGACTTCACATGGGCAATCGATCTCGTCAAATACATCCGAAAAGAGTATGGGGACTACTTCTGCATCGGTGTCGCTGCGTATCCGGAGGGTCATTCGGACCAGAGCCACCCTCAGCATCAGGATCCGCAGTTTGATCTGCCATCCTTGATTGAGAAGACAAAGGCTGGTGCAGACTTCATTATGACCCAACTTTTCTACGATGTCGAAGCCTACGACAAGTTTGAGAAGATGCTAAGGGAGCACGAGAGTGGAGTGTTCAAGACGATACCGATCATACCGGGGTTGATGCCGATACAGTCGTATAAGATCTTGCTTCGAACAACCACGCTATCGCACGCAAAGCTACCTTCGGATATGTTGGCGCGACTGGATGCGGTGAAGAGCGATGACGAACTGGTGAAGCAAGAGGGTGTCAAGATCATGGACGAAATGGTGGAACACATCAAGGCGCGACCAGATACTTGTAGGAGAGGATTCCACTTCTACACATTGAATCTGGAGAAGGCGGTATCGCACATCGTGGAAGACACGCACCTCATACCATCGACCATTGACGACAATGACGATGTCATTGTAGAGACAACACCAGCTATCAACCTTGAGCCACCACCGAACGGCTTTGTGCCTCACAGGAGGCGATCATCAGCTGTTAATTCTGGCCCACGGAACAGGGTAATCATCTCACACTCGTCCGCTGCCAAGTCAAGCAATCATTCGTATGAAGCCACAGAAGAAGAGGCTGGTGTGCCGCGCGGCCCGATCAACACCCGCGCGAATACATTGGCAATCTCAGAAGGCGAAGGTTCATTAGGTCGTGAAGCCACCTGGGATGATTTCCCTAACGGTCGTTGGGGTGATGCGCGTTCGCCTGCGTTCGGTGAGATCGACGGATACGGTCCAACGCTGCACGTCTCAACGCCGCAAGCCCTCAAGCTTTGGGGTCATCCAGTGGAGAAGGATGACATTTCGAAGCTCTTCCGCCGCCACATCGAAGGAGACCTTGAGGCCATACCCTGGAGCGAACAGAGCCTCTCGCCTGAAACCTTGACTATCAGCAAGCAGCTCCTCGCCCTCAACGCAAAGGGGTGGTGGACAGTCGCCTCACAACCTGCTGTCAATGGCGTCAAATCTACCGATCCCGTCTTTGGTTGGGGCCCTAAGAATGGCTACGTCTTCCAAAAACCATTTGTAGAGTTCTTCATCCCCGCCTCTGAATTTGCTGCCCTCAAACCCAAACTCGACGCCCACGAACAAGTCACCTACTTCGCCGGCAATGCTGCCGGAGAGTTTGAAGCTAGTCAAGAAGATGGAGTGAATCCTGTCACTTGGGGTACATTTGCAGGTAAAGAGATTGTCACGCCTACTATCATCGAGGCTGTCAGCTTCAGGAGTTGGCTTGACGAGGCCTTCAGCATTTTCCAAGAGTGGCAGAGGATTTACCCTCCGAGGAGTGCGAGCAGCACGTTGCTTGGAGCTTTGCGACGCGACTATTGGCTTGTAAACGTTATTTGGGGCGATTTTGTCCAAGGAGAGGGGTTGTGGGAATTTTTGGAACAGTAACTTGTGGGTACAGGCAGGCGTATGTGCCGGAGGGTGTATATGTAGATGTGAGAATACTGCAAAGCTCAGGTTTTCTGGTTACTAGTCGAGACATTGTTCTTTTAATCACCCGCAGCTGGTCCGCTCGTCGTTTTTTCCATATTGACGTGCTTCTCCATGGTTTGCTCGCCACTTCCTCTTATCGGATTCAACCTGTATCTGGAAGGATATCAGATCACAATGGCATAGCCCTCCCAGCGTTGCGGCTTCTATCCTATAATCTTCCAAAGTCTTGGTTCACGGATTCTTGAGGCCACGACTGCACGTCGGCTCGAGCCCCTGACGCGCATAGAGATTGGATACACTTCAAAGGCACGGCATGTATTGCGGCATAGCTAAACATGGGCACATAAGCAACCCATCGTTCATAGACAGTGATATCATGTTGTCCAGGTGATCTTTTTCCAACTTTCGTATCTTCAGGTATCCTATTTTACACAACTTCCAGGTGCACCCACACCCGTACGGGGGTGCGTACCTGTATACGCAACTCCAGAACGCCAGCCATGCAAAGTTTTACTGGCTTGTAAGCTCTTCTGGATTAGAAAGCAAGCGCCAAAATTCAGTGATATAAGAATGAAGCACAACAAATAGGTGTAATAGCACTGATGAAATCGACGCAACGCTCGTTGACTTACAGGACCGGCTCTTGATTCCCTGCAAATCCGCCATATTGTAAGGTTGTGTATTCGAAGATGCCGAGTTCAATGCGTTCGTTTAGTCGATGTACGAACTGAAAGCCGTTTCTTCACTGAGAAAGGACAGACCAGACGTGATATATCCGAATCGAGATGACCGCTCACAGCATGCCTGCAGCAGCCAAATCCCGGTAGACCTTCTCCGGCATGACATTGCCTTCGTTGTCCTCCATCTCGACCACGTTCTCAGCAAGCAACTTCTGCTTCTTTTGGTCCTTTTGAATCTTTCGCCATAGCTCCTCGGCTTCCTTGATGCTCGTGATTTCCCTGAAAAGGGTAGTGTTGGTGATCCCGAGACACTTGAGACCGTGGATGTGACGAGGCTCGTTGAAGTGCTTGTCGAATGCACGCCTACCCATGTATACGAAGTTTCCACAAATCTCGCAAGGAAACTCGACACCGAGTCCGTGGAGCTTGTAAAGCCAGAAGGGGATGGGCTTGCCATCCCAGGCAAGTGGTAGCTTGAGCGGGTTGTATATCTTGTCTTCGCTGTCAGATTCATCGTCCTCCTCTTTTCCACCGTTCTCAGGTCTCTCGGAATACAGTTGCTCTAGCTCTTGTTGTCGCTCGCGCTCAGTCATACCCTGCTTCCGCTCGACGTTGACCTTGGTGTCGCCACGCTCCGTCTGCATGGCTGCAGCGAGCTTTCGTATCCGGAACTCTCGTTCGGCAACCGCACGCTCCTTGAAGCGTTGCAGATCTGTGGAGGCACCGCTTGTCTGCTTCTCGCCGTCTTGCGCACCATTCTGACTCTCCTGTACTGCTTTCTTGTGCTTTTTGCCTGACAGATGCGCTTCGTAGACGGTCTCTTTCGAGAATCCCTTCTTGCAAGCTGAGCACCAGATACCCTCGCCCTGTGCTTCACCATTGACTGGTGCAGATGCCGATGTCTTCTTCTCCCAGCCCGGAACCTCATCTTTCTCCCATAATTCCTCGAACTCCTTATCAAAGTTAGCGAAGAGCTTGTCCAAGTTCTCCAGTGGCTTCGTCCGCCGCATGAAGCTCTCAAGATAGTCTTGCAGGGCTTTCAAGTAATGAAAGTAGCCCTCTGACTTCTTCTGCTCTCGTCGAATGTTGCATTGTGGAGGGGTGAAGACATCGAACAGATCGAGGTACTGTAGATAGGTCAGGCGGCGCGCGTTTTGTTGAACGGGAAGGTTCAAGTACTGCTCGTGCAGCGTGGTCAGGTCAAAGAAGCGACCAAATCCCTCTTCGCCGGTAAACATGGAGTCGATGGCTGCGATTGATTGTACGTGTTCTTCGGGTGAGCGTTTCTTGTAAGCCTTCTCCAGGTTCTCGACGGGCTCGTTCGGGTATCGGTTGTGGAAGTCTTTAATCGATGCGATCTCTTTCATGAAAGACTCCATCGGGTCGCCCATGGTAAGGCCGCGCAACTCGTCCTCCTTCTTGTTGTCCTCATCTTGGTAGATCTTCAAAAGGCGACTCGACTGGCTTTCGATTTGCTCGAGGAAGCGCGCGATATCGTGATCGCGTGCGAGACGATCGCGGATCTGATTTGATGTAAGCATGTGATTGGCAACAGACGCAATAGATGTACCTACGTGTGGGGGGTCTTCAAGAAGTCGCTCTGCAGCGGCGTCCTCGAGGCGCTCCAAGTCCTCATGAAGTTGGCGCTGGTCTTCCAAAAGCATATTTGCGGTCGCCTGTAGTAATTATGAGTCTTTCGTGTAGCAGCGGTTCGGTAGTGAATGTGCAGACCTTTGCGGCGGTGACGATGTCGAGCTGCTGGTGAAGGCTGTCGCGGCGACATAAATCGCAAAACGCGCTAGTAAACGGAGCTAGCCCGCCGAGGCTCCGGCCCTCCGCAAAGCTCAGGCGCAACTACTCCCAAACTTTCTTGCACATCGCGAACGATTGTCGAAACCCACCGTATACCCGATACACCCCCCGAACCACAGACAAAATGGCCGACGGAATCGATCGAAATGCCGACGACAAGATGGAGTTCTCCACCTCCAAGGAGGTCACGGTCGCGCCAACCTTCGAGGCAATGCACCTGAAGGAGAACTTGCTACGCGGTATCTACGCCTACGGTTACGAATCGCCTTCAGCGGTGCAGTCACGTGCTATTGTGCAAATCTGCAAAGGTCGCGACACTATTGCGCAGGCGCAGTCCGGAACAGGAAAGACTGCGACTTTCTCCATCTCTATCCTTCAGGTCATCGACACAGCTGTACGCGAGACTCAGGGTACGTCATATATCGTGTGGCAGGAAGGACTATACTAACAAGACACAGCACTCGTGCTGTCGCCCACCCGTGAACTTGCGACCCAGATTCAGCAGGTTATCGTGGGTCTCGGTGACTACATGAACGTACAGTGCCATCCTTGCGTTGGAGGAACAAATGTCGGCGAGGACATCCGCAAGCTTGACTACGGCCAGCACGTCGTCTCTGGAACCCCGGGACGCGTTGCTGACATGATTCGCCGCCGCAACCTTCGCACACGCAACATCAAGATGCTCGTTCTCGACGAAGCCGATGAGCTTCTCAACCGAGGTTTCCGTGAGCAAATCTACGACGTGTACCGCTACCTACCGCCCGCGACACAGGTCGTAGTTGTTTCAGCTACCCTTCCATACGATGTGCTCGAGATGACAACCAAATTCATGACGGACCCCGTGCGCATTCTAGTTAAGCGTGACGAATTGACGCTGGAGGGCCTCAAGCAATACTTTATCGCTATCGAGAAGGAAGAGTGGAAGTTTGACACGCTGTGCGATCTCTACGACACACTCACCATTACACAAGCAGTCATCTTCTGCAACACCCGCCGCAAGGTTGACTGGCTCACAGACAAGATGCGCGAGGCCAACTTTACCGTATCCTCCATGCACGGAGAGATGCCCCAGAAGGAGCGAGACAGCATCATGGCAGACTTCCGCCAGGCCAACTCTCGCGTCCTCATCTCAACCGATGTGTGGGCGCGTGGTATTGACGTGCAACAAGTGTCGCTGGTCATCAACTACGATCTTCCCTCGAACCGTGAGAACTACATCCACAGGATCGGTCGAAGCGGGCGATTCGGACGCAAGGGTGTGGCCATCAACTTCGTCACCCAGGATGATGTTCGTATCCTCCGTGACATTGAGTGTAAGTTTCATCGCGTCTCCTCCTCAAATCAGTCGCTAACTGCCGCAGTGTACTACTCTACCCAGATTGACGAGATGCCTATGAACGTTGCGGACCTGCTCTCATAAACTGTCGAGCGAAATAGAAGCGCATTGCGCAAAACGAACATGAAACGTCAGACATAAACGTTCAAGGCGATGAGGTCGTATAGACGCTCAATCAGGGAGCATTACCCGCTCCGAGCGGCGCACTGGAAGTGGAGGAAGGGGCTCTCTAGCCGAGCAGTAAGCCCACCTCCGTCATGAGGCTTGTCTTTCCCTGGCTAACTTTGCGATTCTGGCCAGAATTAAATTGTAACAAATACCCACAAGATGCCTACAATCCACGAAATCGATGGTTTCCGATGATTCTTAGCGGTGCTCTAACTCGATGACTACACTTAGTCTCAACTTTCACTATCATACTATAATGATTTGAATCCATGGTATATTCAATGGCACGATAAACTCATTCTCGATTGCGAATTTTTGACTTCAGAATTTGGTCTCCCATGATCATGTGTAGCACCGATAGTGTACGAAACACGAGGCACGTCGAACATATTACGCTTGTCGCTCACAATGGTAATTACAACGTAACCCTCTGCCAGATAGAGGGTGGAATCTAAATCGTCAATACTTCATCAATAGATCACACATCAATTCCAGGCGCAAATTACTGTCGCCCATGTCTATGGGTCGCTCGCACACCAAGTCTCTATGTGCTTCTTTTGTGGCAGCGGATTGAGTTGCTTGGCCGATTCGACAACGCGACCTCTTGAAATGGCAATGATGTACTTGTAGGGCGATACTCTATCTATTGAAACCACGACCTCTTCTCAGGCCACAGTGAAGCATTGGTATATGTATCATATGCTACAAATTTCTGCTTATAATGCAGGTGGATTATTTATGATCGCCTTGTTGCTCAAAGGGAGCCTCTTGTTGCAGACAAAACATATAAATTGTTGAACTTTGTAAGTAACTCGCTGATTACAGATCACCACAGCACGGCTGGTTGCAACGGATGGGAACCACATCATACAAGCCAGTGGGTCCACCAGCGAACGAAACGGCAGGATACGTGTAAGGCTGCGGTCATATGTAGACCCCACTCATGAAGTCAGTATGATGCATGGGCCGATGGTACAAGATGTAGATTCAATAATGCTTCGGTGCAAAAGTATTGAGATGGATCACTTAGTGACAGAAACAGAAATCTGCGAGTAACCTGCAGATAATGATCGCGCTCCGGCTCCTCTTATGCTTGGCCTCCCCTCATTGATCTCGCAGTACCATGGTGTTTAGGTGTAGGGCTTTGCATGATGTATGGACCCTGCCTCAATATCTTCATTCAACCTATCAACCTATCCTTAGCTCCTAGCCATCCCGATACTGCATACGTTTTCCGTGATATCATGATCATGTATGCCCCAAGTATGGTAGAGGGGGAAGCATGTCGAGAGTATAAGTCTCAGTCTAAATCCACTACAATCACTTCGACAAGAATCTTCTAATCGACACTTCGAGTACGTATTTCCATTACTCTTAGCACTTTCTTTCTTGTGTCTTTATATCGCAATCTGTATTCACAATAGCAAAAACACCTAACGTCCTCTTAGACCTTACCAAGAAACGTACATTCTTGCATCCTCATCAACCCCCCAGCCTCGCAGCAATCCACCTGTCAAGATGCAGCTCATCTCTGTCGTCACCGTCGCCCTCGCCGTCTTCGCCGGCGCCGCTTTCGCCAACCAGGAGAAGACCGACGTCAAAGCCATTGGCAATACGCAAACCCCGCCGCCTCCTGCCATCCGAAAGAAGACGACCAGCACCGCATTTTCAGATGCCACCACACTCATACATTCAGCCCAAACTATCTACCCTGTCATTGAAGTATAGACCGACCATCTCGTGTCTGTCCATCGTATCCAGAATACGTTCATACAATCTGCTCTATGATGGGAGACTTCGGATCCCAGGTGGTGGACGTTGAAGTCAGGAGAGATGGCTAGTTGGACTATTGTTATGGATTTACTTGTTTGTAATTGTGTCTAGCTGGCTTGAGAGAATCGGTACGGTCCCCACAAGAATACTAGATGGTCGTATCGAGGGGCCTCCACGAACTGAACGGTATTCTCTATCCTCGAGTCTTATTATTGTCTGATTGGTGATGCGTGATGAATGATATGCCCTTTCATCTCGGCTTTTGTCAGCATGTTCTGCACCTGCGCTTGATGTCAGAAGATGGCACAAGCTAAGAAGAACCACTCTCTGTTTTTCGGTGTATGTGTGGGAAATGATTCATTAGCATTATGGATTTAGATACACATACGTTGTTTCCGCAAATACTCTCAAGCCGTCGATCCGTCACCAAAAGCGAGTTGCATCCTTCGTGCGTGCGCAGCTCGTCGCTTAGCTTGCGCTGACATGGGCTTCTTCTCTCCATCACCATTTTGACTTCCATTTGAGGGTACTGGAGAGGCCCCTACTTCCACTGAAGGAAGTGATGTGGGAGGTATGACCTCTACTTGCAAGTCTGGCTTCGAGGTCGAAGCCGGTTGTTCCTGCCACACAGGAGGCGAGAGTATTGGCTGCTCCGTATCGACTACTTGGTGGGTTGCTTCAGTAGCTGAGGCTTGTCGCACCAGGTCCTCTGCCATTGTTTTGACGGGCTTGTGGCTGCATAATCGTTGCTGAAGGACTGAGAGCACAACATCGTCATCGTGTAGCTGTTCTGGTGTCTCTGCTGGGTCGACTGGTGTGGGTTGAGAGGCGTCTTCCGTAATGATCCGAGGCGATGGCAGGGGCGCAACAGCAGACGGTGTAGCATACTGATGAGTTGGCTCTTCCGAGTGGATAGGTATTGTAGGGGTTTCAGCAACAGTGGTAATCGTGGGTGACGGTGCTGTGTTGACTGATCTGCTGCTCGATGTTTGCGACATCCTTTTTGACATGCGTTGCGACGGTCGCTGACTACTCGGTCGGCGGACGGGCTCGTCATCGGTAAATATTGTAACATTGACAAGAGAGCTGGGTGAACGTAGTGTGTGTAGCGATGTTGCATAGTAAGATGAAGGTGTCGTCACATGTTCGGCAGAGTCCGAGCTGGTTCTTCGCGAGCTAGAAACGTCTATACACGCTGGAAGTGTGTTCGTGTCTCGGCGCTCATGCTGTGAATATTGGATGGGTCCTGTACTGCTTGGAAATAGCTGCCTGAATGGAAGTTGCGCCTCAGCCGCTTCGATTGCAAGATTTGGCAGACTACTTGCTACAGCATCTGCCGTCGATGTAGCTTCGGGAACTACGGGTAATGCGTGACCGATTGTTGGGCTCGAAGTCAAGGAAATGGATGGCACCGACAGGGTAGGCGAAGCTGTCCATTCTCTACTCGGCAACTTTTCACTTGCTGCACTGGGTAGCACATAACCCGCCAAATCATCGATAAGTGATGGTTGACTCTTCAGATACGGAAGTTCCGACGGCAATGACCTATGCTTCTCAGTATGTCTTTGAATATCGATCGAAGTTGCTCGGTATCGCCTCGCTACCATGGACACGCCAACTGTTGCTTGAGTAGACAGAGTAGAATCGTTGCGCTCAATTGATGTATTAGCATCCTTCGAGGAAGAGGTAGCGATGTCGATGGAGGTACGAGATCTTAGTTCTCGAGGTGCGGACTGCCGATTGTAGTCTGTACGTGCTCGCGGCCTTCTATGCAACGCTGAAGTTTCGATTTGCGACTCGCGAGACACACGGGGGCTTAGGAAGGTCTGTGAGTTCCGACTTTCCACCAGGTCCAAATCAGCCGGCGTGCTACCCGCCAACTCCACTGGCATTGAGTTGACACTACTGGCTGTATATAGTCAGCCGAGAGTTGCTTTCCTCAACACGTGTGATACTCACTCTCAACGTCGTGCTTTTCGGCTTCGGATGCTAGAGTGACGTTTGACGCAAACAAGCTAGTGTGACTCGCTGTCCGGTTCTTTTGCCTCGAATAAGGTCCACGTAGCGCATCCTTCTCATCGTGAGGTACCCACGGTCGCACAGGAGCCTCGAAGATGGGATCTTGCGCGATGGACCCAGGTTTACCGCACAGCTCTGCGGTCTGCATAACGTATATAGCGCCTGTCAACTGGGTATGACATCGATCTAATTGTTGCTTCTTTTTTAGAAGCCTCTTCTGATTCTTCAGACCCCACTCAAGCTTGCGCTTCGATGCAACTGTGCCTCCATCTCCTTCATGGCCCCAGGCTGTGTCCATATCCATGCCGATGTCATTGAGAGCACGCCGCACTTCGAGCAAGGAATCCTCGATCCATCTTCGCTTGCTTGGATAAGCATCCAGAAAGTTTGATACCGCCGATGAGATAGAGAGGCGCGTCGCTTCTTCGATATCTTGTCGTACTTGTTGGATGATACTCACGAAAGCAATAGTCTCTGTTGAAGCCTTCTCGGAAGAAAGAACATAATCGGCGAAGTAATAAGTAGTCGGGATTGCTGGAAAGTCGCGCGATAGATCGTCTGGGGTATCTCTCGGAATGGCAGTTGATGGTCGAAGGTCTTCAGAGTTGCTGGGCTCCAGCTTCGGCCGCCCGATCTTGCGTTGAAAGTACCTCAGCCTCGTTCCGTCAGTTTCTGTAGGCGCTGAAGTGGGGAGATCAGCCCGATGCAGTGTTTCCGGTAGGAACAAGCCAGCTGTGGGCAACATCGAAGTCAATGTTGGCATAAGTCTCGTTCGTATTACTTTGAGCTGAGCGCACTATAGCTGTAAAGATTTTGAGAGTAGCTGGAAGCGCGCATAGTCTAAGCAATAGTAGCAGACGTGCGCCAGTTACCGAAGCACGAACCCCGCAGACAGTGACGCAGTCGTTGGTGCTTCCTAGCTCAAGATGTATACAATTGGTTCTGAGCACTCTTGGTCCAGTTTCGTGCGTCGGCCTGTCCGATCAGAATACCTGCTCAAACATGGAATGACTACCAGTCGATCAAGGCGGCTCAGACGCAACGGTAAAGTGGTGGTTGGGGGCGGAGATCAACAACCCAGGCGCGAGTGTTGGTGTCACAGAGTCATGCAGCGTTGTTGTCTTACGCCGCACTGCGTTATGCGCGAAGCGAGTCGCCGGAGTAGGTGTAAATTACTTACAGGGTATTGGTTTTCGGTCCAAACCTCGCTATTGGGCTACGCCGCAAGGGTGTTCATTGCTTATTTCGAATGGCTAGACTCCGCCTCAATGGGGGCCGAAATACAATCAAAAGTGGCCCCATGTGGAGACTTGAGAAGCGCAATTGCGGGAATCTAGTGCGAGACAACCTCTTCTACCAGCTATCGCACTTAGAATGTTAGATCCAAAGTATGACGAAGGCCGTTTGAGCTCCTGTGAAAAGCCATAATGCAGCGGCCTTTGCTGCCTAGTAAGCAGAATGAAGACGTACGCGCAGCTGTGATCGACTTTACAATTATGATGGTCAATAGCACTGAGGTTCCAATAAGTGCCGGGACGTTGAAAAGACGAAGCTTCGCATCGCTGTGAGGCTCGGACAGGTTCTACCTATGGGACATATCGTCCACGAGGGTCTCCTTGCGTGGACCAACGTCTCAAGCATCCAACCGTCTAACTACAGCCTCGCTGAACGGTCGCGGCGGGTTGACAGGTTGGCCAGTCTCGTCTGCCACTTGCATAAGAGCGGGGAAAATGCACAACTCCCCCGAAGTAACACCTTGTTCCTCCTGCCACTCAAATTCCCATGCGCTAGGCTGAGAGAACAGCGTGTAGGCAAACAGCGCAGCGCGCTTCAACACTTCCTCGAGGTTTCTCTTGCGTTCTCCATTGTTCATACGACTGTCGGCATATGGCTGCAGTATGCTGTCTAGTGTCGCGAGAGTTGCTTGTATGCTTGCATGTCGACTGTCGGAAGGACTGAAGGGATTGCGAACGTAGCTGGATTGCATCAACTCCGCAGTCATGACCCGCCAGCGTGCCGTCAATGAGGCTTGACCTACAAGCCAGTTAGTAATTGCAAACAAAGGTGAGTTTTTCACATACCTTGATAACCATCATCTCCATTTGTAATGGCTTGGTAGCAATGTGCAACTTCAGACGGCAGAAGGCTCTTTGAAGGGTCTCTAGAAGGCTGGATCTTTGAGATTATGACCCAGGCGATGATAAACCTCAAAGCGATCTCCCTAGTCGCAGTACTTTCCATCAAGGTAGCAAGCGTTCCAGCCGAAACTGGTAGATTTGATCCTAATGCCTGAAGATCATCATGATCGATCAAGCCAGGGCTAACACGACTAGTGTGGTAATAACTTTGGACGTGATTCTTGATAGCATTGCTTATTTTCGAGACATCGCCAGAGATGGCCTTGTCTTCTAACGGTTGAGGAAATACACCCCCAGAAGCCAAGGCCGATGATCGTTGTCCAGTTAATGGTATAGCATTCGCAGTGAATCCTTTCTCATTCGAAGACGTTGCGTATGTGTTGGTCTGTGAATATTGAGTTCTTGACTTACTCCTTCTGCGCCAACAAGCCCACAAAACGAGCCCAGCGATCAAGGCGCCCGCAGCAAGGCAACCGATTGCGACGCCAGCGATCGCGCCTGTGGAAAGTCCGCTACCGCTGTTTGCAGATTGCGAACCACCTTTAGAGGTTGTAGATGAAGCGGCTGACTGTGGACTTGTTCCGGTAACGGATCCTTGAAGAGAACCAGGTGTTGACGACGCCGTTATTCCTGGAGTAGGAGCCGATGTCACTCTAGAAGTTGGATCGGCTGTAGCGATGGCAGACTGGAAGACAATCTGCGGGGGATTGGCGATTAAAAATGAGAGAGTCAAAAGCCCATCTGATTTCGTCTCGCCGGGCTTTACTGTCTGACCCGGAGCCTTCCCAAACACAACACCCGAAACGAGAGGATACTGAACTGTGACACTTGTAAAAGGAGTATCGGTGACATAGAGGTTAGCGAGATAGGTTCCAGTGGTAGGTATTGGAACCGGCAGCTCAGTGAGTGAAGCAGTCCCCCATGACATAGAACTTTCGGCTTTCGCACCTGCGTTCGCATTGGTCGTCATTGTTGGATCGATTCCAGACAATGACTTGTTTTCGGTTCGATATGTGAGGAAGATGAGATGATTCCGCGCGATCTTGAGGGCGAGATACCAATTAAGAGCAACTAGAAGCCAGCTGAAGGCTGAGTTCATAGACAGGTTTAGGGTATCCACCACGCTCCCGGTAAAACGTATACACCAATATAACTTTACGTTCCACCTGCATCGATCACAGCGGAGCCCATGCCCCCTGTCCGCTAGTTCTTACGTATCAAAGGCTGTGAATGACCAAGCACGACGAACAGAGGGGTTCGTTTCCGCTAGGCGTTCGGTAAAACAGACCGTGCTTGAATGCGGCCCCCAAGGCGTACTCATCATGCATAAAGCGCGTATTTATAAGATAGAGGCACATGGGGGCTAAAATGGCGCCCAGCTGTGATCGGTCGAAAGACGCTGTGCCGCAAGGCTGAGACACAGGGGCTACCCGAAGGCACCTGCATGGCTCCCGCATCCTATAGATACATGATCAGGCGAGAAGGCAGCAACGGAGACAGTGTCACCGACAACGAGACAAGATGGAGCGAAGTGAGCGACCGCACATGATTGTAGGAGTAGATCTGGGGATGACATGTAAGTGTTGGCGAGGCTGGGTTCAGCTGAAGCGGAGGGCGTGCGTGGGGGCCAAACCTCAATTTGGCTAAGCGTATACTGTTAGATCACGTGGTGTTTGCTACGCGGGTTGAAGACTGACGCAGACGTGTATCCAGGTACCGGCGTGGCATATGTAAACCTCTCCATCGGCAGCGAGACTGTTCGATGGGTGCAGAAGTGGCCTGGCCGATTCCAAGCAAACGAGAACAAAGTTCCGACAGTAGTAGTCTACCCAACTGGCTTCAAAGACCCGTCATCATGGGGCTTCCTTTCCGAAACCGCTGCAGAGACCGCTGCAGACGACAAGGAATACAAAGAGTGGTTCAAGACCTGCCTTGATCCAGAGAAGCTGCGTCGTAAGCAACTGGAGGATCCAGAAGGCGCGCCTGAAAGCTTGGAGGAAGTCGAGAAATGGTACAGCGACTACTTGCGGAAGATGTACGAGTACCTTTCTTTCAAATTGGGTGGTGAGCTTTCTGGCGTTAGCTGGGAAGAGGCCAGAATCGAGTTCGTTTTCAGCGTGCCCACAACTTGGGCTCCAATACCGACTGTCGAGAATTTCAAGCGACTTGTGAAAGAGGCGGGCTACGGTACGCATCCAAATCACGATGTGAACATAGGCTTGACGGAGGCCGAGGCCGCCGCTGTGCATGTATCCACTGAAGCACCAGGCATCTTCCGTGAGAACGACGTCTTGCTAGTCTGCGACGCTGGAGGTGGGACCACGGATCTCAGTGTGCTGAAGGTCACTGGCACAGTCAATCAAGCTATTGACCTTCAGCAGATGGATGTCGTGTTCGGAGAGACCATCGGTTCTGCTGCCATCGATTATGAGTTTGAGAGGCTGGTAATGCATCGCTTGACGCTCGCACACAGCACAAATCCTCTGCCTGTCGACCCTGCAGATGCCGGATGGGAGATGATGAAGAGTCGGGACTTTCAAGCAGTCAAGTGCGAATACGGTGCTCCAGACGATACCCCACTGTTCAGCATAGGTATTCCACGCGTTCCTCACACCTACAACAACTCTGATCCGGAGGTTCGGATCCGCAGCGGAGAGATGACGTTTGAACGGGGGGATCTCCAGCGATTGTTCGATAAGCAGATCGCGAAGTTATTCAAGCTGATCGATACGCAGCTGCAATCGCTATTCCAAAAGTTTCCAAGAGAGCATGTAGCACATCTTGTCCTCAGTGGCGGTTTGGGCAATAGCGCGTATGTGCAGTCGCAACTCCGAAAATACTATGCACGCACCTCATTCCCAAACGCCGAGTCAATCTCCGTAAGCATAGCGCCTGACCCTCAGCTTGCTGTGTGTAAAGGTCTGGTCAGCGATCGTATGCGAAAGATTCTGACATCACGATCGGTTCTTGGATGGCGTTGCTGCCGCGCTTCATACGGCACGGTATGCAAGATTGCATACGACAAGAAGAATCCTGAGCATCGAGGGAAGGCACTTGTCCGGGATCCATTGAACAACAAGCTGTACATTACGCAGTCGATAGCATGGTTCGTCAAGAAGGGCGCGCCGGTAAGTGTCGACAAACCGATCGAGCACAACTTCATCAAGAAGGTTGATCCAGGCGACCCAAGAAGGGCATTTCCAACGACTGTCGTCGAGAGTGATCTGGAGGCGGCGATGCTACCAGATCAAATGAACCAATGTATGCATGCAGAGTTGTATCCACTCCGGTCGTGCAGATTGCTAACAGCTCTTGTAGACACGCGCATTCTATGCGAGATCAGTTCAGATCTCTCTGCTGCAGACGAAAGGAAGTTTCAAGAAAGGAACAAGCACTTCTGGTCGTTACAGAAGCACTACTTGCGTATCGAGTACTCGGTGCGCGTCTTGATCGGACCCGCAGACATCCGTTTTGAGCTGTGGTTCAATGACCAGAAACTTAGTCGTGATGAGTCAATCAGGGTGGAGTGGCTGCCTGCACAGATGTCGCAGCATCCTCAGATAGCCGAGATGTCTGGGGCAGAAAGAGAGGCTGTTGAGATGTCGAACGTGCCACCGACGCCAATAGGCGCTGCGCCCCCAAGTGGCGCATTCAACTCAGATCCGAACGGAAAGGTTATGAGGACAAGCAGTTTCGCGGTGGTCAACAAGAGGACTATGGCAGATGTGGGCAAGAGGCCACGAGGGATGGGTGGACTATTTGGGAAGAGTTCTTTCTTTGGGCGCGGTGCGTAGAATGAGATTTGGATCGCGACGGCAGCGCGAGACTGACGCGGTGCGCATCGGCCCGGAAGGCAGCTTCCGGTAATTACGTAGCTGACACTAATCGACAACTCCGACCTGCATTCCCGAAGCCCACGATGCTCGACTCTCATGCTATAATTGGTACCTGTATCGCAAGCAGGCGAACGAGCGTTTAGCCCCAAGCTGGCCATCATCCTGGCCACCTGCCTGTCTTGTGCTAATGTTACACTGATCGAGATACCAGCGCGTCAGCCTCGTCAGCCTCAGCTGCAGGCAGCGACATGGCCCGTCTAACTATAAGACAGAAGCGCAGGAGTGCTGACCTTTGCAAAGTATCCGTTTCTCACCGTGTCTTGTGTCTTTGAACAATCGCTATGCGCTATCTTTCGTTTGCTGGTAAGGGTGATGTGCAGCCGTACCTTTAATCTTGACTGACATGCTCAAAGTCACCCTGTGCGGCCTTATTGCGTCCAGTACATCGTTCGATGTATCACCGCAGGATATGCTCGATTCAAATACACCTAATATCCTGACTGAGGCACCTGTCGATCCTTGCTCATTGGTCGATTCGCCAGCGGCAAATGCAAGCGTCCAGCTCAGTAGTTGGCTAGAATGCGCGGTCAACGGTCTGTATACACAATGCCAGATCGTCTTCTCGACCATGCTGACTTCGAGAAAAATAGGCTTCTACCCGTATCCTGCGAACACGGATTGGCCTAAAGGTCATGCTACATCGTTCTCAAAAGACATCAGATTTACATTCAACGACACGCATTACGACTTCGATGGCTCCCTCAGACTCTACACGACTTTCAACGCAACTCTCGGCGTAGCATTCGCACCCTTCAAGCACGGTTTTATCAACAGCCTTGGCATACCCAACATAAATGGCGATAAGGGCGGCTTCGTCTACATGATCGGCTGGGCGGGGGGGTTCCAGACTCGTGTCCAGCGCGATCTGTACTTCACCAATGCAGCATTCGCCGTGGTCAAAGAAGAGCAAGGGGAGAGGAAGATAGTTGAGTTCCGAGAAAGCAGCAACATCCCGAACACGGCGCATCTGCCTGAGGCTGTCGAGTGGGCATGCTCTTTCGATTAGAGTACGCTGAAATACGACATGAATATTGTCAACAGATACTAAAAGCTCATTGGACCTGGAGGCCGCATTCTCAACAGGCTCCAGTCTCTTTTGGCGTTCACAGCATCATAACATTTGGGCTTCCGCCACTGCCCTCTAGCCGAGATATCCTCTCTTCGCTTCCGCCATTTGTTTCTGCAACCCGTCCATCTTCTTCATCAGTCTCATAACATGCTCTTGTTTCCTTGACTTCTCTGCCTCATCTGTACCGTTATCGATCCAGTCGGATAATTGGCCATTGTTTAGTAACTCGTTCTTTTGTTGAATGACTTCCAGGTCTGCCTCCATCTTCCCGGTTATGGAACGGATGAGATTGATGTAATCTTGCTGCTCCAGGCTTTTCTCGATTTCTGCAAACTCCTCGTCTAGCTGCCAGAGCAGGTATAGCCTTGTCAAAACGCAGTCGGCTCGATCCTCAAGTTCTGTTAAGAGTGGAGTAAGATCATCGGTATGGCGACACTGAAGGACATGCGCGGTGCTCGTTGTGCTCATTGTGCTGGTTCGTGTGGTTATGATGATATCGCGCAGATCTGTTCCTACGATCCTTCTTATATACAGCACATCTTGAAGGGAGAGAATACTCTCGATGTCTCCAGTAGATGGTCACTTTACTAGTTGTACAGTGCAGGGCCGTCACACCAAGTCATGGCGATCAATGTGAGTCACGTTGTTTATCTTCATCGTTGACTCGATAGCTCAACTCAAATCACGTACGGCCGGCTTCACACTGCCCAGGGGGTTTCTAGACTGCAGACACAGAGCTTGGTTTGAAGATTATCCGAAAACGCAAAATTGATGTAAAAGCGCTGGAGATGTCTAGTGGGAAAAGAAAAAAAATCAAGGCTGCTCCATCTCTTCAAACCCGTACGCAACGTCGGCCTTAATCTCCTTCACATGCTCCTCCACCAAGCTCAAGCTTTCTTCCAGATCCTTCTTGTCCTCCTTCGCAATCTCCAAAGCGCGATGTCGCGGCCTGCCACCCACGACGTATACGCCTGCAATATCAGTAATATCAACACCGTTCACAAGCTTTCGGTACTCCTCCACATCCCGATCCAGCATCTCTAACTCCGCTTTGAGGGATGCCACTGCACCAGCGCGGTCGGTGGCTAATATGTCGGACTTTGCTTCGTGATGCAGGTGTGCAATCTTAGACCAGCGTGTTATGATCTTGTCGTAATGTGAGGGAAGAACTTCCCAAAAAGTGGTCGAAAAGAGTGTTAATCGAGGTGTTGAGTACGGAGTAGACATGACGGCAGAAATGATGGTTGTTTGTTGTTTCAGGTAGGCGCACGCGTTGCTTTGTAGAGATACGCATCGCTCTAGAGGAATGTGGTTCGGCGGCACAAAAGAAACTTCACACCGCGCTCGTGCTTGATAAGGGTTGAGAAGCTATGGTATCGGTGAAGAAGGCATATCTTTGTTCTTGTCATGTGTCGCAGATTATGTACCAAAGCCGCCGTGCGGTCTGACTCGATGCTAGGCCTGTCACACTGTAGAGTCTGAGGTCACAGCTCCTGTGTGGCTATCAGCGCACTGAGCAACACGACATAGTCACGTCCCGCTATGGAAACAGCGCTGGTAATCTGTATCTGCTTCACAGTCCACTGAGAAGATCAGGGGACAAAGAAACTGGACAAAATTGGAGAGAACAAGAACGAAGCGGTTAGACTACTTGCTAGGAACACTGAGAGGATTGACGAGTATCTGACTGCGCTGGCAAGTAAAGTAATTCTTTCAGCTTCGAAGATTCAGCAGGGAATATACAATATTGTTTGTATCTAATACTAATTACCATATCACTTACCATCACCTTTGCAGCAAGTGAAGGAAGCAAGACATGTAACGACGGCGCAAAGTGAAATAGGCGATGTAACAGTTTTCGACATCACACAATGAACGCAAAAGATTAAGCATATCTTCATGGCCTCCTTCTACGCCTGGTATACTCAGCCTAATAAGTGAAATATCATATGCGACTACATCTGGAAACAACAGTGCGACACAAAACCCCAAGTCGTGAGCCATGCGGGGAGTCCGGTTCAGAATTCGAAGACCTTGTTGAAACGATCAGCGAGCTAAAAGGCAAGATTTTAAGCTGTCTTGAGGAACTCAACCTACTCTATAGCCAATTCATGCAAGCCACTCCAGGTACAAGAGAAGAACAGATTGCAGGTGCACGCATGTCGAAGATAGCCGCAAACATGCAAAGGCAGATTCAGCAGATCGATACGCACTACGGTTGGGTGCTAGCATCAGACCATGCACTCGTGGACGAAGTTCTTCGTTCACGCTTTGGGAGGACAGTCGATGGCAGGAGATGGTTGAAGAATGCTATTGAGAACCTCAAAGCCGCACATCTTCTTTTAGGGGATAGCGCACGACGAGCTCTCTAACAAGATACGAAGATACTTGGTAGCTACCAAAGCGGAAGTATGCTACCTTTCTCGGTAATGTCATCGTAGTCTACACATGATGCGTTGACGGCACTGAAAGTGCAAACGATGTCCTGATAGCAGATGTATGTTCCTTGTCGTGCGCACTGGTAGATCTTATCACGCAACTCTCTATGCAGATCGAGGAACTTATTGTAAAACTATCTCGTTATGATAACCGAGAACATGGGGCTGATCGATGCAAGTGTGTATCGCTCTGTGACGGTACTAGTCTTTGATATCGCGAGACTCTCAATATGCTGGCTATATCATATCCACCCCCCATCTCTGCCTTGTGGTCATGTCTGGATAATTGTGCCACCCATCGTTCATGGCGAGCTGATATTCAAACCAAATTTGACTTTCCTCTGGTTCTTTCTGACGTGCACACAACGGGTCATCCCGTAGCTGCTCTAAGAATTCTTGTGTGGCAATATAGCGCTGGTCGCTTCCTTCTTCGCCCCACGCTTTTCGCAACGTGTCCAAATATTCGTCATGTCGGTCCAGTATGAGTTTCAGACGTATCTCATGGTCTGCGAATGCAGCGTAGAGCGTCTCGCATGGAGGGGAGGGCTTACCAAGGACATGCATGCTGTCGTCGCTGGAAACGTAGTGTAACACCCATTGGCCTGGTTCCTCGAATTTTCGGCCACAATTGGGGAAGGGACAGATGCATGCAGCCTGGAGAGTGTGTAGATAGTATGCTTCGATAGCCTGTATCAGGAGAAGCTTACGAGCGTTCTGTATGTAGTTGTAGAGGTCTCCATCATGAAGCCAACGCTCATATGCACCTACTGGCCCAGAACGCTTTTGTATTGGAGGCAAAACCAGTTGTGGTGACCATGATGCCTTGGTCAGCTCTAGTGAAAATCGACTACTATCTGCGTGGGTTTGCTGGAATAGCTGCCTCGATACGGGCCGAAATGTAAGCGGCGTATCAGGACAGAAGCGCGATAGGCGTGCAGAAATACCATCTGGACATCTTCCGACCATCTGTATGAGCTCTTCAAACACTATTGCATCAGATTCATCGATACCCTCAGCGCCCAGCACAACATCTTTAGCGCAGGGAAAACGTCGACGAAGTGTCTTCCAGAACTCAGTGATCTGATGTTCTTCATAGCTGCTCGCTAGTCCTTCAACGTCGTCTCGGAAGTTGATGTGCTGCTGCTCGCCGTCAAGCCATTCACTGCCGAGATTCGACGATGTATGAGAGAATTCAACATACAAGTACCGCATACACTTGCAAGCCTCGAGATCTGAATATGTGATGCCGGGATATCCGCCCGAAAGAAGCCAAGGGCCATCGATGACAAAACGTACCGCGGGCTTAGACCAGAAGAGCTTCGCAGCCTCTTTGCGTGTTGAAGGGGATGATCGCATGACCTGCCAGAGTGCTTTGCGGTCACAGAAGGACAATATATAATTCTGAAGCTCTATAGGCAAGCGCAGAAATATTGTGAAGCTGTGGAGTGAGGGCTTTGCTCGTTCTTGTCCCTGGCGGACGTAGTGTTGAAATGGTGTACATATCTCGCCTGAAGCCGTTGCGCATAGATCCCAATTTAAGGAGGTCAACCACGGTCCCTTAGGAGTAATCAAAGGGGTGTGGTTTCGAAAACGCATGCTGGATGGGCGAGCTTTTTTCCGGTACGCGACGTGGGATAGCAAGCGTAAGGGCTAGACAGGTAGCAGTTTATGCTGTACCCAATATGCAACGTCGTTTCGGCGCTAAGCTGCCCGTAAGCGGTCTAGCGTCCATACCCCTCGTCCACTCAAGTTGGAAAGCTAAAGTACCTAGGTAAGGTTCAGGTGATATGTTGGTATCAAGCTGCATGCAATTGTTGTTGCATCCTCGATGCAAACTTGGAGATGGCGGACTAACCCCAATGCATGCCAAGAGAGTGGAATGATCAGCCAACGAGAATGTATTGGTAGCAGGTTAATCCTGTTTCCAGTCGAGTGGTTCTAAAGCTTTCAGCCACAGTGGGTTTCGGCATTTCATGATGCTCGAGCATACTGACAGCCTGCGCATATGCTCGATATTTACGAGGACTAATCGCGCTATTGGATAAAACAGTGTCCATGGCAGCCAATGATGATGAACGCGTCGTAATCGCGCGTTTACCAAGAATGCGCAATGGAAAGGGGGGTGAGGATATATTGGAAGGTGGCTGGGTGAAAGAATTAGGTTTGGAGGACTTGGATGCTTGATACATACCAACGCGTAACAGGCGCGTCTCTAGCCTACCTAGGTAATGTGACGTCATTAAAGAACACCCTAGGCAACACCATTAGGACCTTTTCATTCCTCTCCAATCATCCAAGCTCGTCAATTTGACATTTCCATTTGAGTACCATCATAGTCGTCTCAATTCCCTCTTGCTCATCCCTCTTACTCCTGGAGAGCATTGATAACTTCCTTGGCCGCGCGCTGCCCTGAAGTTATAACACCCTCAAGATATCCCTTCCACTCATAAGCTAACTCTGTGCTAGCTAGTAAGTCCGTTCATCGGGGGAGCTCTAGGTCTTACTGTTGGGCTTTATAGTTTCCTTTCGCTCACCAACAATGTCACGCCTTATGGCGCTGTAAAAGACCGCTAACTGCCAGGGGAAGATATCATCATCTCAACAGCAGCTGCAGAATTACCTTCCACTTCTGCATCGTTTTTGTTCGGCTGTGATGGAATATACAGCCTTGTTACCGAAGTGAGCCTACTTGCATCGCAACGGCTAGACCAAGAGCTTTCCGGCATGACATGTCTGTCTCCTAAGATCAGGAAGATATACGATAAATTGCTCGGCCGAATCAAATCTTGGCAAATGCAATCCTTTCGAGTTGAATTGGAGTCGGATATGGAGATGCTAGAGCACACACGTCTGGCCGGTGAGGCATTCCGGGAAGGACTATACATCGACCTCGCGACTGCTATAGCAGGTACGACGGTCGCGGACACTGCTGTGATACTCGCGATACAGCACCATGTCGGTACGCTATTCAGCTACGGTCCACAGCTACTGGGTTCACCATGCATCACGACTATTCTGTGGCCTTTTATCATTGCTGGTACTTGTATAGTAAAACAGGACCAGCAAGAAACGTTTCTCGATGTCCTTCGATCCAGTCAATTTAGCATGAGACATTTGTTTGTCCTCGGCGACATGATGCGGCTTCTTTGGGCTGATGCAGACCCACGCATGTACGGGCCATATGGACTACATCTAATCATAGAGAAGTACAAGCTTAATCCAGGATTTGCTTAGTGCCAGAGGATTTGTGCAGAGTTGTTGTGATAACCTGACTTTGGTATGTTCATTAAGTCGCCTCTTATAAGACTCAATCAACATGTCCGCAACCGTCACCCATGTTGCACTAATGCAAAACTTTGGATTATTCGTTCATGCTGAATTCATCGCATATAATAATGCAGTTCCACATTCAGTTTTGATCTCACCAGTGCTTGAGAACCCTTCGTCCTTCACACCTATTAACCACGTAAGCGAGACTCTGTAGATTTGACATGTCAGACCTACATTCAGAATCTAGAAATGTCGTGAACACGGTCTTGCAATCGAATGAGCAGTCAGGAAGTCCACCTGGCCACCTTCCCCATCTGATAGCACCAACGAATCCAGGAGTGTCGTAGTAATTATACACCCATTCCTCACTGAGCTGGTTGCTGTGCTCGGCACACGCTTTCTCGATCCATCTATATGAGATTCAGTAACAGTTGATGAGAAATGAATCCGGAATTCTCTCACCCTTTCAAAGTCGCCCTGGGGTTGTCAAACCGTTCCACGTTGTCTTTGCAATCGGGCTCTGGTATTGGAGTATCGGCTAACTTGATAAGTTCTTCCAGCCATTCATACTGCGCATCCATATATCCTTGTGGCACATCGTAGACGTATGGATAGTTCACGATTCCGCATCTACATCCGAGGTTCTTGGGCTAGATACGATCATGTCAGACCTTGAGTTTTGTGTTTATGCGGCATATCATTGACTTACTGTGAGACATGTCGGCGTCAGAGGTACTTTTGCGCTCACTACCCCTGTTATTGGGTGAGTCAACTCTTTCTGCCCTTGACAATTATTCAGTGTGCAAATGAGATCCTTGGCACATGCTAAGTCCTCCTCTTTGAGGTCGTTGATTATATCGTTCTTACTAACGATTAGTTCAGCTAATGTTTGGCCAGCAAACATGGATGCATGTACAGCTATGGTAAGACCGAGTGCACTCTTGGTAAGAACAGATGGATTCCAGTTTTGATCCGCCTGAGGGACTGGTGCAGTAGCACTGGAAACTTGACGATAGAGTTGAACGAAAGCCACAGATTCGCCTATGGAGATACTGGGGATTGGGAAACCAATGAATTGACCTGCGACGGGTTCAACCGGATTGTTTGCCTGCGCCAAGGCCATAAGGTTTTCCGGACCTGTGTCAGCAAGATCCATGGCATGGCGTAAGATGTTCCGTACACACTCCTCAGTGGGGTCAGCGCGCTTCAAGTTTTGTCCTTGACAGATCTGCTGTGTTTCCTGGAGACCTGTCATGCCCAAGAAGTCCTGGATGCGCTCAGCCATTCTTTCAGGAATATGATAGACAATGTCTCCTGGTTCGTGACCGTTACTCGCTGCAGTAAGTGTTTCGATGCTGATAACGCTACTGCAAAATAAATCAGCATCAAACAAGTTGTAACTAAACATATGTCACTTACGTCGCTGTACTTGTCGCAGGTGGTTGGTATGTCAAAGTAGTTGGTACAGCGGTCGCGTCCGAGGCGGTCACGATGGCGATCTCTTGAGCGCCTGCCATCGAGTGGATCTGGCGGAGGTCTTCTGGACGGAATTTCATCTCCTTCCCTAGCTCATGGTTGTATATGTAAACTGCCTCGGTGATGATAACTGCCAGGGCAACACCAAAAGCCCAAGCGGCAAGTGGAATGAAACGCTTGACATGAGTAGACACCTCGGTCTTCTGCAGTATATCATTGAGTGCCTTGCGACAACCTTCCGATTGTCCGTCGTTGCAACTCTGCGTTCGCACATCCTCAACTTGTTGGCGTATCCCAGGGCCGAAGGCGATAGTGATCCCATCAGGTGGTATCGTATCATGAACCCCGGTAGGATACACCTGTATCTCTGTGCCTGAAGGCTCAGAGTTCGTAGCCTACGGATGGATGTTAGCGCCGTGAGTATAACGGATAAGTTGATTCGTACCGCGGCTGGGAAGTACACACTCTCAGGGCCAAATGTGAACGTTGGAATTGCTGCGCTTTCGTCTCGACGCAAGGGTGCCTTTGTTGCAAGCGGAGATGCTTCAATCGGTGTTCTTAAAGCCCGAGCCGCAGCTGTCTTAAGGTAAAGTGCTAATGCTATAAAGCTAGGAGAAAGCATGTCGATTAAGAGTAGATCGATAGTGAATCATCCAGGGCGGATCTCGAGCTTATTTATGGATAGGTCATGGCCTTAGACCTCGGGAATACAACTCCTCCGTTGAGACACCATATCATCTTTCTGTCACCCAGATTGCAGCGTGACGCCCGGAGAGGCACAGTTCTTTGTACGCAGACGGGGCGGGAAGTTGTTGCATTTAGTGGTCGATGGAGACTATTGCGGCGATGATGGAGGTATTCTGGCTCATCAATGTGAACATGAAACGTGGCACGGTATTCAAAATGATTTCATCCTTTCGGTACGTGGCGTACTGCAGATTGGAAGCGGTTGGGGCGATGGAACGTACCCATTTCGCCGCAATGCTGGGAGCTCTTGGGGCCGGGGCCGAATGTTCCATGTTGTATGCGTAGCAGAAGAGATTGTGCTACCCTTATCCGAGGAATTGGCGAACTACGCCTCGCGAAGAATGGCTATGATTAGCAAATTATTCAGTTTTCACTCGAACTACAAGGCATGAACACATGGGGCCATGCCGATATATTCCTCAGCATATTGGATGGTTGGCAAGAGAACAGTTTCCCGTTGGGGCGAAATAATAGCGGCGCTGCTGCGTCGGTGGCGATGCTTACAAGAGCTTTGCACATATATAAAAGGCTTGCGCGAAGACTTGATTACAAGTGACCATGCACCCGTGAAACCACTATCAAAATGTGGTCACTACTCTTGACATCATTATTTCTCAAAGCCTTTATACCAGTCTATGTTTCCGGATATAAGATTGACCAATCTTGTGAAGACAAAGGCATTGCGCAGGACATCCGGGATGCCATGACGTCGGCTTTCGAGAAAGCTTACGATGCATATGGAATTCTGGTCTCCCCTCCCTTACACGCCGAGGCGCTCGAACTTCTAGGGTTTCTGTTCGCGAAAGACGGCGTGGACCCTGCTAAGCTTGTAGAAGAGGGCAAAATGGCAAAGACTATCAGCGTGTTGCAAAACATAAATACCAACATGCGGAACGAAGTAACTGGTCACGCCAGTGTACTTCCGAAAGATGTGGTATGGTCGAAGAAAAACGCTTTCAGCATTCCAGGAAGGGTCTAATCTCTGCCTTAGGTCATTTTTTGCCATTTCAATCGCTGGAAGCCTGTCGAGGGAGAGGAAGATCTTTGGCGAGATACTAGTATGTGGCACTTGACTGTTCCTTGAACAAAGACTAATTACGCATAGCAAATGGTATCAAACTGAAATTCAAGGAGCAACAATGTAGAGGAGGCACAAATCTTGATAAAGTCGCTCTAGCTGTGACCTTCAACCCGGAGACGGAAGATGAGGACATTACCTGGAGGAATGGCGTAGCGATAGAAAGTAGACAGCCCACCCAGATCCAATTGTGCACGTGGTTCGTTGACTGGATCAAGCAGAAGAAATTCAAGCTCTCTGATGACGCTCAAAGGAGGACGAATATCGGTAGGGCGATGATCAATATGGCTGAATGGAATCTGTTCGGTCTCACACAGATTGGTAGGTGGTGGAACGACTCGACTTCGCGCCGCGGCTAATTAGTCGCAACCAGATGCCTTCAACCTTTTGGACAAAGTCCTCTTACATGAGATGACACACGGTCGTGGTGCTTATGCTGAATATAACGACGGTATGGTAGAGGTAGAGGGTCTCGCAGATGTTCCGTCTACTACCCGACTTCTTGGTCTCTTCACGTCGCCTGCATATGGATGGAAGGCGGCATTGCGACTCGCACGTGAAGGAGATGACCTTGGGGGAGAAGCCGCACCAGACAACAACGCCGACACCATAGCTCTCTTTGCGAGCGGTACGTGATATGGCTCCTATCTCACAGGTAAAAGCTGACTGCTCCATAGGCTCTTGGCTGCTCAAGAACAAAACCAAGATCGATAGCAAAGGCCGAATAGTAAAGAGGGCAGGTGTGGCTTGAAATTGATCATGATGTACATGATGCCTATGGCGCGTTGACAGAAGTCCTTGTTTCACAAAGGAAAAGTTTCCCTGTCATATAGTTTCTTAAGCGGCGATATTTCGAATGGAACGTCTCCAAGTGCATCCAAGACCTGTACGGGTAAGGTGATGTTGAGTTGGACCTCATAGACTTGCGCACGCACTTGCTTCAATGCCTCGAAGATGAAGATCAGTGACTCATCATCTGGCGTACCGACATCGGCATCATGATACTGGAACTGGTCCCATATAGTCATCTCGATCCGAAGCAAGCGCAGTTGATCGAGACTCGCTAGAGCGCAACAAGCGTCTTTCCAATCAAGATAACTTTCTTTCGGAAAGCTGCCTCGGGATGTCATGAAACGCCTCATCGGTGTCAAAATATTCGTTGATACGTTTACGTAGCGCAGCATGTGCCAACTGTCTGGGGCTATGAGCGTACGAAAGCTCATCACTCCTGTAGCACCTCTAAAGCTGAACTGATTCGCCTTGTACAAGATTTCCACAGCTTCACAGTACCTGCCCCTTTAATTAGCTGTGATGAGAGACCTGCGATGAAAGCTTACATTAAACGACATGCGATGAGCATAGATATAAGGTCGCCATTGGTGGTTGATGCGGGGCGGTACCAGCGCGTGCTCCCCTCATTCCAAACCCCAAAACAGACATGCTGCCAGGTGAGATATGGACTGGCTGCATCCTCACAACGCCAGTGCCCTAGCTTGGCAGGTCGTCCTTTGGTAGGAGTAACATGTAAGAAGTGCAACAAACACTGCGGCTCAGCGAGCACCTTCTCGTAGATCAAGAGTCGCATTTCAGCCGACAACTTTCCGAATAGCACAGACTGCTTTTGACCAAGAGGTGAGCTTCTCGGCAGTACAGGTCTCGGCATTGGTTCGCTGTCTTGGTTCGGTGCGATCGTAGTGGTCGGCTCGGTCTTTTTGCGTCGCAGGTTTCGGAGGAAGAAGGCGCGCATGTTTGCTTGCTTGCTTGCGTAACGAGAGTGAAGAAGATTTCAAAACACGTCAGGGTATTCGCAGAGAGCACTGAGCTGATTTCCAGAGTATCTCGGGATTGTGGTAATCTCAGCGGCCTACTTTGACACGTTGAGCCTTTTACTTTGGGTCCGGGATTAGATTGCGGCACAGCGATGCAGAAGGCGGAGACCGACGGCCGGCGCTTCTGTTCGCTCTTGCAACGCGCGACATGGCGTGAAAATAGATGACCACGGTGGCGCAGAGTAGAGGAGCATACGTATAGGCTGATGCAAAAGACTCCCGTAAGGTCTGGGGTTGGAGGGGTCGAGAACTCGAAGACGCGTTCTGCCGATTGCGGACTAGCCTTCTGGCGCTACGTCGCGTCGCGTCTTGGGGATGTTCTCAGCCCTCTCCGCTGACTTAGGCACACGTCATCAGCATCGTTAATCTCATGCTATGCCATTGTCCTCGTATCTGAACCATTGCATCATCTGATTTTTTAGATCGACTAAGGCTAGAGCTCTGGCTCTAAGTCGCTCAGATGTCAGGACGCGACACATCCCACCTACCTTCAACCTCATATCATGCGACGCCATAGCTACCCTCTTGAACAAGGTTCATTTGTTTCTCAACCATCCCTTTTAACCCTGAGTCTTACCGATAACCTGTAGACGTGAATTGTACAATAAGAACACCATCCGGGCACTCAACGTATCATGTAACTAGCGATAAGATTGGCACGCCTAGCGCTCTCGGGTGTTCCAAAGGTTGTCTTACTAGACAGGATATGACTTTCCCGAACAAAAAAGTTCGCTGAGGCCAGGCGGGACCCTGGGATTTGGTAAAGTGACAGGAGACATGAGTATTCCTAACGTCGAACATCCCCAATCTTCCCCACGACTGACTCAGAACACATCCGTCACAACCGAATTTGACCCACTTCCCAACACTTGGTATTCGCCTCCGACAATTGCTGTTTAGACTCAAGGCGGAGATGTGGTTTCATGGTCAAGCCAAGCGCGGAGCGGAAACGCCAAGTTGCCGCCCATCACAGGTATAGCCTCATACTCCGACGGATAAGAGAAGAAACCCGTAGCGAGCAGGCATCTTCAAGGCTGAGAGTCGAGATTTCACTGACTCACTCGCACGTGCGAGCTCCTGTTGCCTCGACCCAGATAACGGGCCCGCATCCGCGCAGTTGCTTGGCTGGCCGCCACATGTATCCCCAAGACCTCAGACTATGAGATGCGAAACATGTGTTGGAGCGGCATGATAAGGCGACTGCAGGCTCGTTTAAAGATGTAAAGGAAGCCATGCAAAGCCTGGAATAGGCAAGCGGACTTCGCAACATTACTCAACTAAGACAAATCACAATCATGGCAGGCGACACTTCCCCTCCAACCACAGAAGGCTTTTTGCAGTATCATGAGCCGAACAGTGAGCTTTTCAAGATTCTAAGTGGTACAACACATACTGACACGTACAAGTTATTCAAATTCTCGTCCTCGTGTCGTTCTTCTTTTGGCTTTCCTTTGGCGAATGGCTTTCCAACCGTGTATTCCGCGCCGGTCTCATAGGGCAGATCATAGTCGGTCTAATCTACGGACTTCCTATCGGTGGTGAGATCATACCAATCGCGTGGCAGGAGGCCTTCATTGCTCTCGGATATATTGGTCTTGTTCTCATCATCTTTGAGGGCGCCCTGGCCGTGCGGCTGGATCTGCTCAAAGCGAACTTTGGACTGTCTGCTATCGCTGCGACAATAGGGGTCGTTGCTCCGATCGGACTTACGTATGCCTTGTTATATGTCGGTTTCGGCTATGGCGCAATCGAAACTTTCATCGTGGGTGCTGCACTCTCAGTCACTTCTCTTGGAACAACATTCGTGGTGCTGGGGAAAAGTTCCAAGGAGATCAGCTTTGCGGATACACGAGTTGGTACTGTTCTAGTCAGTGCGGCTGTATTTGATGATGTCTCTGGGTTGGTCATGGCCAGGTAAGACACCCAATGCTTGACAATGCTACTAGACCATTAACACCTATCAGTGTAATCGGTCAACTAGGAGCCCTAGGAGGTGAGAATTCTCCCAATCTAGGCTGGCTCATCGGACGCCCTACACTAGTATCCGGTCTTCTGGCCATACTCACCCCAGTCCTCAACAAATGGGTGATAGCACCTCCATACCGAAAATTCGTCGAGCCGCATCTTCCAAAAACACGCAAGCGTCATGTCGTTAACGTGATCGTCATGATCTTTGTTCTGTGTGCTTTTGTTAGCATCACTGGCTTCGGCGGTACCTCAGTCCTTTACGGGTCCTTCATGGCTGGAGCATTCCTCACATACCTCCCATCCAAGCACCCAACTGGCCCTTTCCATCCACCTTCCCGCGAAGAGGCAGAAGAGGCAGAAGCTCGTTCTATCGCCGAGGCCACCGAATACGACGATGCAGGCGAACCCGCAATCTGCCCTACATTCATGCACACATTTGAGAAGTATTTCCTCGACGTGGTGAAATACCTCTTACAACCTCTCTTCTTCGCCTCCATCGGATTTGCCATTCCGTTCCTCGATCTTTGGACCGCGGAGGCATTCTGGAAAGGCTTTGTCTACACACTGCTCATGTTGATCTCCAAAGTCGTGGTCGGCCTCGTGATACCTTTCGCTACTATCCTGCGCAGACCACCTGGTATGTCAATCCGAGAATGTTTCACGTCCACCTTCTGGCCAGCCATGCTCCTTGGTTCTGCAATGGTAGCGCGCGGCGAAATCGGCCTCCTTGTTGTGCAGATCGGCCTCAATAACACGCCCTACTTGTCGAAGGAAGCCTTCATCACCGCCGTATGGGCCATTGTGCTCAACACGATCTTTGGACCTGTCACCGTAGGCTTAATCATCAAGTACAAAGCAAGGGCGATTGCGGATGGTGTATGGGGCCTAGAGAAGGCGGAGCAAGGCGGGGATGGATGGGATGACGGAATCTCTAGGGCAAACACTATTATTCCCGATACGATGAGTGTAAAGGAGAGGAGTAAGAGCGTTGCGGTATCGCAACATAGTAGGATGGTGTCTGATCCAGTGACGGTAGCCATCTCGCCTTGATAATTGTTTCTTGACTTTGATAATGAATTCTATGAAACCCTGTTCGTGTAAACTTGTTCCAGCTATGGAGATCGAGATTGAGAGCCGTGACAAGCGAGATCTGTTAAACGTCCTGTTGTCAGGTTGGAGTCAGTGCACATGAATAAGGTGTCGTCTTTACGAGAAAGCAAGGCTGTATTTGATTGAGAGGGGTATGCGCAGCTATATATCCAAAAATTTCCAAACATGCAAACATGGCCTTGAAGATCAACAAAAAGAACGAGCGAAGCTTGTGAGCAACGTGCTCAAGCCAGAAAAATAGTGTCGCCATCACCTTGAAATGCATTCTAGCTTCAGATATACCTGCAGAGATCATTTATCAGCATGGCCAAGCTAGCTGGACCAGAACCAGCCGCTGCCCTTCTTCTTTTCTCCATTCTTTGACTCGGCCTGTACCGATTGCGTATCTTGGAACGCCTTCCAAGGATCGCGCGGCGGTTGATCATTTCCTTGGCCGCGCTGGGTGTGTACAGTCTCCGAGCTTTCTTCTCGTCCATCGGCGAACCGCTTCTTTAGTACCACTTTGGTTGTTATGGAGCCATCAGACGCGACAGTTCGCTCGGTCGTCGTAAGCGTGGAAAGAATTGAAGGCTTCGCCTCGTTCATCTGCTCAGCGATCGCAGATGCTACCGAGGTGGGCCCGGGTGCTGAGGCTGGGCCTCGCGACACAGCGTCCATACGCTCGTACACATCCATCTCAGTCTCTGCTTCCTCATCTCTTTCATGTGCTGCGTCCAAAACAGTATTGTATGTGTCACGCCTGACAGTGTCGGCGTAGGGGAACCGGTCCTGCTTCGGCGTGGGAGGATCATCGTGCTGGTCTTCATGATCGTGGCTGTATTCGTAGCTCGGCTCGTCGCTCGTCGCAAGGTGAGGGCAGCTTGGCTCCTCATCGCGATCCATGGTTTCTTCCAGCTGGCGTTGCGTGATGGGGATCTTACCATGAACCCAGTAGTTGTCTGATGTATCGTCATCCACACCGCTAGGATGACTGGTCTCTGGTTTATCCTGGAGCGTCTCACTGCGCTCCTGTAACAGTGGTGTCCTCCTTCTTCCCCAGGCTCTCCGTTCGCTTCCCCTCATACAGTGTGGAGATTCGGCCTGTTCGGCTCGTAGGAGATCTTCGTAGGCCGCTTGCCAAGGCACGCCGGCCTTGTCCATCTCGCGGTTCTGCTCGAGTGCGCGCGGAGAATAGGCAGCGTCATCGATCTGCGATGCATCTGCTGGCGGCGGCCATTGCCAGGATTTGGACCATGTCCACACGTGGGGCTTTCCGTCTTCTGAGCGAGGTTCGTTGTAGTTGTCGAACTTTGCGACGTCCGTTACAGGATCGTCCCAAGCCTTGTCCTTAAACTCCTCGGCCAGTCTTCTCGCTTCTGCCTGCATCCGCAGCAATGTTTCTAATTGCATCCACTCCCTGGCCCCATCTTCTTCAGAAGTTGCCGATGAGCCCCTGTTTTCGTTGTCGAAAGGTCGAGGAAAGCCCCAGTCGCACGACCATCCCCACTCCTGACCCTTCTCGTTGACCACCCTTTCGACGAGGCCAGCATCGTTCTGTCGCGTGATCTGCGGCTCCTCGCTCTTTGTTGCATCGCCAAGTATCTCTCTTCTTATGTCATCAGCTTTGCGATCGAGCTTCATGAGGGTTTCACTATTGCGCAACACAGCCTGGACATCGCCAACCCTGAACAACTCTCGGCCTTCATTTCGCAGCTCGGCAATGTCAGCTTCAATGTCGCGAAGCTTGGCACACTGCCGTTCGTCGGCCTTGCCAAAAAGACATTGCTCGCGTGCGTGATGCGCGTTGTTGTAGTTCGCGATGGTGGCGGGAAGCGTGAAGACGGTGTTGAGGAGCGACGAGACCTGGGAATCGGCGAAGCGGCGGAAGGCGATGAAGGGGTTGTCTTCGGGTCGGGTGTGATCGCGTCGATTATTTTCGTTGTTGTTCGTCATACTGTACTTGCACTTGTGGAGTGGACATGTAGATGTTCGTGATGGTGTTGGCTGATGGTGGGGAAGATGGGGTCGAGTGATGCCTGGAGCTCGGAGATAAGGCAGGCACACGTTACCCGACGCGTAAAGCACATGCTCTATTGTCGACAACCAACCATCTCTCCGTCACTCTACACCTGCGAAACCGGGCATCGTGAGGATGCACCCATCTCCCCTAGTCAGTGTCTTTCTTCTCGTTATTCAGTCGGCCTCTCTTCATCTATTCTTACTCTCCCCAAGCATGCACTGCCATCTACCCCACATATGCTGAGCCGGCTATGACGATGCTCCAAGATGTGCCAGGCCTCTCAGCATGTACATTCGCATGTACATTCTGTATACACAACCGAGTTTCATCTATTTACCAACTCTCCATATGCGCCCCCTAAATCCACCTACGTATTACAAGAACATTTGAGTGTTGCATCGCAATTAAGGCATAATCTTGGCTTTCTTGGGATCTGCGTGACTCCGGGATCCTCTCGGCAATCTACACACGAGTCTGGCTTCAACACCATAGGAAAGATCATCAACAGTACCTTGAACCCCACCAAGAGCATCGCCATTCTTTGCGTGAGACAAACGCGTAAGGCTGTTACGAAAAATACCGCAGTGGATATATTCATAGCCAGATTACTCAAGCACTGCCTACGATCTACACGTTATCGGCTTACCGCCCACTGCCAGCCAAGGAGCCAAGTCCGTGGCACACAAAGACAATTGACTTCAAGGCCTTAGATCGTCCCGGATTAGAGCCGCACTGTCAAAATCTAGGGCTGCCCTGTCGAAGCAGCCAAACAAAACGCCTGTTTCCGGTGACCCATGATACGACTCCACGCTCCAGCGACGCGATGTGCGTCATCCCAAGCGGAGTCGCGGAGGGAAATCCCCGCCTGCATCTCTTTTCATTCTTGGGCCATTCCTACTAGGGTCTTATCGACCAGCGATCGAATACCCACATTTCCTGTTTCTGGTCTTGTGAATATGTTTTGAGTATTGTGTCAAAAGACTAAACACGTCACTTGAGGTTTGACATGAGTGTATAAGAAGGGAGGGCAAACGCCCCATCCCGAACTCAGCTTACAACACATCAAAGTCTTACTTCACAATTCAACCGCACCTCTAATCGAACGCCCTCCGATTGCCCATTCAGGAGCAGCATACGACACCTGCGCGATTACTGCACTACGGACACCGAGTTTTCCAGATTCTGCCGTCCTCCCTCCTATAAAGCTGCCCAACTCCACCACGACACCAACGACACCAACGACATCACAACTACTTCTTCAAACGATTTCCTCTTCAATCTCGCATCGCCAACATGCGCTTCTCTATCATCATGGCTACCTTCCTCGCTAGCGTCGCTGTCGCTATGCCCGATCCTCGTCCCCAGGGCTACTCTGGACCCTGCGCCAAAGACAACTGTGGTGTTAGCGGCCAGGTATGCTCAGGAGGCGCTATCTGTGTGGGGTGGCCAAGCGTGGATCCTGCCAAGAGGAAAGGATGCACTTGCAGCCGTGGTTAGGCGTTTGGATTTAGATCTCGAGTAAGAAATAAATGTGTGTACGTACAACATTATCATAATAAGGATAAGGCTGATAATCAGCAGATAGGTTAATAATGGGGGTGACTAAACTATCTACTGGTTTCTGTTTGGATAGGTGTATCATGAATGAATAACGAATTCGAAATCTTTCAAAAACTTTGTCTTGCTGTTGTCCTGGCACTGTCAATGAGTAAAGAAGAATTTTGGTAATTGTGCACAGACTGATGATCTCTATCTTGGACTCACTACGAAGTTGATTGTGAAATGCTACATTAGGCTTAGTTGTATCGCGCCGTTGCGACAATACATCCGCCGTCCCCCTTCGTACTGATACTAATGTACTACATTCTAGATCGTCATAACACAACAGACATCTAACCTAAGAACATCACAGATTCACTAACATCTACCGTCGACGACCAAGACCCTTCATCAAGAATGTCCAGCGCAAAATGGTTGCCGTGCGGACCGAGGCTATTACTCAACCTACCTTACAATATCGAGAACAAATCTACGGTAAAATCGAGAATAATGAGTGGGTGGCATAATCGCTATCTTGAACCAGAACAAGTGCCAACTGGTCAGTGTAGCTCTTTCGCTCACCTACGCCGAGTCAAGCTCCAAGTAGGTTTTCACGATACCCTAGACAGCCATTCTCACTCTAAGAATTCGGAATCATGGTGTATATGTTTCGTGTTCTCTTCGAATCCACCGTAGATCACGCATACATCCATTTCGAGTCGCCCACTGATTCCGAGATGACCTCGAGAGTTAAGTGACCTTCGAAACGACCCACATCCACAGCTACTCGATGACGTTGCGCCTATTGGATTTCATCGAGGATTCGAGCTCGAAAACGGACATGAGTAGAATAAGGTGCCCACGAGCTATGCATACAACGATCATCACCCGCTTTCTCAAAACCTTTTAGTCACAGATCGGTCAATCGGTCTATGCGAGAGAAGCGAGTGGGTGCAAAGGCCATCTAATTATCCTGGGATTGTAGACCCAACGCCCAGTTTAGATTTTCCGTCGCTATGAGAGGTTCCACTTGGCAGTAAAGAGTGCCTCTGCTTAGACCGATGAGATCGGATGAGCAGACAAATCCTTACGTGGAGAACGTGAATTGTTCAGCAACCATATTTCGGATTGCAATTTCTACATGGTGCGCCCCCGTAGAATCGAATCTTGCAGAAACATGATTTCCCACGACATACAGGGCTGTCGCTCTGTGAAAAGAAAAAAAAGAATTCGAATGTCGAGGAAGCGTCAACGGTTGTATGCAAGGTGATAAAGGGACAGGGAGAATAGGAACAACATGGGACGAACACATCCGGGAGTATTGTTTGCCTTCTAATCAGCCGGCCCATATCTTTCTCGAAGTTATAGCTCGGAGAGGCTATTCATCTTTAAGCTGTTGGCCGTGATGTAGTGTAATATGAAGATGCTTTTTTCCTCAAATGACCGAGGCTCATTACACATGTAAGAACAAATATCTTGCCACCTTTAGACCACACCTCACAACAAAAGCATGCAGATGACTGACATGGTATGCTACTCGAGGCTGTTATGAACGTGATTGCATGTGATGAACGACGACGAACGTACCAGGTCAGCGCAACACCAAGCCCTTGAGAGCCTGTCTTCCCCGGATAGAAGGCACAACCCAATCTAGTCCTTCCCCGGATATGCTCCCCATACCTGACTCCACAGCGGATGAAGTGCCCCTAACGGCGCGTAATCGCTTACCGCCCCACGTTCATCAATCTGTATTCTCCACGAATAGAGGCACTCAAATCCTCAGTGAACACCTTTTGGCACCGGCAATACGCCCCCAAGACTCATATCAGATCCCAAAGGATTAGAACCACGTTCCCGTGACGCAACTCCCTAGCGTGTATGCAGGGATCGGTTGTTGTGGCACATTGCATTTAACCGCGATTAAAGGTGCCAAGCTGGCTGTAAAGAACATTAGGACGGTGCTAAGGATGACAAGAACCGGCGCCGGAAGCTTCATTTAGATTAATGTGAAACAGCTTTGTTTCGTCGTTTATACTGCATTGGGGAGGCAAAGGGTGCGCTTTGGGTAAAGGCTGATCGACCACCTGCATACACCGTGGCGCATTAGATTAATCTCCCGCAGCTTGCTGCGTGTGGGTAATTGTCCTGGAGCTAATGCACTCTTCCCCATACTGGTGGCGGTGGATGCGCAGGAGGAACCGAGGTCGGTATGGTATATGGATATTGTTCGTAATGAGAGGGAGGGTGGAGACATCGCTAATCTTGTCTGTAATATCTGGATAGGGCCGAGGGAATTGGGAATTTGGTATAAGTAGGCTGAGGCTTGACAAAATATTGAGGTATCTGGCCACCAACGTTCTCTACAGTCTCCAAGTCAAGTAACAGTCTCGATAACTCGAATTCACCATGAAGCTTTCTCTCATCACCATCTTGTCCGCCACCGCGCTGGTTTCGGCTGCGCCTTTCGCTGAGCCCGAAGCCTTCCTCGATGAGCGCCAGGCTGCTCAGAGCATCGATGCTGCAATGAAGGCAAAGGGCAGGAAGTACTTCGGTACCTGCTCCGACCCAGGCCGCTTCAACAGTGGAAAGAACGGTGCCATCATCAAGGCGAACTTCGGTCAAATCACACCCGAGAACTCGTGAGTCTCGTGAAGCCTCGAAGCAAAAAGTATGCAGAGCTGACTGTTGGGTAGCATGAAGTGGGATGCCACTGAGCCCTCGCGTGGTTCGTTCAACTTCGGCACTGCCGACCAGACCGCCAAGTTCGCAAAGGACAACGGCAAGCTCCTCCGCGGTCACACCACCGTGTGGCACTCGCAGCTGCCCAGCTGGGTTTCGTCCATCAGGGACAAGGCCACCTTGACCACTGTCATGCAGAACCACATCAGCTCTTTGATGGGCCGCTACAAGGGTCAGGTCTACGCCTGGGATGTCATCAACGAGATGGTACGTACATACTCGCGGGGAGGATACACGCAGCACAGGTACTGACTATCCATCAGTTCGAGGAGAACGGCAACTTCCGTGCCAGCGTCTTCTACAACGTCCTTGGTGAGGACTTTGTTCGTATTGCATTCGAGGCTGCCAAGGCTGCGGACCCGTCTGCGAAGCGTTACATTAACGACTACAAGTAAGCACAACTTCTTATGCGGAATGTTATTATACTAACAAATGCTCAGCCTGGACCAAGCTTCCTACGCGAAGACCCAGGCCATGGTCAGGAACGTCAAGAAGTGGATCGCTGCCGGCATCCCTATCGATGGTATCGGTTCCCAAGGTCACTTGCAATCTGGCCAGGGTGCCAACGCCCCAGCTGCCATGGCCGCGCTTTGCGGAGCAGCTCCCGAGTGTGCGCTCACCGAGGTCGACATCCAGAACGCCCAGCAATCCGACTGGACCAACGTTGTCAAGGCTTGCTTGAACCAGAGCAACTGTGTTGGTATCACCGTCTGGGGTGTCCGCGACTCCGACTCCTGGAGGCCTCAGGGCAACCCGCTTCTGTTCGACTCCAACTACAACGCCAAGACTGCTTACAACACTGTTCTTGCTGCTCTGAAGTAAGCCTGTCGCGCGCCATCGATGGTGTGAAATTCTGTATATATCTTTTTGGTTGGTGGTTGGGGAATTTGTACATACACGGAGAGAATGAAAAAGCTCTTTGTCTACCTATCCTGACGCTGCACTTCAGTCCATCTTGTTTTCTCGCCCAGTGAGGATGCTCTCCTGCTGCGCGGTCTTCAACGCCTTGATGATACTAACGCCGGCGTCCGCGCTTGCACCCGTGTCCGCCTGCTTGGTCCAGAAGATGTCGGCTGCGTTGATGCGAACACTCTTTCGCCTCTCCCGCTCAGTTACATCAAGATGTGACTTCTTCTCTGCGGTTGCCTCAAGCTCATCCAGGTGCTTCTTTCTCCTCGCATACCGTTCAGCTCTCTCCTTCCGTGTTTGCTCAGAGCCGATCCTGGATAACGCGAATCGTACAGCAGCTCTAAAACCCATAAAGATATGCTCTGAAATAAGGATGGTGACCGGTAGACTAGCCCATGTACTCAAGCCAAGATACTCGCCAAGGAATCGCTGGGTACCGAACATGTGAACGATAGCAGCACTGCTAATACTGCCCAGCCATGTCAACGACTCTAGACTAGCTACCCATGGTCCGATGCCGTCGCTACGTGTCGCATGAGGACGCTGATGTTCAACGCAGATCTTCAGAAAGTCGGACCGTAACTCGATCCAGTTGTTGATAAAAAAGCCAATTGGTACCAGAGGCCACACGGGGCTAAAGAGTGCGAGGTAACCGAACTGGATGACCATCTCTGCAATGTCTTCCTGTACATTGTATGGTGGCCTTAACGCTTGCCTCCTTGTGCGGCGCAGAAAACGAGACTCCGCAGGATCTTCTTCCATTGGTCCTACGTATGAGTCGCTGCTCCGGTTATGCGCTCTTTTAGCTTGTCGGTCGCGCCACCATTGCTTTAATTGCGTCTTCAACCAGGGCAGCGCAAGTTCCTCTATTGCGCCTGACACCTGTCCAGTAACGGTGAGTGCTATGACTTCATTGCGCAGCCGGTCAGGATCAGCTTTGAATACTGTCTTCGACCTGTTTTGCGCGCCTAGTGTCGCATCGATAACGTTCTGCAATAACGGTACAACTTTTCCGCTGAAAGGTACGTAGACGAATGCCGTGAGAAGTATTGGCAGGTAATTTGTGATCGAGTTGAGCACAAAAATCTTCTGTGTCAGCGACATTTCGTAATGATCAGCTGTTCGATGGTTCTCGTATTCTGTCAATGCAGTAGCAATGTCTTCCAGGAAGTTTGTCGCATATGGTAAGAAGACGGCGAGAAGAACAGTAGGCAAGTATTCCTAGATCGCAATTAGGTTTATTCAGCAACGTTCGGCAGTGTACTTACCAAATAGAATTTGTAGGGACCTTCGTATGCCTCGCCGATGAATGTCTCAATAGTGAAGACAAAAGCGATAAGAACTCCAAGGAACAAAGCACTAATGAGGACGAATGGTACGACGACGAGCTGCCGCACAATCCTCTTCCACCTGGGAAATACATGTCGTATCCTCCCGGCTGAATCGATAATCTCTTGCTCGTAACGGAATTGTGGGCGGTTCACCTTGAGATCACCTACTCCTCGTGTGTTCCATCGAATAGCAAGGTCGGTTTGCTTAATCTTCCAATACTCCAAGAACACTGTGCACCAGACACCAATGAGCAGTGCAAAGAGGAGAGAGTATTTTGGTAGGAATGCCCAAGCAAATATGCCAGCAGCACACGGAAATGCCAAAGAACGGAAGTAAGTCTGAATGAAGGCGAAGTAGAAGGCAACTTTGGCGCCCCACAGATCACGGATACGATCTAGGTCTGCTGGTTCCAAGAACACACGTGTGCTCAAATGCGCCAGCAATGCGCGGTTCGCACCTTGGTTGTGTAATGGGAAGATGGAAGTCACATTTTCCCATGGAGGAAATCCTGGAGTGATACCTGCTCCTCCAAGCTCCTTGCGCCAGTTGACGAGGTGATACATTGACAGCAGGTCCTCGGCTTCGAAAGCTGCGCTGACTACAGTCTTTGCAGTACCGCCAGGATGATTCTTGGTGATAGCATACAGCCAGTCTTTGACTCTGTAAAGATTACCAGTAAGCTTTGTGCTGGGGCAAATAGTCCATGGACAGCTCCACGTACCGGGACTTGTAAACGGTGTTGCCAAGCAGGTCTCTAGGCGCTTGCACAAATACCAGCAATGTTTGGTCATAGCCCGGGCGTACCTCAGTATTGAGGCCTGCAGCCTCTAGATCATGCAACAACGTCTTGCACTCCGCAATGGCGACATCGGCATCTAGCGGTTGTCAGCCAGCCGCCTCATGGGTGTGATCACACAGAACATACCGACGCTCCCAAAGTCATACACGACAACATACTTGTCGTTGTATGTGATGTTCGCAAGCTCAGTATCGTCGCTGAGTGTCGTATCCGATCTCTTCAAGGGTTTGATTTGCATGACCAGAACGGCTTAGGACAATCCAAAAGCAAGGATGGAGGTCGAGACTGCGAAAAGTAGGGGTCCATAAGTGTGGCTGGAGGTTTTATAGGTGCCACTGAAGCGTCGTCATGGTGCCTGTTCGTGGCTGCTGTGGAGTCGGGTAAGCTTCAGCTGTGCCGCGCATTGGCGACCGCAGGTGGGACCAACGCTCCTGAGTGCCAAACTTAGCACTTGGGTGCCGATTGATCCGGACCGCGGGGGAGTAGCGATCATCATCTTCAATTACGTGTTGACGCGCGGGAAGTGAAACAGAGGAATACCTCCGCACGACGGGACTAAGATAGATGGGATTATAAGGTCTCGGACGTGAGAATGTCGTTGGACGTTTACTAGACACTTGGGCGCGCTGTCACATGTGTGCGCTTGTTCTGGACTAGCGCCTGATGTCGATGACGCAGATCCTTTGTCGATCCACGAGTCGACGCGTCTCGACGCGCTTCCTCATCAACAATGCTTCAGAGCCCCCTTTGTTTGCACTTATCTCGCTTGAGCGCGCTAGACGACAAAGAGTAGGCAATAGAATCAGACTTGCATTATTTGACGACCCAGGCGCCAGCAAGTTACACAAGTGTTGAACCCGCTCTATGTAGCCATGCGTCAAGAGATTGAGGTGACACCAAAAACACCGATGCCAAAGGAATATGGCTATCTTCCAAAGGGCGACCGGTACAAGACGCTCCACTGCCGCAAGCTTACTCATGAAAAGGGCCGGAAATTATACATTGTTGTAGATAAGAACAAGACGATCGGGATTCGTGTCCCTCTGAGTGTCCTGCACAAGGTTCACACTCAAGCAAAACAAACGCTGTCTACTCGCCGCGCTACAACAGCGCAACGCGATGCTACTGATATCGCCAAAGCAGCTGCCGAAGTAGACGTTCAGTTTCCAAAGATACCTGCAGCGGCCAAGGAAACGGTACTTAGGCACGGCTTCAAGAAGCATTCTGGGAGAGTCGGTCGAACAAGTTCACTACCGTTATCGCGGAAAGTCTTGCTTGCTGTCATTGCGCATGTACGTCATATGCACACCGATTATGATACTCTACTGGAGAGGGGAAAGAGCAGGGAAATCGCAAGGAAAACTACAAGGAAAGGGATTGAGACAGTAATACAAAGATGGGGATACGCCAAAGGTGCGAATCAAGCAGCGCTACCTTTACCTCTGTTAATGGACTGACTTTATCGCAAGATTTGTCCTGGTATTTCCGTACGGAGAGAAAATCACCCTCTGAAGGACCGAGTTGAGCTATGCTTGTTATCATTCAAGGATGTGAGTCAATAGCTAGATTCCTTTGATCTACATTTGTTGATCCGCTGACCGTAGCCAGATTCGGTACCATTTCTGACCTTCGCGACAATCAGTAGACAGTAGTCATACGCAAGCGACCCGCTGGAAGTCTCTCCCACCTGACGCCAAACGTCGACAGCCTGATCAGGACGAGAAGATTACCGACAAGGTGATGTCAAGTAGAAACCCAGCTATATCCACCGAAACAGTCAACGGTGACTTTGATGACTCAGGAAATGGAGTAACCAGATCTAGTCACTTCGTAATTCGGATTAGATTCCATATACAAGAATAACTCCAGGGGTGCGTCCAACCTCTTCGTAGTCGATGTAAGCACGATGGTTTCATCACGAGCACGAGTGGGGGGGCTTTTGCGAGAAATGGGTCAAGACATTAGCGCAAATAGGCACAAGGAGTCATTGCAGAATTGCAAGAATGAAGTGCATTTGAAGAACAAACGCTTGTGATATGGTATCGGTTATGCAGAAAAAGATGTTTACAGACTCCGCTCACTCCACGCTATGCCATGATCCAAAGCCCATGTGACGCCTGACCGTGATCCTATAGTTTCGCAGTACCTTGCCTTTTTGCCTATGAGGGATATCCAAATCCATGGCTGTTGCTTGTATATCCAAAAAGAAGCCAGCAAGTACTAGCCTTCATCCGAGTCGACCACCATACTCTCCCCAAAAGCGCTAAGGTCTTCGTCTGCTACGCCTTGTGCATGCCGTCTCCTACGACCTCGCCTGCCCGCACTGCGATTCTGTTCAATCTCACGCAGCTTGCCATTCATTCTTCGTTCTAACTCTTCAATCTCTTCGTCTTCGTCCGCACCCTCGGCCATATCAGCCCGTCCAGATTCGAGGAGCCCACTTTCTGACTCGTTCATCTCCAGCGCGCGATTGAGGAGATCGGTAGCCATAGGGTCCTGGGGTGAGACGGCGAGGGCTTCGTGTAAGGTAACGATGGCATCCCAATTTCGATGAAGGTTCAGGAGCACTAGTGCTTTCGCGGTGAAGACGCTAGGGTCCTTGTTGCCGTGGCGAAGAACCTCGTCAAATGTCGCAAGTGCTTCGTTAAACTGATCACATTTTCGAAGTGCGTGGGCAAGGTTTATCCGTGTGGGAATCCAAGCATCCGGATCTGCTTCATTTTGTTCCGAGAAGGCCAGTGCACGGCGAAAGAATTGTATAGCGTCTAGCAGCTGTCCTTCGTGGAAGTAGACAACGCCCATCTCGTTAAGAAGACACGGATCGTTCTCGCACAGATCATATGACGTCTTCAAGTATTCTCGTGACAGGCTGAGATTGTTCAACTGAAGGTTCTGCATACCGAGGAAAAGCTGTGGGAGGTGCGAGCCCTGAAAGAGGCGTGCGGCGGTAGAGTAGGCAGAGATGGCTTGATCATGCTCTCCTTCTGCGGCAAAAGTATGCGCGAAACCTATCCAGGCAGGGCCAAAATGCGGATCCATCATTGAGGACTTGGAGAAGTAGCGGCGTGCTTCAGCTATGCGACCGATGGCGAGATAGTAGGTACCGACAGCGAACCAAGCGCATGGTTCTGAGGGGTTCGTGTCCGCGAGTTCGTGCGCAAGCAGGAACAGAGTGTTTTTTTCCCCGAGCTCATGCAAGGACGCTATGTGTATAGGCATGATGTTGAAATTGTACTTGTCATTGGCGAGGACGGCTGATGTAAGGGCAAGGGTATCACGGAAGCGGCAGAGGGTGAACATGAGGTCGGCTTTGGAGAGGACGATATCTGGATTCTCGCCAAGATTGTAGTGGGTTGTGAGTGTCTCGGTCGCGTTGGCAAACTCCTCTGGTCTGGTGTATTTGGACAATCGCGTGGTGTAGAGTGTCTTGGTGAACGAAGCCGCCTCTTGCGATAGCGAAGGGTTGTTGGTGACGTTGATGGTGTCGAAGTTGAGCGACTCCAAGAACTTCCACTCCTCCTCGGGCGCCATGAGTGAGTTGGACATGAGCGCATCGAAGGCCTCGAAGCATTGCACGTCAATCTGCACCGCTGTCTTGTAGCACTCCTTGGCCCGATCGAAGGAATTCTGCTTTGCATAGCATACGCCTCTCAGATAGCACATGCCTGCTTCCGACTTGATGTTGTTAACATCCTCCCGATCACGCTCCTCGCTGGTGGGTAAGCGCTCGTTGCGCGAGCCGTTCTTGTTCTGTCTTGCGCCTGCCCGTGTGTTGACATCGACATGCCGCAGTTTGGTACGCGTGTTGCCTGGCGCTGAGATGAGATGAGTCGGGTTCTTGTCGCCCAGTATGCTCAGAGCCTCTTCCAATTTGCCCAGCTTTAGGGAGCAATGCGCGGCGAGATATCGACATTGTGGTGTGCGTTCGACGAGGTTTCCGCGTGCCAGGAGTGATTGCGTCCTGTTGTAGTTGCCGGTGGTGAAGTGTACCTGGGCTAGCCAGAATGCATCTTGGTCGTCATCTACGATATCCCGTCAGTGTGCGCTAATCCATAGATGCGGTCTTCATACCTGTCAAGGCCAGCAGTTTGTCTGCGACGAAGATGGCTGTGTCGTACTGGCAGCGGTTGAGGGCTTCTTGGCGCCACTCACGAAGATATTTCTCCATAATTTTGCTATTGCATCGGACAGAGTCTGTCTAGGCAGGTCAGCAGGTTTCTCCAAAGAAAAAAACGTGTCTCCAGTCGAGGTTGCAGTAGGCGGCGGCGCGGTGATGGTGCCAGGGTCGCGCCTACCTGACGCGAGAGCACATGTTTGCGGGGTTCCTGCAGCAGCGGGCCGCCTTAGTCAGCCAAAAGTTCCGCTCCAAGGTCGCTCTCACCTAGACGTGATCTCCGACACTCAGCATCCGCTACCACATCGCGACCGCATCACGCGACGTCTTCGTTCACACAACACAAAACGCCTCTGGATCCCAAAACTACTATCCCGAATTCCCGATCAACGTCGACTTCGCATAATCCGCCGCCATGTCTGAACGAAAAGTGCTCACCAAGTACTACCCACCAGACTTCGACCCCTCGAAGATCACGCGTCAACGCGGTCCCAAGAATGCCGGTCCCAAGCTGATGACGGTCCGTCTCATGGCCCCTTTCTCCATGAAGTGCACCCACTGCGGCGAGTTCATCTACAAAGGGCGCAAGTTCAACGCGCGCAAAGAGACGACGGATGAAAAGTACTACAACATCGCCATATTCCGCTTCTACATCCGATGCACGCGATGCTCCGGCGAGATCACCTTCAAGACCGACCCCAAGAACATGGACTACGAATGCGAGCGTGGCGCAAAGAGAAACTTCGAGCCATGGAGGGAGGCCAAGCTAAACGAAGAGACCGAAGAAGAGCGCTTAGATCGCATAGAGAGAGAGGAAGCGGAGCGCGATGCGATGAAGGAACTCGAATCAAAAGTCCACGATGCGAAGACAGAGATGGCCATCGCAGATGCTCTAGACGAGATCCGGTCGAGAAACGCTAGACTGGAGAAGGCAGACCGCGAAGGCAAAGGAACCGATGTCCCGCCCGATGCGGCCGACGAGCGACGGAAGAAGCAAGAGGAAGAAGATGCAGAGGCTGCACGACAAGCCTTCTCAAACCGGAGCATGCCTGATATCGGCGAGGAGACAATCGATGAAGATATGTTCGATGCACCTGTCGAAGTACCTGTGGTCACAACCTTCACCAAGAAGCCAAAGGAAAAGAAAGACTTCAGCGCCGCATTAGGCATCAAGAAGAAGACGCCTGCATCGGCTCCTGCGCCCCAGACGAAAGCTGCTGCGCCACCCTCAAAACTATCCACCATGCTTGTAGCTGGTTACGACAGCGATGATGACTGAGCCACGCCTGGAATGACTATCTCACACATTCTCACAATAGCAATCGCGGCATACAAACCACAACGCCGTGCTGCGCTGCATCCCATACTATGACGTTTGGGCGCAGTGTTGTAATACTAACCGGTCACGCGGAAAGCTGCTAGGATCTCATGTACCCCAGAACATGGTTAGTCGCATCGGTAGCCAACCACGAAAGTTTCACGAGCTTATTATTATAGTTAATCGCAACATTGTTATGGCACTGCATTTGTCCGAACTGCCGAGGCTGCTCACGTAGCGTCTTGGAAACTGGTAGCGCCGGAGAAATGCCACATCCTTCGTATACAACTCTAATCTAACCCCACACCCTCTTGCCAAACCGGGGTTTATTGAAGTAATGCCGGATTTTCCCCGCACATGTGTTCGATTTCCTGACTTGATGTTTCTAAATCCACCGAGGCCTGGGTACCTTGCCCTCTTGGGAGGGACAGCCGTTGCGGGATGCTCGGGACATGGTACTTTACACGGACTGCGTGGCAAAGCTAGACGGGCACATGTCCCAAGAGTTCTATAAACTGTCGCTACAGCCTTTTTTTTCACTCGTCACTTCCGAACTCACGAAACTTCCCTCACGATGCGTCTTCTCACTCTGTGCACCCTGCTCCCTAGCGTCCTCGCTCTTCCATCTCAGACTCTCGACTTCGCAAGGTACGGCATAGCGCCACGTGCCGATTCTTCCCTCACGAACTACCTTGGCGTCTTCTTCCTTGGTGACAAGCCCTCTGTCTACTTCTACCTTTCCAATGGCAACAATGCAAACTCCATGATTGCCATGAACAAGGGCCAACCTGTTATAATTCCTACGAAAGGTACTCAGGGCGTTCGTGATCCAGCTATCATATCTGGTGGAGCAGCCGAAGCTGGCAAGAAATGGTACATCATTGGCACAGACCTTGATATTGGCAAGACAACATGGGATGCATCTCAACGTACAGGCTCTCGTGGAATCTTCGTTTGGGAGTCTACCGATCTTGTAACATGGACCAATGAACGTCTTGTCACCGTTGAAGACTCTACAGCAGGTATGGTGTGGGCACCCAGTGCAATCTGGGACGAAGCCAAGGGCCAATACTTCGTTCACTGGGCTAGCAAATTCTACCCTACTTCCGACCCGCAACATACGGGTGCGCCTTCATCGATTCGAATCCGTTACGCGTACACCAAAGACTTCAAGACTTTCAGTGCGCCCCAGGACTACATCAACCGATCACCTACCAATATTATTGACCAGGAATTTCTGGCCCTGGGAAACAATGCATACGCGCGCTTCTTGAAGGATGAAAGTGCAAAGACTGTTTTCACAGAAATCTCTACTAATGGGCTGTTTGGTACCTGGTCTAGACCTGCAGGTGCTAACGCTATCATCGCTTCTGGTGTAGAGGGTTAGTCATGTCCCTATACGAACTGAATGTGAGACACATACTGACCTCGTATACCAAACTTTAGGTCCTGCGCCTTACTGGGATAATCAAGTTGCTGGCAAGGCGCATTTGTTGCTTGACTTCTATGGAGCAGACGGATACAGACCTTACGAAAGTTCTGACGTGAAGGGTGGAAAATGGACAGCGAGTGACCGGAGTGCCTGGCCTCAGAATTTGAGGCACGGGAGTGTACTAGGCGTCAACGCGACTCAGGTCGCGGCCTTGAAGAAGAAGTGGAGTGTGTAAGACAATAAGGGCCGCACTAGGTCGAGATTCTACATGGATCCGTGTATTCACTTCGTGATGGGAACGATCGCTCCGTTTGTTGTATTGCGTCATGGCGCTCGCTTTGCCCTTGCTCTTATAGGTCGTCGGGGTTTAGCAAATTCCCCTGGATTTAATTCAACTTGTTCGTTTCCTTCGAAATCCACGACTTAGACTAATAGCTGAGTATGAAGCTCTTTTTCTACTGTCGTCTTGCTATCCTCATCGCCTCTGTGGCGAGTAGAATTGCGCCTGGACCGGACCTACATCAAGATCTCACCATTGTCAACTCAACCTCAACATTCTTGACTGCCACCGTCAATCCCGCAGATCACGATGCAATATGGCACAAGGCATATTGTCGTGGCGCCGCGCTTGTCAAAGCCATGTCCCTCGACGAACAAGATTCAACAGAGATGCTGCAATGGCCCTACACGCAGAGCCCATGGGACGGCGACCTAAAGCCTGAACTAAGAAAATGGGGATATTCCGACGACTCATCTGGTCACGCGCTGGTCGACGCCTCATGCGACTTCACGGACTATTATATAGACGATGCTTTCGTTGATCTTGGTATTGACCCACGTCCGGCAGGTCAGGGCGGACCGAACCACTGCTTTCTGTTCGAGCATGGCTATGGACCGACGGTTCTTCCGGACGAGCATGGGGGACTGCCTCGGCTATCCGAGCAGCGATACGAGGCGGACGGAAAGATCTACAAGGTCAGACGCGTGTAGCTCCATGGAATCGAAATCATCCAGCAGGCTAATTCTGATAGCATGACAGTCCACGGGCGCCAGTTGTAAATTTGGCATAAACCGGAAAGACGGTATTGTTTACTTCCTCGACCGCCATTCGCCTGAGAAATCGGCCCAAACGGTCTGGGGTCAGGAGCAAATTAACAAAGACGACTTGCCGAAACTTCGCTCTAGCTCAGACCTAGCTTGGGGCGGGTGGAACAGGATCGAAGGCGAACCAAATATCAAAATGATCATGTCTCTAACGATCATGAACGACGAGACTAAGAAAGTCATTATACCAAGGGCTTTGAAAGCGATGGGAATAGACGAGGCAAAGAGTTGGCCTGGAACAGATCTCATTGTGGGAGCGGACGGAGAGGCTGAAGCTGAAGCTGCTCTTGCACTTATTGGTACGTCTTATTTCACCTACTATGTAGTCTCATCCTCCATTTTAGTCCTTCTCTATCAGAACACTACTCACTTTGACGTTCTTTAGGTTCGCCAAATGTAATTACGCCTACACGAACTACCTAAGAGACATACACTGACTTCGTATACCCACATTTAGGGCTTAGGAGCCGGCTACTTTCTTCTCCAGCACAAGAGGCAACTTGGTGGCGCCAATTTTATCTGGAAAATCACGATCTTTAGGGGCGATGAGCTTGATCCTTACGATTATCCTAGTCTACTCTTCTACGTTGACAAGCACACGCCACCGATGCCTGACTCGGACGACACTCCTGGCGCTCCGACGGAAGAGGCAAAAGTAGTGAGGAGGAGCAAAGATGGGAAGAATTTCATTAGGACACATAAGATTTGGGCAAAGCTTTGACGCGAAAGCATGGGTAAGATGGTGGAATGATGTCGTTAGATGCCTGTTTGACACCTCATCTCAACGCCTTTTCCCCCTTCACTTAGAATCAGTTCAATCCCAAATCCCGCAGTAACTGAACTCGATTTTGGAGTGGGTCTATCTAAGCACCTTGGTCTTTCACCTTGACTTCCGGCCGCTAGTATAGCTCGCTCATCCGGTGAACGCTATATCTGTTTTCTTCCTTGCTCTGAAACGGAAACACCCACCTATAGGCATTCAAACATTCAAACTCTAAACATGAAGCTCACGTATATCATCTTCGTTATGGGTCTCATCGCTCTCGGCGCGACTGAGATTCTGCTCAATCTTACCAATGTCGGCGTCGATTCTCCCGGATACCAGAACCTCATCTTAGGCGCAAGAGGGTCTGACCCAGGCAGCGACCCCGACAGCGACGACGACAGTGACGACGACAGTGACGACGACGATGATGACGACAACCTCAACCCTGCTGACGATGAGCTTTGGTACCAATGCAAATGTCGAGGAGCAAAACTGCTTTTTGCAATGACCCAAAACCCACCCGAAGCCGCTCGGTTCCTGAGTCCCTTGGCATCTCTCTGGGATGTCGAGATGAGGGAAGAGCTTGCAGAATGGGGTTACAAAGATAACTTTAAAGACCCAGATCTCTTCGACTTTAGCGGGATCGCCCCATACCTCGCTACGCTGGGTATTCCAATAACTAACTCGCTCCATGGCGGGCCAAACCATTGTGTCTCATACAGTCATTGTAATAGCGACATCGTGAGAGATGAAAATGGAGATCTCCCACCTCTCAACGAGCAGTACTACACTAAAGATGGTCGGAAGTACAGGGTAAGCCCACGCCAGGGAGTTCTACTACTACAGTCTTCGCGCTCTTAACTGACACTCTTCCCTATTCAGGTCACGGCCGCTCATGGCACCATGGTAATCAACCCGAGCTATGGCTACATATTATTCCTCAACCGGGGTTCCCCTCAAGCTGAGGCCCGCGAAACATGGGGCATACGTGATGATGATCCGGTTCCGCTTGATGAGTTGCCCGCTCTACGTGCGAGTTCAGATATAGCATGGGCCTATTGGAATCGAATTCAAGATGGCGACAAACTGAACAAAATCAGATTTTTTGCATCCATGTCCATCATAAACAGCGAAACCGAGCAGGTTATCGACAGGATACTGAAGAACAAAGGGCTGGATGAAGTGCCACCGAATCCTCCTGGGTTTCTTGTCACGCCAGAATCCGAGGAGTATTTGGCCTTGATGGGTATGTTCTCACTACAATTATTCTCGCAATACGTAACGAGGTATCTGATGCTTCGAGTTCAAAACGGCGCTGACAATATGCCTGGTTTTAGGTAGTCCAAACGCTATAGGAGTAGGATATTTTCTTGCTCAACACAAGTCACAGTTGGGAAGTAACTACTATGTTCAGGGGATTCGCATTTACCGCAAGACCGGATCGTCGCTATCAAACATGATTTTCGCTGTTGGCCTAGCGCCTAACCCACCGCCAACTGCACCGCCCGATCCGATGGATGTTTTAGTACCGCCCCCGGGCTCTGGTATGGAAACCCTCACGAACACGGATGGAGGTAGAGTGATCAAAAGAAGCGGCGATGGGAAGAATATCGTGAGGAGTCATAAGGTTTGGATAAAGTCATGATCGCGCAATTCTTTGCAGATTACACATTCGTGTATGTTGTCGGTTCAAGCATGTAATTCGGTCGTGATATATCAGCTTAATCAAACGGATGTCTCGTGGTAGCCCTAAGACATTCTAAACTCACTCTGCTTCAAGTATGGGCCAACACTTGCCTTTCACTGTCTTGCTTGCTACGCTAACACTTCTAGTCTTTCCCACCCGCCTTCACTTTGGACGCAAATGGCCAAAGCTTGGGCTTTTCCTGCTTGAAAATCAGTTTGTGCGCGCTACATGACCACATCTAGCGCCGTTTCTCCATATACTCTCTCTGTCCTTTGATCTACCGTTTCTCTGCGCGACTTCCATCAACAGATCCGCAACATGCAAACCGTACTACTTCTACGTCTCGCCACACTCCTCAGTCTGGTCGTGGGCGAGGCTCCGCCGCCCCCTCCGAACGAAACTCCACTTGACACATGGAGTCTCGCCGTTGAAAATAGTGGTAGCATAGTCAAGAGAGCGCCTCCTGGCCCAGCTGATGACTTTCTATGGCAGACTTGCGGCTGTCGCGGCCAGAAGCTCCAGCTAATGAATACGCTCGATCCAGTAAACGCTGCTAGGTTTGGTACTCCGTTGAACAGTCCATGGACTGGCACCCTCGAAAACGAACTTACGACCTGGGGTTATAAAGACAACAGTATGAATGAGGACATCCAGGACCAGTGCGACTTCACCATGAAACCTATGTTCGAAGCTGTCCTCCAGACCCTAGGAATCGGCGCAGGAAGTGCACAGTATGGCGGACCGAACAAGTGTTTCTCCTATGTCCACCGAGATGGCCCCACCGTTCACCGATTGCCAAACGGCCAGATGCCACCCAGAAACCAACAACTTTATACTGTTGACGGAGTAAGCTACAAGGTCACAAACGCTTATTACACCATAGGCATCAACACGCGGAATGGCGTCATCCATATGATCAACCGCAAGTCTCCAGAATCAGCGGCCAAAAATCAGTGGGGAGTTGATAATGTTCCAAAGAACGAGCTACCAGCGCTGAGGTCGAGTTCAGATATTGCCTGGGGCATGTGGGAGAGAATGAGCCCTGGCAAATTGGGTAATATCAACTACATCTTCTCCCACCAGATTGTCAACAAAGAAACTCGGCAGATCATTTTGAGGGCCTTGGACGGTCAACCACTCAGAACCTGGCCAGGAACTGAGTTCGTAGCTGGAGAAGCCTCTGAGTACTGGGCCTTGTTAGGTATATTGCGCACCCATGATGCTTATGATGCGCATAGTACTAACAAGTTTGGTATAGGGTCTCCGAACGGAATAGCAATAGGATACCTTCTTGGGCAGCACAAGCCTCAGTTTGGTCACAATAGATATGTTTCCAGTATACACGTCTTTCAGGGCTCACCAGCGAACCCAGTCTGGATGACGGGCATCTTGCCGTGGTTGTGTTTCGTCGTTAAACCGGCACCGTGGCCAGCACCGCAACCTCCCGATGAGATAATGGGCAGAGGAACTGGTTTGGCGCTCGGTAAGCGTGAACTTTTGGATGAAGGGCGAGTGTTAGAGCGATCCGAAGATGGAAAGAATATTGTGAGGAGTCATAAGGTCTGGGCAAAGTTGTAATGAAGCAGCGACGCAGGATTTGGAACAGATACTTGAATCAATCGGTTCGTAAACGCGTTCGTAAGCTTATGGCCTTACATCTGCGCATAGAAGACTTCCCAGTGCCAGTCAGCTCGATGTTCTAATTACGTAACGCTTCACACACGGTGTTGCATTCTACAGTACGAAATAGATATCCTGGACCGGATTTGTTGATGTAATCTTAAACAGGTTGTACATAACCTTCCATTCGAAGCACGACGACAACAAAGCCAGCTCACATTCCGCCCCTCTTCACCTATTCCGGTCCTACCCAAATCACGTGTTTCCTTGTGATACTCCTTCCATGATCCCTCCTCCTCACAACTTTTGACTGAACCATCCCAGGCGAAGTGTCCATGGGATGATCACCAGGCGGCGCGCCAGGCTCCGGCAACTCCGGCGGTGGCGAAGGCACATCATCAATCCAGAACAGAATTGTGGCATGCGGATTGCCCTCGTTTTCATCCTCAAAGACAGTCATCTTGGAGACGTATTTGTCTCCACCCAACTGATGCTTATGCTGAGCGAGGAAGTAACCCACTGCGCGACCATTGGCTGATCCTATCGACAAAGTTCCATCAGTATGACTGATACAGCTTACAACGAAGGCACGAGCTTACCAAGGATAGCCAAACCCTCCTCCGACGTCGAGTCGAAACTCACTCCAGGCCACTTCTTCATATCGTCTGTTGGTCCTATACCAAGTGCCCTTTCTACGATATCATTCGTCTCCTCATTGGTAATATATAGACTGAATATCTTGCGGATATTGCTAAGGGGGTGGTCAGGCCACATGATCTTGTGCCACAAACTCCATGCTAGATCGGAGCTCATCCTAAGATTGGGAAGTTCGGAAGATTGCGGCGTTCTCTCCCACAACCACTTTGCTGCTTCTAGCGGCCCTGTACGTGAGATGAAGTATAGGACACCGGCGGGTACGTTGATGCCCATAGCGTATGACGCGCCTGTGCACTAGAAGCATCGTCAATTAATGGAATTGCTGAATTACCATGATGCGTAGTTTAGTTTGCTAGTTAGCTGGGCACGAAAATCCGACTTACCCTCTTTCTTTGCCCGTTTGGATCCATATAATACTGATCATCCATGGCCAACATCTCATCGTCCGAATCATCTATATCATCAGGGTCATCCGGATTGAAGAGCACACCTGGACCATCGAAATGGTTCGCAACCCAACATTGGTTATCGCCTTTGTCGTCGACATGCTGGTCACTGATGCCCAGAGCTTTTAATGCCGGCGACAATCCATTATCCTTGAAGTTGCACCAGCCTTTGTGTTCTTGCCAATTATCCCATCCCCATTCCACCATCTCTTTTTCAAGATCGCCGTCCCACGGTGTAAATAGGGGGTTGACATAGCGTGTGCCTTGGCTGGCATCTCGGGTCATTGCGAGGAGGAGTTTTCGGCCTCGACACACGGACTTGTCCCAGTCAACATCTTTGATTGCAGAGGTGTGAACGAGTTGATCGGGATTTGTACCGCTAGCGATCGTGATGTCGGCTGGGTAGGTGTCTTGGTCGGCGGTATTGAGTGACGAGATGTTCACGAGAGGGGATTTGGGAGACGACACAGAACGCTCATTTGTAACCAGTGTGCCTAGCGCGGCAACGAAAAAGGGTTTATAAGCCTTCATATTGGGGAAAAGCGAGGATGACAATAGTGTATGAGAGGTTGAGGCAGAACCATGGAGAGGAATGTTTTACAGGGGAAGGAAAAGTAGTCTACAGCACTCAAGTCAGCGCGTGAAAGTTTCGCAACCTTGATTCAATCGCTGCGCGAACATTCAGAGAAACTATGATCGTGCTTGAGTCTGCCTGAATGTACCTGATAGAAAAGGGTGTAATACTGCGAAATGCTCCAATCATTATGCCTTTCACTGACCATTACTCGAAAGCACATTCATCGAGGAAGAGGCCATCCGTTCATATACTGACATCAGTCTCGGCACTCAACACTTTGGCAATCTTGAAGCCTACAACGAATGTACCTTCATCTTCTCCAACACGTAGACTAGTGCTGCCCACGAAGACTGCATTCTGTAACTCCCAGTACTTCTTACTCGCGGTTTCAAACGTCCAAGATGACGTTGCCTATCCTTGTGTGAGCGACTTGGATCAAGACAGTATTGAAGAAGTAGTATAATGTACCTGAAAGTCGCCAAACTTGACGGACGAGGCATTTCGGTTGCCGCTTACAATAGCAGCGACTTCTGGTGTTGCAATCTCTGCGCCTGTACATCGCATCCGGATATACGCATCTTCTTCTGAATTTCCATCAACTTTGACAAGCACGTCGACATGGAGTCTCAGCACAGTAGCATTGGAATTCGGATTTGGCGGGTCTGTAGAAATCCAGTCACCTCCACGAATTACTGTGGCTTTGACTGATGGCTCAAACTTTCTTACACGTTAGTTCCATACCTATTTTGACAGGAATAGTGACACTGACACTGGGCTCGGAGGTTAAGACGCCGGTAACAACATCTGCATACATTTGCGTTGAACCTGTCGCTGTGGGTCCGACGACAATCTATATAGCGTTACTACAACCCCTGAAGTTTCCTTGGATAATGTAGACGTGTTGGCAGTTTTACGACAGCCTATATGACAATACGTGAGCAAAACTTCGAAAATGGCGCCGTTACTGTGCAGATACATACCGTAAATGATAGCGCCGGAATAAGCGTATTGAACAGCATCGTGCTATTTGTGCATATATCAAAAGTCGACGTTAGACTTTATCTAACTGAGCAAACAAACATGGTAGTGAACTCCCATCTTTATGCCCAAACTACATCTCTCTCTGAACGCCTAAATTGCTTATTGGTACTGTTTAGAGAACTTGCCAATAACGATCAGCAGTCGAATCCTGCATTTTCATAGGGCCGCTTGTTGTGCACGCGGTAGAGGTTGGCAACATGTAAGCATTACCTGCATGTGCTGATTCTTGGTGAGATACTCATGTAGGCAGCTTGTAAGCAGGCTCACACCACTCGCCGAGGTGAGTCAGCACTGCTTTCAATCGTTTGACTGAATGCAGGGTCGACAATGGGAGGATATTGCAAGTCTGGCACTGTTCCAATTCCGCATTCGTTGATGGCGTTCTGTGCTTGTCAAAGCCAGCGACGCATAATCCAAGCCGTAAAGCTTCAACGACACCAGTGGCGCAAAGGGTACCAGGGGAATAGTACGAAGTGCGCCGCACAGTGTGCCTGCTAGTGTTGAGCATCTGGCGCAGTAAGACAGCTCGGGAGCGTCGGACGCGTTGTCTGACTTGGCGTCAAGCGAACAGGCAGGTAACCCGAGCTACAGACGCGACGTCGCGCGTGTGAGCCCAAACTCCACCCTCCGAAATGTACCTCATTTGGCAAAAACGCGCTTCGATCTTAGACGTACCAAATTTCTCATGTCGCAATGCATACCTCCTTGTGTACGAGATCGCATGCGCAAGTAACCTTGGAACGATTGAATACAGTCTTCCCTGGATGTCCTTTACTTGCACCTGTATCACCTCAAAGCTTTGCTCCGTCATAACTCACGTCTACAGCTCGACACGAACAACATGCTCTCGAATAACGCTCTTCCCATCTGCGCTCCTTTTGAGCACCTTCGGCTCTCCGAACTCCCACATACGATCGATCCCCACCACATCTGAGACATTCACCGAATGCGCCCCGTTGATACCGCCATAAATGTTGCGAGCGTTTTGCACCCAGAAAATTATGGTTGGAAATTCGTCATCCGTGACGGGCTGGAGGGCTTTGAAGACCGTGATCTTAACGATCATCTTGTTGCCTCCCAATTGTCGTTTGTGCTGGGCGAGGAAGAAGCCAGCTGCTATGCCTGTCGGAGAACCTGTATTTGTCAGCTCCTTGCGCGTAGACCTCTGTCAATACTACTGGAAGCATGAAAGTCTGCTGCCATAGTGGAAGGACTGAACTTGCCCAAGATAGCGAGTGCTTCAACAGAAGTTATCTCAAAATCGGTTCCAGGCCAGTCCTGAACACTGTTCACTCTTTGTTGCCCTGGTGGCGGCTGATAGGTCTTGAAGACGAGGCTTAAGATATCCAGCGTCTGGCGATTGTTGACGCTCACGCTCCAGAACGCTGTTATTGGGGTAAAATGCGGCACTCGGTTCCAGAATGCCCACGCGAAGTCAGAACTACTCCGTAGTGCTGGAAGATCCCTCCGCGACGGTGGATCTTGTCGCCAAAGGATCTTTGCCGATTCGACAGCACTTCTTCTGCTCATGAAAAATACTATGCCCGCATCAGGGTTGACGCCAATGTCGGAGAAGGCGCCTGTCACCTATGCAAAGACATCAGTAAGACGAAGGCAAAGAAAACAAAGGTAAACTTGCCCTGTTAGACCTTCCATCTGGGGAGATGTAGGTCTGCTCGGAGAGCGGCCACGATCGGCCGTCTGGTCGCTTCCTCGTTGTATCTCCATGGCTGACACGGAAGCATCTGTTAGGCCCATGGTTGAAGTTTGATCGTGGGTCGATACCAAGACTTCCGAATGCACTGCCAAGACCCCAGAATGTGCCATAATCGCATAATTGAGACCTTTCCGATTCCGTATAGCCCCATTGCGCAAGCTCTTGGTGCATGACACCGTCCCACGGACTATCGATGGGGTCCAAGAAGTCGTTTGCGTGTGGCGGAGACCATACCATGGCCTGGTTGAGTCGCGAGCCACGACAGACTGAATACCACCATTCATCATGTGTAGGTAGCTGTTGAGCATTAGTACATGTGTAAAGGAGGACCAGGGCCAACATGAGACTAGGAACAAGCTTTGTGTCAACAGACATTGCTTTTCAACCAAGAGGCTATCAACCGATGGCCCGAGAAGGTCAGAATGTGAATCGGCGCTAAGGTTCCCCGAGCTTGCTCGTTTGTGGACAACGTACGGCAAAAGTGATTCGGTCGCAAAGGATTTTGAAACCCAGTGATAACGTCTAGGGTCCCGACAGTACACCGTTCCCAATGGTCAAGTCATTGTATAGCGGCCTAGTGAAGGACGCGATATCGGCCTCGATGAGTACCAACTTCACAATTGACTAGCCAGCGCGCTGTATCCGGTGACCAAGATAAACTCGTTTTCATCCAGGAGCGAGCACTTTCGATGAAGAGGCGGTAAGTCAGGAGGCCAATGGCGAACGGGTCGACATCATGCGGTGGGTACTTCATGTCAACGCATTATCGATAGATGCTTTCCAGCGGAGTAGAAGTGAATAATTCAATCACAAGTACCCACCAAGTTCACGCCCCACTCGAGCATTGCTCATATGCTACGTGAAGCGATTGGATCGGTACTACTAACCTAGTGCTTGTTCATGCTACACACTTTTTGTTTGAAGAAATAGTTACCTTCCCGGAAGAATCCGATGCAGTTCAATTGATGTAGATACGTTATGCTGAAGTCGACTGCTTGCAGTTCGGCAAGTACAGCATGTAGTATAGTTACATTTTCCCAAAGGAGTAGTCCGGATGCTGCGGCTAATAAGGCAGGTTTGCCGAACCCCGCATCCCGTTACACACACGCGTCTAAGCCAGCGCTCGTGTCGAGACAAACATAACTATCAATTTGTCGTGTTTATAAGCAGTGACAGCCCACAATGACCTTTGGCGTGACTGAACGGACCAAGACCCCTATATACCTTCATCATGAATGGTCATACAGTACCAAGAAAGCGACAACGTCATGATGTGCCCGCGAAGATGAGGGCGCTACAGTAAGGGATGCTCAATACTAAACATGGTGAAAAAGCTGCTAAGTCAAATCAGATACTCAGGACCCGAAAAGTTTTCAGTTGAAACTATCGACGTTCCTGCCATTGGTGATGACGATGTCCTTGTACAAAACACCGACTATTACCAGACGGAATTTAGTGAACTGACTGACGGAAGGTCAAAATCTCGGCTTGTGGTGTATGCGGAACGGTAAGCAGAGAGAACTCATGGGAGAGACCACAAGAAGAACACCTGACTGACAGAAGTAAAGGACTTACACTACCAGTAAGACTCTGATGCGATACGTAAGCAACGCATGCACTAACCTTTTATCTCCTCTTCTGAAGTAAAGGCGAGTTCCTGGCTAAGGTGAGATCTGTCGTACAAGCATACATATACTGGACGACGCTGACGTAACCGAAGTGGCCATTGATACCTGGTATGATCGATGATGTTTTACCTTCTCGATCTCGTTACTCACTATTACAGGCCATGAGGCAGCAGGCACCGTTGCTGCTATTGGCAAAAACGTCAAGAACGTTGCCATCGGCGATCGTGTAGCAGCTGATGCCTTACAACCATGCCTCAGCTGCTTTTACTGTACTCGCAGAAAGACTCAGCTCTGCGAGAACATCATCGGATATGGCGGTAATGTCCCCGGTGGCATGGCCGAGTATTGCAGATACCCAGCGAAAATGGTATTTCCCATCGGCGATCTTCCCGATCTGGAAGCAGTTCTAATTGAACCCGCTGCATGCGCCGCGCATGGTATTGAGCGGATGCAGATGGAGGTTGGAAGCAGAGTATTGCTCTTCGGATGTGGGCCAACTGGTATACTGCTTGCTCAGTTGATCAAAATGAATGGCGCCGCTCATGTACATGAAGCCTTCTAGACATCTCAAATCAACACTGACATGATCCAGTTGACTATCGCTTCAAAAGCTGGACCCAAGCTCGATCTTGCTCGCGAACTTGATATCGCGGATTCCTACGTCACTATATCCGATGAGAATCCCAGCGATGATATGGCTGCCCTCCAAACCAACAATCCTTATGGTTTCGACATCGTGGTGGAAGCTACTGGCGCACCGACTGTCCTCGAAAAGGCTATCGAGTACGTACGCAAAGGTGGAAAGCTCGTGGTGTACGGTGTTTATGACGAGAGTGTTAAGATTGCTTGGTCCCCGTTCCGTATCTGGGAGAATGAAATCACGATTCTAGCTAGCTTCTGTAGCATGAGCCACATACCACATGTACTGGAGTATGTGAATGCTGGGAGATTGAAGTTGGGTGGCATCGCAAACAAGACATATAAAATCGAGCAATGGGAGGAATGTCTGGACGCGGTGAGGAAACAAGAGGTTGTGAAGGCTGCTATTGTATTCGATTGATGTACCGCTTTTACGTTGGAGAATGAATAAATGAAAACGTCCACAATATGCTTGTGATAGAACTGCATGCGAAGAAGGTAGACAGTCTACGAGTACATGTTCTTGTGATAATCCGTATACGCCAGGTCCACGGCCCGTTTCGTAGCTTCGTCCAGATCCTCTTTCGGAAGGCCTAGCTCGTCATTGTTCAGGCCATGGTTCTTCTCATATAGGCCCGCCTCGTCAATAAAATAGCGTGTGTACAAAACCGTTGCAAAGGACCTACGATCGCCCATCATCATCCTCTGCCTAGCTGTAGCCAAGCGTTGCTTTGCTGGCTCGGATGTAATTCTCCAATCCTTCTCCGTAGTTCCCGTTGCTTTCTGGACAGCCTCGAACATCTCGCGCTGGTTAAGAGCGAAAGAAGAAACAAAGAGCATGCGGTTGCGATATTGCTCCAGTGTCGGCCCATCGCTATCAGATCCAGATACTGGCAGAGATAGCAAGTTTGCCACGGCAAGTCCAGTCTGGGGCCATGTGGCGGTGTTCAGACGCTGCTTGCCGTCGTCTATGTAAGTGACTTCGCGCTTCGGTATGTTGATGCCGTAGTAACCACCGCTGAGGGAGTACTCGTACCAGAAACCTGAGGTGAGGCCTATCCAAGAGGAAACGCCGAGCGACTCGATGAGTTTGCGAGCGATTGTCTTTCCCGGTCCGATAGTTTCATTCTGAGCTTCCTCTGTGTTGTACATACCAAACTCGTTTGGTAGAACCCATGGTACGCCGGCTTGAGCTGCCCCACGAATGAGTTGCTCCTGCGCGCCACCAGCAAACACGCTCATCGTGATAACGAGTGCATCCTGTCCTGTCAAAGCTTTGACTATGGTATCTGGGCTGTTATAGTCGATACGTGCGACTCGAACGCCTGGTGGGAAGGTGGCTTTGGAGTCTGTACGTGTGATCGCTGTGACGTTGAAGTGTGTTTTCGCAAGGAGAGCCGATGTGATATGGGTGCCAACATTGCCGCTCGCACCAACCACGGCGATATTTTTGAGGGTGGTAAGCAATACCATACTGCCAAGTGTAAAGGGGAATAGGGCTTTGCGGTGATCGCGTCTGAACTAGGGCAAGCACTGGAACGGTTTCGGCAATGTGTACCAAGACGTCGAATTCTTGGTAGTGAAGTTGTATATAACTATAACGTGAAGGATCAATGTTGAGAGGCATACGGCCGGTCTTCGGTCGTAAACCTCTAAGTCCGCTGCTGTGTCCTTGAAATGGCGTTCGTGTTTTGGGGATAACGGATGGCCCTATGCTAAAACCGGCGAAGCTTGATGGTTCCACAAATGTGGTGTCGGTTCGCATAGGGCAAAGCCGTATGCAAGCTCCATGATGTCCGTTGAGATGAGCTGGGCGTGCACGGAAGTCCGATCGCCGATATGGAGGTCGGGGTTGGTGATGGGACGTAAATACGCCAGCCTGGAAGTCATTGATGTCATCCATCCCTGCAGCTCATCCCCGCCGGTTAGCGCCCGTCCGTCTCCACATTCGCGACTGACGATCTTCGCGCCGTTATGTAGTGAGAGCGATAGGGTAGGATCCTCAAAAGGCAAGAGAAAGATTGTGAAGACGTTCTAATACCGAATCTATCCGATCTATGTCGCACGCTTGTTCTACTGCTGGCAAAAAGACACTTGTGCAAGTCTAACCGTAAAAGATGATGATGGTGCCCTTCCTGAAGATAACCGTCCCATAATGTAAACCCAATTTTCCAGGAGTCAAAAACAGAACCAGAAGATGTCCAAACACCAGTTCAGACCTCCTCCGTTGAATCACCGACGGGAGAAGGACACCGAGGTAACCTTTCGAGGTCATAATTCCATGGGCTCTCAGGGCTCTCTTTGAAAAGATCATAATCCCAAGTGCTCTCGCCGTACGAGCCTGCACTCCATTTTTCGGCGCTTTCGCAGTTCTTTGCTTGCTGTTGCAATCCCCATTCGAGAAGTTCCGATTCTTCACTCCTCGAGAAGTAGCCGGGTAGATGATCGAATTCGTCTGCGTCATCTACTTGGGAGGATGTCGTCTCCTTGGTCTGTCCCGTTGGTTCTGTAATGGGCTCTTGGGACAGAACAGTAGGTGCAGCTTTCTTGGGCCGGCCACGCGCCTTCTTCGTGGGTATGGCTTCAGGCATAGTAGCATCTGCTGCGGCCAGTTCGTCGCTTAGTGTAGCAATGTTCGATACAGCAAGTGCAGGTGAAGAATATGGGGGCGTTGGCTGTTCCTGAGGCACCAGTTGCGGAGGTTGTGCATACGTATACCACTGATACTGCTGCTGCTGTGGTGCTGCTAAGTGCAGCATTCGTTCTTGCTGTGGTACTGCTGGATGTAGCATTCGTTCTTGCTGCGGTACTGCTGGGTGTAGCCTCTGTTGCTGCAGATGATGTTGCTGCAAATGATATTGCTGCAGTTGATATTGCTGAAAGTGGTGCTGCTGCAGACGGTGCTGCTCCTGTAGCATCATCATCTGCTGTTGTGGATGCAATGGCCCATATTGTTGTCCGTTCTGAGTATTCATACGGGCTGATTGTGCATCGTGTAGCACCGTTATCACATTGAATAGAGGATGCCAGGGCGGTATACCACATGCACTACCGGAACTGCTGGTGGGTTGGGCACGCATCTGCTGCTGACTCGGCAGAGTTCTGGGGTCGTTGCTCTGGATTTGTGCGTAACTGTGAACGGGCATGCCTTGAACGCTGCCAGGAGCGCCGACTGACTGCGCGGCTACTTGCTGATTTGGCATATGGGGAAGGCCACCGAACCGTGCCTGGGGATGATAGTTATTGCGTGTGCCATGGTCGCCTTTGTAAGGGTTAATGTAGTTATTCATTGTATCGTGCTTGTAGCCAGTGGCAAAGTGTCAGGTCAAGGAGATTTAAGTCATCCCCATGTGCTGCAAACCTACCTCCAAGTTTATAGGCGAGCGAGCGAAAAATAACCTGGTAGCGAATATCGTCGCTCATCTGGTACTGTGAGTTAGTAAGACAGGCGAGAGTATAAGGCATGAGCAACGTCTCCATTGCTATTGACCGCGCAGTAGCTTTGTACCACATGAAGAAGAGCTGGAGGCTGTACTGCAACATGTTCGTGGCAAGATTTTCTAGACTTTTGTAAGTTATACAATAACCACAAACGTTCCTACAAAACTATGAGCATTTCTAGTCACGCTGGCACGTGAGCAGTACCATGAGGGGGAAATCAGTGGAGAACACCCGCTTCAAAACGGCCAGGAACAGCTAGTCGTCGCAGGCAAGTTTTTTAGGGTGATTTATAGTCAAATGGGGGGTCTCGACAACTGATGGCTTTTGCACTTCTTCCTCGAATTTCTGTATCTTACTAGTGCGCCCAAAAACCTTGAAGATGCCGCTTTCCCAGTAGCGCCAGAATCAGGTAATCAAAAAAGTTGCATACTCTTCTCGTCCCGCAGGATAGTACTCCAAACGACCCGCTAGATCTCCAGATTGCATGATGATCCAACTCCAAATTTGGAAAGTGAACTAGCGCATGCTCATACGTAGCCTGCCAACATGTGTCAGCCCACGATACTTCCAAACTCTTATCCTGAGAGGCAGTTTCAAATAATACCTTTCCTCGCGCCCTGGAAAAAGAAGCGAACAATGAAGACCTGCAACCCTGCCATGGTCATAATCAAGCCTGACTCCATCAAACTGAAGTTGAATATCCTCTTCTCGGTACTCTTGACGGTGCTGAAGTTACGGTTCTCGCGCGTGCGGAAGTACTTCTGGTTGCGGGAGATGGTGGAGAGTTGTGCGGATAACTTGAGAATAGACTCCTCAAGGACCGAGGTCTGTTCAGGGGAGGAGCCCTGCTTGGACGGGATCTTGGCACGGGCGGCTTCGTTCTCAACCTGTAGGCGCGCGAAATCAGTATGATAGTCCAAATGTATCCATAGGTGTACTGCGAGGCTTTACGTACGGCGATTTCGAAATCGACCATCTTCTCCGCAAAAGTGCTCATCTCGTTGTTGAAGCAGAAACGGTATTCTCCCACATCGTTTGCCGTGAATACAAAGTCGCCCTGTCGCTCCTTGGTTCCATCCAGGATGGTCTTGTCTGTTGGGCCGACAACCAAATAGTCGACATCGAATGAGCCTCCGGATTGGACCTGTCCACATTCTGTCAGCCTTCCTGTCCTAGGATTTATCGTGCTACCGCGTAGCAGCCTGGAGTAAGGTAGGGAAACAATTGACGGTTCCGAGGCCATTGCGTATCCAGGGTCCGGGTGGAGAACGTACTGCAAAGTAGAAAGCCAACTTGGTCCCCTTGTTCTCAACGTGCGCGTAGAAGCATGCTTGCTCGTGTGCCTCTAGTCTGTAGGTGAGGGCAGTAGCATACACGGCAGTGGTGTATGCCAGCAATGCGCTGAAAATGGTGAGGAGTGACCGCATCGTGTTCGTTGGCGTGGACGACTGCGTTTGTTGATGCGTGTTCTCATGTGCTGGAAGTTACAGCTGTCGACAACGTCGGCGGTAGGTTTTGCCGACGCAGGGATGTCGGGGGGGAAGGCGCGGGGAACTAGCGACTAGCCAATGGGATTCAAGGCGGTTGCGGACAAGCACTGCAAAGTGTAGATCCTCGATAATATTTGTAGTGTTGAATAAAAAGCGAACGCGCACGGCACCGCTTCTACCTGGGAACAGGCGGCTGCGGCGTGAAGTTGCTCTCACTACGAATCAACACATACACAAACGTACCCAAGACATCTCAAAGAACATCTAGTAGATATTCAACATGTAGTGCTTTGGTGGCCTGGAATGAAGCAAGCTAATGATATTCATGATATACTATTCTACACTGCTTACACGCTGATACTGATCCAAAGTGGGACTCTATAAACATCTGTCAGACCACAGCGCCAACCTGCCCACGCACGCGACTCCGCTTATGCAATACTTCCAAGCTCCATTGCGCCATGTAAGTTGGGATATGCACACAACACGCTCACTGTCCTGATCCGCTAAGCAATGCCGACAGAACTTCGCTGACAATGTTATGTCAAGACCATTGTGACTGTACTCAGCAGTGTCGCCTGCCATCTTTTTCGTTTTATCCTACACAACCGTCCCTCTGCTTCAGCGAATGAAGATGGAGTCGGTCTTTCCCCAGAGCGTCTTTGTCTTGGCCGGGTGTTCGAGACCAAGGGATATGTCATCTCGTGCGCCCACTGTATCCCATAGGACTTCATCTGTAGTACTGTTAGTGCTGCAGATTTGTCGTCGTCAAGGGTAGCTTACCATCATCGATTGGTTCGGGCTTGGAATATTGAGCTTTGCCGACAAGGGCAAATCTGATCTTGTCTAGCTGTTTCCCCTTGATCTTGGTGAAGTCTGAGAGTCGCTGTTTTGTTTCACTGAAAGGCTCGCCCTGTAATATATTAGTAACAGGGCAGAAGAGATCTTAATAGTTGTACACACCTCTTTCAATGCAAACTGGAACGGCACACCATGTGCTTTTGATGGCTCTTTGTCAAAGTGGAATACAGAAATCTTCTTCGATGACTCGTCCTCAGGGAAAGGCGCGACAAAGATCGACGTGTAGTCGTAGAGGCTCATTACAGAGTGGTCTGGCGGCAGAATTTTGTGAAACTTGTTCACATGCGCCTCGTAAGCACGAATCTTAGGCATTACTTCGTCGCTGATGTTTGCTTTCTTTTGCAATGCCACCAAGAGATCGGCAACTTGGGCGTTCTTAGGGACCATCAAAGTGTGCTCCTCCTATATTGTATTAGTACCGATATGAACGTCAGTTTAGGCTTGAAACTCACCTCCTTGCTGAGACCCTCTGGAAGCCAAGTTACCTTGACAGGCTTTCTTTGCTCTAGCTCTTTCAGACTCATGTCGAGAACCTCGTAAAACAAGGCGTCGTTTCGCTGGTTCGCGCTTGCAGAATAATTGTAGGGTCCAGGGAAGAGTATGTTGTTCAATGTCGAATTGACGTTGTACTTGACAGGTAGTTTGGGCTTGCCAGCAGTGCTGACGGTGGTGAAGCGTAGATAGCTAGGATCGGTTTTGAGGGCCTCTGCTACCTTGCTGGAGAATTGATCGTATGCCATCTTCTTGCTGAGGGTTAAGGAGAATGTAGGCAGATCCATATCCGACGTCTTCGGCACGAATTCGATGTTGATCCTGTTCAGAAGATAGTCGTAAAATTCCTTTGCCTCGGTGTAGCCTCCTTGGGCTGTTACCTGAGCGACTTCCTTCTCGTTCAATACACGTTGAACTGTGATGATGTCGCCATCTTGAATTTCCGAGGCTGCCAATGTAATCTTTGGCTTCATCGCTTCGATCATGTTTTGTTTGATCTCTTCTGAAAGCTTGATTTGCGTACCAGTCGGCCATCCCAACATCTTCGTGATGGCTGGGGTTAGATCAGAAACCTTGTCCTGGAATGCCGCGTACAAGGTGCCCACACCGAACAGACTCTGTTCATTCGCGTCGAAATGTTTCAGGAAGATCATCAATGGACGATTGTTAGTCTGACCCTTGAGGTCTACTAGCTTTTCGCCAAAAACTGGCGCTCCACTATCATCGCGTTCTTGGGCCTTCTCGATCCACATCCTGAATTGCGACTGCTTCGTGCCGTGCTTGCTTGCGGCCTCTTCCACTGTCATTTCGGGGAATTCAAGAGCGGTATCCGGGCGGATAGTACCGTTCTGCCTATTAACCATCGACCATGGCCGCAGCATGTCTGCTTCAGTTCCTAAATCTTGAGCAACAGTGGCTGCAAAGTCAGCCATTGTGGTGGCTCGGAGCACGCGGTAGATCCTCGGGCTAGCAGGCGTCTCTTGGTCGCTCTTCCATGGTACGATATCAAATCCCTGGTGTGCTTTGAATTGTTCATCTGATGCGACTGCCACATCCATGTAGAGATGAGCTTCTTCGCGCTCCTTCTTCCTGCGCTCCATCAATGCTCGTTCTTCAGCAAGTCGTTCTGCCAAATGCTTTGGTGGCTCTACAGCCTTGCTGTCTATGAGAACCTGGTCAAGTCTGGTTTCTCTTATGTATACCAACATGTATGCGCTCATTGAGCGCTTGGCAGACCAGGCTCTGGTGTAGGGGTTACGCTGGCCAGTGTTTCCATTAGCCTGGGCGTAGTCGCCACCAAAGTTTTCTTCCAAGGCTTCGCGTAGTGTGGCGCGAGTCACACGGTCGTCATCGAATTTGTAGTAGTGTCCATCTTTGGTAGGCTTGAGGAAAGCGTAGTAGTGGCCCGCGTTGAGATCACCGCTGTGCACCAAAACACCGTGCAAGTGGTATATCCAGGATTCGGATCGATCGGCTCCGTCGGAAAGGTATGGCGCAGCGTCCCAGACCTCTGGGAATTCGTAACGGTCGTTAACCTTCATCATGGCGTCGCGTGTGAAGTCGTATTCGAAGCGCTTGAGCTGGAGGTGCAGCACAGGCGGGAAGCTCTCGAATATGACACCCTTCTTGGCATCTTGCAATCCAAAGCCCTCTGCGAAGTACTTGTTTTCACCGTCCATGGTCTCCACTTGCACGTAATCTTTGAAGCTGTCGTCGAGGTTCTTGTTTCCGCTCACGTTTAATTGTATGTCCCAGAAGTCCTCAACCCGGGATGATTCGTAGTCGACGTTGATGCATGATATGTAAGTCTTCATCTTGCCTACGAACATCCTTGTCAAGGCACCTTCGGCTTCAGTGCCCTTCATCCTCTCATCAAGCTTGTCCATGAGCACGCGGGACAGCTCCTGTACATCTTGCTGTTCGAAAATCTGTTTCGAATCCCAACCGAAGGAATGTGTGAGTTCTGTCGTGCCTACGGCGCCGTTCGATGTCTGGAGAAGGTAGAAAAGCCGTTGTAAAGCGTATGCGCTGTTGGAACGGTCGGCTTCTTCGGCGGTTGGAATCTGGTAAACGGCCTGGGAACGTTAGTCTTGTCCCTATACTCTAGGGCTTGCCACATACCTGGCGGAAAGCATTAGTGAAGAATAGTGACTGCAAGAGCGAGTTGAGGTAGCAAGTTGCGCCCTGGTTCTTCAGCCCGACCATGCCGGTCTCCTTCTTCGAGTCGTAACTGGAACGGTCAGCAAGTCGATTGCAACTATAAGTCAGCATTGAGAAACTCACTTGATAAAATTGTGCCACAACACGCCAGTGGGGTCCTTGAGCACTCTTATGTACGCAGTCACATTGGCTGCGTTGTCTTCTACCATTGGCCGTCCTCGGTCCTCCCATGAGTTGCTGAAAAGTTTTCTTAGTTCTGCAAAGCGCGTGAAGCCCCAATCGCCTTCCTCGGCAGTAAAGCGGTGGTGTGCGGTATGTGTGGTGTAAATAGTTGGGTCCTTGGGGTTCCAGAGTACGAGCATGAATTCGACACATGCGTACCAATCCTCTGGCATTTGCTTCTCCTCATAAGCTTGCTCCAGGTAAAAGGAAGCAAAGTCGACGTTGTTACCGTACGGGAAAAACAGTATCCGCCAGGGATGTCCGCCGCACTCGAAGATGGGACCATGCTCGCGTCGTGTGAGTTGGCGCCAGTCTTTGATCTCCCATGTGTTGTATACTTCTGCTTCAGTGTCGTACTCGAGGTTCTTGGGCATGTGTCTCTTCATAAAGGCATCGTATTCGTCGGCGCGGGGCTCGGGGTCGGCGTCGACCTCGTCCATTTGGTCGTCTGTGTCGGGCGTTATGATGGCGACATCGGCCTTCTCGTCGTACTCGTTGTCGACGAGCATATCACTTTCGATCTGTTGGAGCCGTCCAGTCAGCATGGCTGCGTGTGGAGTGACGACAGCGAAGGCGCAAGCTTACCTGATCCATGGCGGCTTCAGCTTCCCGGCAGGAGCGGGTGGACGTGGGGGCAGGCTGCAAGGAAAGAGCTATACAGAGGCGTCGCAAGGACAGGGACCACTGAGTGCGCTCGACGTTGGAAGGTGAAAAAGGAAGCTGCGCGCCTGTCGCCTAGAGAAAGGAAGGTACGGGTGGACAGCACTTGCGCGGGATGCGGGTAAGGATGAGTTCCTCGCTAAATGGTGGCGGCAGTGGAGATATGACGATCGGATTATTGTCGTCTTGAAAACTCCAACAACGGGAATGTGCAAGGGGGTGGGAGGTGGACTGCGAGGGCGCACAAAGCCGGGAAGCTGGCAGCAGCTCTCGACGCTCAGAACAGCAACTCTCTTCGATGGTTGCAGCCTTGGCGCTCGATACAGTGGAGTGCAGCAACCCAAGGCCGCGGCCTACGACGTCATTCGTCCAACACCACATGCTGGTGGATAGCATGCCACGCGAATATCGACATCTACAAACGCTCGCGCATTGTGCGTGTTGTAATGCTGGACTTGACTCGATCTTCCATGATTACGCTTTCTTGACTGTGTCACGGCGTGAACAGGTCCAGGTTGTGAGTGATTTCTCCAAAATTTGGGCCGGTTAGCGGAGCATGTAATCACATGCCCCGTATTTTGCTACAGCTCCATCGTTGGGTTCCTGCACTTGCTCGCACTCGCACCGACAATTATGAACATAGGAAGACGTAGTCTCGCATTATGCGCGCGACACTCTGGTAGTCTACGTAGGGCGTCTCCAACACATACCATTTCCAGGCTACAAATTCGACTTTCTCATGCTGCAGCCGTCGCGCCAACATGGAGACCGTCTTCGGCCCTCGACGAGTGAGCTCCAAATAACCGACCGTGACAGCGTCAACTAAAGCTAACACGCAACTAGATGGGTGCAGCGCGAAGCCAGACCCATAAGCTTGCGACAATTGACTTTCTTTGGTAGGACCCTGACTGAGTCTCGTCTCATCGACTCGGCCAACTATTGCCGTTTAGAACTTCCTACAAGGTGCGGCGTAATCTTATGATGGCGTACGGCAGTTGCTAAATAAATCCAGGCTTGCACATCGTTTGCGTGATATTCAGACCCTACCATATGTCGTTGTTGCGAATCCCCATCTCGCCCATGTCTACGAGTCATACCTGCGAGCCTTTGAACGCTTCCGTCGCATACCCGAGATAAAGTCGCTAGACGACAACGAGAAATACTGCAAGGTGCTGGAAGAGACGTTGACCGAGCATGCGTCCGTCATACCCCGTCTTGCTATTGGTGTGCTTGAGGTTCGAGGCCTAATGAAGGCTGAAGAGACGGACAAGTTCATGACCACCATGTTACGATCGGTATGCGCCCAGTCAGTACAGAACTGTGGACAACACTAACCATCGTAGCGCATCTCGCGACGCGTCATTGCAGAGCAGCATCTAGCGCTTACCGAGACTTTTGATTCGCCATGGCATTTCCCCCAGGCCGAGATCCATCCTCATGACCAGGAGGCAGTCGGCGAGATATTCTTGCGGTGCAACGCGAAAGACATAGTCGAAGATTGCGGTAAGACAATGCAGGAGCTGATCAAGCGCACCTATGGCTCGCATGTCGACATCCCAGAGATCAAAGTTTACGGCCACATCGATGCGACGTTTCCATACATTCTGAGTCACCTTGAATACATCATTGGCGAGCTTTTGCGAAACTCCATCCAAGCTGTCATCGAACAGCGCAAGTCGAAAGATGCCAAGCTGCCACCCATCGAAGTGCTGATATGCGAAACCTCGCAACACGTCATTATCAGAATATCCGACCAAGGCGGTGGTATTTCAAACGAAGTCTTGCCGTACTTGTGGAGCTTCAGCAAAGGTCCCCGCCGCGAGAAAAGGTTAGAAAATCTGGCAAGAGTACCAAAATTGTTAGGGACGTTGCAAGAGCTGCAGGTACCCGGTGGTGAATCTGCGGCACAGGTGCAACAACGCCTAGATAGCAGGTCAAAGTACGGCGATTCGGGCTTACATCACGGCTCGCTATCCTCATTGACTAGTCGTGCACCGGATCTGCGCCTAGGTATTGGACTTCCCATGTCGCGTCTATATGCCGGTGAGTATTCCGTGATAGTGGCGGGGTTACGCGACTAACGCTATTCCAGAATATTGGGCTGGCAGTCTCGAGATTCACAGCTTGGAAGGCTATGGAGTCGATGCCTTCCTCCAAATATCGAAGCTTGGCAACAAGAATGAGCGACTCACTACGCGGGCCTCCATGGATGCCATATAGACGTTGTGTCGGAAGAAAGTGTTGCGGGTGTGTTTGCGTTTTCGTGATGCAAGCGCGTTCTGCCCGCAGCTCATTCTTACTCCAGGAGCTAGCAGTCATCCACGAGCACCTCTCCTGCCTGGTATCCACTACCTGCGAAGCTGTCTGCCTGAGAAGCACAATCTGGTTGACAACCACAACATCACATTCAGGCCCCGCTCGATTGATCAAGACACCGTATTATTCGCAAGTATCTTTTACTACAACATGTCCACAGAACGTCTTGTGAGTATGTGCAGCCATGTCCCCGGACTATATTGACAGCTTAGGATGTTGCTGCCGAAGTTGTGCAGTCGCTTCACGCTGGTGTCGGCATCGCCAGTCATGCTCACCCATCGGTCAGTTCCGTATCATCAGACGATGGAGGCCGTCCATACTTCGAAAACCTTCTGGCAAACGTTGCTTTCGATGTCGAGTTGCACGGTATCGCTCTCCATTCGAATACATCACTTAGTGAGATACGCTGTCCACTTTTGAGAAGATCGGAGTCCAAGCAACAAGGTACAACTACGAAGCTCTGAGAAAATCTCATCCCATCACTACACAAATCGATTTTAGAAGTTCAGTCTGTTGCACTGCTAATCTTCAGCAGCAATCAATCATCTCGACGTAATTTCGTGCTGGAAAGGTATCTCCAACGCCCAAGCGCTAGAGCTTACGCTATGGGAGCGTTTGTTCCAGAGATGTCTGGTCTCTCAAGTCGAGAATGACTTGCGACGCCTCACTATTGTTCAACTAAACAAAATCCGGGACGATCTCGAAGGCGAAGAACCTTTGACTCTTTTATTACAAGGCCTTCCCAGCAAGCAAAGCCGTCTCATCGAAGTCAACTTGCCGAATCTCATCCATCATATCATCGATGCTTTCTACAACGATCACTCCAGTCAGAACGCTGCCAGGAACTTTCGATGGTCGCTTGGGTCTGGCGATCTTCCAGGCTTTGTTTACAATTACATTGCAACGCACGATTGCTTCCTGCGCAGTTCGGAGGGGGTTTTCATGTCGGCTGAAGTGACACTCGATTACTATACCATGCCCGTGGTTCATGCTATCACCAGAGTACATTGGCAACCGCCCGATGTTAAGTTTGAGCATGTTCCTTCGCAACTCGGACCGAGAGGCCAGTATCACATCGCCCCATATCGTGAGCCAGACAGTTCGAGTTACAATCGCTTTCCCGATGACGTCGTTTACACTGTGACGCGTTCCACGTCCATGATCCAATGGGATAAGTTCAGCGAATTATTCCGTGCACAGGCACCGGATACTCCAACGACATCCGAGACGCTTATTCAAGCCAGTATCGTCACAAAGTTTCCAGAAGACGTGCGCTTCGAGCGTGTTTCGCGATATGTCGTCAAGGTTGAGATTGTAGACACGCTTCAGGTCCATGCGGTACCAGACGAATACAGACCACAGACCGAGGACGCATCGACGCCCCCAATTCCGTCATATATCAGCGAGCCCTGGTCCAACAACCTCGCTTCACCTAGGCTTCAACAGCATCGTGACTCCAAACCTGCTTTCTTTGGGGCATTGAGAAAGCGCTTTCCCGATTCACCCAAGAAACAAATGGCTGTGTTACGCTCCACAAGCTATGACGGAATGTCACCAGTGGAACTGGTATATGATGAATCTGACACTGACGTCAAACGTCAGAAGCTGGCGCTGCGTGATGATATCGACATGCACGCTGCAACCTTTGAATCGCAAAGATACCAGTCTGCGGTGGAGGAGTGCGAAGTTGTGCTCGAAGCGCTCGACACCTTTCGTCAGAATGTAGAGAACCGAACTACATCTGTTGAGCGGGAACCCAGTGAAGTGGCACTTCGTCTATATGCGGCAGTTGCTCCGGCAATTCACGTGGTCTACGCAGCAATCAAAAAAGAATTGTTGGAACTAAAGGACCCGAAGGACGATTGTTGTCACACGCCTGTCAAAGAAAAAAAAGAGATCCCAATTATCCCAACTGGTCAAGTGCCCACACCACCAGACTCCCCCATGGAATCTAGATCTAGCTTCGCCAGCACTTCCGAATCGGCCAGCAACACAAGTATTCCCAATATCGCGAATTTAGCTATGGAACTGAGCAGCCCCCACCACCTGCGCTCAAGTGAGCTTTCTCAAGACGAGATTCAAAAGAATTATCGCGAGTTCGAGGAGGTTGCCAAACGCAGGAAGACTGATCCCACTGCCACATTTAGCTGCGATGTGGGCGATATAGAATTTGAGCGCATCTTCATGGAAGACAGTGAGGTAGAAGGGGTTAGTGGGCTAAGCGGATTGAGTGACGGTATGGGCGGGCTGATGGTGGATGAGGATTAGACTGATAGGCGGATGGTTATGTTGTGCCGAGTCCGCATTGCTTCATCCATAGAGTTAGCGTATTGAAAAGGAGTCCGTATTTCTTGAATCATTTGACCTTGCTTATTTGCTCAATTGAACAGTCATGTTCTTGAGTGGCACGGAACATCAGAGAAGTGAGGTTTGTCATTGTGAAGAAGCATCTACGTAGGTAAGGCAAGCTTCCTAATTCAATAATAAGATTCGTATTCAACCATCGTAAAACTTTTGAGGCACATCCACTTCATGCGGTCGGTTCTTCTATACATCTTGGTGCAACCCGCTTTGTAACTCGACCCTAGTGGTACGTCGTCGCCGGATGTCACCATGCCGTTTCACAACTTTCCAGATCTCAATCAAGAAGCAAGCGAGATGGCGACTGCAAGGCGAAGACGCAGCGAAGAAAAGAATGGGCGGACTTGCGACCTGAGTCTTTGACTCAGTTACCAGAGAACATATATGTCTTTGAAGATCCTTGGTATCCTGATGTGTTTTGATTGCCCAATACTAAGGATGAAGAAGAGCCTGCCAAGGATTGATGTGGACTTCGTGATCTCTCCCGAGAAAGCGAGCTCGACGTTGCCATAGGTAGTCATGGTACTCAGATATAGGCCCACTACCAAATATGACTTTGGAGGATGACAATATTTTCTAAAATGTGGGAACACCCTTTCGAAGCATCGAACTGTATTAGAGGTTCTTCCTGAAGTGCATGTTTCACAGGAGCACCATGAAAACACTACCTAGGTACTCCCAATACTTGCATTATCTAAAGAGATGATAATCGATGTCTAAGACTGCCACTGTAGCGAGATTTCAACGGTGTCGGTTCATGAAGTGATGGACTAGATCTCAAGGATACTGCGGTATCGTGACCCGATGATACATTCATACCCACTAGCGAATGACGCACTTTGCAATGAGCCCGTGATAGTAGAAGCTCTGAGGAGCTCGATCCAAGCCCTCCGAGGAAATGTCGTAATATATCGACTAGCAAACGTCATGCCGCAAAGTAAACAGCGTGCTCACACATTCTATCCTCATTGCTTGAACTGCCCTCCTCCTTTGCAGATGCATAGCAAAAAGCCGCATCTACCCGGCTTCCCCTTTCGCACCTGCCCAAACCATACACCACGTGTGGCTCAGCAAACAACCTCGTCGGGCCTACTTCGCTCTTACCCCGCCCCCGCTTGTGTCGCTTATACCTGTGTCCCCCGCCACTTTTCCTCCGTCCTAGCTTTCAATCACGCAATTTCACGTGCGCCGCCAAACTACGTTCGACCACTATGGTTCAGGTACGCCCCCAGATTTTTTGCATCGACTTCCTAATGCGGTAGACTATGTCTTCACGATTGGCTGGTTTTGGCATGACAGGGCTGACAAGTTGGTCGTAGCTTGAGTACTCGGTCGAGGAGCCGCTTAATCGCGAGCCAGAGCTTGAGAAGTTAGTCCAAAGGTATGTGTGTAGTGTCTCAGTATGGAAAGACAAGCATGTTGTGTGGAGACAGCGATGAAAGGCGTTAGTTGAGCGCGAGTCATTCCATGCGTGGTGTCCATTTGCGCTGGAACGGAGCTCAGTCTTCTTTCTTTTGAGAGAACTATGATATTCACTGGATACTATTGGTAGTATCACAGCCATGACGATACTAATTCTGGGTACAGTTTCATTACCAAAGACGGCTACGACCGCAACCACGGCCCCATTCCCCACATCGATGCCAGCACACACAAAGTCTCCATTACCGGCCTCGTCAACAATGAACTCTCGCTTTCCATTTCAGACCTTCAAGCACTTCCACAACATACCGTGATATGCGCATTACAATGCGCCGGCAATCGGCGTCATACCATGCGTACAAAGTTGAAGGAGGTGTCCGGCATCGACTGGTTCGATGGTGCTGTCATGAACTGCAAATGGACTGGCTCTCTGCTCAAGGATGTTCTGGAAAAAGCTGGTGTCAAGGTCGAGGATGATAAGCTGAAGGAAGCGCATGTAGCATTCTCGTGCTACCAGACGGTTACGCAAGAAGATGACTTCTACGGTGCCAGTATTCCACTGTCACGAGCTATGAATCGCGAAAGCTCTATTCTGCTCGCGCTGAAGATGAACGACAAGCCTCTTCCACCTAATCATGGAGCTCCAGTCCGTGTCGTCACACCAGGTATCGCTGGAGCGAGGAGCGTAAAGTGGCTTGACTCTATCTCAGTCCAGCTAAGCGAGAGCCAAAGCCACTACCAGCAACATGACTACAAGATTCTACCTCCGGAAGCTGATTCCAAAGAGAAGGCAGAGGAGTACTGGGACAAAGTTGGCGCGCTGCATGACATGCCCGTCAACAGCGTCATCGGAGTTCCGAAGTCAGGTACCACTGTACATCAGGATGCAGATGGGATGATTGAAGTCAAGGGCTACGCCCTGCCTAGTGGTGCAGATGGACCTATCGTAAAAGTTGAAGTCAGTGTTGACGGAGGAAAGTCATGGACAGAGGCAGAACTGATTAAGAACTATGAGGGTGAAGACGCCAAGGATGTTGAACTCAAGTGGGCGTGGGCGCTATGGAAGTTGAAGGTCAAAGTCGAGAAGGGCAAGGATGTCGCGATCTACAGTCGCGCAACGGACAAGAGTGGTAATATGCAAGAGAAATGTCCAAAGTGGAACTTCCGGGGCGTGGCGTACAACGGATATGGTGAAGCTTCTGGACTGGAGGTTGTCTGAAGAAGATGGCTGGTTATATCCACAGCGGATGTGGCAGATTGATATACATTCACATTTTTAGCTCACATATTGGTAGCACAGCACGACTTTACGAATGTCATGAATGAACAAGTTCAACCTTGTAGCAGCGGATCCACTTGACCACTGTTGTCTTCAAGGCAGTTATGGAGATGCTCATATCATATTTCCATATATTGAGAAGCTTGATACCAAGCACCACCAAGAAACTCCCGTTACGCTAATGCATTCGTGATTCATAACTCCTCCCTAAACTCATCCGTCCCCTCTCATACATGCCCTGTCCCAGGCTTCCTACAGCCCCAGACTCTTCCTGACATTCGTCCGCACAATCTTCTCGTACTCCTCCCTCTTCTCCCTCCACATCCGCGCCGCGTCCACGTTCGCTGGACTCTCATCGTTCGGCTCTGCCAACATGCTCATGACGCTGATCAAGATCTTCTCGACGCTTTGTATGGGTGACCACCGCTCGGAGGCTTGTTCGTAGTGCATGGGGTCTTCGCCGGGCGCGTGGAGGATCGATATACAAACTTCGCCGTTGGGGTATACTGTTCGTAAAATTAGCTCAGATTCTCACTAATTCATGCTTCTTGCGCTCGTAGGTGAGTGAACATAGGGAAACATGTCCTAGGTGATCAAACATACCATTTGGATGCCACATCTCGGTCACAAACTTCATCTTTGGTGGCGCGAGTGGGTAGTCTTTCGGGAACCGTAACTCTGCGGGGAAGACGCCGCCTTCAAAGGGTGTGCCTTCCGGGCCTTGGATCAGTGCTTCCCAGATGAACATGTCGTCTTCGCTGACCGGGCCGGCAGTGATGCCCTCTGGCGGGTCGTTGGAGAGCATGCGATACTCCTTGAAAAGGCGCTTTGAAGCCGATGAAGCCATGGTGTGTATCGAGAGTGGGGGTGCGCGGAAGGTGGCAGCAGTGCTCTGGGCGCGGGGGGGGCGGGGCTTTTGGTGTGTTGGGTCTGGGTTGTGAAGCTTAGCCTTTTGCGTCGCGAAGCAAGGAACCGTGCTATAGCAGGTGAACAACGTGATGCGCTGTGGCTGAGATGCCGATGTTAAGAAAGACGGAGTGGTGGGTGGTTAGGTGAAAGCGTTCCGGGCGGCCAACGACGGTTCCGACACGTCGGCGTTTGGTAACGCGGGTCTAGCGCCAAGGCACGTGCTCCACTTCTACTATGAAGTACTTGCGATGAATCCATCTTGACAACCCTTTTGAAATTCTTCAAACTCATCATGCAGCACGTGCAATCCACATCTCGCTAGCTTGGAGTATTTGAGTCGGATATCAAAGATTTCATTACAATTAAGCTAAGCATCGTTTGTCTCTAACCAAACACCTCAATCATAAACCGGTACTCAAGCTTTCTGTCCTCGTTCCTTGCCCTTGCAGTCAACACGCTACACTGATCGGCAATCTGTTGACCGATGACAGGCGGTCCGCAGAAGAAGACACCGATTTTGATCTCATCGTCTTTGTTGCCGTCTTTCTCATTCAGTCGATCGGCTAAAACTTTGCTCATATCGTCGTAATGTGCCTCCATGATACCCCGAATATCCGGACGTCCGAAATGTGTCGGATTGACAAGACCAGTAATGGGTGACTGTGGATGATCATCTGTTCGATGCTTCTCGAGTAGCCAACGGAAAACGTGTTGCGATATTTGCTTGCGTTTCTGGGTTACGTAGGTGTTGATACGGATGTCGAGATCCGGGCTGTCTGTCCTGTGGCGAAAGACCTCATTCAGTAGATCAGAGAACCACAGGAGATTGTTCTTGTCGCGCACCATCCAATGTAAGTCGACTCGGCGGTGGTTCGAGTACGGGGAAGACTCCCTATGGGTTTCGTCGGATGATTCTGGGGAGTCATCTCTAGACTTGACACGCTCAAGCTCGTGATGCTGGAGGTCCGTAAGCACACCGGAGAAAGGCGTTATGCCAATACCAGCACTATCATGTGTTAGTAATCCGCATTGTCGCAAAGCAAGCAGTTCCAACATACCCAAAGACCATGCTGTATTCGAAGTCGTAGAATCGCTGAGCAGGTGCGCCAAATGGTCCGTCAAGACCTATCTTGATCGTCGACCGACCTCCTTCCTTCGCTAGATCACGAAGCGAGTTTGTCCAGTCGCCATCAGCCTTGATGTGAACCTGCATGGTATTGTTGATGCATGTGGAAACAGTGAAGGGATGCCACTGGAATCGGGATAGTTGCGGAACCTGCACAAAGACGTACTGGCCAGCTTTGTAGTCCCAGGGACGGGTCTTGGGCACCTGCGCTGTGATTGCGACAGTCTCATCATCCAACAGCTCGAGATCCGCAAGGATAGGACGGAAGCTCAGAACCAAGCGCCAGATGCGTTCAAAAAGCACCATGAGCGTTGGAAAGGCGAGCCAGTAGCCGAACATGGGCCATTGCAGCAGGTGCGCAGTTCCATGCGCCATCATGAAGCCAATGATGGGGAACATGAGCAGATGAGCCAGTTGGAAGACTTCGTAGCTCCACTTTCGTATTTGAGGCATACTCATGAGTGCGAGGAGATAGAACAAGCCGAGAGATGTGAGACCAGTCCATCCAGGTAATGACCGAAGGTAATCAGTATATGAGCGCGGCACTGCGTCCTGTCCAATGACATTGGCAACTGCACCCTGTCGACTAGCCATACTGCCAAAGACAAAAGAGCCGCTGAGGTGGCCAATAGCATGAAGTGTAGCAAAGACCAATGCGACAATGGACATCTTGATATGGAAACTCTGGGACAAATCCCAATTGATGAACCGCGAGATGAAGTAGAAGCGCCGAAGAAATGTCGAGAGCCATCTTGACATGGACAGAATGAGGAAGAAGAAGGTCGGGTAGAGCACGCCAGCGCACGTCTTGGACAAGACTGCTCCCCATCCGAACGCAGGCGTATACTGGTCAAAGGTCAGGTATTTGACAAATTGCCAGACGCCAAAGCCGATCATCAAAAGTAAAACCAGTGCGAGAAACATGATCTCAGGCCCTTTGACGGCCCAATACGCTCGCGCTCGTCGGTATAGGGACACCTGCTTCAGATAGTCGTCTTCATCTTTTGCTTCCTTCCGATCTTGCTCCAAGGATGGTATCTCCCACGCCTTCACTGTTTTTGCAAAGGTTTCTCGGTTGATGTGGTCCTCCCGCGTTCCAATGACATTTCTGAGAAACGCATGTCGAGCTTCGTCGCCTCGAGATCCATGGTGTAGGTTGTGTGGCTGCGCTTTGGGTGCTATCTCTTTATGTACTTGGCCCAGCTTGCGTTCTAACTCCCAGTAGTCGACATTGCCATCTTTGTCGTGATCGAGGTCGTCAATAAACTTCTTGATTTCTTCGTCGGTAAGGAACTGTTGTGAAGCCATCGACGTGTTGGTAGTTCCAGGAATGGATATGATCGGCTTGCGGAAGTAGGTGATGGATCAGCTGCCACATGTGGCTCAACGGCAACGTTCATCTTTAAGATTTTCCTGATCCAGTTCCCTGATCAGCTCATTTGGTTGTTGGTGGTCGACCCACGTAGGCCAAGGCATCCCGATAAAGTGTCGCCAATAAGAAGGGCTCAACAATGAGATGCTAAGAAAACAAGAGCACCCAAGACGGAGTTGGCGCCGGCGGACACGACTTGTAACAGTTGGCGGAGCGGAACCTACTCCTAGGCACAATTTCCGCCTACTGCACAGCCACTCAGCGGCTGGACCAAGACCTCCGCCCAGGTGTTTACTCTGCATGCATGCGCGGCGAACAAGGATACCGGAAGTCGGAAGATGGCATTCAGCCACAAATGAAATGGGTCAGCGCCGCATATCAGGCGAGAACAAGGCGCAGAAATAACTCTTTCATGCCGCTTCCTATCAGATGGGATTTGCAGCACTTACAGTGCGGTCAATTCTTCTCAAGGCTGTCTACTGATCCATTGACTCGGATGACGACTTGCTAGTAGCTGATAAAGTATCCAAGATGGCCAGAATACGGATAGAACGTTAGAAAGTTTGGTTGCTGTCGCCCAAGAAATCCAGGGCTTGGCATGGGAGAATCGGCACAGTTATGCACGCTACGTCATCCCAAGTGCTTTTTGCAAGCCGACACTGGGCCCGCGACGCGTACCGCATTTCATGCGTGATGCTCACGACCTCCGAATTATCACCTCCAGATCGACCCACCCCCGGAAGAGTTGATAACTTCCCCCTTCTAGTCAGGGTCTCCTGTATGAGGCCTAGAAACAGCGCCATGACATCATGGATCCCGTCCTCTAGTAAATAACGAGCCGTTCAGCGCGCGTGGGCGTGCATAAGGCCCCGTAATCGACGATGCGTACTCCTCTTTGTTTTCGCCCCAAGATGGATCCATACAAGCGCCCTTTTTCCCTTGCATTTGGAGTTCCTTCATTCTTCCCTGTAACGGAGCTTCCTCGGCCTCAGTGTCTACTACCATAATTTTCGACATCTGCACCATGACAGACGACAAAATGTCCGGCACAACCGCTAAGACCAGCTCCTCGATACAGCTCACACACCGCGATGAGCGTACCTTTCTCATGTCGGTGGTGCAATCGCTGGTACGACTAATGCGAGTTCGCATCGGCAACCGTCAAGCAAACCACGAAGACGGCTCTATCAAACTGAACCCGAGCAAATCGAACCTCTCCCAATGCACCCTCCACGAACGAACCGTCAGCGATGTACACATATACGATGTGATACCACCGAATCAAGCAGAGAAGAGATCGAAGAAACGTATATACTACTTCGCTGGCGGTAGTTGGCAAGAACCGCCTTCGCCTCAACACTACAAGATATGTGCAAAGCTAGCCAAAGACATGTCCGATACTTCCATATCAATTGTCTCCACGCCGCTTGCCCCGAACGATCCAGCGCCAAAGTCTTTTCCTGTTTGCCAAAACATGTATCGCGCTTTGATGGCAGAGGCAGAAGAGGCAGGAGAGAAGGTGATACTGGCAGGCGATTCGTCGGGTGCGAATATTGCGTTATGTCTTGTACTAGAAGCTCTCCGCGAGGACAGCGAACAAGAAGGCGTAGAGATCAAGCAAAGACCACACCCTGTCGCCATTATGAATGTGTGCCCGTCGACCGACCTTACGCGCGCCAATCCAGATATCGACAAAGTCGCACCTCGAGACCCTCTGCTCACACCCAAAATAATCAGGCTGACAGCAAGAGCATGGCAAGGCGACTGGGATCCCGCCGATCGCCGGATCTCACCAATCAACGCTGATGTCTCACTACTTGCGAAGAAGGGCATCAAGGTACACGGCATAACTGCTGGATGCGATGTGCTCAGTCCTGACGGTATCGTCTTCCGCAATAAGTGCGCTGAAGCAGGCGTCGTCGGCGAGTGGGTTCATTGGGAGAAGCAGATGCACTGCTTCGTCCTCACTATGCCATACGGGTTAACAGAAGCAAAAGACGCTACCCAGTGGATTGTCGATGTATTGAAGAAGGAATGAGAGGGGGCCGCTGTCCTGTGTCTGAGTAAGAGATACCCTTGCATTTCATAAATCGTGGCTACTTAGTTTTAATATTACAGTTTCCGACTGCCTTCAAGGCCCAAACGCCCGCAAGTCTCGTGTAATCTCATGACCCTCACTTTCCGATGCTGCAAGCTCCTCAACCGTCATCGCGTACTCATCCTTCCTCTTTCGCGACGTTCGCACACTTGCCAGTGTCATATCGTCGCCAATGTCTGGTTTCGACAGCTTCCGTCCCAGTCCCACAAACTCATCACTGTTCTCATTAAGGAATCCCAGCTCCACAAGCCGGTTTCGCACTTGTGTCTCCGTTTTCTCATCGTAGAAGAAGCGTCCAAGCTTCATGAGGCTTTTCTGTACGAAACTCTTGAGCGTCGGAATAGTAGCCGCTATCAACGCGAGTTCGAGCTCCAACATCGACCACAACGTAGGCATAACAGTTGTGCGAAAGACATCATGAGATGTATAGATCATATTTGCACCTGCGGTACGCAAGGTGGCGAACGACGAAGCGAACAGTCCAAGACCCATCAGTACGCCTAGAAAAATCTTTTCACCACGCGGTCGATGCAACTTTCGGATAAAAGTTATCGGTATGAAGGAAAATACCAGGTCTGTTGAAACGTGCACGGTACTCGCAGCGACGATATTCCCCGTTATGAGCTCCTGAGGTACACATGCTACACCTCCTTTGAGAAAGACGCTAGAATCCCAGTATACGCTGAACGGTTGGCATTGCAGGAACTGAAACAACGTCGATGTTATAGCTGTGAGGATGAGTAGTACCATCGTGCTGTAGAGGAAGATGCGCCATGCGTGTGTTTGCTTGATGCGAAGCAAGAGAAGGGCGACTGAGATCTTGACAAGACAAATCGACACGTTCCAGAGGGCTTGACAGAGGAAGATGAGTCGCATGGCAGCGAGACGGGAGGCTGCCGAAACATACTTCGTGCGCTGACCAAAGCCGTGAGCGCATGCTAGGCAAACGATGATGTATTTTGCTATCGCAAGGACCTGTGCGCGTTCAAGATCAGATGTGCGTTGGTAGGCAATGGAGTCTGGCTTACTGTTGCTGCGACGGCCGTCCAATCCTCCAGATGCAGGTTCCATAGCGGGCGTACTCTCGACCAGAGTCTTGCGGAAAGTAGTAGAACCGCAAGTAGTGTCAGACTACCGCATACGCCAAGGAGAAGAGGCGCCTGGGTGTCATTGCGCTCTGGACCGGGCATCAGCTGTCTTACTCGGAGTCCCATATTACCAATCGCAGATTGTACACGGAGTGCTGATATCATGCTAATGTCGAGTAAAAAGCAAAGGGGAAAGAAGGATGGAAACTGCCCTCAAGCACGACAGTCAGATCTCTCATGTCTATATTACTCATACCTAGCCGCCGTTTCCAGTAATATACTGGACCTAGGGACCGCATAATAACACGACTCACCAATCACACATTTCCGACTACTTGGGCTCACAGGCCCCCGGGAAATCATTCAGACTTGTCTCTCCTATTGGCTCACGTTTCGTGGTTCGCAAATACTACCCTGTTGTCATTGTGGTCGTAGCGTGTCAGAAGTGTTTCGCGTAGTCGCATAATCACGATTATCCATGTACCCCACAGATTCTCGTTCTCACATGACGTTCCGAGGCCTTCAATTTATGCAGATGCTGAGGTTGTGTTTGAGATGGTAGGATGAGGTGCAATGGACTCGTGGCGGAGACCGAGGAATGCGAGAGGGAGCTGTTAATAGAGGGTGCAGACCTTCGAAGTCAGGAACTACCTTTATATTATAAGAGTTTCAGTGTGCTGATGAAGAGCTATAGTGCGTCAGATAAGCGTAGAAGATACTACTTGAGGAAGAAGGTGGGGAGATTACAGATCCAGGTTCAACGTAGACCTTGGTTATAAGCGGTCATGCTAGGTTGTTGAATGGATAAGAACTCTGGTCCTTCCCACGCGATCGAAAGGCCCCGAAAGTCGATTTTTCTTCACCGTCGGTCAAACTCCGAGGTGCTGTATACGCCAAGCAGAGTGGCCGTGCTGATAACGTACTCATGCTAACTGGAAAGGGTAGACCTCGGGACTTAACAACCATACAACCTCTCCTAGCAGTCATGCGACGCCTCTCCTAGCTAATCATCAAGCTACCGCCAGGCAAACTGTTGCCATTCGATCGTCCTCGCTTCTTCAATGTCAAGGTCTAGTGATGGGGTGAGGTCGCCTGTTCCTGACTCCCGAGGTCTACTAGCCGGCTTTGCTAGTCGTTGATTCGTGCGAACAAATTCCCCCACGTCCCGTGAATTCCTCTACCCCAAGGCTCTATCTCCACCTTTAGAACGTTAAGTGTGGAGAATTGTTCTTTGCTCTTACCATTCCAGGGAAACGTTACCTAGCTTGGACTACCCGGCCGGACGGATCGTGGCTCATGCCAAGGGACTTACTGTAAAGGCAGTACGATGGCGTTCGCATGCACATGGCACACAACATCTGCCCAGGCGCGAGATCCAGATCCGCATCGTGGGCTCTTGGCCCTGCATTGACGCACGGCAGTCTGCTATATAAGACTAGATACCTAGGTAGTCTTCCAACGATCAACGAGGTTTGTCTCCGCAACAAATCCCGTCATGTCGTCCACCAAGACCAGTCTTACGGCTCTCGCCCTAGGCCTCTCTTCTCTCTTCACCCCGGCCTTCGGCGCTCCTTCGGCATCTTATGACCCGGCCAAACCTGTCAAGGACCCATACTCCAGGGACTACTGGCCCGCGCCTCGCAAGATCACCGGTGAGGACTTGAACGGTACACTTGGTGGTGTCCACATTCACGACCCGAGTGTTGTGCTTGGACCGGATGGCCACTACTACTCTTTCTCCTCTCACGGCTTGGCCACAACATCTCGTGCTTCGAAGAAGAATAGCCTAGAAGGGTATTGGGAGGTTATCAGCCAAGTATTGCAGCCGCCTGGCAGCATTGACGACCCTGCGAAGGCAAGCCGTCTTTGGTGAGAAACAGCAGCCTAGGAAATGCTCCAAGACCTCATATTCTAACGCGACAATGCAGGGCTCCTGATGTTCACAAGATTGGCGACACCTACTACTGCTACTACACTGTCTCTGACTTCGGTGTCTCAGAGTCCTTCATCGGGCTTGCCACCTCGAAGACCCTGCAAAATGGGTCCTGGACTGACCACGGCATGGTTGTCTCCTCTAACAGCACTGACGCTCCCTTTCCGTTGAGCAAGACCAACACTATCGACGCGGCTTTCATCCAAGATGCCAAGACGGGTAAAAACTACCTCACCTACGGCTCGTGGTGGGCCAATATCTGGCAGTTCGAGTTGACCAAGGACCTCAAATCCGTCAAGATCCCTACTGCCCGTCAGTTGAGCTACACCTACGATCCTGTGCTGCCGACTAAGGAGCAGGCGTACGCCAACATGTCCCTTGCTTGGGGAGGTGCATCCGCTGAGGAGGCCCCGTATATCAACTACAACAAGAAGCAAGGCTTTTACTACCTTTGGTACTCAGCGGGATTGTGCTGCGGCTACAACCCCGCTGCTCTGCCCCCAGCTGGTGCTGAGTACACTATCTTCGTTGGTCGTTCCAAGTCTCCCCGCGGTCCTTTCGTTGACCGCAATGGGAAGGATCTTGCTGAAGGTGGCGGAAGCATGGTATACGGCAGCCACGGTAACACCTACGGCCCCGGTGGACAGGCGGTAATTTCCAACTACCACGGACGCGACGTGCTATACTACCATTATGTCAACACAACATACGATCCGCTGTACCGAGACAACTTTAAGTTCTTGGGATGGAATCCAATTGAGTATGTCAAGGGCTGGCCGGTATTGGTGGCATAGCTGGAGATAGGATAGAAATGTTGTAGGTGTACGATAGTCGACGAGATGGTAACAAAACTCGGTATATAATGCAACCATAAGTCCACATCTTTCACATACGACCATAGGACACTGAAAATTAGGCTTCCCGTCCGCTCAGCCATATACAAGCAGTGTACCGGCGGATTAGTAGTTAGGTGGGTGACCACTAGCGAATCCCCGCTGTTGTATGTTTTCGATTCTTTTTGCTTGTAGACTTTCATATACATATGTTCTTCTTTTTTGCTTCCTGTCGAAATGACAGGAAGCAACGCGAAGGCATATGAAGAGATAAGCGCGTGGCGTAGAGCGTAAAGAAATCCGGGGTGTGTAAGATAAGAGCCGCGTACGTCCGATGATGTTTGGCCGAGCACTATTAATCTTCGACTATCTAAAATGGTAGGGCCAACCATCACATCTTTTTTAGCATCGGGCGTACAACAGCTGACTGCAGGATGCTCACGAATGGCATTGTTTATCCTTTCATGTGCCGTGACAGGGGCTAGAACGCCCCGCTGTCAGCACATCTACATATGAGCAGCATCTTGGAAATCACGAAGACTTTGAGTCTGCCAGGTCTGCAGCGAATTCAGAATGGAATACAACATAGCAAAACCACCCGTATTCCAACTCTCGATCTCTTTGATACTAGCTGTAAGTATGCTAGTAGAATGGAAATGAGAAAGCGCTTCACTAACATTTTGCGCAGTATCTGGTTTACTCATTGTTCCAAGCAGTCTACAATATAACCCTTCATCCGCTCTCCAAATATCCAGGACCGAAGTTGCGTGGCGCTTTCTGGATCTCTAACTCTTTCGACGTACTCGCTGGGACCGTTCCGCACAGCTGTCTGAAGCTTCACGAACAGTATGGAGATGTCGTCCGCATAAACCCGAATACAATCTCATTTGTCAAGCCTGAAGCATGGCGAGGTGATGACCCTTTACTTCGAACAATTGTTGCCTGAGTCTGGCTAACTTCGAATAGATGTGTACGGTTATGGTACCACTACGCCGCTTCTCAAAGACCCTAAGTTCTACTATCGTCCGTCGACCGACATAAGCTGTAGTTTCGAACCTTTTCCATCACATGGGTTATACTGATGTCACGTAGCTGCCAACAATTCGGACCATGCTCGAATCCGCCGACCTCTTAATCACGCCTTCTCCGAGCAAGCTCTCCGAAGCCAGGAAAGTATCATCACCTCATACATCAACCTCTTGATCGAGAAGCTACGCCAACGAGCCGACTCTCAAACCCCCGTCGATATCACGCGCTGGTTGAACTTTACGACATTTGATATAATCGGCGACCTGACGTTTGACGAATCGTTCGGCGCACTAGATAAAGAAATGTATCACTCTTGGATGGTCAATCTTTTCAAAGCCTTAAGATTCGCTGGTATCGTTCACATCATTAAGCGCTATCCCATCATCGGAGTTCCTGCTACGCGCTTGTTGAAGTGGATGCCTGCATTGGCGAAAGCAGAGTTCGAGCATAACAACTTCACCGAAGAGAAGACCGCAAGGAGGCTGGCATCCAAAACTGAGCGTAAAGACATTCTTAGGTAGGTGGCTGTACGGTTGTTTCACACGTCCAGGTTACTAACGACGATGAAGTTATGCTGTCAAAAACATCAAGGGGGAAGTAACGGATCTGGAGCTCAAGCATACTTGTGGGACTATCATACTCGGAGGTAGCGAGACTTCTGCAACGCTTCTAAGTGGTGCGATCTATCACCTTCTCAAAAGCCCAGCTTGGATGGAGAAGCTCCGCCAAGAGCTCGCAGCTACCTTCAAGTCCGAAAGCGAAATCTCCTTTGCATCTTTGAGTCAGCTCAAAGTCCTCAACGCTGTCATCCAAGAGACCTTCCGAATCTATCCGCCGGCACCATCAGCGCTTCCTCGGGTAGTACCACCTGCTGGTGCAGAAGTCTGTGGCGATGCTCTACCACCTGGCACGCAAGTCGGTATCTCGCAATATGCCATGTACCATACTTCGTCTCACTTTACTGATCCCAAAGTGTACGCACCAGAACGCTTCCTCGGCGCTGAAGAGTATGCAAAGGACAAGCGTCACGTCATTCAGCCCTTCAGCGTAGGGCCAAGGAACTGCATCGGCCAGAATCTCGCATGGGCAGAGATAAGAAGCATTCTAGCGAGATTGGTGTGGCATTTCGAATTCGAGTTGCTTGAACCAGAAAAGAGGTGGGACGATCAAAAGGTTTTTGTGCTATGGCAAAAACCAAGCTTGATGGTGAAGCTGAGAGCTAGGGATACTGGGTCGTAAACCTTTCGGTCAGCAAGATATGAACATCGAATCCATGTACCCTAGCAAGTATAAGACAACCCAGGCGTTTGCCGAGTAGACGAATGTTTCTAGAAGTGGATATCGTCTGCCATGTGCTCTCTCCTGTCACGATTGAGCATTCTAATCGATACTCCTGAGTTAGCAGTTCTGGGGCGATTTGCGTAGTGAAGCATGTACTTTCGAGGTAGCCCAAGATGGTGCTCGCTTTAGGCCCCTAAATGACGTACACATCTTCCACGTGGGAAGCGGAAAGAGGTTTAGCGTGGCTCGGTCAAATCTTCCTATTTTGCCGACTCAAGTCGGAAAGAGCAACACCAAGACGGCTGCTACTATTGCCTCTGGTCTTCGATTCACTCTCTTAAGCACTGACTGGTTTCGATGTTACACTAGAGTTGGAAGGTAAGCACGATGAGGCCTGATAGCGCATAGTATTCTTGTATCCGGGACCTCCACTACGCGTTCAATATGCCGAGATTACTTACAGGGCTAAATTGTGTACCGCTCCGCAACCCCCGGCTCACAGCTTCGCTCGGAAACAACCCGTATGCTACCTGTAGTAGTAGCAGTACCGACCGGAGGTTACGGCTCATTAATAGCACGACATGGACCCACCATCGATGTTACCCCGCAGCCATCCGTACTCGGCTGTAATCTGCATACCACCGCAACACCAGCGCTTTAGAGCCAGACTATCGCCTTGCTGGGAGATGATAGACAGTACAAGATGACTTAAGAAATGCTACCCGAATTGCTTATGTGGTAGGTAGCATGCTCGCGGACCATCGCGTCACTGCCAAGCGTCATGTAAGGAAGGGATAAATAGCCTGCGCGGGGAAGCGCAATGAGGAGCGTTGCGTAGCTGACACTTCTGTTGAGTTGGCTTCTCTCATTGAAGAGTCTGCGCTCAACCCAAACCATGGGCATTCTTTCTGTGAAGCACGCCTCGGCGTCCTTGCTGTGTGTGTTCATAACATCTACAGGCGCACAGAATAATTCTTCACAACCACAACCACGATCCGGATTTGACTACGTTAATCCTCTCATTGGCACAATCAATGGAGGTAGGATCAAGGTGTTCTTGAGAAGATAACGAATCACTGATTCATCATAGGCCATGTGTTTCCTGGTGCTACACTGCCATTTGGTGGGTGAAGACTTTTGTAGTATAACCCAAAACTTGCTAACAAGTACTAGGAATGGCCAAAGCGGGGCCTGATGTGATAGGCGAGAACCAAGGAGGGTTCTCTTCCAACGACTCAGAACCGATCTATGGATTTTCTCACATGCACGACTCGGGAACGGGTGGTTCACCGTCGCTTGGTAACTTCCCAATATTCGCCCAATCTGGGTGTGTAAATGATGATATCAACGGCTGTCAGTATTTCAAGTCTGAACGAGCCGTTGAGCGCATACCCGGAAGTGTTCATGCAAGACCTGGTTACTTTGATATCACACTAGCCAACAACATCAGGACTGAGTCAACTGTTACAAATCGTACGGCTTTGTATCGCATTACATTTCCGGAAACACCATCGACTCCGAATACAACACTATCACCACATGTATTGGTTGAGCTAACGGATTTGCCGAACACGAGGAGCGAAGCAAATATTACTGTGGATGCTGCAACTGGGCGCATGACAGGAAGTGGAATATTCTCGCCGTCATTCGGCATCGGCAAGTCATCTTCACATAAAAACTGAATTTGAGACACTTACTAACTTTGTACGCCTATGTCTAGGCACATATCAGTCGTACTTCTGCCTGGACTTCAATGGTGCAAAAGTCAAAGAAGCTGGCGTATGGTCCAACACGCGCGCAACAAACCGAGCAACAAGCCTACGAATAGCTCCCAGCGATGTACGACAAACACCCAGTAACACACCAGCAGGTGGATGGGTACAATTCGAGAAGCCTACCCAAGACAATCAGATCCATGCGCGGGTTGGAATGAGCTTCATTAGCGAAGAGCAGGCATGTTCCAACGCTGAACGTGAGATACCTTCATGGGGGTTCGACGACATTGCTGCCGCTGCTGAGACTGCATGGCGTTCCAAGCTTGGTGTCATCACCGTCGAAGATGGCGGTGTCGATCAAGTCTTCCTTAACGCTTTCTGGAGCGGCGTTTACAGGTCAATGATCAGCCCCCAAGATTACACTGGAGAAAATCCACTCTGGAAATCTGACGAACCATACTACGACTCCTATTACTGCATCTGGGATAGTTTTAGATCCATTCATCCTCTGATCACACTTCTAGACCCACATAGTCAAACGCTTATGATACGAAGTTTACTCGACATCTATCGTCATGAAGGGTGGCTGCCGGATTGTCGCATGAGCCACTGCAAGGGTTTCACACAAGGAGGCTCAAATGCAGATATCGTTATTGCGGATGCATACTTGAAGAACATTACTGCTGGTATCGACTGGGTGTTAGCATACGAGGCTGTCGTCAAGGACGCAGAAGTCGAGCCACCAAACTGGGATGTTGAAGGTAAGATTGCAGTTTCTCCGTGGGTAGGATCTGAGTACTAATTATCAAGGCCGTGGTGGTCTCGTATCTTGGAAAGAGTTAGGCTACATCCCTACCCAAAATCTCGACGTCGAAGGCGTGGGTACAGAGACTCGCTCTATCTCTCGGACTGTAGAATACGCCTACAACGACTTTGTCATCGCTCTTCTCGCCCGCGAACTCGGCAATACAGCTGACTACCAGAAGTACCTCGGCCGCTCTGGTAACTGGCACAATATGTTCAAAGCCGATCAACGTAGCATTATTAATGGTACTGATACCGGGTTTGAAGGTTTCCTGCAGCCTCGATACCTGAACGGCACATGGGGCACTCAAGATCCGATCTTTTGTTCCCCACTACTCAACTTCACTGGCTGCTACCTAAATCCTAGCGGAGGCGAGACCTACGAAGGTCCAGTGTGGCTATACACTTTCTTTGCTCCTGGAGATATGGCGACTCTTATCCAAACCCTAGGAGGACGCGAGCGCTTCGTTGAGCGTATGAACTGGCTGCACGAGTCCGGTGTCTTGTATCTTGGAGATGAACAGGCTTTCCTCAATGTCTTCCTATACCATTACGCTGGACGTCCTGCTCTCTCGGCTGAACGCGCCCATCAATACATTCCCTCGTTGTTCAACGATACCGTCGTTGGCATACCCGGCAATGACGATAGTGGCGCCATGGGATCTTTTGAGGCTTTCGTCATGATGGGATTCTTCCCCAATGCTGGACAAGATGTTTACTTTATCATACCACCTTTCTTCGAGTCCATATCTATCAAGAACGGCCAAACGGGCAATACAGCAACAATGCGCAACATCAACTTTGACCCAGGTCATAAAAATATCTACATCCAATCGGCTACCCTCGATGGTGTATCTTACACGCGCAACTGGATCCAGCACAACTTCTTCTTGGAAGGTGGTGTCCTCGAGTTGACACTAGGTCCCCAGGAAAGTGGCTGGGGAAGGGCGCCGGAAGACGTGCCCCCTAGCCTAGGACCCTTCGCAAACAACACCATGCCGGAAAATGGATCAGTCGTTGCGGATCGGAAGTGGACGATGCCGAGGATGCAGTTTGATTTCGCTGGTAGTCAATAGGTCGTGAGAGAGCGCGAAACCGTCGTATTGGAAATAAAGTGGCAATAAACCTCGTGAAGCACATTGCTCTAAGTCAACCTCAGTGGTGAACGTGGATTGTTTATCTCCCTCATCGCTACTTGACATACCAATGCCGAGTCACAAAACCATTGCTGAACGCGATCTGGTAGTAAACTAGGATACTATCCAATAAGAAGAACGATTAAACCATCAAACAAGATCACGCAATATGACTGAATCTTCCAGAGCCAGAGGCACGTTTCCACAATGACCTCGATGGTATTCTGCCTGGTCTCGGAAGCCCAGCGAGCTGGAAGTCAGCTGGAGGCCAACAAAGACTGAGAATAGAGATGTATCGCTTGGGGCTGCCGGAGGCTGAGGTTTGTAGTGCAATGACCATTGGTTCATAGCTAGCGCAGTTTGTGTCAGGGCATCGGAGTAGTGGTTGATGAGCGAATGGATACAGGGATAGAATAAAGCAAGAATGATGAAAGAATGCATGGCATCTACAACTGAAGTGTGGCTCGGGCTACCAGCCTCGTCAGATCGATAATGACGAAATCAAGAGCGGGCGCTTGGGCCACTGGCACGATCGTGCGTCGGTGATGCTCATCCAATTTCATTAAGTCATTTAACAAACGTAATGATCAACGATTGACTAAGTTGGTATTCATCGTAAAGCTATGGTAAAGAGTGTGTGTTGTCGTGATCGTAAGTCATGAGTAAGGAGAGGCCATGGGTCAATCCAAGGAGACATGAGACCAAACTATCCCGCCTCTATCTACATCCTAAAGTGTGACAATTTGTTCCATCCACCACCAATCAAATTCGATCCTTTCTTACTTTTCGCGAACAGCAACACCGCCGTTCAGTCCGGCACGGGCCTCGGCATCCTCGCGGCTAATGACGCGGTGCGCACCGCTCCAGATACCAAAACTGCGCTTGATAGCCTTCCAGCTCTCGATTGCGCTGATGTAGATGACGACACAACCGAATGCAACGCCCCACTCCCAGGTGATGGCACCATGCTTGAACACCTTCTCGTTGATGATAGGAATGTAAACAATGGGGAACACGACGACCAATCCGGCCATAACAGCGAAGAAGAGGAAGCGATTGCGCCAGACAGTAGAAAAGACGGAAAGGCCGGGTGGTGCTGATGAGGGAGTATTGGGGTACATATTAAAGAGGGAGCGAGCGAAGTGTTTGACTTCCCAGGCCGTGACAAGGAGAAGGAGGGTAATGGTAGCGTAGGTGGTGGCGCGAGCACGGAATACCACGTCGCATGTGTCGTTGTATCCCTCGTTACATCCAGAGCCAAGGTTACCTCCGCCAGGGCCGACATATGCGACAATGGCGAAGGAGAAGAGACAAAGGGCTCCCATGAAGAAGCCGTAGATAAACTTGTCCGTGATCAACTCGGCTGAGAAGACACCCTTTTTGTTGTCGTGCGGTGGTCGGTACATGCTGTCTTCCTGTGACTCTTCGAGACCGAGACCGATGGCGAGGAAGGAAGAAGTAATGAGGTTGACCCAGAGAATCTCGATGGGGGACAGCGGGAAGACGGAGTGATTGTCTTGATCCTTGAAAGCGAGACCAATAAGGAGTAGGATGACTTGAGCGATATTCGAGATGAGCAGATGCATCAAGAACTATATTGCCGAACGTTATTGACTGGTCATAGTATGAAGAGGGACAGGAAGCTTGCATACCTTTTGGATGTTATCGAACAGACGTCGACCTTCTTCGACCGCCTTTACGATAGATGCGAAGTTGTCGTCGGTGAGAACCATCTCAGCGGCGTCTTTGGCGACGTCACTACCAGTACCCATAGCCATACCGACGTTAGCCTGCTTGAGCGCAGGTGAGTCGTTGACACCATCTCCAGTCATGACACAGAAGCGACCCCTCCTGTGGAGAGCCTGTACCATCTTGACCTTGGTAGTCGGACTACACCTAGCAATGACAAGAGGCAAAGTCTCCATAGCGTCCACCTCGTCTTCAGTCATCCTGTCAAAGTCTTTAGCGACCATGACGGCTGAAGCAGGGGTACGATCATCAATGATATCCACATCCTTAGCAATGGCTCTCGCCGTACCTGCAATTTGGTTAGCATAGGTCACGCTTGCAATTCATGAAGGGGATAATGCATACCAGGATGGTCACCAGTGAGCATGTGAACAGTGATGCCAGCAATTTTACACTCGCGGACAGCACCTTTGGTCTCCAGACGAGGTGGATCATAGATAGCGACAAGACCGAGATAGTTGAGATTAGCCTCGATGACATCACGTTCCGAGATGTCAGTGCCGGCTTGTAGTGTCTTGTGAGCGATACACAGGACGCGGAGGCCTTGGTTTGCCATTCTTTCAGCGGCTTCCAGAATCTCAGTGCGTTCCTGGTCCGAGACGTTTAGTGCAGGCATCATGAACTCTGTTGCTCCCTTGGTGTAGACATCCATGAAACCCTGATGGTTGTCCTTGTAAACGACAGTCATCTTCTTGACCTTGGAGTCGAAAGAAAACTCGGTAGCGAGATGGATGTTGAGAGTGGAGAGAAGTCTCTCCTTGCCCATGTTGAAACGGGAAGCGAGAACATGCAATGCGACTTCGGTTGGCTCACCGTGCGCTACCCAAGGTCCATCAGATATGTCTTGCATGATGGCAGTGGGCGGTCGTGAGATGGTATCGATAGTGGAGGCATCGGTGTCGCGATCGTCACCACTGACTGACTGATCTAGAGCTGCAGCCTTCTTCTCGCTTGGAGAGTCGACGTGGGTCTCAGATGGTGGTATGACCTTGGAGTTGTTGCAAAGAGCGATGGTACGCAGAAAGCGAGTAACAACAGTATTCGGCCTGTACTCATCCAAGTTGAGGAGCTGGTCATCTAGTGCGACGTTTCCGCTACAAGGGTTGTGTGGGTCTGTAATAGCGTCGATGGTGAATGTGCCAGCGCCATGCATTAGGGCCGTCTTTGCGACCATGCGACCTTGGGTAAGAGTACCGGTCTTGTCAGAGCAGATGTTTGTGACACCACCAACAGCCTCAATGGCCGACTGGACCCTAGTAATGACGTTTGCTTTGGCCATGGCTTTGCCGCCAACGGCGATCGTAATGGTGAGGACTGCAATGAGGGATTCGGGAATGACAGCTACAGCAACACAGATACCATAGATCAGGACTTCTCCGCCAACCTGCCATTTGCTTGCAGAAAAGACAATGATGGCAAGTAGGATGGCAAGACCAAAGAGTAGGAGAGCGAACTTGCTCAACGTGATCTGGAGTGGAGTTCCAACAAGGCCTAGAATTGTCTTACCGCCGTTCGTGAAACGCTTGAAGATTCTGACAAAGATGTTGGCAGATTGTGGGCCAGCGTCTTTCTTTTGGCGAAGCATAGTGGCGATTTTTCCGACTTCAGTGTTCATGCCAGTTGCGACTACGATACCATGGCAACGTCCAGATGTCACCTCACTACCGGAGAAGGCAAGGTTGGTCTGGTCACCAGTGGCAAGGTCTAGCTCATCGAAGGTCTTCCATGGTGTCTTCTCCACAGGTGCAGACTCTCCTGTCAGGAAAGCTTCGTTGGTGTAAGCGTTGACACCGTCGATGAGGCGAATATCTGCGGGTACGATACTACCAACGGACAACTGTACGAGGTCACCAGGGACGAGGTCCACTGCCTTGACCTTGATGTCCGCCGTTCCGTCTCGGGTGACGGTAGCCTCAGGCGCGGTAAGCTTTTTGAGAGATTCGATAGTCTTCTCGGCTCGATAGTCCTGCCAGAAACCGACAACGATGTTCAGGAGGATAACTGCGGTGATGACGCCGCCTTCGATATAATCGTCTATGCCAAAGCTTATGGCCATGACAATGATGAGGACGAAGGTGAGACTGTTCGAGATCTGTCTTAACAGAATTTTCCACATGGAAAGCCCTTCAGCTCCCTTAACCTTGTTAGGGCCATAGAGCTGGAGGCGAGATTGCGCTTCAGAGTGAGGGAGTCCATGGCTGCGATCGTTAGCACAAGCACAAGGGATTAAGATATAAGCATAAGCAGTGAGCCCTACTGGATGTCCACTCGTAGTTTCTGTGCAACTTCCTCGGAGGTGAGGGTATGCGGAGCGTGGAGTGTGGGCGAAGTGTCGCCATCGGTAGGGTTCGGCTGGAGTTGCCTTTGGTTGGGTGCAGTATGCGGATCCTTACTACCACATATAGGGGGTTCATCGACGTTAGGAGAAGTCTCCTCGACGGCAAGTAGCACAGTTTCACCCATTCAAGTATATGTGATAACACTGGTAGTGTCGGTGGTGAAGAGACAGAATACGCCTTTGCGGGGGAGTCCTTATAGGCAGTTGGTCCTACCAGGTTTAGGCGGGGTTAGCACGCTAGACGAGCGACGTGGGTCCCCCAAGCGTGGAGAGGCTTGGAACTCCTTGTCCACCACGCCTCGTTAACGGTTACAAACGTCTACATTACAGCGTGTGCTGCACCAGTATGTACAATCGCTTTAATCAGCTGATGCCGTTGAACAAACGAGTACCCACAGCTGTTATGGCGGGACCAATAGTCGACAGACGCTGTGAGGCTGGGCTCATTGAGCTGCTCATTGATAGAACGATAAGAAGCTTGGCTGACGGATCCAAGAAGTCCGGTCGCCTCATCCCAGTTTTAAGTATCGACTGTGTGGCTTTGAGCCACTGTGCCGCGATGCCGAGATGTCTCGGCTGTTGGCGTTGAGTACTTTCGGAGTACTTGTCGGTACTGTGCATGTTGGTTCTCGCAGTTTCCCCGTGGAGGATCCAACGACTCCGCGTTTTGCGCGCTCTGTGTGGAGCCGTGTGATGCTTTTAGCCAGCAACAGGAGCATCCAGGATATGTGTTTCCGGGGTAGAGATACGACAGTAAGCAGCGCTGCCGCATATGACAGGTTGATGTTTGCCACGTATGCCACTTAAGGCTTGTCTGATTACAGGTGTGGCGGCACCGCCAATGATACGTCTCGTAAACCAATACGCCATGATGGCAACGCGTGGTTATGGTGCACTAGACCTGCAGCGCATCGAAGACTCGTCGGAAGGCCCAGTGAGCATTATCGTGGAGGATTGTCCCGCAGAATGTGGATAGTGTCGCTTCGCTTGCCTGCGCAATGTGCGGGTGATCGATTTCCGGAGAGACCATGGCGTGGCAGGATCCTTTTCAAAGTAGAAGATACTGTAAGGCATGGAATGTCGTTGAAATTGAGCCTCAATCGATAGACAAGCTCTGCACGTGGATACCTGGCCCAGGCGGGGCGGGTGGAATGGTGGGGGTGGCAGTTGCGGATTCTGCTCCTACAACTATCAGCATCCGAAAATACCGAGAAGGTTCGCGGGGTATACACGAACCTTACGAACTAAGGTAATCGCATAGGCTTGCGACCGGCCACACGATTGCATGCAATCGCTTCTTTCGATGACCACAAAACAAAATGGTTTTCTCGCTACGAGATTGGATAGAATTGGTGAACAGACGACGCTTTTGATTGTGTGGTCCAAATATATACTACGCCGAAGAACCCCATCCCAATGCCCATTATTAACCCTATACATGCATGTTCATAAAGTCATCAAACGCCCTTTGTAAGTCCCGACAGCCTTACTCAAGCTCAGATCGCGCGTAACGACTCAGCTTCCGACATACTCGAACTCGACGAACGGCGCGGCGCAAGCTGGCTATCCGCCTCGGCGAGCGCGGCCTGCATCGAGAAGCCAAAGGTGGCTGCGAGGTACTGCGCATAACGAATGCGATACGCCTGCGCAGGGTCTTCCTTTGGCTTAAGAAGCTCCTTCTTTTGTGATGAAACACCTGCTGGAAAGATTAGATGGGAGGCTTTAGTATGGTTGATCAAATATACCCGATGCGGGATGGAGAACTATTGAAGGCGTCATGGTAGGCGACAAAGTAGGTGAAGATGAGGGTGATGAAGAAGCGGACGAGTTGAATGGAAGAGCAGGCATGATGTCTGAGTTCAATAGATGATAGATGATAGATGGGTGGTGGTTTGAGCTGTAGGCGACGCTGATTGGTTGCGGTAGAGGTAGTTCGAGGTTTGTATGAGGATAGTTCTCTGGTGTCGATCCCGTCTTGCAAGAGTTTAGATTGAAACTCGAGATTGGTTGAAGAAGTTGCTGTGGATGCTTTGCTGCTTCGAGAGAAAGATGGGCAGCAGATGATCTCTTTATACGTGGCTGACGGCTGGGATCGAGGGACCATTCAATCACGATCGTGAGCCCTGCGGAAGCTTCACCGCACAATTAGAAACAGAACGAATGGCGCCGTCACGATAAGTTCCACACAAGAGACACCGAGGCATGCATCTCGATCAGCCCGAACCAATGTAACGTAATTGGGGGCAGATTGTTTCCTAGTGGAGAAAAGTGATACAAGCCGGTTAGCCATCCATGAATGCGCCATTTCTTTTCTTGTTACCCCTGGACCACCGCACTCCCGTAGCGCTTCCCCAGGTTTTTCATTCGTGCTTGCCTGTTTGAGCGGTGTAGTAAATGTTGCGCGCCAACCTGCTTTGAGCTCCATGCATGCGGTCCCTTGCCATAGCATATATCGCAATGCTCAAAACATTTTCACGATGCGCTGTTAATGTTCGAAGGCACACACAACAGATGTTGCGTGACGCATATAGTCCGACACAACTGCATCCAAGTGGCACCACCTGACTAACCTAGCCAGCATCGCTGCATAGGCCCAGCTGCGGAGCAAGTCGCCACATCCCGTCAAAGCCAGTAACGTTGCCGTTTAAAACGAGCAAATGACACAGCCAATATTCGCTATTTGCGCTGAAGATGACGACGGCGCAAGTAACCCTTGTTTATAGTGGAACGGCCGTGCGTCGTGTTAGATATCAGCAGCTACGCCACGACTGGGCACTTTGCGCTCACATATGGAATACATCCTTTGTCGCGATGGGCCTAGCCACCTCGCTTTGCACCTGCATATTGTTGGTGAAGTGTCAAACCTTTCCAAAGGACCACGTTGTTGGCGCAAGTCGTCTGGGACGTCTGAGTGCGCTTTCGCGACTCGTACAAGGTCCCATAGACCCATGCAAAGAAACGGGGAGACCTTTTTCTAGACTACCAGGATCTGCAACTAAACGTCCGCTTCAGAGGGCTGAACCGCAAGAAGCCGCAGCCAAGGATCCCCACCGTGGAAGCAGAAACACTTTCGAATTCTCTGCCATGCACTTTGATGCAGTTTCTGACCCACGTCACACCGGACCCACAATATTCGTCAACATCGATATTCAAGCAACTTTTGCGATTACTCTCTGACATTCACGATATTCCAGGTATATCTAGCATTGGTTATGATGCTATACTACCATACCAAGGTGGTCCAGAAGCCTGACTTTACGTACAAGAAACCGGTGTAGCCCGCCCAAACGTCACGATGTTGAAAACGCCGCATTGTTCCAAACGTGTTCTATGCAGACGCCGCATCATGAGGCCTTGACGATCGATGAGGGGCAGCGCCATAAGCGGGACCAGTGCGGGGCCGATGCCTGTGAATCGGATGGCTCGGCTGAAAGCCGTCATTTGTCTGGAGCCAGGCACACGCAGCTGCGGTCACTGTGACCGCGGCAACATCACCTTCCTGTTTATTTTGAACCAAGACTTGGCAGACCTTCCCTCGATTGTCAGGTATCGCAGGCCTCCCTGCACTGTGTCAGCACGCGGAAAGCACTTTCCGACGTTCCCTTGCCCTTTGCCCTCATCCTTGGGCATGGGCATGCAAGAGTATGCACATCATTATCAAAGCACACAGCCACTCTCGCCATGCACGATATTGCCTCAACCCAACGCTAGGCTCATACTGTCAGCACGCACATTCTACAATGTCCATGGCGATGTAGCCTCGTGCCAGTGCGGCATTTCCTCAAACAACACCATATAATTATTCCCGCTGTGGAGCCCGGCGATCCGGTCCAGTCAACTCTAAAGCAACGTCAATCACCGGCAGAGTACAGCATGACCGTGAAATGCGACACACGAAGAATGTCAGGTACAGCGGCATTTACTACTCACCGCTATAATGTAAGTTTATCTTGTGGTCCATCCATCAGGCTTGCCCTGCATGCTGCATTAGGCCGACATCAGGGTCTGATGCGAGTGTATCTGATAGCAGCAAGACGTGCCTGGATCAATCTCTAGTCTGGTTTCACATGTTGCGTGTACCAGATTCAGATAACACTGGTCAAATCAGAAGTTGGAGGTTGGATGCGCGAATATTGCGATGACTACTACATTGCAGAGGGTTTGAAGTTTAATTCGGCGAACCTACGCAACGCCATGAGTGACAAATGCGGCTGGCGTGCATATCACGAGTTGGACGAACCAATGTTTACAGGAAAGCTGGGAATCTGGACATGGCTTATCCACAGTTATGCTAGGCCTCTGACCGGAAACACTCACTCCAGAAATCGGGCCTACATCCATCCGATACCAAATCAGGTACCATGAGACTCTTACGATGAATCAAGCATTACGCCGTGCCCCATCTGCGCGCATAGGAAAACAAAGGAAAGAAAAACAACGCAAGACATCCAACGGTAGACATGATGCCGTTGGCCATCACAGTACCGCTTCACCAGCGTTGGTCTGGGTACATGTAACCAATTCGTTGGCCAGGGCCGTCGAAGTTGCTTTGTGGAGCAGAAGGCCCCCTGTCGTCCATCATCGGCGGTCCACCTTGCATGCCGCCTGTGGGACGACCACCGACTTGCTCGCCGTCTGTTCCTATACCTACGTCGCGAACGCCATGGACTCTAGCCCCTCCGCGCATCGCGTTGCGAAGCCCTGCAGGAGCGGCATGTGGAGTAGCAAGAGGAGCAGCACGGGGAGGTCCACCATAGCTTGAAGGGCCTGCGGAAGGGCCATGCCCACGACTAGGAGGCATCTGGGGAGGACCGCCATAGCCTGGAGGTGGACCTACGGGAGAGTCACGAAGAGGGCTACGAGGACCGGCAGGAGAGCCGCCACCATAGCCACCATGTCCATGAGGAATGCCGCCTCCATGACTGGGAGGGGGTCTTGAGGGCGGCGCGCGTCCACCAGCATTCTGTCCATTCGCAAGCTGTTGAAACTGCTCCGAATCCTGCCAAATGCCATCCTCTCCAAGAAACTCAGCCCTGCAGATCGGGCAACGCTTTTGATCATCGGGTCGATTCAACAACATCTCCTTTAAACAATCCCTCCCAATCATGTGATTACACCCCTCAATTCCCTTGATTTGGATGCAAAGATGCGACGCACTCGGTGGCTCCAGACAAATCGGACACTCGGCATTTGGGGGCGCAATCCTGCCATCGCCAATGGGCTGCGTTCGTTCTTGTAAGAACCACGCCATGTCCTCTGCGGCTTCTTGCGAGAGACCGCGGTCTTGTCGCATAGCAGCGGGTTCGACTTCGTTTCTGAAAGCGCCGTCCGGACGAGGGCCTTGTCCACCGTCGGCGCGACCATTGACACCACTGTTAGCGCCATTAACACGGAACGGGTTCGGGCCTGTCCAGAAAGAGGACCGAAAGGCTCCTGGGCGACCTGTCGGGCGGCCGCCTAGGAGACTTCCGGGTGGTGGTCGTCCTTGTGGTGGCCCACGAGGTGGCATACCTCCGTCCATACCCATACCTGGCGGTCCCTGATCCCGACGCATGGTGTTGCGATACGGACCATTAGGTCCATAGCCTTCTTCGTGCGTGTTACCGTCGGAGTCTTGGTAAGAAGAGTAAGAGTGAGAGTTGCCGTCCATCATGGGACTACCCATCGCGTGATGCATCATTAGACCTTGGCCGCCCATGCTACCCATCATGGGTGGTACATCGTAGCCTTCATACGGATCTTGCTCTGCGTAGCCACCGCGTTGAATTTGGCTTGGTCGATAGCCACCGCCATTGCGGTGGCGGCCACCGAAAGGATTTTCATCCCAGATTCCGCCTTGAAAGGGTCCCATGTCGTTTGGTTCGGTCGATAGAAATTCGCGGTCTTAGGTTGTGGTTGAGGGTAAGTTGTTCGTGCTGGACGATAAGTTGGCGAGGAAATGAGCAAGTGAGCTAATGTAGTCGAATGAATCTATCGTTGTGCTATAAGGACGAACGACACCGTACTCCAAAAGAGTACAGTCACCGGACAATGATATGGTGAAAGTATTCGCGAAGAGTTGTATGTGTTCTCAAGAGGTCATCAACTAGGGCTATGGTTGAGATGTTCCACGTCACGCAACTGCATGAGTATGGTTAAGTATGAAGAGCACAGAAATGCTCTATGCCCAAAGACTTCATACGACGGCCAGGTATCTCAAGACGATGGAGAGTGCGGTATTCTATGCGTGTGACTCTATGTCCTGATGACCATGTGACTAAGAGGCCATGAAGATGGCTTTGAACATACAAGGTGAAGGCACGGTTTTCACTTAGCTACTCACACATATTCGGATAGGCATGCGACCGGGTTTCAATGCTAAGCGTTCTGGTAAGGTGAGTATTTTCAAACTACAACATGTACTGAAAGGCGCGTTTACGAAATGCATGTATATTGGTTGCAATGAGTATCGAGAAAGAAAGTACATTATACTAGTAATCTAGGTTATCCTACTTCGTTATCACAATGACTAGGGTATCTACATCGCCCATCCGACCGCTATGCTATCCATACCCAAACAATACCGAACGTAAACAAGGACAGATCCTCACACTCCAGAGTAAACCTGGACCAAACAATTCCTAGCTATTCCTCAAGTTCGAAACTCTGCCGCCTATGAAAGTGGGACTACCAGCTCTACTCCTGGTCTTGGGTTGAGGTGTTGCACTCGTGCCTCTGGTGCCCACACCCGGCCTGCCAACGCTCCTCAGACGAACAATCTCTTCTTCCTTGCTCTGCAGCGTACGCTTGTAAATAGTCAACTGTGCCTCCAGGCTCGCGATTTGCTTTTGCTGTCGATCGTAGTTCTGATTCAGGTGCATGCCCTTCCGCTTTGTTGCTTCCCCTGAAGCTGCAGACGAGAGTTTCTTCACTTCTTCTTCGAGCTCTTTAACGCGGGCAGCATTGGAAGAAGCAGCGTTCTGCGCATCTTGGTAGGCTCCTCTCGTATATTCAAGTAGACTTTCCGCACTTGAAGCGTTCTGTATTGCTTTGTCTTTCTCCGCGCGTGCTTCAGCAAGTTCTTTGCGAAGCTTAGTGATCTCGGCGATCTGTGCATCAGGCGAGAGAAGATCGGTAGCTCGCTGTTCCTGTAGCTGCTGGTCTAGGTCGCGCATCTCTGCGGTACGTGTTGTAAGGCGCTCGGTAAGGGTAGCGTTATTCTTGGTCAACGTTTCCACTCTGGTCTCTGCAGCGCTCAATTTTCCCTTCTGAACACGATAATCACGGGCGAGATCTTCATGCTTCCCCTGCTGTTTGTCCCACATTATCTCACTCTCTCGAAAGTGCCTCTGTTCTGCCCTATGGGCTTCTTGCTCCTCTCGAACCGCTTCGTCAGCAGGAGCGGATGCTCTCTGCAAATCAAGCTCGAGGGCAGCAGTTCCGGGCATAGAGTCGCTTATATGCGTGACTTCGTGCTCCTTCTCTGCAACGGAAGCTCTTTGTGGTTGCGGAGTGAAGCGCATACGCTTTGCCGGGTCAAGGTCTTCTTCATCCAAAGGGCGCTTGGTACGCTCAGGTATAGGCGTATCTGTAGAGGGCTGCGACAAATGCGTCTGATACTCAATGACATCCTTGACGCTACCAATAGATGGCAATGGCCATTCGGCCCCTTCCATTATGTTCTCGATCCAGCCGGCGACTTCTGAGGCGCATTCAACGTCTCGCGGCGTTCGGTCGTCGATGGCTTTTCCAACATCTGGGCGAACATGCGCCAGACTTGCCAGGATAGTATGCATACGCTCTACTGGGTCCAGACTCGATGCTACATACCGCTCAAGGTGGCCGACAGTCCTCGGAATGACTAGATGGATCACTGGCACCACATCGCGGTCGGGAGAATTTGCCCAGTTCTTCTTCCGAATCTGTGCTGCGTCCTGCACGCCATCGAGGCAGATGATCAGATCGGGAGCATGTATGATGGGCGATGCATCACTCGGTATGACAGTGACCAGTAAGCTACCCTCAGTCTCTTTGCGGTCTACATTCCAGTCTTTGCCAGGCATAGTGTATTTGATCAAGTTTGCCTTACAGAAGGTCTGGATGATCCGGAACAGAGTTTCATTGTCCCGTTCCGTGACCAAAACAATATGTTTCTGCGGCTCGGAGTTTCGCAATTCCTGGAAAAGTCTGGCTAAGAACCTGAACTTGGTCGAGTTTTCCATGCCAAATCGAGCGGCATGTTCAGCTTGCGTCGACGAAGCCTCGCCGTTCAAGTCTTCTATTTCGGCTTCAGCGAAGACCAAGTCCATGTGTGTTTCAATAGCCCGGAGTTGGGACAAGATATTCTCGACTTCTTCGATGGGGCTCACACTCCGAGGCTCTTTGAGAAAGCGGTCCAACAAGTCCTTTTTAGACGAGATGTACTGGGCATACGTGTCGCTTTGTCGGCCTTGTATGAACAACGGCACGATGAACTCTTGGTCAGCTAACTGCAAGTCGTCATTGAGTAGACTGTCGCTATCCTCGTCATCTGCATCACTAACATCCATTTCGTCAGAAGCGGGGGACGTCGGTACTGGTGCGATAGGTTCAGACAGGGTTGGATCTTCAGCGACAGTAGGTTCTGGGGGAGCATCTGGCAGCGAAACCATGACCTTGTCCAACGGTGACGCTTCTAATGGTGTATTACTAGTGGCATAGGCAATGTTTCTTAGTGATGTTGGTGTTTGCGCAACAGGCGAACGGTCGGGCACAGCAGAAGGCGAACGAGTGCCTTCTGGCGGCTCATTTGTCCGTAGTCTGCTCAAAGGTGTAGAAGTAGCTGATGGTCCATCTCCTGTTACTGAAGGCGTGAAAGACGACCTGCTAGGGCGCCCTCTAGAAGCTCTGGAAGCTGCGAGGCGTTTGGCAATGTCCTCTTGCAGCCGTCGATGGACATTATCCGCAGCGCTCTCACCCGACATGATTGATGGCGATGAAGTAGGAACAGGTGTACAAGGCCGTGATGGAAGTCTGGATTCTTGAGTTCTTAGGGAATAGCTTGGTGGGTAAAGGACTGGCGAGGTTTCGTGATTTAGTGACCTTGACGGCCGTTCCGGAGTCTCCTGAGATGAGTCGTGACGAGATTCAGAGCTAGCTCGATGCACTGACTCTTTCTCGATGGTAGTCCGTATACTCTCAAGCGTGTCGTCTTGGGTGCTTAGATCTGCCTCGAGAGGTAGTACTTGCGCGTTCTGCTCACGTTCAGGGCTAGAGGAATCGTGGAGCAACTGAGCACAAAAAGTCTCGTTTACTTCGGGTTGATCTGGTGGCAAAGTGCTGTGAGTAAGAGCGGAATCAGATTGCAGAGATACTACTGGCGCGTCGTCGTGAACCTGGGGATTGTTTGGTGATGCTTGTATTGATTGGTGAGGTGGGTCGGACGCCGGCGCCGGAAAGGCCAGGCTTGGCACACTAACCCTGGTAAGCACTTGTCCTGGATGGCTAAGTGGTGTCGCGCAAGTATGTTCAAGCTGTTCTGGAACGGCAGTGAGAAGTTCTTGTAAAGGCTGATATGGTGCAAACGGATGCTGAGACTGGAAGGGGAACTGTTCGTTGTCTTCCAGTAGCGAGTGTTCGGTTAGACTGGGCTGACTGTCACGAACGCTATTTTGCTGGGATTCCTGATGTTGCGACGCCTCGTCAATGCTGCCGACCGCGAATTGTATACCGCTAGCTTCGTTGCTCCGTTCGGAATGATGCGGTTGGCTGTTGCCTACAAGCGTAAAGGATTTGTTTAGAAAGGATGGGGTTTCAGCTACGTCCGCGATATCTGTCGAAGCGTCTCCTGTAACGTCTGCAGAGGTTGGGTTCAAAGGCAGATGTTCGCTCTGTGTGCTCTCTCCTCTATCTGAGGTTGTCTCGCAGACGGCTTGAGCTGGACAAACCTGAGAGTCGATGTGATCAGACTGTCGCGTTTCGAGCCAGTTAGTGTCTTCTCTTATATGCTCGACTTGTGCAACACTCTGGGCGTCTCCGCTGGGTTGGATAGGCACGCTATCCTCAAGCTCTTGGCTCGACGCCTGGTCCACCTGTGACGAGATATATACAAATTCGGCTGTCGTCGGAGCAGCTTGTGATTCTGCTGTGGTGATATCGGGGATGGTCTCGGGGATGGATCGTGCAGGCGATGCGGCGTGTCGTGCGGCTTCTTCTATCAGTTCAAGGAGACCCTGCAAGTAGTAGTTAGTGGATATGCTAACTCGTAGGGAAACAGGAAGTAAACGTACCGAGTCTTCGACAACGTCCTCCTCGATGTGCGACTCGTTTGTATCTGTGCTTTGCTGGCTTGTATCTCCAGTATGCTGAATAATGGGAACAAAGCTTCCTTCGCCAATGGAGCTTTGCGAATCTGCAACTACGCCGGAAACGAGGGGTTGTGGCCGTGCAGCGAACAGCTGTGAGCTATCAAGGTCGGTGTCTTGGGTAGGTGCTTGAGTCGAACCAGGCCCAGACGAGGCGATCTGGGAAAAGCGCGCGTATTCGTCTCTTTCGAGACTTTCGCCACGTCGTGCGATCTGAATGCGAGGTGAAACGCGGTCTGCTGGTGCTGTGGCACTGGCGGAGGTTTGCGGGCCTCTTTGATCGTTGGGAGGTGTTGAAGATGTAGAGGAGCAGATGGCAGGTTCTGGGCTGCTGTCAGTGACACGGGAATTACGAATGCGCCTCTGTTCTTGAGCGTCTTTCCGTTGCTCAGACTGTCCTCTGCTGCTTCCTCGCGATATTCGGCGGACTTCTTCCAAATCTCGCGCTTTCTCTTGCTCCCAGTGAGCGACAAGCAAGTCGTTCGCGTTCTCTTCTGGCTCCCAGGTTGGTTCCCACGCCTTGCCAGTTTCCGGGTCAAGGCCTTTCCATTGAATGTGATAAGTGCGCACTCCACGGATGGTCTTCTCGTCTAAGATGCGCTCTGCTGCCCATAGAGTGTCGTTGGTGGGTTCGCTTTCGCTGGAATCGATGTACCGTGCTCGTTTGCTTGGTTTGGTTCTGATAGAATTGCGCTTCCTCTTGGAGTGCGCCATTACGCGCGACGTCCAATTGAGATGTTATCCAAGTAGGTTAGCTCCATTGTGGAAAAGAGAGTGTGGAGATACCAATGCGCCTGGGCTGTTGGCAGGTGAGGGTGAGGGCGAGTGATGATGAGTGCGGGACTATCCGCGAACCGAATAATGACCCCTGCTGGCGGTGAACGCGTCACGACGCGTCCCTGACTAGTAAGAGAGACTTCACAACCACGAGAATATATGATAGTATCGGTTCGAACTTTGAGGACCCAGAGTACAATTCGATGCAAGAGATGATTTGTCAATGGGCACTGAGATCTGAAATAAGTCCCGTGTTCTCTTTGTGCTTAAAGTGCTAGGCCCAATGCATGATGATTGCGCAAGTTACTTTTGTCATCACAGCACGTGGGGACAAAGAAGCAAACGGAGTGTACAAGAACTTGTCAGGCAAGCTATGGATAAGCCGCCAATAGCCCAACTATCAAGTCCTCTATAAAACTATACATGCTTCCGCAACATGATCGCCATCATGAACTAGGTATCCTACAGGTTTCCACACATCAAGACACGCTCCACCAGATATGCATGCACACAATGGCCATAGGCCTCTCCAACTAATTTTAGTATCGCCCGCCACGCCCGGTTCCCCTCCAACCGCCTCTGTTGCCGCCACGCTGTCCCCCGCCATAACCACGTCCCCCTTGGTAGCCACCTCGGTTCTGACCATACTGACCATTGTTGCCGTACTGGTTGCCGCCTTGGTTGCCGTATTGATTACCACCCTGATTGCCGTACTGGCCTCCATGTGGGTTGCTTTGTTGTGGACCGTGGGGCGGCATATTCATGTTTGGAGGAAGAGGATAAGGCCATCCGCCGTTGAAATTGGGAGGCGGAGGGGGAGGTACCCATGCGCCGTTGAAGTTGGGGGGCGGGGGAGGAGGAACGAAGCCTCCAGGTCCCTGGAATTGCGGCGGGGGAGGCGGTGGGACATCGAACGGGGGCATATGCTGCGGCGGAAACGGCGGCGCGTTGAAAGGCGCTTGCGGAGGCTGAGAATATGGTTGACCGTAGTTCTGGGGCGGCATGGGCGGAACATGGTGCTGATGATTACCCGGACTGCCCTGGCTATTCCTGTTCAGACCATTCCACTGCGATGCAGGTTGAGACCCATCTTTGTCGTATGCCCTTGAATGCCGTCCTGACTCAACGAGTCCTCTCTGCTCAAGCTCTCGACGCGTGGGCTTGGAGGATGGCGAAGGCGAGACCCTGCGGCGCCCTTGATTCTCTTCGCGAAATCTTCGACGTGGAGGCGAGCGATCATCGTCGTACGACCCGGAGGAACGACGAGAGTAACTACGACTTCGACTACGATTGTATCCCATTCGCTCCCGCCTGTAATCCGAGTCTGACGAAGAAGTAGTAGGCCTACTATGTCGGTCATCACGACGCGCCACGGACGTGACTGGCAGGTCGTCCATGTCCTCCATACGCTCAGCATCTTCTCGCGCAATCTTGATGTTTTCCGGAACGCCGAACTTCTGCATATCTTGACAGAACTTCGGCGACCAACCGTATCCGTTTGCCACTGTCACTGTCTCGCCAGTCTCCTTGTTCTGCTTGACCAACTGACCCATGGGGTCCAACGACAGTTTGTACTTGGTCGTCTCGCTCGTCGGATTATCGCCCGTTGGCAGGTACTTGAGATCGATCTTTTCAAAGAAGTTGTCGAGCAGGTTGCGAACGTGAGGGCTGACAGGCTTCTTGTCTAGCCTCTGGACCTGGATTTTGGAGGGGTTGATTGGGCGTTTCGGGTACTTGATCATCTGCTCGAGCATGTATGATGCGGGGAGATCGTGCCATGGGGCATATCGGTCGCCGTGGAACTCTGGCAGGAGGTAATTGCGCTTGCGGACAGGCATGCCACCTTGGGCAATGAGCAAGGCTTCATCTGCCTTTTCCCGGCAGGTTTTGAGACTCTCTGTACTGAGGAGCCTATTGACAGTCCAGTAGTTGATAATGGCTCTAAGTTTCAACTCTAGCTGTGATGCCCTCTCAGTGATACATACGGCTCCTTGTTCGATCAAATCAACAACAAAGCTTTCACATTCGTCGCTGAAGATACCCTGCTTTATCGTGTTGCGACGATGGAACTTGTCAGTATGCAGGACATCGTTGACAATCAGCAACAAATCCATCCGATTGCGGGCTGCTTTCTTTGCTGGTCCTGGAGCACTCTGGTCTACAACAATGGACTTGGAGACAGCGATGAGATAGTCACCGAGGATGGCGATCCGAGCCTTGGAGGGAGCTACGTGCTTCACGATCCACTCTGTGCATTTCTACGAACGGCAAATTAGTCTGCTCCCAGGGACATGCGATCAATGGCTTTATAGTTAGATACCTGGATGTTCACACGCGTGTTCTGCTTAAGAACAGCATCTATGTTGCTGAAGAGCTGCGAGCTAACTTCGACTGGAATGGGAAGACGATCTTCGGTATCTGTCTTTTTCATTGCTTGCTTGAATTTGATCTGTGCGATTGTTAACACACTTGTCGCGCGCTTGACATCGTCATTGGGCGTCATTTTTTGCGACGTGCGGTTGCGACAAAGAGGTTCGTGGTGGGGAAGGAGGTTTGACGCGAGCGTCGCAAGGTGTTGATGTTTTCGAGCGCCAATGACGCTAAGCTAGCGCGCCTTCCGCTTAGTTCCACCCCGCCATTCGGCCAAGGAAAGAACAACCATGTCCGCAAACGATGCCATCCAAGATGAAGTCACCTCGCTCAACGCTATCTTTGACGAAGGAACCCTATCGGCCCTAGATGAAGACGCAAGATTATATAGTCTGCGGCTACCTTCGCTGCCATCGATAACACTCCGCATAGAATTTCCTGCAGACTATCCGGACGCACCACCATCAGTGCTAGGCACACAGAGCGTGGGCCAGGATGTACCCAAGGGCATGGGTAGCCGTGCTGTCGATGTTGTAAGAGAAGTTCTGGCAAAAGTCTACCAACCGGGCGAAGCATGTATTTACGACCTACTCGAAGAAGCAAGAGAAGCCTTGGAGCAAGCGGAACAACAAGGGGATATCCAACTACACGATCAACATGAGGACCATCACGTCGAAGATGAGGATGTTTCCCACATCATACCTGATCCAACCGTCGATTTAGGACCGGAACCACCATGGATCGTAGCACCTGCACTTACCGAGAAGAAATCAGTCTTCTTAGCCCGCGTAGCACCGGTATCATCGCCTGCTCAAGCCAGACAGTATGTTGCGCATCTCCTAGCGACAGACAAAAAGGCTGCTCGCGCGACTCATAACATGACTGCCTGGCGGATCAAAGGCCCCAACGATACAAGCTATCAAGACTGCGACGATGATGGCGAGACTGCCGCCGGATCTCGCATGTTGCACCTGATGCAACTAATGGACGTTTGGAACGTTATGGTTATTGTCACAAGATGGTATGGTGGCATACTTTTAGGTCCCGACCGCTTTCGCATCATCAACACCGCGGCAAGAGAGGCCTTGGTGCTCGGCGGCTTTACGAAGGAGGGTAAAGAGGGTGACACAAAGAAGAAAGGGAAGAAATAAAAGAGACATAATGCATACCCGTTGTGAGACTTCTGTGTTATTTCCGGAGCTTCAGATACTGTTCACCTCTACGTTCCCGATGTGATGACATGCCGAACCTATGGCAGATAGTCCTTAGTAACATTCACTTAGTCCTGAAGAGTTATGGACGTGGACAGTTCACAATGACTGTAACAGCATCGCCCCGGCCAAAGTTCCATCCCAGTCTACATCAGTCTTACTTCCCAGGTACTCTTTCACGCAAGCGTCCATGCTCATATAAATTACATCCTTTTGCACTTCTCATTCGTGGTCACGACCCAAAACACGGTCTCAACTACAGATCGTCGAACAAACAACGATTTTACTCTTCAGGTCCATACAGACTGCAGAAAACGTTCAAATGTTCAACCATTCACGTATCAAAACAGGGTCTCGTGGCCACACTTCTCCTAGATCCTGTGGACGTGGACATCATCTTGGTGATAGCTACACCGCCCACCGAGCCTCTCGAGGCGGCAGCCCTCAAGCTAGACACCCCCATAATCATCGAAATCACCCATTCAGAAATGCTGCTGTTACTCCTCGGTCTACCCTCAATGTTTCCCGCTACGACGACGATTTCCCTATCCCAGACTACGGCAATCACATACGTAACTCTATGCACGCACTTGAGGAAGCAATGTCGAACCTTGACCGCAGACTTGGCGGCGTGCGACAGAGTCACGAAAGCCATAGGAGCATCTCTTCCGGTTCACGATTTCCCTTCAATCAGGGTGGGCAAAACCATATCCCTGATATCAGCGGACTTCACATCAGCGAATTAGAGGACGCCTTCAGCCACCCCATCTTTTCTGGACATCGTTCCGCTACTCGTCCTGAGTTCATGCTACACAGCTTCAAACCAGCCCGTCATTCGTCGAGGAGCGGCATCCCCTCCCAACGCCACATCGAGCACATACCGCACCAAGGCTTTCAGGCAGGTGACTATCTCCCTTTCGATCATCTTCCAACTGAGCCAGAGGAAGATATGTACGACCTAGGATCTGTACTGTATAGCTACTTCCCTGAGGAGTTCGATCCCAACCCCGTAGCAGAAGACAGGGTGCCCACAGAGAGGAGCGAACGACGTATCAACCACTTCATCGCACAGCACACCGAACCCCTCACTGCCGCCAATACAACCAGCACGACAAACACAGACTGTCCCATCTGTATGGAAGACGCTACCGCTCACGACTGCGTCAAGATCAAGGGAATTGTAGGCTGTGAACACATGATCGGCCAAAATTGTCTCAAGGAGTTTCTAAGTCGACAGTGGAATAGGGATAAGACATGTCCTCTCTGTCGAGCTGTTTGGCTTGGAAATGGCGTATGGGAAGATGTAGCGGCGCAGTCGGATGGACCAACTGGTCGCCAAGGTGCTTCTTTTGGTCATGGTAATCGTAATCGTCGGGAACGCGGCATGGATCGCGTGAGAGGGTTATTGCGTAGTGCGCGCGGTCAGCAGCGGAGGCGCAACAACTGAGTCGTGCTGAGTCAGAGATAGACTAAAGAAAAAGAGAAGCAAGCTGACAAGTTTGGTAGTGTGCTTTGTGACAGCTGTATAGGCATTGACAGAACGCTTTTGCACTACGTCTTCCTTTGCTGATTCAGATGGAAATGTAAGCTCATCATATAGTCACTAAATAGCTCCTGCCGTTTCAAAATGACATTGATACTACGTTTCATCGGAAAAACGCTTGTAGTTTTTGAGCCTCGTTGAGGTGACATGAGAGTTACAGATGAGATGAGGACAAAGGAGGAAAGTGAATGTATAACTATGTAAGGAAAAGAGTAGAGAGATGCCAGGCCGTAAGAATCATACACGTATGCCCAAAACGCTCAAGATTAGTCTATCATACGTATCCATGACTGAAATCGATGCTTCGAAACATGTCGACCGTTATTCGTAACTTGGAACATATAACCGTCAGAGAGGATGCGATACTAAGAGCGGAGCATGGTAGGATGAGGAGAAGGCGAGCGTCCTCTCAGCATCGGCGTACTAGGCTTAAGCATTGGGCTCGCTGTAGCGCTCAACGCATCGAGACTGAGCTTGCTGATGGCGTCAAGATTGCCCTGAACGTCGTCCTCTGTGAGGTCGAGCATCAAACGAAGTTCGTTCGCCTTCAACTGCTCGCCCAGCCCCACCATCAGCTGTTCCTTGTCCTGAGAGCCCGGTACGTCATAGTAGTACCACCTGTATCCAATGTCTTCCAGCCTGTGTGGCTCCACGGGCGTTGTGATCCTTGCTGCAACGTGTCGCACATCCATGCCAAACACGCCTGATATAGATGGCTCGGTGCCGATGTCACCCAAACTGCCTTCGGACCTGCCACGTAAGGACCCAGGAACTTTGGCGTCCCTTTCGATGGGCGTTTCATTGATACGGTTCGAGGCACCTGCGTCACGCAGTTTGGCACGCTTGAAGGTTGCGTTCTTGAGCTCGGTCAGGCCAAGGACGATGTAGAGGGGCTTGCCCGCCCTGATCTGCTCGGCCATCCAGATGCGTGCTTCGGGGTCGCTGCACACAGCTTGGAAGGCCCTTGATGATGACTGCGTGGTCCGCTGTATCATCTGCTCGGCCTTGACAGTAAGCAGATTAGGCTGTCTGTATATCTTTCCCAGATCGAACCTCGCGCCATAGTTGGTTGTGAATCGGCCTTCGGCATCGACCGAGTAGAGGTCTTTGTAACGGAGCTGGATATGGAAGTCATTCAGATCGTCCACCTCTGCATGTGCCTTATCGGGGTAGAATGATTCGCGTTCTGGGTGTAGTGGCTCTGTGACCAGTTGGCCAACGACAAGGGAGTCTGCGGGGAGAGGCTTCGGGAGGAGCGCGTTCTGTACCATCGTTGCGGGCCTACGGGTCTCTAACGGGTATGTGGTGAGAAATGTCTGGGAAGATTTGGAGAGAGTTTACGTGTTAGCTATCGGGCTTCAGGGGCAGATGAAGCAGGAGCAAAAGTATGGTGTAGAGCTCCATTGCGCTGCGAATCAGAGGGCTGCATCAGACCCGGTGGCAGGTGCTTGGCTAATCTGGCTAGTAGGTTCTACACGCATTCACGTTCGCAGCTGCGACAGTGATATTGGATCACGTACTGCGCGCCGAGCCAGATACGACACTGTAGATATCTATTGAGATGAAATGAAAGATTTGGCCGATGGTTAGTGTCACGTGCCGACGCGGTATCGGAGAAACTCAATCCCTACTGCCCATGTCCGGGACCGATGGGAGAATGACAGATTAGATCAGCTCACGGCGGATACCGGCAACGTCATATGTATTGTCAATAAAGCCCCATTGTATCTCCGTGGACAGATCACCGATGGCTGAGAGGCAGCTTCCACCCGCGTGGAGTTTTTCATGGATGCGCGGTTTTCCTTCGGCTTTGCCGCATCACACGCGCTCTAGCCCGGCTATTCCAAGGTTTGCTCGACAGATCGGATCCGCTTGAGACGTTTCGATATGCGCAGAGATTCTCGGAGCTGCTACCATGTTCGCCTGCAGCTACTGTACATGCAGGGTCTGTCAGAGACTTCAATCATGATCGAATACACAGCTGATTCATTCACTCTGATCGGGATTGAAGACCAAGGCAAGAAAGAGCTGAGTAACGATTACTGTTCCCTCAGCCGGGTTGGCAGTACGGCTCGACTAACTAAGCCTGGTCCGATTGTACGCGCATCGGCTTTCGACATGGCACAAGAGGCGGGGCTAGCAGCGTGGCAGCTTCAGACTGCATGAACAGCCTAGATACGAGGGTTGTCACGGCCAAATATCTTTGTCAAAGCCGTAATCGCTGACAACGCATGTCGTGTATCAATCGTGGGGTTCCACTTTGAGAACGTGCGACAGCTCGAGCACACTCAACCAGACCCGCGATGGCAGTGCGCGTAAGGCGGTTATGTCGTGTGATTGAAAGACAGGTACGGAGTCGACGGGAACGATAATAACGCGTGGGAAGAAAAAGCAAAGTGATGCGATGCGATGCGTTCACGCGCCGGAGCATTCGAAAAGATGGCCCAAGCTCCCGTAAGGCGAGCTAACAGAGGGGCAGGAACGTCACAGCAACCCACCTCAACCCCCGTCTGTCGCTAGGATCTCAGTGGAATGGTAGAGCCAGACTGTCCACCTTCTAACCCCATTGGCGAATCAAACTCAGAGACATGACGTCCGATGGCTCCTAGAACGAGCCACACGTCACTGTCGACCCAGCGCCCCTCACTAACCACTAATGCGTGAAGTTGTCCATCAAGTCTTTTCAGCTGCCAAAGAGTACTTGAACCCCTCCGTGCCCCTCCAGATCAGCTTTCATCTTCATATCACATCACACTTCAACTCAATTCCCATTTTATATACCCCAAACTTCTTTACTCTTCATAAACCCACATAATCGCCACAATGCCCATCACCGTTCCCCAAGCTACCGAGCTCAAGGACCTCTTCAGCCTTAAGGGCAAGGTCGTCATCGTCACCGGTGCCTCCGGCCCCACCGGTATTGGCACAGAGGCTGCCCGAGGATGCGCTGAGTACGGTGCCGACCTCGCCATCACCTACAACTCTCGCGCCGAGGGTGCCGAGAAGAACGCAAAGGAGATGAGCGAGAAGTACGGCGTCAAGGTCAAGGCCTACAAGTGCCAGGTCAACGAGTACGCTCAGTGCGAGAAGCTCGTCCAGGACGTCATCAAGGACTTCGGCAAGGTCGATGTCTTCATCGCCAACGCCGGAAAGACTGCCGACAACGGTATCCTCGACGCTACCGTTGAGCAGTGGAACGAGGTCATCCAGACCGACTTGACCGGTACCTTCAACTGCGCCCGTGCCGTCGGTCTCCACTTCCGCGAGCGCAAGACTGGCTCTCTCGTCATCACCTCCTCCATGTCCGGCCACATTGCCAACTTCCCCCAGGAGCAGGCCTCCTACAACGTTGCTAAGGCTGGCTGCATTCACCTCGCCAAGTCGCTCGCCAACGAGTGGAGGGACTTTGCCCGTGTCAACTCCATCTCCCCTGGATACATTGACACTGGTCTCTCCGACTTCGTTCCCCAGGACATCCAGAAGCTGTGGCACTCCATGATCCCCATGGGTCGTGACGCCAAGGCTACTGAGCTCAAGGGTGCCTACGTCTACTTCGCATCGGATGCCTCATCCTACTGCACTGGTTCCGATCTCCTCATCGACGGTGGTTACTGCGTCAGGTAAACGTGTCATTCCGGAAGGAAGATACGAGTGGAGGAATATAATAATGGACGACGTCTTGCCGGAAGTCTTGTGTCCATGTAAATAGCATCGAGACATCAATAAAGCTTCGCAGGTTTCACATCACAATTGATCCATCCTTTCCTATCGTGACGTTATCTCATTTCTTTTCACTCACAATCCCTAGGGTGCGTTGAACATAAAATCTTTGTACACTTGCACGGTATGTTCTCTTCATCTAAGTAATGGTAGGGCTAACGCCCCAGGGGTGCGCGAATCAGCAACGCACCCCCGCATTTTAGCACGCGAGTCAACATGATCACCATCGTTCAGCCGCGGCATCTCGACTCCTCCACAGTAGGATCCGGCGGTCTTTACATAGACTCCTCGTTCCTGCGAACATGTCACGCAACAACACGAAACGAGTGCGATGGCGAATCCCAAGCCCCAGACCACGACACCTCTTCCCTCCGTGATGCAACCTCAAAAGAAAGAGGCCTTCGGCAACTTGGCACCATGGAGCGAACCTTCATGGTACTCCTCCCTTGCGTCTCCCTACTACAATGATTCGCACAAAAAACTCCGCAATGCGTGCCGCGCATACATCGATACGAACATAAAGCCATATATGTTGGAATGGGAAGAGGCCGGCGAAGCGCCCGCGCAAGAACGATTAAAATGGGCGCAGACTGGCTTCGCCTTTGCTGATGTGCCGGAGCCATATCGTCCACGCAATGTACCGGGGCCAGCGGGTATACCGGTTGGCGATCTGGACTTGTTCCACTTGATGGTTATGACGGATGAGAATAGTAGGATAGAGGGGGGCGTGGGCACCGCATTGGGAGGTGGAAGTGTGATTGGTGTTCCACCGATTGTGCATCATGGAACCGAGGAGCAGAAGAAGAAGTGGTTGCCGGGATTATTTACTTGGGAAACAAGTTTCTGCCTGGGCATCACTGAGCCAGGTGGTGGGGTATGTGTGCTTCTCCTGGGAACTAAAGAGAAGAATGCTAACATCACTGTGCAGTCCGATGTCGCGAACCTCCAAACCACCGCAACGAAGACCGAAGACGGACAGTTCTACATTGTGAACGGATACAAGAAATGGATCACTGGTATGCCATGGGCCACACATATGACAACCGCCGTTCGTACTGGTGGACCAGGCGCCAGTGGCATCTCCGTACTAGTCATTCCCACCAACTCACCCGGTCTTACGCACCGTCGCATACCCAACTCCGGTCAGAAAGGCGGAGGCGCAAGCTTCGTAGAAATGGACGACGTCCGCGTTCCCGTCAGTAATCTTGTCGGTAAAGAGAACGAGGGTTTTCGCATTGTCATGACAAACTTCAATAAGGAACGCTTCATCATGAGCATAGGATGCAACAGGAAAGCGCGGACCTGTCTGAGCGAATCATTCCACTACGCACACAAGCGACACACTTTTGGCAAGCCCCTCATCTCCAACCAGATCATCGCGCACAAATTAGCTACAATCGGTCGATATGTAGAGAGCCACTGGGCATGGCTAGAGCAACTCGCTTACCACATCCAACAATCGCCTCTCGGCTGGCAAGATCCCGAGATCGCGGGCCAAATCGCCTTGAGCAAGGTACATGGTGGCCGTATACTTGAGATGGCGAATCGAGAGGCTCAGCAGATATTTGGTGGCGCTGGATATCAGAAAGGTGGGCCTGGTGCTATCGTTGAACAAATCAGTCGCGATTTGAGGATGATGGTATGCTTGATTCTTCGGAATACTAATATGCCAAGGACACTATGCTAATATGTCACAGGTTGTTGGTGGTGGAAGTGAGGAGATCATTGCGGATTTGGCGGTCAGGCAGGAGACGGCGCTTGCGAAGAAACGTGGATGGAAGTTGTGATGATATATCTATAGTTTGAAAGTATATAGACATGTTCGTTTGGGAAAATGGAGTGAAACAATGCTATATCTGGTCTCTGGAATTCTTATAAGCTTGTTGATATCGTCATGTGCATTTGACTCATGCCGCGGTAGGGGTCGGTACGGCGGGCGGATCATACGCGACATGTTGTTATGCGAAACGCTAACTGAGTTCTGTATCGTCTCCCTGCGCAACCCAGAATCTCGTTTTGTACACTACATCTTTCATGTCTGTCAGCGACCTAAACTCAGTTGGATATACGTATATCTGAAATATACTGTCTGTGTTTACGTACGGCACGCTGGCTACGTGTGCGATTATAATCCCCCTGATCCGCAACATCTAGATACCCGCAGAACATACCCAATCTATCACTACACTCACTTTGGGGGGCGCGTATGAATCTCTCGTTTTGAGTTACTTTGCGCATCGCATATTTTTCTCAATAGTACGATTCCCAAGAGCACTACCGAACGACCGGCATGCACGGTTCGTTGGTCAAGCAACCTAAATTCGACCCTTCACTCACTATTCATTGAAGCCTTTAGCGAGAAAAGCTCCATTCCTGGTCCCAGTGACGGACGGAAGCGAGGGAGAGAAGGACACGGGTCAGACGCAACAGGATCAAAATCCCCTCATAACCCTCAAAAACAACGCACCATCAGGCCAAATCCTGTGGATGATCCTGCAGCACCAAACATGAGCTCAGCAACCATGTCTTTCGAGTCCAAGATTGCTCTCGCCTTGGGAGGATCGAGCTGGCAGCAGCTGCAGGACGACAGCAACACAGAACCCGTCATCGCAACCGAAGAGGACGAGGATTCCGATTTGGATGATGAAGACGAAGCCGATATCAAGCCTACAGAGGAGGTTGTGGTCGATCCAGTCAAAGCTAAGAAACAGCAGAAGAAAAAAGAGCGCTTCGACCAAAGTATTGCAAGAGATGCGGGTGAGATCCTAGAGACCATCGACAAGGATGAACTCATACCGGTAGCGGAACAGGTAGTATGGGACCGAGATCCGGAACTATTGTGTTGCTACAACTGGCAAGCTTCTGACGATGGCACGAATACTATCTTTGGTAAGTAGATTTCGACCTGTCATCAGGCAAATATCCGTCGAGACCTTGAGTGCGTAGAAACTCACGCATATCTAGTGCCGGGTGAGCCAGCAAAATGGCAACAACCACCCCTACCACACACGCTCAAACCAGATAGTGGCTTCACATATAGTGACTACAACTACGCTCGTCAGCCGAGGAATCCATACTTGCCAATGTTCCATGCGCTGAACCTCATGGCGCCAAACACCAATTTCCATGATGTCGATGTCCTCGCAGACCGAAATAATCTCCGTATCTTACTAGAATTCGCCCAAGGCAAATCAAACGGGCCTTTCCGGCTCAATATTTACCTTGTTTTCAACACACTCGTCATCGTAAGGAATTCATTGTACAAACTGGATGTGAGACATAGACTAACTTCGTCCGCGCACCTTCCAGGTACGCCGAGAATCACGATGGTGGAAACATGCAGATGGCAAGAGCTACGGCTTCAACTTCGAAAAGAATTTTACTCGGACAACCGAAGGTATGGAAGATGCAACAAGTCACTACCGTGCGATACGCTACACAATGGGTCCCCTCAACGTCGTCTGTCGCTTCGAAGCAGATGCCTACGACGACGGCATCATCCCGGACGATCTTACTCAAACCGAAGCCGCAGCTGTACGTGGAGCAAACGAAGGAGGCCTTGCTGAACGCGGAAAATTCACATACAACGCCCCAATCCGCGTCCTGCAAAAAGGCCACATCATTCCCACCTCCCAGATGCTAGAGCTCAAGACGCAAGCGTATAACCCAGAAGGAGCGGGTCTGGTCCAATGTCAAGACCAGCTCTGGTTCGGCCGCACAAGTTTACTCTTCACTGGACCCTATGATAAAGGGCTTGGAACAGTGAATCGAGTTAAGAAAGAAGACGCGACAGATAGAGTGAAGATATGGGAATCGAAACAACAGGAGTCGTTGAGAAAACTCGTCGCTCTGCTTGTTCGCTTCAGGGATGTGTTGAAGCGGGAGCGGAGACCGAACCGCGCTCTGGTGCTTGTGAGAGAGGGAAAGAGCGGGCCGATTGTACTGCGTGCGATGGAGGAGAGAAGTGCGGGTGTGGATAGAGAAATGCGGGAGAAGTTCTGGCCGCTGCCCACGCATGGAAATCGTGGAAGAGGTGGGGGTAGGGGTGCGTTCAACGGAGGTCATCGTGGTCGTGGTGGGCAATTCGTACCTGCTCAAGGCCGAGGTGACTTTGCGCCTTCATATGGTCGTGGCCAGTTCGTGCCTGCCCATAATCAGGGTGGCTTTGCTCCTTCGCGTGGTCGCGGACAGTTCGTACCGCCAGCTCAAGGTCGAGGTGACTTTGCGCCTTCACGTGGTCGTGGTCGTGGTCAGCACGACGCGAATGCCTCGTATGTACCGCGCGGCCGAGGCGGTCGTGGAGGAAGAGGAACTTCAGACGCGCACTCGCGGAAGTGAAACTAGGGTAATCTATAGACAAGATTGCAGAGTACGACAAAGTCAATACTCGGATCAGGAAGAAACTCGCAGCATAGTCATCACGATGATCAGAGTCAGCGTTCACAGCAATAGAATATCTGTTGAAAATAAATTCTTGTATTATTCAGGCGTAACAAGTGAGCAGCTATGTGCTTGCAGTAAAGGTATCACAAGGATAGACAAGAAACCTAAAACGCCTGATCCCATCGTATACACGTAACCAAGCGTGGACATGATCGTGACAAGCTAATAGCAACGCCTTGAGGTAATCCAAACGCCAATTGGGTAGTCCAAAGTAGACAGAAAGAGAAGAAGAATAAGCAGAAGTACGGAACATGGCTCATGACGCTGCAACAGGTACCTCACATGACTGTGGTGTGGTCTCAACAGCAGCCTCGACGGCAGGTACGTCAGCAGCAACAGGTGCAGCAACGATGTCCTCAGATACTGATGGTGTTGTTGTCTCTTCCTCAACTGCAGCGGGTACCTCCTCAACAACGACATGCTTCTTCTTCTTCTCTGGTGTCACACTGCTAGCATCAAACTCCTTGGACAACCCTGACGGCTTCTCAATTCCCGCGTCAACGGTAACGTAACTTGTGGCGTCACAGCCCTCAGCGTAGAACTCGCTCGGCGCAAGATCACCCAGCGGCTTCCTGTCCTCATCCATAGCATCCTGGACAACCTTGCGCGTGCGACGAGGATGTTTAGCAGGTGCTTGGACCAGGATATCAGTCTCATAGCCGTCGTCCAAGGAAGAAGCATGGTTGCGCTTGCGGGTGTTTGCAGCAGCGAGGAAGTCTGGAGGCGGGACGTTCTCCTTGCCGCGGTCCTCATTGCGGAACTTGGTTGCTGCGTCGTCGTCGGATGAGATGTCTAAGACGGATGCCGAATGTTCCATGAGGTTTGCGGCTTCTTGCTCGGGCGTGTCCTCGTGGATATCGAAGAACCAGCTCTTGGGCATGTTGTCATCGAGGACAGGGACTGACTGGGCGGCTGGTGCTGAGGCGGGAGTGGCGGCTACAGCGGGGGCCTTGGGTGTGTAGGTGGAGATTGAGCCGCTGAGGGCTGCGTCGATAGAGAAGGGTAGGCTGGGGCTGCTCAGGTTGAAGGAGGGTGGGTCGACGCGTCGAAAGGGCGAGCTGGATGCGCGACGCTTGGAAATGGCATGGAGACGCTTGTTCTTGGGTGAGCCGCGGCTGTTGGTGATGGGTGTTGACTTGGCGGTGCTGGGTGACGAGAGAGCTTTGCGCACAGACGGGACGGAAGGCGTGGCATTGAGGCTGGCACTGCTGGGCTTGACGGGCGAAGTGAAGATTGAGAAGCTGGCGGGCTTGATGTATCCCGCGTCGATGCTGTTGTTGGCCGTCCTCGACTTCTTGGTCGGGCTGCTGAAGACGGAAGGGTCCACGTTCTCGGAGTCGGCATCTTCGTAGATCTCGGGTGCGCGTTGGCGCTTACCCGTCGATGGCGTGGGGATTGACTTCAGACCCTGCGGCGACGTGAAATTTGGCGAGATGGCTGTCGCATACGCGTTTAGTGAATGCAGTGGCACGTGAATTGGAGCGCCTTACCATTTTGCCTGTTCTTCGCGCTCTGGAGTACCTGGAGCCGTGACGAGCCGATCTCGCCAAAGGGCTGGCGCGTAGAGGTGGCCATGGTAAAGACTGTCGAAAATGTCGCGATAGCGATTGATATGAGTACAGGTAGATATATCGGCCCGAAAGCGCAATTGATGTGACTGAGGACTCGCGGTGGTGGTGTTGAAGGTGATTGTCGTTGGGACGGAAGGTGCGAAAGGTGGGGTGGTTTGGTTATCGTATCTCTTTCGCGACTAGGTCGGTTCAAGGCGGCCAGACCAAAACAACAAGAACAACAATGATGGACTCTTCGTCTCTCACAGTGATTAGAGAATGTCTGGGTCAACGACAGAGAACCTGAACACACAGAGTCAAGCCTGGAGAAGAAGAGTAAGAGAGATGGATGTGCAGCTGGGTCACGAAGCTATTAGACCAGCACTCAAACGCGTCCCCAGTCTCCCTCGTACTTTAGCGTGTCCATCACGCACTTAGGGGCCGCCTCCCACAATCGCGTCCGTCTTCTCCACTCAGGCCAGGATCATGTCCCGAAACTATGACGGAAAACTGGTTTTAACCCTCCTAGCCACTTTATGCAATACCCTCCATTGGCTACGACTCTCCGGATCCACCTGCAGTGTCACTTGCGCCACCAAAACGCGACTCGGCGCGCTCGCGATATAGACGTGAACGACGTGAACGGTGCTTCGTTCTCTGCGCGTACATCCCAGGCCTTGCAGCTTACAGTGTGCTGAGGCAGTAGTACGTGCAGTAGAGGCGCCTGTTCGAGGCTTCTCGTATGTTGCTCTGAGGCTGCCAATTGTCACAGGTATGTCATAGACTTATATAGGTGGTTGGCGACCTTGTGAAGTTTGGACCATCTGCTGGTCCTTCGAGTATCGCGCTGCTTGCCGTTGGTGTTTCGACGCGCATATATGTACGCGGGCTCCCATTGCAGAACGCGATGAGGCAGGATGCACGCGAGTTTGCTGCATCACGCTCGCAGGGCTGAGTTTCGTTGGTTCGCCATGCTGACTGCTGATGTGCATGTTAATTGCTGTGCAGCCCTGCCTTAGTAGACACCGTCATCTTGAGCTGAATATTTTGTATGATTTAGTAATTTTATGCGCTCTAGGAACTGACTCGACATGTCAATTCGTCTTCCCATTGCCCCACTTGCTTTTTTTCCTTCGCGGTTGCCCTGTCGCGCCATCCTTACACCCAGCCCGTCGCGGCACTACTCTGCCTCGGGCTCCTGCTCCCCGCGCGACTCCCAACCCTCACCGGAACACCATTCCAACTATCGTTTAGATATGTCGCGTTGTCCTCATCATATCCATTCGCGTATTTCCCCACATCTTGATCGGCACCACCCCATTGGCCTCCGCTGTCGTCATCAACACGAGCCTTCTGACTACTCCAGCTCTGTTCGCTGACGGCATGGCTACCAGGCCAAATGGCTGCATCGTCAGGTCGTTGGGAGTGTCGACTCAGATGGCTAGTCTGACTTCCGCCCGCCCAGCCTGCTTGACCGTCTTCCCAGCCTGTAGGGTGTACGTGCTTGCTGCTCCTATGACTTCTACGGGTATCATGGCTACCGTGACTTCGACGAGCAGACTGTATACTTGATACTTGGCTTTGACGACCCAGAGACGCCCGCTCACTCCCTGTACCTACGACACCGACCTCACTGGTTGATTTGTTTCTCTCAAGACCATCCCATGTAGTATCGCCCAAGGGAAGTGTAGGACTGCCAAAATGTACAGACGTAGGACTGTTGGCGATTTGCTGAAAAGTAGGAGACTCGACACCGGTCCAACTAGCATTGTCAGTGGCTTTGGGTCTCTTGCTCCAGCTTCGTTCGCTTGAAGACTTGCTACCCGCACCTGCCCAGGTATGTGGGTGAGGCGTGTTTGCAGACAACATCGACGCAGGTTCTCTGCCTTCTTTCTTACTACTAGAACTCTCCTCATTGTTATTTTGGTTACGACCCCAACCTTGAGTTTCAGTGCTCTTCACACTGCCGCCCCATCCAGTCGCAATATAGTCCTCCTCTCCTGACGCATCTTCGACTGTAGGCGCTTTGTACGTTGCATGACTCTTCCCTGAAGCACTGTCCGAGTCATTCTTTGATTTTGGCGACTTGTTGCTAGTATGAGTCGATCTGTGGCTCTTGCATGAGTGACTTGGACTGGCGACTTTCCATGCACTCTCAAACTGTCCACCATCCCAAGATACCTCTGACAATACCTTAGTGTCTCCTTTAACTGGCAATATGTCAGGAGACGGCCGTCTAGCGGGTGGCGAACGCATAGACGACGCTTTCTTCTCAATCCAGGAGTTCGACACCGGAATGATGTCTTTGTAACCTTGTGAGCGTGGTCTGACATATCTGAATCCCTCACTGATGGCCTTGGTTGGAGATCCTGGCACAATGTATTCGTACGCGTCGCTCATGGATACAGCTGTATGAGCTACAGATGAAGCTCTGCTAGAGGGCCAACCGCTCGCTCCACCTGTCATCATGAAACCTGTCGGCGAACCCATGTCTTCGCCATCAGAGTGCAGGTAGCCTTCTTCGTATTCTGATTCGGAGATGGATGTAAGTGTCTTGGATGATGAGAGATGTGAGCGACGAGACTTATTGTTTTTGACATTCTTCTCACTGCCACTCTTTTGTTTCTGCTTCTCTTTCGAACGTTCTTTTGTCTGACGGGAAGACGTGCGATGCATCGGTGTAGAATGCGGAACCGGACCTCTGGCCAGAGAGGCTGACTCGACGGTAGATGCTGCTTTGACCCAATGTTTTGGTTGCTCACTGAGAGCCTTCTGTGGTCCGGAGTCAAACTCACCATCCTTGTCTACAACGATAACGCGACCATCATCTGCTTTGATGACGAAGGTTCCCCATTGGGGTGGCATAGGGACAGTCACAGTGTCCTTCTTCACCTTCTCTTGATCCCCAGGTTTCTTGTCCTGACAGCCATCACGATCCGTCCGCTTAACTTCCAGTCCGCCCAATTCCCTTATTTTCTCCAAGTTCCGTTGTATATCTCCGCTGATCGCCTTTTGCACGTCATCACTCCACACTGTCTGCACACCATCTCTGGGTTCTTTTCGTTTCTTCTGCTTGTAGAATCGTGTGTCGATTGGACCAAAGCCTGGTGCTACTCCAGGAGGGAGTTGCATGTCCGCGCCGTCATCGACAAAACTGCCCGTGTAGGCTGAGGCCTCTGATTTGCTGCTAGCGATCCAACGCGCAACGTGGCGCTGATCGAGACCGCGAGGTATGCGCTTGGTGAAGGATCCGCCATCGTCGACAAAGGATTGGGGCGTTATGGAACTCATGCTCGCACTATGGTCATTTAATTGCAGTCCACCAGATTGACGTACAAGAGGCTCGTGGAAATATGTTTTACAGAGAGAAGATCGGTTCCGGCCTGCTGATTTGCGAGCGGCGGGGCGAATGAAGAAACGTCGGTGTGGTGTGGTGGATTTTGAACGCATTGCAGCGACAGTGGAGCAGAAGTGAAGGTAGACAACTTTTCGACTGCATAGCAGAACGACGAGAGCAAAACAATATGCAGACCGGCGAGACATGATTAAAAGACATGAAATAAACACACAAACTGAGGAATTTGAAAGCATTTACCGTGACACAGCACCTGTGCCGCCAATTGCTAAGATATCTATGCGCACATCCAACAAACACCAACACACATTAGCACCGACACTCCTTCTGTCTTCAGCGCACAGCCAACAGAGTCAACAAATCAAATCAAGTCCTACAGTTTCGCCTTCTCCCGCTTCTTCTGTTCTTCCCATTGTAATTGCACGTTCCGCATCTTGTACCAGCTCAACATACCAGCCAGCGCACCAAACAACGGGTTCACCCAAAGCAGGAAACTCCACCACCGCGGACTATTGCTTCTAACATCCTGCATGACTCTCTGTATCTCTTTCTCAAGATAGCTCCTGTCGTGATCATTCCAGACCACGACGCCGTTGCCCGGGCCTCTCCGCAAACAGCGCTCCGCTTTCTCGCGCACGTCGCCTTGACTCATAACGCGGTTCCGCGCATCTTCTTCGGTAAGATGCGAATCACGATCGCGTAGGCGTTGTATCTGAATTGCGGGATCCGACACGCCAACAACGAGGATAGTGCCACAGTAGCGTTCCCAGCCGCTCTCAAAAAGGAGAGGGACGTCTAGCACGACCGCCCAGTTGCCGCGCAGGTATGCCCATACCATTTGTCTATACATCTCCTTTCGTACTGCAGGATGTACAATGCTATTCAGCTTTTTTCGGTCGCGCTCCTTCTCTTCTCCACTGCCAAAGACTCTCCGTCCTAGTGCTGGTCGGTTCAGCGGGCGTCCTTTGGGCGTCGCATCGGGAAGAAGCAGATCCGGTGTGGTAGGTAGGAAGTGCTCGACGATGGCGTTGTAGCCTGCAGTGCCGGGTTCAACGACTTGCCGCGCGATGAGGTCAGCGTCTACGATCGGAAGAGAATAGGGCGGCTTGGAGAGGATGGACGAGACGGTCGATTTGCCCGTCGCGATGGAGCCTGTGAGGCCGAGGAGGAGCATGGCAGATTGCTTCGACTGAAGCTGGCGTGTCAATAGAGAGGGTCAGATGTTGATCGATGCAAGCCCAGGTTCTGCGTCTGAGCTGGTGATGTTGATTTCACATGGCGGGTGCATGAGAGATGGGATGACGATTGCGGGGAGCTGGGAGCTCGTACCTCGGAGGTGAGCATGGGCCCCTTGTCCCTCGCCCGCTCAACAGCACTACGAAGCCTTCATCTTCACTAATATCAGCGATGGTGGAATGAGGTAGATATGTTTTGATTCATGTGTTTACGCGACTAGAATCGCAAAAAACCGACAAAGGATATCACCAAGCCGTTGCGCCCAACACCATTCTTGTTTTCTTCCTTACTATGGAGAAGAAGGCGGAGTAGCGGGCAAATACAAAGTCCTCTCACTCTCATCAGAATTAGCAGCGATCTCTTGCTCTGGCTTTGCTTCCTCCTCTTCGGGTATAGAACTTTCAGGTACAGAACTCAGAGGCGACGAAGATGGCTCCCAAGCATCGAAAACCGGTACAATCGGTACGGGAACCGCTACCTTACCCTACAAGTGCCCTCATGTTAGCCATCTCAAAAGGAAGACACACGATGGATGGAGCTCAGTCTGAGACATCTCCGTGGTTTACAGTCTTCTTGATTGGCTCAACGAGTTTGCGCGCGGGACGGAAGATTTGCAGCTGGTTGTCCTCTGCAGCGCCCATCATGAGCCATGGATCGTTCTTGTTCCAGTCAAAGTCGCAGATTCGGTTCGTGAAGCCACCGTGCATGAACAGTCTGTTGCATGTTAGTACGTGAGCTGACAATAGGTTCGCGATAACTTACAGTTCAGGGGGGCCATCTTCTGCTTCCTCAGCCGTCTGTTCAGAACCGATCTTGCTGAGATCCCACAGGCAAATACGGCGATCGTAACTGGAACTGGCAAGAATGGCAGCATCTTGCGGGTGCCATTGCAGACCAATGACATCTGAGGCGTGATTTTGCAGGCTGTGAAGCTTCTTGTCAAAATTCCTCATATCCCAGATTCCGACTGATTTGTCTGCCGAGCCTGTCGCGAAAGTCCCTTCAAACTCGGGATGGAACGAGATGCAGTTGACTGCGTCGTCGTGGGCCTCCTTCCTGTACAGTGCCTTCTTGTGTGTTTCCATACGAGTATCGATGATTTGCCAAGTAAGATCGTCGGACGCGGTACCAATGAGGAAGTTGTGGATCGGGTGGTATTGAACATCGTTGACGGTTGCACTGTGAACGTTGTATGTCGCCGTTGGACTGATGGTCTTGTTGCTCTTGGAGAAGCCACTCTTGATGTCCCAAGTCTTCACTGTGGTATCCTCGTTACCCGTCACCAAGTGTCCCTCTTTCAGAGGACTCCAGCTCAAGCCAAATCCCTCCTTGCTATGGCCTACAAGCTCGGCCTCGAACTTGATCGAATCGTCCTTTGGTTGCAGCGGGTGCTTGGTCCGGTCGAAGATGAGCACCTTGCCGTCTACACACAGCGATGCTATGATGTCGGGGTTCTGAGGCTGGTAGCGCGCCTTGTTGACCTCGCCAGGGTGGTTGATCTTCTGCACAATCTTGAAGTCAAAGGGTCGCTTCGCATTGCCGTGGCCGCCGATTTCTCCGCGCTCTTCGTTAAGCTCTGACAAGTCTGGAACCCGGAAGTCGGGTATCTCGCAGTGGGCGATTTGTAGGTAGTTTTGGGCTTGGTTCGACGTGTGGGTTCCAAGAATGACGCGGTGCTGGCTCATGTTGGTGCCTTCTACAGGCTTCTTGTCGGGAAGCCATTGTGTAGTGAGCGTAGGCCACTCGAGCGCGCGGCCGTACAGCATATCGTATAAAAAGACGCTGTTCTTCTTCCATATCTTGTACTCTTCGTTGATGAGCTTCTGCTCCAACTGCTCTTGGTCGTCCATCTCGTGGGAATCGTGAGCGTCTGTCGCGATAGTGTTAGAACCAAGTCTCTGAGGGGTTCAAAAGTGTCGGGGCTTGAGCGACTGCGCATGTATGGTAGTGAGCTGGTACGCCATGTGCCAACTGTGTCGGTGTGGTATACGAAGTTCGCTCGCCTTCAGTCTACATGGCAATGTCGCAAAACAAACCCGCAACAGGTGAACAGACTTACCACTCATAGTCTCGTCCATGGTGAGGGTGAATGTATGCTGATAGTCAAGGGTGTGGTGGGATATATGCGATCTTGAAGTGTGATGCGCAGAAGCTACGGCGCACGACGCGCTCCCAAAGTTCGCGTTTGGACCAACCCCGATGTCGATCCATTAGCGCCCCACTTGCTTGGCAGTCGCCGCCCGTATATCCATTGCGTCTATGATCAAGACTCCGACTCTTTGAAGACCCCAGCGTCGAGAACCAACACCCTATACTCTCTCTCGCCCTCTCGCCCCAGCGCCTTTGCGCGCCTCTCTCACTGCCATCTTCTCCCCTTGTCGCCCACTATATATTGCGACTCTCAGCCCCGCCACTTGTACACAATCCACAACCTATCCTCAGCCATTCCTAGACAGGAGCAGCAGCCATGGGTGTCCCAAAGTTCTTTCGATGGATGTCCGAAAGGTATCCGGGTATTTCGCAGCTCATTGCTGAGAACCGTATTCCCGAATTCGACTGTCTCTACGTAAGTGCTCTTGTGTCGCATTCGATGCGCACAGTTAGTTAACAGTCACAGCTTGACATGAACGGCATCATCCATAACTGCACCCACAACGATTCCGACAGCGTCACGGCGCGCAAGTCCGAAGATCAGATGTTCATCTCCATCTTCAACTACATCGAGCATTTGTTTGGCAAAATTAAGCCCAAACAGCTCTTCTTCATGGCCATTGATGGTGTCGCCCCGCGCGCCAAGATGAACCAGCAGCGTGCGCGACGTTTCCGAACCGCTCTCGATACTGAAAAGGCTCGGGAGAAGGCTATCCGCGAAGGCGTAGAGATGCCGACCGAGGAAGCGTTCGACAGCAACTGCATTACGCCAGGTACTGCTTTCATGGCGAAGCTCACGCAGCAGCTCAAGTACTTCATCAACAAGAAGGTCTCCGAGGACATAGACTGGCAGGGCGTGGAAGTCGTGCTGTCTGGTCACGAGGTCCCCGGAGAGGGAGAGCACAAGGTCATGGAGTACATCCGTCAGGCCAAGGCACAGCCGGGGTACGACCCGAACCGCCGCCACTGCCTGTACGGTCTCGATGCCGACCTCATCATGTTGGGTTTGCTCAGCCACGACCCCCACTTCAGCTTGCTGCGTGAAGAGGTGACGTTTGGCCGCCAGAGCCAAACCAAGTCCAAGGAGTTGGAACACCAAAACTTTTACCTAATGCACCTTAGCATTGTTCGAGAATACCTGGAACTCGAGTTCCAGGAACTGGAAGAGCCCGGTGCTCTTAGCTTCCCATTCGACATGGAGCGTGTCATTGACGATTTCATTCTCATGGCTTTCTTTGTTGGTAACGATTTCCTTCCTAATCTTCCACATTTGCATATCAATGAGGGCGCCTTGGCCCTCATGTTCAACGTCTACAAGACTGTCCTACCCAAGGGTAAAGGATACATCAACGAGGGTGGTGTCATCAACATGGAGCGCCTGGCTATCTTGTTGGATGAACTCTCAAACATCGAATACCGTCACTTCGAATCGGAGAATGCCGATGCTGCTTGGTTCAAGGGTAAGAAACTTGGAAAGGAGGATGTAATGGCCAAAACGGCGAAACGAGGCACGGTTGTCATGACCACGCAGCAGAAGGAACTGTTCTCCAAGGTCAAGAGCTGGCTGGGTAATTACATGGAAAAGAAAGACCAAGCTCCGTTGGACCTTCCGGTATCTCTCAACGCGGAGGATCGAAAATTCGTTCAAGAACTTGCCGACAAGTTACATCTCCCTTGGAAGACTGTCCAAAATGACGACGGCGACCGTCACATTCAGGTTACACCTCCACCTAAGCTAGTTGAAGGCGACTCGGATGAGGAGGATGAGATGGATGACGAATCTACGAAAGCGATTGTACGCGTTGTACAAAAGTACGAACAGGCGAAGATCGTTGACATCTCGCCTGAGGACGCCCAATCGGAGATGCAGAAGAAATACGACGAGAAGTTTGACGCGTGGAAGAATGACTACTACAAGAGCAAGTTCGACTGGGATCGCAGCAACGAGGAAGAGCTTCGCAAACTGACGGAGAACTACGTCCAAGGATTGCAGTGGGTTCTCTTTTACTACTACCGTGGAGTCGCGTCGTGGCCATGGTACTATGGCTACCACTACTCGCCTATGATTTCCGACGTCAAGCGAGGTCTGAAGGCGGACATCAACTTCAGACTTGGACAGCCGTTTAAGCCCTTCCAGCAACTGATGGGTGTCCTGCCTGATCGCAGTAAGAGCATCGTACCAAAAGCCTACCATCCCCTCATGACCAATGAGGATTCGCCGATCATCGACTTCTATCCTCGAGACTTCACTCTCGACATGAACGGAAAGAAGCAGGACTGGGAGGCTGTCGTCAAGATTCCATTCATCCAGGAAGATCGTCTGCTTAAGGCCATGGCAACCAAGGAGAACGATCTGACACCGGACGAGAAGCAGCGTAATTCATTTGGCGTTTCGTTGAAGTTCACTTACGCTAAAGATTTGGATTTTGTCTACCAGTCATCTCTGCCAGGTGTATTCCCGGATCTTCCTCACTGCAAATGTATCGAGAACATATTCGACCTACCGACTATGGACGGACTAGAATACTACATTGGCCTCATGGACGGCGTCAAACTGGGTGCCTCAGCTCTGGCCGGCTTCCCCAGCTTGAAGACTCTGCCGTTCCATGGCAAGCTTGAGTTTGCGGGTGTCAATGTTTTCCAACAAGACAGCCGTAACGAGAGCATGGTCATTACACTACTAGATACGGAGCCACGACAGTCTGTCGGGCACGCACAAGCAAAACTCGGCAAGGCCGTTCATGTTGGCTACCCGTTCCTACATGAAGCAAAGGTAATAAAAGTATCGGATGAGCTGTTCGACTACGTTCTGCCAGAGAGCGGCGATTCTCCTGCGCCCGTTGCTATTCCCCATGGACCACAAGAGATTTCCAACTGGAAGAAGACTGCGAACCGCATCGAAAGCCAGTACAGCAAGCGTCTTGGCATCAATGTCGGAGAGATTGAGTCACTCGTGCACGTAGAAATGCTCAAGGGACTCAAGAAGACCGACGAAGGCGCTACCATCAAGGAATACGGCGAGGTCGCTGGACTACAAGTGGAGTATGCAACACAAACAGTTGTGGATGAGGTTATCAGCGCAGATGCTCGCTTTATAGAGAAAGAGGCGCTTCCTATTGAAGAAGAGTTCCCCGAGGGAGCCCGAGCATTCTACCTTGGAGACTACGCGTATGGCCGTCCCTTACAAGTCATGGGCCACGCCGACAATAAGGCCACGATCATGGTCGCGAAGCTAAAGAAGCAAGAGCCAGCTTTTGGACGCGAAGTCGTCATCATGGCAGAAAGGTCCATGCCGTATCTTCCATCCTACCAGGTGGCGAGGCATCTGAATATGCCGCCGCTTGCGTTGTCTAAGCTCACGTCGTCATTCAATGTCAACTCAAGCGGTCTTAAACTCAATCTCGGTCTGAACCTCAAGTTTGAAGCGAAGAAGCTCAAGGTATTGGGCTACTCTCGCAAGTCAGCCAACGGATGGGAGTATAGCGAGAAGGCCATAAACCTCTTGCAACAGTATATGACCAAGTTCCCGGAGTTTATCGCCGCCATTATCATGAACCCGACGGGTGACGGCTGGGAAGACACGGACTTTTATCCTCCCGAAGTTGCGAAGCAGAAGGTCAAGGAGATTGGAGCCTGGCTCAAGAGTGTTCAGACGAAGAACTTTGAGAAGGTACCCTTGGACGCTGAGCAGCTCGACTCGGATACAGTCAAGCTCATCGAGGCAGCCGCTGATGCCAACTTTCCCCTCACCCAAGAAGTTGAGCCCAAGACGGTTACAAAGGTGCCCCGTGTCGCTCTGCTGAAGCCTTCTGATGCAGAACAACGATTGGGACACCAGCACTTCAGCATTGGCGATCGCATTGTCTATGTTCAAGACTCTGGAAGGGTCCCAATCGGATCATCAGGTACTGTGGTTGGCAAAACCCGCACTGCGCGTGTTCTGTTGCTCGATGTTGTATTCGACGCTACCTTTATGAGCGGTACTTCTCTCGGCGACCGTTGTTCTCCGTTCAGAGGATCAACTGTACCGGCTACTGCAGTTGTGAACATGACGGATCAGCAGGTCGTGCATTATTCTAGTGCTGCTGCCGCCAGGCGTCCACAACAAGCGCCTACTTCGTACAACATGCCCCGCTTCGGTGCTCCTGGAGGCCCTGGGCTAGTTCCAGCAGGTACGCCACCACCCCTCCGTGGCTCATACCGAGGAGCTTTCGGAGGCGCGAACGGACGTGGCGGAGGCATGGCACCACGTCAAAGCTCTGGACCGCAGCAAGGACAGCAGCAGACACTGCCAATCCATGGCGGACCACCTCGTGGTGGTCGTGGCGGCCGGGGCGGAACCGCTCCCCGTGTTGGACAAGTCAACGGCCAAGCCTCTCAAGACCAGAACCAGGCTCCCAATGGCACGAACACTCGCGGTAACCTGCGAGGTGGCTCTGCTGATTTCGTCCCGCGTGGACGAGGAGGAGGCTACAAGGGCCGGGGAGGCTTCACCGTCATCGACAACACTGATCCCGCTGAAGGAGTTGTGCCCAACAACCCAAATTTCCAGCCGCGAAACTACTCGAACGTACCACCGCCGGCAAATCTTGATGGTGGACGAGGTGGTAGAGGACGAGGCCGTGGTCGTGGCGGTTTCCGTGGACGTGGAGGACCAAGGGGCGGCGCACCACCTGCTGCCCAGTAGACTCCTCTTCATAGTACATCTGAACTTCGATTCGGGGTTGTTTGAGCGTTTCACAAAGCATGCTAGCGTGGCGTCACGGCGTTCAGCTCGAACATAACATGGGAAATGCATAGATGATACCCGTAGATGATAGGATCAGATAGAGGGCAAGATGATATGGGAGAAGACGGTGTAGGATAGCTTGTGCGCAGGTTGATACCCATATCACATTATCTGTAGCAATCGCAAATGAACCATTATGTATACCCGACATTTGTGGTGAAGTCCAGTCGTCCGAGGTCAGATGCTAACCGTGGAGATGATGGACTAGCGTGGAATGGGTGAACCCTGGTTTCATAGGGCTGAGCTCCGACCTCCGCGCGACAGGCCAGATACGTGTTAGGACCCAGCGAAAGCTAAACGCTCACGCCCACTCCCAACGAGCCTCTCTTCCTCTCATAGCCGACAAACGTTCAAAGATAGAGCCCCGCGCTCATCTTCTACCTCTACGATGCACTCGACACTTGTGCGTCTACAGAATGTCTTTGGCTTCTTCACCACGGTCGCTTTCACAGTCGCGAGCGTCATTGCACTGAGTAGCTTCATCTCCCCACAGAACCCGTCAGCCAGCATATCGCTGCAGAATGTACAATTGGTAATGGGGCGGCCGCATTACTACTCACCCAAGAGGGAGGAATACGCGCATATCAAGTTCGACCTCAACGCTGGTACGTCTCCTACACAAATCACAACCATGCTACGGGTATACAAATGCAACAGCAGAACTAACACTCGCATGCACAGATCTCAGCTCGCTCTTCAACTGGAACACTAAGCAAGTCTTCGTCTACCTCAAAGCCGTCTACCCCTCAACACGCGCCTCAGAACCGCCGTCCGAAGCCATCATCTGGGATGCCATCCTCGCTTCCAAGTCAGCGCCCTGGCACACGGGCTACTTTGTTCACCCCGACAAGAAGTCGAAGCTGCCTAAGCAATCCGCCAAGAAGCGCGCCGCGTCCAAATCAAAGACGACGTCGCCCTATCCCATCGGCGAACTGCACCTCGAGAACAACAAGCCCAAATACAAGATCACCGATATAACTGGCAAGCTGGGCAATAGGACGGATGTCACATTGGAGCTAGGATGGAATGTGCAGCCATGGGTCGGCGCATTGACCTGGACCAACTGGAACACGGTTGGTGCATGGCGCGGTTTGGAGGGAGGCAGGAGTAAGGCGTTTACTTTCCCCGAGGTTGGTGCCAAGGCGGCAAAGCCCAAGGATTTGGAGACTGAGAAGGGTGCCGAGGGTTACAGATTGGTGGTTGGTGAGGAAGTCCCGCTGAAGAAGGCTGTCGTTTAGAAACGGCATTTGGGCAATCTATGCGCCGAGGGGACAGGGTCCCAGGAGATGGTTATATTTGATACCAATAGGCATGCGTTTTTGTTGGTTTGCCTCATATTGATCATACAGAGCAATCAATACGATTTCAAGTACAAACAACTAGTCTGCCCTAAGTAGAAGTGTTGGTACATGCTCGGGTCAAGGTCGGACCTCCGATCTCGCCGCAAACCGCCACTTTCTGGTTGTCGGATTTCAAAGCGCGCTCCACAACCCTCAATCACCTCACACTATGCGCCATCCGCGGTACCACCTACACCACTCCTCCTCTCGCCCATCCGATCACGCTCCAGACTAACACCAAACCTCTGCGAGTAAAGTCCTTTATTCATCACTGCCATACGAAGTGCATCCCATCGACCTGCGCTGACGCAACCCCCACCAACTCTCCGACTGCTCGCGCCAACCCTGGCACGTCAAATCCCCCAATCTCGCCATGCCTCTTGACAACATACGGAACATCCTTCTCGTGCTCTCCGGCAAAGGCGGAGTCGGAAAATCAAGCGTCACTACCCAGCTCGCCCTTACCCTATCGTTACAAGGACATTCGGTCGGTGTTTTGGATATAGACTTGACAGGCCCGAGTATACCGCGCTTTTTTGGTATCGAGAATGAAAAAGTAAGGCAAGCGCCTGGTGGCTGGATACCGGTGGATGTACACGGTGAGCAGACATTGGCTACGCATAAGAGAGTGGGCGAAGAGGATGGAAGCACAACGGAGCAAACAGAAGGAGGAGAGGCGGCTGCAGATGGCCAAAAGATTGGATCTTTATCCTGCATGTCACTAGGCTTCATCTTGGCCTCGCGCTCCGATGCTGTAATCTGGCGCGGCCCTAAGAAGACAGCCATGGTTCGCCAGTTCCTCACCGACGTCCTATGGCCACCGCTCGATTACCTCCTCATCGACACGCCGCCCGGTACCTCCGACGAACACATCTCTCTGCTCGAAACACTGTTGAAGAACACCACACCCTCTCCCGCTCTCAACCCGTATCTCCCCTTCCTGGCCGGCGCCGTCGTGGTCACGACCCCACAAGCCATCAGCGTCAGCGACGTCAAGAAGGAACTCAACTTCTGCAAGAAGACCGGCATCAGAGTCCTTGGCGTAGTAGAAAATATGGCCGGCTTCATCTGCCCAAACTGTTCGGAATGCACAAACGTTTTCAGCAAGGGCGGCGGAGCCGTCATGGCAACAGAGTTCGAAGTCCCTTTCTTGGGTTCTGTACCGATTGACCCGGCGTTTGTGGAATTGGTCGAGAGCGGGACAAGGCCGGTGTATCCCAAGGGTACGGTGTTGCAAGGGAAGGAGATGGATACTGAAGAAGTTGCGGCTTTGAAGAGTAAGGATGGCCTTTTTGTGGACAAGTATCGGGATTGTTCGTTGGCGCCACTTTTTGAGGAATTTGTGACGAGGTTGAAGGGAGATATTGGGAGGATTCAGTGAGGAGGTGAAGAGTTGATATGTAAAGATGAAGATGACGAAGAGATGAAATAGATACCATTCAAGACGTAGAGAGGAATAGATACCCGGCCAAACATCGCTGATTATGTAGGGTCAGTAAGTCTTTGACTCTACTGGAGAGTATAAGGTATGCTGACTCTCCCAGATCTCGCCGTCCATCTTGTTGTTGTCATTCCGTCTCGTGTGATTACATTGCTCCAAGGTGAACAAACGCACGCTGGTTTCGTCACAGCGATCTTGATTCGCTGTGTCTTGCTCACCAGTATTAGCGGTCTGTCGTCGTGACGGATGAGGCTCCACTCGTAATCGCAATTATCAGTCTTCTACTTGAGATCCCATTTCGTACTGGCGCCTCTGGCTTTTGGTCTGCAGATCAAACGTGCAGGTAGCAGTGTAGAGGTGAGAGAGCGCTTGATTAGCTTTTCAGGTAAAGGTGGGCGTAAACGATCACTGGCCAGCGAACCCTATATGAAGCCGCTACTACCCATACGGAAAGGTGACCTACAATCCTCTTTACTTGCAACACCAACTTTCGAGACTTGCAAACTGTCAAAGATCTCAGAGTCAGCGAGCGAGAGTCTATTGCGATACTGAAATTGCTGTTCTGTTACGGCTCTGCGTATAGACAAATAACTGCACCTCTACGAGACTGCGCCAAAATCCGACAGCATGGACATCGCGAGCGACAAAACCCCGCCAGATCCACGACTCACAATGGGCGATCTTCAGCAGCCTCCTCTAGATCCTTTTCGAGTACACGATCAGATGCAGACACCTGAGATTGAAGCACGTCAGAGTGATCAGCTCACTCCAGAACTCGAGGATAGCGCGGACCAAGAGTGCGATGCCAACGGAAACGGAATGCTGAGAGACAAGTTTCCTGGTTCTGCCACTACACCAGAAGAGGATCCAGGTTCTGAAGCAGAGTCTAGTGTAGACCAGAACGAGCAACTCGTGGTCAAGCTGAAGTACAGCACCAAGACAAAGACCACCAACACGTCCTCTTCACCAGACCACCAAAGGTCCGCTAATGGCACTTCAGTTTCCCAGAAGCTTGGCACAATTTCGAAAACCATTTCCGATTGCCTGAAACTTTGCCCAGAATGGGGAACCATTTCCAATCCTTCCAGCGGAAGTCCTATCGTCAAACAAGAGAGTGGACATCATCGATACACTGCATCCCCGGATTCGAAGACGACCGACCCACAGATCAAGATCGAGAAGGACGATGATCAAGCTTTGGTTCCGACCCCACTCAGTAAGCCTATGGAAGAGTCAGGTCAGGTCAAGGTCATCAAGGATGAGCTCGAACATGACGCACGTCAACAGATACATGATCCCCACCAAGGTTTTGCTCAAAATGATATGGATGTTGATGCTCATCCTGCAAACGGTACTATGCATGTTCCGGCCAACGACAACACCTTCAACAAGTCCTTGGATATCGCTGATACACAGGCCGCTGCACCAGAGCCTACGGCCGTCGACGAGCGTAGTGCTGATGACGTGGATGGTGAATATCAGCAGAGCGAGAGCGCATCACCAGAAGCTGCTCGTGGTGAAAATACCGTGTTTAACAACGACGAAAACACCTCTAATGGTACTGATTCACAGGAGTGGTCCCCAAGCGCTATCAACAAACAGCACAAAGGCCATCCAGCGATCGATCATCAACTTGTACCATCAGGCTTCACATCTGATGAGATGAACGTGCAGCAACAAGACCAGGTCAAGCAAATTCCGCATATCTTCGGTACTGGCCAACCTGATCTTGGCGTTCAGGATGTATGGAGTCAGCCTCACCCCAACTTTCCGGATCCGGTTCACCTCACTACTACGTCGTCTTCACCTCGTCATCAGGACTCACGTGTTTCGAACCCCAACATCACTTTGGAAGGTATCTCGCAGTTCCAAACAACGCAACCCCATCATGTCTCCCTACAGCCTTCTGATCAATGCAACCAACCCAACTTCGGTCTCAGCTTCAGTCGTCAGCAACAGCTTCAGGCACAGATCGAAAGGCAGAAGAAGCAGTTAGAGGACTTCAGGAAACAGAACGAAGAGTGGTCGCAACAGTCTCAACAGTCACTTCATGGGTTCGGCTATCCTCAGAGGCAATCGAACGCACCTCCATCGTTTATTACGGGCCCTCTGACTTACCAACGCGCACCTCAATTCAGCAGCCAGCAGGTTCCAAACGGACTCAGCAGTCCCGGATTCCCACAATCGGCTTCAACTACAGTCCCCTATAGTCAAATGCCACTGAACATGTCTTATTGCCTCAATCCAGCATCACTATACAAGAGTACGACAAAGATCTCAGCGCCTCCTAGCTTGAACACCCGGGTACTAGGGCCGTATGCTCCCCAGGGCCCTAAAGAGACGCCGAAGAAGATTCCGGATGAGAACCACTCTAGCGACGAAGGCGATGCTTCCGATGACGATGAGCCTCTTCAAAGCCGAGTGAAGCGTCACCCATCGGTCACTAGCAGCCGTGATTCTGTCATTGGTATGTCACCTCTACTTACAGCGTCCAACGGGATTGCACGACATCCACGACAGAATAATGACTCTGATGTTGAGTTCGTCACAAGCACGTCTAAGCCAAAAGATGCTACACTCAAGGCCAATCAGAACCAAGTACATAAGTCACAACCTGCCTCCGTTCCCACCAAGAACGCTTCACCTTCCTCGGAAAGCGCCGAAGAAATTGACTGGACCCTTCCTCAATACGAAGTCCAACGCCAACCCCTCGCGAAGGGCGAAGACATCCCCAGCGCCAAAGTTTCCCTACCCGGCCTGGTCCGTGAAGAGATCCTCTTATCCCCAGACCACGCGGACGAAGAAGTCCATCTCCTGATGAACATCTTCATACCGAACCAGCGCGCCCTTCCTAACCCCGATCCCGAACCTGCAATCGCCCTCCTCAACTTCCACACCATTGCCGTCATGGTGATAGAAGCGTACGTGCAATACGAAATCGGCGACGAGTTTGGCACGGGACGCGGACACTTCCATACTGAGCACAACCGCGGCGAAGCAGAATACGAGCGTATGCGCGACGCGGTCGACGCGGATACCAACGAGATCTTCTTTGCGGTTGTGGATCGGTACAGAGCAGGGTTGGAGAGCAAGAAGAAACCGTTGCAGCTTATCAGGGGTACGCAGGAGTTCTGTGACTTGGCGCTAGACTTGATCTTCTACATTAAAGATCACGGATTGCTTAGGCCGGAACCGAAATCCAAGGCTGCTAGGGCGGATAAGGGTGTTAAGAGGGGGCCGAGGGGTGGGGCAAAGGCTGATGAAGCGAAGGGCAAGGGGATTAAGAGGGGTACGACTGCGAAACCTAATGAGGTACAGCCGAGGAAAAAGGCGAAGACTGCGCCGGTGTTGGAGGTGAAGAAGAAGAGGTCGAAGCCAAAGACTTCGGGGATTACGGTTCTAAGAAGGTAAGAGGCTGCACTGAGGGAGTGGTGAATGATGATTTGAGTCTTTTCTGCTTGCGCTAAAGCAAACCTGGGACATGAGGCTTGAGATCGGTTTCATTTGAGCTAGCGATGTGTAAGATAGAAGGTGGTGGGCTGAGATCTACTTCTCCGTTGGCGTTGGTCAATTCGACATGCTCCTCGACACTACACCCTACATGCTACAAACCAAGGCAATGCGTAACACGGTCGACCCAAATTCCACGTACAGTCTTCGTGCTGTATTCTACATTGGTCGTCAACAGCCACTTGTATGGCGCATTTTTCTCCTCTTGGTCCCCGTATCGCAGCCATCCTTCCTCCACTATTGTACACAACGTCCCGAAATCATCATTAGAATAACCATAACCAAAGTTAAGTCTGTCGCGATGGAAGTAGATCCGCCGTGCTTGGGGATTAGATGTGATGATAGACATCAGCATCTGGGTAACGGCCCAGTGAGCAGGAACACAACCTAACAGGTGAGGCGGCGATATATCTGAATTGCGGGAGACTTTGAAACTAAGACGTTTGAGATTCAAAGAAGCCAACGGAATGTGGAATTGGTAGCAACTACGACGTCTCCCCGTTTTACAAGCCTCGGACATGAAGTGATCTTCCGAAAAGACGACGACGACTTTGCCAGGATCGATAATGGGTTCCACCTTGATGCTGAAGCCTTCTTCAAGTAACCAACTCGCTTCGTAAGCGCGATAGTACTTGTCGGCTGCCTTTTGGATCTCCTTTAGTGCTTCCGTCCGAATTTGCTTGCAGGTGCGTAACAAGCCGTCATATGCTGGCTGGCCGGAGTTAAAGATATACTGATCCTCGGGTGTAAAGTACTCGTAAACCATGACACGCAGCTCCATGGGGAGGTCCAGGAAAGTGAGTTTGCCTGTATCAAGGGCAATAGCAGCTTTGGTGAAGTTGCCCTCCAACTTTGCCACGTCGCTATCGCACCCTATGGGAGACGGAGAGAACATGTCTTGAGGATATCAGGTACTAGGTTTCGTGGAGCGGTCGCGTTAGAGTTGTTGAGTAGAGGTAATGGAGCGGGTGTGGATTGTGGAATACACAAGAGTAGGTAGCGAGGAATATAATGGAAGGACAGCACGGGCTCTAGCCAGAAAGGGAAGACTTTGTCAGACTGGAGAAAATCATAAAGCACTCTAATCGTTCAAGGTTGTTATGTGCCGCATACCAAGATTATCAGTAGAAGATACTGATACATACACATACTACCAAATTTTGCGTCCAGTGAGGCGTCCCAAGGCTTAACCCCCCTCTTGTGTAGGACCGAACACTAGCCACATTGCACATGACGCTCGCCCTTGTCTATCTCCTGGACAATGACCTCTCCACACTTCAAGTTATAGCGCACGACTATCCTCAAGGATCGCGCCTTAACCTTGGAAATCATCTCACTAGCAGCGCGAACAAATATCTTAGCCTTTTAGACATCTTTGACATTATTGCATTATGCTAAGCTTCCAGCCGCTCGAATCACTATCTACTGCTTCTTGACTCCACTGTGGTAGTTATCAACAGGAGCAACTTCCTTGACGCTCTCCCAGATCTGCTCAATGCCCTTGACCGCCTCGTCGCTAAGCTTACCTGCCTTCAAGCTCTTGGCAGTCTGTTCAGCCTGGCTAACCTTGCTAGCACCGAAGATGACACCATCCTCATCGCCCTGAAGCACGCTGTGGTAGGCGACCCAGCGGTATGCTAGCTCCGCCTTAGTAACACCCTCCTTCTCAGCGATCTCGTTCCACTTGACAAGCGCCTTGCGCATAGTCTCGTTATCGTAAAGCTTTCCGTACAGATTACCTAGGGCTTTGTCGTTGAAGCGTCCCGCGCCTGCATCAAGGTCTGAGGCAGTCTTTACGAGGAAACCACCAGCAAGTGGCGAGTAGGCATAGAAATGGATGCCGAGCTTGCGGAGGGTAGGGAAGAGCTGGGTCTCCAAGTGGCGGGCAACAGGGTTATAGTTGCCCTGGTATACTTGTGGCAGAGGGTAGCCCTTCGCCTTCGCGATGTCGTATACCTCCTGTACTTGCTCGGCTGAAAAGTTGCTGAGACCGAAACGGCGGAAAATGCCCTTCTTGTATGCCTCGTTCACACCCGCCAGGGTCTCCTCAAAGGGAACAGTCGTGTCTGGTGCATGGATGTAGAAGATATCGAATTGATCGATCTTGGCGGTCTCGAGAGATTCCTGGGTGTCCTTGATCACACCTTCCTTTGAGACATTGCCAGGTTGTCCAAAGCCTCCCGCAAGCTTGGTGTCGATGACAAAGTCTTTGCGCTTCTCTAGCTGGCCAATGGCAACCTCTGACCCGGTGTAAATACGAGCAGAGTCAATGTTCTTAATACCATTGGCGATCAGGACATCGACGAGTTCGGCGCGCAGTTCTGGTGTCTTGAAGTGGCTAGAGTCTGAAAGCGCAGCTCCTCCGAAGATTGTCTTAACCATGGTGAAGGCGGGTATCGATTCCAAACGTGGTTTTGTGTGGGTTATGTGAGAGATTTGAGGGTGTTGTAGGCTTTGATTTTGTTATAGCTCTGATAGTGGGGACAGCACAGGCGATGATGTTGTTGATCCTGCTCGATGATGTAGTAGAAGAAGCCGCGGTTCAACTGTTGGTGATGCTTCCCCAACGCCCACCTTTCTTCTACTTATATACATACTTGGACAGGCATCCCCGCAGCCAAACACCGCTCGCGTACTTTTCGGAGCGTAACAGCGTTCCCATTACAAATGCGTCTCAAACACTAGTCATTCGTTGACGCCTACAGCACAACGGGCAGCCACGACAAAGCTAGGTCCACTTATTCCCGCGTAACCCCTCCTCGGTACATATTGCACAATCGCCAACCATGGAAATCGACCACTCGTATGCGTCCGGCGATATCATTAAGACCGATCACGTGCTATGCATGCACTTCTCACTCATCGTGGACGAATAAGAAACATGTCCATACGAAGCGAATGCGACAAAGTGAGCCTCGAGACTACGCAATAGCGATCTTACGGTTGGTGGCGCGAAGCCTGGACTAAGCCCTTTCTTGACTAGTGAACTTCATGCAACATTCGAGTAGTCCGTAACGGCGGACGAATAGTAAACATGACCGCAAGGCAACCCGTCCTCATGCTCAAGCAATGGACCATCACAGAACCATATAGAAAGTGTGATTATTATAATCTCCCATCTCTGCTCAGCATGCTTATCTTACAAAGAGTGCAAAACATTAAATGCACAACTCTAATGTTACATGCTCACTGCCACTGCCTATAACCTGTTCAGGAATACGATGAGGACTACGTACACTCCATGGACTTTGTGAATGCCTACATGCGTAGCGAACTCTGGTCTTACGAAATATCTGGATTGTCTGACTACCGTTCGGATCGGGGGGTGGACGCTCCGGTTAAATTGACTATACCCATCGTATTCTCCGCTTCGCAACTTCACTTGGGGGGAGGGAAGTCTTTCAGTTCTGATACTCAGCCTTGTGAGGCGGGCGTACAAATAGATTGCGTCAAGCTAAAGAACAAAAAGAAAGCGACACATGTTGCTGCATATGTATACTAGACATACATTGGGCTAACGACAACGGGTGATCCATCGGGTTGCAAAAGATTAGACTAGCATCTCTCACAAAATCTAAAATAGTCTTCTTGGTCTTACCAGGACATGCACTATCCAAACTATACGATGCGACGCGATGCCCAACCAGATTCATACTCTCTGCGACCATCAAGATGGTCCAGAAGCCATCTCCGTCCAACCACCATCTGCTCTCCAAACTCCAGCTTTCGTGTAGTCGCCTCTTCCTCCACCTTTCAAGTATCCAAAGCGGAAATATTCGTTGACATTTTCCATGTGTCTAGTCCAAGTCCAGCTTTCCTCCATACGGTCAGCGTATTCATGGTACCTTTCCACATCGTTGACCAAGATACTTATCCCGTCATAAGGTTCGGGGAAAGGGAAGTGCCAATCGAAGGTGATATTCGGTCTCAAATGGTGAATGTTCAGGTTATTGTGGATGATTGGCGCAGTAATAATAGGAAGTAAGGTGCCCATAGGTGCGTCACCGCGAAGTGCACTAGGCGTCTCGAGGATGCTGGCGAAGCCCCACCGTGCAGTGCCATTGATGAAGAGGCCGATCAAGATGCCTTGAAAGAGTAAAGATGGACGTGTTTGCATAGATGTACCAGGAACAAGTAGCAAGCCGAGGATATAGTGGTGGATGCGAACATTCATCTTTGGGATGGCAACAAGCGCAAGAATGCCTCCGACCAGAGCACCATAGATGGCGAGGTAGCGCGGCAGGCGACCCTCGACACGGAACGACCAGGCTTGTCCCAGGGCGATGGTGAACAAGATAAGGACGATAATGATCAGCGCTGGAATGGCACCTGGCTGATTCTTGATGTCGTGTGGTGTGAGGCGCTCGATAGGAATCTTGTCGAACGTGTAGTTGTTTAAAGCGCCGATCCAACATCCTCCAAGCCAAAGGATGGTTTTCTCAACCTGTGCGTGGAGGCCTTGCAGTTGACGACGCACCGCAAATTGGTAGACGGCATACATGCAGAATGATGCCGGAAGAAAGCGCCCCAAGGCAATACTGATGATGGAGTAGTAGTCGGTAAGGTTTGGTGGGTCTGATGCAAGCGCAACGTGGAAGAAGACACCAAAGAAGATGGAGGAGAAAAAGACGGATGGCGATGTTGTGAACAAAGACAACAGGATGGTAAAAGTTAGCGACACGCCTAGCAGTGGCCACCGCAGGTCGCGACATTTGGCTTGTGTACCAGACAGGAAGGAGAAGGACCGTGGGAAATAAGAGTCAAAGCCAATACTCTTAATATGCCTCCTGTTCACGCTGGGGTACTCGTTCTTCTCACCAACCTGCGCAACAACTCCGCAACCACCGGACGCGTCGTTTATAAAACCAGCATGAATAGCCGCTCCGCAGATGAAAGAATCAGCACGGTAGTATGTGTTTTCCAGTGTCTCTTCCTCGTCGGTGGGTCCACCAATAACGAGTTGACGGTAATTTACGTTCTTGTCACCAACAGCATGTGGATTCAGCAATTGCTCGCGCCTACAGTTTGCCGGGCAACGGAACGGCATGGTACTGTTCTCGAAGGGCCGGCAGAGATCCCCATTTAGCCCGCAACCATTGCCATCGCTCCAGAAGCGATCTGTACACCGTATGCGCACTGGGCTTCCGTATCCCGGTATGTCTGCTGCGAACGCGCTACGATGCAGGACCAATCCAAAAGTGAGGAGCCAGCAGAAGTAGAAAAAGACTAGCAGGGCAATCTTCTGTCTTCGCTCTGGGAAGTAGTTGTTCAACAACTGGATCGGCGCAGTCTGTATCTTGGGAAAGAAGGGATGTATCTTCCACGGTCGTGGTGGCTGAGGACCCTTGACCCATACAACAACATTGTTCCATGTACGTTGCAACCGCGGTGGAATGTATTTACTGGTGTAGTAGGGCTCTTGTGGGCTATAGTACTCCTCGCCGGATGTCTCGGAGTTGGCGGGTACGTCGGCAGGCTCGGCAGAAGAAGTGTTCGCAGTCTCGTCGTCGCGATATGCCTGGGGAGGCGCGCCCTCATCGTCAAGGCTTTCTCGTGGCTCCATGTCGTAGAGGGACGCCAGCTCGTGGCGCGAACGCGTTGGGGACGACAGTTTGGTAGCGAATGGGATGACGATGCGCCGAGGCTTGAGAGATGCTTATCGATAGGAATAGGCGGAACGACGGAAGATGATGAATGTCTGGTTGACTAGAGAGAAGCAAGATGGCTATGCATGAGGTTAAGTGAAGGGAAGTCTGAAAGAGCTGAGGCAAAAGTATAGCTGCAAGGAAAGAGCTCTGGGGAGCTTCGGGACCTGCATGATGCGGGCCTGTGGAGTTCCCACGTTCCGGCTTCACGGCGCTAACACGCTAGTCGGCTCTCGAGTACGAGGTATTGGGTGTCCGCGGCACAGGCAAAGAAAGTATCGTGTTGTACGTGTCTACGGAGCTGGGGATATGGCGACTGGCATGGTTCCAAGTAGCTGCAGATAGCTTCCCCAGATGCTGCTGCCATGCGTAGCTCAACGTGGCTCAACGCGGTCTAGGCGTGCCATGCGGCTTCCCGTTTGGTGATGAGGTCACTGTTAGCTGGCATTTCTAATCAGCGCCCTTATCGGGCCCTCGGACCATTTGCTACGGGTGGCCGAGCGTCTCCATCTTTGTTAATTGCCTTTCACCTCTTTGGACTTGATTGTTTTTACGGATTTGAGAAAGTTGTTGTTGCCTTTGACGCGCCTAGATAAACTTCCCGAAAAACACCGGATTCGGCAACATTCCTATCATGGCGCCGTACAGCTCTGATCCTAGCTCTTTCCCCGAGCCAGTGGATCTCACCCACTTCCTGTCCAGGAGCACCAAAGCGCGCGAGGCTTCCTCAATCAAGCAATTTTACAAGTACTTCCAGATTCCTGGCATTGCCCAGTTGGCCGGAGGTATGCGCGCTTACACACCTTTGTTTTGCCACTAATCGCTTACGCATCGCAGGCCTGCCCAACGACCACTACTTCCCATACGACACGCTCGAGGCCAAGGTCGCACACCCGAACCGATGGCAGCCAACACCAAACAAGCCCGTCGACCCGCCCGCCGAAGACCTCCCGTCCGCCCAATTGAAGAAGACGTCCATCTCAGAGCGTAAAGAGAAGGAGCCACCCGCGTCGCGACTTGTTGTACCCAAGTACTCCAACGTGCAAGATCCCCTTCGCATGATTGATCTCAAGTCCGCACTACAATATGGCCAGGCATTGGGATACCCTGCTTTGTACCAGTTCATCCGACAGTTCACGAGGGAGAACCTACATCCATTTGTGCCATACAAGAACGGTCCTGAGGTCATCTTGACCTGCGGCTCTACCGATGGTTTCTCCAAAACACTGACCGCGCTCAGCAACGAGTGGTCAGCTGATCATGACCCTGTTGATGAGAGGCCGGGTCTGTTGTGCGAAACCTACTGCTACATGAACGCTATCCAGACCGCTCGGCCGCGCGGTTTCAACATTGCCCCCGTAGCTATCGACGATGAGGGCATGATGGCGCACGGCGAAGGAGGTCTGGAGGACGTTCTGGAGAACTGGGACTTCTCAAAGGGCCGCCGACCGCACATCATGTACACTGTGACTATTGGACAGAACCCTACATCAGGTACTCTGTCTGTACAAAGAAGAACCGAAATCTACGCCCTTTGCGTCAAGTACGATGTCATTATCGTCGAAGACGACCCATACTGGTACCTACAGTATCCATCATCATCGCCCAGCAGCGTTCCTCCAAAGCCCACCAAGTCTTCCGGGTTCGAATTTCTCGACAGTCTGATTCCTTCATATCTCAGCGTAGACTACCAAGGCCGTGTCGTACGTCTCGACACATTCTCCAAGACTGTAGCTCCAGGGTGCCGTCTTGGTTGGATCACCGCACAACCCGCGCTTGTAGAGCGTCTCCTTCGCATCACCGAGACTTCGACTCAGCAACCCTCTGGTTTCGTCCAGTCTATGATCGCAGAATTGCTCATGGGCCCTCAGTCATCAAATGACCCTGGAAAAGGTGGCGCCGCCGATGGCAGTGGCTGGAAAGTCGACGGATGGGTGCGCTGGCTGGAAGGTCTTAGGGGAAACTATGAGCGTCGCATGTCGGCTATGTGCGATACACTCAACGCTGGCAAGGAAGTCGTCAAGGCTGGGCGCCGAAGGAGCCTCGTTGATGTCGTAGACGAAGAAGAGGACTGGGCTGTGGTCGAGAAGACCAACATGTACTCATTTGTTCGTCCTCTCGGCGGCATGTTTGTCTGGGTGCGATTCGACTTTTCGTCTCACCCACTCGCCAAGCAAGTACCTGCCGGTCGTCTTTCCAAGGCCCTTTGGGTGTTCTGGACATCGAAGCCATATCTGTGCCTCGTAGCACCAGGTACCATGTTCGCAGCCAACCAGGAAATCAGAGACAACGATAGCTTCAACTGCTTCAGGTTGTGCTTCGCTGCTTGCCCCACGGAAGATGTCGATGATATCAGCAAGAGATTTGTGGATGGTGCGCAAGCATTCTGGAGGATCAAGAGCAAGAGCAAGATTGATAAATTACTGGAGGATGAGGAGACCGCGATCGCGGGTGTAGATCACGTTGCGGGTATGGCCGTGCTAACGGGAATGTGTTGATGATTTATGAGTAATCTGAGTAATACATAGTTTTCGGACGCCATCAGACATTTTAAGTTCATGGCAGGTGTTTCAGGCCATGCCACGTGCTGAGCGGATACAGGCACAAAGCATATGATGATTGCGTCTTGCGGAGTAGTTACCGTCCCCGACCCTCTGGAATTAGTGCATCTATCTCCCGCGTCTCGCGCTGCTTGAGCGACTAACAAGAGCATGGATCATCGTGGTTAAGAACTCGAAACTAACGCGGCTGGTGTTTTCAGTGGGCCCAGACAGTAACAGACCAGAGTCAATATTGATTAAGTATTATGTACACCAGATTGATGGAGGAAGCGCGCTACGCTCTCCTATCACTCGCTATCTACTTGGAGGCCTTGGCATCAGCAAGGATGGCGTCTGACGCCTTTTCCGCCAGCATGTAGAGGGGAAGGGCGAGGTAAGTACCAGGGATCTTGGGGAAAGAGGAAGCATCAACGATACGAAGACCATCGACACCACGGACCTTGAAGTTGGTGTCGAGAACAGCATTCGGGTCGTCGTCAGAGCCAATGGGGCAGGTGCAAGAAGCATGGTGGCCCCAGGACTCGTACTTGGCGAACTCCTTCCACTGTGCGTCGGTCTGAACTTGCTTTCCGGGCCAAACCTCAGTGAACTTTCCATCGAGAGGAATGAGGTCTTGGAAGATCTTGCGGCCGTACTTCATTCCCTCAACAAGGGCATCAAGATCCTCGTCACCGCCAACATCGAAGTTGCGCTTGCGAATCTCGGGAACATCTTGGGGATCAGCGCTGCGGAGGGTGACAGTGCCAGCGTTGTTGCGCGATTCGGCCTTGAGAGTGAGCCAAGTCCAGGCGTCACGGCCGGCGGTAGCGTTGGCGAAGAAGTTGGGGTAGTAACCGTTGAAGTACGCGGGCCAACCAGCGACGAAAAGATCAGCGTTGCCGTGGATAGAGTTGCTGGCCTTCTTTGTGATGGCAAGAGCAATACCGTTGGTAGCGTAAACTCCCTTTCCGATACCGAGCTTACCAGTCTCCCACTTCTCGAGGCAAGGGTCGTAGTCGCCTTCGAGGAAGGTGCAGCCGTTCAGAAGAGAGATCTTGCTGGGTGCCTGGCCGATGACGGGAATTTCGTAACGATCCTGGAGGTTTGTGCCGACACCTGGGAGATCCTTGACAACATTGATGCCGAACTTCTCGAGCTCAGCCTTAGGACCGACACCGGAGAGCTTCATGATCTGCGGGGTGTTGAAAGCACCAGCGGACAGAATGACCTCGCGAGTGGCCTTGACGGAACCCTTTGTTCCCTTGCCAGAAGCAGATCCAGACTGGCGCCTTGGGTCAGCGCCATAGAGAGACTTTCCTGTCAAGAAGCTGACGCCAGTAGCCTTGGGCTTCGCACCAGACTGGTCAAAGTCGACGTTGGTGACGAGGGTGTTGAGTTGGATGTCGAGATGGTACTTTCGGCTTCCATCACTGTTCTTGGCATCCATGACCTGGTGAAGGAAGTCGACAGGGCCTGCACGCTTGTACTCTGGAATCTTCATGGCGAGAGGAACCTGCCACATGCCCTCGGCAGAATCACGGTTAGGGCCAGGGTTGTTGATGTCGCGAAGGAGAACCTGGCCGAGACCAGTAACGGTGGTAAGGAGTCCTGAGAGGAGGCTCTTTCCCATACCCGTGGCAGCAGCCAGAACGAGGGAAATGACCTTGAGGTCCTGAACAATCAAGGTCAGGTCAGTCAGAGAGGTCTCGAGCCAACCTGAGAATCCGTGTCCAACAACGCTGTTGGGTAGGTAGCGCGCCTTCTCCAGACGTTGGTAGTACTTGCGCATCTTGCTTGGTGCCCAGGAATCATCGCCGGTGATAGCCTGGATGCCACTCCAGTCACTGTCGTATGGGTATACAGTGATGAGGGCGTTGTGAACAGTGCAGCCTCCAAGAGAGCCAACACGCGGGTACAGAATACCCAGGGGTTTGGCACCGGCAGGAGGGTTAGGGCCTGTGTAGCGAGTGCCATCAGCAAGCTCATATGTAAGCTTGGTATCCTTCTTCATCTCCGCTTCGTCGTCGAAGTGCTTGACGAAGTAGTCCCATCGCATCGGCTCGTATTCGGCGGCAACAGAGTGCAAGACAGGCACGTTGTATTGAGTAGTGTTGGTCTGGTCGTCACCAGCTTCAAGAAGGAGGACCTTGTGACCATTGAGAGCCAGTCTGGCTGCGAGAGGTGCACCGCCAGCACCAGAGCCGACAATGACATATTCGTAATCCTCAAGCGTGGTGGTGTTGGTAGCACTCACAGCACGCTTGACATTCAGTCCGCGGTAAGGAGTGTGTTCCGCGCCATCGATGATGTTTGCGGCAGTGAAGTTGGTGAGTAAAGAGAGGACGGCAAGAGCCTTCAAGACAATCATGGTGACGGTATTAGAGATGGTAATAATAAGGCCGGAAGAAGAGTAATACACAAAAGCGAGAGACAGAACGCCTGGGCGTGAACGAGTGTGGAGTGTAAGGAACGAGGGCTTCCCTGTGAAGACTTATACTCCCATGTGCATATGTCAGCCTCGAGCAACCATCACGAAACACCACCGGTGGTTGCTGTACACGTACTAATGATTAGGATCATCGACCGTCTACCCCTTTGGTCCTGGACATTTTACGAATGCGACCTACGGCTAATCCTACCCCAACAACTTTGTCCGTTCTTACCAGATCCAGATTGTAGTACGCACCGTGCGCTAGTGGGTCCCGCGAGCATGGTAAGAATGCTCTCCACGTCGGGCCGCATCCCTGTCCACACTGATAAATGCTGGGCGGTCGAGTCAGGATAGTACAAAAATTCTCCTAGCTGCAGTCGAGAGAGATTGAGCGGGGAGATTGAGGCGTTGTTTGAAGCTAGACTGTATCTCGAGCCTTGGACGCCTTGCGATTCGGCCCGACGGCAGTTGGCGCAAACTTAACGTTCGTGGGCAGGCAACTCCCGCGAGATGCGTGAACTTTGCGAGCAAATGCTACAGGTAAGTTGAAACATGGCTGCTTTCTAGCTTACAGTCGTCCTGTAGTTAAGGTTGCATTGCATCCCAGGCGAATACTTATTGACAGTTGCGGCGTGCACAATGCAGTGTCCAGATTTGGGCCTCCCTTGGTCATCAAAAAAGTCAACTTCAACGACGATCGCGGCAACCCGGCTAAAACGCTGACTGTTCTTCACCATCCCCGACGGTCTCCTTCCAGCCTCGTTCCTGGCCTCAACTGCCCAATGTACGAATCAGCAACGTCATCAAAAAGCTCCGACGTGAAGTCAGGTATCCACCCAAAATTTCGACGACTAAGTCGATCAAGGGCTATATCACGACCAGCAGAAGACGTTGAGAAAGGTACGTATCTACCGATCGTAACCCTTGCATCCCTCCACTATGCACGTGCAACATCGACTTGGCAAACCAAGTGGATCCCCAGAGGGTCCTAGGGTCTCTATCACCAACGTCTCTCAGCGTCTCCGGTTCCGCAGAACACCGGAAGCATCCGCGAGCACTGCATAAGCATGGCCTGATTTCTCAAGATACTGTAGAGGATCTCCAGGGGCGTTCTGCAAGGTCACATCGAGGTCACAGGTGCCGAGAAACAACTCCTCAATAGGTCCATCGAATGTAGCAAAGCGCGGCATGTACAGACCCTGGCTTCGTGAACCAGGCTCGTAGGCGGTTGTTCCCCGATTCGATACGACACTCGAGTGACCCTTGCACACCAACATTCGGTGCCTTTCAAACCTGGCCTTCCAAGTTCTCCTCCACGGATCCATATTTCGGTATGATTGCCCCTTGGCCCGGGTGAAGTTCGCTCAAGTTGGCACATTTTGTGTTATCGCAACTCCACCAGTGTTCTGTGCAGTCCAAATGCTTAAGGCGTACATAACCCACTACCTCCATGACATTGAGACCTAGCGCAAGCTGAAACATTATACCATCTTTCTTTCTCCGTTTACCATCATTGTCTTCGATTTTGCGAAGCCCGTATAGGACATTTCCAAATGCGGTTAAACATTCTGCTAGCATTTCTTGCGGCCTTTGTGGCTGCCGTTCAAGCTCAGAATGCGCTTGAGGCTTTGGCATCACATATGCCAAAGTGCGCTGTACGTTGCTGTTACAATAACCAGACATCAATCGCGGATCTGACTTGTTTGTATAGCTAAAATGTTTTATGGAAGAGCTTCCCAAGTCTACCTGTGCGACAAACCTCACTTCAGAGTGCTTGTGTACCAATGACGCGCTCAATGCTGCGGTGGCCGTCTGCTCCTCGAAGACATGCACTGTATACGAGCTCATGCGTAAGTCATACTGGCCACATAAGATTTGTATATCAAGAGACTGACATCGATAACAGAAACAAAGAATGTGAGCAACCAGGGCTGCGGAGTGCCTGTCCGTTACAAAGGCGATACGTTCCTTGGTGCTGGCTATGCCGGATGTATCTTGGCTATAATGGCCTTCATCCTAAGGATGTTTGCCAGTATAGGCAAAAACGGCCGCCAGGTATCATGGGATGACCTCACAATGGGAATCGTGCTCTGTCTTGCCATACCTCCCGCCGTATTTGGTCACTTCCGTAAGATCCTCCGCCTTCTGTGATTATTCGACAATTACTTACAACATCTCAGTGGTCGCGAACGGTCTTGGACGAGATATATGGACGTTGAAAGACTACCAGATCACCAACGTCCTGTACTACTACTTCCTGGGAGAGATATTCTACGTCACCGGTCTAGGTATCTCCAAGATCTCCATCCTCTTCTTCTACCTGCGCGTCTTTCCGGCAAAGAGCTTTCGAATCCTTACATACAGCGTGATGGCTGTATGTGCGCTATACACAGTGGCTTTCTTCTTCGCAACCCTCTACCAATGTCGACCCATCAGTTTGGCCTGGACCCAGTGGGATGGACTACACGAGGGCACATGCAACGACATTCATCTTCAAGGTTGGATCGCGGCTGCTATCAACATCTTCTTGGATGCTGTAGTAATGGCGCTCCCAATGAAACATCTGGTAGGGCTAAACATGAGTCTGAAGAAGAAGCTCATGGTCATGGCCATGTTTGGTGTTGGTATCTTCGTCATTATCATCTCGGTCATCCGTCTGGAATCGCTCATTCACTTCTCGAACACGCAAAACATCACCTGGGATTACGTGGACGCCGGTTTGTGGAGTCTTATCGAGATCGATGTTTCGATCATTTGCGGATGCATGCCGGCTCATCGAATGTTGATTGCCAAGTTCTGGCCAAAGATAACATCGACATTCGCGTCAAGCAGGAACACCTCGACTAAAGGCACTTCGAATAGCAAAGGATCAAAGTTCAGCACCAACAACAGCACGACTGGCGGTCAGGAGAAATCAGTACGTCTCTCCATCAAACCTAAAGCAGGAGACGAAGGCCAATTTATCCCGTTAGACGATATGGACGACAACAGTGACCGAGCCCATTTGACGAGGGCGCAACATCCCGAAAGAGACTCTGGTGGCTGGATCATACAGACTCATGAAGTGGAAGTAAGTCACAGGAATGCTTCGGTGGTGACTCAGAACGCCACTGATGGAAAAACGCAGGAATGGGGGAAGCCGCCCACGACGGGAGTGGAACATGTTTGATATCTTGCTATGTTCTCGATCATGGTATAGACGGAGTACAGGCGTCTGGATCAAGCATATGCTACGAACGGTGGTTAAATTCTTTTGTAAATAATATACCCAATTGCTACTTGTCTTCACTACTCGCACCGTTCCCGTACACACGCGTCGGCCACAAGCACTGAACCACTTGGTATACAACAAGTACATCGTACATGATACTCTCTTTCGAACAACACGTACATGAGTCAGGGCAGCCTGGGTATGGAATCGCATTCTAATCTGGCGCCGAAGTCGGACGGAATCATGACTGCATGCGTACGCAATGAGTGGGGGGTACCTGCTATCGTAGCCAGCCACTTGTAAAGCAGTGAGAAGCTTGTACGCGGGGGAAGGAACATAATCCTAGTAAGGGGCCCGCAGTGTAACTACGGCAAGGATCAACCTTTCCAACGGCACAGTTGGCCTGGGTGCGTCCCACATTGACAGCCAGAATTTTCGCCACTTATCTTTTACGATCTGGTTACTTCGGTGCTTCTCGAAGACGTCGGGTGGGTCTTCAAGGTTTCGTGGTTAAAGAATTACTCGGGATCTCTCATAAGGCGTCCAGGGTCTGCATGTGGCACGTAATTTCCTGATAACCCCAAAAAATGAGAGTCGTAATTCAAAAGATTATGCAAAAGCGCGGTATGCGATGAAACCAGCCTTGAATTGAAAGCGTTGAGTGAGCGGGAACGGACCGTGCGAGGAGAGTGACAGTTTCGGCTTTCTGTATCCGGACACGGTTGGACCTTGCTGAACGGACCGTTTAGTCGGACCTATGCAGCGTGGCAGTACCGACCCCACCAGTGTTGTCGATCTGCCTATTCTTCCTTCCTTCGAACCCTTCCTCCGGTGAGCTTTGTTTCAGATCACGTATCTGGAATCGTCAGCCATGCTCCTTTTCAACATTCCGAAGTGTCCGCTGCGGATCTTCTCGTCTAGCCTCCCATGAGTCTCGTACCTGGCATAAGTGGAGCAGGAGCCATTGGCATCTTCCGTGCCGCGGCTGTTGGTGGCTTTCCCCTACGTACTCTCTGGGTCGTTAAATGAGGATAGACGTTGCCTCACTCCTTGACCAGAGAAAGAGGCTAGTCCTTCACCTGTCAGATATTCCCCGACCCAATCGGGGACCTGTCTGTACTCTGTGTGGTTCGTCCACTTTCAGCAGTTCGTCCGCGCCTCACCGCCCGAGCAGACACCCATGCAGTTCACATGGTGCTCGTAAGGCTCATCATGTAATTACCATTTCCTCACCTCTCTTTGGTTATTCGTTGTTTACCTCGCAGTCGCTCTTTTCTCACCATTCCACTCACTATGAAGTTCTCGTTTTCTCTTCTTACCCTCTTTTCGGGCAACATTCTTGTCAATGCCTTTCCTGCTCTTAACCCGAGTCACCTTGAAGGCCTTACACCAGAAAAGCTAGATGCAGCTATTCGATCCGTCAACGAGTTGAAGCAATCCAAGAGGTTCCTTGTAGACGTCAACAAACCCATCGATATCACCGGTAAACACGCTTTCCAGGCTCCCAAGGGTAAAGACCAGCGTGGACCTTGCCCTGGACTCAATGCTTTGGCCAACCATGGATACATTTCCCGCGATGGTGTTACTAGCTTTGTAGAGGTTGTTGCTGCCATCAACCAAGTGATGGGCATGGGTACAGAGCTCGCACTCGTACTCGGTATTATGGGTACAGTCTGGACAGGAAACCCACTTTCATTGGATCCGGGCTTCTCCATTGGAGGTCCAGCTATTGGCCCAGACAACATCTTGGGAAATCTTCTTGGCCTTCTTGGTACGTCAAATCATCCTACATTGCTTCAGACTCCCTCATGCTTACTGTTTGGTAGGTGATCCACGGGGACTTCAAGGTTCGCACAACTGGATTGAGTCCGACTCATCTCTCACGCGCGATGACCTTTACGTTACGGGTGATGCATGGACAATGAATATGACTCTGTTCCGCGATATCCATGATCGTGCCGACGAAAATGGTGTCATCTCTATGGATTTGCTGGCCGACCAGGCTGCCCGCCGCTGGGAGTACAGCGTCGCACACAATCCAAACTTCTACTATGGTCCTGTTACCGGAATGGTTAGCCGCAACGCCGGTTACTTTTTCCTTGGCCGGCTGCTGTCAAACCACACGGCCGAACACCCCGATGGTATTCTCACTCAAGAGGTCTTCCGTAAATTCTTTGGCGTCTACGAGGGAAACAATGGAACGTTTGAGTACCGCAAAGGCCACGAAACCATCCCTGAAAACTGGTACCGCAAGCCGATCGAATATGGCCTTATTCCTCTCAATCTCGACATTGTAAGCTGGGTCATGAAGCACCCGGTCCTTGGCAGGTACGTGAAGCATTTCAATCACTATTTCCCCCGGGTGTTAGCGTCAGTACTGACAACTCTTTGCAGCATCGGCGGCAACACCGGCACTGTAAACTCGTTCACTGGTGTCGATCTCGGTAACGTTACGGGTGGCGTGATAAATGTGACTTCCTTGCTCGAAAACAACAACCTCCTCTGTTTCGTGTTTGAGGTGCTCAAGACATTCTTGCCCAACTCGCTCTCTGGCTTACTGGCCACCCTTGAGGTCCCGATCAAATTGGTAACCGATACCCTTGCCGCGCCGCTTCTGGATCTTGCATGTCCCGCGTGGAAGGATTTGACAGAGGGTGGCGAGCCGCTATGGGATTCTCTTCAGAAGAACTTCCCTGGAGCTCTCAAAGCTGGGTCCAGTCTTTGAGTCAAGCGGTGAATAGATAATGCAGCTTGCGGCTTACTGTAGTAATCAATAATCTTTACCATACCATATACGGGAAAACGCGCTCTGAGTCCATCGTGATGTCTTGTAGAATGTGAGCTGTACATGTGCATCGCGTTAAGATACTGTACTCTAGAAGATGCGCTGGACGGCAATGCTTCCCCGGCTGAGAATCGTCTGACGGCTCATCGTCGGTCTTGCAGGCCTCGCTGGCACTTGTTTGCATCCGCCGGATATAGTGTGTTGTGGTATCTCTGACCTGGGAACAGCAATTTGCAGTCGCACACGGCTGGCATTGGTAGTTTGTGTGGTGGTCAGCATTGTGCAAGAGCACTGTAGAACGTAGGGTGGCTAGAGAAACTACGTAGGTGGCGCTACGCGTTCGCGTCACGTCGCGTCAGGATAAGCCTAACCAAGTATAGACTAACTCATATGTCGCAAACATATTTGGGTAGTACTACCTAGGCACGAACGCTTAATCTTGGAAGATGCGACGAGAGGGCTGCTTGTTTCTGTGCTAGCTTGACAAAAGAAAACGCGACTGTAGGTGTATATAGGTATTTCACAGCTTTTTGAACCGAGTTTCATTCCCCCTCATCCGCGCATCATGCAAAAGTTCTATCTGAGATGGCAGGTACCTAGGTATTCTTAGGTACATAATAATTGAAACAAGAGGATATGTTTGGGAAGCAATATCTGGACTAGACAAGCAACGTCCGGCTGTGGGTATGACTGACCACGAATACAGCACTAAATTCTGAACAGTGCATTACGACAGTGCCAGGATGTCAAGGTGTTGGCGTTGGGTAATGTTCACAATGGCTTTGTATACCTGAGTACATAAAATTAACTGAGCCCACAGCTAAAGCATACATTTGTACAGTTTTCCCGATGCTTCACTTGTCGATATAGTGACGGCCAGTCTACCTTTGTTTGAAAGTAGGCAGTGTTGTGAAACAATCGCTTGTAAGCTTACGTCGAGTTCCCTTTTGTATACGCAACTCTCGACTCGCAAAACCAACTCGAACTGTAAGCTGGTGTTCTACCACATTCAAAGGTCAAAAATGAGTAACAACATTGATACGCGCAAGATCAAGTCGACTTTAACATACCATGATGCCGTCGCAAAAGGGGAACGTCTACTCAATTTTACTGTCGCGGATGTCGCCAACGGCTCGTCCCAAAGCCAATTTCAGGACTGTGGAGATCTGGAAGAATGGGGCTGGGGTACATTCACTATTGCTTCCACAGGATCCTACCCCAGTGGCGATCTAATCCAGGCCTTGAGCACCAATCCAAAATCCTTTCCTCCCAAAATCCTTACAGTAGGCAAGCTTACATTGCATGAGGACACCGTTACAGTGGATGGCAAGACCTATCCAGCTACAATGGGGCAGATCCAGAGCGTGTTCAACGCAAAAGCCGGGATTTTACTAGCGGAATGTAACACGACACCAATGGCGATGATGAACCCATGTAGGAATATAGATCCAGAGACGCTGATAGCCGGTCTGCCGAAGCTACGGTATTGGTCCGATGTCGCGTTTCTGCAATGGAAGTCACTGGCGCCACCTACCGAGCAAGCTCCGATACCAGAGTTGAAGATTGTGGTGAGATACGCGATCCTCAACCCCGATACTCGGGCAGTGTGCAACACTATACTTGCTTCTCTTCGCAGACGGCGACAAGAGAAAGCGAAGCCGGGGGTTTCGTACGATAACTGGTTTCCGAGATGGCCAGGAACAGCCTCCCCAATAGCCTCTGAAGAGGCCAAAGCCTTGTGTGGGACTCCAAATGGAACTGGTGTGCTGTGGCTGCTTGCTCAACACAAGGTAGGATTAGGTTGCAAGACTGTCGATAAGGTGACGATGTTTTATCGGGATGAAAATGCTATGGGACTGAGTGGAGTGCCAACATTAATCTTCTACCTCAAAGATGTTGCAGAAAATCCTGACATAGAAAGGGTAAAAAATGTGGTCGCAAGTGGTGTTTTGAAAAGTTAAAGAAGAATACTATCGGCTGCTGATTTCGTGAACTTTGGGTCTACATCAAAACCTTGGTAAAAGCGTCACCGAGGCCTCGTTCCACAAGCCACTCTTCAATCGCCTTCATATCCCCTCTGTTCGCTCTTTGGCCGCGTCTTTCACCAACCGTATCTGTAATTTCGGTCATTTCTGGAAACACCCTCTTCTCGCACTTTTCTCGATGACGCTCGCTAACCTTCTTGTGATGTGCGGGTATATCGCCCCAGCTTTCCGTCTTGATAAATTTCATGTAGTCATCGATGCTTTGCGACCCACCTTCGACGCAGAGTAGACCGGGTTTGCCAGCATAGAGGAAGCCGGTTAGCTGGTAGGACGGCGCGTACTTGATGAAGTCGTCGCGCTTGGAACGCGTACTGATCGACGGAAAATAGAACCACACTCTTACCAGCGGTCCGGAGTCCACGGTGGCGGTGTCTAGGGTCATATCCTTCGTCTCGATATTCGCGAGGTATTCGGCTGCCGCTTCTCGAATGAACTCAATGGTACCCAATAGGTCTTCATCTTCCGGAATATCCGCTGTCAACTGTGAGGTCGCGGCTTTGCTCATCCAATTCGGTTGTTGCACGCGAACTTTAACCGATGGTGATTCAGAAGGCGCAACGTTCCCACTATACGCAAACGGTACTCCGATGTCTAAGCGCAACGACTTCGAATCTGGAGCAGCTTCTTCGGCAATTGTGATCGGCAGATCAAGGAAGAGCGAGATACTTGGAGTCAGTTTGACAGCGGTTCTAGACCTGACATCATCGGTGTCGCGCAAGATATCTAGTATTCCTTGAGAATTTTCATCGAAAGTAATTTCTTCAGGGTACATAGCCAGCAAAAGGTCGACCTGGCCAATTTGAAGCTCCACCAGATCGGGTGGTAGGATTTGCCATTGTTGCGCATTCATCATTATAATGCGATGTATCTGGATAGAGATTGGACTTGTTGGTAGATGGTGGGATGTGAGCTGCAAGAGACGCAGAGGTTTGGCGCACACTCGCTGAGTAGAGCGAGGTCGGCGTCAATTTTTGGCCGCCCCCAGCCACACATAAAGCCACAAGCGTCGCGACAGCAAGAGACATATAAGACGTAATTACCAAGCATATGCCCATTATACTGCATACCTCGAGCTCAATAACATTATCAATCATTTTGGCTTTCATCTAGCTATTTTGTATTTGCGCACTGGAAATATCGTCACTCCGAAGGTGGGGACGCCTGCGTCTCTGTTAGCCTTGCCCCAGCCTCGCGATACTCATTCAGTCCACTTACCTGCCACATATCAATCAACACACTGGATGTGCCGTTCCTCCTTATGACGCCAACAGCAGCCACATCATTCAACCACGCAGCAGTTCCGTTCGTGCTCGTCTCAAATCTTCCTCGCAACATTGACGGTGCGCCATCCACAGCAGGGGGCAAGCCTTCAGTCTGCACGTAAATATATGTACCGTCATCTGTCTGAATGTTGTATCGAGCGTCTGGCCGAAACTTTCCTTGCGCATCTGTCAGGCGCCAATCCGCACCAAGGTTAAGGACTTTGCCTACGGAACGTGAGTATTTCGCGGTATGTGTGACGTCATAGGGTACAAAAAGAACGGTTCGTAACAGACAATAAACACAACATGTTTGGTGTTGTTAAGTATGGAATGTCTATAGTGGAAGTACTCACCAGAAATTCTGGGTCCTTTGAACGTGCCTCCAACAATGGGAATGACAATGCGTTCTTGCCCAGTTGGAATAGAGCCTAGCGAAAATCGTTCCCCCAGGTCTGCTTCCATGTGATAGATCAAAGTCATTTGAGGCGGTGCTGGTGTACTCTGCGACATTGTGCTGGTGATGATAGTAGCAAACGCAGTAAGAGTATTGAAGAGATGCATGATGGGAAGAGCTGAATATGTCACTAAAGACTAGCGGAAGACTTTGGACGCCAAAGACATCATAGCCGCACCTTAGTTATATACATGTACTACATTACGCACAGAACCTCGGTGTCGTGCCGTTGTCAGGTACCGAAGACCGAAGGTTGATGCTGAAGCTTTCAATTCCGCGTTCCTGCAGTAACCCCGCAATCGGCATTTCGATGTACCCCAAATCGAGCGGCCCACATTACATGAAGGAATTCGGTCCTTTGCCGTGTAAGGAATGTTTCCGGTTCTTGACATGGATGATATAGTTATGTCAAACTATGTAATAGCGGAAACATGGTTCATTGTCATCTTACACAATTTGGCGTTAAAGGTTGCCATTCGTACATCACCAAAGCATAAATTCAATGATCGGCGCAAAAAGGGCGCAGACAACACTGTAAGCTGATGGCGCATATTCCTCGTCATTTTCCATGAGAGAACTTTTGATGGCCCGTTGTCGGGTTTAACATTGGCCATGGGCACACTCAAGTATACCTTACCAGCACTCAGCGTAGCATAAAGACGAGCTCCGGTCTTTCGTGCATGTGCACTCATGGGTTGGAAATTGTTTATCTATGAGCATGCTGAGGTCATTGCATTACTACACGTCCCGGTGCCGTTGCACCACGACTTGCTTGAGAAGATGCTCTCTCCTGCAAGGCTTGATATAAGCGCTGCTCTACTGCATTGCTATGGAAGAAGGTTGCGGCATCACTATGGGGCCACGACACACTCACTGATGCCGGGATCTGATCAATCAGCTGTCTGCAAAACAGCTCCATCTTTGTGTCTCTGTTGTGCCCGCTGGCGGTATTAGACAGCTCGAACGTGATGCGTACACGCTCAAGTTTGAACGTATCAAATATGGAGCTAATGCGGCTTGAGGGTGGTCCTGTCAAGTAGACCAGATGTTCGTGGACGCGGATCTCAAGCTCTTTGAGAAGCTCAAGGGTGGCTGAGTTGATCGTGGGCCTTACCCCTTGATAACAGACCTCGCCCTGACGCAATCGGCCTAGTGGTGACGAATCTACTCGTACGAACAGTCTCCAGTTCTTGTAGAAGTACTTGATAACTTCGTCATGTAACTGCCTGTTGGCACGCATGATATTGAGACGCGGACGTCTGACAACCTGAGAGCGAGGTCTGAGGATGATACGACGCTCAGGAGGAAGCAGGAATGAGTATACATGGAGGCGCAGCTCGGCCGGGAGCCGGAGAAAGGGAAACGGCTGGACTAGTCAGTGTTAGCAAAATGGTGGTATAGGCACTGATGATAGACCTGCCTCGTTCCTCGAGTTTAGCGAAGGCGCCTTCGAGATTGGTGTCACACACACGGTCGATATCTCCCAGGACAGTTCTCACGTCGGAGAAAACACAGTCTATTCCTCTACAACCGGACAGATTGTAGTTGTTCACGTAAGGCCTGCCCTGTAAGACATGTTTGTATGCTTCAGCATAAACATCGGCGATGATATGTGGTCGTGCAAGACCTTTTACTACGAGGTAGAAAATCTCTGAGCCAGCAACGTACACAGTTTCTTCAAAAGGCCGTGTTTGACATGCACTAGTGATGGTTGCGATATCAGCTTGGTCATGATTTTCCGGGCAAATTCTTGACACGGCGTTGTCGAGGGCTTGCAGCTTTAGCTTCAGATGCACGGCATCGGTGACGGAGAAGCGCGAAAACCGCCGCTCTGCGTCGGTCACCGATGAAGTCAGGAGCGGATTAGATGGCGGCGTTGGATTGCGCGCATTCAGATCGTGTATGGTGTGAACTCTCATGGTGTTTAGGTTTCGGCGGTGTGTTTGCAGTGTTGGTAGATCGGAGACGATGGATACGCGATACGAGTGGAAGAGCTGTGGGCTGCCCCACGCGTCTGTGGTGATGTAACTAGTCTGTGTCGCAGCCGCAGCAGCGCCGGAGCAGGCACATGCAAGACACGACACGAGCACATGCAATCAAATGTTTCTGACACCTGCCACCGCCTAATGACTGTATAACATGCATCTTGCTGCCATGCTCCTCTAGCCATACCACCGACGTCAAGACGTTTCCTCGACGCGTCCATCTTCGCGTGCCTGCCCGATCGCCCCGCTTGAGGCCACTGTCTCCACCGTTTCAAGCTTCACGATATCGCGCAAAGTCCTGGCTGGCCAAGCTTCGTGTCGGCGGCGACGCCCCTCCAGTTGACAGGATGACTGCCCCGGACAACAAGCAGGGCTTTCTTTCCAATCTATCACCATGGCCATCGCGGGCAGGTACGCCCAAGCCTCCGGCGCCCGAGGGAAGTGCGGATAAGGCCAAGAAGATGGAGCAGGAGAGGGACAAGGACAGAGCTGCAGCAATACTGGCTGCTCAGCAAGGAGGAGACCATGTGATTGATCGGAGACACAGGCTGAGTCTCAAGCGCTACCCCCCAGACTGTCCTCCGCTGGCTGTGAGGTGGTTCCATGCTATAGATGTAAGTAGTCAATATACACTGTACTCACGTCAAGCTTCCTGTTCTTTGCAATGCCAGAGCTGCCTTTTGATCGCGACACTGACTTTGGCAGACACCCAAGCGCAAACCACTTTCGAAGCATGCCATGGCCCCCGATACCGCCTTGCCCAAACCTAAGAAGTGGATACCCTTCGGTGCCGGAGACTCTCGCGCCATTGAGGCCGCCTTCCAGAAGACTGCCGACGAAGCCGATGCCGACGAACTGAGAAGAGGCATTGCTAGTCCTACTACGCCTACCCAATCCAACAACACACCTCCCAAAACCACAAAGGTGCCCGTCAACGAGGACTATCTGTTCGATGTCGAGATCGAGACACGCGAGTTGGCACCATCATACTGGCTGGGTCCTGTTTACGACGTCAAGCGAGGGACATGGTTCACACCAGACGGGGAGGCCGTCGACGAAGGTCTAGCTATGCAACTAGAGGAGGGATATCTCAAAGTGAAGCCGTGGAAGTTTGGAAAGCCAGATGAGAAGCGAGCAGTATCGCAGCCTCGTGCTCGGCCACTTTCCATGGGTCCGAGTGCTGGCGATGACCACCGCAAGGAGCTGGCTAGGCTGAATCGCGACTCAACGTCAAATCCAGTTACACCCAAGTCATCGTACGACAGTCTGCGGAAAGAAGCCTCGAAACAATCAAACGATTCGAAACTAGGCGATGCATCTGCAGCCTCCAATGCGCCTGCCGACTTGCCGCGGACGCATAGGCTCTTTGGCGCCCACCTGAACTCCACTGTCACATACCAGGACGAGACGACAGCGTGGATGTTGACCGATGACATGTGGTCTCGCATGGGCAGTACGTTGTACCAGCGCTTCGCCGGAGGAGCGCACTATGCTGGATACAAGTACATCCGTGGATACACCGATCCCAAAGAGAAGAAGAAGCAGCCAACTCCTGCCAAGGGTCCCCAAAGCGCAAAGCAGATGGACCGACCTTCAACGCCTGCGCTAGCATACGGTTCAGATCATGGCAATTCTGACGTCAACACCGATGGAGAGAACTCAGAGAACGAGCGAAGCATGTCGCCCTCCCAAACACGCAGACGCAACCTGGAAAGGCAGGTGTCATCGCTCATGACATCCTCAAAGCCAGAATATGAGCAACAACAGGAAGAGGAGATGCGAAAGCGTGAGGAGAAAGAGATGCGTGAAGATTACAAAACACAGCATGGCAGTGATCAAGATCGTGAAATTGAGCATCTGCTCCTAGTAACGCATGGTATTGGACAGCGCCTTGGAATGCGAATGGAGTCCATCAACTTCATTCACGACGTGAATACTATGCGCAAGTCCCTCAAATCTGTATACGCAGCTTCGCCTGACCTCCAGGCCTTGAATGCGGAGACGGAGTCGGAGAGCAAGAACAATCGCATCCAAGTCATCCCTATTATCTGGAGACACCTGCTGGACTTTCCCAAGCAAAGTTTGAAGCACAACCGCAAAGAACACGACTTGGGCGACCTCGATCACGAAGATGAAGAGTACCCCAATCTCGAAGATATAACCGTTGAAGGTACGTCGCGCAATCGGATTTTACACTTTGACCTTTACTGACTACTGCAGGCGTACCTGCTGTCCGCAATTTCCTTACTGATCTGGCGCTTGATATTCTACTATACCAAAGTCCTGCATACAAAGGTCATATCTCTCGAATCGTTGTGAACGAGCTAAACCGCACTTACCGGCTATTCAAGGAGCGAAATCCGTCTTTCAAGGGAAAAGTGAGTTTGGTTGGGCATTCTCTCGGGTCTGCTATCATGTTCGATATTCTTTGCATACAGAAAGACCCAAGAGCCAAGCCAAGCTCGCAGTCGATCAAGCAACGAAGGTCTACTGAAGAGGGCTTGAAGCTGGACTTTGAGGTGGAAGACTTTTATGCTCTTGGCTCACCCATTGGGCTGTTCCAGATGTTGAAGGGACGAACGATAGTCGGAAGACCGCAGACTTCTGCTACCGCGTTTGTGCCGCCGAAGACACCGGCTACATCTATCGATGATCCATTTTCGCAAGGTGGAGATGAACATGCATTTGACATTACGACATCCTCACCTCTTTGCAAGCAGGTCTTCAACATCTTCCATCCGACTGATCCGATAAGTTATCGCATTGAGCCTTTGATCTCACCAGCTATGTCAGCGCTCAAAGCCCAGCCTTTGCCATATACCAAGAAAGGCATCTTCGGTGCGCCAGCGTCTCAAGGCTTCACCGGCATTGGTCAACGAGTTGGTCAGGGCGTGACTGACTTTTGGACTTCTCTTGGATCAGGTGAGTCAAATTCACCTATGCTAACTGGGAAAAATACTGACACCAATGGACTACAGGCATTGCTAGTGGACTGCTCAACCGCAGTCTCGGTATATCAGGAACAGAAATGACAGGCGCAGGCAACAGTACACAAGGACAACGTAGTTCTCGCCCACTTAGCGCCGCCGCACCTCCTTCGAGCAACGCCGCGAATCTCGTCCCAGGCCTCAATGAGCCCACCAGCGCCTTCATTAGCGAAGAACGTCGTCGCCGCCTTGGACAAGAAACCATCGCCGAAGGTGAAGACGGCGAGCATCCTCCCACTCTCATCGAAGGCGACATAGAGACCCTCTTCGCCGGCTTCCAGAAGCGAAGAAAGAGCCAGCAGAGTGAAGACGGCGAGCGAGACGTTGAAAAGGACCTTGAATGGCAGGAGCTAGAAGAACGAAGCCGGAAACTCAAGAAGGAGGAACAGAAAGTGCGCGCGCTGAATAGCAACGGTCGTGTGGACTATAGTATTCAAGAAGGCGTAAGTGATGACTGCTCTTCTATCACTTTTTCTAGGCCGTCTAACATGGTTACAGGCTTTCGACATCTCGCTGCTGGCCAGTATAGCGAGTCATATGACGTATTGGGCTGACGAGGATGTGTCACATTTCATGATTTCACAACTATTGGCAAGGCATCGTGTGTTCAAGCCCAAGGAGTGATTGGTAGTTGAAGAGTAGGCAATAGATTGGCGATATACCCAGAATAGATCTCAGACATGTTTCAATGACGGATGTTGGATGTGAGTATGAGCTCTTGCACCTTCCCGTCATACGCCAGTAGAAGTTCGACAGGTCAATTCCTCGTGTTTGGCCAATCTAGCGCACGCGCGTTTGCTGTTTATGTCATCTCGATGGCTGTCGTTTGCTGTTTATGTCATCTCAATGGCTGTCGTTTGCTACCTATTCACCCATCTCGACAGTACAGCACGTACCTTCCTTGCTTTCGCGCTTACAATTCTGCATTAGAAGGCGCGGTCGATACTCTCACCACTCACACTCAACGCATAGTCCCCTACTCGAATATTGCTCAGCTCGTTGCAAAGACAGCGGTCATGGTACCGACACACTCAACGGCTTCTATAACCGCATCGCCAACTATGGCGGACCCGAATTCCACTCCGACCGTCGCACCCACTGCCGCCGCTGCACCCAATTTTCTATGTCGCGCCCAAACACGATTTGTGGATTCGTTCGTCCCCGATTGTGTCCGCCAAGAATACCGAAGAATTATTACAAGCTTGTTCACGTACAAATATGCGTACATCGCACTTGCTACCACTGTTCTCTTCGCATCTGCCGAGTATGAGCAGCCCGGGTACTTTCCGAGACCCCACGAGTTGACCGTCGGAATGGTATGTTACCTCGCTCACGACATATGTGGTTGATGAGAACTAACAGTTACAAGGTCGGCGGTCTATGTGCATCTGCACTCTTATTTTCCACCTACGCTCTGATGGAGTATACTAACGATCACACGTGGTTCTGGAACGAGGAGGGCTTTGTCTGGCCATGGGTGGGGATACTCTGGAGCCTTACAGTGTATAACGATGAGACGCTGAGCGATAGTGTGGCTATGCACAATGGTATGAGCACCACGGCTTCTCCCACTGTCGCATTTACTACCCCAGCGGGCTCGCCGGTTCGACATGACACCATTATCATCCCGCCTACACCCTTACTACCTCGTGGCCTTCGGCCCGTTCACCTGCCTCCACCGCCGACACATCACTCTGGAATCTTGGGCGAATCGCCAATGCCAATCAAGTTTAAGCATTTCAGCGGACATTCGGATTTGGAGGACGTAGATGAGGAGTAACACCGGAGAGCCAGGAGGTATCCGCAGATGTTTGTAACGAGTTTCCAGGAAATGTCAAGGTGCCGCGAGTGCTTCGAGAGTGTGGAGGTTGATCAATGTCAGAGCTTGAAATAGTTGAACATAGTCAGGGTAGGCTGGAATGAACATTTTCCACACTGGCAGATATGGTTTGAAGGTGACATGAGAAGGCAGAAAAAGGTACCATTCTCGACTATCTACTGACCCTGAAGAGCAGCACCTATTGCGGACCAGCCGACAACAAGCATACAAAAGAAAAGCAAACCAGAAAGGCGCTCGCAAACAAGAAGAACTGCTCAACACCTCACCAGTCCCGACCTTTGCCCTCATCAGGAGCTTCCCGAAGAAATTTCACCCAATGGGCTTGGTGCAGCTTCACCAACTCCACCACCTGTCCATATACAGAAGGATCCAGTTCCTGCTGCAGCTTCGTCTTCCTGACCTGCCACCAATGCTTCTCCAAGTAACGCCACGCCCGCGCCCACTTGAAGAAGTCACCCTGCACGAACAGTTGCTGCTGACCTCCGTTGTCAGCTACAAACCCCCTCACCAACTCATCCACACGTGCCAGCACGGTGATGAGTTGACCAAGGGTCACAGTCCCACCAGGGGGCTGCGGCCGAGTGGATCCGCATTGCCAACGCAGGAGGTTAGCCAAGCGGCGAAGTCCGTTCTCCTTGTCACGAAGATTGTGCTCGAAAGAGGCGACGGTGGAACCGGAGATGTATCCAGCAATGTTTTCGAGCCCGCACCCGGTCACCATTGGGATATCGGCTTGCATGAGGGAGTCGAGGGTGGTGAATCCAGCGTCCCAGTATTTCTCCATGAGAGAATCGTCGTCGTCTCTGTCGTCTTCGAAGCGAGGTTCATAGACCCTCTTGAGGATTCGTCGATCGCGGGGGCGACCAGAGGCAGAAGAGAAAGGTGCTGAAGAGGAGAAAGGGGAGGGTGAAGTGAAGTTGAAAACGGCACCGAAAGTGCTATCAGAGGGAGGAGCGGGAATAGGCATAGCGGAAACACCAATGGATCCACCACCAAAGGCGAAAGGAGAGGAGGAATGAGGAGTCGGAGCAACGATTCCACATATGTCATCAGTCTGGGGCTTATGGTCAGCCCCAGCTGGAAGAGAAGTCGGGAGAGGAGGAGCCAACGGCATCGGAACCGAGGGTGTGAGGTCGGGCAGCACCATAGTCAGGGAGCCCGAAGCATACTTAGCAGGTGTCGCCAGCGACAACCCACCAAACAGAGGCTGTGGCTGTGACAGTGGTGCTGGAGCCGGCAGCGGAAAGACGTGTGTGAGTCCCTGTGGTAGGGAGGGGATGCCAGCCAGGATGGAGGCGACCGAGCGAGGAGGCGGAGAGATGACAATAGGTGCTGGTGCAGGATTAGGCGAAACGGAAACGGCCATAGGCGCAGAAGCTGCAACAAAAGCAGGAGGAACCGCGGCAGGAGGAGAACGTGGAGTGATGACGGGCGAAGGGGGAGGAGAGTTCGGAAGAGGAATCATCCTCGCTGCCAATCTCTCACCACGGACCGCAGCCCACTTCCACCCGTTTATCGGATCCCAAACTCTCTCCATTAGGCCATCGGACTCGGTGGATTTGACATCCAGGAAAGTGTCGTTCTTATCCTCGACAGGGCGGTGCCGAGGAGGCGAGAGGAGGGAGCCAGGGCGCGCCCACGCAGGAACCGGAGGAGGAGACCGAGACCGAGATCGAGCGAGAGCCCGACGCTCTCGACGTGGCAGAGATGGCGATACTACCGGACCAGCCGGAGCAGAGGCCGAAGGTGAAGAGGAAGGCGAAGATGATGCGGTATGCGGACCAGCCGCAGGGACCGAAGAGGCAATCGAAAAGAAATCATGCTCGCAAGCGAGCCACCCCAAAAGAGTGAAGACGGCGGCGAAGAAGAGAAATGCCATTGAGGCGAGATTATGTGATAATATTTATGTGTGAGAAGGATGTGTGAGAGCTGAAGAAAGAGGGAAGGGATAGGAGAACCGCCGTTTATATACTTAACACTTGGGAGGTGCTGAGCAGCAGTAGATGGGACAATAGCTACATAGCTATTGTAAGTTGGGATAGTAAGACATATTGAGTGCTGGAGACGACAATAGGAAAAAGGTGAAGAGGTGAAAGTGGAGAGCTGACTATTGTGATCTCCTTCATCTTGGAACACATCATGTAGTAGATAACACGTGATATACCTAGGAGATATACAGCGTACACGACCATTTCGGAGACTACGTGGAGATGATTCGAATTTCTCCAAGCCATGCTGTGTCACTTCTGCTTACCATCCATGAATGTCTTGAGAATACCCACGCCCTACCACTCTCTGATCTCGCCTCCCGGCCCAATGAACCCTGGACTGATCCAAGCCTTCGCGTCCTTACTCTCCCGTCTAATCATCTCCTCATCAACCTCAATTCCCAGGCCTGGTCCCTTCATCAGCTCAATATACCCATCCTTCACATCCCAGACCTCCGGATTCTTTGTGTAAGATGTGAGGTCCTGACTCCCAGCATTGTAATGAATCCCCAAACTCATTTCTTGAATCGCGAAATTAGGCAGCGTGCAATCTACTTGAACACATGCAGCAAGTGCAATAGGACCCAGCGGGCAGTGTGGTGCGATGGCGACGTCGTAAGTCTCGGCTGCGGATGCTATACGTCGCATTTCCGAAATACCGCCGATGTGTGAGATGTCAGGTTGCAGGATGTCAACGCAGCCGGCTTCTAAGAAGGGCCGTACATCCCAGCGTGAGTGGAGACGTTCTCCCAATGCGATGGGAATGGAGGTTAGCTCGTGCAAAGACTTGATGCCGCCGATGTGTTCAGAGAGTAGAGGTTCTTCGATGAAAAGTGGGTGGTGTGGTTCCAGGGCGCGGGCGAGTTGCTTGGCCATGGGTTTGTGGATGCGGCCGTGAAAGTCCATGCCGGCGTCCATGCCTAGCTCTTTAACTGTTTTGAGACGATCGACAGCCGATTGTAGGGTTGAAGGCGAGTCGAGCCAGCCTATATCTTCCGTTGCGTTCATCTTTACAGCGCGGAATCCTTGAGCTTTGCGTGATAGACTGTATCGATGTATCAGTATTGCTTTCCTAGACCTTTGCAGCAGGTCGGTCGTCACTTGGTTTACTTACGCTTGCTCCTTGACATCGTTTGGTCTATCTCCGCCAATCCAGGCATATACCTTGAGTCTGTCACGCACCTTCCCGCCCAATATCTGATAAATTGGCACGTTGAGCTTTCTCGCTTTCAGATCCCACAGTGCGATGTCAATGCCAGCTAGTGCGCTCATGAAAACTGGTCCGCCACGGTAGAAACTAGTTCGCCAGCACATCTGCCATATGTGTTCAATCTCACTTTGATGTCGTTAGCCTTCGTGATATCGCGTACGACGGTGCTCTGAATATCAAGGAGAATCTCACTCTGCTTCAAAGCCAACATATCGCTCAGCCCAAGCGTCCAAGCACCCTTCGACTGCTTGCGTGTGGCCTTCCAGTGATGCTTCACCCCAACCAAAATTCCCATCTGCATCCGTGATCTTAACGAATAGCCAACGTGGTGGGACACGAAAATATTCAATCTTTGCAATCTTGCCCATGGCTGCCGTTCTTCGTTGCTCTGCTTTACTGGCTCTTTTGATGTTCTAAGTGATCAAGGGGTAACACTCTTGGGGTGTCGAATAGGTTCTTACACCTCAAAGATGACATAGCCATCTCAGTCCACATCAAAGCCATCTCGTCCAATCAGCGTATTGCCGCCGCCATGTCCCTTTCGCGGTAAGCCGAACGGCAGCGCGGGGTCAAAAGGGCCAGAAGAGCTCCACCGCGGGGCATGTAGCTTCGGCAGCTGGAGTAAAGGAACCCGAGGAGCGGATGACCAAGGTGCGCAATAAAACTCAGGGTATTCGCAGCGCATAATATCTTGTTATTTGACTCTCGACTCCGATTAACAAAGAAACTCGTCACAGAGCGGCCAGAAAGCAATTCTATGCACAAGCCACCAACATGACCTCATCACCACCCACCGGCGTCTTCGTGCCCGTCCCAACCTTCTTCAAAACCCAATCCGAGTCAAAGTCGCTGCAACCTGAAGTCGACGTGCAAACGCAAGTTGAGCACTCTGTATTCCTTGCCAAAAATGGAGTGCGCGGTCTTGTCTTGCTCGGCTCCACAGGCGAGGCGATTCACATGTCGCGACAAGAACGCATCGACCTCATTTCTGGTGTGCGCAAAGGATTAGATGAGGCGGGCTTCAAGGACTACCCGATAATGGCTGGCACATTGATCAACAGCGTTGACGAGACGTTGGAATGGTTAGAGGACTTCAAGAAGGCAGGCGCGCAATGGGGACTCGTGCTCGCGCCAGGGTACTTTGGCGCAGCGGCGAGTCAGGGGGGCATTAGAGAATGGTATACGGTTGTTGCGGACAAGAGCCCTCTACCAGTACTAATGCATGTATCCATGGGCGGAAATACTTTCGCATCTTACTAACGGAGTAATAGCTACAACTACCCTGGCGTAACCAACGGCGTAATGGTCACACCCGAAACCTACCGCATCCTCGCCCAACACCCCAACATCGTCGGTTGCAAGATGTCGCATGCAGTCGTCTCATGGCACAACCAAGTGTCACTTGACCCCAAAATCGACCACAACAAATTCCGCGTCTACTCTGGTCTCGGCCAACAACTCGGTCCCATCGTCATTTTCGACGCGGCAGGTGTTATCGATGGTCTCGCGGCCATATACCCCAAGACCGTATGCTCTTTGATGAAGCTAGCCGAGACGAGACCGATAACAGATGAGAATCTCAAGAAGATGAAGCAGTTGCAGTACACAGTCAGTACGGCCGAGGAGTACATTGGTAAGTACGGCATTGTGGGTATCAAAGAGGCAGTCAAGAGGGTCACCGATTTTGGCACAATGGAAGGTGGAAGACTCCCAATCAAGGGTAAGCTGCCTGAGGGCGAGTGGGAGAAGTGGAGCGAAACCTGGGAAAGGATACAGAAGATGGAAGATTCGTTGACCGAGAAGGACTTCAAGTAGAGTAAGCATTGTGAATCCAGGCAACCGCTTTGACAGAGGTCCAGGTGTTTTCCCATTGTTTTCCCCATTGTTGTGAGCGCTATGCAAGCGCCACTCGGCGTTTGAAAACGAAGCGTGTCGTGTTCGCGTCTAGCTGCTGATCTAGATCAAGATAAGATAAGATCAAGAACCCATCTGATATGCGCTCCACTCATCATCGAACCATGCGCAAATTTTCGCACGCCACAAAACCATACTCGTCGCGCCTCTTTGTCCTAATGTCGCCAATCACAAACAAATTACGGGCGTGGAGCTCGTAGTACCGGAAAGGTGCCGAAGATGGTGTTCAGGCCGTCTCTAGACCCGGTCTAGGGATCCATCTGATAAGATTGCTCCATCAACACCATACTACGCAAAGTTAGATCATCTCCCATTCGTGCCTAGTACGATTAAGGCCTTACCCAACACCTCGTGTATGCCGTCTGGCTCTGTGGTCGCGAGGTCGTGGTCAAGCTCCGGGACAAGCTCTAGCTCCAAGGCGTCCAGCGCGAGAAGCTTTGGCTTGGATATGTTGGCCCACACAAGCATCACGCTTAGCTTGCGCTGCCGCGCAGCACCCAGAGCTGTGGGAATGTATTTGAACTCTGTGGCCCTGCCTGGTGGGAGTGCTATTCATTCTATTGCTCTGTCTACGTTTTCAGGTCGTTAAGAGACTCGCTGGCGATCATGGATTCTATCGCTGCTGTTCAGCCCAGCACCGAGCCTACCAGGGAAAAGAGCATTGGCAATATGTCTGTTGACGAGGAAGATGCGATTCGCAAGGTTGAGGAGGCTAATATGCCATCACATTCTGCGCAAGAGGGTGTGCGAGAGGTAGAGGCTGTCACTTTGGCGTGGACTAAGACATCTCTGGCATGCGCATTCATATGGTACGTCGCTCAACAGCTCAGCTATGTATTGATCCAGGAACTAACACAGCTCACAGTATGTGGTTCTTGTACCTCACAAATGCTTTTCAATCATCCATTACCGGCAACCTAACGCCCTACGTAACCTCTGGATTCGAAGAACACTCGCTACTTACCGTCATCTCCATCGTATCCAACTCCATGGCCGCAGCCGTCTACATTCCGACCGCCAAGTTGCTTGATCTCTGGGGTCGTGCTGAAGGTTTCGCTACTATGGTGTGTTTTGCTACCCTTGGTTTGATCATCATGGCGGCGTCTACAAACCTGGCTACATATTGCGCAGCGCAGGTTTTTTACACGATTGGATTTGGTGGTATGATCTACTGTGTCGATGTCATCACAGCAGATTCCAGTAGTCTGAAGCACCGAGGTTTGGCTTTCGCTTTTACCTCTTCGCCATACATTATCACAGCATTCGCTGGACCAAAGGCGGCCGAGGGATTCTATAACAACATCAATTGGCGCTGGGGTTTCGGCACTTTCGCTATCATCCTGCCTTTTGTGGCTGCCCCACTGTTCGTTGTGCTGAAGCTCAACTTACGGAAGGCGAAGCAGACTGGTGTACTGGAGCGCGAGTCGAGTGGAAGAAACCTGATGCAGAGCATCATCTTCCACATTCGAGAGTTTGACGGTTCGTCTCATATGCTACCGCGTATGTGTATCAATTTATACTGACAGTTATACAGTTCCTGGTGCTTTCTTACTAGCCGCCGGTCTTGTCATCTTCCTCCTCCCGTTCACTCTCGCCGACTCAGCACCTAACGGTTGGTCAACAGGCTACATCATCGCGATGTTGGTCGTTGGTTTCGTCCTACTCATATTGTTCGGCCTCCACGAGCGCTTCACGGCCGGAAAGCCCTTCCTGCCTTTCGACCTCTTGACTAGCCGCTCGGTCCTCGGCGCATGTCTCCTTTCCTTCACATACCAGATCTCGTACTACGCCTGGAACTCTTACTTTACCTCGTTCCTGCAGGTAGTCACCAATCTTACTATCGCTGAAGCAGGCTATGTTGCTTCGACCTTCGATGTCCTTTCTGGTGTCTTGCTCCTGTCAGTCGGTCTCGTCATCAGCAAGACTGGCTACTTCCGCTGGCTTCTCTTCATCGCCGTACCAATCTATATTCTCGGTCAAGGTCTCATGATCTACTTCCGCCACCCAAGCACCAGCGTCGGATATCTGGTCATGTGCCAAGTCTTTATCGCAATCGGTGGTTCTATCATCATTCTCTGCGAGCAGATTGCCGTTATGGCTGCCGCGGACCATCAACATATTGCATCGGTACTCGCCCTTCTTAACATCTTTGGATGGCTAGGCGGTGCAGTTGGATCCACCATCTCCGGTGCTATCTGGACGAACTCCTTCCCGCAAGCCTTGATGGATTTGCTGCCAGCTGAGGCCATGGAGAACTTCGACCTTATCTATGGAAGTTTGGATGAGCAGTTGAGCTATGAGAGAGGAAGTGCGACGCGGTTAGCAATCGAAGAAGCGTATGGTATTGCGCAGAAGAGGATGCTGATTGCGGGTACGGCAATCATGGGATTGTGTCTTGTTTGGGTCTTCTTGATCAAGAACTTTAACGTTGCGAAGATGCAACAAACCAAGGGACGAGTTTTTTAGGCGCTGGGTCGGAGAAAGCGGGTGGTACCTGGAGGTGAGAGGCCTTCACGTTTAAGAGGAGGGATGAAAGAGAAGAGCTCCTTCATCTATAAATAAATTCTGTTCTCGCATTACCTGATCCTGCATGCGACAGTCAAGTGTAGACATGAACTCGAGTCTTGTACAAAAGCTTGTAGAACACTGAAGCGACTGGTCCTAGTGCAGTCCTCATAGCCGTACTTACGACCCATTCCGCTCAGATCGCTGCATTCTTTTTAATTCTATTCATTTCCTCAAGCACCATGCCACCTATAATGAGAATGCCACCAAGGCCTCGCATGGCTCACCAGCACACAGACAGCGAAGATTATACAGATGGTCGGTAACATCCAGTTGCTCTCCATGTAGTGCTTTTGACTCGGCTTGTTGGTATTGACGAGGCATATCAGATAGATCGCGAGGCCGAGGATAACGCTGAACAAGAGGCGCATATATTGACGAAGGTGGCGTTTCTTGTCCGGCAACGAGATGAAGGCAATGATAGCCATGAATACAATGGCGAGACCGGCCTGCAGTATGTGTTAGCAAGATATGAGAGTGGTGGAAAGGGGCAAAGACGACTTACCGAGAGGAAGACGTAGTCGAAGACAAGCTCGAATCGCGTCTCATACTTCTTGAGGAGACTGGCCTTGTCGAAGACCTTGTTCAGAACATTTTCGGTCGTTGTCTTCGCTGTCTTGGGTACCGAGATAGAAAGGCTGTCGAACATGGTCTGAATCGCCATGCTCTCTGCATTGTTCAGGCTAGTGGTGATCATGTCCACAGCTGTCAAGTTTGCCTTGTCCTTCTGCAGGTTGTCGAAGCTCTGCGCTAGTACGATCAAACTGCTGTTCCATGTCTCGAGTGCTTTGCTTGCGTCGACGCCCTTGGGAATGGTATTCCAAAGGTATGTATCGATTTTTTGACGGAGAGCGTCCGCGAAGAGGGTACCGTTGGCATAAGCGCCGTTGACACTAAGCGCTTCAATTTCGCGGAATTTCCCATCAACGTTGTCCATCCGGATCAAGGCGACAACGCACATGATAAGGTATGAGACACCTTGTAGAACCAAGACCAGCGTGATGTGTAAGAAGAAATGTAACGATGCCCAGACTTGCTGCTTGATGGTACCGAAGTGCTCTTCATGCATTCGATCGAAGTAAAGCATGTACAGCAGATCTAGTGGACGTTAGTGGTCGGGCACTTAGCTGAGTGGACGGTCTTGTACATACAAATGATTAGCACTGAGGCGGCGATCTGACCAGTGAGTGCGTCATCAAACTGCGAGCCGTTCTTGACGATCTTGGAGATAGCTTTGCAGATGACGATAATGCCTTCCCCAAGGATGATTAGAGTAAGTAGTGACATGCGCTGCACAAGATGTGTGCCTTTCAAGGAGATGACACGCCAAACGCACGATATCCCCACTGTGAAGATGATCTCCAGGGCGCTGATGGTGTACCATGCGATATGAACGTGCGTCGTGAATTTCTTGCAAACACCCAACTCAACGTTGCATGTCTCTTTCGGTAGTGAAGCCGTAAGGGACCCGTATATTAGCGCAGCACCGAGCGTCGAGCCGATGACTAGAGACATCGGAAGGATCGTTCTTCGATGTTTACGCAAGAAGAACAACGTGACAGCGTACTGGGAAGCAAGTACCAGGCGAGAGACCATAAGAATGAATGACAAGACTTGGTACTTCTGGAGGGAGCTTGTAGCTTTTCCAGGCTCCCAAGCGGGACCAACGACAGCAAAGCCGACCATGACACCGTAGTGCAAAGCCTTAGCGCATCGCTCGAAGATGCAGTCTGCGGTGAATCGAACATCGAACAGGGAGTTCGAGTACCATGTCATCCAGAGGAGTGCGAAGAAGCCGATATACGCGGTAAGAGAGGCGCTGTCGTTGATCTCCTTGAGCGACGTAAACGTGGTCAAGTTGGCGACGAAAACTGTAAGAAAATTCTGTCAGCGATGCAATCTTCAATGAGAAAGGGTGTCGACAGACTTACAGAGATCAAAGAAGAGTTCTTGGGTTGTCGCTTCGGCATGGCGCTGGAACTCTGGCATGTCGTGCAACTTGGTGTCATCCGCCCTGGCCTGCAGCGGAGGACCGTCATCGACATCGTCACTCCGGGTTCCGCTATCGAGGACCGCCTGTGTGTTTTCGCGGGTGATGGGTGGGCTTTGATGTTCTTTCTTGTGGTGATCCTCGGCCAGCGGTGATGCGAACCACTGTAGAGGCTTCTTCTCGTGACTGTGGTGGTGGTAACCGTGACCCATCTTGATCTGAAAGTTCTATAATTAGTGTAAGAATGCCAGCGTTTTTACAAAACGCTCGAATCGTCTATATACAGAAAGTTGACTCGGCTTCGACAACTAAGAGGGGTTGGAGTAGGGCCTTATATGGGTGCTAGGCGGCCTACGTTTGTGTGATTGCATGCTCATGTGATTGTGTGGAGTTACGCATGATACACATGCAACTGTGGGGATGAATGAATGTGTTAGTATCAATGGATCAAGATAGGGGGGAAATTCTTGACGCTGTTTGGCTGCAAAAATGCAAACGGAGCTCGCGCGTGCCCTTTACCGTAGAAACATAGACGTCGATGATGTCACAATAACATCTGCAGGCACCGTGATTGTGTCTTATCTCCGATGCCGCTCTTCACTGTATGATTGATATTGCAGAGCTCCTAAGAGAAAGTATCCATGACTGTGTTCGTAGGATCGGTCAAGACAAAACGACTAAATCATAGAATCGTTACATTGTAGTCGTAATCCATACTGCGTCTACACCAGCTTCAACTCGAAACTCTTGACTGTGACCTGCCCACCTAACTTCGCTGTCGCAAAGTTGAAAACACCAAATCTGTATCCTGTGAAGAATTGCCAGGTATTAGCCATGTTGAATGCCGGGCCAAGCTGCAAAAATTTGCTTCCATCCGTAGAATACCAGAAAGTCGTTTGTCGCATGGTGTTGGTACCAAAGGCAGGCGTAATGTCCGACTCAACGCGGAGCCAGAACTCTGTGATACCGGACGCGAGAGCAGGTCCTGTAGCGGCGACAGTACCGGTAGAGTTCGTGGTCCAGTCCGCGTTCATTTTCAGATTGTTGACCATGACAAGCTTGGTTGTTGAGCCATCTTTGTGGAAACCGATGTACGCTCCAGTATCGCGGAAAAGCACGGCACCAGCACGATCACCAACAGCCATCTTACTGATGTCAATCTTGAAGGTTCCCGATGACTTCGGGCCGAGGATGCGATGTGTTAAGGTGTTGCGCGCGGAGTAGAGATCAGTAGTGACGGTAGCGGTCTGGAGCTTGAGACCGCCAGCACCACCTGCCAGGCTCCACTTGCTGTTGTCGGGGTTGTGGTTCCACTCCCATTCATTGCTTAGAGCTGTTCCGGTGAATTTATCGAGACCTGTAGGTGGAGGGACAGTTTTGTCCGTTGTGACTGGTTTAGGATATGTCTTGCCCCACTCGCCGTTGACTCTTACGACTTCCGGCCATCCATCTGGCGTCCAGGTCAAAGGTGCAACCACAGGTATACGTCCACCAGGATAGGAATCCATAAATGCGACGTAGTACCAGTTCCCATTCTTGTCGTCAACTACGCCACCTTGGTGACTGTTGCCCGCATTGGCCAAAGGCCCCTTGATGCTGTCGACCAAAATGCGCGCCTCATATGGGCCCCATGGACTGTCCGACTTCAATACCCACTCGTCATCGGCTGGCTTTGTGGCGAAGATGTAGTATTTCCCCTTGATCTTGTACATTCGCGAACCCTCAAGATAAAGTCCATTTGGATCCTCATAGACTTGCTGACTTCTGACTTCTGCTGTGCCGTCTGCATTCAACTGGGCTACCTTGAGTTGGTATTTGTCGTACACTATGTACATGGTGTCATCGTCATCAATGAAAAGTCCATTGTCATAGTAGCACTTCGGAAATGAGCCTGCAGCAGTCCAATTCCAATTCGAAACTTCGCCATTGTTGGCGGCTGCCTTGGTTCCACCGGCAGTCCACATGTATGACTTGCCAGTGGATTGGATGCAGCCGATCCAGATGAACTTGTCGGTCGATTTTCGATACCTGAGTGTGCTGGCCCAGATACCTTTGACGTAAGCGCGGTTCGATGGGTTATCGAGGTCGTATTGCGAGCCAAAGTTCAGTCTCGGTACGCTGTGAGTTACTGGGGTCCAATTGACGAGGTCATAGGACTTTAAGACCGGCGCGCCTGGCGAGAAGGCGAAAGTCGACGACGAGTAATAGAACACATCGCCTATCCGGAAGACGTCAAGATCGGGATAGTCTTCCCACAAGACTGGATTGTTAAATGTCTCAGCCCGACTTGTAAGCTCGTTCTTGTTGCTGAGCGGGCTTCCAATGGACGAGCACGTCAAAAGGCCAACGAGTGCAATAGCCGTAGGGAAGAACATGGTGGCTGATGTCCTTGGTGGGGATACCGGTCCATCGCGGGATGATGATGCGAGGTATTTATACAACCAATGCTACGATACTGCATGGTTACTAGTTGCACATGTCATTTCTGGAGAACCTTGTCTTTCGTAATATGCTCATCGACTACCCCACATGAAACTCTTGATGGGCGCGCTACCGCTCAAAAACCCGTGTTTACATTGGAAACCCGGGGTAGTCGCCGCTCCAGGTATGGGGTCGTCGGACCGGCTCTACAGCAAGTCTTCCTCATTGGTGCAGTTCGGCTAGAGTTTTTCCGACAGGGTAGTGCCCAGGAGATCGACGTCGTCATTGCCGGTGGCTATCCTCGAAGCCGTGACTTTTCCCGAACTCGAAGATTTGCCATGATGTCGTGTAAGATGAGATGAAGATGGAGTAATATAGAGGGGAGGGGAAGATAGAAGACGCGTCGCGTGCGGGTGGCAAAGCAAGGTCCGAGCGCCAATTACGTTTTGTCTAATCTTCTTGATCCTACACGCTAGATTCTCTGTGACGGCGGACGCGATGCAGTCGTCTGCTGACCCGGAAGACATTCGGAAATGGCTGTAGCCTACCAATAATCTGTCTTACTCCGAAGGTATAAATTCTGTGGGCACTTGCTTATGCAGCATGTTGCATTCGCTTGAGACTAATGTGTAAGAGGAGGTTACGCGATGGTTGTGCTGTTGACACAGGCAAGACCACCAGCACCTCGAGAAATCAAGCTAAGGATCTGTAGAAACATCGAGAACACGCGCGAGAGGCCTAATGCAGATACCGATCCAAGTAAACATCGTCAGAGCAGCAGACGAGCGACGGACACACGAACTCCTGTCCAGTAGGCTCCTGCCCTTCTACCATTCAACCTAGATTCACTCTCCGGCCGTTGGATGTAAGCTCTCGTTTCTCATTTTCCGATTGAAACATACAAGCAGTGTCCCTCATAAATTGTCCCCTCATAAATTATAATAATGCTGCGTCTTGAAACGGCGCAAATTATAGCACCCATGAATTTTCGGTGCTTCTCTCGGGAATATATCAGGTCAGCAACAGTTGGCGCTTCAGATAACGAGCGTGCAATTCACGTTGCATGAGAACGCAGAACTGCCTTCCTACTTTATGGAGGAGGCCTGATCCGTATGGCAACGGTCATTGGTTTTTGTTTTGGGGACGAACCACATTGATACGTCATATGAAACACGTGGAGGAGATGTCAGTTGGAACAAGACGTTACTGTATAAGTAGTTGTCACGATAGCAACTTCGTTGAGCGCACACCCAACGGAATCGGGTCACTTCCCAGTACGCCTCGATAGCTACATCATCAAGTTTGCCTACTCCATATCCATTCCAATGGATGCGCTTGAGAAGCATCTCGAAAATGCAACAGCCAAAGGCGCCAGCCAATATCGTGCCCGGGGCGGTATTGGCTGTTGTCGATAGAGGCCATACTTTGCTCTTGCAACCACAAGACGACTTCCTCCCAAGCGCGTTATAAGAGATCTCTGACGTCTAAAGCGCCAAGATTCCTCTTTTTGTTGAGTTCCAAGATTGGAGGTGAAGGTGAAAGTGACTGATTTCTCGGCAAAGCTAGTTTTCGCCCGCACACTGACTCTCTCCGCGAGTCAACACTAAGTTATAGCAGAAGCCTCAAAATGGCGCAAACCACGGATGTCGTGATAGACACCAATGCGGTGGACATGCCGCCGATAGAGGTGGATTGCCAAGACGATCTCGCAAGTCCAGGTACAGACACAGATCCGGGTTCACTCGGTCACCAAGAAACCACCAGCATGGTATATCTCGCACATTCTTAACCCGATCTCACTATGCTCACTATAACTAGGCTAGCGAAAAATGCGGAGATGCGCAAGACGGTACTTCTACAAACCAAGCGAAATACCCAGGAGCCAACTGTGAACCCTCGCCCAATCGATAAGAATGACGACAAGGCAAGGGTTAAACGCTGCGAATACAGGGAACCGGCCACTACAAGCACCAGCTGTAGCACCTTTCCGTTCATGCGCTTGCCTGTCGATCTACGTCTTTGCATCTATGACCAGTTGGCAGCCATGCCGGTATATCGATCATTCTCTGGGCCAGGTGCCAAGTGGATTTACTATAATGCGCCTTCAGTGGGCATACTGCGGATCAACAAGTTGATTCGTCAGGAAGCCCACTCTATCACAGAGCGTGGCCACATGCAAATGTGCCCATCGATCACCTTCAAGCTCCCCGATCTCACCGGTGAATGGTACAACTTTATGATCAGGATTCATGAGATGATCAAGGGACTCAAGTGCTACACAGAGTACATTGGGGAGCAATACGTGGCACGCTGTGGCCTTCCACGCGATCTTCATCCACCCACCCTTGTCGAGATGAGCAGTGAACTCAGACGGCATTTACTGGATGGCTGTTATCGCTGGCACAGATCTGGTCTGTGGTTTCACGATGAGGGCTCCTTCACCGAGTTTGTTATGCGGAAAAGCTTAGCATTGCATCGAGGTAGCAAGCTAGCCATCCGCGTGATCATGGATGATAACTCCCCTCGCGAGGGCTACGAATTTTTTGTTCGCCAATTTATTGGACTTCAACTCGCATGCCCCACCAGTAGTAGCATTACGTTCCAACTTTCGGTGCCTGGCGACCGTGTTGCACGTGCTCGGGAGGCCTTCGGTAAGCCGGACTACGCGGGTAGATACCTATCACGTGGAACCTGGAGAGTGGACGTGCTGGAAGGTGACGCTGTTCCTTTGCAGTAGGCGTGAACGTCAGAGGGGTATTTGCACTGCGAGATCGATGTTCAGACGCTCGCATATGCTAGTCATCTCTGCTATTTAGCCTCACCGTACAATGAGATTGCGTGGTGGCCTAGGAAAAGAACGTCCTTGGTCGGATCATCTGACTCCAACGCACTGAACGAAGTGACAATCACCACAAGATGGAACCGAAATGGACCGTTACCGAATAGAAGGGGATTCTTTCTGGATTGCTTCCTTTGGCCACAATATTTCATAGTGGTTAGTAGCACAATACACTCCACAGCACTATCCTAAACCTGCGGAAGAACCTTCTTCAATACCTCGACCAATCCCTTGATCTCGTCTTCAGTGTTGTAGTGTACCATGCTGACCCTTGTCACACCTTCCGGCTCTAGCTTCAAAAGCTCATCGCAGAGTCTCTTTGAATAGAAATGTCCCCACCTGAACCCGTAATTACTGATCTTCTCCGCCTCAGCCACGATCGCCTTGCTGCTCATGCCTTTGACTGTAAATGAGACTGTAGGCACCCTTTCTTTGTTATCGCTCGACGTAGACCCAAGGATCGTGACATCTGGGCGTGAGTTCAGGTAGTCGAGCAGGATGCTTTGTAGTTTTCCTTCATGTTCGGTGATGGTGGGGAAAGCGTCGGTCAGGTATGCGGTGATGGTAGGGATTGACTGAACACATTCGTAGTTTGATCCTGCGAAGCCGATCTTGTCTTCTAAGGTTTTTGTGGGGTTGAAGTAATGGCTCATGGACTTCATGTGTTGTTGGGCCGAGTTGCTGGCGTAGAGCGCGGCGATGTGAGGGCCGTAAACCTATGTCATCTCGTCAATATTGTAATGCAACAAGAGGAAAGAACTTCCAAGACAGACCTTGTACCAGCTGAACGCGTAAAAGTCAACTCCAAAATCCTTCACGTCAACTGCACGATGCGGTGCGTAGCTCACGCCGTCAACGCAGAACAGTGCACCGACCTCGTGCACTGCTTTTGCAATAGACTTCACATCATGGATCGTTCCCAGAATGTTGCTGACATGTGTACATGCTACAAACTTCACTTTATCGCTCAACAATGGCTTGAGGTTCTCTGCTGTGAGCTTGAGTCCATCCTCTTTGGGCGATGCCCACCACTTCACAGTCAAACCGAGGCGCTCAGCCATGAAGAGCCAGGGCTTGACATTAGTCTCATGCTCCATCTTTGTGAGAATGATCTCAGAGCCAGAGGGAAATTGTAGCGAGGAGCCGAGGTTCATGAAAAGCTGGGTTGTTGAAGCACCGAGAACTGGTTGTTATCAGTAAGAGAATGTTGCTGATATTAAGATTTCTGTTACCGATCTCATCACGACCAGCATTCATGTACTTGGCAGCCGCTTGGTAGCCCTGTTCGTACTTCGTGTTCGATTGAGAGCCAGTGTGGTAAGAAGCGCCAAGCTGAACATTGGTCTTGGAGAGGTATTGAGTGATGCTGGACGTCTATCAGTTCAGTTTCACTTGCGCATTCCGCATCTGACTAACGAGTCGATCACGTCGCCCAATGCTTGACTACCTCCAGCATTATCGAGAAACACCTGATCTTGTTGAAGTGCGGGGAAGCGCGCCCGGGATTTGGAGATATCGAAAGTCATTGTGCTAATGTCTAGAGTTTCGGCGAGACGATAGGAGTCAAGAATACAGTATTGGAGTTTTTACGCTGTTTGCTACGATGTTGTATACCTATGATAGCCGCCCGCACGCCCTATGAGATAGTGCGGGGCTTTGCTCAATACAGCAGGTGCTAAATTGAACCTGTGACGGCATTGCCCCACGTAACGTTTACTTCCACGACGCGCATCCTCAAACACCGAGATCATGCCGTGTAACATTTAAAACGCAACGAGAAAGACGAAGACTATGTGGTGTCAACGTGCCCCATCCCGTAGTGCCTAGATTGCTGCGGTACATTTCTCCTCACCAACACCAAAACGACTATCCTTCGCCGCGACAATCGCCTCTGCATTCAAGCTCAAATGAGCGAAGATTTGAATTATGCAGGATTCTGCTCACTTGGACCTTGCGTCGTCCTCGTGAGTCTCGCGATGCTGCTCGCTCTGAAGTTGAAAGTACCTCGGAAGATAACACAAGTCGTCGTTGTCTAAATCGAAAGGCTTTCCGCAGTCTAAGACGCCGTCCATCTCTATCTCATCACATTTCCACCCATGCGCGAAAAATGTTCCACGGAAGTAATGACACCTCTGGGCCAATCCACTTCGTACTAGATAGAGTGATGGGCGTGTCGCTGATCAAGTAGGCATCTAGGTAGTAGATACCCAGTCTGTGACTGTCCGGCTGCTTGAGCTGCCAGTCTCCTACGTTGAGGAAGCGCTCTCATTGCTCGAGAGATACCGAGACAGGTAAAGAAGAATGTCGCCACGAGCTTTTACAGCCCATTTCCCTCACATAGTTGGATGCGCCGCCTACCTTGCCAAATATAATACTTGACGTGTTTATTTTAAATCGCCAATCTAGTGGCACTATCTCGAAGCTTAAAGGTTATCAGGCACCAGTTTTAGATATCCAGTTGCCCCTCCGTAATTACAGTACCCTTGCCCTCTTCCAAGAACCTTTTCGTCACTTCCACAGCGACATTTAACAACTCCTCCGACGACACACCCTTCGTCTCAATATCCTTTCTACCCGCTGCTGTAGAGAACACGAAGCCAACAACAAACGGTAATTTGCTCTTCTGTGCCTCCCACTACTTCCCTGATCGTTCAGCAATGATAGGTCTGAACTGTTCTTTCATCCTTTCCATCAACTCTCAGCAAAGGTCGTGCATAGTGAAGTAATCGAAGGTAATCTCTGGAGCCTCGGCCTGAAGAGCAGTTGCTAGCTTCTGGATTACGTGGGTTTGCCTCCGGATAGTAGGTGCAACAGAGGCGAGTGAAGAGTGATGACGTTCGCCTTCTTCGATCGCATTCTCGATAGTCTCGGCCGTCATAGCTCGTTGGTCGCCCTCTGTTGCGATGCGCGAAGCCATCCAGCTCGATACTGGACCCTTGAACTTCATTTGACGCACGTTTGCTTTTGTCTCTTTGATCTTGGTGTTTCTCTTCCCACTTGCCCAATTTGTTGCTGACGCACCTATAGACAAGAGGTAGTTCTTCCAATGCCCCTCGAAGTCCTTTGGAGGCTCGCCGATAAATTAGGTCGAGTTTCCTTGCATGTCCCATAGCGTCTGGAGATCCTTCCACTCTTCAGAAAGGAGCTGCGATTCACGCAAGGCATGGTAAAGCTGTGTTGCGCACATTACCGCACCAGGTGTTGCGGCGTACTTCGCGCCCTCCCTATGAAAGATGGTACGCGCGTGGTGGATCCATAAGCCGCAATGTGTAGGGTTGCGACGCCAAACGGTATATTCTCTGTAGGGTCGATCAAGCGCTTGCCTCAAGAGTGCAATAGGATCAGCCTCCATGATCTTACCAACAGATCTCACTAGTTTCTTCATGTCAGAAGAAGCATTGGGATAACTATCGACATATCTCTGGAGCGTGTTGCCCTCGTTGCACATCTGCGTCCATCCAACGCCCACCTCAGTAGAGTATAGAATGTCGAGATAAATCTGAAAAGCGAAGCTAGTCTAGATTGGCGGTTGCTGGTTCGAGTTCGCTTTGTTGTAGGATGTCCGAGCGGCAGCGAAAGCGTGGACGAACTGATCCTCAATAACTCCCGGACGATTAAAGAGTAGAGGAAGATCCTGGAGCACTTCTTGCAAAGTTGACTTGTCGCGGGCATATTTCTCTCTATTCGTCTGAGGTGGCTGGCGCGCATTCTTGTCGAATGGACCCCATTTACCATTGTAACTCATGATTGGCGGCTGGAAGTTGGCGAGAAAGACCAAAAGGGCATTACGGGAATTGATGAAAAGCGCATCTGCGATGTCGTAAACTTGAAAGTTATAATCATCTGCGTGGGGCGGCGATTGTGGCGTGAGCGCATCAAGACCAGCTTGTTTGCAAATACCGGTCCAGTACAGCTCGTGGAAAGGTACAGTTTCGACCAAGAACTTCATCAATGGATAGACTTCATCTTCCATGCTGTGCGCAAGCTCAATCGCTGCGTTCGTCGCTACCGAAACAGTTGGCAGATCGAGTTCTCCGGTGTTATGCCGAGCCCAAAGGTCAGCTATCTCAGCACGCAGGCGGGAGAGGTCGTTCACCAACATGGTCATGGCCATGAAGGCCTCAATGATTGAGTCGGTCGGCTCCTCAACAGTATATTCCAGTTCCACAGGTGAAGGTGAAGGCACCACGTCTGGTGCAGCCAGGAACTCCGCAGAGGGTTCGTATACATCCAAGACTTCGAATAGATTTCGAAGTTCACTCTGCCTAGCTCGGTCTCCGCCGGCCCTTGGTGTAGCATTCTTGATGCTGCTAAGATCCAGGGCGTTGGACTTCGTCAAGGGTTTCAGCGATTCGCGAACCTTCTCTAGCACAGTCACAAAAAAATTGTGACGAGAATCTGATGCCTGGTTGACGGCTTCGCCGGCTGTCTCCAACTTTGTCGAGAACGAACTCCGAACCGAGATTACTCGGTTGAGTGCGACGTTAAAGTACTCGGGGATTTCGACAGTCTTGTCTGTAACGCCAGCGATGTGCTCAGATAGAGATATGAAGTCTTTGACAGCAAGGGTGTATTTGGGCTTCGAAGTCTGTTTGTCTGACCCATTTTGCGGAGCTGTCACTTGCTTGGCAGTTTTCCTAGCCTTGCCTTTCAGTCTTTGGGACTTCTGTTCCGTAGGAGGAGGTGGCCCGAGGGTTGCGCTGTAGCCAAATGACTTCGCTGTGGATGCGACTGCACAAGTGCGAGATTAGTGTAGGCCTCGATGGTAGTTGAAAGACAACTTACGCCATGATGCCACAACATCAGTATCGTGCTTGTATTGCTGATAGATGCTTCATAGTGAATTGGCCATCATTATAATTTACACATACGTGCTTCAGGCGACAAGCGAGTTTATAACCCCATCTGCCCCGCGACGCGTTGCGATCGCGATAAATCGCTTCCTGAGAAATGGGCCGAGCAAAAGCACCGGCACCCCACAGTTCGTATGCCAGAAGCCTGCCAGAGCACCCAGATAGCATGCATCTTCCATTGAGGTCTTCTCGATGTCTATTCCGATTGGTGAAATGCCGTTGCAGTGGCCGGGTGGATGTAGGTGGCTGGACCTCGGGAGCTTGGACTGCAGCACGCGTTCCTCAACTCGGACTAGCTTTCACATCATTCGAGGGTGCCGCGACACGGTAGGCATCACCCTCAGCCATCGGATATACCACGTCGAATCAACATATGGATACAGCAACGTCAAACAATGGAACAACCACCACCACAGCAGGCCTCTAGGGGTGAGTTAGGCAAAGCTCCGCGTCACACATGTCATGATCTAATATGTCAAGGTGACCTCATCAACTCTCTATCTACCTTGCCAAACGAGATACTGCTTCAAGTCTTCTCGTATGTCGATGTGCATCGCTCCGCACGTGTCCTAGGTTACATCCCAGATGATCCTCCTCCAAGTCCCCCAGATGAGTACCTCGTCTCCGATTTTCGCGCTAGTTGTCGCTCGCTGCTCGGCGTTGCGTTAACGTGCAGGAGATTCGCTGTGCTGATCCCAGAAGTGCTATTCTCTACACTTGTACTTGAGCTTAGCATTCCTGAAACCTGGAATGATCTCCCAGGATCTGATATCTTCGGCTTGATTCCAATATTCCATGCACGACCTGAATGGAAACGACATGTGAAACAGCTGAGACTGTGTATACCCAAAAGCGAGCACGGTTTTTCGATCATCCGCGATCTCGTTCACGAGAAGGCACTTGATTTTATCAACTCACTCGATTTTCCTGTTGAGTTCAAAGAAGGGTGGTCTCAACAACTGGAAATTTCACTCGCGTGGACTTTTGCGTTTGTGCTTCTAGCATTGTTACCAAACGTCGTAACGCTATGCATATCGGATCGCAAATCAAGACTGGCATTTGGCGAAGCGAATACTGACCAGCCCGAGAAGGCCATGGGTCTAATAAGGCAAAGACTACCAGTCTCACATATGCTATCCTATGTCAAGTTCGAAAGCCCTTTGCCTCCAGTTCTGAGAGGATTGGACAACGTCCCAAACTTACATACCCTTGACTTGAGCATAAAGCTTCAAGGTCAGCTACTTTCATCAGTCCGCTATTACTCCGAATTTTACCTCGACGGCTCATGCGAACAGCCGAGCATTCAGCGCCTGCGTCTAGATTTCGAAGTCAAGTCGGTCGGTGTATGGAGTGTACCCTCCCGCAGGTGCATGACCAACATCATTCGCGGCTTTCCAAATCTACGAACGCTAGAATACTATGCGGAGTCTTCAGATTGCAAGAATCCATACAGAAGCGTTCGCGCCTTTCCCGCATACCAGTCAAACATCCAGAAATATCCAGACGCATCTTCTGCCTTTGCGGATGATGTATACATTGATGAACAACACTGGGACCGAGCGATATATGATGCGAGGACCGAAGTGACCGATTATCAAAACCTGGTCGACGGTATGGTACATCTGCGACCAAACCTCGAGACCTTACAGTTGCCGGGCGGGTTCTGGACCCTGCCAGGCGCGGTGCGCAAGCCGCTTCCACGGTTCGACCAGTTTGTGCAACTCAAGAAACTGGTTGTCCCTCAAGCAGCGATCATATCAATCAAGCTCGACAACATGCGCTTTGATGCCATCTTCGAAGGCGATTTCGAACTTTCGCCAATGCAAGCTCTTCCGACTTGTTTGCAACATCTCAAGATCTTCGATGTTGATTTGGCGTTCTTGGAAAGCAAGTGGCTGCAAGACCTCTTCGACGAGCAAAAGACGAAAAACCAATGGCCAGTGTTAAAATGCGTTGAGATTTTGATGGGCCCTACGATCTCGGAAAGCAGTTTGAGACATCTCCAAGCTAGAGAAAGTGGAGATGAGTTTTGGAAGTTGGCGGGAAATGCGAACTTCGAGGTGGTCATGGGGCGGGATGAGGAAGGACCTGATGTATAAATCAACGTACAAACGTAACGCTAGTAGGGTTCGGAGCTTTGCGTGTACATCTTTGCTAGTCGTTGATCAAGACACTAATACCATGTATACGTCACGGATACTTCATGACTTCCGTTTTCACAGTTTCAACTTTCGCTGTAGTGAGCTGAATCAGTCTTACTGATGAACGAATCATACAGATATTTGTTGAATGTAGTTAGTTAAGTTGGAGTTGTTATGCACTAACTAGGTAGGATGCATTACTTATGATCTTCCTGCCTCCCGTTCTTGGGAGGCTCGATAGTATAACTGCTTGTCACAACCAACAATACTGCTGGTAGAGAAAGCTCAAGACGTGACAATGTAGCTGAAGATTGATAAGGTCAAGTGATTCATATAAACATATGTACAGTCTATGTGCACTCAAAGGTCGTGGTATATACAAAACTCCACCCGACCAAGTAGAGTCGAACCATCCCATCACAAACGCCGCGCTACCGTCATTCAATCCTCATAGGTATCATCTAATCCAAAGTAATCCCACCAAACACCAGATAGTATCATTGCTTGGACGCTTAGACCTTGGTCTCGAACATGCGCGCCTCAACATCCTTGTCGGCAAGGACAGAGTCGTTGTCAATAGCACCCTCGGTGGTACCGACATGGCTCTCACTGTAAGCATCGAGCTCACGGCCCTTGACCAAGTTAAGGTAGATGGGGTAAGACCAGGCGATCGCGAAGAAGATGAGCGGGATGCACATAGCCTTCCGGGTACCGATGTGATCAGCAACGTTGCCAAGAATGACAGGACCGACAGCACCACCGCAAACGGAGGAGACGAGGAAAGAAGCACCACGCTTGGTGTGGCGACCGAGACCACGGAGAGTAAGGGCGAAGATGATGGGGAAGATGCAAGACTCGAAGAAGAGTACAATCATCAACATGCTAAGACCTCCCCAGTTGGGACGAGTGGCGCTTCCAGTGTCGGTTCCTAAGAAAAGTCAGTATATGTCTCATATGGAGTTTGTGGTACTATGGTATCAAGCATAAGTTTTGTATGTGGAATGCTAGTCCGGGGGTGCCTCGGGTAGATCCCCGCCAATCAGAGCTGCTTATCTAAGCAGATCCGCTAGCGTGCACGTGATCTACACCCAACTCAAAGCACCCCCCTAGTAGCCCACACACAAAACTGATACCTGATACCATAATTGTACAGGGAATTCAACGAACCTATGGCTGCCGAGATGAATATCATAATAAGTGTTTGGAAAGCGAGAAGGACGTAACGGGGCTTGCCGCCATAGTACATGAGTCCAGCTGCGGCGAAACGTCCGACGGCGAAAAGAGCTTGGGCGATGGCGTAGAAGTTGGCTCCCTCGTGGTGACCCTCAGTGACCGAAAGATCGGGGCGTGCCTCCGCAAAGTAGTTGATGAAGTACGCAGCGACACCAACTTGACCAGCGACGTAGGAGAACTGAGCAGCGGTACCCCAGAAGAGAGTGTACTGCTTGCGGAGGGGCTTGTCAACGTAACCGGTAGCAGAGGTAGTCATCTCAGCTTGGTCGGCCATGTCGGAGTCGGTAATCTCAGGGATAGGAGCCTAGAGAAGTCAGTAATGTATCACATGAAGTTTGTACAGGGACATTCTTACGAAGTAGAAGATGACAGCCAGGATACCGACGAAGGCAGCAATACCAAGGTAAACCCATTGGACGGCCTCAAGAGACTTTCCATCAGTACCAACGTTCTTGAAGATGACCTGGGCAGCGAGGACAGGAGCAACGACGGAGCCGACAGCCTGAACGGACTGGGACAGCTCAAGACGGAACTCGGAGTACTTGGGAGGACCGCAGACGGCGATGTATGGGTTGGCAGATGTCTCGAGGGTAGACAGACCAGAGCCAGCAAGGAACATGGCACCGCAGAAGCCACCGAAGCTTCGCTTGACAGCCGCAGGCCAGAACATAAGAGCACCGACACAGTAGATGGAGAGACCGAGAATGAAGGTGTATCGGTAACCGAAGCGGCGGAGGAACCATCCAGAGTAGGTCAAGGGACCGATGAAGTAGGCACCGAAGTAGGCAGCTTGGAGACCAGACGACTCTCCACGAGTGATGTCAAGAGCGACTTGGAAGCGAGAGTTGAGGACATCGAGAAGACCGTAGGCAAATCCCCACATGAAGAAGAGGATAGTGACCAAGGTGACGGGAACGATGGACTGGCGCACGGTAAGAGCCGAAGCTCCGGTAACGACGCGGTTGTCGACAGACTTGCGGCGAACCTGCTCATCAACAACTTCAGCGACTGAAGGGCGACGAGCCTGTTGCTCGTGGACTTGGTCCAAGGTGGGCTCTTGCGAGCCGTTGTTTCCAAAGAAACCCATGATGAGGCGGATAGGTAAAGATTGGATTGAAGTAGATAGCCTAAGGATCAACAGATGATGTGTCTGTAGAGGCAAATCCTAGTGAGTGATGCAGGCGAAGAGCGAGAGGCTGATGCTGTTTCAATGGAGGGACACAGGGCACAATATATATCGGTCCTCCACGTCTCCCAGATACCATCCTCATGGTAAAGGTCGCGACATGGGCTGGTTCCATCCAGACTCGACAGTAGTTGGTAGCTCATCGGTAGTCCCATGCTGGCGTTGGTTGAGCGGCGTATAAGCCGGGGTGTTGGGGTAGAATGGCCTGCTAACGCATCGCCCCGTACGCTACACCCCAGTATCCGCAAATTTTCAACAGACAGTGATTCTGAATGGCTGGCTGTTCTTCGGCGCTTCAGTAGCCTGCGCTATCTCACCGAAAGTGCTGCCGGCAAACATCGGACGGGGAGCCGTTTCGACCAATCGCCGCTGGTAACAGCCAGCACTAAAGCACAGAATGGACGTGCTCCTCCGAGCGGTCCCACTTAGTTGTTGAGCCTCATGAGACAAATCCCTCGCAGATGGGGCTCAATAGCATCTCCGCGTTGCCAACCCCATGGAGAGACGTAGCGCTGAAAAAAACTGGAATGCGCTCTGTGGAGTACAATCCACACAGTGATTTAGCGATTCGCTCCAACGCTCTTAGAGGGCGCATCATCTGCACCCCGCTGTTGATCTTTCAGCGATCTGCCTGGTACGATGGCGTCAGGGTCCTTCTGCGCAGAACCTCTAGAAGGCGTTTACAAGCAATGGCAAGCGAGGCTTGTAGGGCCAGCAAGTGAACGACAAGCGATCCAGGAAGGGCTCTGGGCCGCCACCAAGCCTCCTTTGGGAACTCTACGATCCTGTCTAGCGTTGGTGCGCATCACCTCTTGGTCTTGCAGCCAGTAGCCTCTGGGCTCTACTTGGCACGGTTAGGCATAATGACATGAGGCCTTGTTGAGGCTCCTACCCGCTGGCCAGGGTGGTCTCGCATGGCCTGAAGTTTGAGGTCTGTGAGCTGTTTGGCGCGAAGCTGCATACTATACCCAAACTACAACCTATGGCTGCGCTGCGATATCGCGATATTCGACTGAAGCATTTTGGAAGCGCTCAACATGCGTGATCTTGGTTTAGATCGGCTGTACTATGCCAAATTCTTCGGCGCCTCTCCAGCTGGCAAGATCTTCATCGATGAGGCATCGACAGTGGCTTGCAAAACACTCAATCACTGGAAATGGAGGCGTCTCAGATCTCTTCGTCATAAGACGTTGATCTCGCACTTACAACTCGGATCCGCTGCATGCGACAGCCATTAACGTGCGTCATGCCTGCTCATCGTATCTTCCGCAATCAAGAGATCTCACGATAATCTTTTGTGCAACCACCACCCTCCACATCCCCATCTTCTGCTAGCAAGTCTGCCGGAATGCGAACCAGGTTCACTATCTTTCCCTCCGCGGGCACCGTCAGCTACAAGGGTGCTTGCATTACTGGGGTTGAAGCTGGGGTTGGCATCTCAACAGAGAGCTTCTAGCGTCCTTCTAGCGTGCTTCTCCGCATACTCTTCAGCAGCACGCGATACTATGGTCTAAACATGACGTGTCGTATACCGGCGCCACTCCGCATGTGTGCTCCAATTGGTCATGGGAGCGCTGGCGGGAGGTTTGTCGGAGGGAGTTGGGGCTAGGCATCGGAGGCTTCTCACGTGAACAGGTCTGGGCACCAAGCCTGGATCATGAAGGATGTCGGTTTTAGCCGTTCTGCTAACCATTAAAGGTCATAGCGACGGGAGTGATGCATTCAAACGTGCTGGTCGAGGAATATGTCGCCGCAGGTAACCGACTAGTCGGTGCCGCTTATTGCTCGTCTGGCAGATACCATGATATCGCCAATGCGTCTGGGGTGTTGATAGAGCATGGTTGGGGCACAGTCGATGCCGAATACATCGAGTCGTGCGCGCGAAGTGCCGGGCAGCCGCCTGTTGAAAGCGAAAGCGGAGCTGGACAAGGCCATTGTCTGTGTTTTGCCCCTCTCAAAACTAGTGGTGTGCTCAGACGAATGCCTTCACGCAAGGTTATGCATTGTGGGGTTATGAAGGGCGCGGAGGCGGAGTGTGTTTGGGGTATAGTCATCAAACACGCCAATTGTCCTGGGGCGCCCATTCCAATAAGTATCGACTCAACATATTGAAAGTGCGAAAAATTGCCGCAGTCTATCAACGCCTCTCAAACCTTGTGTTGTAACTGGAGTCGACAAGAGGACGGCGTTAGAAAAAAGGATCTGAGCAGAGCGAGCACCAGGAATCTTCTTGACCCTAGCATGATACACATCAGGGACTACGAGTATCATCAGGCCAAGAATGATCGATCATGAATGAACTCGATGTCAGAAAGAGGAGAAGGACGTCAAAACAGTGCAACAGTCTGAAGAAGAACTCACGATGCATACCTGAATGAGTAGATACCCAACCAGACTACCCACCTTTCACAACATACTCTTCACCTAACGTAAATCCGCCTAGTATATTCTTCAATCCCTCATCATAGTCTGGCTGCACATCCCTCCCCTCCTCATCCAGATTTCCCAGGTAATCCGTAATATCTCTCCCATCAAACTCTCTCACTTCAAATCCATTCCCCATGAAAGCCCACATATTCGCATTCCAATACTCAATTTCGAAATCCTCATACCTCGGACTTTCCATCATCTTCAAAAAGTGAAGTCGCGAGCCTGGCCAAATCGCTGCTTGTCCATCCGTCTTCCCTTGCTTGAACCACGACCGGCAGGGTGAAGTCCACGCTGTGCGTTGTAGGAAAAGATCAGCGTGTTGACGAAATTGGACTGAAGGTGCGAGTTTAGGTGTGAGGGACTTGATGTTCTCGACCTGAAATTTTGTAATGGCGGAGAAAATGTAGCGGGTCCATTGTTCGATCAACGGCATGAAGGAACCGTGACCTAGAGGGCCATATGGGCCGCAGAAAGAAAACGTGTTGGGAAATGTGGGAATCCCAACGCTCAGGTAAGATGTCACGCCTTTCTCGGGACTCCAGAGATCGCGGAGATCATGACCATTGGCTATGAAAGGAAAGCGCGGGAGCCAGGAGGTGTCGAAGCCGGTCGCGCAGATTATTACATCGACAGGGTGGTGGGTACCTTCGAGGTCCGTAAAGCCATTAGCTGTTATGGAGCCGATTGGATCGGTGAAGATGGTTGCATTGGGTGCAACGAGCGCTTCAAGATACCCTGGTGCTGGTGTGGGACGACGACACCCTGGATTGAAGTTCTTGGGTATCATTTTCTCGACGAGACGGGAGTCGTTGTTGAGTTTGTTGCGCATCTCCGTGTCTGCGTATTCGCGGGCTAGACGGGCTTCTTCGCTACCTTTGATGATGAATTTGAAGCGCTGATTGAGCTCGTTTTCAATCTGCTTGCGGTATTCGAGATATTTCTTGGGGTTCTCTTCGAGGTATTTGAGCTGTTCCCTGCTATCTGGGAGACATTAGTACTCTTCAATAACTGTTTGGATAGAAGGACACACATCGGAAATTTGCTCCGTTCTTTCCTGCCCAGGTTTGTGCGAAGCCTGCGGTAATCCATATCGGAGATCGTACCCAATGGTAAAGATGCTGAACCTTTTGCTGTATGGCCGCGACAATCTGCACGCCCGAGCTCCCAGCACCAATAACCGCTACTCGCTTGTTGGAGAGTTCGTATCCTTCTTCGTAATTGGCAGAGTGCATGAGCTTGCCTTTGAAGTCTTTCAAACCTGGTATCTCTGGCCACTTCCAGTTGTTCAGTACGCCTCCGGCGTTGATGAAGAACTCGGCACTGTCTTCAAACACGACGTCTTTTTCCAAATCACGAACTCGACACCGCCACAGACCAGCTGCACCATCCCACTCGACATGCTCTAAGCGGTGCCGCAGCTTAATATATTTGGCAATAAAGTCGTTTTCGCGCTCGATCGACTTCAGATATTCCCATATTTCAGGAGAATACGAATAATAATGCGACCAGAGCTTGATCTTCCATGAGAATTGGTAGTTGACGGATGGAATATCGCAAGCACATCCAGGATACCGGTTTTCGAGCCACGTACCACCAACGTCGCGGTTCTTCTCGTAGCACACCATTTCCAGGCCCTCCATCTCTTCCTCAGCCTTCTTGAAGAAGTTTAGGGACGATGCACCTGCGCCCATGAGGATGACTTTGACCTTCCTCTTCGTGCCCATGGGTTGCTCATTGATCCGGTAGCCATTTTGGTCCGTTTCTGGAGGGAGTTGGTCGCGGACTTTTATGTTCTCGTCAGCAGCATTGCCAGGGGCTGCGTACAGTGATTTTGGTGGATCTGACTGGATGCCCATGTCGAAATGTTGATGACTTGATGAATCGGAGAGAGTAAGCTTATCAGCCACCCGTGCAACAGTGTTTTGATTTTAACAGCAAGAGCGCCATATCATATAAAGGTGCTATTGTCAGACCTCGGAAATAGCAGCGTGGAGGCGGAGATGGTGACAGCATCGCCAGCAGCACTGCGGGGTAAGTGTTGAGTACGAAGTACCTGACACGAGCTTCGCATCGCACTCGATGCTCATGAACACTGTCTTGAGTGCACAAATTCATTTGCTGGCGCGTGACTTCTCGTAGTGCGGCGCATTCCTGTGACCAGTCCAGGCGGTTCATGAAAAATGATGCACCAGCCGCCTAGAGCAGAAAAGTGACAGCGCGTGCGCACATCGCAATGTCATCAGTTGCAAAGGATGAAGGATGCTTAGCAGAAGAGGGTCGCCAAAAGTGCGGAAAATAAAGATTTGGGGGCGATTAAGGCTGCCATGATGCGAGATGATGATACGAGGTCAGGCACAATTCCGCTCGGTAGCTCTTGGCTCCGTTAATACTTGGACTGTTGGTGACCGCAACGCCGCAAACAAGCCCTAGCCGTCCTCCCACCACGTCTAATCTCACCATCGCCATTGCGGAGCACTGTGTTTCTGTATTCTGATATTACGGACCCCTCGCAGCGTCACTCGGCGGCCCGTCCACGACGCTACAGCCAGGCAAAACACGCTTGACGATTCGCTCGACAGCTGCCACCTACGCACAGGCAAGGGCTACCCGTCGCTCATTCCCAGACATCGCCAGAGACATTCTCGGCCAGCGCATGCGAGCGCACTCGATAATACGAGTCGCAGAGTCGTCTTCTGTCTTCCTTCACCCTCGCACTGGCTAGGTTGCTGGACTCCTACGCTCAGCTCAGCGGCCCCGGTCATGGTGCCCGCGCAACTCGGTCAGATAGCCTCGTGAATGACGCTTCCTACCGCACCGACACCCACCGCGCCTTCCTAGGCCTCTTCGTGCCTTCCCGCCGTCATGTCTTACTACGGAAACGGCCAGAACTACTACAACCCAAACATCCCTCACTCCAATGTGGGCGCCCAAGGCCAATATCAGGACCCCTACAACCGCCGCACGCCAAGCCAAGATAATGGCGATGCCGCCAATGGAGCGCCCGCTGGCTACGGGCATGTCCAGCAGCTCGACAGGCGCAACAGCATCGCCGCCCGCCAGAACGACGAGCTGTTCATAGGCGCCAACAGCTCCCCGCAGCTGTCTCAGGGCCCAATGTCGCCGACCACGGGCGGATATGGGGGTAGTTATGGCTACCAGCGGGGGCAGCAGCAGCAGCAGGCATACAACCCCCAGAACTACAATACGCAGCCCATAGCTCTGCCCAATCCCCAGCACTACGGCGGCGTGAGCAACCGCACCTTCGCGCCTCCCGTCTCTGTCTCGGCCTCGCACCAGCCCTACAACCCAGCTGCCTACGCTGACAGCAACATCGCGCCTACCAATTCCGCGCCGTATGGCTTTTCGCCTACTTCTCCCACCGCCTCATACCATTCGCCTTCGATATACCAGAATTCCCAATTTGGACGAGCACCCTCTGTCCAGAGTCGCGTGTCAGCTTACTCAACGCCAGCGCCACCACCGCTGCCAGCTCCTCCAGGCAGTGCGCAATCGGTCGGTGACGACTGGGGCGCCTACCCAAACCGACGACCCTCGAACGCATCTTCGGGGTATTACTCCTCGACCGCTTCGCATGCCCCTCTCCCCTCTCCACCGACCTACGATACTGGCTATGGCTCACAGCGCGGTGACAGATATACCTCCATGTCCGGCAATGCCCTCCCACCTACGCCCGAGGTCCCTCTGCATGGCTCGCCCCAGCGAACAAACACAGTCTCCTCGCGGCCGCTGCCCCCACCACCCCACGAGTCCGACAGCGACGAATACTTCTCACCGCAGAACGGGGGCTATCAAGACGAATTGTTCAACGACGTTATGAATATGACCGCTGGCGGCGCCCAGGTTCAGCAAACAAACGGCCAGTACTATAGCGAGTCCTCGGGCAGGAACGGCACAAACGGCGTGCAGCCTGGACGTGAAACTTACGCTAGTGATGAGAGCGATGTGGAAGCAGCTGCTGGTCTGGCTGCACTCCAGATGGCCGAGGAACAAGAGAGAGCAGACGAAGCTCGCAGGGCTAGCGGTGGCACCGGCCTGTTCAGCAACTACACATCGTTACATTCTCCTCAGATGCCCGCCGAACCAATGCGACAAGAAAGCGCAAGCGACAGCGACTACGTGGGTATGGACGTTGGTACATACGGTGGCGGATTCACGCCGTCTTTCAACTATGGCGGGGATCCAAGCCAGCTGGCAGCGGGGGGAAGCCATACAGCATCAACCTCAGGCTCGCAACGACGGTCCGACCCTCCCAACGACGACTACGACCCGATCCATCCCTTCCCATCCTTCTCGAGCAATGCGCGCGTTGACACATTCGGTACCGGTGGTCTGGAAGAGCCTAGCGCACGCCGGCGGAGCTACGACGAAGGCGATGAGGTCACACTCATGGATAGCGCATCTACCCTCTCTGGCTCTACACTCATGGGTCCATCAGCGGTGATGCCAGGCGAGCCACCAGACATGTTCTATCATCCGGGCATATCGAACCGGCCTCTGCCACCACCACCAGTAAACACCGGCAGGGGTTCAAGATTGAATCACCAAAGCAACAGCTCGACTGGATCCGGGTCGTACGAATACTGGCGTAACGCTCCAAATACACAGCGTTCTTACCCGGTGGATCCAAACGCTATGCACATGATATCTCCTACTGGAGCTCCCGTTCCCCGCTCGACTTCTCTTCTACAGCACAGCAACGCTCGGGATGCCATTCCCTTGCCGCGATCAAAGACAGACGCCGAACAAGGTCACAGACCTCGAGCTGCTGGCAACCGAAACACCTTCTATGGCGGTGCCATGGACAGCGACGGCAACACCCTTACCCCTGGCAGCGCTGAAGCCGTGGCCATCGATCTACCTACCATCCCAGCCGGCAAGCGATTCAATCCCGCCAAGCTCTCTAGTATCGACTTCAAGAAATGCACTGAGCCTTGGGCACTTAGCTCGATCATCTCATGGCTCAAGAATATGACCGAAGGCGAGAACGACCTTAAGGAGGGCCCAATACAAGAAGGTCTCATCGCGCTCTTCACTCACAAAGTTCCCACCATGAACATTGCGGATGCCGAGACGCTCAGTAGCCGGGTAGTGTCTGAGATGTACAAAGCAGGCACACTTGTGCACGAGGAAGAATGGCTTAGGTTCTCGACCGCAAGCATGACTGGTGTGATATTCCAGCTCACTGGCGCGGGCTGCTATGCACCTATGCTGCACACGCATGCGAGTCCAGGCCGATGCTACTCGCACCACTGCCAACGGACACTTAAGAAGATCGATCTACATGCCCCCTCCGCTGCACCTCGTTCAGAAGACTGGGCCACGTTCTACAAGTTGAAGAAAGAAGACATTGAAGGGGCAAACAAGAAGGAAATCGAACGTCAGAATATTCTGCACGAAATCGTCCAGGGTGAGGACAAATACATGAATCGACTCGATGTCTTACGACACTTGTACCGCGACAGACTACAGTCTGCTCAGCCACCGGTCATTTCCCCCAAGAGGGTCAACAGGTTCATCCACGATGTTTTCAGCAAGGTAGACGCTGTACGAAAAGCGAACGAAGACCACCTCCTCCCGCAAATAAAATACCGCCAACAAGAGCAAGGACCATGGATAGTAGGGTTCAGCGACATCTTCCGCGAGTGGATCCGAAAAGCAAAACAGGCCTACATCGAATACGCAGCAGCTTTTCCATATGCATCCTTCCTTGTTCGACAGGAAGCGGACCGAAACATACTGTTCCGCACCTTCTTGGATGATGCCCAGAAGCACAAACTTTCTGAGAAATTGGGGTGGGACACTTATCTGAAGGGCCCCATCGACAGGCTGCAGCGCTATGGTCTTCTCATCGACACGGTAATCAAATATTCGACTGTGGACAATGAGGAAAAACGAAACCTCCAGATAGCCAAAGACGAGATCAAAGCCGTGACTTTGGAGTGCGACAGCCGTGTAGCAGAAATGGGCCGAAAAGTCAGCCTTACCGACCTGCAGGCCAAACTGATCCTGCGCCCAGGTATGCAGCGAGTAGAGCTCAACCTGGATCACCTGGGACGAGAACTCATTTTCCGAGGTGATCTGCAGAGGATGGGAGGCAGTCGGTTCAACTGGCTTGAGACCCATGCATTGCTATTTGATCACTACTTGGTACTAGCAAAGACAGTTGCTTTCCGAGAAGCAGACGGCGTCACCAAGTCTGAGAAGTATGACGTGTCAAGATTACCGATTCCCATGGATTTACTAGTACTTGAGAGCGAAGACGATGACCCCGTTGTGCGCTCTACCATGAAGGGTATATCTACCGTCACTACAGTCTCAGGACGAGTCGGTTCTGGGGTCGCCACAAGAATCAACAACAGCCCTGTACCCGGTGGTCTGCAACACACTAACACCTCCAACTCACTTGGGTCGAACAACACCAGCGGGTCCGGGAAGACTATGGTCAACGTCGCCTCAAACGATTCTACAAGAGACGAGAAGATCTTGTATCCATTCCGGGTAAAACACTTGGGCAAGGAGACTTACACTCTGTATGCACCATCAGCATCAAATCGTGCTGAGTGGTGCGACAAGCTCATCATTGCGAAGACACGGCATGCAGCTGCTCTATTCGCTCAGAACGCCGAACCTTTCAAGTTGCGTGTCATGGCTGATGCGGCCTTCGCATACGACAGCGCGATGCCATCGCAACGAGCTATAACTATCAAGGGAACACCGCTCGATCGCGCAGTCGACGATGTGGAGAAGCTTTTCGTCAACGTTGGGCGGCCCGTACCCATCTGCCGCGCCCGAGTAAATTGTGCAACAGCATTCAGCCAACCTTATGGCAAGCACATGATAGCCGTCGGTACAGACATTGGAGTTTATGTATCGGAGTTTGATAACCCCAGAGGCTGGTCTAAGGTAGGCGTTGTCTTGACAACTTGGTGATATTATGCTAATAATCACAGGCAATCCAAGTACCACGTGTGACGCAGATAGCCGTCTTGGAACAATTCAGCTTGATGCTGCTCATCTCCGATAAAGCACTGATAGCATACCATCTCGATGCCGTATGCCCAGTAAGCGGCGTGGCTCCCTCAAACGATTCTACACGGCGAGCACCCCAAAAGCTGTCGGGTGCGCGCGACATCGGCTTCTTTGCCACTGGCGTAATGAAAGACAGGACCTTAGTGTTCTACAAAAAGCGCGACGGTATTTCGTCGACCTTCAAGGTCCTTGAACCTGTCTACCAAAAGTCAACCGAGAAGAAGTCCAGAATATGGAAGTCAGGACGCACGGAGTTCTTCCGCGAATACGACGAATTTTACATTCCAGCCGAGTGCTACACAATCAACCTCTTCCACTCATCGCTCGCTATCTCCACAGCCAAAGGCTTTGAGGTGCTCACCCTCGACAAGAAGCAGCCGTGGTCCGTACCGGATCTGAAGCAATCCCATGTTGCCACCATCGCCTCGCGATTGCAGAACCAGAATCCTCTGGGTATGTTCCGTCTTTCCGATCAAGAATTCCTTCTTTGCTACGAAGAGTGCGCCGTGTACATCAATAAGAACGGTGACATTTCACGATCCGTCATCATGGAGTTTGTTGGTAAAGCGAAATCCGCCGCGATGTACGGACCCTACGTCCTCCTGTTCGATCCCGACTTTGTCGAGATCAGGAACGCACAAAATGGTCGTCTACGCCAAGTCATTGCTGGACGCGACGTCAAGTGTCTTGACGACGGACTCAGCGGAGGTTCGAGTCACAACAGGACGGTCAAGTTGAGTTTGCAGCATCCGCAACACGAGAGGAGCCAGGTTGTCGTTGAGCTTGTGCTTAATGAAGGGCAGAAGGAGTAAGGAGAGGATTATATACGGATATTCGGATGGTTTGCTGTGCAGCACTATAATTTCTACGGCGATACAACACGCTGCATGTACAGTGAGCAGGTGGAGTTACGGAGTCAGAACCTTGGGAGGCTGGCTATGGCTAACGCCCGGGTGTGACGCGATAAGCTTCGGGCGACTTGGCGCTCTTTTTTGCATATTCTTAGGCTATTGTTCTTGTTCTTGTTCGCGCGAAGGATACCTGATTCGTTTTTGTGGATGTTTTGGTCTTGTGGGTGGCTAGTTGTGCATGTATTGATGACGTCCGTGTGTCGAAACTTGCGGTCGAGCTTAGATAGTTGAATATGGTGATTACTTTACCATAGCATAGATTTAGCTCTCGACATACTGCTGCGCAACATTTTCTCGCTCAACCTTCCTCTCTATCCGCCGACAACTAGGATACATATCGCGGCGCAGCATATTAGCTTTGTTTTACTTCAGATGATACACATCAATACCTATCTTGACCTGCTTTTCTGTAGGCCATAAAAGAGGTCGCAGGCTTGAACGAATCGCTTGGTTGCTGCAGGGTCGATAGTGCGGTCCGCGCCGTAATACAACAGGAAATCGCCGTGCCGCGTGACACGTTGTGACCATCCAAAGCCAAACAGAATCCATGCTAGGAAGAGTGCAGTACATTCATCCCAACGAGGTCACTTCGAGGTACCCCACTGTCAAGCATAGGTACCATACAAGATGGAGAGGCTGCAATCTAGTTGAGGAACCAATGTAACTTTGTCATGTCGGGAACTTGGGATTGGGAACGATGCACGGTATGTGGTGCTATTCTGAAAGATTGAATACCGACTAAACAAGATTCAGAGCAACTGTCTCTCATACACAGTCGCAAACCCGGGTTTCTACGATGAGCTGAGCTGTATCGCCAGCGACTTCTACTGCATGTGCAGAGAAGTGGCGTGGGTTGAACGACTAGTCAATGGCGATGTTACACCACTGGCGTGCATCTCAGAGAATTGCGCAGAGCCCGCAAAGATAGGTATTGCCGTGAACTCTCAGTAGTGCATCTAGAAGCTGGCTGACTTTTTATAGCCTTCGCTGCCTCCGTTTCGCTCGAGTGCAGTAACCATGGTCTCGATATTGATACACTGATCGCAACGGACAACATACTCCTGACTTATTTTGATGCGCAACCAGCATCCACATCCGTGTCTCCACTGTCTACGAGCCCAACGGAAGCATCTACGTCCGCGTTTGTTCCCACGACTTCCTCGATGCTTACGATTACACGACCTTCGACTGGACAGCCAGTTTCCACACAATTAGCCGCCGAAGGCGCGAATACGAAAAGCGAAGGGCTCGGTGCGGCCGCGACAGGGGGACTCGCTGCCGGGATTACAGTTGCTGGTCTTGCAGTAATCGCACTGATAGCATGGTTCGTCATCCGCAAGAGACGTAAAGCAGCTCAAAATAGGGAAACGCCTGTGGTGTCGTCAATGCAACCAGATAGCTCCAATGAGAAAACGGACTACGATCCTCACCAGAACCACGAACCTACCCACGAATTACAAGGAGATGATCCGCCCACCATGTATAGTCACACAAGCAATCGGATGTCTGAACTTGACTCAATACGGCCTCCGTCAGAACTCGATTTGACCAGTCCAATATCTGAGCTCAGTTCGAATCAAACGGATCACGATCGTTGGTCGGCCAACACGCCCATGCCAACAAGTCCTTCAAGCCTTCCGGATGTGCAAGAGGATGAAGAAACGATTTCGATCTCGCAACCTGGTAGGTTCAGCCATATCCGGACTGCGAGGGCTTCGAAAAGCCATCGACGGTTTAGCTCTGTCTAGCCTTGTGTTCGATATTCGTGGCGATACTGCTCTTGGGGGATGCTGAGCTGGTAACCTTCGTTCGACTGCGTGACGAAGCAGGCGTGTAAACAGTATTTCCAGGTATAGCAGTCAGGCATCCTAAACGAATTGCATGTGAGACGTTCGTTGACGTCTTCCGCCAATACTTAGACGTTACGCATCATGCCCTCTTTCTCCTGCCACTTCCTTCTGTCCCGTTTCACAAATTATTTCTTGTTCTTCTTTCTCACTGACACAGAAGTATGGCCGAGGCGGCCAGTCCTCGATCGCTTCGTTGCATCATCACGGTGACGGCGCCGATACCACCGCTTCCAACCCAGTCCATTTCAGAACAGCGCACCTTGACAACGAAGTCCAGTACATTTTACTCTAGCTCGACAGAGATACAGTCTTGTATGGCGTCTTCTTCTTCTGTGACATCCTTGGGGACATACATCGTGGCGACAGTGATGAGTGTCTTTGCTGTAGTGATGTTCGCGTCATTGATGGCGTGTTTGAGGAGACGATGGAAGATGAATAGGCGAAGGCTGGGGCATGAGGATTGAGTTCTGGGCGTGGACTTCGAAAGGGGAAACTGGCTCAGTCATCAATAATAGTCGCACGAAGAAGATCCGGGACTGAATCTACCCTCAGGCGCTAGAAGCTTGCGCCCGGTGACTGCAGTTGAAGGCTGACATTTGTAATACCCGATCAAGTTGGTAGTCCTCCCGCTTGCTCTTTCATGCTGGGTCGATTGGCGAATGCGAGGCGTTTGCCATACTGTTTGGGGTCACACGTCGGCTTATACAAGGTATCCTAGCATCTTTCCATTTGCTTCGCGCACTTGACAACGGACTCGATGTTGGTAACGATACCAAGTGCTTGGGTACGGCCCAACTTCACCGTCGACTCTGGAGGGCGGCGGAATTGTCGGCCAGAGCGGTCCAGTAAATCCTTCGGGTGTTGGCCAAGTAGATAACGAGCACCGAGTGACCTTGGAGATCGCCAATGCAGACAGAGGTCGTAATCTTGGTGTCTTCCAGAAGCATGTGCTTAGCGCCAACGTTTCCAGACCAGACCATGACTGCATCCACTAAGTGAAAATCTTACCGACAAAGCGCTAGAGAGACATTTTGTTAGTGATTCCATCTCACAACGAAGAAGATGAAGTCTCCGGTTTTGATAGGGTTATCTCTTGCGAATGTGGATCGGTCCGACGTGTGTCGGGTGCGGACGAGTTTCTAATATTTTAGTCTTGGTGTGGAGCTGCCGAGCACGCGATATGTAATGTGAATTGAACAATGCTGTCGTGAGAGCGGCAATCAAGACTGGGTCCTTGTGGGCGCTGTGTGGAGTCTAGCTGTGTCGGGGTCTAGGACATGGCACCGTCAAGCGCGTCAACTCCTGCCACCCCAAAGAGCTGCCGGGCCGTGCACGAGCCGCCTAACGAGACGATGCGGGGGGCAAAACCGCCGCGGCTGACCTGGCAGTCACGCAACCATTAGTTCAGCTCCGCCGTGTCTTTACACCCGCAGCATCGCCTCATGCAACGCTGTGCTCCATCAGGCTGGAGCTTCCGTCTCTATTACGAACGCAAAATAACACACCCGAGGCTATTCGTAGGGCGTTGCTGATGATGGCGCGCTTTTTGTCGGTTCCCACAGACGTCAAATATGTCCTTATCAGACTACCAGCGAATTAAGGATAGGCAACAAACTTGGCTTGTCATGCCAAGGTCACCGCCAAGATATGCAGAGCAGGGTCAGTCCCACCAGTCCAACTGCATCAAGAAGGAGATACACGCGGAGAAGACAGACGCACCACCATGGCTCGCTGAACCGGGCGATTGGCGCTGCGGTCAAGACGCTCTAGAATGGATCTCTTCCCGATATTGGTTGATTCTGGTTTTACGCGTTCCACACCATCCCTTCACTGCAAACCTCTCTGCTTGGCCGTCTTGGGTTACTTCGCCCGCCGCGACAAGCCTCCCGGGTAGCTCGTTATCAGCACCGTTCCTTGGGACCACTATCTCGCCCTCCCCGCAGCCTCGGTCGTATAACAACCGGTCAACCCTGCTGCTCAGGCGCGCTCAAGGCTTTCTCGCTGCCTCACTCGCCTGTTTTTGAAGGACTTGTCGTCGATATAGTTCCTTTTTCCCCAACCCCAGGGTTTGAATTGCTTCACCTTCTTGGGTTCGCGCTCGCGCCCCCGCAATCACCGCCCACTCTTACCTGTGCGCGGCTGTTACCACAGCGCCCCATAGAGAGATAGTCAACCAGACTGGACACACCACATCTCGTTCAAAATGGCCATCTGGAACCGCAAGTCGAGTTCCTCTGACGGCGCAAGCCCTCACAACTCCGATCCTGAGTACGGTGTCAAATCCGAGTACCAGACGACGACCGGACAGGTCCCTGCCGTTGACAGTAATGGCGTTGCTGTCCACGCCGACCACTCGCATCTGCACCGTGGTCTCAAGTCGCGTCATATTACTATGATTGCCATTGGAGGGGCCATTGGAACTGGTCTCATCATCGGTACTGGCAAGGCTTTGGCACAATCTGGGTAAGTCGCGCAAACCTGCGTGTGTTTCGGTTCAAACTAACGACAACAGTCCTGGTTCAATTCTCATCGCCTACACTTCGGTCGGTCTCATCGTCTACGTCGTCATGACTGCTCTTGGCGAAATGGCTGCTTGGATCCCTCACGCTTCTGGTTTCGCTGGCTATGCTACTCGTTTCTGCGACCCTGCTCTCGGTTTTGCTCTTGGATGGACTTATTGGTGCAAATATGTCATCACAACGCCGAATCAGCTTACTGCTACCGCTTTGATTCTCCAGGAATGGAAATCCAGAGATGAAGTCAATCCGGGTGTCTGGATCGCAGTTTTCTTAGTCGCCATTATCGCCATCAATTACTTCGGTATCAAGTTCTTCGGTGAACTCGAATTCTGGCTCAGTTCAATCAAGGTCGTTACGATTGTAAGTGCTTTACTTTTAACACTCAAGCTTCAAACTAACTTGCAGAAAGGTCGGTGTCATCTTGCTGTCGTTTCTCCTCGCGGTCGGTGCTGGACCTGGTGGAGCGACTGGTTTCAAGTACTACGACGACCCAGGTGCTTTCAAGCCGTACATCACCACCGGATCTGCCGGCAAGTTCTACGGTTTCTGGAGCTCTTTGGTCAATGCCGTCTTTGCCTACCTTGGTACTGAACTCATCGGTGTCACCGTTGGTGAGGCCCAGAACCCACGCAAGACCATCCCTCGCGCGATCAAGCTTACCTTCTACCGGATCTTGTTCTTCTACTGTTTATCGGTGTTCTTCCTAGGAATGATTGTACCTTACAACTCCGAGGAGCTGGCTTTCGCAAACAAGGCTACTACTGGTGCCTCCGCTTCGCCCTTCGTTGTTGCTATCAAGCTTGCAAAGATCCCACACCTTCCAGGCCTTGTCAATGCTTGCATCTTGCTCTTCACTTTCAGCGCCTCGAACTCGGATCTCTACATCGCGTCCCGTACAATCTACGGTCTCGCTGTCGAAGGCCATGCTCCCAAGATCTTCCTCTGGACCGACAAGCGTGGTGTACCCGTACCTGCTTTGCTCGTCTCTGCGCTGTTCTGCTGCACTGCCTTTATGAATGCCGCAGATGATGCCAAGGTTGTCTTCGGCTACTTTGTCAATCTTACGACCATTTTCGGACTTCTATCCTGGATCTCGCTTCTGGTGTCACACATTTGGTTTGTTCGTGCGCGCCGCGCTCAGGGCATTACCAACGACCAGATGGCCTACCATGCTCCATTCGGTCTTATTGGCTCCTACATTGCGTTATTTTTCTGCATTCTCATCGCTTTGACAAAGAACTTCAGCGTCTTCACCAAGGGAAAAGACTATGGCAGTTTCGACTATAAGAACTTCATCACTGGATACCTTGTAAGTTCCACAACCTATTCCATCCAGCTTCGTTGCTAACCTATCACCTTAGGGCATTCCGGTCTATCTGATTTGCATTTTCGGTTACAAATTCATCATGAAATCGAAGATGGTCAAGCCTCACGAAGCCGACTTTTACACTGGCAAGGCCGAAATTGATCGTGAGGAGGAGGCTTTCCTTGCCCATGCCGCGGAGAAGAAGGCTACCGAGGGCAAGGGCAGCAGTTGGTTCTACCGAACCTTCGTCGCATGGTTGATTTAGAAGCGTTACCAGCGGCTCCATTCGTTTATTCATTGGATACCATTGCCATGCATGAAATACCAAAGGTGCTGTCGGTGACCTCACCTAATGCAACAAAATAATTTGATCCTACCAAAATCTCCAAATATTGGTCTTCCCAACATTTTTGCCATTCTGTCTGTTTCCAGGGCTTTTGATGTGTAATTGGTGTAATGCTGCTTTGGCTCGTGATTTACATGTCATTGTCCTTCAACAAGATATAGGTGCTTTCGCACCACGAACATCCGAACAATATATGTGCAACTGTGTCTTTACTCGCGAATTGCGTGTATTGCATACCATGTCGCCGCCTTCTCCACTCGGTGGGTTCGTCTGCCAAGCCAAATCGCGATACCCACTCCGCTGTGTGGATCGCGCCTGCCAACCCAGCACAACTCTGCAACTCACCAACACGACGTCGCATTAACCTCATAATTAAGCTCACGCACCACCGCATGGGAGAGATCCTTATCAGAGAGCCAAATCGTCAAGCAAACTACAGAGCCTTGGATTGTTGCCGTCCTTGCCGTCTGGGAGACTCCCTGAGGGGCGGGTCGATCGGATGTACGGCAACCTCGAGCTTGGGTGCTGGTTACCCTTTGTGATGGGGGCACTTCAACACCACGCCCTAACATCGCAGCGTTATCGGTCTTCAACACTACATCAAGTCCCTATGCGCTAAAATCATGTTTGACTCTTCGCAGTACCGCTAACAATCATATACATGGCGCCGGTAATTGCCCTCCGCGTCAGTGGAGTCCTTCTTGGTCACCTGCACAGAATGCACAACATTGCGACATGTACGCATCAACTACCTTCGCTTGCGTTATCCTAAAGCAGCAGTATACGAAAAGGCAAATGGTGCGCCGACTGCCTATTCACGGGCCCTCTGGGCCCTTTCTGAGGCCAACATTGCCTGCTGCACTGCACATTTCAGCCTGCCGACGGAGTTGACCGCGCAGCCTTACGACGCACGCTCTCATGGTTCGAAGAGTACGTGACGCCAGATTGCCGCCCTCTACGCGCGCTTCATGAACCACCACAAGAGGACGGTGGCTATGGTGGTACTATGGCATCACGGCTTTCGAATGACTGGTCGGAATTGAGGTCGAGTCAGTGGTTGAGAAGACGGACTGCAATGCTATTGACGTGAGTAGCACCGCGAAGGGCACGTTCTCTGTACGCCCGCCGTAAATTTGGACAACGGACTAGGGTTCATGCGCCTGGTTTGTTCATGGATAGGCAATTTTCCCACGATTTCGGCGCATCCTGTGCTCGCCTATCGTTAATGACGCAATTCTTCTACAGATCTCTCATGGCGAGGACGCCCAGCAAACCTTATTTACATCAGGTCTGTGGGAAGGACTCAACATGCCGGGGTAGCTAGTGTGAAGCACTACGTCTCGTCGTGCTGTGCCACTTTCTATCGGGCTCGCCGTTCTCTTATTCCCTACCTTTCACCTAATGAAGAAGCGTCACCTGGGCTTCACGATGCTTGTTGGAGTACCACAATGACTCCGTAGCAGTCAACGTCCTCTTGCAGGCTTAGATGCCAGCATTACGACGTACACAGTGAAGCGCTCTTCACGATGTGGGTATTGGATACTGGTCTTTCAACTGTTAGGCACTAAGAGAAGGGACTGGATGAAGCACGAAGGGCACATCTAATCTAGCGCGCGCCCCTTCTAAGGTGGACCAAGGTTAGCATCACGGGTGTTTTAAGAGGCAAATGATTATTACCAAGTCGTTTGAAGCTTCACATTCTCTGGAGACGCATATATACTACTTACAGCACCATAGTTTGCTGTTGTATGATCAGTCAACAACAAGCACACTCAATCTCAAGCTCCATCACCACCCACAGTCATAACGACCGAGAACACTCAGATCACACACGATATAAAATCATTGCTTCAAGCATCTTTGTTCGGTATTAAAGCCATTGTTCCAAACTATCACCACGAACTCGACCAACACGATATAAGCTGCTTTAAGCAAATATGAAGCGATCGAACTCCCCCATCGATAGCAGAGAGTCTACCAGTTTCAAGCACAATCAAACCTCTGATCACCACTACGGAAGCAACGAGCATTGCATCGAACACAAATCACCGAGTATGAAACACGTATCTGGAGATTTCGCCTATCAATTTCATGAGTCGCAATCGGGGCTCCAGTATCATCCCATATCTACGGACGTCTACGTTCCCTGTGCTTCCGCGTCCTTGACGGTGAATTCTGGCTATACTCAAGCATGTGGAGGTTTCATTGCCGTCCCAGACCACTCGGAAGATATGTGGACATGTCCAAACTGCGGTGCAGAAAATCCGAGCTGGCAAACGTTTTGCCCTTTATGTTAATCATAGAGTTCGTGGGGATAGCCATCTGCCGCCTCAGCTTATCTTGTCGTCCATTCCTCGCCTCAAGTCCTTGATCTCCTTTCTTTCTATATCAAGGAGGCTTGTGTTGTTTCTTCTTAGATGATGGAGTTACGGCGTCTTGTACACGGCTCAATCTTTCATCGTCTTCTTTTTTGTAACCTCTATTGCCTGGTATTTCTTCTTTCACTTCTAACTTTGTCTTATTAGTCGGTCTCTCAAGCTCTTAGTTCTTCTCGCTGTCGCTACCGTTTGCTACTACGTTGCCTCTTCTAGTTTTCCTTTTGTAGTTTCCAACGATCATTTGAACTAGGGCGTTGGCAGTGGGCGATGTTAGCATTCATATATCAATGACAAATCCTTAGACTTATTCCATCCCAAGGCCGTGGAAGCTTCTCACACATCGGTGTTTAGTACCTACATGATCCACTGCTCGGTACAACAAGAGATTTCCAGCTGTGCTTCACGGAATGAGCTAGCTCAATCTTTTCTTCAACTTGATCGCTCTCTTGAGCATCTGTGCCTCATTCATTTGCGCCCATCCTGCTTATTTTGTTTATCACAACTAGTCTCTCTTTCAGATAGTTGTAACATGTACAAGACAAAATCATAGGTCAGCCTCTTCAGCCGAGTTGTTTGTGCGCTATACATGCATAGAGGTCCCGTGAAGCGGAACACTTTCCGTCTCGCCCCGGCCTCTTACCCAAACCAGTAACCCGCCATCTGGAGCGCCCACTTACATCGCCCCCAACCAGCAAAAAGTACCGTTCATCACCTCCGCTTCTACCCCAGCTTTCCCCAGGTCCACATGCCTCCACTACGAAACCCCTTGTTCTCACTCAAGACTGGACGGAAAAAGTCTTGACGCACGTCGAAGGCTTCACTCGTGCATGATAAGTGGCCGGACGGTAGGTAAGAAAAGTTAAGAGGGTGGGGAGGGGCTGGGCGTGCGTCAATGGCGGAATTTATTGTATGACCGAGCGTGTGCTTGTAAGGGCGGGTTGTGTACCCGCAGCGTGAAGTCGATGCTTGTTGGATATTCACGGCAGACGGTGATGGTGCGCCCCATGGGGGTGGAGACGATGGATAATCAACATGCAGTGTCCGCGCTCGCGCGAGGGCGTTGATCAGCGGCTCGTGGCTTTTATGCCGTGGTTTAGGACGATCCCCAGGTTTTTGTGTTTAGAGCTAGAGGGTCTTTACTTCTTGGATACCCTTATCGTTGCGCGTTGTCGCTGGCGATTCCCTTCTTCTCACAAAGCTTGCTTCGCTTATCGCTAACGCTGATACCTACACACCACCGCCACCATCATGGACGAGAAGCCTACCATACATCGGCTTTCCCAAGCCAGCGATTCTCCAGATAGCACGTCCATTCACAGGGATCGCAAAGCCTCCATCACGTCTTTCGGCCATGGGAAATCGAAGGCTGAAGAGAAGGAGCGTATCGATGCATTGGCTACGAGTCCTGGTGTGACGATGGCATCTTTCGCCCACCTTGACGAGAAGAAGATACTGCGAAAGATGGACTTGCGCCTCATACCAATGTTAGCTCTGTTGTACCTGCTGTCCTTTTTGGATCGAGGAAACATCGGTAATGCGAAGATTGAAGGGTTGACTGAAGATCTCAACATGACTGGTGCGCAATACAACTGGTATGCTCTTCGTAATCCCATCGCGGTCTTGTTTCGATAGGCTAACGACAAATTTAGGTGTCTAACAGTGTTCTTCTTTACGTACGCCTTCTTCGAAGTACCATCGAACCTCTTGCTCAAGAAACTTCGGCCATCGATTTGGCTACCAACCATCATGGTAGCATGGGGTATCGTCATGACACTCATGGGGATAGTACAAAGCTACGAGGGATTACTCATTGCGAGAATATTCTTAGGTGTAACTGAAGCTGGGTATGTTCTTCTTCTCAAAACCACATCTCCCTGTCTTCTCTTCGCACAAAACGTATCCTGCGAGCGACTGAACAGCTAACTAACAGTCGCTACGAACAGTCTGTTTCCTGGAGTAGCCTATTACATAACAATGTGGTACGCCCGCCATGAAGCGCAGTTCCGCCAAGCCCTCTTCTTCTCCGCTGCCTCCGTCGCAGGCGCCTTCTCCGGTCTTCTAGCATTCGGCATTGCACACATGGACGGTGTAGGAAATCTTGCTGGTTGGCGTTGGATCTGTAAGTATCCGCGTAGGGATGGTATATGAGACATATACTAACTTTATACACTTATTCCTAGTCATCCTAGAAGGAATCCTCACTGTTATCGTGGCAGTTATTGCATACTTCACCCTCTTCGATTTCCCGGAAACCGCCTCCTTTCTCACGGAAGAAGAACGCGCTTTTGTTGTCTACCGCCTGAAATATCAGAATTTCAAGGAAGAGGTAGATGGCGGCGTTAGGGTAGCACAGGATGACAGTTTTCAGTGGAAATTTGTCAAAAGCGCTTTTCTGGATTGGCAAATTTGGTTGAATGTTCTGGTATACTGGGGTATGTCTGGTCTTCTATCTCATCTTTCGATAGGCCAAGCTAATAGAGCCAGGAATCGTATGTCCACTATACGGCATATCGCTCTTCCTGCCCTCGATCATTCGCGCACTCGGATATAGCTCCTCGACAGCTCAACTCTTGACCGTACCCATTTACATCACCGCGTCCGTCCTTGCTGTTGTCGTCGCATACTACAGCGACAAGGTTGGCAAGCGGTATCCGTTTATCTTGGTATGCCTCTGCATTATGGCCGTTGGTTTTATCATGTGTATCGCAGGCGGCAGCGTACCAGGACTCGTATATGCAGGTGTCTTCATTGCTGCTTGTGCTCTTTATCCGGCATTTCCAGGAAATATCACATGGCTCAGCAACAATTTGGCTGGAAGTACGAAGAGAGCTACAGGACAAGCTATCCAGATCGCCGTAGGTAATTTGGCGGGCGCCATGGCCTCCAACTTCTATCGTGCAGAGGATGCGCCGCGATATCTTCTCGGCCACGCTCTTGAGCTCGGATTTATCGTGGCGGGTATTCTAGCATTGCTGTTCATAGTGTTCAACTACAAGCGCATCAATGCGAAGAGGGAACGACAGGTAGCCGAAGGTGCGCATAACGGGTATAGTCCGGAGGAGCTGGGCGCGCTCGGTGATCGGGCGATTACGTTCAGGTATTTCCTCTAGCCTGGGTGTTGTTAGTCTCGTACTCTAGACAATTAGCATGTGTGACCGCGTACCCGTTCGCTGGATGTCGCAGATGTCCAGAACGACTAAAAGAGTATCTCCTCGCCTCGACTTCTCTTTAACTGTCTGATCATCACTCGATTATGCTCAGTAGTCTTGTATGCCTGTTTCACCCGTGAGCACCTTCTCCTTGCCCTCCCCATCCGAGTCAAAGTCGCTCTCCATGCTGTCGAAATATGCATCCTCCAAGTCTCTCTCCTGCTCAGGATCATCGTATTTGGGGTTCTTGTCCACCAATTTCTCATACTCAAAATCCTCGTCCCCACCTCTCAGGAAACGCTGTGTCATTTCGTCCACCCACCACGCCCTCCCTTCTTCCTTTGTCATTTGCACATCGTCCTTGTCCTCCTCCACTATCTGGCCCTGTGGTCCTCGGTTGTATGTGAAGAGACTGTTTGGGTCTGGCTGTGAAAGCGCATCCTTCTTTGCTTCGGCGCGCCACAGATCCGTGGCCATTTGACCAGAGAAGCCCTTCTTGCGCCCTTCAGTTTCACGTTCGGATGCGGTTTGGAAGCGACGTATAAGACGGTCGTAGAGAAGCGGGTCGGCGAGTTCGAGCGACGAGTCGGAGAAGTATTCGGGGTGTACCTCGAGGTAGCGCTTGCGCCTGTTCTTTGCTTGGAGTCGTTGGGCGCGTTCGTCTTGTTGTTGGCGTAGTTGGTCGCGGAGCAGCGATTCGTCTATGTCGTCGTCCATGGCTACATCTTCATCTACAGGTGCCGGTGCATCACCGTTGGTACTGTCGTGAACGTCGGCGGGGTTCTTGGCTTCTTCCGACGCGTTCGCTGGTCGTAGGGCGAGAGACGCCATCGTGGGTGATCCCGTCATGTATGGCATGCTAAAGGGAGTGAGACTTCAAAGGTCCTCCCACTGCAGTTGAGGTGTGAGGAGCAATCGATCACGGCGCGCATCCTCAATCTCGCAATGCTTGGTAATGACGCCACACGCGGTATTAGGCGCCACACTTTAGTGCGAAACGCGCCCAGTCGAAACGAACTCCACCTTAATGATCGCCAGTTTCACCCGTGCATCAAACAATTCAGCCAGGAACAGCTGGCCTTCTGGCTTTTTAATCTCAACGTCCCTTCTTTTCCTTTTCCTGCCTTATATCCTTCTTTTGCGTTGCGTTGATCCATCTCGTCGTTCGCAGGCCGAATACCACTATCACGGATATACGGTCCGTGTAGAGTGGGCGAAGACCTTAGGTCGCTTGGAGCATTTTCGCAATATCTGGTCTTTTCGACATTGAAAATATACTGTCGTTCTTTTTTTATCGCAAAAGTTACCACCTCAACTGGATCAAGAGATATCGCATTTGATTTATAGAAAGAGATAGAACAGGAATTTCACAGCATGTCACCAAAAAAGACCCAGAAGAAGCCGAAGGCAGTAAAAGAGGTGGAACCACAGGCGCAAAATGCTTCAGCATCAACTATCCTCTTGAATGTTGGTAGAGCGGCAGCACTCCTCCTGGTTGCAGGTTTCGCATCACCAGTTTCGCAGCTCAATCTATCACCGGTCTATGGATCAATTCCTGCATCCCTACATCACCAACGCACGATGACCCTCACTGCTGTTGGAGCTCTTATCACGCGACGCGCTTTGAAGAGCTACGTATCTGCAAATGTCGCACAGTACATCGCTGTAGTTGCGTACTGGACCCCCGTCATTCAGTTTCTACTGTTTCCATACAGCGGAAAGATCGGTATCGAATATGGACCTCTACTCATCGAGTCCCTGACATACTTTCCCCTGCTATTCCTCTCAGTGTTCGCTGCGGCCGATCTCCTGGAATGCATCGACATCACTGGTATCAACCCCTCGCCTATCAAGGAGGTCATTGTCCCTACGGCATCCTACTTTACCGTGTCGACCGTGGCCAAGATCAGCAGCGCTCTCATCCCAAGCTTCATCGGAACATCCGTTTACTTTACACGCGTGGGTATGCAGATGCTGCTTGCGTCAGCATCTGCCTTCTTTAGCCCATCGCGTGTCATCCTCTTCGCCTTCCCAGCAATTCTGCACACGCTCTGGACAAACCCGCATCACCCTTCAGCTCATGGTCTCCAATTAGCAAACTCCACGTTGCAAGCTACACAAAACTACACGCTTCTCGCTCGTCAGGAATCTGTTACGGGATATGTATCCGTCCTCGAGAACCACGCCGACAATGCTTTCCGTCTCCTTCGATGTGACCACTCTCTCCTTGGTGGCGAGTGGCAAGTCACACCGCAAGCTTATGCTAAGGGTCAACGGCAACGGGAATCCATATTCGCGGTCTTTGTCCTTCTCGAAGCTGTCCGTCTCATCGAACCGCCAGTAGACACTCTACCTACTATCGATGATAGCAAGAAGTCCGCTCTGGTAATTGGTCTTGGTATCGGCACGGCACCTAACGCCATGATCAAGCACGGCATCAACACTACAATTGTCGAACTTGACCCTGTAGTCCACCACTACGCCACGAAATACTTTGATCTGAGCCCCGATCACACCGCCGTAATCGACGACGCAACCGCCTACGTCGCGCGCAAATCCGTATCAACACCAGGCAGCTTCGACTACATCATTCACGACGTCTTCACCGGCGGCGCAGAACCTGTCTATCTCTTCACCACAGAGTTCATGCAAGGCCTCTACGACTTGTTGACACCAGAGGGTGTTGTAGCGATCAACTACGCTGGTGACCTTACACTGGGTTCGACCAGACTAGTACTAAACACCATTCACGCCATCTTCCCTGCCTGCCGCCTCTTCCGCGATTCTCCCGCACCAGAGGAACACAAAGAGGGTGAAGCTGATTTCATCAACATGGTCATTTTCTGCGTCAAGAACGATCATGGGCTAGGCAAAGCGGCTGTTAAGTTCCGTGATGCGGTTCCAAAGGACTTCCTAGGTAGTATTGCACGCACAAATTTCCTTCAGCCGCAGAGGAAGTTGGAGGTCAAGTACGATTTCGTCAGCAAGGAAGATGGAGGTAGGGTTATGGGTAACGCGGATGTTGGCGAGTTGGAGAAGTTCCATGAAGATGGTGCGGTTAGTCATTGGAAGATTATGAGGTCGGTGTTACCAGAGGGCGTGTGGGAGATGTGGTGAGTGGGAAGTACGCAGCCGTAGTGGGTAGAGCTGCGTGATGATAGAGTGGAAGAGAAAGACTGTTGTACACGACGTGGAATATATACTAGCGACGATAGCTGATATTCAACTATTGATAATTCAGAAGACGCGTTGAAAGTGATTTATCGTATCTTGCATTTTCACGCATATTACTACATGGAAAACATTACATATGTATACGCAATACACGCATGTAGCAAGAAGCTTTTCTCTTCTCAAGTTTGTTAACAACGACCTTCCATTTCATCTCCTATGACGCACACCGCAGCATGTGCCGTATACCCGACCACACCTACTGTTACTCTCCACCGCTAGTCACACCCCACGCATCTCGTGCAACTCCACGTATCACGCGTTTCACCCCAACCTATCACTCTTATGCTAAGCATTCGCTTCGAGACACCTTATGTGAGATAAGGCGCACTGGGCGTAAACCTTAATGCCATAATGGTTGCATAGTATCGGGCGTCAAGGTGGACACGTGCCGTGCGATGTAAGGAAGAAAAAGTCCATCACACCGCACTCTGCAAGGTGATGCGGCAGGGATGCGCTGTGCATTGCATGACTTCAGGCAGATCTGCATGGGTGAAAGAAAACGTTGTTCGGAATTATTAATGCGGAGTTGGGGGGTGAGCGTATAGGAGTGGATGGAGGTGTTGGGTAGGAAAGAGTATGTGGATTATGTATTGGTCTTTTGCCAACGTGATCTTCGTCCTCGTGTGCTGCCATCCAGATGTGCATGCGGACTTGTTGAGAGTACAGGTATCTTTGGTCCTCATGTGCTTTAATTAACAACTTTGTTCGAAGGGCTTCATGTGTGGAAGAGTTATTGAGGTTCATTCGAAGAACCCATCTCGTGGGGGTGTGGACAGCCAAATATGCGTCATTGATGCCTACAACCACAACCTTCTTTTCAGCCGCAACAAGCACGGGACAGAGAGCTCGGCCGCGCCGCCTCCCGTCTGCTTGCCATGCTGTTCATAGTCGTGTGATATCCAAGCTGAGCTGCACGCGACACACCACTGCAGCAACGCGTTACCCCGCCCACTCGCGTAAGAAGTCGGAAGGCCGAATAGTTGAGACGTAGTCAGCTTCGGACGTATCGCCGATTCTCTGCTCCGACCAACGCGCCGATGGTGACATGACGCGGTTTCTGTGTTACTTCGGCTCAAACGCTTGATTGAAGCTCGGCGGAAGTTTGGCATACTGTGAGCGAGGATGTGGACGACGGCCTTGACTTGTGCCCCGCATTCGAGAAGCATGTTTGGGAAATCGCCCAGCGCCGCCCGCTAACGTGCTGCGCCAATGCTTCGTTCCATCAAAACTCAATCGCGCACTGTCAGCGTATTATCTTCCCCACGTGTTTTCGTCGAGATGGTCATTTCCTTGGGTCGGATTCGCGTCTTGTCGACTTACTCCATGCTCTGATCATTCCCCACGTTTTGATGACATGCAGATTCCGTATTCGCACACGCAACCTTAGGCATGCGCAACATAGCGGGCGTTGTACCCGTTATACGCCACCCACTCTCAGGTCTACGATCGCAGCATTGTCTTGTTCCGCGCGCGACTCATTTTCCTCCCTCGCCAAGGCAATCGACCAGCGTTCCAGAGACCCAAGTATCTCGGCGCCACGTCGGACGGACGGGCCATTAGCAAACCAACCGTCCTGATTCCCATCGCAGCGATGCAAGGTCGGGATCCAATGCCCCATAACAGCGAAATGTGAGGAGGGTCGGTGCGGCCGCTATGCGTTATGACGAAAGCTACAGATGTGTCAGAAGATAGGGTTTAGCGATAAAGAGCGGAAGATCAGCACAAGCTATCGCTAGCTGCAAGTTGCGCAATCATAATTGCTCCGAAAGTCAGTGGAGGCAGTGGAGCGTCGGTGTGTGCTACTAGGGCAATCGCCGTTTTGCGCTTTCTGCAGGGCTGCCAATGATGTTGATCGTGCGCGCAACGTGTGTTTGATAGGGAAAGATGCTCGGGAGAAATGGGAATGGAAGGTTGGACGAGAGATGAAGATAATGCGATATGTCGATCGTTTGAAATGAGCATTCGATGAATACTGCAAGAACTGACATGCTAGTGAGACAAGAATACAGTGCAGCACCGAGACTGTAAACGACACAAGATCCGCCTTTTGACCCGCTATGCTCAACATCCAAGCGCCGTAATGCAGTGATCGTGAAACAGTAGTCATCAAAAAATGCAGTTGTTGTTATCGTTCGCCCATGTCAAACCGATGAGTGAACGCCTTTCCAACCTTATTCTCCGGCTTGGGTGGAATGTGGTGGTGAAGGTACTTTTTCGGAGCAGCGGTCCTAGCACTCGATGCCTTGGAAGCGTCAAACGTGATCTTGGGGTCATCGTATGTTTCCGGACAGCAGCAGCCAATGTTCTTAATGCAGGTAGTTTTGAGTACTTCCTTAATCGTGATGCGTTTAGAGGGATTCGGGTGCAGCATCTTCAACATCAGTCGTTTGATAGATGGGGGCTCGATGAGGCTGAAAAGCTTGCCGCACTTTGGGTGGCCGTCGATACCATCGAAGATATCACCATCTGGGTGACGCTCCAGCCATGAATCCCAGCCCTTCTTGAATCTTGCATAGTACTCGAACTCAGGCTTCGCAGCCTGCCATGGGCATCCCCCAAAGGTCATGGTGAGGTAGACAATGGCTGTTGACCATATATCTAATGGACGCGGGTCATAGCTGTGGTCTTTCTCGAGTACTTCTGGAGCGATGTAGGGCAGACTGCCGCAGATGCCAGGCGCAGATAATCGGATTTCGCCCATGTTCTTCCCGCATTCACCACCAGACGCGCGAAGCCCAGGATGCTCACCGCTAAAAACTTCTGCCACGCCAAAATCCGAGATCTTAAGATGGCCTTCCTTGCTAAGAAGCAGATTCTCTAGCTTGATGTCTCGGTGAGCTATGCCGTGGCTGTGCAAGTAGTCGACGCCCCGCAGTAATTGCTTGAAAAAGCACAACCGATCGTCCCGACTATAAAACCCTTCCGCACCACCCGCGAAAAGCTTCCGTTCTACTAGCGAGTAGATCTCTCCATATGTACAAAACTCCATTACGTGATTCCAGCGGCCGCGATTCGTGCATAACCGTACGGTTTCGACAATATTCGGATGGTGCAGACTCTTCGCAATGCTGTATTCGGACTTGATCTTCAAGACGTAGTCTTCCTCGGTTTCGTCCTTGTCGCGTTCTCTGAACTCCTTTACAGCTACTAAATCCTCTTCCCTGGTTATGCCACCTCTTCTTGCCATGATCCGAACTTCAGACGTTGCACCTTTGCCTAGAATTTTCCCCCTCTTTCCAGGCATCAAACTCGAACTTTTGAACTCCTTATCCAGCTCGCACCAGTCTATTATGAAGTCATCTGGGAGATTTATGCTAAGCCGCCGTGCCTTCATGCCCACACCTTGGACGGCCGGCTTGGAGAAAGTAGTTAGCATACCAGCGGTGGGCTTTTCTGCGTTCTCATCAATACGTGGCACTTGTTCCGTACTTGCTGACCGTCTCCGTGAGAAACCCGACTTCCTGGTAGTAGAATTCGCATTTCCACTGCCTGCCCAGGTGACACCAGGTCGAGGTCTGCTCATGCTTGCCAGGCCGGTAGAGGATGCAGGTTTTTCGCCAAGTCCTGGTCGCTTGTCCATCGATGGTCTGCTCATAGGCGAGCCAGACAAGGGCGGGGAATTTGCACGGGAAGATTTATCCGAGCGTCGTGTGAGTGAGAAGGAACTCAATCTCCTACTTTGCTTGGGGATATCGACCGCTGGTGTTGCTATCTCAGCTGGTCCATCTACACCAGTCTTGACAATGTATGTGTTGGTCTCTGCCTTTGTTTTGGGAGACCTGTTGGGCGTCGAAAAGTTAGGAGTCTCGGATTGGTTACCTCCATCTCTGCTTGAATGTCCTCTGTGCAGTTTGCCGCGGATTAGAGAACCCAGTTTTCCGAGGCCACGCTTCTCTGGTGGTGACTGTCGCTCGACCTGTTGAGGCGCCTGAATGCTTGGTGGGCTTTGGGCATTTTGGGGCGCTTCTTGGGAATGTGACTTGTTCTCCATGTCGTCCGTGGTAGGGCGTGGGGTCGCGAACACGTCGTCTACAGACCCATCATCGTCACGGAAGGGATGCGAGAAGGGTGAGCCCTCGCTGGTATGGCTGGTGGGCGTGAGAGGCTCTGCGGGCTCGCTTGCGGTGCCGGTACTCTCGTCCTCCTCTTCAATAGCAAAGCGGTGGTCGAGCGGGCGTGAGTCGCGGTAGCGAAGTCGGTCGGAGAGTGTTTGCTCATCGAAGGAAATCGACAGTTGCCGTGGCTGTTCAGCGACCATCGGCATGGTGAAGGGTGACTGCTGTTCTCCGATTGGTCGGCAAGGGACCGAGCGTTGTCGAGGGTGAATGTTGCGGATACGGGGATACGACGGGGTGCTGGGATTTGTCGCTACGCACGCTGGAGAGGGCTCGGACGGTTATACGAGCCTTCGAGCGTACTGCACGAATGCAGGTGTAGGGTGGGCAGCAGGAGCGGGGTGTGGTAGAAATGTTGCAATTGTGACAGAGCCATATACACAAAGTGCTATGGGTGACTGGGGAAGAAGAATTATGTTGCGTCGGAATGTGGTACCGACGACACGCGATTGAGGTTTGCAGCGGCCGAGGGGTGAATGTCGAAGGGTCCAGATGCAGGCAGGCAAGCGACAGGGAAGATGACGTCCCTCTCTCCGCCTTGCTCGCGCACTTAACCTTGGAATAGCAATCAGGCCAGACAGAGACGGCAATGGTCCCAGAAAGTATGAGCAGACGGCGCCCGGGGCCTCGCGCAATGATATGTGGGCTCCAGAAGTCGCAGAGAGGGACTAAACTCTCTTTAATTCACGCCAAAAACACCCCGGCCCAAGTCCCCTGCGCAACCCCCACAGCGCCAGAGGCCACCTGCAGGCCGGATGCACGTCTTGCAAAGGCCGCCCAGTAATGCTCTTACACCGTGCGCTCTGCCCCAGGACCCGGACCTTGCGACCACACACCAGCGCCGTATGATGGATGATGTGCGTCGATGATCGTAGACTGCAAAGCTTGACCGCCCGGCTTGTCTACTTACGGCCTTCCCTTTCATCTCCACAAAAGCCCAAACGAGGCTCACGTCTAGCACGAACCCGCGCTTCCGACACAATGCAACTACGTCTTGCAACCAGCCACCAGGCGTTTACTAACTGAACCACTCCGATACGCCATCGCGTGACGGCGGCCCCCCTTGATTCAGCAGCGCTTCCTATCGCCCCTCCGCCTGCCAGACGAGAGACAGAGCCCTGGAGAGGGCAATGGGCATCATGCTGGCCTTGCCTGGACAGTGGAAAAAATGCCGCACCCGCCTTTGGATGTGGTCTGAGCTGCTGCAGTCATCATCAATGTGCTTCAAAGACAGCCTGCCGTCCTCTGTACACCGTCTGGTCGTAGGCGGACGCCTCCGTGTCCGCCGTGCCGACATTCGCTCTCCTTGCGGATGTGCTGCTTGTGCAGCTCTAGACATCAACTGACGATGGTTCGCCGTGATGCCCTCGCATCCCAGCTCAGGGCGCCGTCAATCCAAAGCTTAGGCGGCCTTTGCCGCCGAACGCGACAGGCGAATATCGTGGGGGTCACCAGCCGTTGCGACGCCATTTCCCCGCCATGGTTATTGCATCTCGCAATGACCAGCTGGACCAGCTCCCTCTTCGCCGACACACGCTATATAGTACGACACCGAGGTTTCGAGGCCCATTGATTGCTTGCAGACTCTGTCCCGTAGTCACTGAGCATCTGTCTCCAGTGCTATCAAATGGGATTGCGGGGTTCGTGTCACCTCATGCAACCTGCCAGCATCTGCAGTGCTCTTGACAGGGACGCCTGCTGAGACGGCTCCCGATCGCGACCATGTGCACCCTGATCGCGTTCCACGAATAGGTCAACGACACTCCAAACGTCGGGCGAGCCAACTCGGTTTTGCTTTGCAAGAGATTTGCGTCAACGTCGGCCATTGGAGTAATTAGCCTGCTGCTCCCACGCAACAGGCATACTCCGCCTCATTCCATCGCATAGCTGACAGATGCAGCCTGGCCAATACATACACACTCTGACGTCGTCGCGTAACTATGGCGGTGAGTCCTGCTAGACTTGTAGTCAAGCGACTGGTTTCCTATCCCGTAGTTTCTCCACTGTCACCCACTTGCACCTGCAGTAGTCGTTGTTTCTTCTTCCACCCGCAGAACGTTCAACACGTTTCGCAGCGGAGATTGCGCTATTTCTCCATCTGCACGCGGCTCGTGCGTTTTGTGGGGTACGCGCATTCGGAAGGAAGTCACGACCATCTCTCAGTATTCGACCCGGCCTGCTTGCAATATGCGACAGCAACTCAAACACCGTCGGTCCGACCTCGTGAATATGTAAGATGGACTGCATTGTGCATGGATAATTGTTTCACAAAAACTATTCCTAAAGACACGTCTTCGTTCCACTACCTCCACGCCGTGGATCACCAACCTTGGCAATAATCTCGACGACTTGCTTTTATTGAACACTTCTTGGCACCCTGGAGGAACTGCGTTCCGCGCTTGGCACTTGTTCATCTGCCGCTCATAGTCCGAACAGCCAATCTAGACCAGATTGACCACATGTGCGTCGGGATCAGCTTCCTTCCCGTTACTGTCACAACACATCATCAACGACAACGGACAAAGCATCTGTCCCTTGGCAGGCAGCACAGCGCAACAGACACAAGACTAACCAAACCAGCGGTGGGCGCTGTTGACACCGCTTTCAGACGTTCTACACATCTCGCGTACATAGTGACGTTTCGGCCCACAAGAGTTCCACTGTTTCTACGGAGCAGGCATGCAATATGGACTAACACTGAATCCAGGAACACGTTTTAGACCGTCTCTCAGGCACCAAATCTGTTGACACCGCGCTAAGACGCAGTGAAGCTTCCGCTAACAAGACTATGTGCTTGTTAGGATCAAGGTTTCGTCACGACTGGGCAAGCTCCTATAGGGCAACACCCTGGATACCTCCTGACCTCCCATGGTAGTCGTTTCGAGTTCCACAAGATCGCGGAAATGGCGCGCCAAGATGGATGATCACCCTTGGCGGAGCAACGTGTGCGACAGACGGACTCTTCTTGTGCATGATCTGCCCTCTCCGCCGGAAGTCAGAGTTACAGTAACGTCTTGGCCTCATTTGGACGGTAACATCCGTAGACCAATCACTTGGAAAAAGAAATCAATCACTTCCGGGACCGGTGAAGCAAGGAGATTATTCAATAGTCCGACGCATTGTATTTATACAACTCCGCGTTGAACTTGATGTGCTGTTGCTCAGTCTGATTGGGTATAAGATGTGGTTCACTGTACAAGTGACATCTTTTTAATGCATACATTAGCTTGAACTTTATTACTAGATCAATGTAAAACGCACCGGAAACCCCTAGGACCTATTGCGTTCAGCAAGACAAGAAGAGTGAACTTCTTTGGGAACGGCATGCGTACTGGAGATCTGATCGCGTCTCTGCCTTGTTGGTTGTATGCAGGCCAAGCGCAAGTGACTAGGTATTTAAAAGTGCTGCAAAGGGTGCACGAAGTACTTACCCCTGAGCAGGCATGGTCGAAGAGTACCATGTGCTCTCCTCAGATCTCCACGACTGATAATGAGGTTACAAATCAGCTTCACGTGTGGTTCATTATGTCCTATGTTGCCACGCGGACGTAGTGGTATCGTAGTTATCCAATTCATGCTACGAAGACTTCCGAGTCAAAGGCCTTGACGCTCATATACTCTCTAGCCATCTCATCTATCGCAAGAACATCCGATGGTCTAGCCAGCCATGTCACATTCTTACTGTCTCTAAACTGCCAAGAGCCACAAGTCGTGAACGTGTGAACACTACTAGGTGTTTATCGTCACAATCTACCGTCCGACATGATCTCTCGGAGAAGACTTGCTCTCCCAGTACCCTCTTAGACGTAACTGAAATGACCAATGGGCAACTCCACAGTGTCCTCGGTGCTGATCAACCAGCTCAAGACCTTTTCGGACAAGCCGTATTCGAGACCATGGTCGCGAAGCTCGTCACCATGACAAAGGACGTGGTAAAGAAGTGGGCCCGAGTCTTCGAAGCGGTCTTTGCCGATAAGACCAACCACCCAGGTTTTAGTCAGCGTGACTGTCTTGCCGTCGGCACTGTACAGGTCGCGAGGTGGGGCCATGATACGAGACACTAGCTTGTCGATAGACTCCTCTTTGGGTACCTCATGTGTTAACAGGTTCCCATAGAGGCCTGGACTCGGGAAGATTTGTCCCCGAGGAGACTTGAGGAGGTTAATGATGGGCAAATACGGTTCAAGGGAGACTTACATTAGATAATCCACTGTTAGTAGGGGCTGATGAAGAGGAAGGGATGTTGTTATCACTTTGGTGGTCGGACATATTGGTATCTTTTCCAGTATATGGTTGAAGAGGGTTGATCAAGTAGTGGTAAAATGTGTTGTACTCAGCAATCCAAAGTCTGAAGAGAAGATTAAGGCGTACTGGAGAGAAGAAGTGACAGTATGGTAAACAAGGGATATATATTCTGAAAATGGATCTATATTCGAAGTGACTAAGTGTGATAAGGTCGGATTCCAAGGAGTATAGTCAAATCGTCTTCGAATCCTAGGTGACACATTCTCTCTCACTATCGTATAGTGAAGGGGAGACTGCCGCGTCATAAGGGCCTTGATGAGCGGATATTCGTTTGCTAAGTGCCAGTCAGCAGGATTGTTTGAGTGGTCACGCTGCCATTGCCTGGAGTCGACCAGATTCATGAGTCAATTGTTATTTCATCGGTGATTGATCTGAATTTATTACAAACAGGTAGCAATTCTCGTTGCAAACAGCAGTTCAAGGCTTTGACCACTGCTCTCGAACTGTGGTCTGAACAGTGAGCATATAGTAGGTCTCTCGCATGAGACCCATCGACAGCATTGCTCAATACCAGGTATATATTAGAACGCAGCCATGACTTGCGGTTTCTGTCCTCGATATACTGTGCATATCGTACAGGTCCGATCCCGGTCTGTGAATTGGATATGTGCATAGCTCTCCTAAACCACTATGAGCGCGGCGCAAGCTGATCTTGTGCATGCTCATAGGCACACTATAAACCATGCCTTGTTTTGTAGAACGGTCCGTCACCACGAGCAGCCAGAACATGGGGCTTTCTATCCATAATGCTCATATGCTGTTCTAAAATCACACTAGAAATAAGGTCTCCACGTCTTGCACAGCCTGGCCGTAGTTGTACCTTGCCTTTTCAGAATCACCTTGCGTCACCACCGATTCACTATGAACATCCTCCAACAGGCCAATCCTGCGGTACGTACGAATAGGATCGTGTTTTGTGGCTGCGGCAATTGTCGAGGGCAGCTTTTTAACAATGATCGCGGGGTGAGAGGTGTGGGATAACGGATTTTTGAAACGTTGGAAATAACGAAAAGGGATGATTTGGTACTGCTCCTCCTCTGTAGAGTCTTCTTGTAACTCATCCCAATAGACTGAACGCAAAATTGATACGCGCTTGTTTTGAACATCTTCTTTGAGCTGGCGAGATTTTGCATTCTTTGTCCATATCATAACATCAAGAATTTGCGCAACGAGCTCAAGTCTCCCTACAAGGACGTTTCCATACAAACTATCGCGGGGCGTAGGTATTGAGCGTACGCTCAAGACTCGTGCTGGTGGGACCACAGGCTGGGGGTATGGCTTTCCCCGATTGCTTTCCTCCAGATAACCAATGGCTCCCGTCACCGAGGCCCAGCTCCAAGTGGGAGCTAAGTTGGATCTTTGGTCTGTTTCGGAATCCGGCGGGTATCTTCTGTGCCAGAGTAGATCTTGTTTCAAGGAGCTGCACCACATTCCCGCGCAGTATGCATTTTTATGACCAAGTCTGGAATGAAAGAACCTAGCCAGTGATGAAAGAGCGATCAATCGGTCCTCTGCATTAGTAAAGCTAGTGTGTGAATATCGACTGACGATCTTCATCCAAGCTTTCGTGTTCAGATTCTTACGAAAGACCGAATCGAAGAGATCAGGGGCCTCAATATTGAGTACGATCATCCGTGATACAGCGCTGCTACCATGCTCCTTGGTTTTGGAACATTCCCAGATAATGCCTTGAACCGTAAAGTGAAGCACACGTCGTGAAAGAAACCGCTCTTGAGTGACCCAACCACGCTTGTTGAGAGCCGAATCATCGATGACATGATCATAATTCATGCCGCATGTCTTCGCAAGACTGGATTGTACCTCTCCATTACTTGCACGGTAAGTGACTTTGCAAGGGATTGCGCGTATCCTCGTGCTATCTACTTTCGAGAGAAACCCGTCCGTAACACTATCAGCACAGGTCGCAGCGATGGTGAATATAGCGTTATGATATATGGAACCCATACGAGGGCCCTCTGCATTCCAATCTGTGTAATCGCCACAAGCTTCAGGCTGAACGATACACAGAGCGTCTATCCACAGGAATCGAATACCAAGTCGCCGTGTTATCTCGATGGCGTCCTTGAAAGTCTGAGGCATATCTGCCATGCCAATACTGATCTGGCTAGAAAAAGGCGCTCTAAGGATGCAACTTTGAGTTACAACTCCCCATCGATAGCTCAAAGTACAGTACTGTGACAGCTCAGCTACCGAGGAGATACCGTCAGCTATCCACGATTCCACGTCGATGACGAGGATATCAGACTCCTGGGATAAGTCCAACAGTCGACGTGGCAAGGACTTCAGCTCAGGGCAACGATCGGCAGATTCTGAGTCATTCTCGCCACTCCTTTTAGGATCCAGGACGGCTATCTCGCTACATTTTTCATGAGAGGAGAGGCACTTTTCGAGAAGTCGTCGAGCTTGTGTTATCACATCGTCATCTGCCACAATCGTGTGTGAGCGATCCTGAACCTCGAGATTGATCACGAGTTTCGTCAGACGAAGCTCCAAGCGCTCAGCTCCATTGTCATTGTTTGAACCCTTGCCCCAACAAAGCCAGATTGGTCCACTGTCGTCTTCGAAGTTGAAGTCGTGAACGTACTGCCAACACAGCGTACAGAGATCACAGCCAGACCGTGCTGACGCAATCAAATCACTCAAGGACGACCACTTCCGTGCAGGGTGAGGGACCGGTGGTAGCTCTGCGAAATCGGCGAACGTTGAGCAAGGAGCGCAATAAGGCATGTCGGCAATGAAGCTAGGTTCGACAATATGATTTCACTTTGGTTTGTGGATTTCCCTCATTCGTGGTGGAGTGTCGTTGATGACGCGAAAGTCGTGAATGGCTTGCCTATCTAAATAACAAAAGATGCTGAAAGTTGAGGGAAGAGCCCAAAGATAAGGACAAGAATATTTTCAGGGTTTTACCAAAAGGCCAAGTCCTTGACTGAAGGCATGTGTAGAAGGTAAGCAGGTTGAAGTTGGCAATGAAGCCATGGCGCAGTCTTGGAGGGAGGGGCAGCGGTCGCCTGAAGGCGTCACAACCTTTACGCGACAGCGCGAATCATAATCGAGGCTCTCCAATCTGGACGCATCGGGTGCTAGAGGTTGATCTGAGTTAGGACTACAGTTACTACAGTTGACAACCATACGTGGGAGTAGTTGTATCACTTCTGAGATGCGCGAGAACCAGACCGGTCCGGCTAAGATGTCAATGTTGTACATTTCTATGCTTTTACCTCTTCACTCCACCTTCAGCACCACCATATATACACCTCATCACCAGTTGATAGCTTTACACCCCACCATCACCCCTGCGATCCATGCCCGAGCCACCAACATTCACAAACTCCTTCTTCACATACGCCATCTCGCTAGCAGGCACCACCGTCCACTCCCTCTCATCCATAACCCTATCCAATCCGCAACTTCTTCCTTTCCAGCCCTCTCCCCTCAATCCTCTTGATACCTGCCACGCCGCGGTGATGATATCATTTACACCGACACCATTGAATTGGGCGCCTACAACACGTAACCGCCCCTTGAATTCACTGGACATGCCTTCCGCGAATTCTTTAATGCGGTCAGCGTAGCCAAGTGTGTATTGAGGAATGCAGTCGCGGGAGAGGTTGGCAATGTGTGCAGTGGGCTCTTCTGTAATGCCAATGTGCCTCTTCAGGACGCTCTTTGCCATTTCCAGACCCTCCTCCTCGCTGGGGAATTCTGTCCAGCCGTCCCACCAGTGTCCGCCCATCATGACTGTAAGTTTTGTGCCGTTGGCTGTGTCCTGACCCTTGACAGCAGATGAATCAAAGATTACGCCTAGGGCGCGCTCAGGGTTTTGCTCGAATGGAATGGATTGTGGGATGAGGTAGCCGAAACCTTCAACAGGGAGAAGGTTCGCGTTGGGGTAGTAGAGATTCACCGTCATGACTGTGACGTAGGGGGTTATCTCATCGTTCTTGAGGGTGGATATGGCAAGATCGAACGATTCTGTTGATGTCGAGCCTTCGTTCTGTATACTGTCAGTACTCGCGTAGCTTCCATTCAAGACGATGGACTTACCCCAGAGACAATATCGACGCCCAGCTTCCCATTCTCGTTCAGGGGCTTGAAGCTCTGAATGGGCGCCTCTGTCCGGATCTCAACATTGCCCTTGCTTTCCACAGTATCCAGCAATGCCCTGACCATCTGTTGCAACCCGTTCCTGAATGAGAACATAGCAGAGTCTTTTAGGTTCTTTGCAAAATCCAGGTCCAGGTCAATCTCTTCATTCATGGCCTTCGCTATTTCCCGGTCGTATGGGTGAACGAGGGTGACCTGCTCCGGTCGTGGGTCTTCGTTTTGCATACGGAAGAAGCCTCCAAGGGCATTGCCGTATCGTCCTTCCAACTGCCATGCCATGCTCAACAGTGTCTTGGCACTCAATTGGTTGATGTCTCCCGCATAGATGCCGTGGAATACCGCCGAGACAATGTTGTCTGCTACCCTCTTGTCCACCCTCCGTGCGAGGAACGAGCCAACTGTCTCATCGGACATGGAGTCTGGCCGCTTTGGCTTCATTGGTTCTGTGATCATACCAAAGGCACCACTCATTATGCCAGTCCGCCATAGCGAGAAGAAGTCTGCGAGGGAGGGACGCTCGGAGGGCAGGCGGTTGAGTTGGTCGGGATAGTAGATGAAGCGGTTCTTTGCGCCAGGTTCGGTGCGCTTCGTGAACGTGATATCGTCAACGAGACCGAGGTCTTGAATCTATACACACGCTATTAGCAGAGCTACTGCTGTAGACATGCTCAAACATACCAACCCCGCAGTGACAGTAGCATTTCGCAACGTCCTGGGTCCCAGCTCAAATAGTACGTTGCCCTTCTTCCCCTCGGAATCTACAACGTCGACTCTGCGACTCTTGATCCATCCACCTTTGTCTTTCCCCGCCTCAAACACAACCACTTTACTGTTGGGGAATTCCCGAGCAACATAGTAGGCGCTTGACAAGCCCGCTATACCCCCACCTAGAATAGCTATGCGCTCCGGGTACGAGGATTGGTAGCGAACGGCATACTGTGCTGTGGCGCGGAGAAGTAGGCGTTGTGATGATGCGAGTTGTGGCCGATGCGGATGCAATGGGGACGGCGCGTGGCATGCAAGCGCGGGGCGCGCGGCAACGGTCTTCAACGTCTTCTGCGAGACATTCTGGAGCCGCATTGCCGGTTCAATTGGTCGCAAGATCTATTGGAAGGGCGTTGCGACGACGACCAAGAAGTTACATTCGGAGGGTTCAATTGATGTTCCTGCGGGAAAATGTCCGAGCTTGGACCGCTTGCTCTCCGCAATCGATGGCTACTGCCGTCATTGATTCAGCCCTATGCACCTGCGATGTCATGCACGGAGCGTTGACTGTAAGTAGCGGGCAAACATTACGACAAACTCAGATAGAGGTGCATGAAAAGTCACGCATGTGATTGACGCGCGCAATGTTCAGGGAATGTATTTCACAGGCTACAATATACATACAAGGTCACGATCACGAAGGAACAAGGCTATCTACTATGCGCACAATATACAAACCTTGGATATCGAATATTTCGCATCGGGATGGGGGCGTCGGGGAAGTAGCGTGGACGTGACATCGAAACGGGGATCGAAGGGGGAAAGTGAGGTTGAAAGAGTTCGAGGTGCTACGGACCGACCGAATAGTGTACAGGAGGCAAGGAACTCGAACCGCATCGATATCGACCGATCGACCGAAACAAGGCGAGAAGTCCGAATCGAATGGTAATCGCCGTAACCGTTCGCCAAAGAAGATCCGAATCGAGCTTTTCGACTGCTGAATGCATTAATGTCGTGGCAGGACATAGAAGTAAATCTAGCCTCCACTTGTGAAAATAACAAATCCCAAAAACCATTTTCCCATCAACAAAACACCGTGCTTGAATCAATTTGAGCACTCGTGTCAATACTAGCCTTGTGCAGACAGTGACAATAGTCCAGATGCTGCCTGCTAGACGCAACGCAGCTCAGTTCTACTCAGCCACGTCCAGGTCTTCGTGAGCAGGAGGAGGAGGGGAGTCAACTAGATGGCTAATCAGAGCGATTCGTTATAAGAGGGTTCGGTTGACTTACTCTTGCGGGGCTCACCAGCCGGTTCAGCCTCGCGGTCACGCTCGCGCCTATCATCGCGATCGACACGGTCACGGTCGCCACGGTCATCCTCACGATCGCGGACATCCTTCATCTCGCGGTCGCCGTCAACAGGGCTCCTTGACCTATCACGGTCACGGCGGTCATAGTCGCGCTCGCGACGGTCATCCTTTCGGGGAGAAGCTCCACGCTCGCGACGAGGAGAGGTGCTACGACGGCGAGGAGAGCGAACACCTCGGTCTGCACGATCACCACGGTCGGAGCGGTCGCCGCGGTCACCGCCACGCTCAGAGCGCTCACCACGGGGACGGTCACGGCCAGAGTCGAATCGCCATGATGCCGAAGGAGGCGTACGGGCCCACTATAGCTTGTTAGACAGACCCACGTCATTATTGTTATTCTGACATACCTCAATCTTCAACAAGTCATCGCGACCGATGCGCTTGTTGTGCATCTCGTGATACGCGTCATCGGCGTCACGACGAGACTCGTATTCGACGAAGGCGAAGCTGCTGGCCTGTTAGAGCCTGGGTCTCTTGCTGCTGGGGAGGGCCAACTCACAGTCTAGAAGAAGCTGAACGGGGGGCTGGGATGTCACATCGGACGAGGCGGCCGTAGCTTTAGAATTGTCAGATCGTTGTCTCGAAGGAGCGTGTGTGCAATGTAGGAAGGTGCAGGTCGTCATCGACGCGCACGGGTGTGGCAGCAAAGGAGGAAGTAGCGTCGCGCAACGTCTTGTGTGACCGCCATGGCGAGGAAGGGGCAGAGAGAGTATGCGGGATCGGGGTTTAGGATGGAGGACGACGATGCGCGTGCGATCGGGCTGGGGCGAGGCGTTGGAAGACATACCGTTCGAACTCGTAGGCAAGGTCGCGAGCGCGTGTGCCGTGGCCGAAGCCGGTGACGTAGAGCGTGGTGCCGCCGCCGCGAGACATGTTTGTCTTCTAGTTACGTGAATCGGGTATGTAAAGTGATACGAAACTTGCGGTCGAGACAAGTTGGGGGTGACGGTGACGGATGTGGTTGATGATAGAAGGTCGCAAGCGGACAAGAAAGTACTGGAGGCAGCTCAGCAAACGCTTGGACTAGCGCCTTGGCACGCTCCCTCGGACGTCAGCGTTCACCGACACCTGGGAGATCCTTGCGATCAGTGCTAGACAAGGAAACACTGATCCTCATGGTGTACCTGTTGCCAAAAGGGTTGTTTGTTTGAATGCTCCTCTCGGAAACCTATGGCAAGGGCACTTCAGTCCGACCGATCGGGAAAGGGCCCACGAGACAGGCACGTGAAAGGATAGCTAGTTGTCCGCCATGATCAATTTTATATTTCACGGAACCATACTACTATATAAATTACGCTGGAAACGCTCCGTACGGTGCTCCCTCAAGCTTGAAGTAGCCGGGCTGAAGTTTTTGGAAGACGCCAGTAGGGTCGTAAACGCCAGAGATGCTCTTCAGCTCCTGCTTGTTGGCAGCCCCATAGCTAGCGACTACATCTTGGTACGGTGATGCGTAGTTCATGTAAATGAAGTCGGAGTTCAGATCCTTCTTTGCCGCCTCCTCGACAAGTCGCTCATACAGGCTGTTGCTGAAAGACATGATACGGGAGTTGTCCGCGACATCCGTCCAGAGAATGGCGAGGTTACAGATGAAGATGGGACCATCATTGGGATCAAGTCCAAGTGCATTTCCGCCATTCTGTTGCATATGTTGCATTGCAGGGACAGTGATTGCTTGAAAAGACAGGACAGGTAGGATTCCAGCAGCGTCTTGGATTGCGGGCAGCATATCGAAGAAGATGTCGATGAAGGCCTTGAAGATGTCTTTGTCTACCTTGAAGGTGCGGTCCCAATATGTCTCTTGGACGCCATCCGGAGCTCCCGCACCAAGCTGGTTGGCCAAAGTCGACATGTTTGCAATAGCAGTTTGGTCGATGATGGCTGGAATGGCTTTCCATTCGTCGAATACAGGAGGCCATGGCGTAGGGTCGGAGTACTCAAGATCTTCGGCCGCAATTTTCATGCCGGCCTGGAGTGCGAATGACACGATCTGAGCTTGCTTCAAATCCTTCTCTGCGTTGACGGCATAGTTGTAGTAGGCCGCATAGACTTTGTCCCATTGATCCTCAGTGTGAGCACGTTGCCCGCCCCACATTTCACCTTGGACGAAGGTCCTCATGTTGAACTTGGTGACAATGCCAAAATTGTTGCCACCTCCACGAAGAGCCCAATAAAGATCGGAGTATTTGGCGGCACTCGCATTCACGATGATGCCCGAGGCTGTCACAACCTCGAATGAGTCGATGTTGTCGCAAGCCCATCCGTAAGCATTCGCGTAGTGGGAGATACCTCCTCCAAGAGTCAATCCAGAAACACCAACCGAAGAGATCTGCATGTGGTTAGAAAAGCCGCTCGACGTGAAAACTGGGGCATAGGAACAAGTAGGGAAGGTAACGTACTCGGCCGCCAATGACTTCAAGTCCGTACTGCTCTATCCAAGGATACACATCGGCCCACCGGTTACCTGGACCGACGGAAGCGATCTTCTTGTCTGACGATAGGCTCCTCTCGTTGAGCTTTTCCAGGGCGATAGTAATGCCTCCCTCGATGCTGGATCCTCCTGCGAATGCAGCATGTCCGCCTCCTTTCACAGCGAAGGGACACTGCGTAAATCGAGACAAGAGCACAACAGTTGAGACTTGTTTGGCATTGCTGGGCTTGAACACGCAAAATGGGTCTACAGCGGCTTGCTGAGCTGCCCAATAGTCGCCGGTGAAGTTGTCGTACGCTGCACTTCCTTCTGACAGCACAGTCCCGTTGCCGAACGTAAATCGAAGAGCTGCGCACTAGATCCAGGGTTAGCAATGACCCCAGGTCAATCGCGACGATCGTGTAGACTTACAGCTGTGGAGCAAGCCCCAGACGAAGATCTTTCCGCCAGACCTGCCAGGCCAGGAATAGCAGTTACATCGAGACCGTTGGCGAGTAGCGCTTCCGTTACATTGAAGTCGACAGGCTCGAATGTGCTTCCAAGCACACCAGCCGCGAAGGCGCTTATCGAAGCAGCGAACATAAGCTTCGTGATCCCCATTTGCGCGTCAACGGAATATGCCGGATGATGGAGAAAGCTGGTACCGAGTGTGTGGGCCAGTGACTGAGGTGCAGGGAGCCACTGCAATTAATGTAGGTTGTGCCCCTAGGGGCGTGCTGTCCATACTCGTCCGACGGGGCCTATAGGTGTAGACCTTAGCGGACGGAGAAGGCAACTTGGTCGCATTCTTAGTGGTTAGCAAAGGCCAAAGTTTGTGGGGTATAAGCTAGTCTCTTGTCGCGAGTCGAGCCGTGGCAAAAGTTTAGCATGGTAGTGACATCCGGGACCTGATGTGGCTGCATGGCAATTTCAAGATGGTCCAACATCGGTGGGAGCTGAAAAGACGTCTTGCTTATGTACACATGGCTCTGCGGATAGACGCGTCGCTTCCAATGACTTGGATTACTGTGCCTCAATCATGCAGCTGTTCACTACTCCACACCTAAGCGCGTGTTGTGATGCAAAAGAATTCCATGCCAGGTGAGAGTCCGAGGGTGGGTGTTCAGAGTGGACAAGGGAAGAGCCAGCCGTGCCGCTCCTGCGTCTTTGCCAATGCCGCATGAACGCCACCACGCCAGCTGTACACTACTATCCGCCAACCGCAAGACACCTTTTTCGCACCCGCCACCTGCATCTATGTATACGAGCGATGGCTGAATCTATTTATCCGGCATACCACTACGTGCAATTCCTCGAGAGTATACCTGTTGCCGTGGACAAACTTATCGAAGTCCTGACCGTTTAGGTCTACAACGCAGTAGAGTCCGTTAGGCCTACCTATGGGCGATATGCTAGGCTCGCTGTGGCTTACCTCGCCGAGGCCTAGACGAAGTTTGCTCCACACCCGCGCTGCAAGGCGATAGCCTGGGGTTATGGCCTTTACAACACGTCTTGGAAAGGAGAAAGGATATTGACAGAAAAAGCATGTCAGCCGCTACGTTCATTTTAGCTAAAATATCAGGCACCGTGCAGCTCCCGACCCTATAGCGCCGATACGCATGTCACCACCTCGAAAAGCGTGAGCGGAGAAGTTCGCCCCCAAGCTAGGCTGTTAAGGTTTATTTAGCCAGGAGGCGTTCTTGGGGGCTTACTGGCCTTTGTCCGCTACAGGATACTCATGAACACTTCGATAAGGCCATCCCGACTCCCTGAGAGTTTCTCACCGAGAGTGTGCAACGTCGCGAGAAAGCAGACGATCGGAATACCAGATTCCAGGAACCAGGAACCGTGTACTGGGTAAATCGAGGTCGCTATCTGTGTATCCCCTTACTCAGACACGCGTTGGACCCCATGTAATCCAATATACCTATGCGTCTCATAGGCTTCCACACCCCTACACGCACCTTAACCCGGAAATCTAGCAAGTTCCAGTTCCGAAGTGTTTAATCCAGAGTGTCGGGCTTCGAAGACCAAGGAATCCAGAATTTTTCCATCTTGATAGCTACAGCGCAGTCCTGTTGCGACACAACATCCGTCCCGAGAAATATGCCCTGTTGGGGTTTGTCCTTGTCTACTCGAATCTAACAGAATCCCTGAAAACCTGCAGTCTTCGTTCGCGATGTCGACAGGCGCCGACTGGATCTCGCAGCATGATCTGCTCCGGATAGACTACGCTATGCTGGCCATGACATCGACAGTCTTTGTTGCACGGATTGGTGTGCAAGCGTGGCGGCGCAAACCCATCGAAGCGCAGGACATCTTGCTCTACATTGCTTTCGCGGCCTACTTGGCTTTCACTATCCTCTACATCGTCATCACGCCTATCTTCTTCAAAATCCAGGAATTACAACTCGGTCGCATTGTGCCATGGCCTACTATGATGAAAGACGTCATTCTCGCATCGAGAGTCATGTGGCAGAGCGGAATCGAGTACTGGACATGTCTCTGGTTCGTCAAGTTCTCACTGTTGGCGTTGTACAAAAAGCTGCTTTCTGGAATGCCCAAGAAGTATCTATACATCTGGTGGGGTACACTGATCTTCTGCGTCGTGGTATGTAAGGGTTCATTCCGTTGGGTCTTTACACGCATAGCCCCCGAAAAACCTTGACTGATTTGGTATAGACATGGTCTACCTGTATCATCACAGGCCCTGGGCTAGCATGTAACGACACCAAAGCGTTCTTCGACAAGGGCGCTGTGTGCTCGTCGCCCGAAGAAACTCGCCGACAAACAGCAAATCTCTACTACGCGTACGCAGTAGACACTGTAACGAACATGATGGGTATGCTCAGTTGACGTCGAAATGCTGGTTTCTTGTAATAACGGAATTTGCAGTCATGTTTCTCCCAATCCGGCTCATTTGGAATCTGCAAATGGAGAAGCCCAAGAAGATTGGTTGCGGGTTACTGTTCGCCTCCGGTCTTGTATGCATACTTTTTTCGACTATACGCATCGTGCAGGTTGGTCAGGACGGAAAGCCTCGATCGCCAGACCCGAAATGGCTGACTATGTGGACTATCATCGAATGTTCAACAGGTAAAGTCGCCAGACTTACTCTTGCTTATCAAACTGACACTTTACCAGCTGTCATCATCGGCTGCTGTCCAGTACTTGCATCCGTCGTACCCAAACGCCGTACACGGCCATCAGATACCGTCTCCTATGATACCCAAGGGTACATTCGACAGTCACCCAACCGGTCTGGCGAAGGTGCGCCAAGAAGTCACGGCTTGAGAAACATACTCAGCTCTAAAAACCGGGAGAAGAGCAGTGAGAAGAACTCGGGCAACATTAGCATATCGAGAACTGGGCACGAGAGTGAAGAAGAGCTCCCACCACGTCGCACAGAAGGCGCTGGTATTCTTATCACAGACGAGATACGAGAGCAGTATAGGCTACGTATGAAAGAGGACCAACGCATGGAAGAAGCGCGCCTAAAGCTTGAGCAGTCGCAGGTGTGATCTTATATAGTTGAATGTATGAACGCTGTTACGGAACTATACTTCGTCTTGCAATCTTGCTGAACAAACTTGAATGGATGACAGCAAGAGTCTATGCCGTGTGCGACTAACTATGAGACGTCGAACAGTAGGAGACGGCAGTTGTTGGCTTAAGACATCACAATACATGATGAAGAATTGTCGCATTTGTGAGTGAGCCAGAAGCGCCACCTAGGTTATAGCATCTTCTAGACCGATATACTGTACTCATGTAGAGCTTGTTTTGTGATATATAATCCGGGTGGCGAAAGCATACTGCTGTGGATGAGACGGGCGCTAGTGGGTGCGGCAAGTGCCGAGCTTGATTACGCAGAACTTGAGCAGGCGCTCCCAGACAATTACTGCGTACTTCCTTCTCCACACCCACCCACGCCCCAACCCGCTGCATCTAACGCGCAACCACTTTCACGACTGACGAAACACCTGTTACGACCGTCTGAACACGCACTCGCGATAGCCTTACGTCATACGTTACGGAAGTCGCGTTCCTCGTCGCTCCCTTAGTTTCGCACCCACCGCTCAATCTCGAATCCACGCGACAGCTCTCCCATCAACGTCCGCCCTCACTATGGCTGTGGATTTTTCGAGCGACTCGCCTCTGGCGATGCAGCTGCAACAGGTAGTCCAGCCGAAGCTCGCTGAGTTTGGATGGACGACTGGCGGCGAAGACACGACGCTTTTCGAGTACATTCTCCTTATGCTGGCCAACGACAAGAACGAAGCGCAGGTCGCATCAGAACTCTCAAATGATTTGCTCGACCTGGGTCCGGAGAACACAGAGACACAGCAGTTTGCGCAGTGGTTATTCGAGCAAATCGAGCACCTGAAGCAGTCGAGCGGCGGCAATGCACAAGTCTCGCAGTCAATCGAAAACCAGATGGACGGCTCATCAAACGACAACATGGCAGCAGCGCAAGATACAGACATGGAAGGCGCGTCAGAAGGTCAAGGCAATATGTATGATACCACCCCAATTCCCCGCCGCTTTGGCGCAGCCACTTGTGCGAGAAATCGCTCGAAGGAGACCACGCAAGCGCGCGAACGCCGATCCGAGGCGAACGCAAAGCATGCGATGGCTCTTCTGCGCTTACAATCCTTTGCGTGCTACAATGAACAAATTCTAACCGTGAACAGTCCTACAGGTCCCAAGGCTATGCGTAACGGTAGCGGCGCCCAAGCAGCACGTCCAGCGCGCGGCGGTCGGATGCTTAACCAGCTTAACAAGAACATGGACCGCAACAACGACTCAGTATTACATCGCGTACGTGGCGCCGGCGGCGGCGTTGGAAGAGTGAACGCACACGCCCGTGATCCACCGAAAGGCCCACGAGGCCAGAACATTGGTCGCGGAATGGAAGCCATGGCCAACGGTCGTGGTATGGGCAATGCCAACATGAACATGGGGCAAACCAACGCTGGTATGAATGGTATGGGAATGGGCGGTATGCCAGGAATGCCCATGCCGGGAATGGGCGGTCAGAACAACATGCCAGGCATTGGCCTGAACCCGCAACAGCAAATGGCGCTCATGCAGATGTACGAGCAACAGGCGCAGATGATGCAACAGATCTTCTCCGGCGGCCAGCCAGCTGGCTTCGTCAACCCCAACTTCCACAACAACCGCAATGGACCTAAGAAGCCATTACACCAACGCATAGATCGGTCACACCAGGGCGGCAGAGGCATGAACCCGAACGCCAAAACTTTCCAGAAGAAGGAGGGCGAGGACGAGACTATGGCCGATGGCCCAGCTGGAGAGAACGGCAGCGGTATGGACGTCGAAATGCCTTCTGGGCGCCCAGATCCCTCTTCCACCATGTGCAAGTTCAACCTGCGATGCAGCAACCCCGACTGCCACTTTGTCCACCAGTCGCCCGCCGCGACACCTGGCACACCTGTCGACATGAACGATACGTGTGATTTTGGAGCGGCGTGTAAGAACAAGAAGTGTGTTGGCAAGCACCCATCGCCCGCACAGCGTCAAAAGTTCCAGTCAGAGCAGGAGTGTGCGTTCTGGCCCAACTGCCGCGATCCCTCATCCTGCCCTTACAAGCACCCTACTGCGAAGCCATGCCACAACGGCGCCGACTGCACAGTGGAGGGTTGCAAATTTGGCCACAGTGCCATCATGTGCAAGTTCAACCCGTGTTTGAACCCCCGCTGCTTGTATAAGCACGAGCCCGGTCAAAAGAAGAACACAACTAATGTCTGGGTTGCTCCTAAAGAGGGTGAACATGTTAGCGAGAGGAAATTTGTTGACGATGAGCAAAAAGAGGAGCTTATCATCCCTAACAAGGACCAGGAGATGCAACAGGCCCCGGCGAACGAGAGTGTGGATGTGCAGTCATAGAAGGACTTGTTGGAACGGCTGAAATGGGACAAGGGCGGTGGATATGATACCATTGAGACGCGGATGGAAGGTGCCGTTGGCTGGGAATGTAGAGCATTGTACATTAAGTCTGGCGTTAGGGTTGGTGGCATTGCCCCGACTTGGAGGAGAGAACTACTGGTTTCTGGCGGCCCTCTGGGGCTGCGCTCTTCTTCTTACAAATTCGCGTCCTCATGCGTGACATCCGAGACTTTCTAACATGTACCCTGGAGATTACCCACTATTTTACGTTCATGTGATAATGGAGAAAAAGACCGTGTATGTCTTAAGTACATGGCGAGGACCTAGGAGCACATGCTTCAACTAAGAGCAAGAACAAATCCAGCCACGATGCAGAGTATATGCATGGTGCCGGATAACACGGTAATACGAGTCTTGGAAGTATAGCGATGCGCGCTCGCGGGTGACTATGGGAAGAAACTATGACGAATGAGGCATAGCCGATCCGCCACGCCTGCTCAGCCACCCTCTTTCGTACGCCGCGACATCTGGTGTGTGATCAACTCCGCATTCTACCTATACTCTGACCATCTGTCGCTCCTTCCTTCTACCTGTTCATACTCTGCTTTCTATACACACTCCGTTCGTTCTTTCCTTCTTCACCTTTCTTCTCGGAGGATCGCCATCTACTTCGGAAGCAAACGCCCAACAAAGTTCGATCGACAGCTGAGGAGAGATTGCCCAGCTTCGCCGCCCAGCAATACGACGTGACAGTCTTTTTGTCCTCCGAGGAACCCATCTTTCTTACACCACACTCTTTGTGACCTACACAAATCGCCACCATGTCTAAACCATATGTACGTTTCCACAACTGTCAGCACCTCTTGTCGCATTGCGCGACATCAACCCATCTCTTTACTGTCGCAAACCCATTACAGTACTAATGATTCCTTAGGACCAAGGCGCACCACCCGCCTACCCTCCGCCAACCCACCAAGATGCCGGCCCAGCCCCCGGTGGCATGCAGCCCTCATATTACAACCAGGGCGGCGGCGCGCCAGACTACTACGGCGGCAGCCCGAACCCCTACCAACAAGGCCCGCCCCAAGGCCAGTACGGACCGCCACAGGGCCAATACGGTCCTCCTCAAGGACAATACGGATACGGAGGCCAGCAGATGCAATACCAGCAGGGACCGCCACCCCCAGGCGGCTACTACCAAGATGACAGGAGGGCCGATGGCGGCGGCGGAGGCTTGTTCGCTGGATTGTGCGCTGGTCTGGCGTGCTGTTGTTGCTTGGACTGCTTGTTCTAGACAGGTCGCTGTGGACAAACAGTGTTGGAGGGATTGATAGAAATGGAATGCGCAAGAGGCGGCATGTTACATGGGGCAATCTGGCTTTTCGACCACGGTAAATCCGTATACCATGCGAACATGGAGTGACGGGAAGAGGATTCGGCGTACAGACTATAGACCGATGGGCTTTCTTTTGTTCTATTTCAATTGGGGTCTCTATGGATATGACTGGTTATCGATCCGAGGGCATATTAAAGAGTACTGCCAGCTACCAACTTACCTAATTCGACGATTTCATTTTCACAATCTCTGCCGCATTGACCTTTTCCAGAACTTGTTGGCTGACAATCCAGAGACCTGCGATCGAAGACCATTTGCCACGACCCGAAAAGCAGCAGCTCGAAGCTAGGCGTTTGCCCTGCTACACCGTCACAATTCGCAGTGCAATCATTCACAGCAATGCGCAACCTGGGCATTAAGTGGAACGTACATGACTATGCATGTCTAGCCAGCGATTCGGACGTACTGTCAGACTTCACTTCGTCGATCATAACCTCGCAGTCTCCCACGCTTCTCGCGGTTCTTTGAACATCACTTACCTGGGTATATAAGACAACTTCCAAGATTGTTTGCTGGTACCGACCTCGGTCCGCTTAACGGACGGTCTCTCACCGTGACATAGCGACGTTCGAGCAAGGACGGCGTCTAGTGCGAAGCAATCGATATTCCCCGTCACATCTCCAGGACTTCACTGTTATTGAAGTCAATCATGGCGAGTAATAACAATCCACCGGGGTACACCCCTCCTGTCATTCTTGATACCTCGACTATGGATGTTCCAAGTTCGACTGGGTCGAGCTCTGTGCTTCTCCCTATGGAGACGGCACCGGGTTACTTCTGCGAAGTAAGTCGTTATGAGACTCAGCGCAGACGCGTGATAGCTAACGAGGTCAGATCTCCTCAAAGTGCCAGTCGGAAAACACGTCCGACGCTCCCAAATGGCTCTACTGTCAACAGTATGATTACGATATCGCTGCTTATTTTTCTTGCGTCTGCAAATACACAAACACACTGTCCAACAACGAATACTTCTCCGCCTCTTGTGTACTGCAAGAGTGCAACGGCGCGGATGCGAGAAAGCGTGAGTACCGTGCTCCGCCACCAAGTGAGGGAAATGGCGAGTGAGTGAGAGTACTAATCGACAATTGTTTAGAGTTTCTCGCTATGTATCGAGCAGCCTGCCAGCAACGTGGTACGAGCTTAATAGACATTTCTCCGGGTTGGACTCCGTACGATCAACCACTACCCCCACAGTCTACCGCTACTGTCAGCTTTCAATCTCTTACGTCTACTCAACCGGGTACATTGACTCAGGCCACAAGTGCAACTAGCTCTCCAGCATCGCTAGACGTATCCACAACGCAGTCTACGAAGACTACCACCAATACAATCTCCTCTGCAATGCCAACACCGACGGACCCTGCTGATGGGCAAATCCCCATTTGCGGCGTATGTTCCCTAAGCTTCTAACATAAGTTCACCCACTAATGGCCATCAGATTTCCGACAAATGCATGACCAAGAAGCCACAGGGCGAACCGTCATGTAACACTGGTGATCTTGACTGCATCTGCAAAGTCAGCAACTCGCTCGAGAAAAACACCGAGTTCGACCAGCAATGCGTCCTAGACGCTTGTTATGGCGATATCGGAAGAGAAGGTGAATCACTCTTTCCAAGCATAAATCCGCACACAGCCTAATGCTAATTTCCTTCCAGAGTTCCTAGACAGCCTTTTCTACCACTGCAAGAAGGTTAACAAGGAACTAATTGACATTCCGAAGCGGTGGGAACCGTATCTTCCAGCTACCTTCCCTTCTGCAACGCCTGCCTCAGTCCCACCCGTCGACTCCAATGGCTCTGTCTCTGAGAGTGCCCGCCAGCCCTTTAAGCTCACTGGTGGAGCCATCGGAGGCATTGTCACCGCAGCCGTCGTCGTCCTCATTATCGTCGCTGGTTTGATAAAGCTTTGGTGGGATTCCAGGAAGAAGGCCAACACGCTTAAGAAGGACAATGCGAAACTACAAGACGCTACGAATCCAGAAGGTATGTCGATGAGAATCAATACCTTGATCAGCGATTCGTCGATACCTGAGTTCGCGTCGCGTCGTGACACTGCAAGCGCAGGCCGCGGCGCAGACACTTCCACGTACCACGCGTCGGTCTACGATGCCACACTCATTGGTTCGCCGCGGAGTATGGACGTACACCCCGTTCATGGTTACGGCACTGCACCTCGCGAATATGGCACAAAGACCGAGGACTATAACATGTCGGAGTATGGCGACGACAAGTTCACTGGACATGGGCGGCAATACAGTCGTGATCACAGTCGATACGAGCTTCCTGACAACGAGAATCGAGGTTACCAGACAGCGCCGAATCAGGAAAATTCTGATGACGACTCGATGAGTAGATATAGTGCCCGCCGGAACAGCTACGGCGACGAGACGGTAGATTTGCAGCGGCAGCGAGGACAAGACGCAACAAGCGATTGGGGGATTGCGCAGTCTCGTGAGTGGACAAGGGAGCATGAAGAAGACTGCATTCGGAGGAGTGCACGTTATTGAGACTGCATGTTTTGGAGTTCTCAACGTTATCTCCCGTTTCCCACTGGTCACTTGTCTCAACTAAGTAGCTCAGAGACTTGTGAGATTGGTCCTGCGGATGCCCGTTGGGTGACGAACCTGGTTTAGACATACATTTGTCAACCAAGTCGTACACTTGAGGCAGTGCATGCGAACTGGTAGTACGAAAATAGCATTACGTGCGCGTTCATGTGGTTGGCCGTTTGTGAAGTGGTGTTAAGATTGCTCCGCCGGTGCTTGTGTAAGGTGAAGCAGGGGACGAGTGTTCGTTGGGCTGGGGCAGTCGGTAGTCGGTGGAAGAGCAAACATGGGGCGTTTGCACTTAAGAAGTCGTGAGTCCGAATCTTTTACCGTCTTGTTTGGTCGGTTTCTTGATCCAGATCTCCAGCGATCTGCAATGATCTTCGATATGTACTTCTCCATCTTGTTGCTCTTATTCGGCAGCGTCGCTGCTCAAGAGCGTGACAAGTTCTGCATCGCTGCGAAGCCACCATTAGCGCTTCCTGGTTGCACTGTAAGTACGGCCCAAGAGCCACACGATCGTTCCAATGGACTCTTCTACTGACCCTAATGTTAGAAGCAATGTCTCATTGGAGAAGGAAAGGTCCTCGATGGCAATTGTGCCGATAACCTCGAAGGCTTTTGTGAGCTTTCCGACGTTGTTCACATACACTTCAATATGTATGGTGTATGTCTTCTCAACGCTTGTCCAAGTGTGACAGACCGACAAGGCAAGCCTTTGATTTATACACAACACGGAATCAGGATTTACTAACCATAGGCCATAGACTACGTAAACATGTTCAAGGCGGCGTGCAAAGGAACACACGAAGATTACTTCGAAAATGAGTTTAACTATGGGGGTAATGAGTTCAACTATAAAGATTTGCTCACGGGAAAGCCATCAGGTAGTATTGCAGCGAGTACTAAGGATTCGGCGACTAGCTTTGAGGCGATGTCAACGTATGAGACCACTATTGAGATACTTACGTCGAATACTCCATCACCATCGACCAGCACTTCGGCATCGTCAAGTTCGGAGACGGAGAAGTCATCAGAAGCGCCATCGCCGCCACCCGCGACTTCGACGCCAGCTGCAGCACCTAGCTCTACGAACGAAGGAAAACCTACATCCGTTGTTGCAGCTCCTGCTCCAAGCAATACTATCCCTCCGAACGACGTCACTATCCAGTCGCATGTTCACATCACGATCTCCAACTCTGAGCTGCCAGCCCCCACAAATACTCATGCTGCAGAACCGACTCTAAGTACGACTTCCATTGCCGGCATAGCAGCGGGCGGCACTGTAGCTATTGCTCTGATCATCGGCCTTGTGTTCTTCTTCCTGCGTCGCCGTAAGCACCGAGCCTCTCTCGCTTCATCCGCAGACATTTGGGAGCCCTCTCGCAATACTAGTCCAAACCCCAAACTTCCAGTTATCGAGAATGATTCAAGCTTTGGTCGTCACTCAAAAGTCGAAGCCGGTCCACAAATGCATCAGCACTCGAAAGCCGAACTACATAGCGAAAGCGCACCGCCACCGCCACGCCCCCAAACTGCACACAATGGCTATCCGAACCCACCGGAGATGCGCGGCGGAAGTGGTAATGAGAGCTCGCGATTCTACCGCCCAGCACAACAGTCACATCTGCACCGTCATGGTAGTAACATGGATTCTCGATATCCCGAACTGGGATCTCACACGGCACCGAGCATACCGTCGCCGGCCTCACCTGTTTCGGCTTCTTCAACAATGCAAGGCTGGCATGCTAACACCCCATCTGGAGTACCTACCAGCCGGATGAGTAGTGCTGATCTCCGCACCGAAGGAATGAGAAGTCCAGTCAGCGAACTTGGTACGAATACACCACTCCGCTCAACACGCTCGGCAGAGCTACACGGCGCTGAGATTACGAGCCCGATAAGTGAGCTTGGAAGCGACACCTTTTCCAGTGGTGGTAATGGGGTGGCCGAACTGCATACTGATCCTGTACTGCCGTCGAAGCTTGGACCGGGCAATAGAGGAGATATGACGGCTGTTATCGCTGAGATGGAGGGCTCTCACATACAGAAAGGACACCGTCATGGGTTGTCAACAAACTCGTAGTTCGTCTGGGTAGTCATGGGCATTTGAATATCTAGGTTGTACGATAGACATGTAGATCTAATACGGTGCGAAATAATACAACTAACCTTTCGTCACTGACTCACATCAACATTATGAATTTCACCCTTAGCACTTTTTCTTTGAACACGCTGTTTCATCAGAACTATCGTCTCAATATTATGTTCTGAGTATTTGAAAGACGAGTTTCACAAGCGCGGCGCACGAACATGTATCGTCGATGCGCCATGCTTGTGCGACGCTGTGCGAAGTGACAGCCGTTCTATTGGAACGCAAAAAACGGATACTACAAGGCAGTACTTACAGAACCTTATATAGAAGTAAGATAACGAGGAGTGAGAATCGCGTCAGTGAGACTGAGAAACAGCTCTCTTGAGTTGACGAGAAACCAATTATCAGCCGCTTCATCACCTCTCTCCACGCTCACACACCTATCAACGAAGCCCAGTCGTGCGAAGATATTCAAGAGTCTACCAGAACGTGTTCTATACTTTCATGCAGGGTCCCGCTTGTGTAAGTATCGACGGGCCGGCTATCAAGTCCTTTTTAGCAAGTCTTTACGCATTGAGAAGTCGAATAATGCTAAGAGAGGCCTCCTTGTTGCTATGAACAGGCTCCCACATCAAGATCAGCCACTGTTACAGGACTAGGTCACGTTGCAGCAATGGAAGACCTTTTGTGGCATACCACTGTACTCTCAGTAAGCTTGATTTGGCGGGTTCAACACGTTATAGATGAGCACATGGAGTATTAAGGAGACATTGTATAACGTCGAGTGAAGGTAAGGTGTAGAGATGATACGCGCAAGTGTTCTAATGTGCGATTAAAAGCATGCGATAGCCTCCTCTATACTAAGGCTGAGTTCGCATACTTACATTGCCCACTAGCACCAAGCAAGGCTACAGCTCAAATTACCATATTGAGGTCAAAAACATGTATGTGATTTCGCCTCTAGTGATCTTGAACAGAGACTCATAATATTCTAGCAACCATCTTACATCAGAGACACCATGGCAGATACAACGCTCACAACATCCATTCTCCCAATCTCCACACTGGAGGTAGGGAGCGATTATACCGCTGGCAACAACGAATTTATCTACTATGGCAGCCACGGAAAAGCCATTTTGATAGGTCTCGCAGCCACCGTTGCGATTCTCTTCTCCATCGTCTTATGCATGGCATGCTGCTGGCCGAAAGAAAAAAAGAAGAATGAGCGAGGAGGATACGTGACTACGACTTACTGGAATGGGACTGGAAACAAAGGGAGGTGCTGTTGAGTGTTGTGATGAAGCAAGTGTGGTAGGAATCTAGTAAGGTCAGGTGATTGATAAGGCAGTTGCAGTGGAAAAGATAGTTGAATTGGGCCGCTAAGGTCGTTAAGCCGTCAGCCTCGGTACGCGCCCCCTTACGGCGGTCATCGGAGCTACCGGCTGCTCCCCACCTTTTCAATGTAGGTGCTAGCACCACGTCACTCCTGTCTCATCTGCCAATAACAACCCTATACATGTCAAATCATTTGCAATCCATGTCTCACAAGTCACAATCCATCGGCAGCTTCAGGGCTTATAGTACACGCCAACAGCGAGCGGGAAAGAAAGAGCCTGTCAAGCGCCAAAGACCAACATTAGTTTGCGATCATTGCAAAGCCTCTAAACTCCGATGCGACAGGAACCGGCCCTGTAGTAGGTGTGTCAGGCGAGATGGCGGCACATCCTGCTCTTACAATGGATTGTCACGCGCACGTGGTCAGCCGGCCATTGAGGAAAGACTGCAACATCTTGAAGCTAAGGTCATTCAATTGCTGGATGCAACAGATGCGTCAGAGCCAGTACATAGCTCGAGATTGCCTTCCAACTCCACTGGTCAACAGGCCCATGTGTCCAGTGGTCGTGAGCTGGGGTTGCCGAAGAACCAATTTCCTACTGTCGTGGAAGAAGTTATGGAAAGCATCCACCAGCTGCGCTTGGAACTACCTGCGACGGTTGATGAGCCCGGCCTTGAAGAGTCGATCGCCGACGGAAACGACGTTGTCAGTAAGAGCATTCTCGGCTTACCAAGTGCATCCTCGCAAGGCGCCATCTTGTCACAATATATGCCATTGCAGAAGGACGCTGATCACCTTCTGGAAACCTACTTCGGAAGTGGCACGTTTGTGCAACCCTTCATTCATACAAGACAGTTCCAACGAGAATACCATACTTTTCAAGTTGAACACTTTCAAGCAGCCTCAGCATTTTGGCTGAGTACCCTTTTCTCTATCTTCTCAATCGCTGCGTTAGTTCACGAAGGAGCAGCAGGAGAGAAGACAGCGCAGACACCTAGCTGCGAGTTTTACAATGCTGCAGGAAAGCTTTTGGCGCTTGGCGATTATCATGAAACGCAGCGAGACGCTCCGGAAGCATTGTTACTGTACGCCCATTGCAAAAGCCTCAGAAGTCTGGATCCCAACCACGAATGTGGCGCCATCATCTGTATGGCTGTACGGCATGCATACGAACTAGGATACCATCGCGATCCCGATACCTTCGGCAGGTTCACAGTTTTCGAAGGCGAGATGAGAAGACGCTTCTGGGCTTGTTGCAAGCAGGTGGATATCATGGTGTCTTTCCAACTTGGGCTTCCCAATAACATTATCCTCGAAAATTGCGATACCAAGTCTCCTTCAAACTTACTGGACTCTGATTTCGACTTCGACACTCAAATTCTTCCCCAAGCTCGACCAGAGAGTGAGCCAACCCCAATTCTATGGTTCATTGTTAAAGATAGGTTGATGCCTGTATTCGCCAGAATATGTCAAGCCGCGCTGTCTTTGCGTGTCAAGAGTGAGATGGAAATCATGGAGTTGGAAACGGAGGCGAGAAAAGCATATGCGACAATCCCGAACATCCTACGATGGCGTTCAGTATCTGAATCCACCTCTGACCCACCCTTCTTGGTCATGTGTCGATTCTTTCTCGAGCTTCTGTTTTTGAAAAGCTTATGCATCCTGCACTTGAAGTACATGGTACGTGGCAGTACTCATAGCATTGTGCAATGCACCCAGGCCGCCAGTAGCATCGTAAGGAGTGTTGCCGACATTCACTGTGAAATTCGACCTGGAGGCCGTCTCCAAGCAGTAAGCTGGATGTTTAACAACTTCGTGATGACTGATTTCTTACTTGGCGGGAGCACTCTTTGTCTTTATATCAACTTGGATCGTCGAAGAAGTATCCCTCAGGGTTCGATGATGGTTACGTTGGAAGAAACCCTTTTGCTCCTCAAGACAGCTCACTCTATTTGCGTGGATAGATCCTTGTCCAGTATCGACGCGAGAAGATTGGGACGAGCGATAAATTTTACATTAGAATCAACAGACGTCAAGCAATCTGCTTTCACACAGCCAACACTAGGATCAGCAACAGGATGCCAGCCGCAAACAACACCGGAGACCATAGTACTTGGAATCCCAGACTGGCCTGTTGACTCCACTAATCACAATACATACTCAGAGGACCAGTTCACTTTCAGTACGCTCGATCCGTTCGACTTCATAAGCAACGGGTTGATAGATATCGAGCAATTCTGTGATACGACCACGTATGCTAATGATTTCAACATTACATGATGAGCTGGAGCGCAAAGCTGTGGCCCGTTTCAATTCGAATACACAGCCAAAACATCTGATGCTCTGGAGCTACCATGGCTGAACGTTATTCTTGCGCACCACCTTCCCGACATCCTCGTCCCGGCGACCTTCGACGACATCGCGAACGAGTTCCGCTCCAATCTTCGGATCAATTGCTCCCATCTTCTTCATAGCCTCGGGATCACCACCCAAACCTGTAGCTAGCATGCCAGGGCTGACTGCGAACACCTTGACGCCATCCTCCTTGAGCATTCGGGCCCATTCCAGCACCATCATATTCATACCAGTCTTGGCTGCTCGATACGCCGTGACTGCAAAGGATTCCTTGGGCCAGCCTTTGGGAGGGGAGCGGTTTATGGGCATCGCTAAGTTGTCGTGCTCTGTGAGGGTGCTTGTGCCACTGGTGATGAAGACCAGTCGTGGGTGAGACGATTTGAGAAGCAACGGAGCAAAGACTTCGGTCACTATATATGTACCAGTCACGTTGACGTCCCAAGATTTGTTCCACATGTCTCTTATTGTCATGTTGCCCTTGGGTACCTGCTGGTCGAATTGCGCTCCTGTGCGAAGTCAGTCTGGGTACAAGTCTATCGAGGTTTTCACATTCGTACCCGCATTGTTGAGAAGAACATCAATCTTGCCATGTTTTCTGGAGACTGTTTCGAACGCTTGAGCGATCGAAGCGTCATCCTGAAGGTCGATTTGGATTCCCTCAATGCTGTTCGTAGAGTTGGGGTACTCTTGTTTGATTTCGTCGATAGCAGCTGAAGCCTTGTTCGAGTCTCGAGCACCAAGCAAGATGTCGTATATGTTTGTTGATCTGTATAGAGCCTTCACGGTGTGAAGCCCGAGGCCGGTGTTGGCTCCAGTAATGAAGATAGTAGTTCGAGAGGCCATGGTTTCGATGCCGTTATTTTGATGAACTGTTGATCTGGCAGTGTCTTTACTCAAATACGGTATATGGCGTTTATATATCTGCGCAGGCTTGTGAGACTACTGACTGTCAAGACCCTGTCGGGTTCCTGGAGAGGCGACGCTAACCAGAAAAGGAAATCTCTATCGGCCGATAAGTTGTATCGCCGGAGCGTTGAGTTCCTAACGCCGGTGCCAGCGTTTAGACAGCTCGGTGCTATTCTCATTTCACGCCTTATGAGGAGGTAGTACCCGGCTAACGCAAAGATGGGTAAGTAGGATGTTGAGATAAATAAGGAAGGACGCGCCCGAGAAACTTGAAATATGCTGGATGCTGTAACGTGCACGGGAAGATGGCAAGCTACCGAGCTTGTAGAATTACTCAATACTAAGTGTGTATCCATCACCTACACTTAACACGTGATCATTCTACAGCTGTCTAAGACAGGTCTGTGGACGAGCTTTGCCAAGACCCCACTGAGCTCTGCCCTAGGTACTCTTGGTTAAGTTGCAATGTCCGAAAATGCACTTCGCAAACCGTAGATTTCCGACCTGGAATAAGTATGATGCACTCTGTCGCGACAAGTAGCATGTGACGGATTTTCCCGTGCCCTTTTGCCTTCAAGCAATAACATGTGGATGGTTTGGAGTTCCAAGGGTGCGACAAGAGGCTAGACATGTCAATAGCACCCTGTAGTTCGAGCCGATCCAGCGTGACACGATCAAGTTGATCCATGCCCTTCATTAGAACAAGTATGTTCTTCCAGGATGTTGCGCTCATACCAGTAGTCGTGACGCATGACAAACTTACATCTTCCAGAGTTGAACGATGACGAAGGAACATTCCGAGCAAATCGCGGCTATGGGCTTTACATCGGAAGAGATGCAGCGTTCGAAGACTTGCCCAAGAGGATTGCGCGAAGACTTTTCGCAATACAAAGTGCCCGAAGAAGAGATTGCGGCAGAAAAAGTGTTCGACCGCACGGGTGGGTTGTACCATCTCGGCTATCCATGTTAACAGTGGGGGAACTTGGTAGATCTTCATGTCGCTCATTGCGAAGTCGAACGTGAGGCTTCGTACACGGGGGGCCATGGCTGTCCAAGTTCTGTGACTGATGTCAAAGACCTTGCCATTAGATAGAAGGTTCGCTGCGGTGATCGTCAGATCAACAGTAAACTTGCCCAAGTCAACCGAGCTCAAGACATTGAAGAGGTTTTCCAGCATGTTGATCTCTGCGTAATACTCCATGAAGAGAAGACCGTCAAGGCTGAACTCCAAGATGGACTCTGAACCGTACGGAGCGGTGTCGGTCGTTAATTCGAGCTCATGTGCTCCAAGTTCGCGGAAGAGCGGCGTGGTACCCCTACTCCGGTTTATGATTTCAGCAAAGCGCTGCTCGTAGTAATTACCTACTGGACGAGGATTGATCTTGATGCTGTTCAGTGCCGGGAACTTTATAATGGCTTCTCGGAGATATCCGGTTCCAGCTCGAAAGTGGTTTTGGCGTTCAACTAATCTTTTCAGTGTATCTCCGTATCTTTGAAGCCAGCGACCATAACTACCTCGCTTGTTCCATCGAACAACCATTGCTGACTCTGAGTCTCTGCTGGTAACACCTTCACGCAGCGGTCTTGGAAGCTTGACTATCGGCCAAATTGGGCGGGCAGAATCCACGTAAATGTAGCTCTCAGGATGTGGATAACCGGTAGAAGGCTCCTCCCCTTGCTCCTTGATGTATTGAAGGTCCACTTCCAGATTCGTGTTCAATATCTCTGGGCCAAACTCCAGCTCTCGAACGTATCTATGAAGCTGCTCGTCTTCCGACAACCTCTTTAGGTCTTGCAGACTCTGTGGCATTAGGCTGAACTTGGAAGATGCGAAATGCCGTTGAAGGAATGCATCCCAGATTTTCCGATTTAGCGCTCGACTAGTGAGGCGGAGATTAGAAAGACCAAGGAAGTCAATGATGAACTCCTCTCCGTCTGAATATGAAGACCTCGAGTGGCATATAAGCGTCCAAAGCTCGATCGGTAGACCTTCGGCTGCAGCTTTTGGCTTCTTGGGAAGCGGCGACGATAACATCGAAATTGCGGAGAGCAAAGTGGCAGCAGGGGAAGGGACCTAGCAATGCATGAGCGGTGTATGACCTGGAAGAGTGTGTCGGTCTGTTTGTGATTGCTTTGTCGCAGACGAGTGATCAGTATGAGAGACAATAATATTTCTGTCCCATAGCACCGTCTAGAGCGTGACTACCAGAAAGTACCATAGACCGAAGCTAGAAAGATATGGCTTTTTGTCGCATATGGCGCGATGTCTGCGATAGCAGTACTCGAATGATTTTGATAGCCATGCTTACGCAATTCCCGAATCACATCTGCACTTATGGGTGACGAAATTTCTAGAAGATTACCGTACTTGCTGCACCGCACTAGGCAGACATCTTCTTCTTGAGCGTCGTCGAGCGCCGGCATCGTTGCAGTGACACCATCCGCAATAGCTAGAAATCGAATAAACCATGCGCGGCATATGTGACTGAGGAATAGATGCTACAGCATACTTGGACCTGCTCAGGCGAACAGATTTTGCCACGAAACAAATACTGTTCGTGCCCTTCCTCTGACATCGCATTCGGTCCGATCGTTGGTTAACAAGCCGACGCCAATAGGCCACGTGTTACTGGAAAGATGTGCGCGGCAGAGGATGTGGTAGGCTGTGTTTGTTGCATCAAGTTGTGAGGCATCCAGTTTGGTGGGGTGGCGGTTCTTCTAGCTCAACCTTCGTCAGATCTCCTCCAATTGGTCATTGAGCAGATCGCTCCACTTAAGTCGACGCGATCCCCAGCCTCTTGAATATCTGACATGTCGACCGAACCTTCCGCGATCAACGACACAGGAGCCCACCTGTGCTGGAGAAAGAACATCTGGTCATGATGTTAGCGCACGGAAACGCTATACCCGAACAGGACACTACCTAAGGTGAACACAGCGATCATGGCTGCAGTGCGAATAACTGATCTGAATGGGAAGCATGAGGTGAGCTCTAACAAGCTGCTGATGGTGTTCACACAGATTGACGCATGCGCAAACATGAAACATGTGACTGTATTACTCAGCTTCACGCAGCCCAGAAGGCTTCAAAGCGGGGAAACCTTAACCTCATGCCTTCTCATTGTCTTCTTCTAGCAACGCTTCATAACTTTCTACATATAAAGAACACCCTCGATGCGTTCATCTCAGCAATGCGACTCATCAACTGCAAGACCCTCGAGCTGGAGGAATTTGTTGGTAACTCCGTCCCAAAATACGCAATATTGTCCCACACATGGGGCCGCGAAGAGGTGTTGTTTTCGGACTTGCCCCTTCACCAAGCTTCAACGAGAACGAAAGCTGGATACTATAAGATCAAATGCACCTGCGAGCAAGCATTGCGCGACAGGCTAAACTTTGCATGGGTGGACACGTGCTGCATTAACAAGAGCTCCAGCGCAGAGCTTTCAGAGGCTATCAACTCCATGTTCAGATGGTACTTATCATCTTCTAAGTGCTACGCTTTTCTTGAGGATGTTTCCGCGATTAGTTTCGAAAAGAGTTTCTCCGATAGCCGTTGGTTCACCCGTGGCTGGACGCTGCAGGAATTGATCGCACCGACCGACGTGGTCTTCTATGATAAGAGTTGGGAAATGGTTGGAAGTCGGCGGAAGCTGGCACGTAAGATTTCAGAAATCACAAGAGTCGACTCAGAAGTATTAGGCAGTGGCATAATACAGTCGCCCTGGATGAACACCCTTGATGATTTTTGTGTAGCAAAGAAGATGTCGTGGGCGTCATACCGTGAAACCACTCGGCAAGAAGACCAGGCCTATTGCTTGATGGGGCTATTCAACATCAATATGCCCTTGCTGTACGGGGAGGGTAACAAGGCTTTTGTGCGTCTACAAGAGGAAATCATTAAGAAGAACAATGAAGATGACTCTATCCTAGCATGGGGCTTGGATACTAGGGAACCGATATCTTCTGTGAACAAGACATTTCCAGAATACACACCTCCTACGCTTGAGGGTGAGATGCTTGCAAAGTCGCCCTTGGATTTTAAGAACTGTGTAAATTTGGCTCGAGCGCCAGTTCCTGGCCCGTTATTGGCACTTGATAATGTTGGCATCAATATTCGACTTCCACTTGTTCTTATGCATATTTCCACGGTAGCGACAACGGCTGAGAAGTTTTGGATCGGCCTTCTCAGCTGTTCACTGCAGACGAACAAAAGCGCTTGTATGCTTGGCATTTTGCTCTCTCCCAAGGACTGGCGTGTGCAACAGACCTCTCCACGCTACATGGTACGCAGATCGATTCCTGAGGAGAAAGAATATCGAGAGACTGTACTGGTAACCACTCGAGATGCTCTACAGAGCACGGATTTCCAGGACATTATCATCGTCCCGAACATTCGGCAGGGCCCTACTGGTGCAAACTTGTACAACAAAACTTATCTGATTGATGAGACGAGAAACTTGTCGGCTGAGGGGATTCGCTTCCTCCATGCAACAGGATGGCACGGTACTGACCACCCACAATTTGGTGGTCGAATGCTCAAAATCAGGGAGACCCAGAATTGGCAGGCGGGTTCTCGAACATACACTCGCCTTTGGCATGACCCACCAATACATGTATTGTCATTAGCTTTCTCCGCCCGCAATACCCATCCGATGATAGCGTTCGTTGTTCACATTGAGATGAGTCTTAGTCTCGCGATGGTTTGCAATAATTCGTCAGAGTATGCAGACGAAGATATGCACAGAGTCTGGAACACACTGCGAGACAGAGCTTGGCAAACAAATCCGGATAGAATGATCTACACGGAAGATGATGGTCGACGCATCGAGATCTCTATAAACCTGAAGGAGAAAAGAACTATTCACCATTGGCGGATATTCGGCATCGAAATCGATGTCGTCAGTAAGTCTTCGCTCGAAAGCTCAGATGGTGAAGACCTGATGGATGTATGATCGCCGGATCATCAATATGGTCGCGTTGCGCAGCTGTGATATGCGAGATGGGTGGAACTCACTAGCATCTCGAACTGATATGGGTCATCAGGGCTGAATACTGCAAGAAAACGTGCAGTAAGATTATTCATGGTGTTTTAGCAAGCTTTCGCGGAGTAGTCTTAACAGCTCAGCGCCGCAGCAAAAGCCATAGCCAGAACCATCGTAACACTCGCAGCAATGGTCCCCGCTGCGCCCGTCTCTTTGGGCGCTCCAGCCCCTGATGTACCTGATGCACCAACCTTCTGCGTCGCATTATCTCCGTTCCTAGAACTTGTCATGTTTGGAGGCGCGGTCTGAGAGAATAGCAAACCCTGCACCGCCTGCAGCGCATCATACACTTCATTCAGATTCCCGTCACTAGCATCAGCAGCCTCCCACATGCCTTCGGTGGAATTTGCCCAATCTAGCGAGCACTGAACGTTGTAGAAATCTCCGCCACACGTGCCGGCAGCAGCTTGAGCGGAGACTTCGAGCTTTTTGGTGAGGGGTTCTGCAATGATGGGAGCGGCAACGACTGCGCGAGCATAAGAGCTTATGGCCATACCCTTGTAAGCGCGCATACTGACATCGCACTTTCCGGTCGTTTCGCATGCTATTTCGGTGAGGACGTCGTGTTGTTGGAAGAAGATGGCAGATGAGTTCACGAGGCCTTGGAGTGCGTCAGTCCATTTCTGCTTGCCGTTGGTCTGTTGGCGTATGTCAGTATGATGCCCGAGTAGACTGTACTAGGAAGTGCTTACGATGTTCTGCATGATAGCAGAGCCCTCTGTATAGGCGGCATGCAGGTTTGTCCACCGGAATCCGTTTATATCGCGACAATCGTCGGTGGCATCACCGCCGTCAAACACAGCATATTCGTCGTCGATAATACCAATGTCCTTTGCCCAAGTGAAAGACTTGTCAGCCCATTCGGAGTACGTTTCGTTGCCGGTAAATTTGGCCAAACGAGCAGCCAGGAGGAAAAAGTCACCGTTGGCAGCTCCATTTTTGTAATCGTATCCTGCCTGGAAAGTAAAGATAGTCCAGCGAAGACCACCGTTACAGCTCTTATCATCCCAGCGTAGCACCTGAGCATCGAACACTTGGGCAGCATATTCCACCCAGGATTGGTTTTCCGGCTTTGGAAAGTCTGATTCCGCGGCGGCCATTGCTGCAAGAGCCCATAAGCTTTGGTCATCGTTTGTAATTTGCGCGGTCTGATTATCGGGGAAGAAGGCAAGGCCAGGGTGGTCGCCAAGCTGTCCCTGAATGCCTTCAGATACAATAGAGTCATATTGCTTATCGCCAGTCAAATAAGAGTAGTCGATCAATGCGTTGAAGATCATTCCGCCTTCGTACCAGAAGTAGGGGTCTGGAAAGAGGCCGGGGATTCCATCTACAGAAAGGGAATCGTTGTAGAACTTAACGATTCCACCTGCAAGAGCCTGCGCGGCCAGTATGATAGAGTCTGTACACATTAGCATCGTAGTCGCGCAAGTGGAAAAGATCGTCATTACCCTTGTTCTGGACATCCAAGTCGAGTGCCGCGGTAGTACTAACAATGCATGACAAAGCGAGTGACAGCACACTGACGCGTGCGAACATTTTGAAAGACAGAACGAGTGTGATTGCGTAACGCAAGAGGAAAACAGAGTGGGAATGCAGCACTCTCAAGAACAAGAGACCGGAAAGCAGTTGACGATGTTTGCAGGCGTAGCATGACGCTAGTTATGTGGATCTCAGCCGCCTTACAGTGCCACCAATGGTTGTCTAACGGTTAGTTAGCGCAGAACGCCTGAGCCCAAAAAAGCTTGTTGCCATCTCGGATAGTAATTCAGGGGCGCTGCACCGGCCGCGCCGCCTAATACAGGCGTGAAGATGCCTGGCGATGCGTGTTGGAAGTGGCACGGTCCTATGGTCGTCAGGCGCATGCACCTCGTCTCGGAGCCAAGAGCTTGGGAAGATGGTAATTGACATTGGCAACTGCTCCTGGACTGGCTGTGCCATCTTTCGCTGCGCCTTCTCAAAGTCACGCAATTACCACAATTTGCTTACCGACCAATTCCCATCTTCGCGACTAGCGCCTCCGCGATATCGTGCGCAAATCCCTCATCATTAATCGCGCGCTCGTCTTCGGTAACTTCAATATTACCACCCTGGAGTTCCTCTCGTATCGCACTGAAGAGCGCAGCATCCGCCTGTTGGTCTTCAAAAGGCCCATCAGGGACAGCGATCATGCTGATACCACCCTTCGGTAACCAGACTTGAATTGCTCCGGGCTTCTTTGCACAATGCTTCAATTTCGTTGCAATAAATTTGCCAACTTGAGTTGCTTCGTCTACTGATGTCCTCATCAAGGTCACGACAGGATTGTGCTCATACAGCTTGCGATCTTTGTATCGTTCCGGCACTGTGCTTCTCGGACCAAAGTTTGTCATGTCGGTCGCGCCTACGGAGACGATATTTGGTATTCCGGCTTTTGCGGCGGCTTCGAGACGATGCTCACCAGCACTCATGACACCGCCGGTAATATGATCGCATATCTCGGTAGTGGTAAGATCGAGAACTGCATCCAGCCCACCTTCTTGGATGAGTCGTTCCATTGCTTTCCCGCCGTGACCGGTAGCATGAAAGACGTACGTCTCAATGTCGTAGTTGTCTTCGAGATGTTTTCGGATGAAGTCGACAGCTGGCGTGGTGACACCGAACATAGTAATACCAACACGTTTCTTTAGCAGCTGAGCTGCGTCTTGTTGGCGAGGTGCGTATGCGCGAGCCATTCCAGCTATGGCTGCTCCGGCATTGCTAAGCACATTGCGGAGCACTTGATTAAGGCCAGCCACATCTACAACGCTGTACATCAGGGTGATGTCGGTTTCCCCTACGATTGGCCCAGTATCGCCGCTTGCCACAGTTGACACGATCAGCTTTGGAAAGCCGATAGGGAGCGCAGTTCTCATCACTTCCGCTGCGAGCGACGTACCACCTGAACCTCCCGCGTTGATCGCGGCGTGTATCTTTCCTTCATCGAATAGCTTTTTGACAGCCTTGGTAGCGCAGCCAGCCATGGTCTTGATGACTTCTCCTCGAGGTAGCTTGCTCACATCTTTTGCATCTCCATGATCCTCCAGCAGTTGGTGTTGACTGATTGTGATGGCATCATACTCCTTGTGGCGCCGACCCACATCCATCAGCATCACGTCGACATTGTTCCGCTCTATTTCTTTACGAAGGAATAGCAACTCTTCCAACTTTGTATCGCAAGTACCAAGAAGAACAACACGGGGATTTGAAGACATAATGACGTGCTCACCAGGAGACAATGCGTTGATGGTAATATGAATATCGTGTAAAGACGTGGGTCGCAGACGTTCATGCCACTGTAATGTATCCCCCGCGCTTGCATTACGTCATCGTGCATACTTCAACAACCTTTCTCAGCATCATCGCTGTGACTTTAAGACAATATAATACCACATCCAATACCTGATCCGTTTACTCAAGGTCGATAGCATACCAAATTGACAGCATGTCACCCCCTACCGATCGCAAGAGCATATTGCAGAACCTCCGCTCGCAGATCGACAATGGCAAAATCATCGTTGGCGCAGGTGCAGGTATCGGATTGAGCGCAAAGTTCATCGAAGCTGGTGGTGGCGACTTGATCATTATATACAACAGTGGAAGATATCGAATGGCCGGCCGCGGCTCGCTAGCCGGCTTGATGCCGTACGGAAACGCTAACGATGTCGTGTTGGAAATGGTATGCGCGCTTCACTTGATGTTAACTTTGAAAATCTGTAGAAAGTGTCTAGTAGCTAACAATCTCAGGCTGGTGAAGTCCTTCCTATCGTCAAGTCCACGCCAGTACTAGCTGGTGTGTGCGCAACCGACCCTTTCCGGGATATGTCTCGCTTTTTGAAGCAGCTGAAAGACCTCGGTTTCGCCGGCATCCAGAATTTTCCTACCGTTGGTTTGATCGATGGAACATTCCGACAGAATCTCGAAGAAACAGGAATGTCGTATGATGCTGAAGTTGAAGTGATGAAGATGGCTCGCGAGATGGATCTCCTGACCACACCGTACGTGTTCAACGTAGAAGAAGCGAAGAAGATGGCAAACGCTGGGGCCGATATCTTGGTCGCCCATATGGGTCTCACAACGAGTGGAAGTATCGGTGCAAGCAGTGGGAAGAGCTTGGATGAATGCGTCAAACTGATCCAAGAGATTCGTGATGCGGCAACGAAAATTAAAGAAGACGTCATCATTCTGTGCCATGGAGGTCCAATCGCAAAGCCAGAGGATGCGGAGTATGTGATCAGCAAGACGAAGGGTGTGCATGGCTTTTATGGTGCAAGCTCAATGGAACGCTTGCCAGTCGAGGACGCGATAACGAACATTACGAAGACATTCAAGGGTCTGAAGCCTGGATCATCGGTGTAGTTTAGCAGCGAAGAAACACATCGGATGCTATTGTTATGAGGCGCTCGCAAACTTCGAGTGCCATGGTGTAGTACAGTGAGTCCAGAATTCTTTATGGTTACAAAGTTTAAACATAGTTCCATCTCTACAATGTGTAGCGGAAGTCGGGATGGCGATCGCCAAGCTTCCCAGAATCGATCTCTCGAATCCTCTCTTCGATGGACATGACTTCTCTCTTCTTGTTGATCCCGCGCAAAGTAAAGTACATCAGAGCGTAACCGCATGCCGCGATTGTGATAGTTGTAATCGAGATAGCGTGACCGATTACGTAGCGGCCATCGTTATTCGTGATACGGTAAATCTGCCCAGCCATGATGCCAGCAGAATTACCAATGGTTTGCTGTAGACCGATGGCGGTGGCGCGTTTGAAGTATCCGGCATTGCTGTTAATCACCCAGGTAACGTTCAGGCCCACGACACAGTAGATGCCAGTAGCAGTGACAAAAGTCGCGAAGTATAGCACCCCGGTCGATGACATAGAGACACCAAGCATCATGGCGTAACCGATCGATGTAACCAATGCCAAAGGAACCATAAAGAATGCTCGGCGATTGACATAGTCGGAGCAAAAGGCGATAAAGAGGTATACAACTGAGGCCCAGATGTACACAGGTACGGTGAGAAGTTGAGTGCGAATGCTGGAGTATCCGAAGCCACGTATAATCACCGGGAGAAACGTTGAGAAGCCGAATGAACAAGTATTGGCGCAGAATTGGCATACAGCGCTGAGCCATACCTTCGGATCGCGGAAAGCAAGCTTTACTTCGGACTTGTCCAAAGCGTCCGATGTCATGGACTTGCCCTGGTAAAGTCGTTCGTTCTCGTGTCGAGCGCGGAGCAGAGCTTTCTCGTCTTCATTGAGCCACCATGCAGTCTCGAAGTTGTCAGGTAGCAGAAAGATTGTGGCGATACCGACGACCATAGAGATGATTCCTTCAACGAGAAACAGCCATCTCCAGCCCGCAAGTCCTTTTGCGCCATGCAGGTTTGTCAGACCGTATGCTAGTAGTCCACCAAAGGCCCCACTTAGTGCAGATGCAACAAAAAGGTAGGAAACCCTTCGAGCTTGCTCTAGCGGCTTGTAGTACATGCTCAGATACAAGGTCAGGCATGGGAACAGGCCGGACTCGAAGACACCGAGGAGTAGGCGTGTAGCTATGAGAGAGGCATAGTTCTCAATGAAAGCTGCTCCAATAATGACCGCGCTCCATCCGATGATGAAGGTGGGGATAAGGCGCGATGGTCGCAGCTTCTTCAACAAGATAGAGGCTGGAACCTCGAAGGCAATGTAGGTGACGTAGAAAAGTGTTACAGCGACATTGAGACGGTTGCCAGTGAGCCCTAGGTCTTCATTCATACCTGCGATAGCAGCATTTCCGATATTGGATCGGTCGAGGTAGGCGACCTGAAGCATGCTTGTTAGACAGTGGAGTATTTGTAAAATTGAATTTAACATACCAGAAACACCAGGACCATCATGGGAGACAATATCAGATCCAGTTTGCGGATAAGCTATCCATCCAGGTCAGCTTGTGACACCCAGTCATGTGTGCTGCACCTACCCTCTTCTCCGCAACTGGATCGATATGAATCTCTTCGCTAGCACCAATCTGTGTATCCTTTTCATGTATTGAGCCATCGAGGGCTTTATCATCCTGGTTCGGATGCGACATGTTGCGGGTGATGTTTCCTGGCGATTGATTGAATGAAAAACTCACGCTGTGGACTAGCGATCGCACCCAAAGGCATCTGCCATGATGAATACCTTATAGCATGCATGTTGGTATGTAATGGTATCTATTGCCGATCTGTGCCTTGTCAATTGTCCGACGCGGGGAGATAGCGAGCCCTGCCAAAGTGGGCGCGATATGCAGCGAAGGATGCACTAGTACCCCAGGCAAGCATTGGCAGACGATTGACAGAGATACCCGTCGGCTAAATCATGAGTATCTTCGGAAATCATCAACATGATGGAATCGCGATGCGAGAGCGAGGTCAACAGAGGTGATGGAGGTTTGTTGGCCAAAAAGAGGAAGAGAGGTCGACAAGCTAAGAGCTGCGTCGCGTGTCATCGGCGGAAGCAGAAGGTGCGTGTGACGTAATCAGCTACCTGCGAGTTCGCGTCTGCGATAACGCGTAAGGTATCCAACAAGACACAAACCTGCAGACCTTCGCAGCACGCAGGGTGACATGATCTTTACGGCCAGACTGCATCGGCCAGACAGTGGCTGACAATGTTCGCAGTGCGACGGAGAGTTGCCATGCTTCAATTGCAGCAGACGCGACGTCGCGTCGAGCTGCACGTACAGCGAAGAGGCTGAGGCTCGCCGCCAGCAGACCTCACAAGTTCCCACCGCTCCTCTAGGCGATGAAACGTCAGGTAGCGTCACGGGTATGTCACTACCGCCACAACGTGTCGCACAGCAGAGCGCGAATGTCCCTGCGATACTCTCATTGCGCAAACTCTGGCTAACATACCACGAAGATACACATACTACGGCCACGCACAGTAGAACCTCACCTGAACCCAGAGATGCACAAGTGGGCAACCTCTTCCGCAGCCGAGACGCGCCCTCCTTCTTTGGCTCATCATATTTCGGACCGCAGGCGGCGGCAAAAATAATCGAGGAGCCCGCACCGGACCTCTCATCTGGAATTCGCCATGCAGCCGCTTCGGCGCAGTCTTTCCGAGATGTCGGCGGTCCCTTCTCGCAGATATGGGATCTGCTGGGCTTACTGCCTCGCAATAAAGCCAGTGTCGACCGCCTGGTACATGTTTTCCTTACCGAGCTGAACTGGACCATAGACGCTATTCATCCTCAATCCTTCAAACTGAAATACGATGAGTTTTGGGAACGCAAATTCGGCTTTGATGACTACGCATCTATCGATCTCAGGTGGTTGGCATTACTGTTTATCGTCCTTGCGTACGGTGTCTTCCTTGACTGTCCCCACCCAAAGAACGGCGAAGTGCAACGTGATCTCCAAGAGACATCATTACGATTCTACTGGGCTGCGAGACGCGCTATAGTCATTGCACCAACGTTCTACGGAGAGTCGACAGACCTCGTCCGTGCTGGTGTCTTGGTCACACGTTACTTGATTCATTTGCGAAGGGTACCCGAAGCTTGGCTCACAACAAGTTTCGCAATGCGCATGGCTCAAGCGCAAGGTATGCATATCGATGGCGAGCGTTGGCGTCTCCCCCGTAAAGAGACTGAAACACGAAGGCGCCTGTGGAGTCATCTTTATACTTTGGATAAGACTATCGCTCTCGCCATCGGCCGCCCATTCGCCATTGTTGACCAGCAGTGTTTAGTCAAAAGAGCTACCAATGTCTGGTTGGATGATCAACCTGATGAGGCCGCTTCTGCCATCCCAGAGCTTCCGATCTCTTCGCCTACCTTGAGCGTCTACAACTTCCTCGCGCACGACTTGGCAAAGATCATCGGCGACATTCAAGATCGCTGCTTTGGCCTCTTCACCGTTTCTTACGACACGGTCATTTCGCTGGACCACGAGATTGTTACATGGGAAGCGAAGCTACCCGAATACTATCACTTGAAGAACCCAGATACTTCTATGGATCATGTACATCCGTTTTTGTACTGGAACCGCTTACATCTCCATTCCATGTACCATTTCGCCCGTGTCACTCTTCACCGACCGTATCTACTACGTCAAAGTATCACCAATCGCTTCAGGCATAGTCATGATGCATGCATTTCGTCGGCATGCGCTGACCTCGCAATGCGCATCGATTACTTTCAACAACCACTGAACGACCGCCTGAAGTGGACTTTGGGTCCTCACCAACTCTTCAACAGTGCCTTAGTGCTCGGTATCATTGCTGTCAAGGATCCACACTCGCCCAAATGCCGTGCGATATTAGAAGACCTTACTGCGTACTGTGATATGCAGAGAGCTGACATTTGGCTCAACGAGTTCGCGCTAGCTGAGGTCAAGATCATCGAGCTCTGCATCAAGAAAGCGGACCAGTTCCGCACTAGCCGTACTGAAACACGTCCTAATACAGCGAATGATGCTTCGGCTACTGCGCATGTTGCTAACAATATCGACTTGACATCGCCAAACACTGAAGATAGCTCAGCAACAGTACCCAGCTTACCAGCAGTAAGTGCAAGTAGGCCCTTCCAATGGCATGCACCTCCATGGGCAGACCCGTCTTTGACACTGTTTGAGCCTACTGATTTGCAACACTGGGAGCACGTGCTGGACAACATCACACAAGAGCAAATACTATTTGGTTTCCAATAGGATACCGAATCACAAATAAATTGGCGTGTCCCCTACAGGTTGAAGAGTGGTGTTGACATTCATCATAGCTACTAGAAGCTCCATCATCAAATCTTCACCATAACTCGATCTCGCTTGAATATCATCGCGGAATTATGTTTATTCGCTGTCAGCACCTTTTTTAGGCTTTCTCATACACGACTGGCGTCACCAGGCTTCCCATACCATGACTCATCACGATTCTCAGATCATCGCCCTGTTTGAGCCATACCTTTGGTACTTTGCTGACGCCAATACCATGCGGTGTGCCCGTCATGATCACGGTACCTGGCTCCAATGTTGTCCCTTGACTTAGGTACGCAACGATCTCACGTATGCTGAAGATCATATCATTCCCCAACGAGTATTGCATCGTCTCGCCATTCAGTACAGTCTTGAGCTCGATGTCGCCCGGATTCGATATTGAAGATGCGGATACGAGACAGGGCCCGAGCGGTGCGAAGCCATCGAAACCTTTTCCAAAACTCCATTGCGCACCGTTGAATTGGTGGACTCGCGCTGTCACGTCATTCGAACATGTGTAACCCAGCACGTAGTCCATAGCATCTTCTGTGCTCACATTCCTTGCCGATCTTCCAATGATTACGGCGAGTTCGGCTTCGTAGTCTGCCTGCCCATCGGTCGCTTGACGCGGGATGACCAATGGCGCATTAGGTGCACCCAGACAGGTTGCCGGCTTGAAGAAAAGGGTTGGGTGGTTTGGGAGATCCAGATTCATCTCTTTGGCATGTTTGCGATAGTTGAGGCCTATACAGCGAATAGTACCGACTTCGGTTCTTGACAGTGGTGGCAGCAGTCGTGATACTGTCGCGATCGCTGATGTTGGCTGCGCATCTACGGAGAGTACCGATGAACCGGTGAAAACACGTACTCCGACTTCTGATCCGGCTGCGAGGGCTGCGCCGACTGAAACTTATTAGCGAATGGCCTTTGGTGAAGACGAGGTGTTAGCATACCATCCAGTCCTGTGTCGAGCGGCTCGCCGATATGCTCAACACCGTCCTCGGCTGCCACAAAGCGCACCAAGCGACTCCAAGTCTACACGATAAAATCAGTAAGCGCTATGTAACCCTTTACATCAATCACATACCGTCTTCATTCCACTTGCGATATCTATCGAGCCCATGTTTGTGTGGAGTCTTGTAGAACACGAAAACAAGCTACGAAAGCGTGTATAATCAGGGTCCTGTGCCTACATCTCGGATACTTATTCCCTTCCAGTTCGCAGTATCATGGTTGATCTTATTGCCACGGCATGTATTGCCGTTGCTTATCGATCGGGAATTGTTAGACAGGCCGACACCCCTGCTCGGAGTGGGTCGATAGGACGTTTCCCCGCCAGTCCAAGTGCGTAACGTCGGATAACGTTATCTCAAGTCCACGGGTATCGCTATGGTCGCTGAACAATACGTCAAAAGCACCGTATCTTTGTTGGAATCCATGTAGACCATGGGTGAAATATTCACGAGAAGCTCGAGTCATTACATCGCACACTCGGCAGGACCATTACTTGAGCATATCAGGGTCGCCTTTCCCGAAATACAAAATTGACATTATATATCATATGTTGCGAAGCTACGCTATTCGAGTACGAAACCGCGTTTCCCTCTGCTCGAAACTCTGATCCATGCCTTCTCAGTAATCGAAGTGGCGTCCCCAAGGGCTCTTGTATCTCCTTCTCCTTCATTCTAGCGGTCGCCTTCGAGTTCTCTCTTCCTGGACGCTCTCATGGTGCGCGATTGTAGGTCTACTGGTACTGTTCGCGCTGGACCCCCATAATCTCTGGGTTGCCTACATGAGCCATTCTGCCGTAATCCGCCATCGACCGCGAATTGAAGTAGTTGATGCTTCGCTCTCCCGGAGGCACATTCGCCAGACTGGTGTCGATCGGCGGAAACTTGCTGCGGCGACCTAGAGCCTCATTAACTCGACCAGGAGTCGGCGCCTCGGCTGCCATACTGTCCGGCGAACCAGGGGCTGATCCTTGAGTTAGGAATGAGAATTGTACGGGTCTCTGCAGCCACTCATCCGGTCGCTTTTGTACTTGAGCCATATATCTGGACATTGGATTACGGCTCCTTGGCGGTGATTGCGATGGCTTTGTAGAAGGCATGCCAGCTAGGTTTTGCGGCTTGCGTAGCACGGTATTAGTCCGTTTCCCGAAGTTCAAAGGCTGAGGCCTGAGACCACGATCGGATAGAGTCGAACCGGCAGTATCTTGAATAATACTACCATCGTTTGAAAAACTTGTCAAATCCGACTGCCGATCGCTAGGCGGAGTCACTGCATCTCCATTCACATCCAAGATCATCGACTCATCCCATGGAGGCGGCCGCGTTGTCATCTGCTGAGTTGTTGTCGATAGTGGGGATGGCGCTGTCGATCGCTGTAACAAGGGCATTCTAGGTGCGATAACGCCAACAGTCTGCGACATCGGGTGTTCTGAACTTGGAGATCCTCCGGCCTCGGGCGTGTTCAGATTCGAGCGACTTACGTCAGGGTTTGTGACAAACCATTGTTGTGTTTGCGGTAACGGAGCGATGCTGCCAACGTCATTCTGGACTTCGGGAACAGAGGCTCGTTCAAAATCGCCAATCTCGTTGACTGTAGCATACTCAATCCTTGGAGAGTCGACCTTGAATCTCTTTCCTTTCCTCCTCAAGATCGCTGCCCGCTCCTCCCCTCGAGACCACAGTTCACTTTGGGTTGCACTCCTCGCCAGATTCTTCGCCGCACTCTTCACTTCTGCTATGGTTTTGAAGCCGATTGTTGCCTCTTTCATACCATTGGCAATGTTTCCGCCATCTCTAGTTGGCACATGCTGAGCTAGGGACAAAGATGACGTGGTATTTTCCGGAACTTTGTAGTTGTTGATAGTCACAGGACCATTACCATTGATATGATAATGTATCGAGAGTTGCTGTGGATGCGACGAAGCTACGGCTGCCGATACTACCGCATCGGCAGCGACTTTTGGTGGTCGACTTACAGTAGCAACGGGGGCTAGAGGCCGAGAATTTGCAACAGGCTTACGCGCAACGCTCTCACGCGATGTTTGAGACGAGGGCGGCTGACCAACAGACGATGCTCTACTCGGCAGTGAATAGAGCGAGAAGGACGTGGATGATCGAGATTCTTGGGCTTCTCGCTGTTGACTTCCATGGTACTCATTTCGCCAGGAGTCCGATAGAGCACGCTGCGGTTGTGCATGGAGTTGGGGCGATAGCGATTCTCGAGTTGTGATGAACGTGTCTCCAGTAGACACTGTAGCCGATCGATTCGGACTGTCGTTCGCTTGTGATGGTGGTGGATATGTGCCAGAGAGTCGCTCGCTGGATCTTCTGGTGCTTAAAGGGCGTCTTATGATCATCCTCTTCCCATATAGCATGCCAGGAAGCGATCCTGCCTCACTATGAGGTGCTGTACTGCCCGCATAAGACGAAACATATGCACCTGGTAATAATGGGGTACTACAGTTCGATTTCGGTCTACCCACCGCACCACGTGCTGCCGAGCTTGCCTGAGAAGGCGATGCTGGGAATGCGCCTGGGTATACCAAGTGGTTTTCGCTGATTCGCGAATCGCTCGGGGTACTGCGAGATACTTTGAGTAATTCCACTCTCCGTCCAGGGTTCTCTTCTTCCGTACGATACAATAGTGAACCCGATGAAGGCACTGATAGAACAGAGGGACCGATCCTGACTGGAGGCGAAGATAAAGTACCCGCAGTTGCTGGATGCGGAGATTTTACACTGGGTCTGCCGCCGTCTACAGTGAGGGTGGCCGGAAGAACAGCAGCGTCACTGTGTCGAAGCTCCTTTTCCTGACTTAGCAGTATACTAAGCCGCATATGCTCCTCTTCGGTCAAGTCGTTGATAGTATACTTTGCCAGGCAACGGGTAAGCTCTCCGGCCTTTCGTTTCTGCTCACACTTCACGGTCAGTTCGCTTTCAACGATGGCCTTGTCGATAGCCTCCTTTTGCTCTTGCTCAAGAAGCGTAGCTGTCACCAGGCTATCTAGAACGGCCTGCTCCAACTGTTCGCGCTCGGCTCGTTCAGCTCGGGCACGTTCGTCCACGCGAGACTCCAACTTTGCCTTCTGAAATTCTGCCTCTTCTGCTTGATTTGACTCTACTTGACTGACGGAAAGTGCAAGGCGGGTCTCCTCATCTTCTTTTGCGCGCTGACGTTCGACTTCAGAATTCGCAAAACGCCGTAAATCCTCGTTTTCAGCGGTATCTCGACTCCGCTGAAGGACCTCATCCCATCTCCGGTGAAGATCCATAGCCACATCCTCCGCAATCCATTGTAGATCTTCCGGCTGGTAGTCGCCATCGAATTCCATCGTCGAACGATATCCGACTTGTGCGATGCAGGCGAGTTCAGTTGGGTCAGCTGGAACGGTCCAGTCTGGCAAATGGATATTCGAGAACAAAATATGCTATGAGACAATGATGTAGAGTGTTGGAAGGTCGAGCGGTCGAGCTGGCAAGTTTGGGAAGACGTCGGGTGTTGGTGGAGATCGTGGTGGAGAGTGGCCGTCATGCCTGTGGTGTGCGCGGAGTTGGGCTAGTCATCGGTCGACTTACACTGGTAGCATCGCTGCTCACGTGCAGCTCCGAAAGGGGGAGTTCTGACATAATTTACCTACCCTCATTTCTTTCCCGAAAGGCTGCAATGAGAACCACTAGCGTAAATTGGTCACAGCGCTTCTTGGGAGTTGACATATAGAGCTCCACTAGATGAGTAGGCTGAATGCTGCGCCCGCCATAGAGTAATGTCACATATACAATGGCGCCAAGATGCACTGACTTATCGAATTGTGAAGAAAGATGGGTAACATACATTGCGTGAGACGTCGCCTTCTTTTATCAGAAGGTTTGCGTACCGATAGGCTTGTCGCTCTTTTTGTTCGTTTTCTTCTTTGACGCCACGAGTATGGTTTGCTCCAGCAAATACACATTGTCTCATTGGCGCGTCCACTCGCGCCTCTGCTGTGTCTAGGCATCTTCTCCCGCAGAGAATGATATGGGCAACATATAGACTGAGTATTCGTGAATGTGCGTAATGCATCGCTACAGTCCACATCCAGTAGTCAACACATCGACAACCTGTTTCCGAAACTCAACCATGCCTTCAGTCGGGTCATCATAATGCCAAGTGAGGCATTTGAGTACGACCTGCGCGTAGGCTTTTCCCATCTCTCTCTCGATGTCGATACTGTTCGCCCAATCTAGTGTTGCATTGTGCACACGATTAAAGAGATCTTGCTGCTGCGCTATATCAAAGATGGGAAACTTTTCTATACGGCGCGCGAAGACTTTCGCCATCGTTCGCCATAGCCCAAGCTCGAGAAGTACCACGCCAAGAGAGTAGATCTCATGTTCATTGGAATATTCAGACGATGGTCGGCCGAAGCGGTCGTGATGTCGGTATAGATTCGGCTCCAATGCGAAGTGCGTAGCGTCGAGAGGCTGGAGCACGCCCCAACCAACGAAGAAGGGGGACAACTCGAGGTCGTTCAAGGACCGTGGCATCATAGCTATACTACGCGACTGTACATTTCCGTGTACCCAACCAGAAGCGTGCGACTCAAGTAGTGTACTCGTAAGCGCTCTCGCTATTAGAAAACGGCTTCCTATCGAGGGTCTTGCGGTTGGACCCTTCGAGATCATGTCATGCAAAGTCGGTGGATTCGATGCCCAAGGATGACTTTGTGGTGCTCGGTAGATAATCAAACTCCTCGTATTCAGTGGATCATCGATGAAACCCATGCAGCTGAGGGTGTGCAGCTGATAGCCGTCTTGGGCATCGCTCTTGACCGATACATCAGTTTGATGAGGAGCCTGTAACAGCCACGTCAGATGACACATGTATTCAGCGGGCGTCTCGCTATCGGATCTAGGCTCAACCAGCACGTCCACCTCCTCACCTCCATCGTCATATATCGTCTTGATGAGGCTGTGTGATGGTTGTTCGGTGCTTATCGGGTCCCTCAGTGCGCCAACAAGCGCATTGTAATCATTCGAAGGCTCTGCACCCGCTCGGTGCTGGCGTTCGAGTTGTTCTGCTACGCCAAGGATGGCAGCTTGTCTCGTGCGACCGAACCCTGGATCTGGCGGACCGATACCAAGGAAGACGATTTCCAAAGTTTGTCGAAGCCGATGAGTCCATTGCAAGCAGTTTAAGGTGAGCGTGGCCATCTCCTCTTCTCCGAACAACGCCTTGTACAGCCCAGGTCGCGCCTTTTCGCGCCATAGTTGCGAACGCTCTTTCATCTCCTCTCTCCAGCCTCTCTGCTCATATTGAGCGTCCAACGATGCGGCGCGACCGCGCTTCAGATCTTCGATGCTTCTCTGACCTGCTCCAGGTATAGGGCTTTTGCCTATGTACCTCCATGCCTCTCGATGCGCAGCTAGCGACTTATTTAGCGAGTATAGAGAATACTCTACATCACTCGTCAAGGTACGATGCACTCGACTGTCGCGCAAGATTCCGGTCAGCTCACTAAAACAAACGTTCGAAAAGACATCCAAGAAGACGAGTGTTTCATTCAAGAAGTTTGTTGTGTGTGGTACGCTGCTTGCGTCTTTCGTAACATCGCGAATGAAGATCAGAGTTGCGCAAATGACTATGGCAGTGTTAGCATCCCATTTTGCGGTCGTGTGTTCTTTGTTTAATGTTTGAGTTCCGCAGGTAAAAAATAGCTTTCTGGTCCAGCAATGATTCGCACCGGGTCATGAAGTGCATCAGACTCGGAGGATAGCGGAGTTTTCATCGGATGTTGCAAGCGACTATCTACCAGAATACGTACGATGAATGAGCTCGAGGGATGCGTTGACATGATCCATGGTGTCGCAAGCTTTCCAGGAGTGGTAGACCTCAATACGCAGTCAATAGAACACGATGCAATTGCGGAAAGTAATGTGGGAAGTGCATTAGCGGCGGAAGCTGTCAAGATGGTGAGCAAACGGCAATGCGGCGTGCCATGGTTGCGCTAAGCCACCACATCGGCGTGATGTTCCAGCTAAATTTAAGTTGCCCCGCCACATTGCCGACATGAAGGGGTTGGATCATGACACAGACGAATTACTGACGCGACTCGATGCAAAAAAGAGAGTTTGATGGTAGAGTGGTTGGAAAGTGGGAAGTCTGGCGGCTTTCCAAGGTCGGGGCTCGAAATTACATGTAACGTCATTGTCCGTGCACAGCTCAAAAGACGCTAGCTGCCGAAGCAAGCATGTGGACCGAACTCGCTGTTCGTCTTGAGTTTCTCGCAGTCTCTTCTGTACGATAACGTACAATCTGAATAACGCGTTATAACCGATTACTAAGTTGTGAGCGCTGTATCATCTGAGATGGCCTGAAGAAACATGATACGACAAGGCGAAAATGTTGCGTCCTCTACCGTGTCCCACACAGCGTTGGTCTCCGGCACTTGGTCGGCTAGGCTTTCTTCCCTGGACGCCTACATCTAAGCTTTCGCAATCAGCTTCTCCCATCAAAACCACCAATTTTATCGAGGCTAGCTTTCGTACCACCGTCAATGACATATACCTAGAGGCGATCAGGGATGTACAATATTGAGGAACTCTCGAGGCAGAAATTCTGTGTCTAGCACGAGATCGGATCGCGAATAGGCTCTATGTAGTACGTTCTGAGGCAAGAGAAGGTGAAGGGTAGTAAACAAGGGACGTGTATGAGTAACAGTCAAGACTCGAGTCAGCAATGGATTATAAGATCTTTATCAAAAACCAGTCATGTCGTGATGTGTTGATTGCTGGGGTCAACAGACGGGTGGGTCTATGGCGTCATGCGCTAAGATCGAATTCGAGACGTGACGCGAGCTGTCGGCATGCTGCAATAGCTCTGCAACCACCATGCCATCGACCACGCCCGTAGCTGCAACAGTTGTCATCTGCAAGACTTTGCAGAGATACAAGAAGAGTGTTCAAACTCAACAGGAACTCGCCTTCGACGATGAACCCGCCACGCGATAGCCAACAACCCAATATCTCCTTTCCACCCATGTCGACCCGCTGCGAACGCTTGCATGCATCCTATCAGAACACCGGCCTGCGTACATACACAATACGTAAGCCTAATGAGGTTTTGCGCCTCCGGGTGGTGGCAGCTTGCTGGCAATACGCTTGTCCTGCTCTTCCTTTGGCAACGTATCCCATTCAGCGACGTTCTTGTCCTTCGCGATATCAGCACAGATCTTGGTGTTATAATTTGGTTGCTGTTTGACTTACCCATTCTGCTACACACTCTGGCTTCCAATTACACTGTTCGACCTCGCCGTACATGGGGTGATTGCGTCGTGGATGAAGCGTTGGCCATCCCGAAGCATGATAGTGGTGCTTCACCAACGCACCCCTCGAGTCATGATTCCCGGAATCCGAGTGTCCTTGGCCGGCTGCAAAGGCTTCCACGTTCAAGACTAGGATTCCGTTGACCAGCCTCGACTCTGCCAAATTGTGGAAAAGATCCCAGGTAACCGGCTTCCCTTGGTTCTGTGCTGTCATCTGCTCCAGCACAGCCTTGGTAAATGCCGAAGGGCCCGTCCCGCTAATGACTTCGTCAAAGTCCAGGTGTAGTTGCGAGATCTCAACCTCCTTTTCGTGCGACAGCTCGTGTAACCAGACTTGTATGTTCTCGATGAGCCTCATCATCACAGGCAGTCTTGGCTTGGCGGCGAACGTCCACTGACAAAAGGATTTACACTTTGACCCCAAAATTTCGTGGTCAGCGAACGTTGGCTCATCAATCTCCACGCCGATTATCATGTCGACATCTTGCTCGTTGTACCGCTCAGGTATGAATCTGCTGATGGGACGAAGGCATTCTACGTCTATGTCGGCATACACGCCGCCCTCGGCGTACATGACGAGGTAGCGGAGCAAATCAGCCTTGATAATTGTTATGTTGAGCTCTCGGTAGAGGTCGACAAGGTCCGGTCTATTGATACCATGTGCACCGTAGTGCCATTCGAGGTACTCATTTGCGTTGTCGTCGGTCAAAACCTCGTACCGATATTGAGGGTTCTTTGCTGGCCTGAAAGGTGCGCGCACGAAGTCAATATACGTCTCACATGCAGTTCATAGAGGCGATTTCTTACCAGGTCTTCGCTGAGTCGGAGTCGCGCTTCTCGAAACCTAGGGGACCAACCTTCCATGTTTGCCAGATCTTCCTAGGAATGACTGCACCGTTCAGTTGCAGCGGTTGCTGGTACTTGAGCTCGCGTCTGTACTTTGAAGCAGCCCGGATGGGTGTAGTAAAAAAGTGCGTATTGGCGAAGAACAAGAATATGAAGAGAAGGGCAAGATACGCAGGCAAGACCCTTCGAACTTGACTTGTGAGCTTGCCTGAGAAATGCGATGCAATTGGGGAACGGGGAGGCATTGCGATATCAAGGTGAAGCTTGGGCGGAGGTTGCCTAGGTCGTGTGCGCATGCTGGGTTATTACAACGACCCAGGCCACTACGGCGACCCGACCCTCTCGAAGTCTATGAGGGATTAGCTCGTCTTGACTCTTCTAAGAGCCTCCTGTCATCTTCGCAAGCGGCCATTGCGCCCACCAATCCCCGTTCAACTATCATCCTCGGTACGTCGGTACAAATGGTTGAGACAGGGCCTGCCTCGTGGCGGAAGCTCGATAGCGCATGTGCGTTGCATGCCTAAGAGCTCATCTGCATCGTTGCGGCGAGGATGTTAGGTTAAGATGCCTAGGCTAAAGCTTCTCTAGACGATCCCTGCAAGTTGGTCGGCGGTTTCGACATAATCGGCACCATTCCCACTCAAAGCCCCGCACCAGTTATCGTCTGTCAGGGACGACCCAATAGGACTATTTACCAAACCGTAACTGATGAGCGCTATTGCGGGTCAATCTAGTCCATTGTCGGAAGTTCCTGCGGTATGCTATCAAAATCACCAACACCGTACCCCGCCTGCATGGGCCGTTCGACCTGGATGAGTGCTTTGTTGCATCTGAAAAGCTCTACACATGTGCTGCCTCGGTTGAGATCAGCTACGTGTACGATCATTTTGAGAAAATTGTGTTTCCTCCGGCCTAGCACAACCTCCGCGGTAACCGCTATCATTTTGCGTCCTCAGACCCTCACCACCCTGTCCAGTCGAGGTCGAATCCATCACGATCACTGCTACAGCTTCAATATCAGCCATGCCAACCACACATGGGGGACTCTTGGATCATGGCCGACTCGACGACGTCAAATTGTCACCAACGATATGGAAACCAGTCCGAACAGCAAGATGGAGTCTTAACATCGTGCGCCCGGAATTCTTGAGCTTACGCTCAAACACCAAGAGCAGCTCAATCAGACCGACAGCGTGGTTAGACGGTCTGAGGGGATTTGCAGCGTTCTTGGTATATCTGCATCACAATCAACTGTGGTCCCACGGTGGCAAAGGGAATCTGGTCTTCGAAAACTCGTTCGGCTACGAGGGAAGATACTACTCCGCAGCTTTCCCTTTCGTACGGCTCTTCTTCTCTGGTGGCCACTTCGCCGTCGCCATCTTCTTCGTCATCTCAGGATATGTCCTCTCGCTCAAAAGCCTGAGACTCATACAGGAGGGAAAACCATCAAGCGCATCAGAAACGGTCGGTTCCGCTCTTTTCCGTCGCTGGCTTCGACTTTACATTCCTGTCATCATTGTCACGTTTGCCTGGACGTCATTCCGACACTGGAGTAAACTGTCACTTGACATGCACGAGATGAAATCCACATTCCGCGAAGACGTCATTGTCTGGTACCAAACCCTCAAAAACTACAGCTTCGTATTCTCTACAAACATCTATGAGTTCACGGAAGCGTATCATCCTCATACCTGGTCAATACCTATCGAATTCAAAGGATCCATTGTCGTCTACACTACACTTTCTGCACTTTCGCGGTGCACACGGAACGCTCGTTTATGGTGCGAGGTGGCTTTGATCACATACTTTCTCTATGTGGTAGACGGCTTCTACGCAGCATTGTTCATGTCCGGGGTATTGCTCTGTGACCTTGAATTACTGGCCCAGCGGGACGAACTCCCGCGCTTTCTTAGTGCGCTGGCCGGATTCAAGGAGCTCATATTTTTCCACTTGTTCATCGCCGCACTTTACCTCGGCGGAGTACCGGCATTCGATGCGCCAGAAATCGATCGCACCGTTCTCATCTCCAGGTCGCCTGGATGGGTCTGGCTGTCACATCTCAAGCCCCAAGCTGTCTTCGACGCAAAGTGGTTCTACCTCTTCTGGGCTGCATCCTTCGCAGTAGCCTCGATCCCACGCCTGCCATGGCTCAAGCGCTTCTTCGAGACTGGTTTCTGCCAGTACCTTGCGCGCATCTCGTTTGCGCTATACCTAGTCCACGGGCTTGTAATATGGACCCTGGGAGACCGACTTTACGCCGCGGTTGGGCTCTCAAGGCCATTTCACAAGGACGGTATACCAGGATGGGTCGACAAGTTCCCGCTCCCCAAGAAAGGGCCTATGGGTCTTGAGGTTGCATTCTGGCTACCACAGCTGATCATTCTTCCCCTTACACTCTACGCTGCCGAGGTTGTTACGAAACTAGTCGATGAGCCCAGCGTCACATTAGCCAATTGGCTTTACAAGTGTACGGTCCGGCCACAAGTAACCCCGCCGAAGCACCAGCGCAGCTACTCTGTACGATAGAAATTTAATCAGTCTTGCGTTGAAGTTTTTTTCTGCGTCATCGCCTTGCATTGGACCACATGCACGCTTGCGTGCTCATCTCTTACTCGGCTTCATGTGATTTTACCCGCTCAGGGAATTCCCGTCACAACACTACTGCAGGTGCGGACAGGGTAAGGTGCATTATCATGGAGGCACAATATCTATTGGTTGTTCCGAATTGGAGCTTGCTCCGACACCGCGCCCCATGGGGTAATCTCTGGGCGCCTGGGCATTGAACGTTGGTCTTTGCGCGCCTGCAGATCGTTGTTAGCGGCAGCACCCGAAATTGGCGACAACGCCGCGTGATTATCTGAAGCCTTGCTCTCATCAGTGTTGAGGCGATGATCAGGTCATCGGCTTTGTTACCATTATTCAAGTAACACCTCCTCCCTATCCCGTCGTCGGCTTAATTATGACGTGGGTGTGTGCCCGAGCATTTCGACTATGGGTGCATGTGATATCCGCCCCTTCAAGGATTGACTAAAGGTTTGTCGCCAAATCTGCGTTGTGTCTCCGTACACATCATGCGACGCCGACATAATATTACTTTAGCAACACTTGCTTGTCTCGGAACGGTATACCTCGTTGCACAACACCGACACGAATTCAAAACCACGCCAGGGGGTGCACGCATCAGCGGAATTGAGATATTGCCGTCTGACAGGCTCACCTCCTCCCACCAAAACGATGGCTTCGTTATTCTGAAGGATGAAGTATCAAGCCAAGCAATACCAGAAGATGTTAGGTCGCCGCTAAAGGAAATCGCCGCTTCCGCTATTGGAGAGCCTAGTCTAGACCTCCAGCCGAGACCTTCCTTCGAGGAAGTCTCACAGTCATCAAGAACAGACAGCGAACCCGAGACGAAATATCCTTTCCAAGACGATTTACAGCTTGACCTACCTACCACCGTGCTTCAACGGTACTCGACACAAACGCCTCACAGTTACGACCTCGGCACCCCTGGAAGCTATGCGTACGCAACATTTCTTGCTACTCTTAACCCCTCTCTTAAAGATCCCTACTTTCTCGCTATTCATTCGCTTATCTATCGGATACTCTGGTCTTCCCAAACACGCAGCCAAAAATACCCGCTCATCGTTTATGTGGCCGAATATGTAACAGACGAGCAGCGTGCGCTCCTTAAAGGAGCCGGTGCACTAGTACGCGAGCTCTCACCTCTTCAATGGGAATGCAACGTCTCTGGCGTGCAAGACCGATGGAAGGATCTCTTTGCCAAGCTCAATATGTGGAAAGAGACGGAGTTTGAGCGCATACTGTTTTTGGATGCTGATGCGTTTCCGTTGGCGAATATTGATGAGATGTTCGACCTCGCGCCTAAGCAAGATTGCATACCGGAGAAATTGCATCTCGATGACTTCCTACCCGACGGGCCAGTTTGCGAGCCTTACATCTTCGCTGGCGTCGCGCAAGATATCTTCAATGCGACATATCCTAACGTCAACGTCGGGTCAATGGTCTTCACACCCTCCTTGCGCATGCATGCACGACTTGTGCAGAACTATGTCAAGACCGATAATTACGATTGCTTAATGGCTGAGCAGGCGTTCTTAAACTGGCAGTTTGGTCCGGAGAGCGCATATCCAGTGACAAAGCTGGATAGACAATGGGGTGGATTCTTTCCCACGGAGGACGAGGGCGATGGAAAACTGAAGATTGTCCATGAGAAGCTCTGGGTTATGAAGGAGGGATGGATGAAACAGGAATGGGAGAAGGGCTGGAACGAGATGAATGAGTTCTATGAGAGCGCTGAATTTGCCAAAGCGAGAGAGGAAGATGGTATGGTTTCTGGAAGCGATTAGGGTGCTTATTACTGTCACAGTCTTCTGTACTGCTTGATTGCCATCCTCAGAGTGTTTTCTTTTGCGTGTATTCCAGACCATCTGGGCGAGATTTATGTGGACAAGCGAGACGAGAGAAAGGAACATAATTATATAGTTGTGTTGGCATGCATAGCAACGAGAGGGTGTTTCTGGAATGGCGTACCATTTATGGTCTTCATTCCAGAAAGGTTTAGACAACTATGGCCATGGTTTTGGTATCTTCAAGAAAGCATAGCATTATCGGATGAGGTTTGCTGTCCACGTTACTCATACTATACACGAAGCACCGTCTACGCACTGGCCTCTGCAGTGCTCTGCCTTTCGGCTATACTTCCACCCTTCCAACTTCCCTTTGGATCGACCTTGTTCTGCACCCTACTTTCGTCACCTTCCTTACCCCAGCCACCGCCGCCAGGTGTATGGATGATGATCCTCTCACCCGGCCGCATAGCTGCCGTATTCTTAGCACCCATGTTGATATATCTGTACTCCACGTCTTCTTTCGCTCTTGCAGCGTCCTTCTTCTGGGCCGCTTCTACTGCATCAGAAGTCCTAGGCGCATGTGTAGTGTCCTCCAGAGGTTCTGTGGGGCGCTTGGAGTCCGAGTTCTGGTCAATAGCCTTTTTGTCTACTTTCTTGACCCAGATGTTCAAGCCACATGCTGCGTCGCCTCCTCCTTCCATGCCGTAGGGATGGTATACTCTTCGCTCGCTAAGAATGCTAACTTGGACGGGGATGCGGAACTCGATGTCGCGAATCACACCCTCACCACCAACGTGCATGCCCTTACCGGCACTATCTTGTCGTAGCGAGAACTCACGGAGCAGAACAGGATACCTTCGCTCGAAGACCTCAGAGTCGGTGATGCGGGTGTTGGTCATATGTGTATGCACACCGTTTGTGCCATTCCATGTTGAGCCAGCGCCAGATCCTCCTGCAATTGTTTCATAGTACCCGAAACCTTTCGTCTCTTTGCGTTCGCCGCTCTTATCGCCTTCTCCATATGTTGTACCGCCAAAGCCGAAAGTGAGGTTGTTGCAATCACCCTGACTCGCAGCGCAGGCCTTGAACGCCTTGAGAACTACGTCGGTAACACGCTGACTTGTCAAAACGTTGCCGCCCACAACAGCTGCGTTGTCGGATGGTGAGAGGAAGGACTTCTTGGGAATGAGGACATGGATCGGTTTGAGGCAACCTTGGTTCAACGGGATGTCCTCGCTGATAAGACAGCGCAGACAGTAGATGATAGCAGAGTAGGTAACGGCTTCTGGCGCATTAATGTTTCCGTAGACTTCAGGGCCTGTGCCGGAAAAGTCGAATACGGCCTCACCCTTCTCAGGATCGATCGATACCTTGAGCCGGATAGGGCTTCCATCATCCATGAAATCCTCTGCGCTAAGATCCTGGCCTTCAAAACGCTTGTAGACGTCTTTGAGTAGAGCACGAACAGATTGCTCTGCGTTGGCTTGGATGTTGGTCATGTAGAACTTGACAACTCGCTCGCCATAGTCCGACATTAGTGTGCTGATTAGGTTGATACCTTTTTGATTGGCGGCGACTTGTGCCTTCAGATCGTTGATGTTGTCACTGAGGCATCGTGTACCAGAGCAACCAGGATACTGACCTGGTTCGTCCAGAAGAAGCTCAGTGATGCGCTTCTCGTTGAAGTGCCCTTCGGATACTAGTTTCTCAGATTTGATAGCCGCACCTTCTTGGTAAAGCTCTTTTGATGCAGGAGGCATAGAGCCGGGGAGTATGCCTCCAATGTCGGCATGATGCGCGCGTGAAGCGACGTAGAAGATGATATTGTCACCACTAAAGGCGGGCGTGATTACAGTGATATCTGGCAGATGAGTGCCGCCGAACATAGGGTGGTTCGAGACGAGGACGTCACCCTTCTTGAGTTTGCCCTTCCAGATGGCGGCTTGTTTGCGAACACAAGTTGACATGCTACCGAGATGTACCGGTAGATGAGGGGCTTCACTATCATTAGCCGGGTTCGGTCACTTTAACAATCGACGTACCGTTGGCGACAAGTCCACCATTCTCGTCAAACAGCGCGCAGGAGTAATCCAGCCGTTCCTTGACGTTAGTGGAAACACTAGTTTTCTGGAGTGCGCGGCCCATCTGCTCAGCAATGGCCATGAATCGATGCGCAAAGATGCTGAGCAGGATTGGGTCGACCTCTTTCGTACCAACCTCCTTCTCTTGGTCTTCAGTCTCACCAATGTTTATCACCACGTGGGTATTGATGACAAGCGCAGTAGCGCCAGGTGTCACAACGATAGTCTGCGTACCATCCGCGATAATTGCTGGCCCCTTCAATCGATCGCCAACTTCCAAATCCTCGAGCTTGTAGACTGAAGTGTCTTGTCGGCCACCCTCAAAGAATACCTTGCGAGTGTCGTAGCGCTTCGTGTCGCCTGAGATATCTTTTGGCTTGATCTCTTTGAGTTGCTGATCTACGCTCTTTTCGAGACCTTCAAATGTCTTGCCGATGCCACGAGCTCGCACATCATCTACAATGATATCGCGATCAGGTAAAGTGAAGCCGAATTCTTGTTCATGCTGCTTGACGAAAGCCTTGCCAAACGCCCATTCATCTCCATCGTATTCTTGCTGTGCCTCCTCCTTAGTCGGCTTGATAATCATGAGGGCGGATTCTGTTCCTCGATATCTTAGATTGAGGTACTCCTCGAAGTGGACATGCTCCTCGTCAAAGCCCTGATCTCTGAGCGTACTTGTCGACTTGCTCTTCAAATCTGCCATCTTGTTTTGCAAGTACTCTCTTGTTTCCTTCTTGTCCGACCATACGGTAGACTCTGGTTCTTGCCTCTCATCAACAACGTCGGCAAGCGCCATACCATATGCAGAAAGAACCGACGAGTAGCGATGGATCAGAATCTGCGAGATGCCAAGAGCTTCGGCGATGGCCACCGCGTGCTGACCACCAGCACCACCAAACGTCGCGAGTCGGTGCTTACTTGTGTCGTGTCCACGGGCTTCGGTCAGACTGCGAATAGGTCGTGTCATGGTTTCATTCGCAATCTTGATGAAACCGTTCGCGATATCGTCCAGCGACATTTCTTTCTCCTTGTTGCCGCCTGCGACCTCTTTATTGATCTGCTCCGCCAGCTCCTTGAACAACTTCTCGCTCGCCTGCGCATCGAGCCCCTCGTCTTCGTTCTTACCGAAAATCTTAGGAAAGAAGTCTGGTAACAAGCGTCCAAGGAACAGATTCGCGTCTGTGATTGTCAACGGACCGCCCTTGCGATAACAAGCTGGACCTGGATGTGCGCTCGCAGACTCCGGGCCAACAACAAAAAGTCCATTTCTCCAGAACAGACGCGATCCACCACCAGCAGCAACAGTATTAATATCGAGTTGTGGTGATTGGATGGTGACACCGGCTGTCGTAGTTTCAAAGACATGATCGTAGCGTCCAGCGCCGTATCTGCTCACGTCGGTACTAGTGCCGCCCATGTCGAATCCAATGACAGGAATCTTGGTTTTCGGATCGTACGATGTGAGCGCATAACCAACAACACCTCCGGCAGGACCTGAAAGGATAGCTTTCAGGCCTGAGAAGATGTCGACGTCAACCAGGCCTCCATCTGACTGCATGAACTCGCAGCGTGCGCCTTTTGATCCTTCCTCGCGTTTCACGCTCTTAGTGCCAAGGCCGCCCTCGAAGCCTTTGGAAAAGCCATCGATATACTTTCGTATCGCAGGGGTGAGATATGCGTCTGCGCAGGCCGAAGTGGCTCGTGGGACCAGCTTGATCATAGGCATGAGCTCGTGACTCAAACTGACATGCTCAAAGCCAATCTCCTTCGCGATCTTTCCCACCAACGCCTCGTGCTTTGGGTATGTGTATCCATGCATCAAACATACCGCAATGCTCTTCAGTCCACCATCGTAGACCTCCTGCAACTGCCTTCTTATCGCCTCTTCCTGGGGCCGTTGTAGGATGCGCACCGTCTCACCAGACAAGCCCTTCACCAAGTCAGCATTGTCGCCAGCCTCTTCTATGCTCTTGGCCTGTGTTTGGTTCCTTTCTGGATCTTCGGCGTAGTCTTCTAATGTGACGCGCTCATCGATCTCGACAACCTTCTTGTACAGCACCTCAGGCTTCCGGATGTCGAGCGCGAAGATGTTGGGCCGACTCTGGTTTCCAATCTCAAGACAATCCTTGAAGCCCTTTGTGACGACCATGGCAATGTCTTCGCCCTTTCTCTCTAGAAGCGCGTTGGTCGCGACCGTGGTGCCCATGCGTATGCTCTCGATCTTGGACGTGTCGAGCGGCTGTCCACGGGGAATCTCGGTTCCAGTGAATTTGGAGAGGAGGCGGCGGATGCCTTCGAGCGGCGCGTCATCGTAGTTGGAGGGGTCGACGGAGAGCAGCTTGATGAGGATGTCGTCCTCCATCTTGCCGGTGCCAGGATTGCCTACGCAGTCGGTGAAAGTACCGCCACGCTGCACTGTCAGCTATCGCCATGCGTGTATGTTTTGGTGGCATACATCAATCGCGATGCGGATGCCCCGCTCACTAATCTTTGGAGTCGCCATGTTGATGGGGGCTGGTGAAGCTCAAGGTGCTATGGCAGAGCTTCAGGAGGATAAAAGCATCGGCAGACGCCAGAGGAAACCTCAGAGTGAGCAACAAGTGAAGTGAGGTTTGTACGTGACATGATGCAAGCCACACGCGACTGCATGCACCACCCACGAGAATCGAAAGTGGGGTAATCTTCCCGTTGCTGCCCCGCGACATCGGGGCCCTTTTGTCATCCATCTCATCTGCGTCACCTAAACTCCGCGGCTTTCGCTGCCTTAGGCTTAGTGCGCTTGGTCATCATCCGACCACCTATACGGCTGCTCCCGTCAAACCACAATCGGAGCGTCGTCAACCTTCTCTGCCGTGAGAGCAAGGTTCGCGTGGCTGCGACGTCCTTGGATACCGCATTGTCGTGATAAGAAGTGGGACAAAACAGCGACACCCATCGCGTCTTGGTCACGAATTCGCGTGTAGCGCGTCTGCGTTCCGAAAGATTACCTTGCCTTTGATCCCATCGTCCACCCGGCTCAGTCAAACGGCTGTATCCGTAGCCGGCTTCGATAGCATTCATCGGGAGTAAGAAAATCCAGAAATGAGGAGCGCCTCGAAAAGTCAGCAATGTGGACGCCGCGAGCTCGAAGTCATGGCTGACAAGCTTGCGGGCAACATGATCAAGGCCTCAAGCCAGGAAGGCTGGAGAGCGCCGGGAATTAAATACTACAAAGTTCATGGTCAGCCACACGCGTTCGAAGGTTTCCCCACCAAGGATGTTGAAGCAGAGAAGGCAAGAGTAGCAGCGGCAGATGCTATGCTCAGCAAGATATCAGACTGGCTAACAGACACTTTTTCCAACGCCCACAGCGGCTAGCATGTATGGGGTCGAAGCACTGGATCTCGCGAGGGTTTTCGAAGCCTATCGATCTATCTCGTTCAAGGAAAAAACCTAAAAGAACCACCAAGCTTGTTTGATGTCCCATGTCTCAACGAAAATGGAGTTCTCTAGCAACTCGGTTAAGTTGCCTTCTGCCCAGAGCCTCGATATTCCTGGGCAGCAAAAAGTCAAAAAAAACATACAACAGCGGGGATTCGCTAGTGGTCACCCACCTAACTACTAATCCGCCGGTACACTGCTTGTATATGGCTGAGCGGACGGGAAGCCTAATTTTCAGTGTCCTATGGTCGTATGTGCAAGTTCAGGTAGTTTTGCAGATTATAAAGGTGCAGCGCAATAACAAAGGTGTCTGAACGGGCGTGAATCAGGCTACTTGGTACGCTCCGGCAGACTCTGGGGTGGTCGTGGTCGTTGGCATCGGTCCTATTGCTAAATGGTGGTGTGATGGTTGTTGGGCAGAAATGCGTTCTGCAAGAGGTGCTTGGTCGCTTCATGCCTTCAACATACCTAGAGCCTGGATTCCATTCATATTGCCATGAAAAGGTCCAAGGTCATCGACAAGCAACACACATCTTGTACAACACCAAAACAGTATCTGACGATACATACGTACCTTGATCGCTAGATGGCTAGCACTCCGCCTGCAGGTAGGGTAATGCAGTCAGCTTACATAGGTAGTGGCCGTTGATGACAGGAACCTGGCGATGTACGGGTCGAAACCAACATATATGGGTACATGTCTTAAGCGGAACGCGTTTTCGCAAGTCTGTATGGAAGCCGAGGTTATGGAGAGCGCGATGGCTGTTGGCACTGGTGGGGTGGACACGTTTCAACCTTCCCACGATGGACAGAAATGTACTGCGAAGATATCAACCCGCCCCAACAAGTCCGTCCAGTCTATTTTAATGTCTTACGGCAAAGCTTACGCTGAAAAGTCGCGGTTTGCAACTCTCATCGCCCACACGGCGTCTCATCTCCGCGCTTTGCCTAAATCCAAGACAGCTAGCGTCATGACATCACCGCACATGTCGCCTCCACTTTGGCTGGCGCGGCTCACATCCGCATCGTGAAAGCAGCGGTCAGTGAACTGCGCCCATGCCCATTCCACTGATTGCGCGACATTTGGCGCAATCAGGTGCCGTAAATTTCCATGCAAGGGTGATCTTGGGGCTCGGACACCGTTTGGGGCCGCGACTCGCGCATGTTACAGGTTGCGGGTGGACAGAATGCGTCATTGAGGGCGCGCAGAGGGGTGATGGGTTTATTCTCCGCGCTTTTCTTTTCTTACCCTACTCTTCCGTAATATCAGTATTTGAAAACGCGGCTGCTTTTGCTAGATCAAAGTCAAGAGTGGGAAGTTATCATCCTCGAACTTGCTCCAGAGTAAGCAATCTTCTCGGCACTTTCCACGATTCACATCCCGGAACGACGTGTGAGCGTAGTTGCTCACCACCACCACCAACGCGAAAATGAACTATGCATCATGGATCGAAGAGAAGAAACTCAAGGTAAACATATGACGAATCTACATGTAATATACAAGCTCACACAGTTGACTCAGAAAACCTTCATCGTGGCCACATTGGCGTCTACTCTCGTCGGCACATTCACGGCGTCTATGGGGCTATGGGAACGCGTCGCAGATAGGCGCGAACAGCACCGACAGAAACAACGCGACTCAAAGCAAGATGGCGAGATCAAGGAGCTGAAGCAGCAGTTCGAAGATGCACAGAAGAAAGCCGAGGGCAGACAACAGGAGATTGATCGGCTGAAGAACGGTGGGGGAGGCGGGCAGTGGGGAGGGCGCGACGATGTAGGAAACAACTTTCAGAGAGACGGCATGATGATTCAGAGGATGTATGACCAAGGCTATGGTAGAATGGGCAGCCGGTTTGCGCAAGGCGATGGTAGGTACTCTGAGTACGACAGCAAGTACAATACTGACTCTCCTCACAGCCATCGTCGAGAACCAACTGCAAGCGCAGATCATACAGCTTCAACAAACTGTCATTAACGTCTTGCAAGACGCCCTCTACAACGACCGCCAGTTGACTCGCGCCGACATGGCCAAGCTCATCGCCGCCTCGAACCAAGCCCGAGAAGGCTCCATGGTAGCCCTACAAGAAGCACAACAGCGTCTGGGAGGCTCACAAGCAGGCGGCGGCGAATTCCGTCCCGCATCGCCTGCGCGCTCCTTGGTCCCTTCGCAACGCGCACCTAGTGCGATAATGGATGTCGGGGAGCAACTCTTCTGCCGCTACGCTCTCGACTTACAGCATATGCCCGGCAAGCCCCTAGCATCTACATTTGCACCTGGAGGTAGCTGCGCATGCCCCGCGTGCGGCGTTGTTCTTGATGTCACCAGCGAAGACTTCTGGATGATCGGGAAGCGAACACCCATTACCATGTACGACAAGACGACCGGATACGAAACTGATATCATGGAGACACGCGAATTCCGTCTTGCCCAGCGCTTCGTTCTCAAATGCCATACCCCGGATGGCGAGTACGCGTGCACAATCTGTAGTAGGGGCAGAGACGTAGATGCGATCTGCCGAACGGTAGACAGCTTAGTGAAGCATGTAGGGACATACCATGATGTGGGCGAGCTAGAGGGAGAAATTGACCTACGAGAGGCCAAGGTCGAGACAACGAGAATGAGCCTTCCTGCTGCGCCACGAGCACCGAGTCCACCAAGAAGCGTGCTGAGAGAAGAGGTGATCTATCGATGAAGAAATGGCGATGACGACAGTGTCAATGCGTTTGAGGGGCTGTTTCTTGTGTCACAGCGAGGCGTTTGGATCGCGATTATACCTTTTTGGGGTGGGAGGCTTGCATGGGCGCATGTTACGATTTTTTCTTTCCATGATGTATGAGTAAACGATATAACGAGACCAACCTATTCAACCAGTAGTATACGATTCTCTGAGTTACAGTGCATTTCTTTCCCTTGTAAATCCTTTAGCGGGTGTGCATGTACGGAAGCATGTTCAGCGAAGTCCCAGGCAGATATCGAGATTAAGCAGCTGTGGTATCTGGCCTAGCACCCGGCTGACCACCATACCCAGGAATCTAAATTTCAGCCTCACACTAGGTGTTGATCACAAAGCTTGTCTAAACGTCAATTGCCACAAAAACGAGGCTCTGTGTTGGGATGAGGCCGTCTGTTCCGAGCAGGGATAGTGGTCTGTGCGTTACAGTACATGAATACGTCATTAGGGTGCTGCAGCTTGAGGTGTAAGGTGTCCACAGCTACCTAGGTACAGGCAGTGACACCACACCTATACCTCAACACCCGATTGTTGTTTCTAACTCAATTGTTTTCGAATGCATGTTGTGCTCTTACGGTCTTGTTTGCTACATCGTTATGGCCAATCTTCCGCTCTGAGCTGCGTTCAGCTGAGGCACCCTCATCTCCATCGCGCCAGTGGACCATTCCATCAAGCGCTATGTGACCATATGCTTACAACTACATAAGCTCGACCTGGTATTAGCATGCGATCAAATCGAGTTTGGACCTCGGAAATCATCCTCAGGAGGTCTTGAATACCTGGCCGATACCACTACCGGTTATGAGCCCCCTACCACAAGACCCGTGGACAGCAAACGGAGTCAAAGCGTAGAAGCTCAGCAACAGTATCTTACTTCCACAGTGTTGGTATAAGAACATCCTACTCAGAAAGCCTAATGCGTAGTTGGTCGCTACATTGATGCGCGCGCGACTACCCCTGATACTGCGATTGGGGTCCATTCGATAAGCGGCCTACCATGCGAAACATCATAATGGCACATCAAAAGGCAGAAGGGTATTGGTGCGAACGATCTTGATTAACGGCTCCCGCAGGTCTTGAACATGAAGTTCGCCGATCTCGTCGCCGCCCCCGGCCCCACACAACCGTAGGAAATTTTCTTCGTCAACCACCAAACCACACCTCAGCAAAGTGGATGAAAGGGCAATTGGTTTTCTCAGGCCTAGATGCTGCACTCCAAACATTCATACCGTGGATAATACTGTTGTATTTCGTCCGTCTTCCATCAATCAATAGCATCGCCCGGCTAGCTCAATCGGTAGAGCGTGAGACTCTTAGCTTTCACGTCCTAACAAGACTCGATTGGTTATCTCAAGGTTGTGGGTTCGACCCCCACGTCGGGCTCATTGTTTTTGTGCTTCTGTTGACCATGCCGTCGTCGTGGTTGAGGTGGTGGTTGACTTTGGAGCAAGTTTTTTTTTACTAAGCATTCCTCCCACCCCTATACTATCCACTAGACCTTGTGCTTGAGGATAGTGTATACCCTATCATGTTTGCATCATGCTGCTATCATCATCTTTAATGTCAGTGTCTGCATGTTTGATCAGGAGATCTTCCGGAAGAATTACACACTAACTATACAACAAGTAGGACAGAGACTACAGAGCAAGGTATTGCTATTAGAGACACTACGGATAGTGACAGAGCGTTTGTACCACTCTGATATGCTGACTATGTCAAAGATCACATTGAATGTCATGATTAGTGGCCGTCGTAGGGAAGTTGACGAACATCGTTAGTGTTCCTGACAGAGCTAGGCACCCCTACAACTCCTATCATGTCCAGTCCTTGGAGATGACCTTCCTTTGGTTGAGCCCTTGTTCTTCCATTCTCCCCTTTTCGACTTTGGAGCCTTTGATGACCTCTGGTCTTCATCCATTATGATGTAGCCATATTCCGTGGTTTCAGCTCGTACATTCAGGTACGGCATGCTGTTGGTGGAATGTTCATGCCTCGGATTCCGGTTTCTAAGGTTTATGCCAGCACATCACCCCTTGACTCGTCACACTGCCTTCCAAGATGACTGTAAACCTTGCTTTGCAGCCGAAACTGACACGTCAACTTCCTTCTTGACTGTGATATCCAAACCACGGCCGCTGTGATCACTATTTTGAGTTGGTGCCCGAGTTGCATAACCAGCGTCTTGCTGTGTTCCAACGATCCTCTCCTGGCTCTCATTTCCTTGCGCCGTATGGAGCACGCTAATGTTATACGGGTCCTTTGGCTTGCGGAATCCCAGACGCGACGCCTTTGATCCGTCGCCTCCACTGCCAGATAGCTCGTGGGACTCATAGCCGTGTGATGGCTTGTTCGATGGGTACGAGTTGGAGCTGTCGTAGTTGCCACTCCAGAACCGGCGGGTAAAAAGAGGACGAATGATGGTGGCTTGACCGATGATGATTGCGACAATATCTTCTCGACAAGACCAGATGGCCGCTGTTTGGCCTTGCTGAAGCTGAAATAACTGTTAGCGGGAAACTGGACCTTTTGCTCGTTAGACACTTACCGCCATGACGAAATAAACCCGCAAGATTGCTGCTATCATGATGAACATAGCGCCGGAGAACATAATCATCAATCCAATCTTGCGGCCCCACGAGATTTTGAGTGGGATGATGATGGGGATGGGGATGAGCATGATGCATACATCCGTCAACAGATTTAGCACCAATATGGTTACCAAAAATGCCGGACTCTGCGGCATGCAGTATTCTGGTAAGTTTAGTCAGTTTCAACATCGCTCTGAAGTGGTGAAGCGTTACTCACTGCCTGGGTCCGGAAGAATCTGCCATATCTTGTGAAAAGGGCGACATGCTGAGCCGAGCAAAATCCAGATAGAGATGCCGGTTACGCCGACGAACACCATGGTGGGGACGATGAACATCTTCACCCATACTACACTGACCACTCGTCTGTAGAGAAACAACATGTTCAACTTCAGAGTCCAGATCAAGCCGATGTAGGTGAACCAACCAACCATGAACCACTGGCTGCCTCTTTGGCGTGCAGCCGCTTGCTCAGGGGTGAACGACAGTCGTTCTTGCATCGTGAGATGCGACGTGTCGCCGGTTCCTCCTACGATGTGAGCAGCTACCGTCATGCCTGTGTAACATGCCTGCGAATGTTAGTGCTTCTTCGCAAGTTCTCTTTGGTTGGATCATTCGACTTACCCACGCAAAGAAAATCAGGTAGTCGTCCGGATGCCAACCAGCGATACCGACCATCCTCGTGCGCGAGAAAACTCTCAGCATAATAGCGATGCTTCCAAACCCGTATAGAGTCCATGTCTCGATGAGAGCCTGTTCCAGTGGGCTCACCGCCATGATTCTGGTATGTAGGAGAACAGCGAAGCTTCGCCAATAACGAAACAAGTATATTGAAACCCAACAATCAAGAAATATTACACCACGTTACAGTGGCACATGAAAGAATAGATTGCGAGGTGTACGTGCAAATGTCCTCAAACGGATGTTCCCGAACAATGCTTTTGAACCTCTTTGCAGCTCGAAGTACACGTGCATGCCTCAGCCAAACAACGTCGCAACACAAGGACCAGTAACCAGCTTTCGGTGCCTGAAGTCTTGCAACACCGACCACTGAGCACTTTGACCACGCTCAAGGCGTTGACCCGGTGGCCCCGATCCATGTCTTCCGCGCCCCTCTCAAAAGAAATCCTGTCCCGCAATAGCCCCATCCAGTACGGTTCCCCCAGTTGCAGCCACACAGGTCCTTGAATAAGAGCCGTTGCACTGCCGTAGTGCCCGGAACCACTCCCTGACTTGTTACTTGTGCAAGAACTGGCGAGGCTGCGTCAGTGACGTCGGGCCTTCTGTACGAACCTACCGCACTTCCGATATCCCTGATATACCCACATCTCCACCCACTCGAGACTTTAAGACCCTCGAATTATCCTCGGATAAATGACTCCGCGAGTATACACATCGTTCTTCACGTATAGACCAGGAAATCGATCCTAGACTTACGGTCATACTCGCGGGCCGTCATCGGATGCGTCTTGAACCCGAATGGTCTGGAGTAAATACATTCAGTAAGATCTGCCAACTTGTAACACACAGTGGGAACGTCTCCTTCAATAAACGACATGATCACAGAATGAAGCTTTGCAAGTTATCTAGCGCCCGCGTCGCCTTTCCAAAATAACACAAACGGTTTGGTTGCCCCAGCAAAAGGCCCGAACCTTCCGCCCATGCATGCGACGCTGCAGGGCTTCGAATCCTTTGCATGCATTTGTGCAATCAGGCATCCACTCTACGAGCCCAACCCCGCGCCATCAAAAGCAGGTACGGCGAGCGCATTCTGTTTGCGTTCAGGCAATCTTCACGATATCGTACGGGCTACGTTCAATGAATTCGGGGCTCAGCCAGTTTATAGTTTCGCTAGACAAACTGCCGTTAACTAACAAACGGACGAGCCGTACCGCGCTGAGTCGCGGGGGGCCTAGGTTAAAGCGGGTGGGGCTTGCTGTACTACTTTCTCTGACCATTCTGATTCGGGACTCACAACAAGGATTCATCCAGGTATCCCCCTAATCAACGATAATCAAAACGTGAATGGTAGTTTGTTCGCGCGTAGTGAGCCGTGCACCAACGTCCGACGATTGACAGCTCAAAGAGTTAAGGTACGCGAGAAGCCCTGGATTCTTAGGTCCAAGCAATCCTCTCCTCCCCACTCATACGGTGTCCTCCCTGTCTGCTTCTCTTCGGCTACGTCTGCAGTGATACTGACTGCATATCTCCTCATAATCTATCTCAACCAGTGCGTCGGGAGGCGAAATCATAACACAACATGGGTTCTATTGATGATCTCAAGAACTTGTCGTTGAACGGCAGATCTAACGGCGCCAATGGCACCAACGGTACTCAGGTAAAAGAACTCGATGCCTTGGTCGTTGGCGCAGGTTTCGGCGGCGTCTACCAACTGAAGGTTATCCGCGATGCAGGTTACAGTGTCAAACTGGTCGAGCATGGATCAGACTACGGAGGCGTGTGGTACTGGAACCGGTATCCCGGCGCACGTGTCGACAGCGCTATTCCCCACTACGAATTCTCCGATCCAGCACTGTGGAAAGACTGGACATGGAAGCAGCGCTTCCCAGGTAGCGAGGAACTCCGGGCTTACTTCAGCCACGTGGCCAAGGTATGGGACTTGAGGAAGGACACACAATTTAACACCTTCGTCTCGTCTGCGAGATGGAGTGATGACGAAGCGAAGTGGACTGTGAAGACAAAGGCTGGCGAAACGTACAGAGTGAAGTTCCTGTTGTTGAACACCGGCTTCGCGGCGAAGCGATACATCCCCGACTGGAAAGGCCTTGACTCTTTCAAAGGTTTGTACGTATTGATCTTACTGTAAGCCTCACTGACTCCGTCCAGGAACACTTCTGCACCCATCATATTGGCCTCATGAAGAGCTTAACCTTCGTGGCAAAAAGGTGGCCGTTGTCGGCACAGGGTCCACTGGCATCCAGCTGGCCCAAGAGCTGAGCGATGTTGCTGGCCATCTTACTGTCTTCCAGCGGACGCCGAACATGTCGTTACCGATGGGTCAAGTCGACTATGACCTTCCCAAACAGGCTCTTCCCAAGCCAGAATATCCCAAACTCTTTGCTGAACGCCCAGATAGCTTCTCAGGTTTCTCCTTCAACTTCCTCCCTAAGTCGACCTTTGATGATACACCAGAACAACGACTGAAGACGTATGAAGAGCTCTGGAACGAGGGCGACTTCAAGTTTTGGCTCGCAACGTACTATGATATGCTCTTCACCAAAGAAGCCAACCGAGAGGCATACAACTTCTGGCGCGACAAGACACGAGCGAAGATCAATGACACCAAGGTCGCAGATATCCTAGCGCCCATGGAGCAACCATATGCCTTTGGTTGCAAGCGTATCTCCCTGGAGAACAAGTATTTTGAAATGTACAACAAGCCCAACGTCTCACTTATCGACATTAGTGAAAAGGGCACACCGATCCAAGAGATTACCGAGAAAGGTATCAGGACCGCGGACAAGGAACATGAGTTCGACTACATCATCAGCGCGACCGGATACGACGCTATCACCGGGGGTCTGAAACAGATCGACATCCGCGGCCCGTCAGGCGAGAGCTTGAGCGAGCATTGGAAGGACGGCGCAAAGACATATCTAGGTATGTCGGTGGCGGGCTTCCCCAACATGTTCTTCACATACGGGCCGCAGGCTCCGACTGCCCTGTGCAATGGCCCCACGTGCGCTGAGCTCCAGGGCAACTGGATCTTGCAGACGATGAACCATATGAAGGAGAAGTCGCTGCGTAAAGTAGTAGCGCAGAAGGAGAGCGAGGATCAGTGGAAGGAGCTCATTTGGAAGCTTGCTAACGCGTCGCTGCTGCCCAGCGTAGATTCGGTAAGTCTTGTGATGGCGTTCGGTCGAGAAAGATGTAATGCACTGACGTAGCGACAGTGGTATATGGGTACCAACATTCCTGGAAAGGCTCGAGAGCCATTGATCTACCTCGGTGGTGTGCCAACTTACTACAAGACGATCAAGGAGACAGCAGCGAATGGGTACACTGGTTTCGATCTGTCGTGAAATATGATGATGCGTGCTTGGCGAATTCAGGAGGTGGCTGGGGATTGGGACACGTTAAGGGTCGTGCATCAGGAGCGATAGCATGAACTAACAGAGCTCTGCGCGTTTTGAGCATTGATGTTAGAGAATGAGATACAGTTATTCTTGTGACGCTACACGACGTATCGTGCGCAATGGCTGATTGTAAATTCCGATAATGACGGCGTGGCGTTGAATGCTCGTGGTCGGGGAAGGAGCGGCGCGCTGTGCGTTGATGCCGGCCGGCCGCTCGCTTCCAGGCCCCTCATTTCTTCACATAAAATGACCTCAATGAACATCAGTAGAGGTATAGGGGGACGACGCCTAGACTGTCAATCTTCCAAATGATAGAAGCCCCGGTTTCCTTTGCTGGACGCGTAGTCGCGACCTAGTACAACGCGCTTGGACCAGAATTTCCCAGCTTCGCGATTATCGGATCGTGTGCAGGTGTCATCACGCAGATCATCCAACTTTCCGCCGACATTGCGCGTCCAACCAGCAGTCTCTACAATCACCGCACATCGATAATGTTATTGTCTTTCTGTCGACTCACTTCTACGCCAATGTCACGTATGGGCCCGCATCCAGGTGGTAACGCTTGGTCAGAGAACTTACTATCATAAACTGAAGAACATTTCTCTACGCGCAACCACTCAACTTGCAAGACGTTCGCTTCCTGGATACTCTCTTTCCAGTTCTGGATTGATTTGCGAGTTGGGTCTAAAGGTGAGGCTAAATATTCTCCCATTCATCAGAAGTCCACGAAGAGTATAAAGTGGCCGGACTAGCGATTTGTTTCATGATCGAAGCCTGAGGTGGGATCTGTAGAAGATCCTCTGGACGTAAAGCGCCCTCTCGACGAGGAGGTAACTCGAAGCTAGCATAACTTCGGATGGAAATCTCATCACCCACTTTGGCCTCTTCAATCTTCACCTCCGACTCTACATCGGAACTGTCTGTCGCAGTGCTACTTGCAGGACATTTGGACCGGAGCGAGGGAAGGGATGAACCAACTCTAGAGCAGGTGTGCTCAATCCGACGTAGCAATGGTCGGAGAAGGGGAAGATTGGCGCCCACTACCGCTAACGAGCTTTCGATCATGCTCCATGCAAAGACCGGAGTTGTAAAGTCTAGACCACAGTCAGTCAAGTTTCTCACATCAGCGTCGGTTCTGGGTCTCGCCTACAAGTTATATCATCAAAGTTGTACATGACGTTTCGGCCAACCTCGATGAAGGTGACGAAACGTGCGATTCCGGCACCGCATACCCTAGGTCCTATCAGCAGTGTTCTGATAATCATATAGCGAGAAAGCTCACACTGCACCAAGTAAGAGGATACGTGCTGCCGCGGTGCGGGTCTTCCAATGCATCTGGAGTTGATAGATGACTGGGATTGGTGAGACCAAGATAGCGATATCTGTGATAAACCCGCTGATCGAAACAGCGTAGTAAAAAGGCAGCGGCTCGACACATTCGACCCGAGCGTATTCGAAAGTTGTCCAGAGCGTTCTGGGGTCTCGGCACTGGAGAAGAATCACAAAGAACAACGACACCGCCCAGGCCACAATGACGACGATGAGGATGTTGTTAACGAATAAGAAGCGCGGATACACGTAAAAGACTCGACGGTAGAAGCACAGGACGGACGTCTTGCTGAAGCCCAGAGAAACTAAGGCAAGGAGTTGCAAGGTATAGTTTGCCTACAGTTGTCAGCGGCGAACCTTTTCCATTGGTGGGAGTTTCCACCTTCTCGTATACCTCTAGTTGCTTGGTGTATACTGGACCATCAGGCCCTATTATGTTGGTTTGATGCTGCGCCATCTCCCCAAACTCTGTACCTACAGGCTTTTCAGTTACGGCAGACGTCTGATAGTATGCACACAAACCGATAACCTCAGTCACCGCCATTCCTACAATGCAGATCTGTACAGCTATCAGATGTTCCATCGTTTTTCGAGTCAACAATCTGGCTTACTTACCAAAGCGGGAATTATAAGCGCATCATCGGCTCCGACCCGGTTTCCCGATTTCGTATGCGCCCAAAATCTCAACGCCACAGAGACGAGAGCGAGGGACATTAGTGCCAGCGACAAGGCGATGAACTTAGCAGGGCTCCACGCCATGCAGATGCAACGTCATGCAAGAGCAGGTTGGCTCTCGCTTAGGTGTTAGAGAGGCACGGTCTCACAACCATGTGGCTATGGGGCACTGTAAAATAGTAGTTCTGGTTATCCAAAGGACAGAATATTCCGATAAAGCTGCATCGATGTCGTGTAACAAGTTACCACATTGCAAAGCAGCTAGAGCAGGTACCTAGGTATCTATGGTAATTTCGCCCACGCCGCACCCAAGCTGCTACGCCTCGTGCAGCCGAGGCGAAGGGATGGCTATCTCCTGTCGGGATGGTCCGCGGAGTATCCGAGATGTGTTCCGCAAGACGCCGCTTTAACGCTAACACTTCCTGAACGCTGCCAGGTGACGATTCGCAATTATGTGGACCTCTAGCAAAATACTCTATCCATATATACAGTAGTCAAAAGGCTGTCTTGAAGCCTCTGTGCTTCAAAGCACGAAACATCAATGTCGCAGTTTAACAAAGAGATTGAGGACACCGGATCGGTGTACGCGCTCTCCGATGATGAAAGTACACCATTTCGCAGGAGGACTGGCCGCCGAAAGAACATATCTATGCGATTAGTAGCTATTGTCTGCGTGCTTGCCTACCTTATTCTAGGGGCCATCTACGTTGAACTACGAGTTCGCTATGGGCGTTTGGAAGCCGGAATTCGCTCAGCAAGACCTGAGCTTTTCCCCGGTATGCTTCCCAGCACTCATTGTTGTATCATATACTAAAAACACTGGGCAGCTATGGAGAAATCAGGAGCTTTTCGTCAGGATAGCCGTGTCTTTCCTCTGACGGTAGCGGGTACGCCTTTCGCAGGCTTTCCAAGCCCAGAACTCGACCAAGCCTGGCACGGGCTGCTCGAGGGTACGTACATTCTCTTGACTCTCCGAACACACACTACCAGGATCTAACAACCTTTTGAAGGGACGGTCATTAAAGTTTCGGAAGAAGACCTGGCATACTATAATGTCACATCTCTGCCGTTAGCTGATGGCTCCGGTTACGCATCGGAGATATTCATGACTCATGAACTTCATTACTTAGTACGTATACGACTTCAGACGTTTATTGAGCAATAATCTCACTGGATTTAGAAAAAGATACGTCAGTGGGTATACAAAGAGACGTATTTCGTAGATGTGCAGGGTCTCGCTCGCAGTGAGTTGGAGCGGCACGTCAGTAAGTTCACCCCGAGCTGTCTGCCCTGGCTTAATTTGACTGATCGTCTTCAAGATCATTGCATTGAGACTTTACGCCAAAGCATCATGTGCAGAGGTGATGTTTCGTTGGGTACATACACGTACCTTTCTGGTGATGGTAACGATGTGACAGCCCGGAGCTGGGCCTCACATCAATGCGTCGACTTCGACGCATTGATGAAATGGACCAAATCTCGCGCTATTGACATCTTCGCCGAAGGGGTTTTAGTCAAATCCGAGGATGTTGGCTCTGAACACATCACGGAAAGGACGAAACCACATGAATAACGTCATATCATATGAAGTATCCAATACAACAATTCTATACTCCATCTCCTTCATCGACAAAGTTCTGTGCGAGATCATGGTTGTGCAGCGCTTCCTTCCTTGTGATTCCCCATTCATTTGACCAATCACTTAACTCCTCGAAGTTTCTGCAGGTCCTCTCAGTTTGCCACCCAGAGATACCTCGTGCAGTATAGTTCATCATCTCTAGGTTTGAGTCTGCAAGACATATGAGGGACTGTCGGAGGTACTCGAAGCAATGGCGGACATGGTGATGACTTGTGCGATGATTCTTTTCGCGAGACTCGTCTCCCATTTCTGCCAGTTTTCCGTCTACAGAAGCCCAGAACGCCTGCCGAAGCATGTTCTGGCAGACTGTCAGCTCTTGGGTAGATCCAAAAGAATAGAACGAGGGTTTACCAAGCAATGTAGCTCGTGGAAGACGGCGATACTGGCTACATCTGGTGCAAGCTCAGGGTGCTGTACGAAGCCCAACTTCTCTGGGAACAAGGACGCCCAGGCTGCATCGCTCTCTTCATTTGGACGTTGTGGAAATGTTTTGTTGAATTGCATGTAGTAATGCACGTCACCAGCGGGTACTGTATGAGCGTGAGTTATGAATTTGTATTGTAGACCATGTGAAACCAACGTATCGTGGTGGCTGTAGCAGCGTAAGAATGTTGCAACCCAAATGAATAACCAAGACCGAGCGCCGCAAGTACGCTCAAAACGATCACGGAGCCTTGAACAGTCTTTTGCAATCTGGATTTGGGTTTTGCTTCGGCTGGATGAACACCAATATCAAGTTCGGAGGAAGAGATGGGCAGGTAGCCTTCGGATTTGGCCATCTTGTTAGATTGTCAGTATCGAAACCACGCAAATGATGCATGTAGTTGCATATGAATCAATCCAGGAAATGCCTCGTAACGAATGCTATCATCTACTATCGCCTCTTGCGCAAGTTGTCCTCCTGCACGTTATCGTACATAAAAGCAGCAAGCACAAGACCGGTGCGCTGTCCGGATTGGAGGATCAGGATTCTGTAAGGGGTTTCCCGAATCGTCGGATTCGGCGACTGTTAGATGCAAACCGTTGGTCAGCACTGGAGGCGGATGCGATTGACGGCCCATGCGAGCGCCGCTGAGCCAGGAGCAGGGTTCGGCTGTTACTTTATTGGACCATTCCTAATCATGGTCGTCTAGCGCCAAAAGCCACCATTGCGGCACAGCAACCTCATCATCAGTATAGACAGGTCGTCAGCGCAGCGACTCAGCCTTCGAGTCAGAACGAAGGATCAGTCGCAGTAGCTCGTTGACGTGTACAATGTAATGTAATGCAGTACAAAGCAAAGGAAGATGATTCTTATCGAATATTCATGACCATGCTTCAGCTTCAACAGATGCATGAGTATAGAAGCCCAGTACATGGCACCCCAGCCAGCACTTTCCAATCCAGAATTTGGCAAAGCATTCGAATCTCTCCACTTCGTACCACTACAACTATGCATTTCTCTACTCTTATTTTCGCCAGCCTGGCAGCTTGCGCCTTCTACGTCAGTGCTCTGCCCGTCGAACCCAAGCGCGGTGAGTTGTGATAATGATTCGGGACACTGTTCATGCTAATCTAGTAATAGATGCTGCTGCTGTCTCTGTAGCGGAGACGGCACCGGGGTTCAAGCCTGTTATCGTATGGGAACACACTACTAGCGATGACGATGACGGCATGGTGTACCAATGGCGTAGGAAGGAATGACAGTCGAAAGCAGACAGAAAGGCAGACGACAGTGATGAACTTGAAGGCAGGAATCTGACAGGGCGATTCGTCGACTATTCTGTACGCAGGACATGATTTGAATGAGACTACGACTTGCTTTGAAGCAGATGGACGTGCAAGTCGTGTTTGTTCCCATGCGTGAAGAGAATCTTAATAATGTTATGGAATAGAGTGAGAGATGACTGTATCCAAATGACCTGAAAGTCAATCGTGATGTGTGTATGGGCGATCTGACGATAGCGTGCTCCACAAGTGTCTGGGTGTGTGTTGCGTGATGTTGGTTTGAAGGAATGCGGAGCTTCGAGACGGAAAACGGAAAGTGGGGAGCACGGAGGGCAGCAATTCCGCTCTTCTATTGGCTCATCGCACTTTGCGACACGCTTTACCTGGCTCCCGACTCAGTTCCTCACTATCTAAGCGCCTTAAATAAAGTGAACAAAAACACTTATCATGTGTATGATGCTCCAGTAAAGAATGGGATCGTCTTCAATGCCGCAGCTGATGTCAAAAGGATAATAGGCACATGGGCATCCTTCGTTTCATGCAAGAGAAAGGGCAACACTAAACTACCATACCTAGTAAGGTAGTCTCATGCATGCACCATGCAGCTCTCCGTCTAAAGTCTGCCACCATGTTCATCGCGCATGCCACTCGCTGTGCCGCGGAGCCTTTTATACGCTGGGCTCCCCTCAACCATCCATTGTTCGTAGTCCCTAGGCAACATGGAACAAGAGACACTACTACCACTTCACAAAGGGTCTCCTCAAGAACAATGCGACGATTTTCATTTCGAACACGAAGCATCAACATGCGAGCCTTTTGATAAAAAGAGTAGAGGAAAAGCGAGAACACCAAGTCCCTGCACATGCATATGTCTCTGCATCGTTAGTCTACTCTTTGGCTTCGGTGGCAGCTGGTTGTTCTCGAGAAGAGTATTGGAAGACAAGACCACGACGGTTGATAACACATGCACCAAACCAGCCATACGACGCGAGTGGCGAAGTCTGAGCGAATTCGAGAGGCATGCGTATACGAATGCTGTACTTTGTCTACGAACAAAGCCTTCGAGAATCGGGATGAACCATACCCTCTGGGATGACTTTCCATACGTACACTTCCAGTCTAACGATGACAGTAAGTACAGAATGTCGAGTCAGAGTCACTCTATAACTGACACGTATCATTAGTCCACTTTGCGGCATCATTTCTCACTTGGCACCGTTACATCATCCATATATATCATCAAGCGTTGGTGACAGAGTGTGGTTATAAAGGAGAGCTTCCGTGAGTACAAATGTTTGAGCTACGTATCGTTACCAACTTTATCCAGGTACTGGGACTGGACGCTCGACTGGCAAAACCTCTCTGCTGCACCAGTCTGGGATCTCGACCATGGCTTTTCCGGCAACGGCCGCGAAAGCGCGGAACCCAGCGCCTTCTTTCCATGTTCGCATTGTATTAAAGACGGTACATTCGCTAATGTCAATGTTTCACTCGCTGGTGCTACATACGCGCCTCACTGTCTGACTCGCGACTTCGGCTCATTTAAGCATGAACCCGTTGCGAGCCTATCGCAGCACCTTCGGCCGAGCGCTATTGAGGCTCTTATGGAAGAAGACGACTACTATGAATTTCTTGTCAAATTTGAAGATGGCACGCATATCGCGATACCGAAGTTTATTATGGGGGATTTTCGATTGTTCACCTCGCCTAATGGTAGGTGCTTCCAATTCTTCTTGACCGTTTTGTTCACGTTCCTGGAAATGGAGAACAGTTTCGCTAATACATTGGTAGATCCAATATTCTTCCTCCATCATGGGCAAATTGACAGGATTTGGTGGCGGTGGCAGCAACATGATTTACAACGACGACAATACAAGTACACAGGCAGCTTTAAGCTCAGGTCCAAAGAGCAAGTAAGTGTCGATGATATTGTCTCGATTGGAGGTCTGGCGCCGGATATCAAGGCTTCAGAACTTTTGAATGTACGATCGGGTATATTTTGCTATACATACTAGAACAAAAGGCGACTGTGTCAGTCAAGCCTGCAATTAATTGATTCCTCACACCTGCATCGTTGCAGCAGCTTTCAAATCGCGACTGCTAGCTCCAACATGCATCTTGTACTCCCCCTTCACAACCGCCCACTCTTGCGCAACGACATCCCATACACTCAGATCCCTCCTGCGAAGCTGAAATTGCACTTTCTCGGTCTGACCAGGCTTGACCGTGACCTTCTGGAAGCCGCGCAGTTGTTTGACTGGCTCATCAGCTGCAGCAGGGAACTCGACATACAGTTGCGCGACTTCCGCCCCGGCGACACGGCCCGTGTTGGTAATGGTGGTGCTTACAGTGGCAACGAGATCCCAGAGATCTTCACGGCCGCCAACAGCGAGTGCACCAGATGCGTAGGTCTCGGATAACTTCTCGGTGTCCGAAGTGACGGTGATGTTAGATGCGTACTCGAAAGTGGTATAGCTCAATCCAAACCCGAATTCGTAACCGACTGTCTTGTTCTGCTGATCAAAGTACTTGTAGTCGATGAAGTTGCCTTCGGTAAAGTCAATCTCGGAAGCTTCGCTGATCTGGAAATTGGAGTCGTAATCAGACTCGTTCTTGGCGAGCGTGTGCACAAGCTTGCCGGAAGGGTTGACGTCGCCAAACAATACTTCGTTGATCGCATGACCGGAAGATTGACCGAGCGGGCCACCGTATAGGATCGCGGTAACATTCTCATGGTCGTTCCACTGGGAAAGTAGGCGCGGACCGACAGTATTGACAACCACGATAGTGTTGTTGCAGTTGTCCGCCACATAGTTGACTAGATGATCTTGCTCCGCATTTGCAAGCTCACTCCTGTCACCTCCTTCACCAGCCCAAGCGTTGATGAAGACGATGCAGGCATCAGAGCCGTCCGCCATACCAAGAGTGGTTTCCTGAATCTCCGTACCAGCACCATCGCTGATTATCATACCTCCACCTGAGCTCTCAACGACTGTGTTGTTCAACCACCACTTGAGCATGAAACCATCTGATTCGGCTCGTTCGTTGAAAGCCTGGAAAGGAGTGACCAGAAACGCGTTCGAAGACATTGCACTACCACCATTCTGGGTCATGTGTCCCTCCATGGTATCGGCCACACCAGACTGAACGGTGAGAGCAGTGTTTGGTCCGACGTTGCGTGGAGCGGCATGACTGCCAAAGATGGATATGACACGCTGAGCTTTGGTAAGTGGAAGAGCACCATCAGTGTTCTTCAAAAGCACCAATGATTCTGCCGCATATTTGCGTGCCAATTCGCCATGTTTGCCACGCACATCGACACGATCTGTATAGCCTGCATGTGTCGGGTAGTTGATGTTTTGCTCTTGGCGAAAATAACCGATGAGGTTACGGATGACCATATCGTTTAGACGATCTTCGGTGAAGGTCCCATTGGCTATTCCAGCAATGAGAGTGGCATTACTCCAGTAGGACGAAGAACCGTAATCAAGCCCGGCATTTGCGGAGTCAACACCTGTTTTCTGAGCGCCTGCATCTGGGTTGACAAAGCCAGGGAAGCCCATCTCAGTTTTGAGAAGCCTTGAAAGTGTGTCCTGGTTCTCGCATCCGTAAGTGCCGTTGATACGGTTCATTGCGCACATGACAGCACCAACACCGTTCTTGACTGTATCGTAAAATGGTGCGAGGTAGGTCTCGTGGAGAGCTTTGTCGTCGACTACAACACTATAGGCTTCGGAGGAAGCTGCCGTGGAGTTGTCCGCGAGGTCCTGGCGACGTCGCATACCGGGGGGTGCGCCACCAGCGTCACCATCCGTGGAGTTGCCTCCGGGGCCACCAACGCCTCCAGCCATTCCACCTCCCATACTGTTCGAGCCTTGACGATTGGTCTCCTGCTCATTCAGTACGTAGTGCTTCGCACCAGGAATAACACCACTAGCCAACATTCCTTTGGCTAATGCGCCGCCCATAATGCCAGAGAAATAAGAGTCAGGGCCATAACTTTCACCGCCTCGTCCATCCCAGGGCGAACGTCCAAGAGGCTGTACAGTGGGAGCATAACCGACATTGACTCCCTTTCCCTTGAATTCTGCCCCCAACGCTTGACCTTGGCCCTCGAGTATGGCTTTGTCCCAGGTCATGGCCATTGCAATGCCTGCTGGCCAAGCGGTAACATAGTAGTAATTGATGGGGTTGGCGGATGAATCGAGGATCTCAAGACCGGAGAAGTTGCCAGCACTACCTCCGGTGATTATGGAGAGCTTATCGGAGGAACTGAGGGTATCAACGAATGCGGAAGCCTTATCGTAGGCGCTCTGCCAGCTACCGAGCTTGACTGGAGCACATCATCAGTAGATATTGAGGATAGTTGGAGGGGCACGTACTGGTACCAGAGCTAAGTCTAGCTTCAGTGTAGTTCGAAGAGACGGCAGCTTCAGCAGCACCGAAAAAGATAGCAGCAAGAAGCCAAAGATCGATCTTCATGGTCATGGTAAGGTGTTTTCCCGTGTTTTGAGCGATACAAGGTGTTCAAAACCAAGATTGAAGAACAGAGGGATGAGAAAAAGAGAGTATGGCAATAAGCGAATGTAAGAGACGAGCGAATGATTGGCAATGTGGTAGGAAAGGCTCAAGAACTGAGCGCCGTCTACGATCTTAAGCAACATCGTCAAATTTGCATCGCAACTGTAGGACAAGCTTCATGGCGCATTCACGCTTTCCGGCTAAAGGCTTATCAACGTGCTGACGAGTGCTGCGACAGCTTGGCTAGGTTTTCCGTGCATTGCGGAGTATCTGATACCGAAAAAGCTAGTCGACTAGGACGAGGCCTTTCCAGGTCCCATAATGGCAGGGCATCTCTAAATTGATGCCTCGATGTTGTTGGATTAGCGTTGTGGCGCCGCGTATGCATCGTTGCGAATGCTTGGCCCGTGCTCAGATGAAGACTAAGGCTAGTATCGCTCACCAATCACGGATGACATTCAACACCAGGACCTCGTCATCACTGGATGAGCAATTACGTGGTGACGGACGGGGTTCTCAGAATTCCATGCGGCATTGGCGATATGGGAGTTGCTAGTTGTTGAGCGGAAGTGCCAAGATCGCGGTGTACATTAGATACCATCTGATGTATAGTCAGGAAAACACGAGAAGCTGGGACGCGCTTGTAGAACGCCAGACATACCTTTACGCGTTTAAACATGCGTTCTCTAATGGGCAGAGACGAATGTCGGGCTTGCGTATCGCGGGCAAGAAGACACGCACGAGGGTCGCGAGCCCAGCCTCCACTCCCCATGCCAGACCTGATCTAGACGTGGCAATGTCCGCCGTAACTTACATGGCGTTGTCGTGAATCATGCCCCTAAGCGCAGTGACGCGGATTAGAGAAAATTCGCAAGTTCAGGGTCCACAGGCACAAAAGCGACCAGAAATATAGAAGAACATGTTTCGGTTGATGGTTCTAATGGTAACATATTCGAAACTAACGCTTTTGCGCATGAGGATGAAGTGAGATGTTGGTGTTCTCGCGGTCAAAGCCGATGAATGTGCGCACGTACCAACGTTGACGTCAAATCGCTTAGCTGTGCGGAACCCAAATCGAGTCCTCAGGTTTGACACACTTCCTGCAACCATATCACAGCTTTTTCTAGACTTGCTCCCGACAAACCTGCTCCTGACTCTCAGATACCTCTTTCCTATCCTTGAGCCTCACCCATCTCCCCAAGTCTTGTGATGGTCTCCTCAGCGATTCATAGCGATGACCGTCAATGAGGATGTCGTCTTGACCCTGAAGGTGTAGATACCAGTAGAGAACTCCGACGAACAAGCCGCCACCCACAATGTTTCCAAGCAGCGCAGGGGCGATGCCTTTCCCGATGTACATGCCAATGGTGATATCGGGTGAGCCATGGAAGATGGCGTTGGGTATCAGGAACATGTTGGCCACAACGTGATCTGGTACACACAGTCAGCTTATTTCTGAGCGTAGGTACAAAGGTGCAGTACTTACCGAAGCCTAATGATACGAATGCAAACGTCGGCCACCATATGCCCACCACCTTGGACACGTAGTCCCGACCGGAACACCCAAGGAAGCATGCTAGACACACCAACCAATTCGCGCCGATGCCTTTCAGGAAGATTTGGTACCACTCTGGTTCAACTTGCTTCTTGTAAGCGAAGTGCAACGACTCTTCTCGATATAACTTTCCATCGAATAGTCCACCGTCTACATCAAGTCAGCCTCGCATCTCCCAAATAACGGTTACTATCGGAGACTTACACCCAACGATGACACAACACACAAATAAACTTCCCGCAAGGTTTCCAAAGAAGGTCACAACCCAGTGTCTCAACATCCGCCATATGCTGAGTCGTCTGTGCAGTGCTGCAACAGTTGTGTACATGAAGCTGCCTGTACACAGGTCGCTTCCTGTCATCTGCACAATGACCAAGCCGTATGGAAACACGAGCGCCGCAATTGTCTTGAGGAGACCTGGTGCATTCTCCTGATACCACGGTGCCGTGTTGGTTGAAATGAGCGTTGCGCATGCGAAGGACAGTATCATGCCAGCCGAGCAGGCACTGAGAAAGCTCTTGTCGATACGCATGTACGCCTTCTTGACGCCCATGCGCGAGACGAGCTCGAAGGACTCTTGTGGAGTGTATGCATTGTTCGGTGACTGGTGCATGCTGTAAGCTTGTTGTTGAGTTGGTATCGATGAAAGAGTCGTTGGGACAGCATTAATAGGGGTTGCTGTCCCAGAGGAAGGGGTCGATTGCAGATGCATTGGCAAGAGGGTATGAGGCAGTACATGTCTTGGTGATGTTGATCTGTGGGCCATATTTGTTGTCGTGGCTGAGGTGATTCGTAAGGAGACGCACGACGAAGCTGCGCAGCAGGACCGAAGCAAAGAGATCAAAGTTTCAACACCGACGATCAAATGGAAGTCTCCATCGAATTAAATACAGTAAGTACCACAAGACTGTTCTGTTTCAACTTTCCGACATGTACCCGCGCGATCCCCAGCACATCTCCGAAAACCGAACTACCTACGGATATTCTGTCTTTCAATTTCGTCGCGCCCAAGAAGGAAACTATCGGGCATACCCCCGACTAAGCAACAATGTGTTGCGGCTCTTTCTCGCGCTTCGTTGCGCCCAGGCAGCTTGGCGAGGAACTTTTCGGCCTCATTGACGCTGGTTGAACCGCCAAGGGCTTGGGCCGAGTCGCAAGCGTGCGGTACCGCATTCCATAATTGGAACTTTTTCTCATCGTCGCGATAAGAAACTGTGGTGTTGTTTTCGATTTTGGGACATGGCCAAGAGACTGCGCATACTCTGAATGTACAGAACCGGCGTGGCTGTACGGTACACGACACTCTATGGGCGGGTGCAGCGAGGTAAAGTAATCACCCTCTTCTCGACTGTCTTTTCACATGTCTATCATAGAAAGGCCGTATAATCACGTTACACTCTTTCTAGCGGACCAAGGGTGCTAGGTACAACGTAAGCAGCAGTTCATAGAGGAGTGGTACGTGTGGCACGAAGCTCGATTCCATGAACTTCTCCAGTTGTAGCAGATGGTTCGCGAATCGCATGCCATGTGTAAATGACAGTGTCCCCTTAGTTGCGCGAATTTATGGCGACAAGACCCTGACTACAATGGACCCAAAGCATAAGGGTCCGTCATAGATTTCCGCCTTCTCCTGCGGGCCATACATCTTACCAAAGTCAAGGTATGCCAATGCTGACTTCTTTCACCGTTCTGTAGTTTGAGGTCCTGCAGTGGTTTCCGTCATCTTGAGATTGCGTCTGGTCAAACCTATCAACGGTCGTTTCTCTTAGGCATTAAATTGACCGACTTCCAAGAATTGCTAAGAGTGCTGATGCACGGATCTGAGACATCTTTCGGTATCTTGAAAGTGGCTGCGCATGCTGTTGGCATGAAAAGTAACAAGCATCGAGACGAACTAAGACAACCGCACGTAAGTTGTAGAAAGTGTTGATGACGATGTGCGAAGAGGAGCATGGGATCAGCATGGACCATGGCGTTATCGATAAGAGTTAGCGCGAGCTTTACGCGTTCTGAGACGCGCCTCCATCAATTAACGGAAGGCGCGCCCAATCATCTCAGCTTTCACTCTTTCCCTTCACATCACAACCTCACGTCGGTCCTCACAGCATATCGACATGGCATCCCGACCAGAAATCAAAGAGGAGGACGAGTCAGGCTTCTGCAAGTTCTTCCGCAACTTGCCTGACAAAGATGACGAGACGGTGCGCATCTTCGACCGGGGTGACTACTACAGCGCCCATGGCGAAGATGCCAAGTTCATTGCAAACACAGTAAGGGCACATAGCTCAATTGGGGACGAATCACGATACTGACACGTATCCAAGGTTTACAAAACTACAGCCGTCATCCGTAAGCTGGGACGGGAACCGGGCCTGGAATCGGTTACCATGACCATCACCGTTTTCCGCAACTTCCTCCGCGACGCACTCTTCAGACTCAGCAAACGTATCGAGATATGGCAATCTACAGGCAAGCGGATGGACTGGAAGGTGGTCAAGCAGGCCTCACCCGGTAATCTGCAGGACCTAGAAGACGAACTGGGTGGTCAAATCGAGAATGCACCAATAATATTAGCGGTCAAAGTGTCAGCAAAAGCATCAGAAGCGCGCAATGTGGGCGTGTGCTTCGCAGACGCAAGTGTACGAGAGCTTGGCGTCACAGAGTTCCTCGACAACGACCTCTACTCCAACTTCGAATCGCTTCTGATTCAGCTGGGCGTAAAAGAGTGCCTGATACAGGTCGATACATCTAAGAAGGATGTGGAGCTGGGCAAACTTCGGACCATCGCCGACAACTGCGGTTGTGCGGTAGCAGAGCGGTCGGCGACGGACTTTGGCACAAAGGACATCGAACAGGATCTCCCGCGGCTACTGAAGGACGAACGGGCAGCTGGCTCGTTGCCATTGACAGACCTAAAGCTAGCTATGGGCTCGGCTGCATGCTTGATCCGGTACCTAGGAGTCATGTCAGACTCTTCAAACTTCGGACAATACCAACTCTACCAACACGACCTCTCACAATACATGAAGCTCGATGCTGCGGCGCTGAAAGCACTCAACCTCATGCCTGGACCACGAGACGGCGCAAAGAACATGAGCTTGTACGGGCTACTCAACCACTGCAAGACACCTACTGGTAGCCGACTACTAGCACAATGGCTGAAGCAGCCTCTGATGAATGTCAAGGACATCGAGCGACGGCAGCAGCTGGTTGAGGCCTTCGTCAACGACACTGAGCTGAGACAGACGATGCAAGAAGAACACTTACGTTCAATACCAGATCTGTACCGACTTGCAAAGAAGTTTCAACGCAAGGCCGCAAACTTGGAAGATGTTGTGCGAGCATATCAAGTCGTCATCCGGTTACCAGGCTTTCTCAGCTCCCTTGAAGCGGTCATGGACGAGCAGTACAAGGAGCCGCTCGATGCGGAGTACACAGATAAGCTCCGCCAATACATGACAGCATTCGCAGGACTACAAGACATGGTGGAGACGACAGTGGATCTCGAAGCGCTCGACAACCACGAGTTTATCATCAAACCTGAGTTCGATGAATCGTTGAAGACTATCCGGAAGCGTCTGGATAAGCTCAAGCGCGACATGGAGTCAGAGCATATGCGTGTGGGCGATGACCTCAATCAAGACACTGATAAGAAGCTTTTTCTGGAAAACCACAAGGTCAATGGCTGGTGCTTCCGACTGACTCGTAACGAAGCCGGCTGTATCAGACAAAAGAAGCAATACCAGGAGATCTCGACACAGAAGAACGGTGTCTACTTCACCACCAACACACTACAGGAAAAGCGAAGAGAGTTCGACCAACTCTCCGAAAATTACAACCGCACTCAATCCGGTCTCGTCAATGAAGTCGTCTCAGTAGCATCATCCTACGTCCCCGTCGTCGAGAAACTTGCCGCCGTGCTCGCACACCTCGATGTCATCGTCTCCTTCGCCCACGTCTCTGTTCACGCACCAACCTCCTACGTCAGACCCACAATGCACGCGCGCGGCACTGGCAACACCGTACTGAAAGAGGCACGCCACCCTTGCATGGAGCAGCAAGACGACATATCCTTCATTACAAATGATGTCTCACTCGTACGCGACTCCAGCGAATTCCTGATCATCACTGGTCCCAACATGGGTGGAAAGTCTACATATATCCGCCAGATTGGCGTCATCGCTCTCATGGCACAGATCGGCTGTTTCGTCCCATGTTCAGAAGCTGAGTTGACCATCTTTGACTGTATACTTGCCCGTGTCGGTGCAAGCGACAGCCAGATCAAGGGTGTGTCAACCTTCATGGCCGAGATGTTGGAAACAGCAAACATTCTCAAATCTGCAACAAAAGAGTCGCTCATCATCATCGACGAGCTTGGTCGCGGAACAAGTACGTACGATGGTTTTGGTCTTGCCTGGGCGATTTCCGAATACATCGTGAAGGAAATTGGTGCTTTCGCGTTGTTCGCCACGCATTTCCATGAGTTGACCGCGCTAGTGGACACATATCCACAGGTGCAGAATCTACACGTCGTAGCCCACATCTCAGAAGGCACTGCTCCTGCCAATGGTGATGCAGATGCTGACGTCGACATGGACGCCGCCGCTGTGCAGAAGAAACGCGAAGTTACTCTCCTATACAAAGTCGAACCTGGCTTCTCAGATCAGTCTTTCGGTATCCACGTCGCAGAACTCGTCCGTTTCCCACAAAAGGTCATTAACATGGCGAAGCGGAAAGCAGATGAACTAGAGGATTTTGCAGGTAAACATGAGGAAGGTTACGTGCAAGCGAGTAAGGAGGAGGTGGAGGACGGAAGTCGCATGCTGAAAGAAGTATTGGCGAAGTGGAAGGAAGAGGTACAGAGCAAGGGGCTAACGAAGAAGCAACAAGTAGAGAGGATGAGGGAGCTGGTCAAGGAAAACCCGAAGCTCATGGCGAATGGGTTCTTCAAGGGCATTCAGGCCTTGTGAGTGGCAGGTACATACCTGACCGGCGTTTCGGCATGTAACAACGTTCTTGCACCCAACCTACGGAAGGTTGATCATAACGGTACTTCAATAGTGAGCGCATTTGCACGATACCAGTAATTCATACGTATAACATATTATCGAGGTTCCAGGAACATGTGGTTTTCATGATATTGCATGCTCTTCTGTAAATGATTGTTGTGAAGAGTAAAAGCTAGAGACTTGATGAATTAATGCTATGCGCTTTTTCTCATCCCCAAGCGCATGGCCATGATGGTGTATCATATTACTTGCCTCCAGTACAGACTGCCTGCACCCGGAGGCGCGCATCCCGATGCGGCAGTCCTGAGCAAGATGTGAAGAGCACTGGATTGTAACTCAGCCAGGCTCGATCAAAAAGAACCAAATTCTCTTCTCTATTTGTTTCATCGCTTCAGCTCAGCAAACCGCTTAGCAAGCTCATCCACATCCGGGATTCTGCCTAGCCCATCCTCCTTCTTTGCCGGCTTCTTCGTATTCGCCTCGCTCTTTGCTACCTTGGCCGCCGCACTTCCTGGTAACTTCAACCTAGGCGCTACATTATCGGTACTAGGACTCGGCGGTACGACGCGCAGCGGACTTTGTGGTCCCAGCTTCTTGGGTGTCGAGGCTTTTGCCAGCGCTTCCCTTTCCTCTGCCTTCTTGCTTGTACTGGGGTCTGCGTCGTCGGCTGGTAAAGGTTCTTCGAGCTCCGCCTTTTCGCCTACACCACCTGATGGCTCATCGTCGTCGTCATCTTCTTCATCTTCACTCTTGGCTGTGCCATACGGTACTCCGTAGAATCTTGCAATCTCCGTCATGTATGCCTCGACCAGCTCCTCCTTCGGTGTCTCAACCTTTAGCTTCTTCATGACCCTCTCTGCCACGCCTTCTCCTTCCATACTGGCCACTGCAACATCCTTTCCGAACTTGTCTACTAACAGCGCCCTGACGGTGTGTAGTTCCTTGATCTCGGTTCGTGGTGCGGCGTATATTATGCTGCGGACGGCTTCTTCTAGGGCTGGGTCGAGGAGTGTCGACGTGGAAGCGGATGAGGTGGTGTTTGAGGAGGACACTTGCGATTCGAGCAACTGTGAGCGCGCGAGTAGAAGCTCGCAGTAGAGTTCGAGGATCTCGTGTAGCTCGGTGGTGATGTCGGTACGGATTATGTTCTCTACGCGTATGCGCGCCGACTGTACTTTGCCAACCTGTAAAAAGGTCAACACAAGTGACACGGGGCAGGATACTACGATATCTGGGAATGCGCTGTTGCCTTGCGTTCACGCGACGAAATGCGCATCGGACCAAGATAAGATGACAACGTACCTCAATCAATTGCGCCATTTCTCTTCTTTGCTGTTTTACTTTTGCGCTATCCTTCTGCTGCACCATACGTAGCCGCGATATCGACAGCTTGAGCTGCACCTTGAGCTTGTTCTGCCCCGCATTAGGTTCCTGGCGCGATAGTGGATTCCTTGGTGGATGTGGAAGGGACGTACGACTAATGACATTGCGGGCGCCATCTTGTTCTGTTCAGTGCGAAAACCGGGTATCTGGCGATTGGGTGGACGGCGTGGTGGTTTGTTGTGCAGGCGTCTGGTGTAGGTTGAAGCTAGTGGTCGGGCTGGAAGCTGGAGGCGGGACACGCGTAGGCATGTCTTGGTGGGGTTCATCGGTTGTGGCGGTGGCGGTGCAATAGAGGCGGCCCGTTCCCCCGATCAAGTCATCCACCTCATCATCCCCACTAACATGACTACAGCATCTTCACTCAGAGAAAGGCCGGTGGCCTACGAGACGTCCAGCCTTCGCAAGTGTCAGTGCCTCACATCTCGTATTCATCATCTCGCAGATCGTAAGACTAAACAACGTTACAATCTGTGTCTCCATCTCAAGCAATCCGACGAAGCGGAGCACTCACTTACCGCGTTGATGATTTCAAGATGCCTTCTCTCAGTTCACTATTGCCAGCCTGTTTGTGGTGGCGCAATCATGCATGTCCGCGACCTTTCGCACAGCCGCGTTGTGCTTACTCTGCCTACTGACTGCCCTTAACATTCGATCGCTGCTCCAATGTTTAAACCCCACTTCCTTCACTCTCGTTCTCAGCGTGTGTTATATGTTGTAATCTCGATTGTACACGTTCGAGATATATTTATCCTTTGATCGTCCGTTTACGATGCGGCTCTTACGCCTGGAGCCTGACGGTACCTTCAGCCTTAACGAGTACCTTGGGATAGATATACCCCCGTATGCGATCCTTTCACACACCTGGGGCACCGATGGAGAAGAAGTCACCTATAAAGATTTGATGGAGGGCAACGCAGAGTTAAGAGGAGGTTATAACAAGCTCAGTTTCTGTGCAGACAAGGCTGTGGTTGATGGTCTAGATTACTTCTGGGTTGACACTTGTTGCATAGACAAGACGAGCAGCGCGGAGCTTACAGAAGCCATCAACTCGATGTCCCGATGGTATCGAGATGCACGGTAAGAATTTCAAGATTGCCTCGTTCGTGGCACATTCTGAGCATAAGACTAACGAGTGTTGGGAGAGAAAGCATTTGTTACGTCTTCCTCGCAGACGTTTGGTCTTCGCGGAATGGATTAGCTAATCAGCATTGGAAGTCAGATTTTCAAAAGAGTAGATGGTTCACTCGCGGCTGGACTCTCCAGGAGTTGCTTTGTCCGATAACAGTCGAATTCTTCTCTGCGGATTGGAACATGCTCGGGAACAAAGGATCTCTTTCGCAACAGATCAACCTTGCCACCGGCATACCTACAGAGATATTCTGGAAGAAAAGGTCTTTCCTCTCGTACAGCGTTGACGACCGAATGTCCTGGGCACGAAAGCGGCAAACTAAGCGTGAAGAAGACGCAGCATATTGTCTCTTTGGCATCTTTGATATCCAGTTGCCAGTATTGTATGGAGAGGGGAAGAAGAAGGTTTTGATTCGGCTACGGAAAGCTATCCATGAGTCAATGGGTAACCCACCTCCGCCACCCCCGCCACCTCCACCACCACATCCGCCCTTCTTCCAACATCAGCTACCACCACCGCCGCCCCCGCCGCTCCAAAAACTGTCAGATATGCGCTCGTATATAGAGACGCAACCATCGTTCCGTGTACCATCTAGCAAATTGTAAAAACTACTCCGATATTTCTGATACCATTACGGTATGAATCTGAAATCCAGAACGATCTCTAGCAGATTTGGCGAGCCTGTTAGCTCTGAACTATCGAGCAGCTTGACTAGAGTTTATTTTTTAAGCAGGCGAGCGATGGAGATAAACAGCAACATCCTGTCACATGGCCAAATTTGCCTGACCGAGGCATAGTTGACCAACGTGGGGAGAGGGCTGAACATCTAATTTGAGCCGATTTGATATCGCATGTCGATTTTCCAATCAAGATCGAAGGTTCTGTTCCTGAGTCTGCTTTTCTTAATCTGTATAGGATATTTGTGGATTGTGCATGTAGTAAAAGCACAAAGCGGAGTGGTTTCACTTCCCTCTGGTTCATCCAAAAGCGGCGCACATGCACAGCAGTGGGGAAATTAGATTGGACGAATACGGTGTATTTTCAAATCTCAAGTATGAAGTAAGGGATCGGCATGTAAGCCAGCCTGATTAAACGAAGTTTCAGGCTGACCATGCAGCCACCTAGGCTTAATGAGTTGCGCCACCAGCATACAACTCCAATCACAGAAACCACTGCTATCACCATGCATAACAGCAGCATGTTGCCAAGACATCTCTTTGGGGGCCGTCTCACGACGCACAACTCACATCCTGCTTACCTCGCGCTATCTAGTCCCTTTGTCTGCTTACTTCTCCTTCTCTGCCCAACGAACTCACCCCGATACTCTTGTCAGACGAGTCAATTGGGCACGCGCATGTTTTTGCCCACATCAACGCCATGGCTCCATCATGGCGCATACTGAGTAGCTTTACGTTCAGCCTTGCAGCTCTCTTCATCGTACAGCCTTGTCTCGTAGGTGCGCAATGCGACATCCCGCCTCTTACGCTTACCTGGGCCAACCTGAGCGTCACGCAAGACGGTCTTGGTGTCGCGCGTGGTATCGAACTTGGAATTGGAACTCCACACCAGATCTTCGCTTTCCGGCCGTCGACTACGCTCAACAACACGCGCATTAATAATGTTGTTAACTGCGGTTCTGCGACCAACGACAGCTGTATTGGAGGTCTCGGCGGTGCTTTCGACTCGACTAAGTCGACATCATATGCTGTATCGATTAAGAGCCAATGGAATGGTAGCCAGATTGATGATGAAGACGACACAGGAGGCTATGTCTACTTTAACGATGATGTCGCGTTTCAAGAAAATGGTCATGTTGATGGATTTCCGTTGGTGATGGATAGCGAGGTATGGGGAGGTAAGAATTCCATGAATGCGCCTTGTCCAATCTGACTTGCGGACAAGTGACACTGACTTAGTATACAGGTATACAGTCCGGTCTGCCACTCGGCACGAACTCGTCATTCCTTCGCGCGGCGGTCGCAGGTGGTGTCGCGCCATCACAAGTCTTCGGTCTTTGGAGCGGCAGCAGAGGCATCGATCCACATGACGGTCTGCTCGTTGTAGGTGGATATGATCGCGCGCGGGTCGATCCAGCGTCGAACTTCACCACTTTCCCAATTGGCGAATGGAGTCTTGAACGAGCTTGTCCTTTACAGGTCACAGTCACGAATCTGACGTATCAGGACCGGCCACTCATACCAGATGGTAGCGATGAGCTGATCGCATGTATTGAGCCGTCGACACAACGTTTCGTGTTCCCTCCGGCGATTGCGCAGGCGTTCGGCGTATATACTGGGCAAAATGAGACTGCGTATCCGGGTAAGATGCATTATAATGTGTCGAACCGCCCCATGGGCGACCTCGTTGTGACACTGGCAGGTGGCTACCAGTCAACCATACCCAATAAGGAGTTGTTCGCGCCACTACGTGGGTCTGATCAGTACGGTCGTTATGCCATCACCAACGACAGCACGCTCGAAGCCTCGATATCGGATACCCGAGCAAGCGACCCAGGGGATGTGGATAGTACTCTTGGAGGCCTCTTCTTAACTTTTAACTACCTTCTTGTAGACTACGCCAAGAGCGAGTTCCAACTCGCTCCAGCTGTCGCAGCCGACGCGAAAGACGTGTCGCCGGACCCTACGGTGATCTGCACGCCTACCAACACGACGCCGGCGAGTCCTACCCCAACACCTGAGAAGTCCACGAATACAGGTGCCATAGCAGGCGGTGTGGTTGGAGGTGTTGCGGGACTTGCTCTGCTTGGTACGATCGGCTTTCTGTTATTCAGGCGGAATCGCCGCGCTAAGGAGGGTCCTCCCGTCAGCGAGATCGACGGGCAGCCACATTCACCTGTGCAACAAGTGTCGCGACAGCCGTCGGAGATGATGACGCATGAAGCTGCACCCGTGCACGAAATGCCTGCGACTCGATACCCGAGTTTTCGAAAACCTGAAAGCAGAGGATGGCGTTAGGATACGCGTCAAAGAGGAATGCTGAAGACTGGTAGATTCGCTTCCCTTATGCTATGACGGAGTTTTGTACTAAAACTTTAGGCGCTACGCTAAGTAATGCATTATTAGTTCGACTTCCCTTTCGCAACTCCCTCATCTTTCTCCAATCGCTACCCAGTAGGCTATGATAACAGTTTCGCTCGCATGGTAGGTTCATATACTGGAACATCCATAGGCACAACTTCCTCGTCGCGACAACAACTCACTTCTGCCCACCGTAACCAACCAGCGTACGTTCCATCTCTACAGTCGCTGCCAGGATGCTTCCTCCAAAGCATGCCCAACGTATCACCACCAAAAAGCTTTGCCGAGAACCCGTGTCCAAGTTTGAGACACCAGCTATCAGCCACCAACTTCTCTACGATACGCCTTGCAAATGCTTGATCGTCGGTCTCAACCTCACCTGGCTTGGGTAATGGAAGACTGAGAAGATCGAATTGTCGTTGTCCGCTCCAGCTCGTCATCTGCTCGTGTGCGAAAGCGCCGTCCATCATGCTCAACAGCCAGCACTTTTCTCTGACGTACTTTGGTCCATCCCAGCCATCTCCTTCATCAACCCAACCTTGCGCCGATCGCATGCACTGAATCTGGACTGCGTAGTCGGTCATCGCTTCGTCGTTGATGACCATCTTTTCTTGGCCTTCTTCTTCTACAATAACTTCTTGTGGCACACGCATAAGAGGGACATGTGACACCATTGGGTGGGTGTGCGCATCAGTCGTGTTTGTCTTGCCTTTCCAGACCTGAAGTAGGATATGATGTGCGCGTTGTACGAGCGGGTTATTCGCACCACACATAAGCGCAAAATTTACGATCTGCAGATCCGACCCCATTGTGAAACCGGCGAAATCGTATGGGGAGTCCGGGTTGACAATGTGTTTAGTCCATAGCTGGTCCAGGTCCCCAAATTGCAGAATCCCGACATCGAGATATACGCCACCGTACTTCAGCAGGAGTGGATACCGGATGAGATCTGAGGTGTGTTGTGCAGCATAGTGTCCGTTCAGGGTGCCGCGCGTGAACGCTGCTGGTACCACTAAAGGCGACTCGGTATCGATGTAATTAGCTACATTGAGTGAAGAATCCGGCACGACGTCAAGTACGTAGATGGTCCATCCTAGTGGTGAGAAGCGACGGTACCAAGCGATGACATTGCGTAGGAGATTGGGAGGTAAGTTATGAATACCAGAGTTCCAAAATGCGAATATAGATTTAGAGCCTAAACCAGGAGGTTTTGGTGAAGTCAGCGCTTCTGGTAGAGGTCCATCTGTTGATATGGTAGGTAGAACTTCGTATTGAAGTGCTGAGGTTCCCGGTATCTGTGGGTACTCCATAATTTGGCTCAATTGCTGACAGGAATCCGTGGTTTGGGAGAAAATCCGGTGCTGAGAGAAGACTTTGTATGGTACAACATACACACAGCTTACGTGATATTCAGCTTCACGGTAGTCAACTCACTATGAACATCCAATAGTCATTTCGACTCATTCGCGCTAGTAACTCGCGTGACGTCACTACGCGAATCAGCCTCACCAGCCACCTGGGAGGCATTGAAGTGACATCCCGCAACCCTTTTTACCATTCTCTACTTGTGAGAAAGGGTTATCAACAGAATATAACCTTGTTCTTCCCTATCTAGTTATCATGTACCAAGATGAGTCAACAAACCTTTACAGCTAAGTCGCAGCCAAGCTGTCAACGTGCATCGCGTTAACATGATCACCGTTTCTGATAGGATACAAATGGAAGAAACCCTGGACTCTCGGATTCTATCTAGAAAGCTACCGCACTATTGAGATTAAGCTCAAAGTGCTTTTCGCAAGGGCTACCGCACATTATTTCGTGAGGGATTGTGGATCCGGTTGCTGATAGGCTATTCGCACACGAAGTCTTGAGCGGTATACTCCGAAGGATTGCCTTTGAACACAGCTTTCTTTGGATACAAACAAAGCAGACGCTCTTTGTCTTCCGCGTTCCGGGTAGTAAGTGTCTCAGGTGCAATGCCTTTCTCAACCCAATCAACTAAAGCTTGGAATGTCTCATGTGGAGAACCGCCTTGTCCATCTATGCAGTGACGCGCGCCTGGTGCTTCAAAATAGCGGTAGTAATCTCTTAACTCAGGATCGAGAACAGATACCCGGTCGAAGTAATCGCGCGTTCCTCCGTATGGTATTGCCCCATCTGCCTTCACAAGAAATGTCAGTCGTTTGTATAGTCCAGACGTTTGAACAGTACTTACCAGTCCATGCCATGTAAGAAGCTTCCCTCCTGATCTTCGAAGCCCGCTAAGATCCGGAAAATCAGTATTAATGATAGATTTGTACTCCCGCTCTCCTGCTACGAAATCTTCCACCCACTCAGCGCGGGTCATATTGTTCAAATTGTAGTCCGGGTTTTTTTCGATAAAATACTTGATCCAATCCGTAAACAGTGTAGCTCTCAGGGGCGTACAGGTGCCGTTGTTGCAGGTGCTGCCGATGATTTCGGGACCAGGAGCTTCTAGTGAACCGCCGTTTACCTCATAGCCTGCTGGGTACCAAAGAAAGGACCCATTTTGCGTACGAGGCCCCTCCCAAACCGCTTCCATAATTATGGCAGCATTAGCCGATATAGTCGAAGGCCCACCAGTTGCACTGCAGTTAACTGCGGATCCAACCAGCGTTCGTGGATCGATGTAGCACTTGTCTGGATCCGAGATCAACCCGTCAATCAACCCGTCAAGACCATCGCAAGCCGCTATAGCAGCTTTCTCAAGAGCTTCAAACTCGCAGGGGTGCGGAAAACCAGTCGCGTTGAGTTCGTAGAACACTTGATGAGGGTACGTTCCGGCAAAGAAGAATGGACTCCAATTGATGGCGGGCGCGGCTGCTGCGATTCCATCAAAAACGTCTGGAAATCTTTGTGCGAAAAGATAACCCTGTCTACCGCCTTGAGAGCAGCCATCCCAGTACGAATACGTAGGGGGAGAGTGGTAGAAAGTCTTGATAATGCTTTTTGCAATCAATGCACCGTCGATAAGTCCGTTAAATGCGAAATCCTGGAGTGCGTTATAGTCGACGTTGCCAGGGCTAGTGAGAGCCCATTCTGCTACAGAAGATCCATTCTCATGTTCTACTCCGCCATCGACGGTCGCACTTGCGTAGCCTCCAGTCACTTGACTAAACGTGGGTATACGAAGTTAGTAAACGTCTCATATGCGATCCGTACATAGGCAAAACTGACCCGTACATGTTGGCGAACGATGAACTGAATCCCGCAGACCAACCCCCACCACCAGCCATTGTGAAACGACCATTCCAGTCAGGATCCAGAGGAAGCCATATTTGAGTACGTAGCGTGTCATTTTTTCCGGGGTGCGTATGAGTAACTGTAACGTTACAAAAGTCGACCTTAATATCGGTGGGAAGTGGGCCGTGATTTGGCCAATACGAAGTAACACCGTCAGGGACATAGTCCAATGCTAAGTGAGCTTCAAGTCCGATGATGCTGGCACCAAAAATCTCGGGAGTTGGAATGGATTGTGTTGTGCAGTTGCTGGCTCCTGGAGATAAAGCCATGATAGCAGATATACGCAATGAGAACAAGCTCGAATACAGCAAATGATGTTGTCTCATTCTCCAATGCACTTTGCTCTTGGTATAAATGTGTAAGTACTATTTGCACTACACTCGCGCACGAAATTTCGCGGACTTGCCGTCATCGGAGAGAGATCAACAAAGACGGACCTCGGCAACAATAGGCCGGCCGCGTTCGAGTATCTAGAGCAATAAGCGTCAGTACGATGGTAGTTCATTTCGGCACACGGAAAATGCTCCTCATCTTTGGAATATTGGAGACCTCTCTAGAGTCTGAAACTCTGTGACGTAATGGTGTCGAGGTCTTGTTGATCAGATAGCATTTAGTATGTTCTCGGCAAGACCTAGCTAGTTGCCTGTAGTGGTTACATGCCTAAGAAAGATGACATCTGTAAAAGAGCATGATTGAAGGGGGTTTGATAGCATTTTGCTGATGGGTTGGGCGACAATGGCTATTCTGTGCTGTTCTACGGCCTTAGTTTGTTATGGCCAGGCGTTAAGGTGGTTGACTGCGTGGCACGCACGTGAACACAGAAGATCTTCAAGACTAGATACTAATCCAGTTGGACGGGCTCGACAACCCTAGAGTTCGAAGTACCGGAGCTTCGCCCACGTACCTGAAACTTGCCTCAACGCTAAAAGTGAACCTTCATATTGCTTCTTCTGGCTGATCCGAGGAAGGGTATAACCTTGGAACTTTCTCGTGTCGGGCTCACTGTGGGTGCCATTTCGCGTCGAAATCAAACCCCAGTCATGGTCATACGAACAGTAACGAGGGTCTTACCCTGCTCAGTGACCACAGCAGTGTGTCCAGGTTTTGAGCGCCACCCTCGGGTTTGAACACTTGGCACCCGGGGCACGGCCTTGGCATGTCCTTAGTAACCCTCCTCTACTCCTCATTGATGGCTTGGCTCAGTAGCTTCTACATGGAGATCGGATATCTATAAGACTTTGTTGTCAAACGACTTGCTGTGCGCTGTTAGTGGAACTGTACCATACCTTGAAGGCCTCTTCCATCCAGCTCTTCCAATTCACTCGCCACGAAGCTCAAATTCATCGAAAATGGAGAATACAGATATCAAATCACGTTCTATCGATATGACGCAGATAGAGAAGATTGAAGTTGCAGAACCGCCGGACCAAACCATCGCTTTCACGACGATGGAGACGAGGCGCCTCCTCCGGAAGTTGGATATCGCTATCCTTCCTCTAGTCTCTACGATGTATCTGCTTTCGTTTCTCGATCGATCGAACATCGGAAATGCTAGACTAGCCGGCCTTGAGCAAGATTTAGGGATGACTGGATGGGATTATGCTGTGAGTGAACTCCACTATCCTTCCATGGTCTTGCAGTTCAAGGAATTAACTCATACACATGCGAAACGATAGACTGCAGTTTCAGTCTTCTTCCCTTTCTACATCATCTCCGAGGTACCGTCCAATCTCGCCATGAAAAAGTTCCGGCCGTCGATCTGGATCCCCTCAATCATGGTTGCTTGGGGCATAGTCATGACCCTCATGGGCCTAGTGCACAACTTTGGAGGTCTGTTGGCTGCACGTATGGCCCTTGGTCTTGCTGAAGGTGGCTTGTTCCCTGGTGTTGCTTATTAGTGGGTACCAATAATGTCTTGCTGTTTCGGTTTTTGCTAACAAACCATAGCATCACCTTATGGTACCGTCGTCATGAATGCGGTTCCAGAATTGCGATCTTCTTCTCCGCCGCAACTGCTGCAGGTGCCTTTGGAGGCCTCCTTGCGCGTGGCATTATGGAAATGGATGGGATCGCTGGGCTCAATGGTTGGGCATGGATCTTCATCCTTGAGGGTATCCTGACTGTCATAGTTGGTGAGAGCGAATTCTCTTCGTCGATATCTCTAAGTTTGACATATTCGCTGACTGATATTAGCCGGAATCTCTTACAAATATCTACATGATTACCCCGATACCGCTAAGTTTCTTACCGAGAAGGAAAAGACTGAAGTTATACGACGCCTGAAAGATGACAGCACGGCTCTGTCGAACGAATTCCGCACTCAATTCATAAAGGATGCCTTTACCGACTGGAGGATTCTTGTGCATTGTCTCATCACCTTCACCAACTTTTTACCGCTCTATTCCATCTCGATCTTTCTGCCAACCATAATTCGGGGTATGGGGTACACAAATGAGACTGCTCAGCTGCTTACAGTACCGCCTTATTTCCTTGCGTGTCTTGGCACTGTTGGCATTGGCTTTGCTGCCGACAGACTCAGAATACGTGGCCTATTCGTCATCGGACTTGCTACACTCGCGTAAGTCTCCCACCGGGAAAGCGACCATGATCGTCCTGTACTCCACATCGTAGCGAAATTAACTTAGTGACAGCATCGTCGGATTCATCATTCTCCTTACTGTGGATACAAACGGTGTCAAATACTTCGCTTGTTTCCTAGTATTGCTAGGAATCTATCCAAACGTGCCACAGATTACCTCTTGGAACAGTAACAACGTTGGCGGATCTGTAAAACGAGGTGTAGCCATTGCTATGCAGATCGGAACGGTGGGTCTATTCCTTGTTGACTGTTTATCCTTTACTGATGATGTACTAGGGCAACATGGGTGGCGCAGTCTCAGGGTTCATCTTCCAGGCCCGCGATGCCCCTCATTACCATACTGGCCATGGCATCCTCCTCGCGTTGTGTTGTTTGACTGTGTTGCTGGCTTCGTTCATGACGTGGTATTTGCGGAGAGAAAACAGCATAAGGGATTCCAAACATAAGCCTCCTCAGGAGTACACACTCTGTGAACAAGAAGCGGAGGCAGACAAAGGTGATAATGCCTCTTTCTTCCGATACACCGTCTAAGATTACTGTAACTACAATCCAAGACATCTTCGAAGCACAAATGCTTCAATGTTATGGCAGTCGCACAACAATCTACTTTAGTTCCAAAAAGAGAATGACAAATCCCACACATGAGTGAGAGAGATGCTCTTCACATAACGCATGTGTGTCCATATCGCGGCTCGTTGAGATGAACATGGGTGATATTTTTACTCCACATAAGGGGAACATTGATCTACAGTTTATTCTTGAATTTGCGTTTCTCTTGCTGCTCAACCTTGAACTGCTGGACTGCCTTCATGTATTCCACCGAACCAAATCTTTCTTGCTGAGTAACCTGACACTCGCGATCATTCGCATCAAGTAGCTGTTGAAGTACGGGTTGCTTCAAGAGTATCTTTGTAGTTCGAAGTGCTCCAGAAGGAGATTGCGCGACCCGGCGTGCGATTTCAATTACATTGTCAAGAAACCTTTCTTTGGGCAAAATCTTTGTGACAAGATGCAGCTTCTCTGCCTCCTCGGCTGAGATGGGTTCTCCAGCTAGACATAGTGCTGAGGCTTTCTGATGACCCATAAGCCGCGGAAACGTAAAGCTCGATGCTCCCTCTGTAGTCATTCCCCACTTGACAAACGGTGTAAAGAAGTATGCGTCAGGGACGCAATATACAAGATCGAAGAGAGCGAGACTGCTCACGCCATAGCCTGCGGCTGGGCCATTGACAGCGGCTATCAGGATCTTCTCGGTAGAAATGAACATCTTCGTTAACTGATGGAAGTCTGAGCCAAGAGCGAACGACATAGGAGCCTTCGTGTCCGTCAATTCCATACCGGTGCAGAAGAACTTGCCTTCTCCCGTCAGAAGAATGACTTGAACTTCGGGCTGACTATCTGCCCACCGCAGGGCAGATAAACTGTCCGCTAAGAGCCTGGGATGCAGAGAGTTCCCCGACTTGGGCCGGTCATATTTGATGATGGCAATTCGACCCGCCTCTTGTAGTTCAACTTTGACATAGCTGTATGAAGGTGGCGCCATGTCGGTTCGGTTGTGTATATTCCTCCTGGCTATTGTCTGGCAGATTTTGAAGAGAAGTACAAATGACCCGATAGCCAGAACAGGCGACTCAGCTTGAAGTATGTGACTTTTGTGTGTACGAACTAATGAAGTATGGCTCTTGCAGCGCTACAAGATGCTCCTATAGCGCCCTGTACTCGACGCGAATTATACCTAGGTAGTCTTATCTCGGACAGAATCTATGTTCCTTGAGCATTAGAGCACTCCCCCTCATTATTCACAAGAGACTAACTTTGTCAGTCGCAGGGTAGCTGACGTCTGACTTGAAGCCGTCCACGGACACACCTCGGGCCGCGCCAAGCCCGTCCCCACATAGCCGCATTTCGAGGCTCCGTTACCCCGCAAAACTTTATCTGAACTCGGGTTAGGTCTCCAAACCCGAGGCTGCATAGACCTGTCCCGTCTAGGGTGATGCATCGGGAATGCCGTGCTACTCCCGCCAGCCAGCCGGGTATGTAGCGCGTGTGTCCAGTTATCTTTTGAGACTATGTTGTTCAGCTTCACCAGTCTTGGATTGTCGAAATCATATACCTTCAAACAGATTTCTGTATCATTGTACCCATGGCGACACTTGATTTGAAGCCTAGCGAGATGCCGCACAAATTCAACTTTGCGGTTGATGTAATCGACAAATGGGCAGATCAACGGGACGATTTGCAGGCCATGCACTGGGTATCGCAAGACGAATCAAACACCAGGCACATGACCTTCAAGTACTTTTCCAGGCAATCCCATAGAATTGCTATCCTCCTTGATCAATTAGGGTTCGGGAAAGGGGATACTATGACGATGGTTCTCCCAAGAGTGCCTGCATGGTTAGTATGCTATCTATGCGTCTACAAGAAATTCGACTGACCATCTGAAGGTGGGAGGTCGCGCTTGCGGCCATCCGCAGCGGAATCATTCTATCGCCAGGGCCGAATCTCCTGACTGAGAAGGAGATTCAATATCGGTGCAATAAAACCAAATCGAGACTGTTTGTCGGCGACGAAACGAGCGTGTCGAAGTTTCTTGCCGTGCGTCAACATTGTCCGACAGTCAAGCATATCATACGAGTCGGGGATGGTACTAGGAGTCAAGACGTTTCTTCTCTGTATGCCGCACTAGAAGATATCGAGACTCATGCCAGATTCGACTCGTTGTACCAAGAATGGAGCAGTCCAGCCATGATCTATTTCACTTCTGGAACGTCTGGTCACCCGAAAATGGTAAGGCATAACCAGGTTATGCTCTCTCTAGGTAAGGTTCCAAGCACTTCGCATCTGGGTAAGTTACTAAATAGAGTAGCAAGAGGAATCGCGTTCGGACAATGGTATCAGCTGGCTCCAGGCAAAGTCCTTTGGAACACTGCGGACCAAGGTTTGTCAAATCGTTCACCAGAGAAGTTCAGAACGACATCGTTGACCCGCTGGCAGGTTGGGCAAAGGCTGCATGGTCTTTCTTCGGAGCTTGGAACTCTGGCGCAACGCTCTTCGTGCACGATGATCGTGGAGCGTTCAGTGCAAAGCGCACCGTGGATATACTGTGCCGGTACCCGATAACTACCCTATGCGCCGCTCCGCTCATCTTTAGACAACTCGTGTCACCCGAACTAGAAGATCATTTCAAGCGAAATCCTCCCGCTGCGCTAGCTCATTGTACAACGGCTGGAGAAGCGCTGAACGCTATAGTCACCCAGCGATGGCGTCAACTTACCGGTCTCGACATCTACGAAGGATATGGCCAAACAGAAACCGCATTGTTATGTGCCAATCTGAAAGGCTCCACGATCCGCCCAGGCTCCATGGGGAAACCAGCACCTGGAGTACCTCTCCACATCATAACGGCAACCGGAGCTGAGGCTGCTCATAACGAGGAAGGAGATATAGCAGTGCTGTTGAGTGACCGGAAGGGCAGCAGTAACTTCTTCGGTATCTTCGATGGCTATGTGCAGGAAGATAATACGTGCACCCGTAATGAAAGAACCGTTACGGTGGATGGGGAAGTCAAGTCCTACTACCTAACCGGTGACAGAGCAACTCGTGATCAAGATGGTTACTTCTGGTTTGTGGGGCGAGCGGATGATGTTATCAACTCCTCTGGATACCGAATAGGTATGCTCGAGCCCCAACGCTTTGAGTCTTTGTTTCCTGACAACTTCCTAGGTCCTTTCGAAGTAGAATCCACGCTCAAGCTACACCCTGCCGTCGCAGAAGCTGCCGTCATATCCTCGCCAGATCCAGGAAGAGGAGAAGTCGTGAAGGCATTTGTCGTTCGTACGAGAGAGTACGAGAATGCTCCACCTCAAGAACTTGAACAGGAGCTGCAAACGTTCTGCAAGAAGAACGCAGCACCATACAAATATCCACGAAAACTGGAGTTCGTAGAAGGCAGTTTCCTTCCTAGAACTACGAGCGGCAAGATTCAACGGGCCTTGCTAAGGAAATTAGAATGGCGAAAGGAAGCAGGCTCGAAACTCTAATCACCTGTCAGCCTGTACCTTGACTATATTCTGTTTCCGACAACTCCATGTTTACGCTCGATGTCCGCTCTTTGTTCACTTTGCTACCTCAAAGCAGTAGCTTATTTTCCATTGAGGCCGTCCAGACACCTTCATATATGTAAAACTCGATGAAGAGTAAAATGTTCTGTACAGCACTACAAGCGCCACGCATAATTCGTGCCGCTGATGTTCTGCTCATTCTCGCCGTGATCTCTGAGAGCAAATGAAAAATTGTCGATCATAGTCCCGGTGTTTGTAGGACCAAAGATTTGAGGTAGAATCCCGTCAATGTGGCCACTATAGCCGTCAAGATCCAATTTGGGACTTGGTTCTCGCTCAATTATGAGATCCTCAGACTCAATGTTTGTTGCAGCCGTATCGGTAGAGCTTAAAGCCTTGGTCGTGGACAGTGTGCCGTAATCACAGAGTGCGTATAGTTGATCGATGTCGGCAACTTCGAGCGGGACACTTTGGAGGGAAGGATCGATCAAGTCAGAACAACGTATCGAGTCAACAGCGAACTGAGTGAGCTTTGCAATCTGCGGATATCATCTTGTTAGCTAACGATAGAGCTATACCCAATATTCACATACCATGCGCCCTGACGTCTTCCAAAATCTGGTTTTTCCGCTGATGTGCATTATACTGCTTTGTAAAGCTTCCACGGATTGTATGCGAGTAAGGCAATCTAGCGAGTGCTGGAACAAACAGTGTATTGAGCCTGCTACAGTGGAAGCATAGCTCAAAAACGTTGCTGACACTTTGTATTGCGCGCGGGCCGCGTTCTCCAAAGTGCGTGTGAGTTCCTGAGCGTGTGTGAAGCAGCTGACGATTGTGCGAGACAAAAAACCGGCGGGTATCTTGAATTGAGTCCTCTCGAGTCGACGCCTTATCAGAAACGGATGCTGAAGCAAGCAGTAGCAAAGATGATACAGGACATAAGTCAAGATGGTGGACTCGGTGATCGGCACGTTGGGCTCGGACTGACGAAGAGGTGCGTTCAGAATCGTCGCCTGTATGTCCCCATAGCAGTCAAAGAGCGTCTCGAACTGGGCGAGCTGAGAGCAAATGGTTTGGTACTCGGATATGTGGTCCCACGGCGCCTTCCGATCGCCAGTAATGTCTCGTTGGAAAGTGTAGTTGGCCACTTGGCTCAAGAGAGAAGCGACAACAACAGTTGGTGCGAGTGTCTCCATGTGATCGACTCTGAAGTCGACAAAACGCAGAAACTCTTCCAAACTTACCACTTGCTGCGGTGTGGATGTTCGGAAGTTTTCGTCACTGCAGGGTAGCTGAATACGAATTGACTGGTCCTGGAACAAGGACGGTCTATGTCTGCCACAAGTGGCCAGCTTATCTAAAAGGTAGATCGACCATAACGTGCGACGACGTTCCTCTTGAGCGGAGAAGGGCAATTCAGTGGGCGGTTCAGTCATCATGTGCATAGCCTGTGCAACATTGACAGCTACACCAATTTTGATCCATGCAGTTCTATGTTTACACTCTGAAGCAGTCAGCCTTGCCTTTGTCTGTGGACAAAGAGCAGAAATACCTGTGAAGTCGTACAGCGCGAGTAAAGTCGCCGCTTGAACCACATAGTGGTCTAAAACCTCATCAGAGTCAAAGATCCGCCTGAAAGTCTCTTTCCACGCTGCGGACGCGTGCGCCGCAGCTGTGCGATCTTTGTCGGCAAAGAATGGATCATCTGAAAAGCGTATCGCTATTCCTAGTACAGCTCGTACAAGGTAGTTCGGCAGCCTACCACTGCGTAGCTGTTGCTGAAATGTCTGTTTATGAAAGAAGCAGTATGGCTGACCGTGCCAATGATGAAAAAATAACTCGATAGTTGATGATAAGATGTGAGATGGAGGCATCTGCGGTTCGAGACTATGAGCATTGATCGACGCATCGTTTATATTGGAAGTTGGAAGCTGCTGCCTGCCTGTGAAAGTTGAAGTAGTTGCTGCGTCGATACTGCGCAAAGAGTTTAGCATACAACCTGAAAAATGCTTAGCAATGAGGGTACGGTACCTTTCAAGCATGGAACTGAAATCGGATTGGGGGTCGCCGCTCATATCCAATGAAGTCAAACCTTTCTATGAAGCTGTCAATATACGACCTTCAAAGTAGGACGAGAAGGAAATACGTTATTGGGGTTCATGTCTTGAGGATGGTTTGACGTTGGGCGGCTGTCTTGGGTCGTTGTCCATCTGCGGCTGCGGTAGACGCATTTCTGAAGCAACCGAGCGCAGAAGCTGCATGAAGGCTGCTCGCCATCACATTTGACTTTCTTTCGTCTATGTCGCTATATTCAGTCGCCACGACTTGTAGTTTGTGATCGTTTGCGAACCCGATATGTTGGACGCGCATGTGGTTACGCAGAGTAATGGGCGAGAGCTTACCGGCAATTCAGGCAAGCCTGGCGAGACCGACGGCTATTTCGGGGTTCCGCGCCTTGATCGTCCATCAAAGAAGGCAGTGGGTCTCCAAAAAGGATGAATGTGTGATCGAACAAGAGGAACGTTAGCAGACGGTGATGGTGAGGCCAAGGCGAGCTCTCTTGACACTAAACATAGCGCCATTTCAACCCCGCACTGGGGTGCCGTGTCGTACCGCTCTTCAGCGACTCGTTCCCTCGTTCCCACATGAAGCCCTCTCTTGATTCTGATCTGCAAGGGAGAATAAGATGACTAAGTAGCGAACAGTAGTACCACAACGTCAGTGAAGCAACAAACAAGACGTCGAAAACTAAAGAAAGCAAGAGACAATCGAGCGCGGCAGTATGCCAGGATTTCGGAGAAAACGGGGCTTGTCTGTATTCACGATCATCATTCACACAGTGCGCTGCGATGGCCGTTTACCGCCAAGGGCGCGCAACCAACATATTAGGCCTGACCAGTGATACCTAAATACTGCCTCCTCTATACCATAATCTTCTATGGTGATACTGTTAGCATGCAGCAAAAACAGAGATCCGCGCTCTCTCCACTTCCTGATATCACCCGTAACCCTTCCGCACCACTGCATCCTGCACACCATCCTTCTCCACCAATTTCCGCTCCAGAATTCCTCATCATTGGTCTTTTTGCGTTACGTCTCACAAAGCGCCTGGTTGTGAGCCTGGATTATTACCCAGGTCAAGATGCCGACATTATCTGGCTTATCAACTTCCTCGCGCCTTACCCCAACGATTATAAACTAGCGAAGATCTCAGACAGTCGAAGAGATGACTATCTAGCGATGTACCAGAACATAGTCTCGCGAATGAAGAAGCAACCAAAGTACCCCGTTCGCTTCATGCAGATGAACCCGGATCCATCGATGCAGCAGGCACGGCGAGGGCGCGAGATGGAACGGCCGAGGGTGATGACTGATGGTGAGTAAAATGGCGAAACGATCATATGCAGGAGCTCAAATTGAACAGCGGAAAGATTGGACATCATTGAATTCTGCGATGCGGCAGCCGAATGGGGATCCATACTTCCGATTCCAGTGCATGAAGCGGAGAGGATGGTGGAATTGGCGGACCGGAGGAAGATCGCAGATGTCGACGAACCTTATCGGCAGCAATCGCGCTATAGTCTTCGGGAGGAGTCGCACGGTCAAAGGCAGTCACGTTTCATCGACAGGGAGGATGTGCGAGATCAGAGGCAATCGCAATTCGCGCCTAGTTCCTTACCGCGCGATATGGGAAGGTCACTCCAAGAACCAAGGCAACCAGAACGCGAGGACAGATATCGGCTACATAATGCTGGAACGTGGCGTGGCGACGAGTACTTAGTTTCGGAAGAGAGGCAACTCGCGGAAGACAGGCGAGGGAGACGTCGCGTATCTTTTTCGAATGAAGAGTGATATCTTGACGTAAGAGGCATGCTGAAGACTGGTTTGGAAGGTCAAGTTATAACAGATTCGAATAAGAATGAAAAGACCTCGACGAATGGTCGGTCAATGTATCGAGCATCAAGCAGCCATTCTTAATGTAATTTGAATGCATGCTACTCGAATTGTATTGTGGCAAAAGCATGATGTATCTTCGCAGTATTTAATGACGGAAGCAATAATTGCTTTGATGTAATCCAATGCGTCTCGATACCACCCGAACTAGTTTCTGATCTTTTTATACGTCTTCTGATTGCCTAAGCTCTATGCTTGCTTGTAATGTGAATTCGATTCTGCTTCGCTGTGCACATCTTCCAGTACTGATTCAGCCACGCTCGCGCCTTCGTCGTAATCGCAAAAGTAACGATTAAAACAGGCAGCGCCGTAACCCAGAAGATCCACCCTTTCGTCTTCCCAGGCAAGAACTTGTCGTCCATGGAGAAGATTGCTGCAATAGTCGAAAGCGGTATGAACAGCATCGTCAGGTTGGTAATGTGAGCAAGATTGGAAGCATTCTGGTTGGCAGCTTGTGCTTCTTGCATGGTGGTGAACTGCATGTAGGACTGCAAGAACGCATCTGCAATGCCGATGATCTTGCCGCAGTGGTCTTGTACCGAAAGCCACCCGTCTCGCTCCCATTGCAGTTCGTCAGAACTACCGGGGCGGTATAAGCCCAAAGCTTCAAGGTTTTCCTTCAGTTCGATGAGCAAAATGCCCATAACAAACTTTACGTCGACAATGAAACCAAAGACCTCGTGCTGCCAGTTGCCCAATACTCCTTGGTCAAAATTCCGAAGATAGTACCATCGATTGACATGTGACTTTGCTGCAAGGGGATCTGTCTGCAGTCGTAGCAGAGTTAGGATTCGCCTTCGGACATACGAAAGAGACGAGCAAATCGCGAGTTTGCGAGCGGTGTCGGTGCATGTACGTGGACCAATCGTTCCGGATGGCGTGTTTTGCTGGATTGCGACTATGTCGTCAAACATAGAAGTATACTGTGGGCGCTGCTCTCCTTCATCCCAGTCGTCCGGGTTCGACGGTAATATTGTGAAGTCATGGAAGTCGGGATCCAGTGAATGCAATCGGGAGTACGCGTAATCTTCCGAACAGTAGTCAACTTCAAGCATGACATTCTCCGAGAGAGATTTGACCAATTCACCAACTGGTGGATCTACTATAAGAACCGCTACCCAGAGAGGTCAGTGGCGTCGAACAGAGCTGAGGGTTGAATCTTACAATCCCATGAACCATCTTCCCTGGCACCAGATGTCCAGAACGACAAAGCATGGTAGCTCTTAGGCTGGTCGATGATCGGCCCTTTTGGGTCATAGCATTGTATATGACGGTCGATGTTGAAGTCGCATTTAAAAGTATGTCCATGAATCGCGGGATCAGCATCAATGCGAATCGGTTGTGTAGAAGGATACCTTATGACGAAATTGTTTTCGGAGTAGCGACGGAAAGGTTTGCGGTGATTGAATGAAGGAGCTGCGGGATCAGCCCAGTGGGCGCCGAAAACACTTGGAGGAATGCGTAGGTGTGAGCCGAGAACTTGAACGTAATTCACAGGCAGATCTTCAAGTATGAATAGTCTTCGCCAAGGATGCGTCGGTTTCGCATCAGCGGTCTCATCAAGATAGCATTGCAGCTCTCGGGAACTCTTGAACATTCTCGGCGGCATTGACACCTCGTCCAAATACTCGATGACTGCCACTCTGCCCATCTCACGTTGGTACAGGGATTGCGCGTGTAAGTTCTGAACAAAATCCGGAAATAGCCAATATAGCTGCGAGCTCAACAATGCGAGGTAGGCCTCGCAAGCACCATGTTGAAGCAATGTCGCTGGCCTACCGTTCCGAGCAAGGGATGGGATCTGAAAGTCGTGCATGATTTTGAACGAGGAAAACAGTCGCAAGATCGATCATGTTGCCCGTCGTTGATAATGATCATACCGCCCCATGCTTGTACGTCAGCCCCGGGCGGAGATCCAGGTATGTTGAGTGGTTAGAGTAAGCTTATTAGACAATAGGAAAGCGTGGTTGGCTTTACCCGGTGATATTGCTGCGAAAAGTGTGCCAGGGCAGCCCCTAGCACTGGTGATGCATGGATTTCATCCACCCTTGAATGGGAGAGCGCGACCCTCACAGCCACTCCAAGGAGATTGACGAAAGAGCTCATTCCCCATGTTTGCTCACACTTCCAATGGCCATATTAGCCAGCCTGCGATGTTTAGTTTTAAACACCACTCCCCTCCAGAGCTGTGGCAGATGTGAAAAAATGAGAGCATCTTGTATGCAGCGTATAACCGGTCTATATCCGCGACTTCTCCGCGTGTGCAAGATACGATGTAATCGTCGTCCCCCTAACGCCGAGCCATGCAATCGTCAATCGTATCATGCAACCTTTTACTGTGTCGCACACTGAGGGCCCTCTGCCTCCTCATCATCGTCTTCCCACTCGGCGCCTCCAGCACGTGGGTCACCGCTACCAGCGCCGTACTCTTCCATGTCAGCATCCCACTCAACGTCTACTTCCTCCTCTTCTTCATGCTTCTCCTCGCTCTTTTCGTCCTTGGGTAGTGCGTCACGGAGCTTCTGTACTGCGGCGTCGTTCTTCAACCATCCATCCTCTGGGAACTCAACATCAACAACTAGGTAGAGATCACCCCTCGCGTCGCTGCGCTTCATGGGCATACCCTCTCCTTCGATCTTGAGGATCTGTCCTGGTCGCAAGACGTTGCCGTTTGGTTGTTGCACGTTGAGCTTAAGACCACGTCCATCGAGATGAGTGATGACCACGCGGTTGAAGCCTGTTAGTGCCTCCACTAAGCTAACCTTCAACTCGGCCCTCAGATCAGCGCCTGCGCGTTCGAAGACATCATGTGGCGTCTCGGTGAGCGTGAAGATGATATCGCCTGGCTCCTGGTCGGGTAGTTGATCTGCCTCTCCTGCAAGTACAATGCGCTCGCCTTGTCGTGCACCGCGGGGAATGTAGAGTTCGAGCACGTTCTTGGTCTCGACGACCTTCTTGCCCTTGCACTTCTTACAACGTTGCTTCTCTGGGATGACTTGGCCAGAGCCTTGACAGTTACCGCAAGGAACAGTTTCCTGGGTGACGAGGCCAGGACCGACCTGGCGGAGGACTTGCTTAGCACCTTGGAAAGTCAGTATAGTCGTCAAGTGCAAGGTGAGAAATTGACATACCCCGCCCACCACAGGAAGCACAAGAATTTGCCTTTGCGCCCTTCTTTCCACCGCTGCCTTCGCACAGGTTACAGATGATGTTCTTTGTGTTTGAGAACTTTGTCGTCTTGCCCTTGTACAGCTCTTCCAAGCTGACCTCGTACTCCTGCTCTACTGAGCGTCCCTTCCGTGGCACGTTTCGTCCACCGGGCATGCCGCCCATGCCACCCATACCTGGCATTCCGCCGAATCCGCCCATGCCGCCGAACATCTGCGCAAAGATGTCGTCGATGTCGGGGCCCTCGCCGCCCATGCCGCCCTTGGAGGGGTCAAAGGCGGACATGCCGTGGGTATCATACAGATGTCGCTTGTCATCGTCGGAGAGGATTTCGTAGGCTTGTTTCGCGGCCTTGAAGCGCACCTCGGCTTCTGCACGGTCTTCTTCTGCGACCTTGTCGGGGTGATGTGCTAACGCGGCCTATTGTTTGTCAGTATGAGGCGTGGATGCACTGCTGTTGTCTGCGGACCTTGTGGTATGCTTTCTTGATCTCGATCTTGCTCGCGCCCTTCTCGATCTCGAGGACCTCTGTTTTGGTCAGTGCGGTTCGTAGTCTCTAGACTTGTGTATCTACCGTAAAGATCGATTTCCTCATCCACTGGCATGGCGTTAGCAGAGAGTGGTGATGTCGTCGATTGGGAATACCTACTTTTGGGCTACTTTGGGGTGTGAGTCGGAAAGTGAGGAACAAGACACACTCTTAGAAGTATGTACAAGAAATAAGGCGGGCGCAACGAAGTAAAATGCGTCCTGTCCAGTGGGAGTGAAGGCAACAAACTTTCTCCAGATTTGTCGATCACTTGCAATGCGGGCCAAATTCCTGAGGAGCGGCCCCCACTAACGTCGGGCGAATCCCTGCACGTCATTTTCAACCGCGAACTCGAACCCTTTGCGTCGCATCAACACCCAAATGTCGTTTTCACTACTTGTCCGCCCACAATTATCCACCTACACATGCCGGTCATGTCTCGTCCGCCTTTCGCGATCCTCGCACCGCTCAATCACCTCTAAAGGAAATCCTCAGCTCGCTAAAGAAGGAAAGGACAAGGCTAATACTGCCGTACCAACATCTCCCGCACGGACGCGTTTTGCGCCTTCGCCGACAGGCTACCTACATCTTGGATCACTGCGGACGGCGCTGTTCAATTACCTCCTCGCGAAACGAACGGGTGGCCAATTTCTGCTACGGATAGAAAACACAGACCAAAAGCGCACGATACCAGACGCCGAACAACGACTCTTCGACGACTTACGATGGGCGGGACTGCAATGGGATGAAGGGCCAGAGGTCGGGGGTCCGTATGGGCCGTACAAACAGTCAGAGCGGAGTGCGATATACAGAGAATACGCGCACAAACTTCTGGAATCAGGACATGCATACCGCTGCTTCTGTTCTTCCGAGCGCTTGAACGCCTTGGCCGAACACAGACACAAGCTGGGCATCGCAACGGACTACGACCGCACATGCGCCCCACCCGCTATATCCAAAGAAGAGAGTGACGACAGAGCATCCAAGGGGGAATCGCACACCGTACGCCTCAGGGTACCAGATCAATACCCGACATACAAGGACCTCATCTATGGCACCTTCCGACCCCTCAAGAGACGCGGCCATGTCACCGAATCTGCCTACGAAGACCCCATCTTGTTGAAATCTGACGGCCTCCCTACATACCACCTCGCGAACGTGGTAGACGACCACCTCATGAAGATCACTCACGTAATACGAGGAAGCGAATGGATGCCCAGCACCCCGAAGCACATCGCCATGTACCAAGCATTCGGCTGGACACCTCCCGAATTTGCCCACGTCGGCCTCCTCGTCGACGAGAACAGCAACAAGCTCAGCAAGCGAAACTTCGACACCGACATCACTGCATTCAAGGAGATGGAAATCTTCCCTGAGACCCTAACAAACTTCGCTGCGTTGCTAGGATGGAGCCACAAGGAAAAGAGCGATGTCATGGACCTGAAGACATTGATCGAGAAATTCAGTTTGAAGTTCACAAAGGGCAACACCACAGTGACATTCGGTAAAATGCAATTCCTCCAGCGCAAACATGCCCTGCAACGTGCTTCTGTCGGCGGACCCAAACTCGAAGAACTGGTTCGCAACGTCTCCAGACTCCTCACTTCAGAAGACAGTCCCTATCAAGACTGGCAGTCCATCATTGGCACGCCCTTCCCCGAATCCTACATCCGCTCCATCATCCTTGCCGACGCAGAAAACTACACAAACGCAAACGAGTTTCTGTACCGCAACTCCTTCTTTTTCACACCCATCCGTCCGTTCGACAAGCAACCGCCCATGTCAACTACATCCGACATACCCATGCGCGCGCAAATGTTGGCAGACATTGAAGAGGAAGATTGGAATAAGGAAAATCTGATGCAGAAGGTGCACAAGATCATTGACGGTAGAACAGAAGGCAAGAAGGGAAGCAAGGATGTGTATCACTACTTGAGGAAGACGATTACTGGGCAGGAGCAGGGGATGCGGTTGTATGACATTTTCACAATTCTTGGGAGGACTGAGACGCTCAAACGGTTGGGGTTGCTGATCAATAATTAGTGTGATGTATGATAGTATGTGCAAGGCAGACAGATGAATGTAACAATAGCATAGAGAGTATAGATCACGAACATACAGATCAATTTTGTTCGATTCATTTCGTGTGGTATCCCATCCCATGATCTATCCGATGTACGCCCTACACACCCTGAACGCCATACCATGCTATCCACGATACTTCATCGTACACCTAGGAAGTCTCCATCTCGACCTCCTGACTCTTGACCTCCTGTCCGTTCGCAAGGTTGAAGACCTTATCTTTGACGTTTGCAGCCAGCAGGCCCATATCTTCTTCACGCGCAATCTTGCTCCCAGCCGCACCCAGCTTGGTCAACTGGTTCTTACTCTCGCTGTTCGTCGCGTAACCTGCTCCGCCTTTGAAGCGCTTGCTGCTGTTGTTCTCTTGCTGCATTTTACGGGCGAGGTCTGAAATCTGTTTGGTGCCGTAATCGCGGTTGGAGATGAGAGGAGAGGATGACAGCGTTTGTACCCAGTACTTGTTCCACAGCGCTTCTAGTAGCTTAGCATCGAGTGAAGACTTGTAGTGCGAGACTTCGAGGGGGTAGTAGTGGTTGGCGTGTGCGCCAAAGTCCTCAATCTTGCCGAGCGGAATGGTTTCGAAGCCGTCGCTCTCAGCGCCACTTGTGTTTTTGGAGCCGCCACCTGCCTTGGCCTGATTCTCGACGTACTCTGTTGAATAGGTACGGAAGGCACCGATCTCGACTTTGCCCGCAGAGACAGTTCGGTCGGGATCGATGACGATGGCGCAGAAGGGGTCTTGGAACTGTTGTTGAGTCTTCTGTGTGTTGACGTCGATGCCCGAGAGCCAGCAGCCGTAGCCAGGATGTGAGTGGTACCAGCCGACGGCGTTCTCCATCTGTCCCTGTTCTCGTGCGCGCTGTAGAAACTCTACCATGTACTCGTTTGCCTCGTCTTGTGCATTGACTCGTGTCTCTGTACCCTCGACTGGTAACCGGAATGCGTCGGTCACGACGAATGTGTGTGCTTCAATCTTGCCTAGCATCAGGCCCATGACTTCGATTGAGCCGCCGGATCGCGCGTGCATGACCATCTTGAGGAGGGCGATGGCCGAAATGCGGACAGACGTGAAGTAGTTGGGGTCGGTTCGCCATGGATGCGCGTTGTTGATGGCTTTCTGCTCCGAGGAGGAATAATTGTAGAGGGCGTCCTTCTGGGGATCTACAAGCTTGACGGAGTTCTCCAGCTCTGGGATGTTTATTAGCATGCAACGGCAAGCGGGGTATCATGGTATTGTGATGGATGGGACATGGGTTAAACGAGGGATCAGACTTACCCCACGTCTTCAAAGCGGTCCCCATGATTGAAGACGGTGTCGAGATTGTTTGGGTGAGTTTGATGCTGTTTGGTGGGGAGGCAAGGCGGGAGCTGTATGCTTATTGCGGGGAGCTCTAGCGCCAAGACATACAAGGCATCAGCGAGCAAGCCGGCAGTCCTAGGAAAGTGAAGTCGAGTGTAATTCAAGACACTGCAAATACAGCCATGTTATGATTTACTGTCAACAGCCTAAAACACAGCGAGATCAAAAAGTTTGTCTTGTCTCTACTTCTTCCTCCGTGACTGGTCTTCCCACCCTGACCTTTCATTCATCTTCCGTGCCTCTTCCTCCATCTTCTTGACCCACCTCTTAGTCAACTCTTCATTCTCTTTGCGCAATTTCTCCTTCTCCTGCTCCGCCATGTTCAGCTGTAGGTTCAGCGCAACCATTTCGTCGTGTACCTCCTCCACAAGCCTCCCCTTGCCCTTGAGCTCCTCCGTTCTATCCTTGCTTCGCCTCTCCAGTTGTGTCCGGACCTTTTCGAGCTGTTCTATGCGCTGCTTTTGTTGCGTGTCTGAGGCCTTGAGGGTGCTCAGCTCGGCAGTAAGGGCGCTCAGTTGACTTTCTAGATCACCCCGCGTGCGCTGAGTGACGGCTAATTCGGAGCGAAGTTGCGCGATAGCAGATGGCGAGGAGACATCGGTCGTTGCTGGTCCTTTGCCCTTTGATGCGCTGGCCGCGGGGGCTGACTCTTCCGCGGAGGGTGTCTGGTTCGCAAACTGTGCCGTGTTATCGGCGAGCTTGGTATCTAGACATCTGAGCATGATTCCGTGACATCGCGCACTCCACTCTGCAACTTACAGGCGTTCACGTACTCCTCATGCGCCTTCTCCCTTGCGTCACGCGCATCGAGTGCAGACAAATATTCCGCCAGGGGATCACTCATGGCGGCAGGTAGGGTCGCGAGAGATCAAGGGAGATACGAGCCGTCTCTATCGCTATCATGGTGGTGTGCTACGTGGGAGTAGGCTGAAGGTGGGCACCATGGACGATTGCGGGTGCGGAGGTCGTCACTGCTCCGATTCGACTCTACCCCTGCTAGCGCCGACAGGAAAGTTCCATCTCCAGCTATCCCACGTCACTACTCAAACTTCTTCACTTCCGTTCACTCGTTTCCCACAACTTACACACAATCGTCCAGCATGCCGCCTACGCACCACATCTCCGGTACCTCTCGTGCCCTCTACCGTGTCTTCATCGCTCCGAATCTGCGCAACACGACATCAATCCCACTCCTCTACGCCCCAGCTTTTGCGCCAACTTCGTCTCCGAACTCTCTCTCCTCGTCCACGCCCAGTCTCACGAGCCGAACAACAACCCGCGGGATAAAATACACAAAAGATACCCGCCGCCATGCCATCTCAGACTACTACGTCATCGACAAAGCCATCGAAGCTGACTTTATAAACCTCGTCGACGAAGAGGGTGCCATTCACAAGAACGTCCCTCTGCAGGAGGCGCTGTCAAGCATAAACAAAGTCACCCATCACGTTGTACAAATGGTACCTGGGAAGTACGATCAAGATGGCTTCCTAGATCCAGAGAGCTTGCCGACATGCCGCGTTATTTCCAAAATTAACCTACGCGCCCAACACCAAAAGAAACTGGACACAATGCGACGGCAAGCCAAGGGACTGAGTGCGGGGTCAGGACTTTCTTCAAAAACGTTGGAGTTGAATTGGGCAATTGCGCCGGGGGATCTGAAGCATAGACTGGCTGCCATGAAGAAGTTCCTGAAGGAAGGGCGCAAAGTGGAGGTTATGCTTGGGCCGAAGAAGGCTGGTAGGAAAGCGACGCTGGAAGAGGCGGATGCGGTAATGAAGGCCATTGACGAAGCGGTGGAAGAGTGCAAGGGTTCGCGAGAGACTAAGCGCGAGGGACAGGTTGGAGGTATCCTGAAGGTTACATACGAGGGTAAGAAGATTGAGAAGGAGAACAAGTCGAAAGATGCAGAGGCGTGAGGATGGTCCAACGTGATCTGGATGAACGAACCTTCAGAAAAAGTACCGCAGGTGCACGAGCAAAATGCCGAGCCGCGGACAGCTCAACTCAATACGAAAGAAGCGAAGATGGGGAAGGAAGAAGGAACGTGAATAGTTCCCTTGCATGTAGCATACTGTACAACATACAATATCACACGTGGTGTAACGATTCATGAACATCTATAGATACATTGTATAATATCACATATCAAAAACTTCATAACTTCTTCACTTCCTTGGCCGGCTCAGCCTTTGTCTCAACTCCAGTCGCAACATCCACCTCCTGCACGTCCTCACCCTCGATCGTCTCGCGTTCGGCCATGTCAGCCGCTATTTCCGCACTCTTGGCCTGGAGCTTCTCCTCACAAAGCCTAACCTCTTCCCTCGTCTTCTGCTGGCCAGCGAAGTGGCCCTTGAGAGTGGCAACGACATTCTTCTGCTTGGCGAATTCGAGCCTAGACTCCAAAAGTAGTAGTTCTGCATTGTCGACATTGGTCCTTTCGCCGCTAGCCAATTCCAACTGTTCTTCAGCTCTCGCTTCATACCCAGTCAAACGCAAAGCTTCAGAGCGGTGCTCGTGAATTTGCGCTGCGAGTAACGCCGCCTCATACTCTACTTCTGCCTTCCGTACTTGAAGCTCCCCCAACTCGACCATAATCTCTTCAGATTCCAGTCTGTTGGTGTTCAAAGCTCTGCCAGCAAGGTCATGTTTCGTGTTGATCTGGTAATTTATAGTCTGGATGCGAGGCCACTCGTCACTCTCTGGGGAGATGAGATAGTCGTTGAAAGAACGGCCGGTCTTCTCGGCGAATTGCAGTTCCTTGGCTTCGGAAAGGAGGTTGTAGGCGGATATCGTGAGTTCGGAACGTTTGGGTCCTTGAGGCAGAGATTCAGCGTAGGCGTAGCGCGTACCTGCCACATTTTCGTAGACTCCAGCGCGCATGACATCTTTCTCTTTAGGGTCGGAGAGGGAGAGTTCGCGGAATTCTTCCCAGCCGATGGTCGATTCGAGCTCGGTGGGTGGCGATGATCGGACAAGGCTCTTGTGCCAGGGCGTGATGGCCTTGTGTGTGATATCCTCCTCATGAGCAAGGAGGATGTTGTGCAATGCGTCACGCTCGATGATGACGCGCGACAGTTCGAGGAGGTTTTTGACGTCGACTTCCTCCCATGTGAGCGTTTGTTCACCACGATCCATCTCTACCAACGCCTGCTCCAATAACGGTCGCTCTTCCAACGTGACCATCAAACTCCTGCCCCTACCGTGTAGCTTTTCGTGGTACTTGAGGATATCACTCAGTAACTTTGTTGACGGGCTTTCAATCTCCATCGCGTTGTCCACAATGATCAGTTCGCCCTTCCTGAACCGGTACGAGAGTGCTGTCCGCCATGCGAGGTCGTAAACCTTCTTAGGCAGTTCAGTCGCGAAGTCGCGGGGCTTGGGGCCATGAGCGACACCTCCACCTTTCAGCATGGGCGACTTCTTGTCTCCCAGACGAGCGCGACCGGTTCCCTTCTGCGGCCGAATCTTTCTTGCTGAACCTCGTACTTCATATCTTGTCTTTGTCGAAGCAGTACCCAACCGGGTACTATCTCCTTCGTAGATGACAGCGCGGTGTAGTATGTCTCGTCGGGTGGGCAGGTATAGGTGATTTGCAGGGTATTGTTCGAATCGGAGCGGTTCCAGAGAAGGGAATTGGTGGATAGTCGCGAGGACTGTCTGCTGCTCAAAAGGCTTAACAGGTACATATCCGGAGTCATGGGCTTTGGCATTTATCGACGATAGCGTGGCCTTGGAGGGGGCAGATGTGGTTATTGAGCGGCTGGTGGGCGTGCATAGAGATTTCTTAACGACGTTAGCATGTCGCATAGAATGACGGCGAAACAACATACGGCGCAGCGCGTACACAGCGCATTCGGCCGTATCGACAGACTTCTCAATTGATGTGTGACGCCACGCATGGGCGCGGATATCCTCGTGGAAGCCATGCCGGTCGGGGTGGTTCAACTGTTGAAGTCGTCGGAGTTGGAGGCGGAGGTCTACGAAAAGCGCTAACGTGAGGATCACCACATTTTCCAGCGGGCACCATCGTTCTTGAACACCGTCCAAGCCATCAACACCATGGCCTCCACGCCAACACTGCGCCAATTCAACGCATGTCTACGATGCGTGCGACAATTGCCAGCCGCCAATGGCACCCGTCGCCTCCTCTCCACCTCGGCCGTAGCTCGTGAAGAGGTGCAGACACAACCCACGAATGCGACACCACCACCACCGCCCTCGAACTCACCGGAAGGCGCTGCCCAGAAGGCTGGCTCTCAAGAAACCCCAGAATACATGCAGAAATGGGGTACTCTAGACCCTCAGATGGTTGAGAACAAGAAGCAGGAACGCCGACTATTGCGGAGAGAACATGTCCAACCCGTTGGATCCCGTCGTCGCCGTGCTGTCCTTCGTCGATCGACCATGCAGAAGGCTGATGAGGTTCCCTTCGAACAGTTGCCATACCAATGTTTCCAGGAGGCGAGAAAGGTCTTGTTGGAAGACAGGCAGGAAAAGATCAAGGAAATCGAGACCCAGCAGTTGCGGATAAAGAACCTGATGGCCCAAGATCCAAGCACCAGTGGAGGTCCGGCAGCCAAGGAGCATCGATTGCGGAGTATGAAGCAGCACCTTCAAGAGCTGATTATCCTGGCCGACATCAACGACCCGGTTGTGAAGCGGAAGTTTGAGGACGGACTGGGTAGGTCGTGTCAATTTAGATGCTACCAACTTGACTGACTTGTGAAGGTAACATGAACAAGCCCATCTACCGCCATCTTGCCGAAAAGAAGTGGCGCCAGTTCAAGCGCCGTGTGCTGGAACAACGTATCACACAACTTGCTATCGTTCCCGACCTTCTCCCCTCCCTGAATTTGGTAGCAGACATTGACCTCGGTTTCGCACGAAAGCCGGTGGCGCCCGGAGACTTCGTGGATTCTGCTATCAGTGAGAAAATGCCTCGTCTCAACGTTCAGACCTTCACCCCTGGTGAGAAGCTGGTTACTGTGGTCGTAGTAGACGCAGATGTGCCAGTCACAGAAAAGGACGGCTTCACTTACCGATGCCACCTCATCGCCTCCAACATATCAATCTCGCCAAGCAACACTTCGATACCTCTTCAGCGCATCGCTCAAGAAGATCAGAAAATTGAAGATCCCAGTGCCAAGAAGATTGCGCTACCCTGGGTTGCCCCCTGGGCTCACAAGGGTGCGCCATACCACCGCCTAGGAATTTTTGTCTTTGAGCAAAACGAAGGCAAGGCGCTCGATGTCACCAAGTTCAACAAGACTCAGCGTATGGGGTTCAATCTCCGTAGCTTTGCTGATTCGAACAAGCTGAGCGCAATCACAGCTACGCTGTTCAGGACAAAATGGGACGAGAGCATGGCTGGTGTCATGGAGCGCGCAGGTCTGAAGGACCAGATTGCTGTAGAATTCAAGAGGAAGAGGGTCGAGCCGCTGCCTTACAAGAGGCGAACGGAGCGCATGCGCTGAGGGCACAAGAGACGCATATAGTGGATGTATTAGTCATGTAAGCCATATGTACAATACAAGATGAACACAGCTGCAGCTTCGATCTGTCGTGCTTGGACTCTGCGAGCGTCGCACGGCCGAGTGTAGCAGAGGTAATATACCACAGCAACGAAAGCGACTGCATTCAGCTCGAGACGAACGGCATGGACTTTCACTGTGGTTGCTTCAATATCATCCAGCACCGAAGACAGTGACAGAGAGATTGTTCGGAGTGACATTCGTTCTTTCCATTCGCAGTCGCGGGGGTTGTCTCCTTCCTGCCCTCCTCATCTCACCTCTCAAGGTCGTCACTTCTATTTTCCGTCGATCTGCCTCATCATCCTATCCTTACCTTTCTTTCCTATGTCATAGCAACCACCGTGTACAATTTTCTTGTCAACTCTCCTGCAGTAGGACACTGCCATCTGTTTGACTTCCTTTCAGCATCACCATCGTCATGAAGCAGAACGCGCTCTCGCGCCCGCCCTTCCTTCCGTCTGAGAAACAGATGGCACTTGCTCTTGCCATTGTTCGGACCAAACCAGCCGGGATGCAAGTACGAGGTATAGTCAAACCTTCGAAAAAACTCCACACTTTCTGATATTGTTAGACTACGTTCTACAGCTACGTGCCCAGACTAAGCCCGGTCTCGACCCTAGAGAGCGAGAAAATCCTACATGCTATGTTGACGAAGTCGCCTACTGGAAAAATCGATGTCAAAAGGCCGAGGATGAATGTGAGAAACTTCGAGGTGTCAACATTAAGCTTGAAAGATCGAACCACTTATTGTCGAGCCTGTCCGGTCCCGTCTTGGATATTGATGCAGCTGCCTACACCACCAAGCGCAAAGCACCATCAGCGTCACCCACGAGACCCAAGCCGTCGAGACAAGCACAAAAGCAATCACCAACGGCTGCTGCTCAAGAAACCATCGATAATGACTTGGATTTCTTGGAAGTGCTCGGCAGGGATGGTTCCAAACTCATGGAAGCTTTATACACTACGCACTCATTGTGCCGGTCCGACAAGCCTGACACTGATGTTCTCTGCATCAATCTTGTACAAATCGCTTCAGGCATTGGCAAGATCATACTCATTGTCGCTCAGAACCACGAGCTGCTCTCTCGTCACGGGCGGAGAAGCGCTGAAGCCATGTCATTCGATAAGGACAAATCTGACTTCGCTGTTGCCCTCTCTGTCTGTGCTAGAGCCTTCATGTCGTTACTTGTTGGTACAAATAAGCTCGTGGAGTGCAAAGCCGATGTACGACTTGATAGTCTGGTCGTCTGTGAGGTAGCAGGGATGTTCAAGGCCGCGTTGCAATCGATCGAGATATCAGCTCGACGTACAGCGGAGACTTCCTTGTCGCCACCCTCTTCACCAAATAAGACGAAGACGAAAGCGCCGCCTCCGGTCGTGAGAGAGTCCGCTCCGGCTAGAGCAGTTGCTCACTTGTTAATCAGCTTTCTCGGATTCCTCGAGAAAACCGATCCTGTGCATCAAAAGATCTTTGATGGCTTCGTCTTCATCCTGTTCGAACGCGTGGGAAAGAGGTTGTATTATTTTACATTCGGACAGCATCGCAGTACTTCTATCGAAGGCAACATCTTGCCACCGCCCGAGCCGAGAGATGCTGCTGAGACGACAAGACGGGATAGCGACGCCCTAGCCACCCGTCTTGAAGTGAAGGCACTCGTATTGATCCTTGAACGAGCAATGGGTTTAGCTCCAAACCACATGAATCCCCAGAACGCTCGCCCTAGCTCGGCATCTAACCGACCCGCCCGTACAATGAGCACCAAAACTCCTGTGACGAGCACCAGGGCGCGCTTGAGCCCTCTGGCAAGAGACCGCTTGCAACGGACACTTGTTGCGTGCATGTATGGGAACAACACTAATGATGAGTTCCTGGATGTTCTCACAAAGCCTGTTCCAGCTATGCGACTCGGTTCCATGCAAAACGTAGCCAAAGTCGACGACAAAGATGTGCAGACATGGTACAAGGAGGAGGTTTGGCGACTCGTAGGGTGGGATATCCTGGCAAGGGAGGGCGCGTGGTGAAACAAAGGAATTGATTACGACGAATTCGAAAAGGATTAAACTAGGTTAAGATATAGGGAAGTCCGCCAAGTCTAGTTGCTGGCTTCCTGCGCCAACTGGAACTGACTGACAAACCTCCGCTCTACCGCCGACCTTTTCGCGCTTTCTAGTTCATCCGTATCTGCCTTCGCTTCATCCTTCGTTCCCCATCCCCCTCCACCAGGTGTGTCGATCACAAAGCAATCGCCCTTCTGTACAGCAAAATCCTTACGTCCACCCAACCTACACCACCTCCCACCGACTTTCTTGACGATGTAGTTCACTCCACTACTTCCGTCCTCCCCACCCAACATACCATAAGGTCTAGTAACCCGCCTTTCACTGACGATACTCGCATTCATATCGCGGTAAAACTCGTACACCCTCCGGATACCATTCCCACCACTCCAACGCCCTTTGCCACCCGACCCATCCCGTATACTAAACTCGCGAAGAAGCACAGGATACCTCTTCTCCAGTAGTTCTGGGTCTGTGATACGCGTGTTCGTCATATGAATATGTACTCCGGAAGTTCCGTGCCAGCCAGGTCCCGCGCCACTACCTCCGCATATCGTTTCTCCGAAGCCGAAACCGGAGTTTGGAATAGGGTTGCCAGTGTCATCATTGTCACCGTTTATGCCAAAGGAGAAGACGTTGCAGTCACCTTGGCTTGCGGCACATGCTTCGAAGGCGCGGATCACGACGTCTGTTACGCGTTGGGATGTGATAGGATTTCCAGCGCATACTGCGGCATATGGTGAGGGGTTGAGGATACTTCCTTCTGGAATTGTGAACGTGAGAGGGCGGAGGCAGCCTTCGTTGAGCGGAATGTCTTGATTGATGAGGCAACGGAGCACGTAGAGTGTTGCAGATCTGGCAATTGCTTGTGGAGCGTTGAAACTGTGGTAGCCTTCTTCGCCTGTTCCAGTGAAATCGAAGTGGGCAGACCCGTCGTCTGGGTTGATGGTTATGGCGAGTTTTATGGGGGTGCCGTCATCCATGTAGTCGAGTGCGGTGAGGATCTTACCGCCAGTTTCATGATAAGTACGCTTCATGAATTCCCGCACACACGACTCGGCGTTCGAGGTGATGGCATGCATGTTGAGGTGTACAATGGCGAGACCTCTTTCAGCGATGAGATCGGCTACCAGTGCGGCACCCTTGGCGTTGGCTGATACCTGTGCTTTGAGGTCGTTGATATTATCGGCTAGCTTACGTGTTCCTGAGCATCCTGCATACTGTGCTGGATCATGGAGTAGCACTCTTGTAACTAGCTCTTCGTCGAAGACTCCATCGCGAACAAGATACTCTGAGACTATCATAGCGCCTTCTTCGTGTAGCTCAACGCTACCAGCTGGCATTGAGCCTGGGAGTATTCCACCAATTTCTTGATGATGACCTCTCGAAGCTGTGTAGAATATGATAGTCTCACCCGCATGGTCGAAGACAGGTGTTACGCAAGTGATATCAGGAAGGTGCGTGCCGCCGGAGATTGGGTGGTTAGCGACGATAACGTCACCTGGTCGAAGTTGGCCCAAGTACTTCTTGTGCTGGTACATGACCGCCTGCTCCATTGAGCCAAGATGTACTGGCACATGTGGAGCATTAGCTACAAGGCGGCCCCCAGGACTGAAAAGTGCACAGCTGAAGTCAAGGCGTTCCTTGATGTTGACCGAAACGCTTGTCTTTTGAAGTGCGAGGCCCATCTGTTCAGCGATACTCATGAAACGGTGAGCCATGACAGAGAGTTCCACAGGATCAACAGTTCGTGGTGCAACTACCTCAGTGCTGGTCAATGAAGTTGTACGTTCGAGCTCAATCATTACGTGGCGCTCTAGAATAGTTGCCTTTGAGCGCGGGGCGACGACGATGGTTTGTGTGTTGTCCAGAATGATAGCAGGTCCATCTACAACATCACCCTTGGCCAGCTTTGTCAAGTGGTACAAAGGGGAGGTAGTCCAGCGATTTTCGAAGAAGACAGGAACGTGATCCGAAATCTTCTTAGTAGACACTGGGGACGGGGAACATCCAGTGAGTTGTTCTTCCAAGACGAACTCAGGCTCGACTGATGGGCTCCGAGCTGTGGCTCGCACTCGTACATTCTCAACGAGGATGTCTCGTCCAGGCATAACGAAAGAAAATTGACGTTTGTGCTCTGCTACGAAAGCTTCGTCCCACGATCCCTGATCAGGGCGCGAGACCATGAAGGTGGTGTCAGAACCTTCGTAGCGAAGGTTCAGGAAGTGCTCGAAGCCGATTGTTTGGCCAGAGAATCCGTCGTTGGCCAACTGCTCAGCTGCGTTCTTCTCGAGTGACGACAGCCTTTCGTCAAGTTCATCAAGAGAGGATTGGAGTAGTGCTGAGCATGGTTCTTGAACATCACGAACGACATCTGCCAACGCCATACCGTACGCCGATAAGACGGATGAATAGCGATGAACCAAGATGCGGTCGATTCCTAGGTTAGCTGCAATAGCACAGGCAGCCTGTCCACCCGCACCGCCAAAGACTGCAAGATCATGATCGGATGTCCGGTGGCCCTTGGCTTCAGTGAGCGAACGAATGGGCCGGCACATCGTCTCGTTCGCAACTTCCAAGAAGCCGAGAGCAAGTTCTTCAACGGTCTTCGTTTTCCCAGTGGTCTGAGACAGATCGCGGTTGACGGTAACAAGTAGCTCTTCAAAGGCTCTCTTGGCGCCTTCATAGTCTAGCGGCTCGTTCTCGTGCTTGCCAAAGATCTTCGGGAAATACTCGACTTGTAGACGTCCCAGCACAAGATTCGCATCTGTAACTGTCAAGGGTCCACCTTTACGATATGCCGCTGGTCCGGGATGTGCGCTCGCTGATTCGGGGCCTGCCAGAAAGAGGCCGTTACGATAGGAAAGAATACTTCCGCCGCCTGAGAATGTTAATGGCAACTCGCGGTCGAGTATCAGGGATATCACATACCAGCAGCTACAGTATCAATTTCAAGTTGTGGTGATTGGATTGTCACACCCGCTGTGATCGACTCGAACGTGTGCTCCAAAGTCCCCGCATACCGGGAAACATCAGTGCTAGTTCCGCCCACTGTGTCAGTGTTAACATGTATTTCGCGTTTGAAGAATCCCATAGACTTACTGTCAAAACCTATTACCGGCTTTTTCCGTTTGGTGTCGAAGCACGTCTTGCTAAAGCCAACAACACCCCCAGCCGGACCGGATAGGATGGCTTTGAGACCGCTGAAATGTTGCCATCCCACTAGACCGCCGTCACTCTGCATAAACTCGCAACGAGCACCACGAGAGTCTTCGAGACCGCCTATGAATCCTTCACGAAAGCCATCGATGTAACTACGCGTCAAAGGCGTGAGGTATGCATCTGCTGTTGCCGAATAGCCTCTCGATATCGCTCTAATCATAGGAAAGATTTGTGACGATACAGATATCTGTGTGAAGCCAATCTCTTTGGCAATGTCGGCAACTTGAAGCTCGTGGTTTGGGAAAGTGTAGCTATTGATAAGCGTTATAGCTAAAGACCGCACGCCTTTGTCGAACAAACTTTGTAGACCCTCACGGGCGTGGTTGCGATCTATGATGATGTTAGCGCGAACATTGCGTCTGGATGTAGGACTAACCAAGTGGTCGCAACACGCGAATAGCTTCCCCACCAACACCCTTCTCCAGATCATGAGAGTCGCGCTTTGGGTCTCTAAGCGTTGATTTGTCTTCGGTCGAATCGTGAAGTGTAACGCGCTCGTCGATCTCCAGCACATCATCGAAGAGAGTCTCTGGCCTCCTAATGTTAAGATCAAACAATTTTGGTCTTGTTTGATCACCTATGCGGAGCAAATCTCTGAAACCCTTGGTAACGACCAGCGCGCACTTCGTGGAATTTCGTTCCAACAAGGCATTCGTAGCCACTGTCGTTCCCATCTTTATCGACTCAATGTCACTCGTGTCGATCTTCTCGCCGCGTGGTATCGATACGCCTGTAGCCTGTTCGAGTATTCTGCGGATGCCCTCGGTAGGCGCGTCAGAATAGTTCGTCGGATCATTGCTCAGAAGTTTGACTAGTATATCTGGTTCCCCCGGAACAATGCCCAGGCAGTCGGTGAAAGTACCACCACGATCAATGGCAATGCGAATGCCTGCACCTTGTAGCGGCTGCTCAACGAATGGCATCTTTGGTGGGAGATTCGTGGAGAAAAGCGGCCAGGAAACAGCTAATGGTGAGTTTGAGTAATGAGCAACCTCTGCTTCCTTCGATGGATTCGAGGACTCGAGTGAGTTGCGACGGTGTCAGTGTCGAGAGAACAGGGCTTGAAGATATCAAGCAGCGGCCGCTTGATTAGCCGCCACTTGTTGCGTGCCATTGGCGGCAGCTATGCCAAAGCCGCAGGCCATATCGCTCCGAACCCATCGCATGGCGGGCTCGCGATGCCTATCGCGTCACGTTGAGGGTGGAGTAGATTGGGATGCCGACACAGGACGCGGATGACGCGCCATTGCCGATCCCTTCCAAAGTGACACGCTAGGCATGACTAGCGCGGCATGAATGAACCCCTCACACTGACACCCGACACTCCTTTCTATCGGACCTCAGAGTCCGATAGAACGACAGGGATCCAATATACGTTCTCCACGCCATGCTAACCATTTGCGTGCTCACGGGCATGGCCTCGCGACGCGCGTGCCGAAGGCGCAGAGTGAATTGGATACCATTCATAGCCGCTCTGATATAGTTTGGCTGTGAGGATCATGGTCATCGTTGCATCCGAAACTATCTACCATGACGGGAAGCATCAACCTACAGTTGGGGTGGCCATCGCCGACTCTGTTCCCTTCAGCTCAACTGCTCGATGGCGCGACCGACGTACTCAATTCGAAAGCCAAGACTGCAGCTTCACTGATTTATGGACCAGACGCTGGCTACGAACCACTTCGACGTAGTATCGCGAAATGGCTGACTCCCACATATGGACGGGGTTCGGTGATCTCGTTGGATCGCATCTGCGTTACTAATGGGGCGTCGGGAAACCTGGACAACATTCTTGCGCGCTTCACCGAGCCCGGATACACCCAAAACATATGGATGGTCGAGCCGTGCTACTTTCTAGCCTGCCCAATTTTTATGGATAATGGATTCCAAGGGATGATGAGGGGCGTACCCGAAGACGATGAAGGGTTAGACCTAGAGTTTCTACGACGAAGTCTTGAAGAAGCAAGTGCATCGCCAACTTCAAATTTACCAACACGAAAGACAGGCGACAGATACAAGAAGCTTTACCGACATGTCATCTACTGCGTCCCAACCTTCTCGAACCCGAGCGCGAAAACCATGTCACTACGGCGAAGACAGGACCTCATACGCCTAGCACGAAAATACGACGCCCTGGTTGTTACCGACGATGTGTATGACATCTTACGCTGGCCAACAGACAAACAAAGCAATCTCGAAGACCTCGGTTACGTACCTCCACGGCTTGTTGATATTGATCGCGTCCTAGAAGGAGGGCCTAAAGACGAGTGGGGGAATGCTGTGAGCAACGGTTCGTTCTCGAAGATTATAGCGCCGGGCGTCAGAGTTGGTTGGGCCGAAGCAACACCCGCGTTCACATTGGCACTATCGCAAGTAGGTGCTACGAAATCTGGTGGCTGTCCTGCACACCTTTCCGCGTCGTTCGTACACGAAATGTTGGAGTCAGGGCTGTTGCAAAAGCATCTCGAGACGAATGTCATTCCGACTTTTCGAGCTCGCTATCACGCTATGCTAGAGGCGATAGACGCTCATTTGACCCCACTCGGAATCACCGTCTCTACTGGAAAACCCTATACCGAAATCTTGGGTCAAACGAATGGCGTTGGAGATGATCACAATGGGCATTCCACTCAGGCTGGTGGATATTTCATTTGGCTGTTGTTGCCGGAAAGCTTCATTGGCAAGGGTGCAGCTCTGGCTGCCAAAGCTCTGGAGCAGTGGGATCTGAAATTCGCATACGGTGATATGATGCAAGTGCAGGGTGAGCCTGAATCCGCTGTCCGAGCTGCAAAGGGCTATGGGAATGGTATTCGTCTATCATGGGCATGGCATACAGAGGCGGAGATCGTTGAAGGTGTCAAAAGACTAGGTGCGTTGATTGAGGGGGCCGACTAGGAACTTCAACCGTTAGACATGTAGTTGATACACATCGAAACGTTTACTATCTACATGTTTACTCTCGAGATGGTGGTGTAAGCAAGCCCCCGTTAACAGTATGTGATTGACCATCCTTCCTAATGCTGCCCTCAAGGAAGAACTTGAGGACCATACTAGCTGCCATCACAGAATCGTCGTCTGCATCAATATCATCAAGTGTCTCTTCCAAGACTTTTGGTTGCCAGCCCGGGAAGAAATATTTGACCGTCTCACTATTGATGAAACGATCAAACTCGAAGTGGCCTTGAAATGTAAGGACACGACCTGGTTCGTATACTCCCTGTACCGCGCAATGCTGAGTATTTCCCACCGTCATCCAGGACTGTGGCAGGGCCTCCATATCTGGCACAACTACGTGGTCATGGTGTACAAACTGCAATCTCATTTTCTCCAAGCCACCCGCTTCAACGCCTTTGTCGTTCCCAAAGAATCTGCCCCGGAACTGTTGATGTAGTGTGATCTCCTTAACTCCTAGCTCCCAGCCTTTTGGATCTTTCTCTACCTTGACGCCATAGTCTTTCAGCAAAGCTTGACATACTAGCTGATGACCAAAACAGCTCCCAAATATCTTCAAACTCGGTTCGTTTTCATACACTTCCTTCACCCATCGTTCGAGTTTGCGTATCCAGGGCAAATCATCATATGCAGAGTTCGCTGAGCCAGAAATGATGATGGCATCGAATTCTGTTATCGAAGCTGGGTATTCGTTTACCACGACATTGAAATCGGTAGACATAATGCGGACGATATTTTCCGATGGATGTCGCGATGATTCGGTATTGTTGGCGGCGGAAGAGAGGAGATCGTGGAAGACACGTCCGTAGGTGGGGGCACGTTTGCCAGCCACCACCGGCACCGGTGCGTCGGCGTTCAGCATGCAAATGCGAAGAACTTGTGCCATGATTTTACCCAGCGAGTATATGGATTTCAAGTCGTCTGTCTAGTGTCAAGTAAGTCTTTCGATACTGATTCATCTATCTTGCTCTATGTCACTTTCGATATATGGGTCTAAATTCGGCCGTGCACGTGACAGCCGCCGATAAGCGGTTGACGTTTCTCGCGATTTGCCACGTCTTTCCACCACGGTCTACTTATTTAGTCTATCTTGACCAAACACAACGCTGTCTCAATTCTGGTCGCCTGGATACCTCTGTCGCCTGGATACGCGATGGTCGCGCTATTGTGCGAACGGGAAACAATCGGACATTGCGCGCCGATGTAGTCACGGTATCAGTATGCCCGGCACTTCACAGACCATCACCTTGCCGCATGCGTACTTCATGGCATATCTATGTCGTCTACCCATACAGATGCCAGCTCTCGGGATTTGAGGGCCTCGGAGCTAGCACTATTGAGGCATAGTGGGATGGCCTGGTAGTCCACGCTCGGCCGTGACCCACTGGCGGAGTCGAGAGTCCGAAGCGTCAGCTCTTTGTTCCCTCAACGCTAAGCAACGTACATGGGCATGCGAACCGGTTGATCATTGCCGTCGCCAAAACGCGGAGAAAACGAGCGCCCACGAGTCAAGGATGTAGTGATAGTCTTATCGAGCTGGCCTCTAATGACCCATATCACATTCAACCGCTGTCTAGCTGGAGATAGTGACACCCAACGAGATACCAAGATACACATTCGTGATATGATTCTTGGTTGTGGTCCAGCTCTTGTATAAATCACGAGCCTGGTGAATGTGTTCGAAACACCTCACAGGAACTTCTTTTTGCGTCCTAATCTTCACCCATTTACCAATATCATGGCCGACGATAGCAAGGTCATGTCGTCTGCCGACGTCGAAGATACGCACTCCGTCAAGATCGGCGAAGTCGCTTCAGCCAATGTTGATGTCGCTGCTGCCTACGCCCATCACCTTGAGGGCGAGAATGCGTACACCAGAAAGGAAGCAACACGTCTACGATGGAAGCTGGATTTGCGTCTCGTACCATTGTTGTGGTGTGAGTGCTTGAGGCAGGAGATCATGGCAAACATGCACTAATGGACGTCTCAGTCAATATCACGCTGGGCGCTATGGACAAAGTTACAACAGCTACGGCTGCCCTGTATGGCTTCCGGGCTGACACCGGGTTGACCGGAGATCGATATAGCTGGGTCGGCAGTGCCTTCTATGTAAGCAAGTCTAGTCAGCGTCGCATTTGTACTGCTAACGGTGATGAACAGTTTGGCTACCTGGTATGGTGTCTTCCTAGCGGCAGCCTCCTCCAGCGCTTTCCGATCGCCAAGCTCATGTTCGTCGTTCAACTCCTTTGGGGCTGTATACTCATCGCGACCGGCTTCGCAAACAACTTCCCAACTCTCATTGCACTACGTGTGCTGCTTGGAGCCCTTGAAGCGCCGATCGTACCAGGCAATTTCCTTATCATCGGCATGTGGTATCCTCGACGTGAGCAACCACTTCGAACAGGCCTGATGTATACTGGACTCTCAGTATGCTTCACTGGTCCGATTGGTTATGGAATCGGTTTCCTCGCAGGCGAACACCAATGGCGTGCCATGTTTTGGATTACAGGTGCGATGACCATTGTGTGGGCTTGTGTGATCGGCATCTTCTTGCCTGACAATCCCGTCAAAGCGAAGTTTGTTACGGAACGGCAAAAGGCAATTGTGATCGACAAAATCCGGCAAGATCAGACCGGAGTGGAAAACAAGACGTTCAAGAAGGAACAGATGATCGAAGCCTTCCTCGACCCGAAGACTTGGCTGATGTTCTTCTTTCACATTTGGATTAGCAGTAAGGAAACCTGAGGTACCAACACTACAGACATGAGCTAACAACCCCAAGTTCCGAACGGCGGTCTAACGAACTTCACGCCTCTTATCATCAAAGGCCTCGGTTATACATCACAGCGCTCGACGCTCCTCACGATGCCTACCGGTATCTTACAAACCGTGGCATCGTACGTATGTAACGGTGGGGTCTTCTTGACCGCGAAATACTTCCCTGCGAAGCAGCTGCGAACTGCTTGGGTTATGTTTGGTATCATCGTCGGCATGATATCCGCAGTCTTCCTCTACGTCTTGCCCCTCGACAACTATAACGGACGTCTCGCGGCACTATACTGCTCATACTTTTACCTTGGTCCATATATTGTTTCACTTGGTATCAACACGGCAAATACCGCGGGCCATACTAAGAAAGTCACAGTCAATGCGCTGGTCTTCATCGCCTACTGTGTTAGCAATATTATCGCTCCACAGTTCTTCAAGGCTGATCAAGCCCCACTGTACCCACTTGGTATGGGTGCCGTTCTGGGTAGCTATGTGCTATCGATCATCACCATCGCCATGTATGCAACATACTGTTGGTACGAGAACCGGAGGCGCGATCGGATTGATTCCGACAAGGGTGGGAGAGTACATGCAGATACCGACTTCCGCGACCTGACTGATAAGCAGAATGTGCATTTCCGATATGTATGGTAGGTGCGAAAGAAGATGAGGTGGAATATATACGGGTTTGCAGGATCAGAATACAAACGACTGCGCAATGCCTCCAAAACTCTCGCCGTATTTGTGTCATCGATTCGTGTTGGATGCTAGTTGTGATCTAAAGACTTCCCACATTGTGATCAAGATCAATACAGCCAATAACATATGTAATCATTTGCTACAGCAAGACTACTCAATAATTTGCTTGTCAAATGTCTATCCCAGTGGATGAAACTGTGTTCGCGTTGATCGGAAGTCGCGAACCGATCAGGCATACGTCCCCGCACGCCAAAAGTGGAGCACCTCGTGGATTGGCTTGTCCCTTGATAACGGAGTGTGTCGGACTTCAAAGTGCGATGCTGCGACAGCACCCAGCTCATGCACCTTTGCGTAGTGGGGGAGCTACATACCCTGCATATGCTAGGTGACAAGGGTTGCAATCGTTTTCGTGCATCGCACATTAGGAAAGCTACCACAAGAAGAAGACGAAACTTTATGGATAAATGGTCGTCAGTACCCTTTCGATGTAGACAAATCATCCTCCAAGCTGCAGAACTCGATAAACATAATCATATATCATCGCAACATATCCAACACCATGCCAGAACTTCAGATATCAGTTGAAGATGAGCAAAAGGCTTTCGAGGCTGATGTAGCTGCGATTGAGAAGCAATGGAGCTCCGCAAGACAATCCCACTTGAAGCGGTATGTAAACTTCGCAAGTTGTTACAAACTGATTCACAATAGAGTTGAGCTGATTTCATACATAGACCATACTCTGCAAGCACTATAGCCGCGCTTCGAACGTCCATTCCCGCACCCTCAGATGCCTCTTCGACCCAGGCCATCAAGCTCTGGAATCAACTGCACGCCCACAACAAAGCTGGCACATGCGAGTTGACATTCGGTACTACAGATCCCGTTGCGGTTTCCCAGATGGCCAAGCACCAGCAAACCGTCTACGTCTCTGGTGCTTTATGTGGGTTCTCAGAAGTCGCACTCCCGGGAATGGACCACGCCGACTACCCTTGGGATACCGTGCCGAAGGTTGTGTCAAAGATCTTCAAGAGCCAACTTTGGCATGATCAGCGACAACGACAGTACCGATTGCGACATCCGATCGAAGAGCGACAAGGACTGGAGAACTGGGATTATATGGCGCCTATCGTCGCGGATGGCGATATGGGCTTCGGTAGCCTCACTAGTACGATGAAAATGGCACGCGAGTTCGTGGACGCTGGTGTGGCTATGATACACATCGACGACCTAGCCATCGGCATGAAGAAGTTCACAATTGGTCAAGGGCGAACTATTGTACCCACTCAGGAATATCTGGATCGTCTGACAGCTGTGCGGATGCAATTTGATGTCATGGGCGCGGAGACGCTACTGTTGTGCCGCTGCGATACAGACCATGCTGAATTCATCACCAGTGTCGTCGATGAGCGTGACCATGAATACGTGCAGGGCGCAACGAAGGAGGTTGAGCCACTGCAAAAGTGCCTTCAGGCCGCACAGATCGAAGGTAAAGATTTGAAGGTTGCACGAGACGAGTGGAAGGCCAAAGCGGGAATCAAGACATTCGACGAAGCTGTGGAGGCCGTTGCGACGGAAGAAGAGTATGCCGCATATAAGGCAGAGCTGTCGAAACAGAAGTTCGCGTCCCTGTCCGATCGTCGCAATATCGCAACCAAGACCGTCCAACAGGAAGTGTTTTTCGACTGGGAGCTATCGAGATCAGCCATGGGTCAATATATGCTGAAAAGCTGCGTCAAAGGCATCGTCGAGCGTGCCATCGCCGCTGCACCGCTTGGAGACGTAACGTGGGCACGTATGGATTTACCTAACTGGGGAGACATCGTTGAATTTCACACAGAAGTTCGGAAGGTGTACCCGGACAGACTTTTCGCCTTTGGCTACACCGGCGACTACGACTTTGGGAAAGCCGGCTTCAGTGAGAATCATGTTAAGAACCTACATCTTGACCTTGCCAAGCTAGGAATCGTGTGGCAGGTCCAACCGATCTGGAGTCTGCAAGGCCTGAACATGGTGACGGAACAATTCGCAAAGATGTGGCAGGAGCAAGGTATTGCTGGCTACTTGAAGTCGATCCAAGGTCCAGCTCTTAATTCAAAGCCTATGACGGACGGCTTCGAGAAATTGAGCTATTGTGGTGGGTACCTGGCAGATGCATTCTTTGAGACAGTCGCAGGAGAGTCAATTGTAGAGAAAGGGAAGGCTGCCAACTTCCAGAGACACTGATAGCTGTAATATGTTAAACAAATCATGGTTGATAAAACCTCATCCTTCATTGGTGCCTCATGTCCAGCCGTCGAAATCGAAAACGCCAGGGAATGAGAGCAGCCCCTCGACATCCGGATCGTGAAGCCCAGGTTCCGCCATTCCATACTCGAACGGCTGTTGCATGGCGAATGGCATCTGAAAACTTGCATTGATTTGCTGTAGCTGAGAGTTGAAATGATCCTCAGATTCCTGCTGGGTTGGGCCGAGCATGCCAGCGACTGACGGAGGCTGAGAAGGTTGAATGGAGCGAGGAAAGTCTTCGTGTATCATCTCATCGATCATGCGTAACACGGGGCGATGCACCACTAGTGCACGAACCTGTGGGAGGTGCGCTTGAATCGCCGTGACCGTTTTGTCTGATAATCGGGTCGGTGGCTTGTTGGGTCGATCGACTAGCGGTATCTCGCGCGCCAGTAATTCAAAGACGTCTCTCAGACATTCCGCCTTGGCCCATCGGTCTGCCATTATCGCCAGAATATTGGAGCAGGCACGTAACGCGTCGGGAACGTCAAGGGAAAAGTAATTTTCAGTTCTTTGTTCTGGTGGAGTAGCCCAGAAACAGTACAGCAGTGTGATGCCGGACTGGAACTGAACGAGAAGCTGCTGATATTAGCGGGAGCATCATCGGACGTGAATCATACTCACTGCAAGCCATGGTTGAGCAATCTGACGATCAATCTGGGTTCTTCGAAACATTAAACAAGCTTGACTGCTGGCTTGGACTGACTGCAGAAGCGAGAATACAAAGTCAGTGTGTGATTAATGTGCATTCCGTGCAGTAATGGCTTACCCAGTCGCCAGCAGACCCGACTACGTTGGCTTTTGTTGGCCGATAGAGCATGAGCAACGTGTAGTGATAAATCATAGCTTGCCAACGTTGCGACGTGTAGCCTTTCGACTGTGGATCTGAGAAATTCTTTACACGGGACTTAAAGTTGTCCAATTCTGTAAGAATTCTTATTCGCCAATCCGAAGTGTTCTCGAACTGAGTGTCATAATCCCATCGAAGTGTAACGGCACTAATCTCGGATTGTATACGCCTGCACTGGAGTATATGAAGCGCTGAAGAGTTGCATGTATAATGCTGAGAGTCAGGTAAGTCATGACTGGGCGGAGTAATCGCAGCGGTTTCCCATAGTTCATGGTCCTCGATATTAGCAAATGGTCTTACGGTTATCATATAGTCTGGTATCGATGGAGGCAGATCGAATGATGACATGACCAGTCGATCAAGCAAATACGCACACCAAAAGCACCGTCGACGGACTTGAATCATAAGCCTCGTTTGAACGTTCGCTGATGGCGGCTCCATCTCACCGAGATGTAGTTGTTGCTGAACGCATTGTCGCATAGCCGTGGACGCAAGAGAAATAATACGTTCCGTGGAGCTCTGATGCAGTGCATGAATGGATAGCAGGAGATAGGCTTGCACCTGAAGAATTCTATCTGGCTGACGTAGCACAGCCGGTAGCAGCGAAATTCCACTGTTGTAAAACTCTCGCGCATTAAGTGCTGCCGCATACGGTTGACGCAGAAGCACTAAAGATGTTGCGTACACTAGGTTGACGAAAAAGCCTTGCCATGCTCGTTCTTTGAGGTCGCAGGAGAGGCAATGCTTCCATTCCGAATGCCATGTGAGGAATGTGTCCCAATGGAAGAAGGGATACTGAGCTTGAGCACGCTCGCGATACGCGTCAAGCAATGCTTCCTCTAGCTCTGGAGACATGGTAGCCATCAGTGCGTGTGCGCTATTCATAATGGCTGGTGCCGGTCCCGGGTTGGTTGGACTGATAGCAGCATCGTGAGTTGAGAACTGAGCTGATGGCGATGCAATTAGTCCGAAGACGAGATGATTAAGGTCGGGCTCATCATCGAGACCAGGAGCTATAGCGTAACCTGGCGATGAGCCAGAAAGAATGGACGAGCGTCGCGGTGGGACGGTTCGTTGAACCGGTGGACTGGCAATCGCGCCCATGACACCGCCATTTCGAATCCCACTGCTCGCCGGCGATGTGTCGGGATTATTTTCTTGATCAGGCCTGTCAGAAGGTCTCTCGAGGTGGTCGAGACTATGCTGTGGGTCTAAAGACTCGAGCTCAGCAACGCGTCGTTCCAGAATGCGCACATATTCGCTTTCAATGTGTGGACGAGGCGCAGGTTGGGTGGGCAGACAATCTTCATCTCCTTTGATACAGTTCTGGCATGGTCGACGGTCTTCGCACTTCTGTTTCCGGGAGCGACATCGCTGGCAAGCCAAGGTCCGTTGCTTTTTGGGTGCCGGCTCCTGTGAGGGACTGGCAGGTTCATGCTCCATCGCTTGTGCTCTTCGGTTTTCCTTCCATGCTTGAATCACGCTATCAGTCGCAATTTGTTTGGTATTGTGATAGCGCACTTCGAGGCAGTGCAGGGTGTCGCGGTGATAGCAATGCCGGATGCCGGATCAGCACGCGATAGGGATGGGAAACGATGCCGAAAGAGGCTACGCGTCCACGTGACTGACCTGCAATCTCCACTTCCAAGGTCATGCCCCGCTCATCAAATCTCCTGGTCTGAAGTCGCTCCAATGTGACACCACCCTTCATCAAGAAGACGAACAACTACTTCTCATTCTAATTCCAAGTACTGTAGTCTCATGCATGATCTCCAATTGCCAGGTACAGCTCGCCGCACGCGCCAGCATGACATGCAGGCGGCTGACGCCATCCGAAGAAGCTTGTTTGTTAGAGCCGAAGGGTCTGTGCGGATTTCCGGGCTTCTTCATACTAAGTTCCACTACACCCGCACGGCCCGCGCTGGGGAAACTGTTCGTGTCTATTAACCGGTGCTGTCGAGAGCTATGAAGCTGGCAGCACATGTGTCGGCACGCTACTCCATGTGCCAGGAGCTCCTCACTATGTCTTTGAAGGCTTGGTCGATGAGCGACTGCCATTACAACGTCGTTCACACTGCTACATGACGTCCGCGCCACGCTATGTTACGAAGCCTCAGCCTCATTTCGGTCCGCGAACAAGTTCTAAAGGACCGAAGACCGAACACAGCTGGAACAATTCCGCGATTACTCAAGCAGAACAGGAGACAGTGATCGTAATCAATCTGTAGTGATAGCATCGTTAGCGTAACGGTCTGTGAGTAGAGTTTTCTTCAGTATAAGATGCAGGTATGCTGTGCCTCGATTGTAACTGCGCCACCACTTCAGCAATCGACCGACGCAAACCATCATGCGCTCTACATTCTCCAGCCTGGCACTCTTTGCCGGAGCCTCTCTAGCAGCTTATGCCCCAAACACGACTTTCGAGCGGGAAACACGCAGCATTGATGAGATCTACAAAGCAGCTCTTGCCGAAGGTGGCGTCGTTACTCTTTGGCATGGCGGTGACGAGAAAACCCAACAGAATGGGTTGAAAACAGCCTTCGAAACAAGGTTCCCCAACATGACGCTCAACGTCACTGTCGATCTATCCAAGTACCACGACGGCAATCTTGATGATCAGCTGGCAGCCGACAATGTTTACGTTGATAGCATTATCCTGCAAACGCTGCACGATTATCCACGCTGGAAGAAAGAAGGTGCTTTGATGAACTACGCGCCATTGAACTTCGACAAGGTATACCCTGTGTTCAAGGACGCGGATGCAGCCTACAGTGGACTGCTCATCTTCAACTGGGGGTATGATACTCTCCAAACTGGCATCTCTTCCACAAGCTAAAACAACAATAGAATCTCCGCCAACATGAACAAGACTAGCACGCTACCGACATCGTACCAAGACTTTACCAAGCCCGAGTTCAAGGACAAGATTGTTCTGACCTATCCCAACGATGATGATGCAGTACTATACCAGTTCGAGCTCATGTAAGTCTATTCCATCCTACTTCGTATAAAGATCGACTAACAACATCTCTAGCCTACAGGAGCTTGGCCAGGAATGGTTTGACGCGCTGCTTGCCAACAACCCTCGCTGGGTACGCGGCACAGCAACCCCTGGCGCGCTCGTTCGTGCCGCCAACAGCAGCAGCGCAGTAACCTTCACTGGAGGCTCGTCATTCACGGACCAGCTACCGATTAGATATTCACTACCCAGCGATGCTAACTTTACCTCTTGGGCTCAGACCGGCGCCATCTTGAAGAAGGCACCACACCCCGAAGGCGCAAAACTGCTGCATAGTTTCATGCTCAGCGACGAACACCAAACCGGTGGCAGCTGGAGTGTTCGCGAGGATATCCCAGCGGGTAAGGGTGCGGAGCCCATCCTCCAGCAGCCTGGCACAGATGCTCCTGCGTTCGCGACGTGGATGGCAGACCGTAACAATGTCGAAAGGCGAAGGTTCTTTTACGAAGACAAGATCGGCACTGCCCAAGGTCTTAGCCCGCTCATTGACGACTTGTGAGCGTACTTTCACATTAAGGATCGAGAAAGCCACGCATTCGAGTGCCAAGTGAGTTGAAAAGTCGTGTAGACCTCCAAGCGACGCAGGGCCTGATATGCGTCCGTCCAAGCAATCGGTCAAATTCGAGTAGTATATATTATCATAGTGTTCTATACCAATTTGCCCATACTTTTAAGAATCTCGCCTTCCATCTTCTTCATTTTGAGTCTCTTTTCAAGTTCGATTATACCCGCTTTGTATACTGACATTGCCTTTCATGCAGGACTTCCTTACTTGGTGGCTACTCTGACACCATAGGAAGCGTTCATAGTTCGTCAGAATACCTCACGCGTGTCAGGTTCCAGAAAATCACGGCCTCAGACATGGAAAGGTCTTTTTCGGTGAATAGCTCCAGAGATAGACAGCAATCTGCAAGCGGCAAGAGGTCAAGTTTCTTGAGGCAATATCAGTCTCTCCAAACGTTTTGTGGCTCTTCTCTCACTTTCATCACTCGCTCACTCACCAGATGCAGTAATTTACCGCGCCTACACCGCGACAGTCCCCGCTAACCTATTTGATGCAAGTGCTCGATTATCTAGGTGCAAATGCCGTTATGTGCACACAACTCATCCAGTTATTGCAAGCCTTAGCTGTGACTCTTCCTGGTCAACTACTCCTCACCATGTCTGGATCAACACGAGCAGCCGCTAAGTAAGTAAAACCTGCTAGTTCTCCGAGCGCCGAAAAATAACTTGACTACAGGATGTTCAACAACCCCACTCTCTCAGATGTCAAGATCAAGCAAGTATACGAAGGCAAGATGCGCGAGTACCATGCACATAAGGCTGTACTGTGCCTCGCATCTGGCTACTTTCTCAACGCCTTTACCGGTAGTTTTAAGGTCAGAAAATGTCTTATGGTGACTAATACAACATACTAATTATCTCCAGGAAGCATCCGAGAGCACTATAGAACTACACGAGGACAAGCCCGAGTACTTCGATTTCCTCCTCAAGTTTATCTACACCGGCATTTACGATAAAGACGAGATCGTCAGGCTGGCTGGCAGCGATGACTGCAAGTGCGTTCTTATCCCCATCGGGATTTACGCGGTCGCTGATAAGTACGATGTCGCACAAATCTACGAACCGGCAGCAGAAGATATCAAGGCCGTTCTCATGAACGCTGTCAAAGATCGAAAAGACATACTCACCACTTCGATCAAGGCTCACTACGGTACTGAGGTCAAAGCTGATGGACCTATGGGACGCCTCATCACCGCTGTCATCTTCGAACACCACAACGACCTCCTCGACACCGAAGATTTCGAAACATGGCTCCTTGCTTACCCGACCTTCGCCGCAGACGTGGCACTTCACTTTCAGCGTGGCAAGATTGGAGGGAAAGATCGCGCTAAGTGCGTCAAGTGCCTTAAAAAGATTGTCGAAATTGATGTCATGGGCAAAATCAACCACGCTTTCTTCTGTCCTTACTGTTGCTCCCATCAATATCTTCCTGTATCTAAGTGAGAGCTAGGGGTGCTTCTCTGGTTATCTGGGTGGAATATGATGCTCAGCAACTCGAGACAATGCAGAGTGGATACGATGGGACAACATCTTGAGAGCTGTTTTTCTGCAAAACATCAACAGTACATACAGAGAGCTGGCTGTCCGGAATTTTGCTTGATAAAATGGGAGAAACTCCAGACATTACAGCTTCACCCAAACTTTGTGACTCCTCACCATGTTTCTTCCATCGTCACTCCTCTTGACCACATTACCTACTTGAATATCCGTGAGAGCTCCCATACCATCATCTGGATAGGGTAACCATTCCTCCACTGGATCCGTCGGTGCATTTGCTGGTGGAGAGGGCGCCCACTCAACGGCGAAGAGTAAATTAGGCATTTCTGTCATCGCGTCTCCACGGAAAATACGAATAGTCTTGACGCAACGATTGCCACCTATCTGTGCTTTATGTTGAGCAAGAAAGTAACCTACCGCTCTACCGTTTGGACTGCCTAAGAGCACGTTGTTAGTTCGATCCAGAACTCGAGGCACGCGAGACCTTGAAAAAGTATTGGAAAGAGGTGTAACACGCGAACGTACCCAGAAGAGCCATATACTGCGGGGTGTTTATCTTGACGTCGATTCCCGGCCAGAGGGGCACCCTGTCTAGTTCTTGCTCCCTCAGTATCCTATCGATGATTCTCCGCGTCTCGCCGTTGGTTATGAGCATAGACACAAAGCCATGAATTTCTGCCAACTTATCGCGCCTTACTCGATTCCAGAACCCCCATGCTAGGTCTGAACTCGCACGTAAAGCTGGCAACTCATCGGACGGAACTGGGTCTCCTTTGCGTATACGCCATAGATCACGGGCCTCTTTTACGGCAGAACCGCGCCGAAGGAAATAGATTAGACCGGCTTGCGGATTGATGATGATGGTGGCATAGGCCGTTGTGACCTAGATGTGGGAAGGTGTCAGTAAAGAGACAGCAGAAGAACTTCACGAATAAGCTCACCCTGTATCTCCGACCGTTGGCAGTATAATACTGCTTCTTGCGAGGTGGCATTCTCCCTTGTGGATCCTTTTCCACGATATCGCTATCGGCGTGAAATACAGATAAACAATGATTTGGTCCACCGTGAAGATTGTTCACTTTAGAAAGTTTCGGCTCATCGAGCATTGGCTGGAGTGCACCGATTTCACATTCGCCATCAGGGTCAGAAACATCTTCTTTGTAACCCCATGTCGCAAGCTCGTGCTTCATATCACCATCCCAAGGAGATGTCAAAGGATTCACGAATCGAATGGCTTCCGGCGGATTTTGAGTAGACGCAAACATAAGTTTTGCTCCTCGACATTGTGAGTCAAACCAGACTTTATCGGTAGCAGGGTTTGTGTAGCCATCATCGTTGTCATCATCCTCGTCTTCGTCATCGGAGTCGGAGTCGTCAGAATCGTCAGAATCGTCGTCGGGGTCGGAGTCTGTATCGCCTCTAGAGGAGAGTTTCTGGTACCCAAGAGCCTTAGCGTTACCGTTGATGACGGCCTTGTCATTAGTGAAATTCTGTAGATACTCAGTCGCGCCGAGGGCAATGAGACCTGCGATTAATATAATCCAATAGAGCTTCATTCTGTCTACTCGGAGTGTTGTAGGTGAGTGTGAGTCCGAGCTGGCAAGAAAAGGAAGGAGTGGAGGCGGTGCTAGCTGTAATCTTCACCAGACAAGCGAATATGATAGAGCTCAACCAACACAAACCAACAGAATAATGCTAGTCATGCAAGGGAGTGGTGAGAAGTCGTAGTGGGTTATCATTTAGGCTACGAGCGAACATGTTAACTGCGGAAATTGGGTAGCTGTGTATTCCAGGTGAGAGTGAAAGGCACGTTGAGATGCTAAGGCAGGCGCGCTGGAGCACTGAGGTGTCAAACAGGTCAATATTCATCAAGGTACAACACGAAGGTCGACCCCGTGTAAGCTGAGATGCAGCAGTAATATACATAAACTTTCACAGTATATTCAAAAATGGTGAACATGATATCGTATGAGGTGGAGTGTTTCTTAGCTTCGAGAGAACCGATTGGTTACGGTACTTGTACCCATGTAAGCATACAACCGCAGTGTAACAGCGTTGAACGTCAGCTTCCTGATGAACGAGCAAGAACATTGTGACATTTTCTACACCGCTTCGTATGATTGTCATGGATATCAATCGTCGTTACACTAGATTACCAGTACTGCAGCGTTGAATGCACAGAAATCGGTGTAGAGTGAGCGCTGGATACGTTACTTGATAGTCGGGGTGATACAAGGGTGTCGAAAGAGGTATATAAGGATGAGAAGACAGCGAGAGAATCATACAGTAGCCATCACTGCTTTGTCCTTCAGAAACATCCAGATCAATATTCCAAACCCTACCCTAGGTACAAGACCAACGACACGCTCAAAGTAGTAAGAGCCGTTCCTAGACATTCGAAACGCTTCAGCGTCCAAAACGTGACTGATGCTGTCAACAGACCAACCGAAGTCATGAGATTCACCGCTATCATCGCATCTCTTCTCGGTGCTGCCGTCACCATCCAGGCTCTCGAGCAGCCCCATCCTCTCGCAGATGTCAGCGCGCAAGCCTGCGCTGTGCGCAACTACGGTTGCGAAAACGGCTATTGCTGGAACGGGCAGTGTGGAAGCAAAGGAGAGTGGTGCTGGCTGGCCAAGAATGGGGGTTCGGGTGGTTGGTTGACGTGTGGAAGCGATGCGGCTTGTGCGCCGAATGTTGCCGTGGATGCTGGGTGTGCCGACTGTAACGTCTATCCTGCGGGCACCTGCGGGTGTTCATGCTGAGACTAGAAGATTGCGCTAGGGTGGTAACATAAAGCCAGCATATCAGCTCACCCCTCATTTGAGCTCTTGTTCCGCAGGAAAAGTTTCCAGGTAGTGTTCGAGAACATCAACAACCTCTGCTTTTGGATCTTCGGCGCCACCTTTTCGTATCTTTGAAGCGTTCTCTTGCTTCTTTCTCGCACCTACTGCTCGTCGATGGGCGCGGCTTTGGCGGTGTAAAATCCAGTCATTCTCGGTAATAGATGTTGTACCGCATGTTTCGCAGACCTTCTTTTGCCAGAGGTCTGGTCGCTGTCCCAAATCGTACTCGCGTTTTGGCGTCAGCATTTCAGCTGCAACTGGTGATAGTGATGAGGGTGGTGGCAGTGGCTGGCCAGAGAGGAATTGTTCGGTGATGGCTGTGGCAGGTTTTACGACCTTGTCCTCCCATTGCGATATATCAGACCCATCAACTAGGAATGTGTTGCCCTTCTGACCTGCCCCAAACAACGCATTAAGAAGCTTGATCCGAATCCATTTGATCTGCCGATTGGCATATTGGCGGGTGGCAGCCTGCGTCTTCTCGACGGCTAGGCTCTTAAGCTTCTCTAACTCAGGGGCCGTCTTCGCATCATCGGAAAGAGCGCTTTGGTATTCCAAAAACTCCTTGTATCCTATAGATACCCAAATGCCGCGAGTCTGGTCGATAATGGCGCCCGTACTGGATTCGTGGCGTTCGCGGAAGCTACTCAGTTCCTCAACCTCAGACAGAAGACCTCGAGCGATCATCTTGTCAACACGGCCATCGAGACGACGATGCAGCACATCCTTGTTTGCGTGCACCCAGAATACGAGGGTCTCGAAGCGAAGACTGTCAGATGCCGCGCCATCCGTCTGAGCAGCAAGAGCGTCGCGTTGAAACTTTTGTTCCTTGTAGAGTTGCGATGCTGGTTTGCCTGTTCTTAAGTATATCTCAAGTGACCGCTGAATCTTGCGCCGCTCGTTGGGATGCCACCTGTCGGCCATGATGGGATCGACTTCCCTGAGCTTCGCATGCAGGACATCGGTAGGCTCTTCTAGTATCGGAAGAGGCTGGCTGTTCTCGTTCAAGTTTAGCTCCGGTTCATCTGCCAGCGCATCTTGGAATAAGAGTGACTGTGTGTAGTAATGAGTGCCACCGACCAAAACCGGTAGTTTGCCTCGACTTCGGATTTCGTCGATCTAGATACGTCAGTGTTCCTCCGGAAAAGAGTTCTCTCTAATCATACTGTTCTTAAAGCCTCGCCCACGAATTTCCCTACAGTCCAAGTTTCTTCTTCAAGACTTATGCAGCCGAGGAGATGGTGAGGCACACCTTTCGTCTCATCCTGCGTTATCTTATTCGTGATGATAGGTAACCCGTGGTACAGTTGCATAGCATCTCCGTTGATGATTTCGCCATTGTATTTTCGCGCAATCTCCACAGCCAACTACCTACTGTGGTCAGCAAGACATGGTCTAAATGAGCAACATGGGCTTTACATCTGATTTGCCCGTACCTGTCGCGCCCACAATAGTGATTAGGGGTTTGCGCGGCGTTTGGGCCATATTGTATCTACTAAATGCTCTTGCAAACCGTAACATGCATTCGACGAAATAGTTGAAAGGGTCTCGAATGACTGAGTGGCCGAAAATGCTGGTTAGCGTAGAGCGGGGATGCGCTTTTCCTCTTCAACGCTAGCCCAACCATCCAGGAAGCCGATCCCATAGAAATCTCCCGTTTAGACAGATCGAATCACAGCACGACTGGTGAAGGGACTCAGAAGTTGAAAAACAAGAGAATGTGTAGGGTTGCCATATATTTGAATTCGTGGATTTGTTCAGATATCTTCGGAATGTTGGTACGAATGAAATATCGTTGTTGAATCTGATGGGGTATCATCGTTGAGTGCTGCCCGAACGCCTGTTGAAACTCCGTCGACGCGCATTGTTGAAGCGCGTCGAGAATGTATTCTTTTCCACTTCTTTCTCACTTGTCTTCCACCCTCTTCTCAGCTCCATAACCGCCCTTGCCCTCTAGACTCTGGTATGTCGCTCCCTCACCCTTTCCGTTTCTTGGTCCTCTCTCTGTCAGGTCTTCCTGTAGCCACTTCAATACCAGCTCACCCAATTGACTGTTTCCAGTGTACATGCGCTCGCCCTGCTCGACCTTGACGTCCATCTCCTCGACGCTACCCCACTTCTTAACCTTGCCCAAGCTCATATGCACGAGATGTGTAGGCCATGTCGCGAGATTGTCCAGGATGTGAGTCGCATACACGATAGTGCATGGACGCTCCAGTGTCTCCTTCTTCAGGAAGTTGAGGAAGTTGCTACGCGACAGCAGATCTAGATCAACTGTGATTTCGTCCAACAGCAAGATGGTCCACGGTCGCAGCAGACCCATGGCGAGTTGTACACGTCTCCTCTCGCCATCTGATACGGCGTGCATGCGCCAGCTGAGGTCGATATCAAGTATGCGTACGAGCTCGTCGCGGCGCTCGGTGTAGTGATCGCCGCCAATGGAGGATAGAAGCGTGGGCACGTCGATATCGGTACGGACAATGGGATTGAGTACCCACTCAAGACCAAGATAGGTCACACCCTCAAGACCCATCTTGAAGGGGTCGATGCCCGCGATGTGGACGGTACCGGAGGGGGCCATGCGCTTGCCGGAGAGGAGGCGGAGAAGTGTGGTTTTACCCGCACCGTTGGCTGGAACTGTCAGTTGAACCCTTTTGAGATCCATTCCTGTTGTCGCATACCTCCGATTAAAAGTGTCCTGCTACCAGGTGGTAGGTCTAGGAAAACATCCTTCAGCCCACTTGAGCCATCTGGGAAGGCATAGCTGAGGTTTTTCACGTCGATCGACGGCGCGACTTCCTTGCCGTTGATTGTGTTTGACATTGTGACTATGATTTGCGTGTGAACGGCTGTCACACTGTTGGTGGGAGGAGACTACATTTTGTAGGCTGGTTGCGGTGGAGTCATCTCGGTGGGCTAGATCGGTAAGTCGACATGAGTGATGCCATCATTCCGCCAATAAGCACGCTAGGCCAAGATAGGCAGGCAATATTCTGAACCTTAAACGGCACTTCTTCTCAACCTCAAGTTTTTCAGCATCGCCCCGTCATTCGTGGCTGCAGTGGACTCAGGCCAGCTATGCATTGTGAGTCAATGCGGTCCGCGGTGCCATACCATCACAACGCCGGGGATCTCCGATACTGCGACACGAGCCTGGGCAGCCTCAATGCCTGGACATAGAAAAGCAACGATATCTGGAGAACGACCGCAAATCACGAGAGACGTTCCACAACGTGTACTGCACATCCGACGAAGAAGCGAAATGCATGCGATTCAATCAGGCCACAGACCGCGCAAACTAAAACCACACGAATATGTACAAAGTTCACTTCCCACTATATACAACCACTAGTCAACCCCACTAATGCATCTGCGTCTGACAGTGCACTTAGAGCGAAACACAGCCGTTGATAGAGTCCTCAAGGAACAGACCACCGTAGATCTGGCCCTCGTCAAGGTTGGCCTCCTGGAAACCAGCGTTGGCAACATCAGAAGTACCAGTGGGCTTCTTGAGTATGCCCATCTGGTATTGGCCGCCGCCCTGAAGGTTGACAGTGAGGGGACCAGCGACCTGCTTGAGTGGGGCCTGGCCGGCAGAGTAGAAGATGGTGGTTTTGCTATAGGTCTTGTTAGTACCACAATGATCAATTTGTATTAGGTGAATGAACGTACTTGGCGTTGAAGTCGAGCTTCAGGGCAAAGTTTTGCCACTGAGTCTGGTCGATCGGGACGCTCCAGAGGAACTTGCTGTCGCGGTCAAGAATCTTGAACTGGTTCTTGTCGGCATCGCTCTTTCCGATGAGAGATCCAGTCTGGAACTGAATCTGGTTGTTGCTAAAGTCGGCAGCCTCGTGCCAGACGTTGAGGTACTCGTGGGTGAGGTTCAAGGGCCTGGCAGGGTCCTGCTTGACGCTGAAGTGGAGAGTCTTGACACCCTTGCCTCCCTCACCGTCAGCGGCATCCTTGAGGAACTGGAGGCCTGCACGGCGGAAGCCCTGCTGCTTCTGGAAGATGGACTCGTCGGAGATGGTGACCTCTACAGCCTTGAACTTGTCGCCGTCGAAGCGCGATGATTCGTTGGGGAACTTGAGGATTTGCGACCAGGTCAGGTTGTTGCCCTTGACGAAGTCGGCGTTGAAGATGGTGTTGGTAGAAGCCGAGTCGAAGAAGGTGGGTGTGGTGTTGACAGGGACACGGCCATCGAAAACGATGGGGCACTTGGGCTCAGCGCGAACGGCGTTGGCGTGGGGGTGCGGGTGAAGGTATGGCGCAGCCAGTGCGCCGGAGGCAACTGAGGCCAGGGTAAAGAATGACTGAGTGAACATGGCGATGGTTAGAGAATGTCGTCGAGACTGTGGATGCGCTTGAAGTGGATGAGACACCAGATGGCAGGTGGAGACAACTCTTTATACAACTCTAAAACGTATGACTGAACATGTATCTACCCCAACACCATCCCAGCCCGTTCGCGTATTAGATGGACACTGCGGTGCCAACGCGTCCGGCATTTTCCACGCTCCGAAATAAGGGATGTTCGCGCCCTTCATTTGGGTTACTGCAAAAGATGGGCCAGTTGGCCAATGGCAGGGGAAGGGGAAGAACGATGGAATATTCTATAGTAGGCCCGACGACGTCAGGGTAAGGCCGCATCAATATAGGTGAAATATAGCTGGGACACTTCTGTCATGAGGCTCCTCAACCAGGATGTGGGGTAAAGTGCACGGCTGCTAGTTAACTACCGGACGGTCCGGCATCCCGATACCTTCGTCAATCGAGAGGATTAAAGGCAGTAAGCAAAGCATTTCGCCGACAAACGACAGTGTCGATCTTCTGTAGTCATTATCCTTCAACCCAACTTTTCTTTGTACCGTTTTCCATCTCGACTACCACGTGCAGTCTTCGTTGCTCGCAGCGCAATTTCATGCGCGGACCAAAAGCGCACTCCGACATTTCCAAAAAGCGACCGAATGGCGCCGTCAAACACACCATTGCAGCCAAGTTTCATCAACACCGGGAATGCGACCGAATCGCAATGATCTGAACTAGCATTGATGGACGGCGATGTAATCGACGTGGCTCTAGAGTCGTTCGCGATGCTGGGCATGATCTTAACATGGGAGTATCGTGTCTTGTCAGGGTGTGTATGAAGTGCAAACGGCCGTTCAGCGGCGATCAGCTGGCCCAAGCGGAAGAAGTTTATTTCTTTACTTGCGGTATTGCGGGACGTTGATACTCCGGCCACCGCCTGAACTTTTGTACCGGCTTGGTCAAAATCGTCATCAACTCCCTGGCGTGACGATTATCCATCGTACATGCAAGGGACGTCAGGCTCGGTGAGAAGATGTGTGCTATTATCCTTTGCAGTACAGTTCTAACACCCGCGGTATCATTGCGCCTGGTGAATTTATGCCTTGAGTCCATGCTCAAACTCTGTTCATATTATGGTCGCCCAAGAGGTCCATCAGCCTGATTCCCATCTTCCTGTCAACATGGCGCTTCCTCAACGCGCTGCTCTCGACACTCCACATATCCAAAATGATGTGCCAACCCAGAACGCCATGCATGAACGTGGTGACAAGCAAACGCAACCGCAACGCCTCCCTATGTGCCACTGGTCTTGAATGCAAGCTCGCCTTTATACACTGCCGACCGATTACGTGTCTACACTTGCTGCGGGGTCAGCCATGTGGCTTCGATGCAGCCCTCGTAGAATTGTCTCTGGCCGTTTTCGCTCTCAACACCGAAGCCCATATTGCGTAGCTTTCCGGTATCCCAACCACTAACAAACTCTCCTTGACCGCCGTTCTCCCTGTCTACAGCATCCCCAAGCCTGATGTAGTCGGCATGACGGCACACAGTTTGAGAGTAAGACCATTGCAGGCAGTTGCCATCATTAGCACATTCTGATCCGCACGAGCCGGCATTGCGGTGCGCAGGGCGGTCGTTGGGGACGGGCGCTTGCGAGAGGTTGTCCCACCATTCCTTTGAGGGACCCTGTGACAGGAAGTTGTGCGTGTAGGAGAGGAACGAGGAGTAGGTAAATGGTTTCTGCGCAGTAGTGTTAATCGAGTTGCATGCCAAAACTTGGAGGCCGCGGGGTACTTACAGTATTGTATGGCCTTGTCCTCTCCCATCTCCACAAGTCTTCCATTTGCTGGGGCTTGAGCTGATGCAGCGAGAGCATCGGGACGCACCACTTGTCACGTGTGGTCGTGACATCCTTAGGCTTGTCGCTTGCGAAGGTCGGGTACATGGCCTCGAGCTTGTGTCCAGTAGCGTTTTGGATGGCGTAGGAAAGCACAGCGTCGCCGCGCTGCTCCTCCTTGACCCACTGCTCGTACCTGACGCCTAGTCGGTTCTCGCGCGGGATGTCGGTCGAGCCTGGGCTCTTGGCTGGAATCAATTGCTTGAGGAGGCCCTGGGAGAGAACAAAGCCTGCGCCACCGTAGGCAAACTGGCGGCCCTCGGATCCCTTGTGCGGTTCACCCAGATAGTGTGGTTGCGAGGCGTCGAGCTGGCTAAGCAGACGGAACAGGGTGTCCCAGAAGAAGTAGACGTCCGACTCAATGAAGACGAACCACTTTGCCGAGGGGTTTGTCATGTATGCCTTATCTACCATGGGCAGGTACTTGAAGCGGTCGAGCTTGAAGGACCGCTGCTGCTCCTTGACCGTCTCCCCGCCTTCGTGTGCCTTCTTGTGCTCGACATAGATTTGGAAGTCCACGTTGTCCTTTTGGTAGCTCTTGGGGAGTTCGGCGAGGATGTCGATAACATGGCGGTCGCCCAATCGCTCTTCCCGATCACCCACGATGATGAGGTTTGTAATGCAGCTCGATACGGTGCTGAGGTGTGCTTTGGTCTCGTGTGCTCCGTCCGAGGCCACCTTGAGGACGACCTGCACCTCTTCGAGTAGCTTTGTAGGGAAATTCTGGCAGTAGTCGAGCTCGATGGAATTGGCGGCTTTGGTCTCGAGGGGCGGGAAAAACGACTTTGTCTTCGCTTTGTGGACTGGCGCCTGCGGATGTGACGCTCTCCGATGCGAGAGAGTGTATATGAAGAAGAAGATCAGGAGGCCGGGGAAGAGGAATCTCCATGGCCGCCGTGCCAAACGGCCAGCCAGCGGTTTCAACATGGTGCCGTCGCTGCGGCCGTGGGGGGTTCTGCGGTCGCCGGGGGGTCGGGAGAGTCGCTGTCAGTAGAGACGACGACGAGGGCAGGCGAATTGCGATGGGCAGGTGGGCGACGTCACCGGCACATTAAGTAGTCCGTTCGTGTTGGGTGGAGGTGTCGACAACGACGATGGCGCGCATTGGCCCTGAACCGTCGTACTGCGCGAGTCCAGCCCGGCTCCTGACCAGAACGCGAATCCGCTAGTTCCCAATCCGGAATGGTCGCCGTCTTGGTATCCCACGACTCCTCTGATGAGCATTCTTCCTGCTCTGGCCCTGTTCTCGACGTGACTTCATCGCTGTTTGCGACACCTGGAAATCAAGAAGGCAGGTATACTGCAGGCATAATCAAATCTGGCACGCCTTTCGCACTACTGCGGTTGCTTGTAAACGACTGCCTTTCGGCTTTGTTGTATCCTGCTTCATCTTCCACGTCCGACCAATCTGGCAGCGCCTCTTCGTCACTCATCATGTGCTGCGGAGATCGTACAAGCTCGTCTGTCGCACTTTCCAGCTCCGCAGTGAAATTGGATGATGCTGCGCTTTCTGACCACTGATACTCCGGCTCCTCAAAAAACACGTTATATTCCGGATCGTCCTCTACATCAGACCAGTCTGGCAGATTGTCGAAATCTTCGTCGCCAATGGTTTCATGATCATTCTTAGCGACCAGAAGACCAATAGACTCCAGAAAGAGATCACAGGAGTCGAACGACCGTCTTGTGAAGGAAGGGGTGCGATCCATATGTGCTTGCGGTCTAAACGATAGATCAACGTTGCGGTATTGCGGATCCGAAGATTCCGCCTCTGCCTTTATACTGAAGTCTTCTTGGTCAATGAGCCAATGTTTGACTTTATCGTGGTGCGTTGGATCAGCAAGCCCACCAAACGGATTCGCGTCATTGTTACGTTTTCGTTGCGTATACTCCTGCTTTGATTGTCGCACTGAATGGATTGCCAACGGATTATCCATGCTGTTTTCCACACTAGTGACATTCAGCGCCCTTGATCTGGCAAGCGATCCTTCGGCGAACTCTGGAAATACGCGATTGAGTTGTTCGTGCGCGACGCCCCCATCGTGCCCACGTCGGCGGGCTGCATGGTCGCGTTCGACTTCCCTTGCTGAGCGGCATGCGAAAGACAAGTTTGAGTCACTAGTTATCGTGTCGTTGTCGTTGGGGAGAAAGGAGACCGTAGACCCTCGACCAACGGCTTGCAGCTCATCAAGTGGTAACCTCTCGACGAAACGCAGTATGGTAGTGTTGACTTCGAGAGCGACTCGTGCGTCTAGATGGCCTATATTCCTATTGACCTGATCTCTGAAGGGAAGAACGTTACTCAGCGTTCTATCTAGTATCGCAGTAATAGAGCAGAGAGATTCCTCGGATACTAAGTTGGAGATTGTTGTTGTTCGTGATCCGCTACAGACCGTTGCTTGGGTCTCGGAAGTTGATCTTGATCTGCTCCTCATGCTAGGTATGGACGAATTCGTGGAATCATCGCTCCTTCCAAAGCTTGATGTCGTCAGCCGAGCGCGCATTGAGCGGATGATCTTCTTCACTTTGCCCATATTAACGTTTGCGGCGCGGTTGAGGTGTAGATTGGGGGTTAAGACGTTGTAGTTCATACCGGAGAGTATAGCGGTATAGCGGTATAGAGGAAGAAGTACTGCGTCGAATTCCTGGGTTCGTTTCACGGACGCAGCGGTACGTACTCGTTAACGGTCTTTCACTACACATTAGAGGATATTTCATCGCGTCGCGATCATGGTATACTCTGCCAGCAACTCGCTCAGTGAATGGTTTCTGGGGGCTCAGTCATCGAAGCTGATGCACGTTATACTCAAGTAACGCTGTGAACTGTATTGAAGTATGAATAGGAGCGTATGTTTGCAGAAGGTTATAGCGTACCACTCTGTGACAGTACAGTCAGAGTGTGACATGCATAGCGTATATAACGACAGCTCCACTGCTGCACTGATCCGCGTACGTCGAAGACCACACTTTCATACTACGACCACTGATCTGGCTAGCAAGAAACGTATCCATCTTGCTCAACGACCAGGAAAACGTCTAAGTAGTCGAAGATACAGCTCAAAGACGTCGTTATGAAGTACCAATATCTCGTAAAATCGCTTCTTTTGGGTCTGGCCACCTCTGCACCCACCGCACCCCCAATTAACGACCTAGATGTAACCATGATGCAGTCCTGCTCTGATAAGCCCCACCCAACTCTAGTAGACTACAACATAGCCGGAGTCGCATGGTGTGAAAAGCACGTCCGCGTCAACGCTCCAAATCCCCCTATGCTCCCCAAACCCGTCATCGATCCAAGAATCCTCTGGTCATGCCGCCTCTCCGCGCCCCGTACACATTCATGGTGCCCAACCCGGACAAGAACAAGCCTGGATTTGCTCTCCAGCCAACATTCGAAGTTCTTGGATTTGCGCCCATCACGCGAGAAATGTGTCTTTGGGGTTGGGGTGTGGGTCGCCAGATTTACGAGATTCAGTCGGAGCAAGTCAAGAAAGGCAATATTTGTCGTGGACAAGGAGGTGTTGCTATGGTTCAGGGGTGGAATCAAACTATATGGTGGAATGAGTTTGGAATAGTATTCTGAGTCAATGCAAGATTCGTCGCTTGAATGTAGTACGTTGAGTTACTAGAGGTAGTCATTTTCATTTGATGTACCTATCAACTGATGCTACATTCCGTCGCCCCGGCGTCGTTAACGCTGAGGCATCTGAGAAATGCCCCTGTGCGACTGCATATGACCCAAAACCCCGCTACCAACTGCACGCCCTGGGTATCTTCGCGAACACCTGCCATTATGTTCGCTGATCAAATAACGCAGCCTGATGTATACATCTCTCACCATCTTCTCCACTATGCAAGATGAGACTCGGGTATTTCCGCTTGTTGCCCTGCATCTTTGGGTCGGTGGGCATGTTGGGAGTGCTGTTCAGGTGTAGTTTTCGCGCAGGGTATGGCAGTGAAGGTAGGTCGCTTGGCAGAATAAGTGTGGGCTCATACGCGAAAGCGGCGTTGTTTACGTGAGCTAGATATTCGGAGCGGCTTAAAGTATCCAATTTCGTCTTCTGCTTTCCGTTCTTAGAATCCTCCTTCACCTCGCCGTCACCAATACCGGCGATTAGCCAGGGAATTGACGTTACGTGTTTGTTATTGCGCCAAGCTCCTAGCGGCACTGGGAACCTATATCAACTTGGCCTGTCCCTCCAACTTGCTCTTCTTCCCTTCAACTGTCACTAGCTTTTCCGCAACCAACCAGCTTTGGGATCACTCAAGGGTTTCTCCGAACTCTTAGGGATGACTCCTTCGATGCCAATTCAACTGCCCTACTTGGTTCTTTTGGTTGGACATCGACGCGCCGGGGGTTGGTGTGAGGAACTACCTTCTTGGTACGTCCTGCCAGAGATGTCTCGATGTTGGTCTGACAGCCTTCACGATGCCTTCTCGCATGCAGTACAGTTCGTTCGACCTGCGATTGTTTGTGTTATCTGGATAACGTACTCAACGTCTGGTGGCTTGGTGGCAATGCTGATGTGTCCGGTCCACGCAGGCGATGGTTGCGACCACGCAAGCGAGTAACAGGCACACTGACTTAGACACCGCCGTACACGTGCAGCTTGGTGTCAGACAAGCATGCATCGTGAATACGGGACATTTTCATTGAGTACCTTTCCCTTATAGAAAGGCTTGAGGAAGATGATTGCTTCTTGTCTGATACGTGATACATAGCCTCCGAGTCTGTAATAGGATACGACATGGCACTTAGTTGCTCGCTTTGAGTATTGAACAGTGATGTTTACTAAAGCTGTGTCAGTAACAGTCAATCATGTTGAACAGTTGAGCTGCACTGATCTTGACGCCTCTGTTGTATCGCCTTCACATTATAAGACATCTCGAAATGATTCCTCGGAGCTATCTGGTGGCTTCTATTACATTCGAATATGCATAATGAAGCCCATGAACCTGTCCTGGCGTACAAAAAATCGCATCTCGAGGGGCTCGTGGACGCCTGAACATCCTCTCAAAGAGCTGAAATGGCGGAAACGCTTCAGTTTTCCGGGAAGAATAGTGGCAACGACCTTGCCCTTACACTAAGCATCAGTAGCCAAGTGTAGTCCGCTAGATCTTGTCCCTGGCGGTGACACACCGCAGGAGCCAGGATATATGTTGAGCTGGTGGCGCCCGGGCCCATTCTGTTTGGCAGCCTTGCGTCAAGAATCTGTCTCCCTCTCTCACACCCATTGTCGCAGCTTCAATTCTTTCCACGCTGCCCAAGCTCGCTATGACTAGATCCAAGTTCGACTCGCCTTCGCGCACACCTCGCGGCCAATTTGCCTCGCCGCGACACTCACTGTCGATACCGCCAACACGATCTTGCTCAGCACGTCAAGGTTGTCGCGACGACTACGAGGAGGATCAAGATGGTCAGAAGTGGGAGCCAGCTCGTGGCAACACGCTCAGCAGCTTCATCGCCGACTCGCCCTCATCGGTGAGCACTACCATGGAAGGAGACAAGTGCCCGTGTCTGACAGTTGATGCCACAGGCCTGTCACTAATCTTGTAGTGCTATTCTCAACACTGATCAGCTGCGAGAACAGCTTTCTCAGGTTCGGCTCACCGCTGATAACGAGTACCTCGACCGACTCCAGACTGAGGAGCAGCTGCGTAGCGAAAGCGCGCGCCCTGACAGCTACGTTGAGCAGTTCGAAAGGCACGAGCAGCGCGTACGCGAACTCGAGGCGGACGTCGTTAGGCTTGAGGCTGCTCTTGCCGGTGCCCGGGCGGAAGCACGTCAACAAGATGTCATCATGTCCGCATTGGAGGCAAGACTGGCCACTGTCAATTCGAGCAGTGCCATCACTACCACTTCGTACGTTGCTTTGCTCGTATGATGTTGTATAAGCCAACTAACAATTTAGTATGACTTCCCACTCGATCGTTTCCGTGCTTAAATGCGACAGCTGCCGTCAGCAGGGCCTGCCTTGTGACAACAGTTATCCCTGCGGCTCTTGCAAGTTGGAACGCGAATGTGTTCGTCGCAAATGTGGATAGTACTACACGCTTCGCGCTCACTGTCGCGACGACTGTGAATGCGTTCACATGGATGATCATATCAAGGGCGCTAAGACTGGAACGGAGATCAAAGAGCTAAAGTAGATTTTGTGGATGTCCTATGGCGCCTTGCGAAGCAACGAGCTTTTCTTAGACTGCCACGCTGAGTTGTCGTCCAGTGGATGAGTTCTAAGAGCTCAGTGTGGCATGACGGGATGGATTTGGGAAGGAACACTTTGCGGAATGATGGCGCTGAGAGCCTCCAGACTCAGCTCAGTATAGACAGCTAGGACTCTTAAATCCGAAGATGACGAATAAAGCTGTATGTATGTCGCTGACCGGAAGACTGTGACTAGTGCATGAGGTACCTAGGTAAATTGATGTCTTGGTGAGGTTGGTAAGCATCCGGCTATTCCTTCCCATCCGCGCGGCCCCGCTTCCGGCACAGTAGCCTACATCATCACACCAGACCTCCGCATGTGCTCATGATATCTTTCCTACCACTTTCTAAGATAGAACCATCCCAATATCGATCATTAGTTCAGGCCAAGTCGAAACCAATCAAAATGGCGAGCACTAGCGAGTTGCGTCTTCACTTGCTTATCTATCTCATCTAGGAACAATCAGCTAACGAAAGCAGTCTCGTGAGACTAGCACAGAAACTTGTTCGAGATGGACCTTGCAAGATAGAACACACAGCACGTCGTGTGCGAGGTCTTTTCAATGGAAAATATGCATTCGATACACTCAATGCGCATCATGTCTGGGAATTGGAACTGCGCTACCCACAGTACTTATTGATGAACTCCTTGGAGGGCCCTCATGACACTGACCATACTCAAGATACTACGTACCGATATCGAGCTTCACTTCCAACGCTAAGCTATTGCGTGGCTCTGCCATTGATGGAACGAATGGAGGCGCAGACCTTGGGGTTCTGACGGTCGGTAACCGCGACAGCAACCGGATTCTGATTTTCAACACCGGCAAACTGAAAGATCTTGTGAAAGTCGACTTCAGAGCTGTCGATCAGTGGTTTGAAGAAGACATGGAGATATATGGCCATCCCAAAGACCCCTACAAGCGCATCGACATCCTGCCTTCTTCTCGTAATGTCAGAGTAGCCATCGATGGTGTTACACTCGCGGAAAGTTCAAGTCCTCTATTCCTTTTGGAGACCACTCTAAGGACGAGGCATTATCTGCCGCCCACGAGCGTGAACTGGGAATATCTCACACCCAGCAATACAGTAACGCTCTGTCCGTACAAGGGACGCGCGGAGTACTACAACGTCAATATTGGTGGGAAATTGTACAGGGATCTGGTATGGTACTATCGATATCCGACTTCGGAGAGTGCTCCGATTGCCGGATACATGTGCTTTTACAACGAGCTGGTTGAAGTTTATGTCGATGGCGTGAAGGAGACGTCGTAGTCGTGGCTCTGTACTGGCTGTTAAGATCTTCAATCTAGGCGCATAGTCAAATCTCATCATGCTTTGATCCTTATGGTTAGAACAACGTATCACACCCTGGTGCAAACTTGTAAGCTCGGTGTTATGAACGAGGTCTCTGAACTCTACTTCGCGCTTGTTACCGTCTGTCTACCACAGAGCGCGGCCGATCGTACAACGGTGACTGGAACATATAGACTCCAAGTTCTGCGGTGCTGAACTGTAGGGAATCTCATGTTGGAAGACATTCGTCCATATTCTATGAGGAAGTATAGGCTTTAGTGCCCCTTGCGGGGGTCGGAGTGGTGCAGCTACATGCTGCGATGCTGTATACACTGTACTGTTGATTCGGTCCTTTGTCATAGTCCGCCTCGGCCCAGATCAAACACTATCAACTCTTCTCTTGCTCGGCCAATCTACCAGGAATGCGCGTGAAGGATATAAAGCCGTTGACGCGCATGGTGTGTGTGAAAGACATGGCGGACCGGACGGCGGCGGCTCTCGGTCGACCTGCATTAGGGATGCTGATGGTCATTGCGACTTCTGTTGAGTAATCTGAGGTCGTGGGATAGCTTCCGGAGGTGCCATCGTCATTGATACACAAATCTATATTGCTAGGGAAGCAGTGACCTAATGTACCATAGAATAGAAATCGAGACGAAGATTCGGGACAGTTGGGGCTCGCAGGATGGACCGGTCTGAGAAGCGCGCAATAGCCTCTCCGCCAGAAAAGCAAACACTAGTCATGTAAAGCCAAGACGCACCCTAGCGTGATCCCGATATATCGCTCGCTGTCAGTTGATGCTAGCTACTTTGAGGTGTGTCTGGTAAACACGAAACAATCCGTGGCGGCCTGAAAGCGCGACGTCTTGGCAGGGGGACGGAGGGGGAGATTGCATCTATAACGCCACAGGGTCATCAGCAGTAACTAGGTACGGATCCCAGCGGCAGCTGCCAGTAACAGATTTTTATGTTGACATGTAATACGGATGCTGTGTTGCGACAATGTGATCCTGCTGGATGAACATGGCTGGGGTTCGACTGCTTTTCTTCCAAGGTTGGTGTAGGCCGTCAATCTCCGCTGTGCCCGCGTCGCGCATGAACCCGACTCGCAGTAAGCCGCATGAATCCCATCCTACCAGCATCGCCGGTGCATGTCACCACAACAGGAAAAAAACTGTGCGCTGTCCCACTTCATACCGTATATGCGGCCTCAGGCCATCTGCTCTCATGTCATGCGACTTTCACTGCTGCATACAACACCACCAGAAAAACCAACCATATTTCGACGACTGGCAGCGTGGACTACTTCGGCTGCGTCATGGTCTAGAACTGCGCAACTGACACCTCATCTCGAGTTTCTTCTTCTTTCCGATAGACTGCGCCGGGAAACCCGAGGCTGTAGTTTGACGGGCTGCGGCAGTGGCAAGGCTGGTGGTGTGCGTTGGGACCTGATTCCTTTTTCTTCTGGGGCGTACGCCGTCTCTCGGTTCCTGCAGCCACCAGCAAACTCTCCTCACGCAACCCCGCTGTTGTAGTTTGCACGGCACGCTCGGCATAGCCAATGGCCAAGTACGCCTTCGCACTCTTCGCGAGGCCAAGTATTGAAGCTCGTATCTTGTAGGATGCCTATTGTCAAACTGAGCCAGAGGCGTTGAGTAGAATTGCAGTATACTTGGTCGTTTCAGCCGAGCCCCAAGTACATTCATTGCGTGGAAAAATCACGAAATCATGCTTCGTCGTCCATCGATATCATAACGGCGATACTCGGGTCTGAGATCACTGATCGCGGAAACGAAAGTCGCACCGTTGACGGGTGGTAACAAAGTATATCCACTGATACCACCTAGCTCAAGTAGCTTGTGGGAAACGTACCATGCGGATGCCGTGCTCCACAAACGCCCAGAAAACGATGCATCGCGCTCAGGGGTTGCCTTGCCCTAGCCGCTCCCCGAGCCGAACAGTAAGCAAGCCTATCCCTCATGCAGTTCAAGCGCTCCGGTGATCTGCCAATGCCCAGAGTCTGGCAAACCGAAATAGACCGTGTGGCTTCCCAAGCGACAGGGCTGTCGCGCGAAGACGTGCACGCCGAGGCCGCTAAACTAATCTCGCCCGTGTCATGCCTGGCGCCGCTGTGTCGGAGCGGAAGATATATCTAGGGAGGACCTCTGCACATGGGAGGATCTCCACGAGTTATCGCCTGTCACTCATCGCCCTATCGTCAACTCGCGGGGTGTCGAGACTCATCAGTTTTGGAGGTCATAGACTTCTGTACATTCGCTTTTGCACCACACTCGCTTTACTACGTTTAACATGCGTATTACTACTCTAATAGGCCTCGTGGCCGGACTTGCCAGCCAGACTGTGAACGCAGCCTGCAGCGCACCCCTCAAGATCGATGACTTCTCCAAGCAGTCCTCTAACCAGAACAGCTTGGGCGAATGGACTAGCGGTAAGTCTTATGTATGCCTCTCACCAGAACATGGCTAATCCAACCCAGATGATGGATCCATGAGCTCCATCTCCGCCAGCGCCGGTGTCCTCTCTTTCAAGCCCAAGGCGGGATCTTACTTCTACGAGACTTTCCCTTGCCAGGCAGCTAGCACCAATGGATACAACTCCGTCAGCTTCCAGATGAAGGGACCCGCCGGTGGCTCTGCCACTCTTGAGATCCAGACCAAGACCAGCTGCTCGGCTACTACGTACACTTCCAAGTACGTTTCGATCACTGGATTGACTGGTAACACCCAGACCATCAACATCCCTCTTTCCCAGTTCTCCGGTGCCAATGCCAATGCCGTTACTGGTTTCGTATGGGCTGGATTCTCTTCAACCACCGCCACATGGCAGATGAGCAACATCGCCTTTGGTTGCGGTAGCAGTGCAGGTGGCAGTACCTCTGTCTCCGCCACCAAGGGAGCTACCACCACCTCGGCCCGCAGCACCATGTCGACTGTCGCGACCCCCACAGCTTCCGCTGCCCCCGGATCTTGCTCTCCTTTGTTGATCGACGACTGGATTTCTCAATCTCGTTTGACTTTCTTGTACTACAACGCCATGGGCTACCCTACCTCCGATGATGCTTCCATGACTTCCATCACTGTTGGAAAGCCTGCTACCAACCGTGTGGAGTTTGTTCCCAAGGCCGACTCATACTTCTACAGCCAGTTCCCTTGCGTCGACGCGAAGAAGAACAAGTACACCGGAATCTCCCTTCGCATCAAGGCTCCCAAGGGCGCCACTTTGGCCCTTCAGCTCGACTCCTCGGACAGCTGCGACGCTACTAACCCCAAGTCTACCTATGCGTCTTCCACTGACCTTGGCTGGACTTTCGATGGCACTGAGAAGCTGTACACCATTCCCTTCAGCAAGTTCGCTGGCCTCAACACCGAGAAGCTTACCACCATCCTCTTCTCTGGCTTCTCTGGTACCACTTCCTTCGGCCCCATGGCTTTCTACTGTGGCAACTCCGGAGAATACGTCGTTCCTCCCACCTCCGCTGACCCTGGCGCCAGTGCCACCGTCCCTGCTCCCAGCAACCCGTCAGCTACTGCTCTTGTGATTGACAAGTTCGCCAACGCCAACACTAACGCTATGGGTAACTGGCACGGTGGTGACGAGGGCATGACTCTCAAGTACGCCAGCAACAAGCTCACTATCACCTCTCCCGATGCCGACTACGCTTTCTACACCCAGGTATCCGCTGGATGTTCCGATTTCACCAAGTACAAGGGATCTTACCTCCACATCGCCTACACCGGTACCACTGCCTTCACCGTTGCTTTCCAGCAGCACAACAGCCAGTGCAAGGCTGAGATTGCTCCTTACCCTGAGACCTGGGATTCTGCTGAGGCCAGCCGCTACGCCAAGAACGGACACATCTACATCCCGATCAACCACTTCAACATTGAGCTCTCTCGCGTCGTTGGTTTCGCGCTCAAGGGTTTCCACACGACTGAGTCCGTCACTCTCTCCGTCATTGAGATCGTCTCCTCGGTTCCCGCTGGCACCACGATCCCCAAGAAGGATGAGACTGGTAACCTTGTTTTCGCCTGCAAGCGCCCCAACTCCTTCGCTTTCGCCATCGATGACGGTCAACCCGACCTTGCCCAGGAGGTTCTCAAGATCATCCGCGAGGAAGACGTCAAGGTCACCTTCTTCACCGTCGGTGCTCCCCTTCTCGACGCCTCCACCAACTTGACCAACGTCTACAAGGAGATGATGGCCGCCGGTCACCAGCTCGCTCTCCACTCCTTCACTCACCCCAAGATGGAGGGTCTTCCCGACTACGCATCCATCGACTGGGAGTACAACGAGGACGTCAAGGCCATGAAGTCTCAGTTCAACGGCTACACCTCCACTTACTTCCGTCCTCCCTTCGGTACTGAGGGTGCCCGTATGCGTTCGCGTCTCACAAAGGCTGTTGGCAACACTGCCAGCATTGTCAACTGGAGCGTTGATGTAGAGGACTGGTTGTGGGCTGAGACCGACACCCCTGAGCAGCAGAAGGTCGCTTTCCAGCGTGACGTTGACAAGGGTGGTAACCTTGTGGTTCTCCACTACCTCTACCCCAGCACTGTCAGCTACCTTAGGGAGTTCATCCAGATTGCTAAGGCCACCGGCAAGCAGCTTATGCGTGTCGACCAGTGCATGATGGACCCTAACGCTCCTCCTCTATAGATTAACAATCTTTAGTGAAAGTTGGAGTGGTGTTGAGGTGTTTATAGGGGAATGATACCCGGAGATGAGGGCATTGTTGCATGTAGAGTTGAGATGCGTTTAGCATAGTCTGTTAATCGTAATTACATCGTTGAGAATGATTTCGTCTCCCGATTGCCAGTGCCTTGTGACCCCGTTGTTCCACCGATATACCAACATAGTTGCCGCTTCCCCACTGCAGTTGAGATTGCTGGTTTCATCACTGTGCGTAAGCTGACGGTTTCGAGCTAAAGGTCCCAAGCATCTTGGGAAGAGAGTGAGCTCGCTGAGGGCCGATAAGCTCCACACCATCCTAAGCTTACCTACCTCACCCACGGACATGTTTTGCAGACCTCCGGAACCCAACGGCGCTATAACACATAGTAGGTAATCTCGCTGGTGTATCGGCCAGTCTCCAAGCGTCCTGGAGATGATCGTGGTATGTCTGGGCCACTCTCTAGACGACAGTGCTTGGAAGACCTGTACCTTAGGAATGTTTTGGGGTAACTAAAGGTAAGTTTCAGTGATCTACACTCCGAACCTAATCTATCACAGCGCCGACAAAACATGATTGTGTCAGATTATGACGCCATTTACATGATGGACCGCAGCGGTCCGGCCGATGTCGGTAAGGCTGTATCACTTGAATGAGCATGGCCGTTAGGCGAGAAAGCGAGAACTCTAGTGATTCACGGAACTAGCTATGTACAGGGGCTCGCACAAAGACGCAAGGTCGATGAAGCAGTGACGTCAATCTTCATCAAAGACCCCTGCGTGCGTGTTTCGCGGAACTGCGGCTCTGATAGATGCCGATGCTTAAACTTTCACTCTCTGTTCTGCAATCAGCACATTTCGATGCATCTTCATCACGATTCATATTCATGTCGCTGCATTCGACTCAGTTCATTTCTCTGGTTGTACTCCGAATTCTTGATCAGGTCGTCACATCTGCTCCATAAGATGATCCGAATTGCCGTCCAGAAAGGCTATCGTGCACACATTCTGCGCCCTACATTCTGACTCCTTTTGAAATTGCCTCAGCTTTCTTACGCTGACGCTCGTCCTCTGCCTCCTTGGCCTCTTTCTGGATAATGTCGATATCCTCAGGGTGCCTCTGGATCTGCGCCCTGATAATGCCAATCTGAGAGCTGATAGTAACAGCTTGATTGTCGTGAAGGTAGATGATAGACTGGAGCGCCTTTGCTGTGCGGGAATGAGCGGCTTTCTCTTGGGCGAGTTCCGCTTCGAGGCGAGCGACTGGATCGTCTGCGTTGTTGGGGAGAGACATCGTGAATCGTGAAGCTTGGTGTTGATATTAGCGATCGCTTCCGAATGGAGTGCTAATGGAAGAGGTACATGGAGTTTTGGACGGGGTCTGAGCAGCGGCGGGCAACTCGTTGCTGGCAAGAGCGGTTGTGGTACTTCAGCAATTGAGCCAAAAGACGAGGTGGCAGAGAAGAGCGAGAGAAGTTGGGTGTGCAGACTGTGCTTGCGGTGTAGCGAGGCAAGGTTCTCTGATCTTAATCGGCAGGCGCGGGACTGTTTATTTGTTTGTTTGTTTGCTCGCAGGCGTGACCTGGGTATGCGAGTGAAGGAGCATCCGGAAGGGGCGTGTGTGCATTTTCCGAGCTACTCCAGACATTTGACGAGGCGCAGAATAACCTTGTCTTGAAGTCCAGGGAGGGTGATGCTGATCTAGGCAAAGACTTTTACCATGTTCTGATTCCACGTAGTGTTTCCCGAGAGACAAACTTCTTTGTTTGTCAGGGAGATATAGGACTGACAAGTAGACAGGCTCCAGAACTCCGCAGATACACGGTCAACTCCTTGTAATGCCTCCGAAAACGCGCCCTTTTTCTCTTATCGCAAAGAAATGGTGTGGATCAGGAATCATCACACCAAATAGTCGAGCTGCTTTAGCTAGAGCATCACCAAAGCTGCCCACTAGCTCGTGAGTTGCCCTAGTCATCAGCTAGATGGTGTATGCTTGATCTTAAGTATATCCAAGCTAACAATATTGGTTTGCTAGTCCATTGGAGAACTATTTCTCATCAAAGACAGTCCGCTCTGAGATACCCAAGGCTGCAAAGAATAGTCTTCAACAATTACACGAGATCTTCAACTCTGGCAACCCAAAGGCTACGAAATCGAGTCTGTCGGATATCGTTCTCATTGCTCTCGACTTCGAGAACACACAAGCCATGAAGGGCGCATGTACTGTCGAAACAAACTGTCAAGCAGGTATCGCCATTCTTGACACAAAGAATATCAAGCAACGGCAACTCGACAAGCTCTTGAGAACCCACCTGTTTGTTACAGGTACAAGAGCCTACGTTACAAAAGCTTCGGATAGATACTGGTTCGGAAAGACTAACAGCGCTTCGCTGTCAAAGCTAGTGAACTGTATTCGATCTCTTGTTCCTCCGGAGCGAAAGGTAGCCTTTGTGGGCCATGGGATAATGAATGACCTTCTCGTCTTGCAAGCACTGGGCTTTCAGTTTTCCGACAACCACATGGCATTCATGAACACTCTCCATGTTGCTAATGAGGTGTTTGGCTGCTGGGCAGGGCCTTTGCGTGATCTATTGAGAAAACTGAACTGCCCACATAGCAGACTTCACTGCGCTGGTAATGATGCGAACTTCACTTTGAAAGCGCTACTGCTTTTAGCTGCGCAAAAGCTTGAGAAAGAGGACGGAGACAAAAGCATGATAGATGTACTGCGGCGGCTTGGGCGAAGAGAGCTACCACGTCGCATATTCTCGCAGGTAGAAGGAAAACCAACAAAGCAGTAAAAACGATGTTCTCGGGACTGGGAAGACGACCTGTGTCAACGGTCACGGCTATGCTTACGAGTGCCTTCTTTGTATTGTGTTACTTAGGTGACCACCTCTAGAAGCTTTTTCGGACAGCCACCGTGTTTGAGAAAGGAAGCGGGCAGGAGGAGGGGTGACCAAATCGTTGATCATAAATTGTACAACAGCAATGGATAGAACAATATAGGGGCAATTGGTGGCAGCACGAAGTTGAAGTAATTCATCTAGCACAGACATTGCGAACTATGTGTTACGCAGTGAGCTTAAGGAATACATGAGGGCATTCAATCTTTCCATTGACCAAGCCAATCTGATGTTGCAGTAGACAGTAGACTATCGATAGCACTGATAACCAATTGACTTATGGCGTCGAAGCTCTCGGCACAACAGCAAAGAGCTTGTTGAACATGTTCTGTGGGTCATACTTGGCCTTCAACTCTTGCAAGCGCTCGTAGTTGTTACCAAAGACGTCCCTAGACTTCTCTTCATATTCTGTCTGATGTCAGCATATCTCTTAAGAGCGATGAATATAGAAAAATAAACTGTAGCAGATACTTACGATCATAGTTACCATACACCATCGTCGCTCCATGACTGCCTCTCTTTCCAATCCACCCGTCCTTGTTCTCGCTTGTCTCCGCGCCGCTACGCTGGAGTTCCTTCTTGAACAACAGCGCCACGTCTCTTGACCACTGCCTACACTTTGGGTCATTCTTCTCGTCCCACCACAACGGTGCAACAGCTACATTGAAATGTCGTCCTCGGTTCGCGAAGGCGGTGTCAGAGTTGGTGACTGCAACAAGCTTGGCTGGATCAACCAGCTCCCACATGATCTGGGAACCCATCGCATCGGGTGTCTCGTCAGTAAACTTGGCATACGCTTCCATAACAGACACAACGAAGTCGCCTCGAACCGGAAGCTCAAAACCAGCGCCTTTGATTGAGACACGTGCGCCGATAGGAAGGTCCATCAATTTGTTCGCCTTGGCGTAGGGCATCGTTGCCATGGTGCTCATCAGAGGCTCGAGTGCGACGACATCCTTGAAAAGCTCTTTGCCGTCTTCTTCAGATCCATGGTACAACGCTGCAACGAAAAACAAGACCTGGCCGTCAGCAGGTGGAGGCCTGACGAAGCCGAAAGCACTCGCAGCTTTGCCAGTCGCCTTTGAGTTGCCATCTGCATCAGGTGTGAAAATATCATTGCAAGCTTCTACAGCCTTCTTGATGATGTCCGGTGTTGGCGCAAACATCATGAAGCCGGCCCACAGGTCTCCTGTTTCGTGGGTACGGAATTCGAATTCGACGCCGACGCCAAAGTTCTGTCCTGCACCACGCAGAGCCCAGAAAAGGTCTTGGTACTCGTCATTAGAGGCTTTGACAATGCTGCCGTCCGCCAAGACGACAGTGCAAGAAATGAGATTGTCAACAACCAGGCCGTGTTTGACTGTGAGCCAGCCATAGCCGCCACCAAATGTGAGACCACCGACGCCAGTATCCGAGACAGTGCCGCCAACCGTTGCAAGGCCATAGGGTGCGAGAGCTTCGTCAACATCACCCCATACCGCACCTCCACCAACTTTGATGGTCTTTCCCTCAACATCGACCTCAGTGGTTCGCATGTGCGTATTTAGATCGATGAGTAGTCCACCGTCCGTTGACGACGCGCCAGCAGTAGAGTGGCCGCCTCCCTTCACAGCAATATCTAGATCCTGTTCCGATGCATATTTTAGCGTAATAGAAATTGCTTCTGCAGATTTTGGGATGAGACATGCTCCCGCGGGTTTCTCGGCGGCCTTTGACCAGCGTCGTACAGATTTCGTGTATGCTTCAGTTTCCTTCGATGTCACCAACTGTGCGTCAGTATCTTTGAGCAAGCCTCGAAGCTCTGCGACATCTGCTTCGTTGATCGAGCGTTTGGCTGCCATCTTGAGATGGTGTGAGGTCGAATATGGTTGCGATTAGATAAGACGACGACCAGATGAAGATGCAAGATGCATACTTATACCATCGAATCTAATGGTACGCAAACGCCGAGCAGTAATCTAGATATTCTGGTCTTGAACAGTCCAGAGCGCGTCGATGCGGTTTGGGGCGTAAGCTTACCAACAAGGCAGCCGTCAGCAAAGTAGAGACATGGCGAATGGCTGACACCGACGCTCAGTTAGTGTTTAGGCTAGCAGCGCCGTCCGCTTTGGCAAGAAGCTGAAATAAAATAGTCTTGATGAATGGATCTTCTCCATAACGTCGGACGGAACTTCGTCCACACGTATAGTCAACCACGATTGGTTGTGGTTCCTACCCTGATCTCTCATGATCTGAAACATGTGAGCTGTTCTTGCGCGTAATACTCGGCTGGCGTTCAATCTGTTGGCAAGGCTATATCATACATCCTCACACCCGGTGGCCTAGCTGTCAATGCAGTGCGCTCAGAAGGTATATCTTCCCCATTCTGACGTGTGATTTGAGTTGGCGTTATCGGTAGGTTGCGATGCACGAAGCTTCAATTCGGTGCAGTAATAACCGGAATCTAGTAAGCACGCTTTCTGTAAAGGTTGAGCGAGGTGACCGGTCATGAAGGTACGCATGAAGAATGAAATGGATGTCAAGAGTGGCAGGGGGCCCAGTTCTGCCAATCGCGGAGTGTTTCGCAGAGATGACGCGCATTTGTGGGGTAGCAAACAGATCGGCAAACCTTGTTTCGTCACATCGTCGCGTTCGCTACACGCGTGTCTTCCTGCCTTCTCTTCTCAAACTCCTCTGTTGCATTAGGCATCGTATCCACTCTTTGACCTCGCTGTGTCATTTTGCTCTTGTCGCCTCATAATCATGGCTCTTCACTATGTACGATACCAATAATTCCAAAGTTGTGTACTATCCTCACCTGCGAGACTCCCTCAAAGATTTCACAAATGACCAACGACCCCTCGTACGTCCAAAACGAATAAGGATGCGATGCGAACTTGTTCTGCCTTAATCTTGGATATACACAATACTGCAATACAAGCTGCGTACGCCTCCAGGTTGGCGCGTTGTAGGTCAGCCCAGCGCAAGGATATGACCCGACCGGAGCTTTCTGTTCGTATCTATCATGCGCGGGCTGACCATGACCGATGGATGCTTAGAATGCGTTGAATGTGAGAACATTACACACATGTTCCTGATGGTGGGCTAGGAATCTAGAACGGAGACATGGCTGTGTAAAGACGATGTCTTCCCGCACAATTCATGCTTCGAGCGTCTGTCGAAATGCTGCGAGTCTCTCCAGGAATAGTAAGTATGATCCAATTCATACAGACATCTTTTCATCGCACAGCGCTGTGTACGCGAGATAGATACGATCTTTTCAGGCCTTCATCATGTCCGTCTATTCATCATTCTTTTTCCCCATCAATACTGTGTGTAACTCGGCGTACACCGTCGTTCTCGGATGACTCGACGATTTGGAGTATCGTGTCAAGGACAATGCACAGCCAGCCTAGGAAAGCCCGATTCAAACTGACCTCCAGATTTTCTTTTGGCATCCATTGGCGACCATCACTTTACTGTATGTTCAAGTCAATGTCCAAGAGACAGCAGAACTACGTGTATGGCGATATCGTCTCCGTAAGTCTAAAATCATGCGGCAAGCTTTTGCAGGCCTGCCTCCAGTTAGCTGTTTTGCGACGCCTTCACCAAGACAAATTTGCTTTACGCACCACCACCGGTGGCTTCCTCAATCGATCCCCCGAATTAGGATTTCTACCGTAGCTTTTACCATAAGTTGGAGAGACAGAGCTTACTGCTATCCGCCTATTGCAATTTCGAGGGCCGCATGCCGCCTCTACCCACCGTTGCCTACGACATCTCAACCAGACTTCCGACTTATCGCTTCCGCTCGCAACGACGAACCCTAATAGCACTGCCGGCAACTCAGAAGGCACATCGGATTATTTCGCGACCCAGGGACATCTACGCATGACATTGAACCCCGCAGCCCTATCTTAGCGTTCTAACTGTCTTCACCTTCACCCGACGCGCCCGACTCCATATTCACTGCGAATTCGACTATAATATTGAGACTAGCGCCAAGGCTGCAATCGTTCCTACCTCTACTCGCATTTCCATCACCGCTACATATCGCACCTTGTCTACTCGCCAAATCACTATCTTGCGATATCATCGCAAACATTGCACATCATTCTGCCGCACATTGGTCGCGCATCATTATTCCATACCAATTTCCACATACCCACAGCGCCCCTACAGTCATGTCCCCCATAGATAGCTCCTCGCAGGATACTATCTCGAGCGCCATACCCGCGAAGCCATCAGTTCCGATGCCAGAAATTCCTCAAGAGGCTGCATCGCCGCAGGTATCATTGGCCGATGAGAACATTGCCCTTAAGAGGCGCATTGCCGCGCTCGAATCAGCAGAGGAGCGCCTTACGAAACGAGTCACCACCGCCGAACAGCTTGCTGTAGATGCCAAATTCGAGACGAACGCAGCGGCAGCGCGCGCCCAAAAAAGGTATACAGAGATGCTACACGCCAACAACGAGACAAGACATCTTAGGCTAGTGCTAGCAAAGGAGAAGAAGGAGCGCGCAGACTACCTAGTTGGCTCCAAGAGCGTCTTCCAAGGTTTGCAAGCCGAAATCTCTCGCCTGAATGAGGACAAGGCGGCGGGAGTTTGGGCGAAAGAGCTCACAGAGCAGCTCACTAAGCAGATAGATATATTTGAAGCTGGCTTTGTTGCAGGTGAGCAAGACAAAAAGGCACTGAACAAGATTGTCAGCGATTTGAATAAGACCATCGCCCAGCTTAAAGGCGAGAAGGACGTTTCCGACAAGATGCTGAACGATTTGAAAAAGCTTATCACGGACTTACGACAAGAGCTTGACACAGAGAAGTCGAAATCGAAAGCCGAGCCTAACGCGCTCGCCAAGGAGCAAATCGAGGCTCATATCGCGACTGCCAGAGATGAAGCGAACAAGGAAGCTGCAACGAAAACACAAGGTAGTATCGACGCGATGAAGACGAGTATGAAAGAACAATTCGAAACAGCCATCAAGAACCGTCAGATGCAGATGCAGGCGCAGGTGCAGCAGTACCTAAAGACACAAATGGAAAAATGGCGCGTGACGGAGCAACGCTACAAGGATGACATAGCAGCATTGAAATCGAAACTGTCCGCCGCCACTAAGCAGATCGAATGGCATGGGCAACGCCTGGCGGCAGCACCGAATGCTATTCAACACAGTCATCAGAGGCCTACTAAACACGCCCAGGAAGTCTCGCCACAAGAGATGTTCAAGCCCAGCAAGCGTAGGAGGCTTGATTCCTTTGGGTGAGCTAGGTACTACATACAAGAGTGTAACCATAACTGACATAGACAGCGCTGCCGGTATCACCACGCCGGATTTTCAACATACACGCTCGGCTTCCCTCCTCTCCGATACTAACGCTATAAGCCCAGGACTAGCGGTGGATACGAACGATGATGCCATGATGGGTGGCGCACACGTTCGGGCACAGGCTCAGACACCGAACAACATCCACAGGCGACAGTCGTCGCAGCACTCAAATGGCTCAGCGGCTCGGATGACGCCCACGAAACGCCTCTCACAGCAGCAGAACGGCAAATCGTCTCCTCAGCAACTACTGAACATGATGTCACCTCAGCAAGGGCAGCAACTCTTTCAACAGATAGCTTCGAACGATGCGAGCCGTCAGTCGCCTACATCCGGTTCATATGGCCCCGACCCGACGTATGCATCTCCTCGTCTCTCGCAACAAACGGGATATAATCAGCAATCGATTAACCAGCCTGGAAGCTCAGGCTTGTTTAAGGCACAAGACTTCGAGACACATCAGTCGCGACGGATGCGCCAACAATCTCAGACACAAGCCCAAGCACAGAACTCAGAGTCAATGCAGCATCACATGCAACCTAGGCAGCCTTATGGTTCAGCCTCTATGATGCCACCGCCCCAGCCTCGCACCATGCAAGTCCCTTCGAAGCGCTCAATGTCATTCGACGGGCAACCTCCAAGCATGAACCAGGAGGCGAGTAGGCGACATGCTCCCACCATCAAGGACACGCAGGCCATTACTGCTTTCAATGGCGGAGCCTCTCTTATGGGAGAGACATACTATGGAGATGATTGGTTTTCTGCTGGGGGCGAGCCTGCCATGCGAACTCATATCTCGAGGGCCTACACTCCGACCCTTCCTTCGAACGCGACGCCAGACTTGCAGGAAATCGATCACCGACAACCCCAGCAACGCAACTTTCAGTACTACACTGTCGATCCTTCTCAATTACAGATGGGTAATGAGAGGGGCCTGTCTTACGAGTCCAACACCACGAATGAGCCTAACAATTACATGAACGATACACGACAGCCTTCAGTTTCAGGACGCACGACTCGGGCTTCTTCTCGCTCTATACCCGCACCCGATGGACGCTCGCGTGGACGGACTCCAGGTCCCTCTGAGCCAACCAGTGTTCCGTGTGTAAACTGTTACCGTCACTGGTGGGAGAACGAGTGTGATGAAGGTGAACCATGCTCGAACTGTGCTGCAGAAGGCCTTGACTGTGTGCGGCAGAAGTGCTTCAACTTTGCTGCTGGCACTTGTGACAAGGGCAACAGATGTCCAAACGTCCATGAGGGCGACGAGCGATATCGAGATAACAGTCGACTGGTTGACCAAACCAAGGCAGGTAAGCGGCCTCAACGGGTTGGAAAGAAGGCGGATGCGGTGCCGGCGCCGATCACGAGGCAGCAGAAATAGGAAGCTGTAGAGCTATTTGCCCTGATGTATGGTTAGAATGTGTTGGCTTACAGCTGTATATGGTGGGATCCAGGAAGCTCAGGGCGCTCGGCTTCTCTTATCGTCCTTTCTGATAGTCGTCGCGCTTGCTTACTCTTACGGCGATCAAGAGTAGGATATACACGACTTTTGAAATATAACCCAGTATTACTGGTTTACCCTACCCAATCATCCGCTGTGAGCTGTCTGGGCTACAAGCACGAGTCCAAGACTACCAAAACAAAAACATTGAAGTGAACCTTATTAGCTGGACAATGGAGCTACAAAGTGGAGATGAACGTGCTCGATGAAATAGCGAAGAGATGGATAAAGAGAACAAGGATCGTAATAACGAAGCTATTGACTACCTAGTCGATTAGGTGTATATGACCACACTTGATTCGCAGAAATCATCTCTCGGATCTGGACTTCCTTGAAGTCAGTACGGACAGTGGGGTGACCTCGTTCTCAAGTAGAATGGGGGATACAACTCTGGAGACTTTGCAACGTTGTAGGCCGGGCCAAGACTCCGTTCCCGGTCACGTGCTAGCGATAAGCATCTCCAGTGGTGCAGGCCAAGCGGCGGTACTGCGGATGTCACGGCCTCGGCTACGGCAAGCGCTCCTGGAGAGATGAACAGTTTTCCTCGTTCTTTTGTGGAGTCAGCAAAGATCCAAAAGCTATTTCTCTCACCGCGTTTGTGTTACAACCCTTGTGTCAAACCTCGATATGCGTGTGGAGTTCGCGCACTCGGGCGGGGCCGCGAGATGGGGACTACGCCAGTGGCGCAAAAACACTAATCCAAACATATCCTAGTTTATCGCGCATTCAGGGTTTTCTAGCTCCACTCCACATTATTCTTTCACCAAGCTCCGCTTGGCTATAGCTTGCATATCTTATCCGGGTATCTCCCCAATCATTGGTACTTTGATTCACGCGGCACATCCATCGCGACCATGATCCCTCCGACCTTTCGCACCATTGGAGGCCTAGGCTCGAGGCGCACCCTCTTTGCATCTATTGCTGGGAAGTTATCTCCGACCATGACGAATCCCTAGGGCACGCTAAGCGACTACTACCTGGCTGATAAAAGCTTTGAGTCGCGCAATGCTGGATGCTGAGTTTCTCGTGCCATTTTAGTCGTTGCCTCAAATCGATTGCTCAAATATGGCATCAAACGAGCCTGGCCTTGCGCCTCTCAGCGCGCCAGCTGAAGACCCCATCAAAGGTGCTATTGGTGTACCTGTCGATACCGACACCCCTGTCGCACCCGACCAGTTCGACGAACGTTACGAAACATCGAAGTGGGAGATATGGTCGTATTACTGGTAGGCTGATGTTCCAGCGCACAAAATCATTTGAAGTGCAGTCTGTCAACTGTGCCATAGCTGACATTGAAACCCGCGTCTAGCTACTACGTCGGAGACAACGGCCTCACGCTCTTCAACTTCGGCCCTACAGCTTTTCAGAACCTTATGTACGAAGCGGCAGGAGACTCTGAGGTGCTGCATTTCTTGGGTCGAGATCGAAACATCAATTCGATCGTGCTTCTCTCCAACGGAATCAGTTTCGCCATCCAGGTTGTTGTTTTCCTCATCCTGGGTTCTTTCGCAGATTTTGGTACATGGCGCCCCAACATTCTCATAGGACTGTCCATCATCGCCTTTGGAATTGGGTTTGGCTGGCTCGGAGTTCATACTGAAGACAAGTGGCATGCTGGTGTTGGTCTATACATTGTGGGCCTCATCGCATACCAAACGACAATCACATTCTGGACCGCTGCATTCCCTGGCTTGGCAAGGAACACCAAGGATCTACGAGAGAAGGCCGAACAGTTCGCCGATGGAACAATTACTCGCTCGGAGTATGATTTCGCGGATATGATGAAGCGAAACGAGCTTTCTAACACAGCGTTCTATGTTCAGTCGGTCTTCGAAATCTTGATTCTGGCAGTAATTGTTGGCATCATGTTCGGTCTGAAAGTCAATGACAGCACAGAGAATAATAACTGGGGTCTTTCAGTGCTCATCGCCTTCGCAACAGGCGTTTGGATTTTGTGCGCTCTTCCTTGGTTTATCCTAGAGAAGAGGCGGCCCGGTCAGGATCCAGGACGCGCAAACATAATACTAGCAGGTCTCAAACAGCTCGGCTACGCGATGCGTCAAATCTGGCAACTGAGACAAAGTTTGGCATATCTGGCCGGCTACTTCCTCCTCGGCGACAGTCTTAACACAACCGTAACAGTCATCGGAACCCTACAAAATGAGATCGTTGCGTACAACAGTCTTCAGCTTACTTACCTTCTCATTGTCGGTATCGCTGCACAGGCAGTTGGCATCGGCGCCTTTTGGCAGATCCAAAAACACTATGGTCTCTCCACCAAGACCATGTTCATGGTTGTCGCTATATGTATTGTTCTGCTTGACGGCTGGGGCATGATTGGCATTTGGACGCAAAAGTTTGGCTTCCACAACAAATGGGAAGTATGGCTATATCAAGTCTTTTATGGCTTGCTTGTCTGCCCATGGTACAGCTATTCGCAGACCATGATCTCTGAGGTCACACCAAGGGGCAAAGAATTTCTTTTCTTCAGCTTGTTCTCCATCGTCGGCAAAACAAGCGCTTTTATTGGGCCACTGGTGAGCTCTGCCATTATCGATGATACCGGCAACAACAGTAGCCCGTTCTATTTCTTGTTCGCGTTGAGTCTGTTCAGCTGCGCATGGCTTTTCTTCTTCGTTGATGTTAAAAAGAGTCGAATTGAGCAGGAAATTTTCCTGGAGAAGGAAAAGAACGCAAAAATGCAGAACGAGAATGTTGGGGATCTTAGCTAAATCTTCCCTATAATAATGGAATATATTGCTAGAAAGAAAGGCTATTTCTTCGGTCACTTTTGCTCAAGCTTGTTCGGAAGCAGTATCACTAACGATACATATGTGAGTATGTCACATTGCGTCGTGTGATTATATCTTCGCCCAAGCGGAAAGACATTGTCCGTTCACAACGCCATGTCACAACCCTACAGTTAGTTGGAATCGGACTATATGCAACAAACATATTTTCCCCTCGTCAACATCATTGATCCCTTAGCTCAGTCTCACGTCTGGATCACATAAAGATACTGCACTAGTCAAACATAGCACAGACAGCTTAATAACAACCATAATTCAACATGGCTATCAAAGTCTCCTCCTGGTTCAAGGGTCGCTTCGGCCCACCATCGGATACTTATGTCACCAACGAAGACGAGATTGTTGGTCTTGACCACATCATGGATCTTGAACATGCAAATACAGAAGAGAAGATGTACAAAAAAAAGTACACGCAACTCCGTAAGCAGGTTGACGAAGACGAGATCTACAACAATCTCCGGACTGATAATGCTTCCCTTCGCAATGATAAGAAAGAGCTCGAGAATAAGCTTATACGAATTGAGAATGCGAAGCTAAGCGCGGAGGTACAACTCATGAGGCGCGAGAAGGAACTTAACGATGTCAAAGTAAAGAACAGCATCGAGAGGGGCGCCAACAACGCACGAAACGAAAGGCTCAAACTAGACAACAGAACGCTCAGGAACAATGAGGGACATATGAAGTTTCTGCTTCTTTCTCACGATATCCGAACGCCAACCCTACCCATTACATCAAGGGCTACACCACCCCCTACCCCGGAGCTCACAGACGATGATTCTGATATGGACGATGCAGACGATCTTAGCGTCTGTCCAGAGTGGTATAATCGCCGTGATTGCAGCCGGGGTGTTGGTACTAGGTCTAAAAAGTGCGAGCGCGGTGCACATCCTCATCTTATCAACTTCCGTACACCGCTGAGAGCGGCCTTCTAGCGTGATCAGATGCGATAGCAAAAGCAGAGGTAGTTACTTGTTCCAACGACTTCTTTCAATGATGTGTGAAGAACCCTTTGTGCGCCATGTGTCTTGCAACTTGTACAATGTAGGAAAAACATCCTTAGAGAGCTGGAAATCTGCTCTGCATTTGACAGGATAGATGATTCTTTTTCTCGTAGAACAACAACAACAAATGACTAGCCATCCTCTCGCTGCTCTAATATCTCTCTAATCCTATCTTCACTTGGAAAACGAACCTCCTTCTCCGCAAACATATCGAGCAACCCTTGCACCTGTCTCACTTCGTCTTCAGTCACTTCCTTCAATCGACGATTAATTTCCGTGCCGAATTGGTCCTTGAAGCGTGTGAAAGTCGAGGACTTTTCTTGAAGATACTGGCTGTTGTTGATCTTCAGAAAGCTGATGAAGACGTCCCACCAGGTGTGCGAACGCTTCGGTGTACTGGTGTCTTCTAGTTCATGGGCTCTTTGTGATGACGCTCTGCCAGTACTGTCGAGCATGCGTATAAGCTCGTACACGAATGAACGGTCTGCACCTTTCTCCTTTTCATTGGTATTCAAGCTTGCACGGTTAAAATCAATCAAGACAATAGTAGGCATTGTGAAATCGGGCCCCTTGTCCCAGCTAGACAAGTCGAGCATAACGTTCCCGCCAAAGACGTCGTTATGAGCGATGTTGGCGATGTCGTGCAGCCACCCGACTGCTCCTGTCAACTGCTTCGCAATGTGTAATACGAACACTTCCGGGATCGCAGGGAAGGAGAAGCTGTAAGTGACAGAGTTCGGTGAAGAAGGTTTTATTGTATGGGTAATTACGACCCGGAGTCGCTCGAGGTCGAAGCCACGGATAGGATGAACTGCTAGCCAGCGCGACCCGCCGTTTACTATTGGGTCAAAGTCGATGAGGTTAGGCAAGTGTTTTACAGTAGTTTTGTTATCCTCTGCGGCGAAAGAGCTGCGTATGCGCCTCAGGGCAATGATCTCAATGGCTATCCTGTCGTGAAACATTTCTCGACTAGCTATCTTCATAGCTACAAGGCCTGGGCCTTGCGCTGTGAGATTCGTCATAAGAGGGCTTGCGACTAGAGAGGGCCTGCGTGCGCAAAATGTGACTTGTCCATTAGTACCCTTACCTGCTTCCTGTAGTGAAATGTACTTATTGTTTGTGTTTTCATAGATCGAATCAGGATCCATCTCGCCGCTGGATAGCACCGTAGAGGTATCTGATCGCTCGTCGTCTGCGTCGGTAGAAGACCCGCTCGAAAGTAGAACTCGAAGCCAACACATTGGGGGTTATTAATAACTGACTCAACAAGCATGGGCGCTAGGATAAGTTCTAGACTTAAGATAGTGAAAGAAAAGGAATCATGTGATGAGACACGTAGCAAACAGCATCGGAAAGTCTTCTGACTTGGGACAACGAAATCATTAAGAATGTCTGTAGAGCGTTTGGACGCATCAGCATCATATCACTAGGCCCCAATGCGCCTTATACCAGTTGAACCAATGATGTACACCCAGCAGTGTTGTGAGTAGAGAATTGCAGAAATGATCGAATCAGGATTGGAAGAGACAAAACTCTATCGCCCTGTGACATCCAATACGCCCTGATGGTATCCTCTTATGCTGTACTGTACACATCGCATCACGGGCGACCATTTTGTACTAATACACACTGTTGACTTGCTTGCGGTAAGCACTGTCTAGCTCTGAAAAATGTAATATCGAAGCGAAAGGATCGAACTACCGCCGTGAACGTTACGTCGCGTTACTAATCGAGAAAAGTCGCAATACTCTCTGGAAGACGCCATTGGAGTCTCTAACAGCCGAATTTAGCGGGATGTTTTGTGGAAGCCAGTGGCCAACCGATGGTGGGTGAAGCAGCCAATGCGCTTGCTTCAACGTCCGAGATGTGCAGTTCGCGTTCCATGCAGCTGATTCTCTCAGGGGAATTTTGGGTCGAACTCTGTAGTATCCAAACCCCAAATCTCGATATCCTTTACGTCCTCCCTTCTCAAGACATCGATTTTCCTTTTTGGTCCAGCTCTTTTAGCATTCATGCTCTTCTCGTTATCATTTGGCACCGGTTCTTTACCCTTTGGAGGGAAATAGACACCGCCTAATTTGAACACAATATTATCGCCGTAACCAATGTACTTGACGTTCTTGTACTCCGGTCGCCAAAATTCTGTTGCAAACGCAAACGCGTGCATCGTGGGATCCTCATCGTCTCCCATCGGGTCGTTTGTGTCGTAAGTTGGACGGGCTAGGAAACGGACGGCCCATAGCTTAGGAACTAGGGTAAAGACTTGGCGTAACGACTCGAGGGGTGGGACACCGCAAGCGAAACCGAGTTGCTCCAGGTTAGGACATAGCTGGCAAAGTCTGAAGAGGGCATCATCAGACAGTACCCAACGTTCGTTAAGAAGCAGATGCCGGATGGTCTTATTATGATTGGTTTGAATGACCGCAAGGAACTCGCTTCCGAGGCTGCGGCAGCGTTGCTGGGTCATGCCGTTAGGGGTGTTGCTTGCGCTGGTATTGCAGTTCACGCCCGGCGTCATAGTGGACGGTGTCGTAGGCGTCGCGGCTGTGCTGTTTGACTTGGGAGATGCTTCCTTGCCTCGCCTATTATTCACGATGTACAGTCGCTCCAGACCCTTGAACTTCCCCAGCATGGTAACACTCTCTTTGTCCGTGTTATCGGTGCGTATCATCTTCAGGTTACGAGGCGTCGGATGGTTGTTGTGTACCCTCCAAGAATCGTCAGCAAAAACCGTCATAGGGTCGGAACTGCCCATGGAATTGATCACGGTGATCTCTGTTTGGCAGTCGTGATTCATAACGTTGTGAAAGTCGTCGCCAGAGAATCGAGTATATACGTTGTATATGGCCAAGCGCTTAATGGAAATCGCATATCTCGCAGCGATGCACCGACCGAACATCGAGTGCAGGCTCACTGACTCTTCGCCTTCAGCCCGCATACGCGGACTCCAGTGTAGCTTCAGGTTCTCGAGCTTCTTGGAACCGGCTAGAAGCAGCGATATGTCGTCGGGATAGCATAGTGGATCGATGTCGTACACAACCAGCGTGGTCAAATTCGGAAGCGGAGGTATAATGGTAGTCGGTCGCGGTGTTCGTCGTGACGGGCATCGAATGGTGAGCGACGCTAGCAATGTTCTTGTCGTAATGCCTTGGTATACCGTACTCAACGGAGGGGTGCTCAGCTCCCAACTATGCACATCAGCAACTGTCCTATATGGCTCTGACACGTGACGTACGCAAAAGCCTTGAGATTCTTCATTTTGTCAAGCGCGGCACGCATGACGATTTGCAGTATCATGCTGTTGTCTGGCACGCGACCCTGTTTATAGTCGTCGACATCATGTTCTCGCCAGTCGCCTATGACACGAAACGATTGTATGTAGTCGCTGAAGTTCCGCGACACCAGTGTGTTGAGTCCCATGGCAAAAGGGCTGCCATTGCCGTATCCCTCCGGTCTGCCATCGACGTATCGTATGTCGGCGTATGAACGTAGCGTAACTTTCTCGTAGAGTCGCGGGAGCGTCATGTAATAGAAGAGACGCGATGTGCGCGTGATGCGCGCAAGGTCACCGACATCGTCCAGCTTCCATGGTTGTCAGCATAGCTCCCTAGGGGCCGTGGTCGCATGTAAACTGGTCGCATGTGAATGCACAGGGCAACGTACATGTGTGAGGATCAGCTGAATCAGATGCAGCGGGAGCTCTTTCGCTTGCGCAAGGTTGCTATGCGATCTCGCGGGCGAAGTGAACCATGTATGAAGGGGAGCGGTTATAGGTCTATCTTTGGGTAGCAGCGCGTCGGCGGAGAGGTGCGCGCGCTTTGAGTCCGACATGAGGCTAAAGGAAGGGAACACATGCGTGATACGAATAGAGACTGGGTCGCGTTCTCATGGTGGAACTCGCAACATCATGGTGTATCATCCGCTGTCATCATCGCTCATCGGTCGTGTTCGCGAAGCGCATCGGAACTTTTGCTGGCAGAGCCTCCGTATCTCCGTTTCGTCCACCGAACGGCCGCATTGGTCCGGCTGCCTTCGGGAGGCTTCGGTAAACAATTGGCAGGATGATTGGCAGCAGGCATTTTATCGAGTCACATTTACTTCTATACGGCGTATACGGCCAGATTCAGACATCTCGCAAAACCCTACAGACTTGGACGCTTATTTTGGGTCCTGCTCACTTCTTTCCCGCTACGATGTGCGTGGGCACCTATGCACCAGCGCAAAGGCTACAAAAGCATACTGTGTGCGGAGTTGTCTCCGCTCGTTTGCTCGTTCACTACGGAACCAAAACCGCATGTCCAGCGCCCTTTTGTCACGCGCCCTTTTGTCCAGCGGTTCCGCCGGAAAGTTGGACGTCTTTGGAGTCACCGCCAGCGACCAGCATCATGGCGATCTGAGTGCCGCTTATCACGGACTGAAGAACCAGGGTCGTTTACCGTCGTACTTGTCCGCGGGAAGTCTGAAAGGAACTTCGACCGTGCCTGCAAACACATCCATGGATGGCAGTCCGCCCTGTTCGAGACTCTGGAGCTTGGCGTCTGGTACAGGCATGACGACACCACACTCCCAGTTCCTGATGTTCAGACTCCCTATTCGTCCGCTTTTCAGTACTTTCTGCCCTCCCCACGCTGATTCAGAAATGTTGGCAGACCCAACGTAAACCCACGCGAAAGGCTTCCCGTCCTTCTTGCGACCACGCGCAAACAGCAGTTTATTGTGCGATAGTATACCCCGTCGCATAGAGTCGTAGTCACGCATGCACTCTTTTGGGAATGTTGGTGCATTGTAACATTGAGGACTCAACGTGATGATACCTGCACATCCCGGACCTCCCATACTTTTCTCGACCGTGTCGTGGGTAGGAAAGTATATTCTAATGCTATTGCGCACATCGGCAACGAGCGCATTGTCTTTCGTAAACGATTCGCCACATGCAGCAAGGTGGATGCGTGACAGGAAGTTATCGTTGATGGCACCGAGGGAGGAAGCTGCGCAGTCCAGCTCAATGTGTTCGACATCGTCTAAATGCAGCTCCCGTATAGCCTGTGCAAGGCCAGGGAGACCTGTTGGATGATCTGTTTCGATCTTATGTGAACCACCACTATTTCGAATCAGTACGTACAATTAGCAAGCATACTAGGGGCCTTACATGGAGTGAACGAAGGCCAGATGGCTAGTCTGCGCAAAATCAAACTTTAGCAATCCGTCAACCACTTGTGGCCCAACCTCCTGTTTCTCTAAGAAATATAGCAGTTCGCGACCAAAAGCCGACAAGTCTCCCTTCTTGCTAGCAGTATCGTCGGGTCTCCGCGGAAGGTCAATCAAGAATACTGAGTTCTCCATGATACCGGGTTGCCAGTCGTTCGAAACTTCGCCCCAGTCGGTCTGGGTCATGTTCGCGGTTGGTATAGCAATGCGTAACTTGTGTTTCCCAAACAATAGCATGAACTTGCTATGCATGCTAGCAATCATGCCACCCATCGGTGGGAAATGCAGCTTCATGTTTGGCACACCAGATTCCTTCCATTCCTGAATGCGCTTTGCCTGTACGTCTTCGCCTCTGTATTTACCATTCATCAACCATATTTGTTTCACCTTCAATGGGTCAAGCTTCTCGTACAGCCATCCCGAGTCATATTGAAATGAGCTGATGACTGCGATGTTGACCGTTGACGCCTCAAGTAATTCGTCGATGGTGATGTCGTCGGTCCGTGGATATTTCGACGCGAATGTGCGCTTGATCGTCCCTCTAGGATATTGCAGTGGTGTTTCATTGAAGGCCGTCTTGACTGCAGGTGGTCTCGCAACCTGCTTGGAAGGTCTTTCGGGCGATACGTCGCGCTTTCGTTTACCAAGTCTTGCCAAGCGCTCCTGTTCCATGGCCTTTCGATCCATGCCCATGAGATCCGAAGTGTTGTTTAGAACGGCTGCCTTTGGAACAGTTGTCGCTGAGGACTGTTGAACGTCATTATTGCCGCTTTCCTGGAGTGACAGGGCAATCGCACGCCGGAGATCCTCATCCTCATTGTCATCGCTGTCAGATATGAGGTCGATAGGTTCGTTCTTAGCGATTGCTGTGGCGTCGCGAGTGGCCCGAGGCGAGACCTCTTGTAGTGACATTGCCATCGCCAGCTTGAGATCTTCATCATCGGACTCCATCTGTTTTGTGACCAAAAAAGCGGTCGTCGTGAGGATGTTGATGATTGAGTAAACAACGAGATCAATGCACGAATGCAGCCGCGGAGGCGAACGGACATGCGGGACCCTGGAAACGCGCTTTCACGTCAGCATGTGATCAAAGCTTGGCGTTCTCGACGCGTTGTAAGCACTGGCACAACAGCAGTGAGAACACGTCATGCATAGGAAATGTCTTATGTGATACCAAATATGAACTTGCTACGTTAAGATTCCTGTAGCATGCACTACTCCTCATTTGCTCTTGTCTTCCACAGTATTGTACACTCGCGTCACCTTGCAAAGCACCACGAAGTATCCCAGATCAGCCAGTATCCAAGTAACCATCATAACAATGTTGATGGGGGTGGTATAGTATCCATGCGCCTCCGGCCATACCCACCAGCAGTACCCATAGTTCAGAGTTAGCCCCGCCAGACTACCAATGAACCTTAACGCCCAAATCGTGTAGGACGACCCGCGACTGCTTTGTCTAACCATGATTTGCGCCAGTGACATGACGCTCAGAACAACCTGCGCGACCAAGGCCGTCATAAAGCCCAGCTCATCGGTGTCAATGCCCTTGACACCACGATATGCCTTTCCGACTTTCGGATTGACCGGGTTGACTGGATCAACCCACCAACTGCTCACAGCGTAAAGTGCAATGCACCACCACGCAAGCATGCCTGCAAATATCTTGCCCACGTGCCTGCCCACTGCAGGCGCATGTTTCCATTCATTCGCACCGTACTTGACAGCCGCGTAGACAAGACCGAGGTCTATGAGCATCCATATGGTAAACATAGTCTTCTCTCGAGGTTCTTCGGCAACGTAGAGGGCGAATACGATCTCCCAGGCGAAGTTGAAAGCGAGCGAAAAGAGGGGCATGGAGTATGTGCGGTCGCGGATGGATTGACGTGCCATCAGGACATAGCAGATGGTGTAGGTGATACCACCAATGCCCAGGAGTACATCGTTGACTTCGCGGATCGAGGGGTCGACATGAGGAGGTAGAACGTCGCTGCGGGCCATGGTTGCTGTTTGCTATCTGGAGAGAAAGGAGGAATAGCTATGCGACGGTCAGTTCTTCTTATGAGGGGTCAGGCCACCCTGTCAGCATAAGCTCTCATAGTGCGCACGGTTAGTTCGTTAAAGTAAGATGCCATTCGGAAGGGGCTTTCCGATTCCGAGCCTGCGCACACGAACGTAAGCCAACTCTTCATCCCCGTGTTCCGATGTCAGATACGCAATAACAAGAAAAATATCGTGTGAGTATCATCTTGGTTATGGCTGGTCGCATTTTATTTTCCAAACACAGCCTTTGAATGATCCTCGTTCGTATAGGTCCTAGCTATCCTCCATGAAGCGTAGACACGAACATGATGTGATCACCCTTTTGAACTTCGTACTTGTCTTCGCCCTCCAACTCCCAGTCTGCCTCGTTGATTAGAACTAGTATTCCAGGTCGCCTGGGGCTGTTGTTAATATGCTGTCGTAGTCTCAAAGTATAGACATACACCGTATCGTCAAGGACGAAGAGCTCTTTCCGCGGGTCTTTCATGACCTTGTCACAGAGATGTCTGACAAGGAACGCAACACTTGCTGGCTCACCCGACTCGTCCTTGGCCGGTAAGTCGAGGTCATACTTTTTCTGGTTGGCGAACAGGATCTCGAGCCCTCCACTGTAAAAACGTTAGTGAGGGGATACTGGCAAATATCAATTTCACCACTCGCCTAAATTCGATTGTTATCGGGACAGTGGCATCGTTCGACATCTCTGACTTCGATCACCTTTTAGATGATAAATGTTGCAAGATGCTTGGCTACTATTGAGACCGGATGCGCCTGCTCTGCAGTCCCCTCAGTCTAACGCAGCTAAGCGAGACTAGCGCCAAAGAAATCCTTACGGCGATGACTAGATGTGGTGCACGCGCATACACAACGCCTAAGCCGAACAATGAATGTATCTTCTGAATTCATCTCTGTAGGCGGAAACCGTAACCCCGCCGCCGCTGATTGGGACGAAGCTGGGTCGCAACTCCTAGCGTTCGGCGCAGACAACTGCATCGCACTATGGGATCCCCAGGTAAGTCGATACTGGCGTATGACGTACCCTTCACTCACCGAGATAGGATGAAAGTCTTCAGGGCGTTCAGGCGATTTTGAATGGACATACTAAGGCTGTCAACGCTGTCAAATTCTTTCCTACGCAATTGCCCGATATCTCGATCCTACTTAGTGGATCAGCAGACAGCACAATTCGGATATGGCGAGGCCGAAGAGGTGAACCCTTCGATTGCGTTAAGACAGTCTCCGGTCACATCCAGCCTGTTACTAGAATAGCCGTTCTGCCCGGTTCAGACACTCTTGCTACAGGATCTTCAGATGGCAGCGTCAAAATCTGGAAACTCGTTCACGATGCAGACTTCAACGACATCGATATCGAACTCGTGCAGACCATCACGCTTTCACCTAAGTACTTCCCTCTAAATCTAGCACTTGCAACCCTGGACGACACATCCGTGGTGCTAGCAGTTGCGGGCACTCGCGCTACCATCCAGATTTTCGTATCGCAAGAAGGCCAATTCCAGCTTTCAGCAACTCTAAGCGGACACGAAGGATGGATACGCGCGCTTGCATTCACCCGAGAGACATCCGATCCCAACAGCGATCTACTGCTAGCATCAGCAAGCCAGGACAAGTACGTCCGTCTTTGGCGACTTCATCGTGGCAACGAGCTTCCCGCTGCTAGTAGTGCACTCAACGATCCGGCTTTGGGTGGACTGGGCAAGGCGTTATCGAACAAGGCACATTGGATAAGTTCAGCTACATCGAAGCACTCTATCACATTTGAAGCTTTGCTACTCGGGCATGAAGATTGGATTTACCAGGCCTCGTGGCGACATCGCGAAGGAAAGCTGCAGCTTCTCACTGCTTCCGAAGATAACTCAGTTGCCATCTGGGAGTCCGATCCAAACTCTGGTGTATGGGTCTGTATCACTAGACTAGGCGAGATCAGCGCACAGAAGGGCTCAACAAGTGCTACGGGAAGTGCGGGTGGATTCTGGATCGGGCTGTGGTCACCGGATGGCAACACAGTGGTGTCTCTGGGACGAACAGGAAGCTGGAGGAAATGGACTTACTCATCCACAGAAGATATGTGGACACAGCAAGTCGCTATCACGGGTCATGTACGCGAGGTCAAGGGCGTTAGTTGGTCAAGAGATGGATCTTACATGCTCTCCACTGGTTCCGATCAAACGAGTCGGCTCTACTCACAGTGGAAACGGGACGGCGCGTCAGCTTCCTGGCACGAGTTCTCGCGACCCCAAATCCACGGTTACAATCTAAACTGTGTTGATGCCGTGTCCAACTCTCAATTCGTTTCCGGTGCAGACGAAAAGTTGCTACGCATTTTCGATGAACCCAGAGGTGTGGCAGACATGCTTGAGAAGCTCTCTGGTATCACGGCATCAACCACCGCTGAACTCCCAGATGCCGCCAACATTCCTGTTCTCGGCCTCTCAAACAAAGCTATTCAAGCTGTCGGGGATGATGATCCGGTGGAGAACGGCGATGAAGACGAGCGCGAAGCCGTTGACCCTGCTTCCGTAATCCGCAAATCTACACTGGAATTCTCTCATCCGCCATTCGAAGACCATCTTGCCCGCCATCTGCTGTGGCCGGAGACAGAGAAGCTCTACGGACACGGATACGAGATCTCCGCAGTTGCCGTAAGCCGAGACGGAAGTCTTGTCGCAACAGCTTGTAGAGCTAGTTCCATCGACCACGCCGTTATACGTTTGTACGATACGAAAGAATGGCTAGAAGTAAAACCCGCACTTAAGGCACATTCACTCACCGTTACCGCTCTGCAGTTCTCGCCGGACGACAAATATCTTCTTAGCGTTGGACGAGACCGACAATGGGTGATCTGGGAGCGCAGCGATGAGCCATCGCTGTACACGCTCAAGTACTCGAATCCAAAGGGCCATTCGCGTATGATACTAGGTGCTGCCTGGACACCTCTCGAAGTACCCACATTCATGACTGCTGGAAGAGACAAGAGTGTCAAGATATGGCAGATCGTTGACAATGATGTGCAACTCAAGGCTACCGTACCAGCTAATGCCGCCGTTACTGCTGTGTCATGTAACAACGTGCTACCTGGTGGTAAGATTATGTTTGCCTACGGTACGGAAAATGGAGATATCGGCATTGCAAACACTCCATCAGATGCTTTGGACAAGGTAGAAGTGTCTATGGTCAAAGCGGAGTTAGTGCCCGCGAAGACGATCAACCAGATCGTCTGGCGGCCTGGAAGAGCCGATGGCGAGCAACAACAGATTGCAGTAGCGAGTGATGATACCTCGTTGCGTGTCTTCAACATCTCGCAAGAGGCATCGTAGCAATAGCAGAAGATTTCAGGAACGTGTTACATGTCGACAGTTGAATTTGATCAAAACTTTACACTATTACGCATGTTTTGCTGGGGTATCTCGCCAAAGAAAATCATTTCCTCCAATTTTTCCACAAACAATCCTGTATCTCGTGCTTGATGTTCAAGCGTAACGTGCCCCCGCACTCTTCTCATTGACCGGTGCCACAGGAGGCATTCCAGGCTGGGCCATTGGGTACTGTCCAGGCGACATGCGCTGTTGCTGCTGCATCATCATCTGTGGATGTTCTCCGAATTGCTGCATCTGTCCCGGTCCTTGCTGCATATACTGGGGTTGCATCGGATATCCCTGCTGGTTCGGTGGCATCTGATAGTACATGACTTGTCCTGGTTGCGGCTTCATATGGGCCTGCCCTGGCGGGGGCACAATAGCGCCATTGGTGATCATGGTCTGTACGATGTTGGCAGCAATCTTCTCTGCGTCCTTGCTGGTCTTGCTGCGGTTATGGCGATGGCAGTCGACGCAAGCCCACACGAAGAGCGCGAAGTGAATAACCAATCCGAAGAATTGGCATACAACACCTGTCAACGTAGTGTTTGCGCGTGTCCCTTTCTCCGCCCAAAGCTTGTTAACATAAGCGTCCTGCTCTTCGCAATTGTTGAATCCGTAGTAATCACAGTCTCGCGGAGAGTTGACATAGCTCGTGTCTTGTTCCCATACCCACGTGCCGTTGGAGGCCAGAACATAGTCTCCACCACCAGAACCATAACTATATCCATCAGGTCCACCATATAAACCGTAATCCAACACGTCCCGGAACGCGAAAATAGCAAACATTGCTGTTATAATGAAGGCAAGCCACAGCAGAAGATCCATTGTTACGCGAACACCGGGGTGCACAGGCCGTTTGCGCACAATAAAGACGATCATGCAAAGCGCGACAAAAGCTACTGAGATGGACCAGGTGATTAGACCGGGCCATACTGCGTAGCTGTTGTAACCGAGATAATAGTAGTCGTTGTTGGTGTACAGGTCCGTGGTCATCAAATAAGCAAAGCAGCCTATGCCCACCAAGCCGGTTATGATGGCAATGGCTCCAAGGCCGAACTTGAACTTCCAATACCGGTCGCCGGCATTGAGCTTGTCGTTGAACGAAAGGTGTTCTTCGGTCTCGGTCTCGGTCGTCTGTGGAGCTGTCGTATTCGGGATCGACGCCGTAGGACCCGTGGTGGGAACACCCGGCGCAGGGCTGCTCGAGGCTTGGGTTCTGGGGGAGTTCGCGTTCGCAGTTGACGTGGCATTGGCATTTGTCGCGTCGGATAGTCTAGCAACAGACTTTGGAGGAGGCGTCGGAACAGGAGAAGGAGGCGCAGCTGAAGTCGCGTCGGGCGCGTGCGGCGTGGCCTGAGGCTGCGAAGTAGAAGAAGACATTATTAAGGATTAACTAAAGTAAAAAGCGAGTGGATGCGCAGAGATATGCGCGTGGTATATGGTCAGACGGGGCCTTCGAAAACACAAAGAACAGCAAGAAGGCCAGGCAACAGGAGAGAACTCTGCCTGCCTACAAACATCGTGGCGCCACGGGGTGCCTGAAGCTAGTCGTATCGGTGTTGGATAACACTTAATTTAGATGAGCTGGAGCGGAACAACCATGATGCGGCCGGATAAATCTCAGTCATCAATGCACGACGCTTAGCACCCTACTACTGCAACCTTAATTGAGGCTTGATCCTTTGTCATTTCACAACACCCAACGAACTGCCTTGGATCATGGATCATTAGAAAGATTTGGATTCGATATTAAGTACCTCGCAGATAAGTCGTATACGGACGCCATCGCTTGCATCGCTGAAGTCCGCCCGAAAAAACATTACGTCATAAAAGACCTTCTTACACAAGCCGTACTTTCCAAAGTTTAAGCCATCAAGCTCCATCCTTGGGCCCTAGCACGAAGAAAAAGAAGGAACGGAAAGGTGCTGGTGCCCGATCTCAGTCATCTCAGCCATCACACTCTATGGTGTGTGTCTAGTACATTGGGTCTCCGATAGCGCTGATGGAAGCAACACAAACACCATCCTTGCAGTATCCAGCAGGTGTGAGCCATCCCCAGAGTTCTAAGACATGTTAGTGCAGTTCTCGGAGAATGACATATCCGGCTGAACTTACCAACTTGTTGACCGTTGGTGAAGATGGCGTTGGCGGCTCCCGAAATGGTGGCTGAGCACGCGTGTGTGCCTGTAACTTGGTCGCAAGTGATTGTGAACGGGGCAGTAGCCGTAAGAGGGATATCGGCAGAGCCGTAGCAGCGACCTTTATCGCACCATGCTGAGATACTGCTGCTCGCCGTGTACTTGTCGCCATCGACAAGTAGAGACTGAATGGATCCTGCAACGGTGATGGTGCACTTGAAGTCGGTGCTGCAAACTCCAGACACTGAAATCACACGTTAGCAACTTCCAGGATAGTGGTATGGGAGTGCGTTATCGAATAGACTTACAAAGACCATAAACAGCGCCAAGAACGCCCGAGAGGGTCTTGTCAATGACGGCTGGCATAGCAGGCAAGTTGTCGAGAGTGAGAATGCCGGAGCCCTGAACTGGGGCAGAAAAGCTCGAAGGCATAGTCGGGTTCACATTAGTAGCGGTTGGCACTGCGGTGATGGTGGATGTCTTGGTAGCAGCGGCAGCGACAACGGCAACAGAAGACGATTTAGCTGCACCCAGGTTCACATCCAGAAGAGCGCTGGAAGTGCCAACACCGACGCTGACGCCGCCGAGTTTGAGTCCGAGGAGAGGGGAGGCAGTTGCAGAAGCAACAAAAAGAGCGAGAGTAGTGAACTGCATTGTGAAATCGGAGGCTGTTAAGCGATTGATAGCACGAAGACACAGAAGAGTGTGATGGCTGAGATGACCGGAGATGAGAAGCTGATGGAAGAGCTGGAGATGATCGAAGCTGATGACTCCAAAATGATAGGAATCCGTGGGCCCTTTGTACTCATCAAACGTGGCTCGTAGTGCGGTATGTTGTCAAATCTTTTGTTGTTGAACCCCCTGCCGAGCTGCGTACCCGACTCAGTGCTATCCCATCCGGTTCGCGCTCCGAAGCGCCTCGATTGCTAGAACTCTGCGCTTTGCACTCCACATCATGAGTTTCAGTTTTGCAAGGCTTCCAGGCCCTGTTACAGATTCGCGATCCCTAGGCAGTTACACTAAGATTGCTGCTGCCCAGCCGATAAGCGAGCAACTACGTCGGTGGAGACCGACAGGCACAAAGGGTACTGGTACCGGTACCGAAGACCAGAACCATGGCCTGTTTAAGGTTTCGGACTAACTAGGCGGAGAGCTTTCCGCACGTTGTGGCATTCATGCCCCGACCAATAAGAAGACATTACAGCTTGTATCGACCAAGCCGAGGGAACTATTGGGCTGATTCCAGAATCGATCGCTAAGACATGCCTTTTGGTTCCGTTTTGGGCCAGAACACACGTTTTCCAGCACGTTTTTCTAGACTCACTGGACCCTTTTCGGTTACCTATGCAAGCTAATTGGCCAGCGGGCGCCTCCGCCGTGCGTGCCAACGCCCAACTAGCCACTCCTTATAGTGTAGCTGGTCTGTACCTGTCGTAGTATACATCGTGGCTGACTTATCCAGTCCAAATCAGGTTTATGGCGATAGAACGCCACGGAGAATATATTCAAATCATGACAATGTACCTGAAGTTCTGAATCGGTTCAAGGCCCTAATGCACCAACTTCACGAGATGGCTTTCTATCACGCTGTGTGACATGCTAGCGGCATTGGCCTCTCTCAACGAAAAGGGTGAAAGTCACACGGCTGCTGAGATCTGGACAACTTGCACAAAGCAAAAGCCGACGTGCCATAATAACATGTGGTAGGAAGAGGGCGGCAGTGCGCAGATTGGAGTTATGGTAGGTGATATGCATAGTGAAGATATTGCTCGAAAGAACCATGTTAATCGGAAATATTGGATATTATGTCTCTGTCGTCACTGAGACCAGCTCCTCCAAACCATCAGTTCCGTCATCGCAGACACCGAAATGATCCTCCAAACTCATGCCAGGTACGCCGTCGCGGAAACATGCAGTGTTCTTCGTTGCATAATCTCTAAGCGAGGTCCAGTCCCTACATTGGTGCATCTGTCCGTTACCAGCCATGCCATCACCGTGCCCATAGAGCGGAGTATTATCCGCATGACACATAATGTGTTGACGCAGGGCGTCAAAACAATGCAGGGCGTGATGCGTGGGAAAGGGAGGTACCTCTTGGCGGTGTAAGGCTACATACGAGGCGCGGACGATGCGCTACATTGTGATGGTCAGAAAGTTGTATAGATCGAAGTAAAAGTATTGGAAAAAAGGAGTGTGACGTACGAGGCAGTGAAGCTGATGGTAGGCTTGGAGAAGATACATCCCTTTACCAGGCATTCCAGGTATGTCCATAGAAGGAGGCCACTATTGCAACTGTTAACACCCACTCTTTGACCCACGCTGTCATCCTTTCCAAGAACCGGTTCAGGGTAACTCACGTGATTCTCCGCTGCGAACTCATGGTCCACTGCGATATGTCCATGCGCAGTGTTGATGTTGTCCCACAGCGGATCAGCATCCGAAGCATTGGGCGCACCCCATGGCGTATTCCAATGGAAGGGAACGAACGCGATGGGAAGGGAATCTACCCTAGCAAGTTCGCTGGGTTGTGGATCGAGGGCGTTGGGCAATGCAAGGCTGGTGGGGGTGGGTGTGGAAGAAACCTCCGGGGTGACCGTGGCGGCCACACCCGCAGTGCGCCATATGGCAATAGACAAGCCCAGTACACAGACATTGGCAACTGTAAGCAATACAAGTGCTATCGTCGGGTAGAGTCGTCTGTGCGTCGAGGGAGGAAGCGGGCCATGTTCCGAAGCCTGGTCACTTGACGCTACGAGCTTGTATCGAGCGAACATGGTGTTGACGAACGCGAGAGGTAACGATCGAGAAACATTGCAGCAACCTGCATGTCAAATAGTCACGATGGCCTGCAGCGCGGAGGATGCACGAGGCAAGTCCTAACGAAACGGCGTATAGTTAAGGTTTGCGGCCGTGCCCTCCAGACAGTAGCGTGATAGGCCGCTACCGCGCGTGGAGCTGAGTCCGACTGCGGTCCGTTGCGATCGAAAATCATTTTGTCTCACGATCTAGGTGGGCCTGCGAATCAACGCTCTTCCCCAGCCTCGCATCAGGGGCCAAATCTAGACCGAGGTGCGGGAGATCTTCCGCTCGTGGTTGATGGACGTTTTCCAGGTCGTTGGGCCTCTCTACGTCACTTTGCCTGTCAACGGGCAGCCTTGCGCACGCCCAACAACCTGGAATCAACTAGGTCCCCTAACCAGAGCTGGGAGGGTGTGTACCAGAGTACCTAGACTTACATATGCATTTTTGTGACAAGGAGTTGACTCCGCTCATCACACCTGAGAATGCCATATGGTACATAATCCAGGGCGAATACCACCGGTTATTATCACTCCACTCACTTCAGTCACTTCATTCTATCAAGTACCCAGTCTCTTTGGCTGCATCATCGGCAAAATGGGTTACGAATACATCAACGTTACTTCGTGCTTGGTCACTGGTATCGTGCTCACAGCCGCGACTGTCATTGCTGTCGCCCTTCGAGTGGGTGTAGCAGCAGAGAAGGCCGTCAAGTCCAGAGATACGCGATTCAGCAAGCATCTCGACGACTTCTTCTGTCTCCTTGCTCTTCTCCCAACCATTGGTGTCTCGACCGTTATGATCTATGGTAAGATACAACCCAACCAGAACCAAGCTTATCTCTTGGCTAACGATCTTTGTAGGTGCAGCCAAGGGAATCATTGGCGGACACAACGGTCCGGATAATATCGAGGGTTGGATCTACAGCACCACACCAGAACTGGTAATTCTCGAAAAAGTGGGTCCACCTGTTCCTCTCTGGCATATTCATCCAACTAACGCTTTGACAGTGTGTGTACATGATCTTTATCATGCAGCCGCTCGCTATTGGTCTCACGAAACTCGCTTTCTTGTTCCTCTATCGTCGCATCTTCACATGGCCTGGCTTCCAGTGGACCTCTTTGGTCTTCATCGTCCTCACTGTCGCTTTCACAATTGCCTTCTTCTTCGGCTTCATCTTCGACTGCCGACTGAACTTTGCTGCCAACTGGGGTTCTCTGGCAAGCATCGCCGAGAACTGTCCCTTTGGTTTCGAGGCAACGATCGCGTTTACGGTTCTCGATGCCGTTTTTGATCTGTGCATCTTGCTTCTGCCCCTTCCTTGGATCTGGCGTCTGCAGATGCCCACTGTCCGCAAGATCCAGTTGTGCGGTGTCTTCCTACTCGGAGGATTTGCCGTCGCTTCTGCCATCGTTCGCATGGTCATCTGTATCAAGCAGAACACACCGTCTGCCGCACTTGATCAGCAGTCCATCATGGGTATGCCCACTTACGACATCACCGGTATCACCTCGCACGGTCTCTTCTGGACTGTCGTTGAGACCAACGTCGCCCTCATTGCCTGCTGCCTTCCCAAACTACGACCCGTGCTCAGCATGGCCGGTCTGGGAAGTCTCATGGTCTCCATGGGCTCTCTTCTCCAGAGAATGGGCTCCAGCATGGGTACTCAGAACTCCAACAGTGCCAGCAACGGCAGTGGTCAGTTCAGCAAGATCTCAGCTGCTACTGTCGTCACAGTTGGCAGCAAACCCCGCAGCCAGTTGGGCCATTACCGCTCGCAGGAGAAGGACCGCACTGGTAGCGACATCAGCCTCGTCGAGATGGGCAATAAAGTCGAAGCAGCGGCTGTGGTAGAGAAGCAGGTGTCGCCTGACCCTTACGACACATACGAGGTCGATCTTGAGGACAGGAAGTACCTGGGCAGGAATTCACCAAGCAGGTTTTCTCAGTAAGCTTGCGCTATAGCGATATGATGATACCTCTGCGGGGGACACGACCTCGAATATACCCACCTAATGACTTTTCAAGCGTAGCGAAGCGAAGTGTAGCGTTTAGTTTTAGTATTAATCAAATCCAAATTTCAGCATGATTTCCTTCTCCAGATGCTTGATGTGCTGTTGGCTCCTAACATCACCACTGCTCACACTCAACTATGTCTGCCAGCGTGTCTCAGAACCACTTCTTTCAGCCGACCAGCTCGAAGCAGAGACGCCATCAGCTAGTCTTTCTGCTCCACATCCCGCGGAAAACGTAGCCGAGGTGATTTGCCATTGACAGCTTACTGACATATTCAGTCCAGTGGCGCTGCTAACAGATCTAATGGCCCGTGGTTATCTAGTTGTTAGTACGCATTAGGGTCTTGGGAGGCGGAAAGGTACCGTATGGTCGACATGCATTACGCCGAGTCAGCCGACCAATCTTCACGTCCAGATTGTAATGACCATACACTCCAAGAACACTTGATAGAAATGTGAGATAGATGGCGAAACGTAGCAAAGTGGACTCATTGTATGCATCTGCTATTTCCCAAGATTTCCGTTCAATGCATCTGATACTCATCCAAAGCCATGCCCTTTGCAATCTTCTTGATCAGGGCTTTCTTCAAGAACTGCTCACGAGCGAGACTTCTCGTTTGCTGTGGTCATGTCAGCTACATTTTCTTTGCAGAAATTTCGCCATGGATACACTTACCTTGACAAATACATCAGTACTAACGCGCCCCTTGTCCAAAGCGCGACCTAGAACGAAGAGGGCATCTGCAATACCCTTTTCTTCTGCAGCAAGCGTGTAAAGTTGCCCTCCGACTATCGTAGGCGCTACTAGCACGTCATCAACATCTGGTGCCTTTCTTCTTCGTGCGTCCTCCATGACTCGGTCCGCTTCTACCATGGCGCCTTTCAGCACTTGTTCGTTGTTCGCAAGCGCTGCGTCAAGCTGCTGGAGCTCGCCAAGTTCTGATTGTAGTCGAGAGTAGGCAGCCTGGAGGGCAGCTTGTTGCGCGCGAAGTGGCGCTACCGCAGCCATGTTGGAAGAGACTGTCTGTCGAATCTGCGAAACCAGTGTTTGACTCAAGGCCCGGAGAAGCGCATCTTTCTCAGGGTTTGGAGGAACAGGTGGTACCGGTAAGGGAATCTGGTTGCCAGACTGTGATGGCAAGGTAACTTCGAGCGAGTCATCGAGAAGGTCGATTGGGGGCTTAGGGGCTGGTGGCGCCTGCTGAGGTTGTTGTTGGTACTGCTGAAATTGATGATGCTGTTGTGGCGGGTAACCCTGCGGCGGCGGCTGATATTGTTGTGGCGGTTGGGGTTGTCTGTACTGCTGTTGAGATTGCGGTGGTGCTTGGTACTGTTGCGCTTGCTGGAAATTGGGAGGTTGTGGAGGCCCTGATCTCGAGAACTGGGCAGCTGTTCGCTGGCCATTAGGTACCATGGGGCTCACAGGGCTGCTGCTTTGTACTGGTTGCGGAGGGAAGCCATGCGCGTGGGTTTGAGGATGCTGAGGCCCTGAGCCTTGATTGTAACCACCCGGTCGACTCGGCGCATATTGCTGGCTGGAAGGCTGCTGTTGCCATTGCTGCGGCGCATCATATCTGCTGTTCTGGTTCTGCTGGTATGGCTGCTGCGACTGTGGATGTTGCGGAGGGTGGGGTGGTAGAGGAGGGGGTTGCGAGTACCGACCCTGTGGCGTCTGAGGTGTGGAACGGCCTTGTTCGTGGGGTTTCGGTGGCTTTGGAGGAGGCGCTGGAGCTTGATTCGGTGGAACAGGGGACGAGGATGCGCCTGGCATCCCTTGTACTGAGCGACGCCATTCGGCTGGCGGAGGGGGTACTGGAGGCGGTGCTTGTTGAGCAGGCGCATTGTACTGTGGCTGCTGTTGCCTCGATCGCACGGGCGGCTCTTTTGCGAAGACGCCTCTTAGCACGGCCAGGAAGTCGAAGAGCGTAGACTTCTGTGCGATTATCAGTTGTCGTGCCCGCAGGTGGAGCGTTCGGCCCATCAGCTCTCACAGCTCATGCAGTACTCACATCCCAGTATTTTGCCCATTGTGCCAGATACGGGTGGTATATTCTACCGTCGGTGCTCACATGTTGTCCGGGTCGCAAGACCATGTCCTGCGCGGGTGTGACGTATACGATGGGTGGTTCTCGAGGGTATGAGTGAGGCACCCATATCGCTACCGGAAAGCCGTATGTCGCGCCGCGAAACGTAACGGGCAGCGTGCCGCTGAGCAGCAGTAGGAGCGCTGAAGATCCATTCTCATATGTGTATGGCTCTGTCTTGGGTGCAAGCGACGGGTCTAGACGTTGGTGTCAAGTCAGTCTGCATGTCGTGAAGCTGCAACACATGTGACATACAGTTGGACAGTGCCTCGGCCACGTCGTGATATGTGCGATTTACGTCTGAGTATTCCTGACTGTTATTAGCGCATGTACAATGTAGCTTCACCGACTAACCTACATTAACGAGTACGCTGTACAGCCAGTTGAGTACTTTGTCGCTGGCCATGTTGTAACTGATCGATGATGGCATACTGGTTAGATGATGGCCATAGAGCACGGTCCATGCCTCTCCCAACATGAACCCCTCAACACCTTGGCAATCCTTCAATGAAATGTGCCTCCATTTGTTACGAAGTCCCAAGGTTGTACGCCATATGCCTTCGCACTCCGTACATCACTCAAGTGTGTGGACCATCTCAGGTACGTGAACAAACACAAAAAAGTTTCGCAAATAGTTATATATGCTCAATACAATTTATATGTAGAGCTATTGCGTATGTTACAAAGCTATGTAATCGTGTTTCTCGTAACCGCTTCAGCGAGCGTGGGCAGAATATGTGCCAAAGAATGTACGTCATTATACTATACAAGGTCCTCCAGGGTATCAAACAACTACTACGCTCAATGTTGACTCCACTCAATCGTGTTAAGGTCAACACCCTCCTGTACGAGTTCCCATAACGGACTCAGCTCGCGGAGGAATGTGACTCGCTCCTTGACCGCCTTCAACACGTAGTCGATCTCAGAGTCTGTAGTGAAGCGTCCGATACCGAAGCGGATACTGCTGTGCGCACTCTCATCACTGCTGCCAAGCGCTCGGAGCACGTAGCTAGGCTCAAGCGACGCCGAAGTACAGGCGCTACCCGAAGAGAGGGCAATGTCTTTCAATGCCATGAGGAGTGATTCACCCTCAACGTAGGCGAAAGAAACGTTAACACACCCGGGATAATGTCGCTCCCTATCACCGTTAAGTGTGGTGTGCTCGAGTGATAGCAGGCCTTCGAGGAGACGGTTCGACAGCGCCGAAATGCGCTTGGTGTCATACTAGTTGTGGTCAGCAATGCCCAGACTGGTGAATGATGTGACCAAAATAATGCGTAACAAAGAACTCATAACCCCTGCACATTTGTCAACATGGCGCGTCGACGGCCGAAGCCGCCTAACACTCTGAAAGCCATGCATGTCGGAAGCAAATAATCATAGTGTTCATGAACGTGAAAAAAGAGTGTACGTACCTCCATCTCTTCGTTGCAAATCCGTGCGGCTTCGCCCATGCCGATGACAAGAGGAGGTGCGATTGTTCCACTTCGCAGTCCTCGCTCTTGACCACCGCCACTGATGATGGGGTCGAGCCTGACCCTAGGCCGTCTTCGTACATAGCACGCGCCAATGCCTTTGGGTCCGTAGATCTTGTGGCCTGATATCGACATCAAATCGACGTTCATCTTGTTGACGTCAAGGGGGATCTTGCCGACAGCTTGCGCCGCATCGGTGTGGAAGAAGACCTTCTTCGATCGGCAGAGCTTTCCAATCTCCTCGACAGGTTGTACAACACCAATCTCGTTGTTGACGGTCATGATGCTGACAATGGCGGTATCGGGACGCATCGCGGCCTCGAGCTGGGCCATGTCGATGAGACCGTTGTTTCCTACTGGCAGGTAAGTGACGGAAAAGCCTTCATCTTGCAAATGTCTACAGCTGTCAAGCACACACTTGTGCTCTGTCTGTGCTGTGATGATGTGCTTCTTCTTGCCGCTTCGCCCAAAAAAGCGAGCGACACCCTTGATACTCATATTGTTACTCTCAGTAGCCCCGCTGGTGAAGATGATCTCCTTTGGGTCTGCGCCGATGAGGTTGGCAATGTTGGCGCGGGCGTCCTCTACGGCTTTGTCGGTCTCCCACCCATACGCGTGGGTTCGCGAATGGGGGTTACCATACATGCCGGTCATGTAGGGCATCATCTTGTCTACTACGCGCGGGTCCATGGGGGTAGTGGCTTGCATGTCTAGGTAGATGGGCCGTGAGCCCTGATCCATGACGGTTGCCTGCTTGAGAATGCCTGGATTGTGTCAGCTTTGCGGAAAGCGGGGTGGCGTGGACATTGGAGCTCACCAGCAGTAGGACTCATCATGGCATCAGCGCCCATGCCTGTTGTTGGCATGGTTGCATCCTCTGCTCTTTCTCCCGTCTCCTTGAGGAAACTGCGCTGCTCCTTCTTGATGGCTGACTCGAGAGGAGAGGCGTTAGAGACGGTAGCCTGTGCCGGCTTGGACTCTGACACATAGTGCCGGCGGATGCTAGAAACACGAGAAAACGCAGATGAAGGGTATCGACGAGAGGCAATGCGCAGGGCCTGCCTCGCGACGGTGGGTGCAATATTAGACATGATGGAAGAGTAGTGGAAAAATTAAGAACGCAAATTGCCTCCCGAGGTATTAGAAGCTATGAAGTTTTAGCGCCTAGATCTGCTGCTTAGCTAAGCCCACCAGCGCTCACGATCACCCACCACCTCCACTCGTCATCGTTCATTGTCTGCATCCAGAAAGAGATAGTCATTCACGCGTCGGCGCGTTGTTTGCAGCGTTTAGTCTTGCCTTGCCGTTTCTTTCCCTGCAGCCGACTGTTCACTCTTGGCGTGAGATAATCGTACTCGCTTTCGTACTTGCTCGGCGCTCCGTGACATCCGGCAGATTCTAGGGAGTGCTGCATAGCCACACGCGACGTCATCGTCGAGGTTTAGCAGCCACGCCGGCGCCCGCATCGTTCGGTCGCTTCCTGCTGGTCTACAACTACAGTCCCCACGGCCTCTCCTAATCCCTACTGTGTATCAATCTCGAGCAGACTTACGGAATATACCCCCACCATGAGTTGGAAAGGCCTAACAAAGACCGTCACCCGGGTACGACAGGCAACCTCACATGCCATTTGGGCATCAACACCCGCTAACATCTCGGATTAGGCGCCGCAAACCTTCAAGCAAAGGTTCAACCTCGTATGTATCCTGCAAGCGTTTCTAGAGGATCCCCCGTCTACGCGCCTGCTTCCGAGCGAGATTGAGCATCGCTAAAGCGCGTACACAGGGCGAAATCACAAAGGACCCCATCTACATCGATGCAGAACGCCGCTTCCAAGAGCTGGAGAAGGAGACGAAGAAGCTCCATGAGGAGTCCAAGAAGTATGCGCATTTGCGACACAGCTGTACCAGACGTCTTGGCTAACATGCGACAGGTATTTTGAAGCCATAAATGGTGCGTAGACTAGATGTAACCCTTTCGTCGTTCGGCCTAACCCACCTCCCAGGCATGCTCTCACATCAGATGGAGTTCTCCAAGGCCATCGCCGAAATCTATAAGCCCATTTCCGGCCGAATGTCAGATCCCGATTCGTTCCACGACGAAGGCAACACGGCAGGCATAGAAGCATGCGAAGAATACGAGTCGGTCGTTAAGGAACTACAAGAGACTCTTAAGCCCGAGCTTGAGATGATAGAGTCCCGGGTCATTCGTCCGGCGGACGAGCTGCTAGTCATTATCAAGGCCGTACGAAAGATCGCCGCCAAGCGTGACCACAAGCAACTCGACTATGACAGGCATCGCGCTACGTACAAGAAGCTCGAGGAGAAGAAGGACAAGACACTCAAGGACGAGAAGGCCATGTACAAAGCTGAGAACGACGTGGAACTCGCGACGCAGGACTACAACTACTTCAACGATTTGCTAAAAGACGAGCTACCGAAGCTGTTCGCACTGGAGAGAGAGTTCATCAAGCCTCTGTTCCAGTCCTTCTACTATATGCAGCTGAATGTTTTCTACACATTACACGAGCGCATGCAACGGCTTGATATCGGCTACTTCGACCTTACACTAGATATTGAGGCCGCCTACCAGAAGAAGCGCGGCGACACACAGGAAGAAGCAGAGAAGATTTCTATCGTCAAGTTCAAGACTACAGGTGGCGCTCGTGTCGCTGGTGCACGACCGGGGCAGTCAAAGTACGCAACGAAAGCACTTGAAGCCAAGGCAGGCCGGAGCTCGATATCGGAAGACACAGAAACACCGCCACCACCTTACTCTGCTGGGCCTTCTGCAGCTGCTATTGGAGATGTTAAGTCCCCAACCCTGTCGACAGGATCATGGGGTTCTGCTGCCAAAGCCAAAGGCGCTCCTCCGCCACCCAAGCCTAAGCCTTCGCGCCTCAGCGGTGTACCCGCGACAGAAACCGTTACAGCTCTCTACGACTACGAGGCACAAGCGGAAGGCGATCTTAGTTTCTTGACTGGCGACGTAATAGAAATCGTCTCAAGGACGCAAAACGATAATGAATGGTGGATTGGAAAGGTACGGGGGAAGCAGGGACAATTCCCAGGTATGTACTCACACCTCTCTGAAGGAGAGTTTACCCTAACCATTCCACAGGCAATTACGTCAAACTGAACCAATAGTCGAGGCTCAGTCCGCCGTCTCCTACCTTTCGCTTGCGAGGTCATACATGTTAAAGCATGGTGATACCATTGTTGCGTTTACAGCATCTTCTGGGGTTTTACGTTAGAGTTGTGTGCTATGCTGATTTGAGCGATCGGCGGTTTAGCACATTGGCTTGCATTGATCAATCTAATTTTCAATCCTATTCTCGGTACCACCTTCTTCAAGCCACCAGTTCACTTGGTTCATACATTCGCGCTTTGTGTTCGTATCTCTGGCATGCAATGCATAAGATGATTAGCGTACTCGGTGCGGGGCCTGTTCCGCCGCACCCCGCATGACGTTGATCGGAGACATGGAACCCTGGAAACCTTGCAATCATCCGAACGTGCTCAGGGGTGTCGAGACATCACTAATACTACTAATCGATTCCGTCTTTTCGACCACGTCTCTAATGCATTGTTAGAAACATCATCTATTTTGTATATAACCACTATGCCTTACGAATCGGCGATAACCTTTACACTCGACACGATATGTCCCTGGTATGTTCACTTCTCTTCATGATTGATTGACCCTAACTGTAGTATGGGACATATCTTGGCTTCATCCGCCTCACCAAAGCACTTGAAGCATACCGCACAGCGAACCCCGACTCACCAGCAACTTTCACCCTCAAACTAGCTCCTTACCAACTCTACCCCGACGCCACACAAGAAGGCGTCGACAAGTACGAATGGTACAAGAACGAAAAGTACCAAGGCAGTGAAGAGCGGATGAAGATGTACATGGCCGCCATGGAGGATCTAGGTAAAGCTGAGAACATCAAGTTTGACTTTGGAGGTGGCATGCTAGCGAATACCCTGCATGCCCATCGTGTATTGCAGTATTTGCAGAACAACAAAGAGCAGGGACTTCAGCTAGAGGTTTTGAAATCGCTGTACACACAGTACTTTCAGCAGCGCGCTCATCCGAGCAGTACTGAGACATTGAAGAAGGCGTGTGTAGCAGCTGGAATCAGTCAAGATGAAGCGGAGAAGTTGGTGGAAGACGGCGATGAAGAGTTGAGGGAGACAAAGGCAGCGATTCAGGAGCAGGCTAGCAATGGTGTGGATAGTGTGCCGTATGTTATATTCGAGGGGAGGAAGAGGGATTTCACGCTGATTGGGGCGAAGAGTATGGCGGAGTATGAAAAGGTGTTAGGGCAGGTTGCTAAGGAGTGTGCGTAAAAGGAATGACACCTTCGATCGCTTGTGGATAGACTCTACAAATATGCTGTTCTTCCATCTGGGCATGCATTTCTTCTAGACGTACGTATCCTTTCGAACTTCCCCTCACCAATCTACTCAAGTAGAACCTCCAATCTTAGTAGCTCAGGGCCTCAACGACCCCTCCTAACCTATTCATCAGGATAACTACCTGTTATACATAATAAGACAGACCTGACGAGTGATAAAACTCAATCCATCTCCTTACAATGCGGACCATCAAGGAACCAAACCTAGTTTCGAGAAAGGTTTCGAGAAGGAACTCGATACATTTCTTTACCACGCCTATACACTTTCTCGCCACGCGAACTAGTTGAGATTCGAACTCGTATAGAAAGAGAGAAAGCGTGATAACCAAAGAGAAGATCTGGTCCATTTCTCCGATGCTTTGTGGCGCACATGGAACGAAACAACATCTTTTTGTTGGGCACAAATCTCCACTGAGGAGCGAATTTTTGGGGTTACGGAAGTATAACCGCGGTACAATCCAACAGCGAATTGCCCAATTGAGAATCGCCCCGGAAACAAACATTTTGGCTAAAAATGGATCGAGCTTGACATCCTTGTACTTCCACGACCAAAGGATATTGACCCAACTGGGTATTAGCGTCGTGAGACCTGGCAAAAGACTTCCCGGTAGCACGATGAATCCGAGTCGATGACAGCTGATCGAAAGACTTGCGTACCAGATTGCTCCTATCGGAAGCACTAATCCGACAGATACTATGAAACGGCGTCGCTTGATAGGTTCCTTGGGATCGAAATTTCGTTGTCGCTCTTTGTAGAAGCACACAATGATCTGCATCGTGGCCATCTGGATACCCACATGTACAACCGCAATAGCAGCTGCCAGCATTTGTCGCGTAGCTTCGTCCACTTCAAGTGGAGTCTTTTTCCAGTCTATATCAGAATATGAACCACTTTCGCAAGGTATAACCAAATTCAGCTGGCGTATGAGGTCGATCGCAGCGAAATTGGTATATAACGCATATCCGATAAAGTGCATGTTGTGCGTATAGTCATTTTGAATGGTGTTGATCCATGAGATCGTCAGGGTAATCATCCAGGCAGACCATGGGCCAGGGCCATAGAAACCGCTGATCTGGAGATTGTTGGAAGATGACAGAGACATTTCGACGGCATGGACTCGAGCGTGCGTTATGCTGTCCGAAACAGAGCGAGGAACTGGTGTCCCTTACGAATTTTGATAGGCTTCGCTCTTGTGGCGGTCTCGTTCGTACTCAGGGAGTGATTCGTCGTGAAGTAACGGTACCTAGGTAGCAAGCTCCGTCGAATGCGGTAGGTGGCACCATGTAAAGGCTAACAGACTTTAACATGCGTCGAAAGACCAAGATTTGTACAAAAGATCGTGCCAAACTCTTAACAAGATTCGCGTGCGCGGCAATGTGCAATATAAGAAAGGTTTCCTTGTGTCCTTGAGCGGAGGTTCAGCCTCATCGCAAGGCGTGCCGTCGACACACGTGGCTTTCGCTCAGCCTCACCCACTAAAGCGCGGGGGCTGTGTAATCTCGACCGTTATCAGGACGCCCCCATCAAAACTTATCACGATAAAGGAAGCTTCTTTGAGATTGTGCATCGGTTCAACGCATCATCTAAATGTTGATATCAAAGTGCGCATGGCTGGGAGGGCTCAATGGTTCTCGATTTCATGCTGCTGCATGCCTTTCACGATTTCGAGTGATATTTACGGAGATGTTCGATCATGTAGCCCATTGCAAGAACCGTAGATAGCACTTGTATATATCTAAACTACCACACTGCTGTCAGCCACGTCTGGAAACCCTTCTTCACGGCGTTGAGTATTCCTAGCCCAAACTCATACAAGAATAGGAACAATGCCACAAGCAAAGAAAAGACTTGATCCCACTCATCGATGTCTTGCGGCGCACATGGAACGAAGTAACAACGTTTATGAGGTATCAAGTTGCTCTCATCCATTATATATGAAACATCCGATAAGAAAAAGAGAATGAAGCATTTTATGGAGAAACAGAAAATAGTAAAATGGACAATGGTAACAACAGCAGAGTATTTGAAATCGATAAATAACCCCACAAGGTCACAGAAGCTGTAAAGCTCAACGGAAAAGCCGAAAAGGAAACTTAGAGGAATCATACGGGGAACAAGATAGTTGAAAGTTGATCCCACAGAGAAACAGACCACTGAAACTGGAAGCACGAGACCGAGAGTTAAAAACAATTGACGCCGCATCATTGGAGACTTGTCTTCAAAACCGAGAACCTGTGATTGGAATAGACACGTGACGAGTTGCGATATAGCGAGGTATATGCCGATATGCAAGACTGCGGAGGAGGCGATGAGATTTCCTATCTGAGGATACTCTAACTCCCCAAAGTCTCTTTGATGTTGTAAAGCGAGTTTCATATGATGCATAAGGTCGATAGTAGCCCAATTAGTATACAGCGCGTATCCGATGAAGTGAAGGTTGTGAGTGAAGTCCCTTTGAACGATGGGTGCCCAAGAGATAACCATGGTGATTACCCAGGCAGCCCAAGCCCCGGGACCGTAGAAGCCACTGATTTGTGTATTGTCGACTTGTGGCTGATTCATTGTGGTAACGAGGATTGGAGTAGTGATGCCGTGGTCGACTTAGAAGAACGCGGGACGAGCAATGACTCTTGCAGCTTCTGTGTGGTATACGACAAGGGTAAAGATGGCTCTATCATAGACGAGATTTCGACATAGGAAGGCCCGTGGTATCTAAGGCAATACTCGTACTGACGAAGATTCGTTGTAGATATGGCATGCGGCAAGGATCTTTTTGAAGTAGTTCAACCAAAGAGAGTTTCGCATAGGCTCGATAGCGTTGAGACCAATTCCGAGGTTGAGATCGCAAATTTACTCCCGTAAATTGTATGCAAGTTGTCGCTCCGTCGAGCTTGGTGAGTTGGGCAGATAACTACAGGAAGCTTGGTGGGGTATTACCACCCAATATAAGCTGACGCAGAGACTATCTGGATCTAGTTTGATAAGGCCGAGGCAAGAAAGGAACGTATGCGAAGGCCTGGTCATGTATCGATTAGCTCGCAAATGACAGCGAAGTGGGTGGCTGAGCCAAAGCCACATCTGCATGGCGTACAGGCTGTGCAACCTAAAGATTCTGCAGGTGCCGACCCTCAACGACTAAACTGATAGGTGATAATAAGAAGTCTCTGAGCATGTCGCGTAGGCTCACTTGTTCATTGCTGGCAGCTGGTAGTAGAAGTATTCATTATTAAAAACAAGAAGTCCAAGAAAGGACACATAACACAAACACCACAGACTTGGCCTCAAGCCCTGTTCCCATCCGGTGAACCCCCATCACTTTCATTCCCATCCTGCTTCCCTCTACCCCCTCTCCTCTTCATCCTAAACCACCCACCAACGCCTCCCTCCCCCCTCCTTTCCGCCCCCAACTCACCATCCCTCTCCTCCATCCCCACAACAACCAACTGCTCCCCCTTCCTCTTGACTATCCAATCAACACGCATATCTCTCTTCTGCGGCCCTTCTTGCGGCAAGCCCCTGAAAAGACCGTCCTGCGGTGGAGAATGGTAGCCTAGGATGAACAAGACGAGAGGTTCACAGATGTCGGTGATGAGGCGGATGCGCAAGAGGACTGCGAAGTAGATAAAGATGAAGATATTGATAAGGAGAGTTAGAGCGAGGACTACCAACAGAGCCTGGGTAGTGGTGTTAGCATAAGTGTTTAAAATTATGGGCGGAGGGGAACGTACCTTCTGATAGTCCTTCTCACCACCGGACATGTACTGTGCTACTCTTACAGAAGCATTGAAGTTTTGCATCTGCGGTTGATCGAACTTTCCGTCTGTAGTAAAAGGGAAATCCTGCGTCAGATCCAAAACCGTACACGTCGTCATACTCAATAGCGCTTCCGCGGGACTCGGCAACGTTTTGTTGAGTTTGGGTTCGGTAAGCTGTAGTTGCGTGAATATACGTGCTGTTGATGCATCACCGTCGAAGACGCCATTGTTCAGACTGAGAGAGTTGAGGAGGTTGAAGCCTAATTCGCGCCAGCCGACTAGAGCGGCCTTGTCACCGTTGGAACGAAGGGGTTGGATAGAGGCGTCCTCGCTGATATTCCCGTGTGGGCCGTCACAGACGGCCTCAAGGCTCTGACCGCCGGAGGAGGCGTTGTAGCGTGTAGTGCAAGAAGTCGTGATGCCGGCTTTCATTGAGCAGAGGAAGTAGTCCTCGGTGGTATTGTCGGGGGCTTTGCCGAGGAGGTAGACCTCTGGTCTGTCACCCTCTTCGTATGGAACTTGGGTGTGGTTCGCGATCGTGTTTCCTGCCTTGGGATACTTGAGAAATATCGGTCTAGCCCGAGAATGATCTTCTGTTTCGTCTTTCCAACCAAAAATGTCATCAAGTACCGTTTTGTTGTTTGTGTTAGTTCCCTCTGGAAATCCCAAGATAGGCCACCAGTTCACCGACTTGGAGCCTTCTTCCATAGGGATTGCATTGGGCCAATTCTTGTATATAATTGGAGCTAGCTCTTCCTCTTTCGCATTGACACACAAGGCATTGATCGCAAAGCTTGCGACTGATGCGTGAACAGAGTATGAGCCGCCATCGTGGAGATCCTAGGACTGTGAGCAGGGTGATGATCTGGGACTCCGGATACACTTACTTCCGGTTGTAACAAATCATTCTGGGTATTGCGAGCTGCAGCTGGAATGCCTCGATGAGGCACAGCTATAGTGATGTTGTTGACTGCAACTGATTAGCGACGTCAAGGTAGGAGAGGAATAGCTACGTACTTATTCTTCCCGCCTTCTCGGATTCAGTCGCAACGTCGTGATGGTCCAGCCATGCAGTAGTAACAGTAACGTTATTATCTAGCGACGCACTAATCCGCTTGCGTTGCAGAAGGTCCTCGGACATCCAGGGAGGGTTCGAGGCTGCCGCTGAGTCGTCCCAGGCTGACATGTATTTGACAAAGTTTCGACCACAGAGCGATGACCATTTCATGGCAAGACACGTGCTGCCGCCCCATTGATCATCGCCCACGTCAGGCCAGGCGGTCAGGCAAGTCTTATCAGCCTTCAGAGTACTGGAGAAGTCACCATCTACCTGACCGACCATCATCTGCTTTTCCCATGGTGGAAGGCGTAGTTGTGGTTGCACTATGGGTATATTAGCGGCTTATACTGATGAATTCTGGGTGGCCGATATACCAAGTGCACCAGCTGCCGTGGTATATAGTAAGGAAAGCACGGCAGTGATCAGGGAGAGTACTCCCAGAAAGCTGAAGCCAGCAACCCTAACGCTATGCCATTCACTGAATAGTCTCCCTGGCTGGCTTTAAATGCGGTTAGCCAATATAAGCGCGACACCCGAGCCGTTGTCGACTTACAGAATCCAAGACCGCATCTCCACGCTTGCCAAATTAAGGCCCTTTTGCTGAATAGCTCTTCTCGACAGGACCTGCCCTATGAACGCCAAGAACACCATTACAAACGACAACTCGACGGTCTTGGCGATGAAAGCCGTCAATAGCGCCGCCGAGGAAGGGCTAAAGCGTCCGCGCGCCGATACGACATGGCCGTATTTAGGTTGGACTAAGGCGACGATGAAAAACAGGGCTGAACATAGAGTTGAATACAACGACGTCATCAAAAGACTGACTGAGTATCCATTTCGTCGTGGCTCGAGTAGGCCCTGAGTGTATAAAAGTGGTAACATGCTCCTCGAACTATCTAACCAAATTAAGCATCTCAACCAAGTACGGTTGGGTGTTGGGCTTACTTTTGGATTCAGCAGTAAAGCTTGTCATGCTCCGTCCATCTTGAGACGGTCTAAGAAAGGGGTTCTCGGGCTGTTCATTTCGCGGGCTTGGTTGTGGACTCGTCATGGTGTTGAGTTGATGGTCTTGGGAGCGACCATCAGGTAGACCCGCTATAAAACAAATTAAAGGAAATCGAAGATAAGCGAAGGATGCTACGCCTTAGAAGATGCAGCGCAGGTCGTAAAGGCTGTGCGGTGAGATCAGGCAAGCTGTGATTATTTTAGTGGTTTCAAAGCGGCCGAGCGGCGGTGCTATGAGCCCCACGTCAGCGCCGTTGATCTCATTCTAGCAGATCACACAATCGGACATTCCGAAAAATGAAGAATACGATGTAAATCGCCTAAATGCCATTATTTTTGATCTAACATATGCTTGAACTTTTCGATCTGTCTCAATATCAGCATTTGTCGCGATTGCATATGTTACGAAATGACGTGAGCTTACCTTGGTACTAAGATACTTCTCTACTTCTTCGCTCTTGATTCCCTTCATACCACCTGTTTTCCAGGCGAGCGGAACCATAGCTACGCGTTCTCTTACTACGACTTCTCTATTCGGGCCCTCGACCGCATGGACTTTATCTGGGTTGTTGGTCAAAAGTCTTATGCCTTTGTCTCCGTCTAAGCCCAAGTCCATCAGCATAGCCGTAGCTAGACCGTAGCTGCGCGCGTCTGCGGGATGCCTTAACATAATGTTCGCTTCGTATGTATCGTTGCCTAGATCTTGCAGGTTGTAAGCCTTAAGCTTCTCGCCTAGACCAATTCCGCGGCCCTCTTGGCGAAGGTAGATAATAGCGCCGCCGGAGGGTGACAGAGTGGGATCGGCCATCAGCCGCGCGGCTTCGTCCAGTTGCTCGCCGCAGTCGCAGCGCGCAGACCATACAGTCTCGCCAGTATAACATTCGGAGTGTATACGGACAAGAGGTAATTCTAGTGAGGAGGCTGGCAGGACGTCTCCATTCTCTGAGGATGATGCGGACGCTGGCGACAACAGCCCGTTGCTCTTATGCGCATGATCCGAGTCAGACTCTGGCTTGCGCTTTGTAGGGACGCCTTCCGCCCTCTTGAGCTGCTCAACCCGCGAGCTGATTCGCCCCGGGTACAAGCGTCCTACATATGCGCCTCTTGTCATACGGTCCAATTCCGTCTCGCCAGGCCGCTCTGCATCTAGTGATCTAGAGCGTATTTGGTTTCCAAAAACAATTGCAAGATGCTCCTTAGTGTCAACGCTGTTCCTGTACACGTGCAACCACATCTCGTGCCCGGTAGTTGTGGGTATCCGCGCGCGCACTTCGCACTCCACTTTGGGCAGCTGCGGCAGTAGATCCGGTCGCGGCGTGTCGGTGCGCACTGAGGTATCGACTGGTATGGAGCGGGGCGGTCGGGGTTGCGAGGGTGTCGCGCCCCCGGGTGTCGCTGGGGGCGTAAAGGCAGGCGATATTATTGAGGGCGGCGGGTTGTGGTGCGCATCATCATCGTTCGCGACACGCTCCGGTGTCTCTGGCTTAAGCTGTGACGTCTGGAAGTCGAAGCCCTCTCGCCCGGCGCTCGAGAGGTGTGGAGAGAAATGTGGTGGGAAAGCCGTCATGATGGAGTGGTAGATTGTACGGGGCAGCAAGCGAAAAGGGAAGATAGAAATTCTAGTAAGGCAGTCGCATACCAAGTGAGATTGAAGGCGTGCAGGTGGAAGTGATGTTACTCTAGAGTCTACTGTGGGGTCGAGTCACTCATGACATATCCGAAGCCGCTGCTGCTCGGATGTCGTTAATTCGGACCCGCCGACATGTAGCCGCGGCTGCGCAAAATCACTAAGCACCAGGGCAGCGCCTCTGTCAGCGATTAGGAATCGGAAAGAAAATCTCCGACATGGCTTCTGTGAAATTGCATCCATTGTGGCCGGACTCTTCAGCCGCCATGCAGGACTCCCGCACAAAGACGCACCGAATTATGGTCGGTCTTCGGAGAAGTCCCTGCATTATCTTGGACTCGGTCGTAGATTTACACCATGAACATGGCGTCATCCAACGCCCCCATGACACCAACTACATATTACGAGCACGTGCCGCACGACCACCATTCTCCAACATGTCATATTAATCAATCAATCAATCAATCAATCAATCCACTCGACGCTCCCTGCCCCAGACCTCATCCGCATTCTTCTTGCCCTTGGTCTCAGGCACATACCAGGTAATGAAGGCAAAGAAGAAGGCCGATAGTGCAGCAAAGATGAAGTAGACATGGCCGTGCAACTTGGCGCTCGCCAACGGAAAGAACTGTGCGACAATGAATGTAGCAATCCAGTTGGCTCCGAGCGCAATACTCTGTGTTGCGTCAACAGCATCCGGGCCTACCAGCTCGCTCGCCAGGATGAAGGGCACCGGGCCAAGACCAACAGCGAAGCCAGATACAAATAGCAGGACAGCAACGGCGGAGAGGACAGAGATCGACTTGATGATGCCAATGGCGAGCAGGAGTGAGCTCGTGCCCATGATGGCAAGGGAGCTGAGCAGGCAGACCTTGCGACCCAGCTTGTCTGCCAGGGGCGCACAGCTGGCTGTAACGATGATGTTGAGCGCTGAGACGGCAAGATTGAGAAGTGCGGAATTGGACTCGAGTAGACCTGCCAGAAGCGAAACACCGTACATGACAATGCTGTTGATGCCGCTGAACTGTTGGGCCAGCATAACCATGACGACAGCGATGGCAGCCTTTTGGTAGTCAGGATGGCGGAAGACTTGCGCAATGCTGAGCGTCTGTTCTTTGCCTGACTCTTTCGGTCTCGCATCAGCTGGCCCATCTTCGTTGCTCAATAGGGTCTGTTCCTCCTCTGGATAGTTGTTAGCATATAATGTAAACCCGACAATTTATTTGATCAACTTACCACTGACATTGCCTGAGCCCGAGACACCCCAGTCGTTCATTTCATCTTCAATGTCTGCATGTTCTCCTCTGATCTTGCGCAGCGTCTTCTTCGCGAGCGAGACATTACCCTGCTCTGCAATGTACTTTGGGCTCTCGACCGACAATAGCAGTCCCACGCCTTGTACAGCCCCGATGACACCTCCAATGGCCAAGATAAGCCTCCAGTAGGAGTCGTGGCTCAAGAAGTATCCCAACAACTGCGTGATCAGGATGCCCACGTTGCACCCAATCTGTGTGAAAGCACCAAAGAAGCCCTTCTCGCCCGGCGGAGAGATCTCAGAGATGTACAGGGGCACAATGACGACAGACGCGCCTGCACCCACTCCTGACAGCAGTCTTCCAAATGCCATAACACCAATGTTTGGGCTTAGCGCCTCGAAGATGGGGCCCACAGCGAAGAAGATGGTGGATATCTGCATGGCCCTGAGGCGCCCGTATTTGCCTGCCAGCGGTCCTGCCGAAAGCGCTCCCATCAGACCTCCCAGTGTGTACAGCGACCCCACAACACCCCATTCGGTTGGGCTCATTTCGATGCATTGCGGGAGGCTGGGGCTAGCAACGGTAGACTTGATCGACTTTCGTTTACAGCGGATGACATCTTCGGGCGCGTTCAACTCAGACTGGGCGTGTTAGCTATGCGCCGGTAATAGATGACGCTGAGTCCCACCAAATGGAAGCCGAAGAGAAGCGGGCCGAGAGTCGCAACGGACAGGATGTAGACGAAGTAGCCCGTCAGGCTGCTGAACCACGAACGCGGGTCCATGGTGGGATTCTACGGTGGTAGAGGTGGGAGGTAGTTTGGAGTGTCGCTGGAGCTTGGAGGACGTGTCAGCCGCCTCGTAGAACGTGACATCGGAATGACGATGATGCACCGCACCTACCTATGTGGGCAGCTCAGACAAGAGCGATAAGCTGTTCCGTCTATGCCCTGAACATGAGGCTTTGTCGCAGAGCTTGGGGTTTCACGGTCGTCACATTGCTAGTGCAAGCTTGGACAAGGGACAGGCGGAATCAAGTGGTTGGCTCCAAGACTGAGGCTCTGCGGGGAGCCATGCTGCGTCGTCGCTCTATGATACATGCTTGAACCTCTCGTCTTCCACCTGTGAACCTCTAGACTCCAAGCCAGATTCTGTACACATCATTCTGCGCGTCTTTCGGCATCGCAGCTTGCCATTGCGGATCGCGTCCCACACCTGCAAGGGCTCACCGGAGAAGTTCCGCTGGCGCGTCGTGGTCGTGGCCATCTGCCGCGTCCGGCGTGGAGACATCAGCTACGCGAGAGGCTGAGGCAGGACATGGCGAAAGCATGAGCCAGCTCGACAACTCCTCCCCGCCGGCCTCGTCGGCTTCTGCTGCGGCATCCACCCGGGCCCCATCGCGCAAGAACAGCCTGGCGACAGCTTCCGACGGTACGCCTCTGCTTTCTTTCCGTGTCCATCAGTCATCGTTTCCTATATGCTGGCCTTTCTTTTTTCCCCAGCCTCCGCTCAAGCCATCGTCGCTTCACTTCCCTGATCTGGCGCCCCTTGGCCAAACGTCGTAGCCTGCGTGATTGTTGTTCCTGCTGTCAGCAATTGCCGCTCGTGTCCGCATCACCCCTTGTTGACGTTGCTGGACCCTTTGCATTTCCGACTGTTCCATCACTTTAGCGTCTAGAAGCGAATACTAAACCTGTTCCTGAAGACTCGGCAGATCCCGTTCATGCCATGTTTACTGGATACAATAACAAGAAGCGAGTCACGGAGCGCTACAAGATTGTAGGCTTCATCAGCAGCGGTACCTATGGGCGAGTCTACAAAGCCGAAGGCAAGAATGGCCGCACTGGCGAGTTTGCCATCAAGAAGTAAGTCGGAACGAGTCTTGCCACAATGCATGCTAACATGCCCAGATTCAAGCCGGACAAAGAAGGCGAACTTCAATACTCAGGCATCTCGCAATCCGCTATACGTGAGATGGCACTATGCACTGAGCTCGCACATCCCAATGTCGTGCACACCGTAGAGATCATCCTGGAGGACAAGTGTATCTACATAGTCTTTGAGTATGCCGAGCACGACTTGCTACAGATCATCCACCACCATAACCAGCCCCAGCGACAGGCCATACCCGCGCCAACCATCAAGTCTATTCTCTACCAGCTCTTGCAGGGGTTGGTCTATCTGCACCGCAACTGGGTCATGCACCGGGATCTCAAGCCAGCCAACATCATGGTCACTAGTGCTGGCAAAGTCAAGATAGGCGACTTGGGTCTTGCCCGCCTGTTCTACAAGCCGCTGCAATCTCTCTTCTCAGGCGATAAGGTCGTCGTGACGATATGGTATCGCGCACCCGAGCTTCTTCTTGGTAGTCGTCACTACACCCCTGCAGTTGATCTGTGGGCTGTGGGATGTATCTTCGCCGAACTGTTATCATTACGACCTATCTTCAAGGGAGAGGAAGCAAAGATGGACAGCAAGAAAACTGTCCCATTCCAACGCAATCAGATGCAGAAAATAGTTGAGATCATGGGCATGCCCAGCAAAGACCGATGGCCTCTACTGACGGCTATGCCTGAATATCCTCAGCTGTCGTCTCTTGCCTCAGGCAACGCTGCACGATTTTCCCGACCCCAGGGTGGCGATGGTCTGGAACGATGGTATCACCAGACGCTCAACAATAACCAGTATCCAATAGGCTCCGGGCCAGATACACCTGGACCCGAAGGACTCTCTTTGCTCAAACAGCTCCTCGAGTACGACCCCCAGAAACGACTCACAGCGGAGAAAGCGTTGTTACATCCTTACTTTACCATCCATGGCAAGCCAGCCGACAGCTGTTTCGAGGATTCAAAGATCAAGTACCCCGTCAGAAGGGTCAGCCAGGAGGACAACGATATCCGCACGGGTAGCTTACCAGGTACCAAGAGGAGCGGACTTCCAGATGACTCGATCATTGGACGTCCTGCGAAACGTCTCAAGGAAGGATGAAGAGACTCGACGCGGTGATTTCGTGCTGCTCGATAATGTGTACGGACGATGCGATGCAGTTTCCCGTTTGTACGTACTGCCACAGTCATTGCGGCAAATCTATCCCTGGTTCTCGGCATGGTGCTACATGGCTGGACCCATGAGTAGTGGCCTTGGCAGTGGAAACGGCTTTGTGCGAGTCTTCATCTTACACAAGTGTCCTGGAACCCTCTCGACCCTAGTCCTGACGTAGCACGGACACGACGGCAATCTGACAACATGCTGGCTCTAATCGACCGAATGAGGGGAGGCCGTTCCCGAGGACAACGCAGGGGCAATATGTCCGACTGGGAGGTGCAAACCATTCTGTTGCATCTGTCTAGCTGGAACCATGTTGTGGAGCCCCTGGAAATGAAGCGTAAAGCAAGTAGTACTTCTTGTCTGCCTTACAACCCCGCCCTTTTCAGCGTGCTGGCAGTAGAACAGTGAAATAAGAGAAGTGTGCAGCGCCTTTGCACCTGGATCGCGCTACAGCGGTAGCGATAGAACCCACGATTTTAGGTTAGCCTTGCTCGCCGTAATATATACAACGAGGGGAAGACAGCCTGTCAAAGGCAGCCACTAAATACAAGTACGACGTTTCTCGACCCTAAATTACCTCCGGCACCGCCTGGATCGAGCGAAATACCCAAGATGATGAAATGGTCACGTCCAAGTCCTGGTGGTCGAGTAAGGGATGTTCTCTTAGGCATTGATACTACAAACTTGTCTCCTTAGTTCTTTCTCTACCAATTGAATTGTGCCATCCAGAGAGCATGCGGACTCGCGCTGTGCATGAGCACTTGGCCCTACTGTAGTCACTCTTCACGAACGCCACTTTGCGTGCTTGTGCTTCCTTCAACCTTCACATGTCTATTTTGTGCGTTGCTCTAACGACATATGGCATTACAGCTAGCGTAGCGGGCTCCACGAGGTGACGACAGAGAGGCAGTGGTGTGTGAGCAGTGCGCACGCATCAGGTTCGTGGCCAGTCTTCAGTGATACCTTCAAGTAAGTTCGCAGAAGGGTAATGGCAAGAACAGTGAAGGAACTGATAGAGAAGCAGACCTGTGTCGCCACTAGGTGCCTACGAAACGCAATGGGCCTGTCCTACCTGCCTTACCTGCAGTCTACCCCGGCTGACATTACACGAACGGTCGCTACAGTAGGCCTGCTGCCTCTGTTCATCATTCACTTTGATGGTATTCGGTGCCCGGCTGCTCTTCCTCCATTGAGTCACCTGGTAATTGGTCCGCTCTCCGTAACCGTTTGTTTGCGGGGCTAGTACGTGAAGGCAGGCGCGGACTGTCAACACCACGCCATCGTCGGCCCAAGCCACGTCCTTGACCATATAAGCCCGGCCGACCTCGTTCTACTCCTGCTTCGTCACTCGTTGAAATACTTTCGCTCCTTAGATTGCCTCTCATTAATTTGCTCCAAACCTGTGCACAGCATCACGAATCGACTGCACCTGCTGTCCGAACAACTCATACCTATTGAATCTCGCCCTTGGCCCTACACCCTACAAACAGATATCCAATATCTCTGCCGAAACCTAGCCATGAAGATTTTCGCTTCCCTCCTTGCTCTCACGGCAGTCACAGCTGTCGCCGCTCCCGCCAATGAGATCAGGCGCCGCGATCTCGCTGCCGACGATGCTCCTCATCAGGACGATCCGAACTTGATTAGCGCCGTCATGCGGGCTCACTGGTACTGGCGCAGATTACATTGTGCACAGGACCTTGTTTGGGATACTGAGCTTGCCAACGCCGCGCGTGCTGATATCTCAGAGTGCCCAAAGGACCCCGAACATGTAAGCAGCGGGCACGGCAATGACAGAGCATGGCTGATATTCGTAGAAACGCTCCGGCAGCAATCTCTCGTCCGTGAACCCACCCCCTGAAGGTTACGATGCTTGGGTCGAGTTCGCTCGCACTGCTACCCACGGCTGGCACGAGGAGGAGACCAAGTACCCCTACGACAACCCACACTTTGATCCTGCATGGGGACACTTCAGTCAGATGGTCTGGCGTAACAGCACGCGTCTTGGGTGCGCCCTTGGTCACTGCCCCAGCGACGTCAACTGGCCGGGACGCTTCTACTGCTGTGAGTTCAAACTACAGGATTGTAGGTGCAACAGTGCTGACAACCACAGACTATTCGTTCTTTGGCAATAATATTGCGGCTGGGCAGTTTGAGGCTCAAGTTTGGGCGCCCGTGTGCAAAGATCCTGACGTTGCTGAGGTCACGAAGCGCGAAGACGTCAATTTCAACTGGGCTCGCGTTTGAGATGCCCACGCTTGCTTGTCACACAACTCTGCGTACCGCCTGCGTAACGAGACTTACGACAGCCTAACCTTTCTCTCATCACGATGTTTGGCGCTATACCCTATTCACGGATCTCTGTTCACACATACCTTGTCTACTTGGAGATTTGCTGCCGCTTGTCTGGCATGACTTACTATATCACTGGTTCTGGCAACACTGGTGGTGGTGAGACGTTGATGACTATTACCAGTGGTCGACTGTTACCAGTTGTTGGAATGTGTCAGGTAATGAATCCGGCGTAGCTTGCTGGTCATTATTAGAGGAGATGTCACGTCCTGGGAATACACAAATTCTTCATGATTCATGCTCTCATTATTCAAGCGTTATTCCGTGAGTCATGACGAGAAGCATCCTCGACCTAGGCCAAAGGTTCTCCAGAAATCCACCGCACTGAACGACGAACGGCAATCATGTTTATCCAATGCAGGATAATAGAAAAAATGTCAAGACAAATCAAAAGATTATGTACTGCCTACTTCCACAATTCGATGAAAAACCGCAATGCCTTCACACCCTCGAGAATATCCATGGAACACGATCATCGACACAGGAGTGTTTTTAGGTGAATAGTTTGAGGACAGGAACGAGAGGAAAGAAAGAGATATAAGGGGCGCTGAGGGGCTGTGCTATGAGAGCTGGAAGTAAATGGGGTATCAAAGATGCTATCTGCAGGACACATCTCATGACCTCAAGAGATAGTAAATATACATCAAAAGGCGAGATAAGAATCTTTGCGAAACCATTCCACAAGCGTCGCATAACCCTGACAGGTAAAATGGACACCCTGGCAAAGAATAGGGCCGAGTGAAGTGGAGTGCTTGTGGACTTATTGAATCACTAAACATAGAAGAAGAAGAAGCAAACACTGGAATGACTCTCTTGAGAACGCATCGACACGCAGCTATACAAGCTAAGTGCTTGGTGTTGAGGACCAGTTCAGCCTCATGCACTGCACGGGTCCTCGCGATCGGATCATGCGGCCGGGCATTTCCGCGGATCGCGAAGCAATAATCGGTCCTACAAGAGACGGCAAACCCCCATGATCTCCATCTTACACATAACCATCAGCAAGACCCTTAATTATCCACTCTTCTCATCTCACTTTTTCGTCCCATGCCATCAAAATTCCATGTTGAGAAACATGGACATCCTCAGCCACCAGTCGGTCATGAGCGGGCGATCCCTGCATAACGGCCATGCGCCAGTGGACTTATTGCATCATTGAACGCCACCATGGCCTCGATCTCGCCTCTGAGCAGCGAAGAGCCGCGACGCGCGACAGGCAAGCCATCTCAGGGCCCCCACTAATGAGGCGTGCTTTTGTCTGCCCTGCGATCAAAGATATATCGATCTATGGCGTGCGAGGGGCGCGGAGATGGATCCGCGTGGGCTTAACACGGGCGACAGGCACGAGAGAGTCTAGCCCTTTGGCTCCCTGGCACTGGCCTGCACCTTCCTCGTGGGTCTCGCGCGTGCAAGTACAGTGGTTATCGGGTTTTAAGGTTGCGCCTGCCTCCTGTTTCCGCCGCGTTTGACGGATTGGCTGCTAAACGATCGACAAACACTACCACAGAAGATTCAATTGCCACCCAGTACTACAACAAGAGTCGCCTTTATCGCCCAAGATGCTGGAGAAGCAGCAGCAGCATGCGCTGCGGGACGAGGGCAGAGACGCTGTGCCGAGGCTACCTGTCTCCCTGTCGGGTGAGATTAACGCTGCTACACGGTATGCTTGTCTTCCTTCTTAACTATGGCCCTGGAGTGAGAGCAGGATGCTAATACCACTCGTCCAGATCTCTCCACACAAACCTTAACCGTCTCATAACCTCGCGCCTTCCGCTTGCGCTCCCGCCGTACACTTCCGACCCCACATTCTACGCAACTGGCCTGCTACACTTTGCGCACATCTTCCTGACTTTTGAGTCACTGTGGGCTGATCTGTTGCGCGACCATGCTCCAATCTCGCATACCGCCTCCCCGCACCCCGCAGTCGACCCCGAGACCGCCTCTCCGCCATTCTCGCCACTGCTCTCGTATCTCCTCGTAAACCCATACGACTCACCTTCACTCTTTACATCAACCTTGGGTGCGCCGACTGCGCCTTCTCCACAACTTGCTGCCTTTCTGCAAGCGCTGCGACCGCGAGGGTTGATCCGATCATCACGGCTAAAGAGAGATCTCGAGTATCTCCTAGGCGTCCACCCCACGGACCTCGAGGTCTTGCTAGCCAAATATCCCGGAGACAAGGTCGCCGACTTCTGCACGCACATCCGAAAGAGCGTCAACGAGAAGCCTTGGACACTCGTCAGCTATGCCTGGTGTTTCTACATGGCCGTCTTCTCTGGAGGTCGCTGGATACGAAGCGTGCTCTACAATGCACCACCAGGCTTCTGGCCCGAACAAGATAATGAGCGCACGACATTAGAAGAACGCGGCTTGTCATTCTGGCATTTTTTCGGTCCCCATGATGGAGAGGATATCAAGGCAGAATTCAAGTCGCAATTACTCGCTGCAGAGACTCTCTTTACACCGGACGAGCGCGTCGACATCATTGAGGAAGCAAAGAATATCTTCCGCCTCTGCGCTACGCTGGTAGATGAGCTGGATGAGTCGATCGGCACCGATATGGCGCAGTTTGTTGCGACACCCGCAGTTCATCCTGAGCCCAAGGCTTCGACCGAGAAAGCGATCCTCATCGATACCAACGTCACAGTTGTCGAAAACATGACCAAGTCCAATGACCCGTTCAAGACATTTCTCAGGAGGCCAGAAGTCACGGGTACCCTTGTCGCTATTGGCTGCCTAGCCGTGGTCACGCTGTTCAAGTTGCAGTGAGACAAGACGACATGCGTCTGACATAACGCCTGTTTCTCTTTTTGTTTTCATCACATGCTCATGAGCTTTGCTTTCCATGATTAGCGCTAATGTCTTCAACTGACACGGTGCGGTCTCTGACGGGCAGTAATGACGCGTCACGACTGCTTCTGCTTCTATTTCTCTCTTCTTAGCATACGGCATTCTTTGGAGTTCAGTTATCTTTGGCGGGCCAGGATCAGCCTGTCATTCGGTGGAGTTCTCTCCTACTTTACTTTATTCGGCGGTTTACTTGAGGTCATCTCAAACGATCAGTGCATGGTAATATGGCGTGCGATACCCCCTGTAGCAGTTCGTAGGATACATGCTTTATTTTCATTTACCCTCAGCCTCAAGATGTCACATGTAATGAGATGCTTGCACATGATACTCACATTGCGCACAGTGGCTTGTGTTGTTAAGGAGAGACGGTTTGTATTAGGTTTCTTTAGAGAGATCTGAAAAGTACATGGATGATGTTGCCTGTTGCTGACTTTGCGCTCTGCTAGAAGAAAAAGGAAGACAACTTGGCGGTCGTTACATGTTTTTGGATCTTTTGTGGTATGCCAGGAAGGGAATGACAAAAGAAACAACCTTCTCTTTCGGGTCACACGGTTGTGCTGTACAACTGGCCTTTTCGTTATTTGTTGCAGACTCCGTTCTTTTCTCCCTTAGGGCATTTGCATTGCTTGTGCTGGCAAGTCTTTCCGTCCTTGCAGGTATCTCCGCATTTTGAGCAGTCTTCGTTCGTACCCCAAGTATTCTTCTTGCACACATCTTTGCAAAGCTCTTCCCCAGGCTTGCATTTCGGTACGCACTGCTTGTTCTTGCATGTCTTTCCCTCTGGGCACTTGTCGTCGCATTTGGAGCAGTCTTCGTCTGTACCCCAAGTGTTCTTCTTGCACACACCTTTGCAAAGCTCTTCTCCATGCTTGCACTTCGGAACGCACTTCTTGTCCTTGCTGCATTTTTCCCCGTATTTGCATGTATCTCCGCATTTTGAGCAGTCTTTGTCGGTACCCCAGTTTTTGTCCTTGCATTCCCCATTGCAAAGCTCTTCTCCAGGCTTGCACTTCGGAACGCACTTCTTGTCCTTGCTGCACGTTTCCCCGTATTTGCATGCATCTCCGCATTTTGAGCAGTCCGTGTCGGTACCAAGGGCCTTGCATGTTCCATAGCAGTCAGTAGACTTGTCAGCAGGGCATTTGCACTCCTTGCTTTGGCACGTCTTTCCTCCTGTACACTTTGAAATGTCAGCATGTGGAGCTTCTCTTCATCATCACACACTTACCTCTTTGCAGACGCCACCACACGGCACTTTCTTATTCGAAGCTGGAGCCGCAGGGCCGCATTCATAGCAAGGCCCCTTTCCCTTGAGAGACTGGAGAATGCAATCCAACCCGTAAAGTGGGGTATTAGCTCCGCACCATGTTGTGCAAGCGGTAGTTCGTTTGGCCTCTGAATCGGGGAATGCGATACTAGAGCAAGCTATGCCGGAATGTTATCAGTATGAATCGCTGATTTGGGTTTCTGTTACATCTGGAGTACTGACCGAGAAGGAGTAGAGCGAACACACTGAGTCTAGGCATCTTGAATCGAAGTTCGGTGAGGATTGAAGTCTGATATGATGGCACTTCTCTGCGTGCTCAAATCCATAACGCGAGATTCTCTCTTTATTTATGCGTTCGCCATGCGGCTCAGAAAGAGGAGTCGAGATCCAGAATTGTCTTGGAGGTCTTGTCAATAAGCCATCTTCAGCTCCAGAGCTGCTGGTCTGCAGTACCACATCGTCATGATGTCGAATCCGTCGGTCATGGCATCCGCATTTCAGTGGGTTGAGTCTGATCCATCTCTTTATGATTGGCAGGCAATTCGACGCCTCCAATATCAGCGTAGAGTTGTCGAGCGCACTAGGTTCGAGGTACAGTTGGAAACGTAATTAGAAACGTCGAGTTCGGGTCGCGGGAGATGGCCAAGAGTCTTCTATACTAGCCACGTCCATCTGGGTATGAAGGTTGGAATCTCGCGACACTGACGATCAGCGAGAAAGGCGCTTTACATAGCGCTAATGCAATGCAGATCAGGTTCGAAGCAGTTCGTAAGTTCGTAGTAAAGTCTCCGCTACAAGCCGAACCCCGCTTCCAAGATATGTGGCTGACTTCTTAGTAGCAGCTAGAGCTGAAGCTGAAAAAGAAGACCTATGATGTTTGCAAGATGTTCGTATAGCTAGAGCTTACACATAGTCACTATTCTTTCGGTCCCGGATATTGCACCGTGCGGAACCTAAACCCCGCAGTGATCTTGACCGCATTGGACTTTCTTTTTGCCGTCTCAGCTACATATCAGGACGGCAACCTCTTGGCGTTCACAGATATGACAGAAACAGTCAAGCCAGCGATGTTTCTGCCAACCGCAAGATCAACCAAGCTGTATTGCCAAGCAATGCGAGCAGCGCATAAGCCCTAACCTCTATCATTTTGTCTTGGCTCAGTCGGAATCCACCATGAGCTACCTTAGATCTATGGCTAGCTTGCAGACACGCCTGAGTCCAGTCTAGCCTGCATCCTTTGAGAACATAGATATGCCTTTCAGTCTGCTAGAGGCCTGAAGCCTGTAGGATAATCCCCGCCTGCACTCCCACTGGCCTGAGCTTTGTATATCGTGATATCAAGTTATCTAGATTCTGGGCCAGCTCATGCGTGGTAGAATGTGTTCTAAGGAAAAGACGTGTTTTATTCATTCTATTCAATGAGATATGAGGAGATACAGATAATATGGCTGATTTTGACATGTTTCCAACGAAATAAAGAAGAGTACACAGTCATCGTTATATGTTTTTTTCCATGTTTGAGCAGGACAACGTTCGTATGCTTGCCGCCTCTTTTTACATGTGTTTTTGTAGCGTTTTGGTTTGACAGAAAAACAAAAAAACAAAGGAAATCCACCCCTCATGACTAAAAGACGGCTGTGCTTGATTGCTGCTTGGTTCGTCTCATACCGAGTTTTCGGCCTTAGTGCGAATTCAAATACCTAGGTAGTTTCGAATGCTCGTATCGAAAGACCCGTCCGTGCCATGGACTTTGCGCAAATGGCTCCGTAGGGCGGCGTCGCTGAAATAGCCTTTGCCGTTGACGCGATCGCAACCTGGTTGTGGGCAGGAGAGTGCGGATTCGTCATGCTCAGTGCGTATGTGGTTGGTCCATTCCTTCGACGATAGGAAGGCATTCTCAGTAGAGGACCAATATGCTCCGACTGGCTTTGACTTTGTGCAATCTGCCTTTGGGCACCACTTACGATGGCACGAGACAGAGATGTCATCTTCACCGATGTGGTGATAGTTGCGAACGTGTTGGGTGAGATGGTCTTTGCGTTTGAAGCCATTCTTTCCTCTGTATTTCTTGCAGTATTTGCAAGGGAAACGTTTGGCGTCCTTTTGATGACTTATTTGGTGTCTTGAATATGTGTCCAGTCGGGTGAATCCTTTTTCGCAATCTTCTTGCTTGCACAAGAAAGCAGTGTGACCAGAGTCGATAGTATGTAGCTCTAAATATCCTGCAGACATGAATACTTCCTGACACTGATCGCATGAAGTCATGCCCTGATGCATAGTCTGCATATGATGTTTGCCATCTTGTGGGACGACATAGTGGAATCCACATTGTTTTATGGCACACTTCTTTTTGACATGATGCGGCTGATACTGTGGCGCTGCAAAGCTAGCAGGCCTGATCTCGACAGCCGGGTCTACTGTAGAAAGAGAGCTCAATCCAGAACCGACAGTGCTACTATGATAACAGTTAGACTTCAGTCATAAAAAGAGTACTGAATGACCTACCTTTCGGTGTAGCCAACTTCCGGGAGCGTGATATTCCAGTAGTTATTCAAATCTTGAAGTGCAGCATCATTCCTGGAGAGCTCAAACCCTCCTAGCGGGGTTGACAACACCGGTTCAAGCCAGCCTACATGAGTCTCGGGGGGAATGTAGTTGTTTGGATTGATATGGTCTTGGACCCCTGTATGCCAGTCGAATGTGTTCGGTGTCGTGATCCAGCTTTGAGGGACATTGTATGCTTGACTATCCCAGCCCGAGTAACCAATTGGAAAACACAGAGGGGTCTGCAGGGCGGTGTCGTCAACGTTGCTGGCCAGCGCACCCTTTTTGTTAGCAGAGTGTAAAAAAAAAAGCTCACCCAAAGTCCTGGAACTGGTAGTCGTCCATGATTGGCAAGGCAGAAGAAGGCTGCGTGCGTCTAACCGAAAACGTCGAGGTGAAGCAAGCCACAAGTGTCGATGCGTTGGCACTCGTAAAGCAGCGTAGGAAGGCTGAGATAGTGTTGGTACGAATAGTGCAAGATTTTGATGAGAGCAACAAGCAGGATGCTTCGATAATACATACTTGCAGCCCGCTAAGCCTCTCGCTGCCTTAAGCGGGAAATGGAAAAGGGCAAGAGTTATTAGCTACTGCATCTTGGCTGCATGTTCAGCTACATAGAGCCTGAATGATTGGCTGTGATGCGCGAAAGGGCCATGGCCCTTTTTTGGTGCGAAGGATGAACGTAGTGGGGGCCAAGAACTGAACGCACACCTACAGGCAACCCACTCGCAGGCTGATGATTGCGAGATATACGCTTGCGGCTACAGCTATGACAGTTCTATTCCAATGAGCTGATCGAAATCAACAGGCGAGCAAGGATATTGGCCATGTTCTTGGGATGCAAGAAGCTAATGACTTGTTTCGCACCGAGACTCCAATCGCGCTTGCTCTGCCTGGCCGATACTCTACGACGATGAAACCTAGCAGCAGGCTATCTAGCCAAGAAGCAAAGTACATGTGCAAAGCATTTGCGCAGTGATGTGAGGAGAAACCAGCTAATGAGGTGTAAGTTAGAACCTGCTATGCTTGTGCTGTAGGCTAACTTGACGGAGCATTCACTGGTAGGAAAATGATTGGTCAGGATGTAACGATAAGTATCACAAGGGATTACACAGTTGGGGATATCTAAGTAGCATGTCGCATGTACTCATACAGCTCACGATCGAATGCGAAACCCATTTAGCACCATCGCAACTCTTGCCTTGTGGTGAAATGATGCTAAGGCAATCTGACCAGCCCTGGAAAGCTGAAGACAACGCTAGAACGGACGACTGCAGCCCTCTCAACCTTCTTGATGCGCTACCCTCCCAATGCATGCTCTGGCGCAAATGGGTCGAAAGGTGCCACAATCTGCTTCTTTCCAAACGCCTTCTTCAATCCTTCTTTCATCCTCTCCCACCTTGTCATCCCCTTCCTCTTAGCGTGCTCGAAGGTCATATAACTCTTATCAATTTCCTTCAGTCGTGTCGCCTCTTCCTTTTCAAATTGCTCAGCGCGCTCTCGTAGTCCATTGATAACGTGCTGACGAAGCCGATAGTTGGCAAAAGTCGTGTCGTGCTCTGGATGCAGGGCGAGTATCTCCGGGATCTTGGAAATAGCAAGACCAGATTCGTTGATCCGATGATAGAGGAAGGATTCAAGGTCTTCGGGGCACCAGGAGGGCTGCGCTGGGACGCCGACAAAGGTTGCGCGAGTAGCGCGGACAATGCCAAAGTCGGTTATCTCGCCAGCTTCGTATTGTTTGAGTAGGTCGCAGATGATCTGACCGCGATGTAAGAGGCGGACTTCGCGGTGTGTCCACTCACGCTTGTAGTCTGTCAGATTTGGTGGGAGGAGCCAGCCCTCCTGCGTGATCTTATGGGCTTCGTAGAAGTTGTTGAATTTGTTGCGGGCATTGGGAAAGAAGTAGCCTTTCCAGAACTTTTGGTGGTAGACTGCGGCTTCGACTAGGATGCGAAGATAATAATATAGCTCATGCTGACTCTCACCGTTAGTCTGACGAGATGGAAAGGACGTAATACCCCGGCTAGCCTGCCGAGGGATGTCGAAGATGGCAGCCGCAGTGGTATTGCGCCGATGAGCGTATTTGTTTCTCGAGCCTTGAACATAATGTATACCCTGCTCAAACTCCTCTAAAGATACGGCAACAGTAGCGATGGACTTGGCCTGTGCTTTTGTAAGGATGCCTTCCTCACCAAGGCCATGCATAAAGATCTCGAAGTGCTCTGGCTTCAGTATGTGTCTAGGGTCCTCAGGGAAGAGCTGTGCGACGATCATCTCGTGATCCTCGCTGTTCATAAGTCGACGCTCGACGAGCTCAGCGTTATTGACCACGGCATTGTATCGCATGATCCAGTTACGCTCGACAGAGCCTTTGGGCATTTCGCTCGCACGGATACTTATACCGTTGACGTTGAAGGTGGCATCAGGTATATCGCCATCAGCGTGGCGGGCTTGGAGATGAAAGTGGGCATTGATCTGATCCATGATGTTTATGTTGGTAGGACAGCCATCTGCTGCAAAGAAGGTGAGATCTTTGATGGCTTTGCGTCGACGTAGAGCCTCAATTTTCTGGTTTGCGGTTCTTAGGCTGGTTCGACGGAGGGTGGACGGAGAGAGACTACTCGAGAGACGAGCTATATTATGACCATCCCTGGGACCGTTCTTCTTTAGAACAATTCCTAAAGGCTTTAGACGTTCGCTGGTATTCGCCCGTGGCATAATAGCAGTATGGCGCTGCGCCAGCAGCTTTTCTGCTGCTCGCCTATCCGCCAAAGCGGCTTCTAATTCATCTGTGTAGGCATCAGGGCTGTCATGAGTCGGCTTGACGGCCACTGGCTTAGAGGTTGTTCGAAATATTGGGTGACTGTCGGCGCGCGTGTCGATGTCGGTTGGAAGGTCGAGGTCCGCCTGAGTCTTGATGCCAGGTCCAGCAGGATGGGTTACAGACTTGGTCAGTGATGTAACAGAGGTGACGCTGACATGCCTTTCGTTGGGTATCGTCGTTTTAGAATGCGCGCTTGTAGGTGGTGTGAATGGGCTCGTGGGTAGAGTGCTCGAAGGAACCATGTTTGAAAGCATAGTGGTGTTGTTCGCTGTCGAAGGTGAAGGAGAAGTCGAGGTAGCATACTTTGGACATATTAGTATTTGTCGTAATGAGAAATGGTTATCAGTACCGACCGTCTTCTGCTTAGGTGACTGGAAACGGTAGAGTCTTTTGGAAGTAGAGATAGATGTAGCTGGTGCAGGCGTAGAAGTCATGCATGGGATGTAAAGATCAGAGCTTGGTGGGACACTGTTATTACGGCGATGGTAGCCGAAGACTTTCTGGAAGCTAGCCATAAGGCGCGTGGAGTCGTCGCGCTTGTGACGCATCTTAGGGGCGCTGTTACTCCTATTTGTACCGGTGTTGCTATCCATGCCACTGCTGTGGTCGTTTTCAGCCAAATCGTTATCGTGGCTCCGGCGGGATAACTTAGCTGACAGGAAGGTCTTGAAGTTAGCCATGGCCGGTGTTAGAATGTTCCGGGTCCTTTGTTCCAGGATATCGCTGAGAATATGTTAGAACTAAAAGATGAGTTGCCGTTGTTAGTCAAGTGGTGGCTTGTGTGGGCGACATCGTCGAGCGTAGTGTGGAAATGGTAAGTTGTAAACATTGCCAAGCATTTGTGACTCGATTCAAGACCTCGAGAAATCGCGGGGCGTTGTGGCGAAAAGTGAGGGTGAAAGTGATATCAAAGCGGCCCGAGAACTGCCTCGATAGAGCGTTGTGGCCAAGTCTCAGAAGGCAGCAAGGTAGAGGTGCATCAGCGAGCCGTCTGAGAAGATGGCGTAGCTCCGTCTACTCGCGGATACTCAAGAGAGGTGATGGTTTGCGTGAGACTTACCTGGCACTGGTACTCGTTTCACACATACAATGCTCACGACATGTATATATGAACCGACAGTCGTCCTCACTTGGGGTTTCGCTTGCACCAAACACGTCAATCCTCCAGATGTCTGCCGAGCTGGGTGCACTATGCAGGTCTGCCACAACACATAAGCATCGCAGCCATGAAGACCGTATCCATCCAATGACGAGACTTCGCCTTCACGAGTCGAGCTCTTCGTGGAGAATGAAGGAAGGGCACAGAGGCAAGGACAGTCATACTGATGGACACAGTGAGAACTACTGCCTAACATGAAGTTGACTTGGAAGTGAAACACATGGGTGATTTAAGGATAGGTATGACTTGAAAGGTGAAAACAGAAAACTCCCCTAAACTCCTTGCTTGCCGAAGACTGATATGCGTAGACTAGGAAGACGATCACGACCCAGTACACTTGCGCAAATCTTACTGCGTCCGTCCTACAATGGATGTTCCGACAGGACCGTATATCCAGGATAGCTTGCTTATACGAACCTCTTGAGCACCATGAACAGTAGCGCGACCACTACTCCGTAGATACAAGTGTCGATCCAAGCCAGGTCGGGACTGCGTTGGGCAACCTGTTGAGGCGGCGGGGCGGTTGTTGTCCTTGTAGGTCTCACTATGGGCACTGGAGGAGCTGGTCGCGATAGGACTGTAACTGGAGCTGCAGGCGCAGGTTCTGAGGGCGATGCAGACAATGCGGCTTCAGCAGAACTCTCTACTGCCCGCTGCTTACCCTTATCCACCTTCTTGTCCTCTTCACCTTCCTTGCCCAGCTCGTCGCGATAAGCTAGTCTCAACTCTTCGGGAACTTGCTCGTCCTTCCTCTTGCCCTCCTTCTCCTCGATCTCCTTGACAAGCTCCTCCCTCTCTTGCATGATCTCGGCGTTGCTCTTGGCACAGCCGGCGCATTTCCATGCCCCGCTGTCTTTGGCCATGCGCTCACGTGCGTCTCTACTGCATTCGATGCCGCCGAGCTGCCCCTTCGCGTCTGTGTCCATGAAGCTTCTTATCGCGACAAGAGCTGTGCGCACGCCCCATGCCGGCTGCCATGTCTCTTCGTGATGGCCTGATATGCTTAGACAGATTTCGCGATTGACTTCGAAGCGTCCAGTGGGTGTGAGAAAGCGGAAAGACGGCGGGCGGAGAGGATACGTGGATGGGAGGACTATGCGACCGTGGTAAATGCCGCCGGCATAGGGCGATGGCTCGGGCGGGCCGCGGATCGTAAAGTGCCACTCGAAGAGGTTGGTTTCCAGAGGTTCGGCATGGTAGTCTGAGGAGGGCGACGTAGAGAGTTCTGAAGCTTCCTTTACTGCGACACGTCAGCTACCTATCATTAGTCACCATCTATGCTCGCATACATATCCGCTTGATAGTCGGGTTCTTGGTGTTGAACTGCCCGCGGGTGGACATGGTCGCGGCGGTTGTAGGTTGAGAGCACGGGGTATGAACAAGATCTTTATATAGTGTGACAAATGAGCAGAACCATGGGTGTATGTATATCAGCTACCTTGCGGTGCACGCGTTTGAGCGCATTCACCGAAATGCAACGTAGACAACCAAGACGCGGCTGCGTCTTTGGTAAGCACCGGCAACTGCTCGTAATCGATAAGTTCGGCCCCACTAATAATTAGCTCATCCAACACATTATGGTCAACCACCTTTTCGGCTTATGCGGGCTTGACATACTATAACATTACATTAGTCTCAATTCTGGCTTATTCCACCATGTCTTCAACTGAGCCCAACACTGACGATATGTCCGTGTATCATCCTCACGACCTGCTGATCGCGCAGTTCTTTCCTGATGAAGACATATCTTCTATGGGCTACGACTCAACAATGTACTCAGCATTGTACCAAAGTGCACGTATTCTTGAAAAGATGGGTGAAAAGCCTCCTCGGATCCCGTGGCCAATGCCTCCACCTAGGTCACCAGAGTTCTTAGAGGCTGCTGTCGAACAATGGCGAAGCGAGGCGCTACGGGCGATTGACTCGCGCGTGGCCATGTTCTCATCGGATGCTGTCCCGCATCATACTGTAGCTACACACGGTCTCCAGGCTCCTGCATTACCCAATCCCTCTGCTTCAGTGCATCGCCTTCTCCTTATACCTGAGCTGCTGGAACTCATCCTACGACAAGCAACCCCTCAAGCACAGCATACCGCATGGAACGTAAACCGTCTTTGGCGTAGGACGGTTGAACACATTCTGGCCTATGAGTACCGATCGTACCATCCCTGGCCCCCAGTTGAATATGGCGATCGCATTGATATACAGACAGGCATCTCGTGGGTGCAGCCGCCCGACGACGAGATCGCGCATGTTGAGCAAGAGACCGCAACCGCGTCGCAAAGACCTCTGCACGAGCTAAGGCAAGTCTACTACCCAGCTAGAATCGTCCAAGCCAGCTCACTGTCCGGTGCTGCCTATCTGGCGATCCAAGATGCGTATGAGCGTCTCCAATGGAAGCCTGCAGAGACCGACGCTGTTGATCAAAGCCGGCGGTGGATAGACCTCAGTCAATTCATGATGAATCCTCACGTTGTAGAGCTGTTTGGTGACCGCATGCAACTGAAGCTAGGCAGATGCGAGATCGCGTTGAAAGCCGGAACTGGTCAGCCCCGCCTGGTTCAAGGGTCGCTACCCAGCGGGAACTTTGCAAATTTGATTGCTGATATGTTCTTGACGGAGCCTCCTTGCAAGGCACTAGGCATCTACATGACTCAACAACACTCACACCATCTGCATTTACTTGTTACTGTATCTGATGAAGATGGAATCCGTGTGGGACAGTTCCTTGACGCTCTTCAGCAACACGCAGGCAAGCTGCTCTCTCGATGGAGAGTTCAAGTTGAACACCTTCGACGGAAGATTGGGTGGTCACACTGGGCGGATTTCAGCACTACTGAGCAAAAACGTCTTCCATGGATATACCACGGCTCTCCAAAATTCTACGTGTTTTTGGAACAGATACGGGAATGCCCTCATACACGAGGGGTTTTTCGAACATTGGCACAACAGGCTTATACAATGGGAGAATCAACTGTCATTGTACCTAGGAGCGAATGGTTTCGTGATTCTGGCAACTGTTAGATTGGATCATGCCCAGCTTTCTGGAATGTTACCTGTTTGAACAATGAACGAGCAGCGTGGTTTTTCCTTTGTGCTCGAGGCATCCAAAGCTATCCTGCAATCTCCATCAAACAATACTTCGAATTTTGCACGCAGCTAGTAAGGCATCGTTTTTCATTACTATCATATGAACACTATTGAAGCGTTCTGCAAGAAAGCTTCATCGTGTCAGAGTGTTGATGTACGCAACCCCTTCAGCTCGATCGTCGTCCTCTTCAATATAACTCTGATCTTTGCGGAACACAAAGTTCGTCGCATTGCTTGCATAGCTCGGCCATTCGGGTATTTGAGGTACTTCTCGACATGTCAGTGTATCAATTAGTAGATGTAAAGCATGCTAACTTACCACCGTGACCATTGGGATTTAAATCATAAGCAAACGACGTCCACATTCGCATCACCAGCTTTGATAGCGCAATGTTCTCCGAGCTGTTACCCAAGGGAGTGATTTGCTGCTCTGTGTTTCCAAAGACGAATGGGATCTATCATTACGGTTAGCTCTTCAAAAGTTTCTCCCGGTGAGGAAGATACATACCTCGGAAAAATGATTGACGCCGATCGTATCAGGCGTAGTATTGAACTTTGGTGCATCCCATCGGTACGAATACACACCATCGACAAATTCACTCATGCTTTGTGCAAGCCCTCTTCGCGGAGCGTACATGGTCAGGTCAGTTGCGATACTTTGGTAGCGCTTATACTGAAGACCATACTGCGGCCATGTGCGATTGCCCCATCCGTACGGTTCGCCAAGTGCAGGGTCATTGGGGTATAGCTCAAGCAGTTTCTCGGCAACTGTCTCGTTAATGTTCCAGCGCTTGGAGTGCACCATCTGATTGATGGCATCGGCGTCGCTGTTTACCCCGTTCACACCAAAGCCTTCGTCGGTGTTCGTACCGAGGATAAGAGGAATCTTTGCGAACTTGCCCTCCCGCAGTGATTCTGAGCCGTATCGAGGTATCAAGCTGCCATCTATGACGTGGAACCATTCGAGGCCTTGGTATCCGAAGGGTGCAATCGTCTCGTAGGGTACGTCGCGAAGACACTGGAGCGTATCCTCAGCGCCAGCGCAACCAACCGACTCGGTGAGGTTGTTGTACATATTCTGGTACCAGTCTGTGCCGTTGAGTGGCGCGCCGACAGCGCCACCACTTTCCAGAATCGCTGCGCGGAAGAGACCTTCGTTTTCACCATTGTATGCCGCTATGTGGTCTCCGACAGAGTATGCACCCGCCGATTCGCCCCAGATAGTAACCTTTGTGGGATCACCACCGAAAGAAGAAATGTGCTTATTGACCCATTGCATGGCGAGTCGTTGATCGCGAAGTCCTAGATTCTGTACACCGGCGTCTTTGACCTCTTCGCTATAAAGGAAACCAAGGGCTGCCATGCGATAGTTGATCGAGATGCCGATGACTGGTTTGTTGTTCAGCACAGATTGCTGGACGATATAGCTCATGTTGTATCTGGATACAGTTAGTATTTGATGCTCAGTGTAAGAGCGTCTTTGGGGACCATTTACCGCGGATCGCTAGTAGCACCCTGCTGCCATCCACCTCCGTAGATCCATAGCAACACTGGCAGGCTCGTCTCATCTGTTCTGGGCTTGACGATGTTCAAGTGCAGACAGTCTTCTCCCAACTTCGTCCAATTTGCAGCGACCAAGGTGTTCGTATCCGAACCATAGCCCTTGCAATCAATGCCGTACTGTGTAGCATTGTGATATGTCGTAGGGGAGTCTTTCACTAGCTCAGCAGGTGCGAAGCGTACTGGCTTTGGAGCAAACTTGACGCCCAGGAACAAATCCTGATCGAATTCTGGGAGGTGGCGTCCTTGGTAGATACCAGCTTGCGAATGAACGACAGGGGATGAACCGAGAATACTGGTGGCAAAGCACGCAGTGACCAAGCAGGATCTTCGAAGCTTCATGGCGGAAGGATCTGGGGAATTGCGCCATGATTGCACAGCATGTGCATTCACTCATATACACCATACATCATCTGCCATTTCAAACCTCCCTATGAGCTTCCACGGAAGCCTCGTTCCTGAACATCCACCAATGGGGAGCATAGCTACATCGCCATTTACCTATCCGGCATTCGTTTACCGACCAGCGCGGCTCTAAGCATGCTTGTGTTCTTGGCAACGTTGAATCGATGCTTGGTCGCCTGGGCATGGAGCATAAAACTGGACTGGCAGCATTTTAAGCCTGTCTGTGCCAGCCCTGCGGCTGCTTCACGGTGAATTGAGAAGCTTGGTAACAGAGTCAAGTAAACGGTGACGTGCCATATTAGCCGGCGATGTGATGCAATTCGGTTGATGCAAATTAATCCGGGGTAGACATTCGCTCCACATTACCCCGCAAGCCTCGCGGTGTGCCGTTGCATAACGCACCGTCCACACGTCATTTATCCGGGATCTTGGAATATACCACGTGCGCTTCTTTTTGTGAAAAGATCGTTGCAAAGCCCGAGATATTGCCTAGAAGACTTCCAAACCTGTAGTCTATCGAATGATTGACGTCCGTCACACAACTGCATTCATCTCAAGCTGGATTTCCTCTCAGTGACGAGGACATTCATCTGGTCCTGCAGAAAGATACCACCGTAGTTTAATGATCTCCAAGGCTTCTCAGAGTCCGCAAGAGACCAGTCGAAATGTCGCAGAAACTAGCATCTAGTTAGTGTCATGGTTCACCGCGGAGGGCTATATGACATACCTCGAAGATGGCTTTCCTAATCTCCAGCCATGCGATGGGCTTACCGAGACACTGGTATTTGCCATAGCCGAAAACCATCTCTGAGGTCCGGATCATGGCGTTCAGACTTCCGCGGTGGGTATCATCATGGTCATCGAGTAACCAGCGTTCTGGTCTGAAGCAGTCAGCATCTTCGCCGAAGATCTTCTTGTCATGGTGCAAGCCCCATGCGTTGTAGCTGATGTTCGTCCCGCCAGGGAAGAAATATTCTTTGCCGTCAATGACGAATTTGTCCCCTCCGACGGGAACCTTCTTTGGGACAACATCGGTGATGGGCGGGTGCATACGAAGCCCTTCGCGAACAACAGCCTGCAGATATGGTAAACCCTTCAACGTCTCATCGGAAACAATATCGAAAGTAGTGCTAGCCTGACTTGAGGCGACAGTAGCGTCGATCTCAGCCTGAAGGATCTTATATACCCTATGATGTGTCATCAGATAGAGCATCGTCGCGCGGATAGCAGTCGCTGTGGTATCCGAACCTGCCAAGATCTGGAGCATTGATTCGGTGAGTAGATCGTCTCGATTCAAACCGTGGCGTATAAACGAAGCAAGCATGTCCGAGCGACCACTCGTCGGCTTCTCAAGACGTGAGTCGATAAGACCCCGAGCTACAGCCATCATCTTCCCAAAACCAGTTGCATCCTTCTCTGAGGGCCCAAAAATACGTGCAATAGGTGGCCAGTGGAGATAAGGCGTCAAACCAAGGCCAGCGACCACAATTATAATCGACAGTCCGTCTCTTCCGGAGCTAATGTAGTTATCAACATCAGCATCGGCCTTGAGGTCTCCGAACGCTTTACCAAAGCCGATCTTGCTAATGACATCAAGGGTGAAGTACTGAATTTTGCTTCCAAGATCCATGGGCGTGTAACGCGTGGTGGTGGAAAGATATTTTGATCTGATCAGGTCGAGAAGCTGCTGTACATGCTCATCGATATCTGATTCCAGGGAGAGGTTTTCTTTCCCAGAGTAACCTGAAGCCATCTGCTGACGCCGCTTGGTGTGCTGAGCCTCATCAATCTGACTGAAGACATGGTCTCTGCCAACCTCTGTGCGCGTCGCAGCGTTGAACCATGTTGATCGAGTGTATGGCGAGCGCACCGCATTCATATGCGCCAGCAGGTCTGGCGAGGATGTGATTAAGTCGTTGGGGCCGACTCGGGCGATGGGGCCTGTTGGCGCTGTCAGCACTTGGGAAGGGGCGGGCCGCACAGGCGAGCCACGGCGCCTTTTCCGCGCTCCAACTCCTAGCCCTCCTGAGGTTTACTCACCATAGCGTTCGCCCACCTCTCTGTACCAGAGATGGGAACGTCGCCCCAGGAACGCACGGATGTGTATCAGTTCGGACCACCCCGTGGTAGGTGGACCAGCGAAAGCTCGAAGCCGCCGATAGCCCAAATAGGCCCTCGCTGCGTAGGCCGCCAGAGCAATCAAACCTAACATCCATCTTGCAGCATAAAGCTGCGCAAACAAAGACATGTCGAACACACGATGTCAGCTTAGAAGAATAAAGGATGAACAGTTGAGCAAGACAGAGAATGGTATTTCTACGAGCGGGGTCGCCTGCTTCTCCATGCATGTCAATACGGAAGCATGTTGCGATGCAGCAAGCGAAGCCGTGACTGCAGGTACCCTTGCTGAGTTTTGCTACCAAGACAAATGTCAGAACTACTGAGCATCCCAAGACCGATCACGAACGGTTGTTACGATCTGCATATGCACATAAGCACTATGAGACGCCCGTTGGATAATTGCCGGCAGTCAGTCTTGCTGTCACGCCATGGCACACTGGCATGATAAGAGGGGATACTCGCTGATCGCCCAAGACCGCATCGAACTGAACCTGCAGCTATGCTATTAGACCTATTCACTATTAGTCTAGCCGTCGCTTCTGCCTACGCGCTTTCGTACGCTGCTTCCAGGCAGCATTTTTCGGAGCTTCGTCCTAGCTATGACTATATCATCGCTGGCGGTGGCACAGCAGGTCTCACGGTAGCTGATCGACTTGCAGAAGCCTTTCCAGACAGTAAGATGTTTCAACTGAGTAAAGGGAGTTTATCAGTGACATTTTTCATAGGGACAGTCCTCGTCATTGAGTATGGCGAGGTCGAGTACGCACCCGGCGTTTTCGACCCTCCAACTACTGTATGGGGCGGTTCTAGTGCGAAAGCAGGATTCTTCAGTTTCAACTCACTGCCGAATCCTGATATGGACGACAAAGTGGCGTCGGTCCTTGTAGGAAAGACTGTGGGCGGAAGTAGTGCTATCAATGGTATGTATTTTGATCGCGGATCTAGACATGACTACGACGCATGGGCCCGAATTGGAGATCCTGAATTCAGTTGGAGTACGATCAAGTGGGACTGGGATAGCTTGTTTCCTTACTTCAAGAAAGTAAGTGCGGATACTGCTCATACATCTGGGATCTGACTAACTGCGATGCAGAGTGTGACCTTCACTGAGCCGACTCCAAGCGTGGCAGAACAGCATGGTTATACCTGGGATATGTCCGCTTATGGGGGTACCACACCTATCTATTCAAGCTTTCCACCATTTTTGTGGGGCGATCTTCATGTTGCCAGAGATGCTTGGAAGGACATGGGCATTCGAGCGTTAGAAGAGTGCGCTGGGGGTGATAAAGAAGGACTATGTTGGGCACCCAATTCTCAACATCCAATTACGGCAAGGCGATCACATGCCGGCTTGGGACATTATGAGGATGTGAAGAATTCCAGACCGAACTACAACTATGACTTGCTAGTCAAGCACCAAGTGATCAGGGTCGTTTATCCTAACGACGTTTCAAAAGGCCCACCATTAGTTGAGGCGAGATCTCTGGCGGGAGACGAGACGTTCAACGTAACGGCCAGAGTCGAAGTTGTCATCTCTGCAGGCGCATTACATACGCCTACCATCCTGCAAAGGAGCGGTATCGGACCCGCACCCTCGCTAGAAGCTATGGGCATCATTACTGTATTGGATCTTCCTGGTGTAGGCTCAAACTTGCAAGACCATTCTTCGCCCGGTATATCATGGAGTTGTAAGTGGATCCGCTTTTCGTTGATTAAGAACGACTAGACACTGATTCCACTACAGACTCGAAGCCCGGTAACTTTTCCAACATGCCTTCGGATATGCTCAATCCTGCGTTTGCCAATCAAGCAGCAGCAGAGTTCAACATGACACCAGCAAGAGGCCCATACACATTGGCTATGAGTTCAACTGCTCTCTACATATCACTTCCTAATGTAACTGAAGAGTATATGAGTATAATCAAGGAGATGCGCAGAGTTGCCGACGACGGCTCAGCGGCCTCTCATCTGCCCGAAGGGTCTCACTCAACCCTCATTGACGGCTACAAACGCCAACTTCACGTACTTGCGGACCTTCTTGAGAACTCCGAGGCTCCTAGTGTGGAAGTACCGTTTGCAACTGGGACAACCATGCGCCCAATCATTCTCCATCCGTTGAGTCGCGGCACTGTCCATCTCAATCTGACAGATCACTTGGCTCAGCCTATACTCGACTACCGCGCTGGATCTAGCCCAATTGATTTCTTCATCCACATCGCTCATCTCAGATGGCTTCGCAAGGTACTTGATACACCCACCATGCGTAAATATGGTGCTGTAGCAGTTAGTCCAGACCCAGCTATCCAATCGGACGAAGATCTCAAAGCGTTTGTTAAGGGGTCAATGGTGCTGTCACACTTGCACCCATGCTGCACAGCTGCTATGTTACCTAGAAATCTAGGAGGCGTTGTAGGACCGGATCTCAAGGTCCACGGTGCAGCTGATCTACGTGTTGTCGACATCAGCATCCTACCGTTCCTGCCAAGTGCACATACCAGCTCTACGGCGTATGCTATCGCAGAAAAGGTCAGTGGAGAGAGAGACATTTGAACAGAAACTCACTAACGCTGAGTAGGCTGCGGATATCATTATACATAATCTATAAAGATAGTACCATGGGTATTTCGAGATACCACAATATGCTTGGATAGCGTTTCCACAGTATGATACAGATGTTTATGTTATTCAATATCTACGATGATGTTACTAATCGGCGCTCGACTTTCACATCTGCAGATAGCTTTTGCAACTCTTCACTCAGCTCGTCTGCCGCGGCATTTAGCTTCGCATCATCAAGAGCTTCCAATGCATCCAAAATGAAGAGCACGTTAGATGTTCCGTCGCTTAACGCAGTCCTCGAGCATTGCCTCCAGTTCCAGCGCCTGCAGGTCTAATTGTAGTCGTACAGAATCAGTATATGTCTCTCTCATATGCAGCTCGTACAGTGTCACTTACCACGCCGCCATCGTCACACCATACTGCTTCTCCGGGACTTGGGTGTTCAATGACGATTTCGCCGCCAGATTTGGTGTCAAAGTTTTCATCACCCTTCGCGCGTATCAGGAACGGGCTTCCTTGGTACTTATCCAGATCCTCGCCTCCCAAAGGAATCTGATGTTTGATTGAGATGGCGTTATATATATCCGTCAGTCGATTAACACGTGGTAAGCCTGCGTCAACGCGACGCAATAGCGCTTCGAGGCTGTTCATAGTCTTCTTGGGCTTTGCGCCGAAGGCCTTGTAGGCTTCTTTCCATTGCGCGACATGAGCAACATCGTTGACTGGAGTTTTCGCAAGAGATGCTTTAGCTGTTGCTTCTGCAGAAGATAAAAAGGCTTCGCTGGTCGCGTCGCAAGGGCCTGGTGGGATGTTGGTAACTACCATGAGCAGGGCGCGGTAGTCTGATCGAAGCTGGAATATCTCTGGTGCAATGCGCGCATTGGCAAGATAGCTTGAGGGATCCTGGATATTTGCCATGTTCGAGGCGATTGTGGACAAAAAGCGAAGGTCAGCTGTGCGGCGTGTAAAAGGCAATGATGAAGATATGGAGGCTGGTACGATGACGTGCAATGTGCGTGAAGATGTGTGTCTGAACATTTTTTTCAACTTGCTTCAATACTTATTCATTTACATACTGCTACAGTGAACGCTCTAAAATTACCATGTTAGGACGAAAACTTCTACATTCGACCACAGGGCGTACATATGAAAGTCTCTGTTGACATGTTGACATGGCCGAGTCTAGCCTCTTTCTACGGGCGTCTAGCGCGTTATCGGGCTAGTTCTAGCGGAAACCGAGTCCCCATCGTACTTCGTACATCGTCGCTTGCATATTATAGCTTCCCAAAAGTTGCCATCCCCGCCACTCAGCATGTCGTTCCTGGTCAATCCTTTTTCTCGATCGTCCCAAGCTGGAAACGCGTGGTTCTGCGCTGGTGCAGTGACGTTGTACCCAAATCTTGATGACTCTGCGCGCGTCGGTGAACAGCGCCCTTGCGGCGAAAAAAAGCATGTTCCAGGATGCCGAGTATTCCACGTGCCCCGCGATGACAGCTCCAAAGCAACTGAGGTAGCGATCGATGATTGGAAAGACCCTGAAGTCGGTGGTGATGCGAAAGATCAAGTAATGGTGTTTCGATACAAGGGAAAGTTTTGCGCTATCAACCACGTATGTTGCGATATTCGGTGCTGTACATCTGGCGCACATGTTAATCATAACATTTGCAGGAATGCCCACACTCGTCATATCCACTCTCTAATGGCACGCCCTTCGATATTGAAGACTTTGGCGTCGTGCTGAGCTCAGGTATCCAATGTCCCAAGCACGACTGGTCCTTCGATCTGCATACCGGCCGGTCAGATCGCGGAAGCTACAGGCTCCAAGTTTGGGAAGTTCAGCAAAGAGCTGGCAGTGAGGGCGACGAGATATGGGTCAGAAGAAAGCAAAGAATCGGATAATTTCACGGTATCGCATGCGCTATGCTTTACAACTTGATACCCGTAACCTCGAAAGTCTGCACCATGTTCTTCTCAAACTTCGACCAGAACTTTGTCCCGCTGATCGTAGTGTCGAGATGCTGCACGTACCGATCACCGCTGCCAATCTGAGTGCTCCACCGCGAAACGGTTGCCCCGGATGAAGGACGTCCCGAGAAGCCCGACAATTCGAAGTTTAGGTACTGCGCCGCGTCCCAGTTCACGGCTACGATAACCAATAATGACTTGCTCGCATCGTAAGCAGCAACGACGTTGTCCCGGCCGCCATCGAGGATCCGCATTCCTGGGCGCATATGTCTTGCAAATTGCGCGAGTACATAGTACTTCTGTGTGGATGAACCCAGCGTTTTCGCATCATTATCCGCGTCTACCAATCCCCACCCACCTTGGTCCAAGACCTGCCAGTACTCCCATGCTGTAGGCTTCAATTGGCGGAGGTCCTGGAGGAGGTATCTAGCCATGTTCTCGCCAGAGGCCACACCATCACCGTATTCACTGTTCCAGAGAGACTTTCCAGCCTGTGTAGCTAGCGTATGGACACCAGCGCGATCACCGCTTCCGTACTGGTAACCATGCACGTTGATCCTATCAATCTTGCTGAGTGCACTGCTACCAATCGTCTTCAGGGTGGTAGCAGCTTGGTCGTAGTACGACTCATCGGATGCCGCAATCTTCGTTGACAGTCCGCGGCTCGCGAGATGTGTATCGAGGAAGCCGACAATCTTGGCCTGGGTGGATACGTCGACGTGGCATCCTTCTTGCGTACCGTCTGCCTTCCACCAGTTGGCGCTTGGCTCATTGAACGGATCTACAGTTTCGAACTCGACGCCCCAGTTGTCCTTGAAATGCTTTGCTACATTCGCCATGTAGATCGCATGCTGCTCCAAGTTCCACGATTGGATGTTTTCGCTACCGTCAGCTGCACCTGAGGGGTTGTGGTTCTTTGTCATCCTAAAAGCAGTTAGTCTACTTCTCACATATCGCTTATATTTGATAGCTATATACCACCACATCGGCGAGTTCGAGAACAATTCCGTTCTATCCGCTCCACGTGAGATCGCCTTCTGGAGCATGGCTCGTTGATTGACGTCAACAGACCTGGAGAACAACCAGTGGTCAGTAAGGAGACTCAGAGCAAATGAAGAAGGCGGGTATCATACCAGTTCCAGCTTGAGGAGGACGAATCATTGCTCTTCCAGTCTATCCAGTAGCCCTCCATCTGCCTCGATCTCTTCACGTTCGGCGATACTACCATCTTCTCCCCGTCGACGGCATTCCAGCTACATGCACCCGCATTGTAGCGTACAATGTTGAAGCCAAGTCCTGGTAGGGTTTCACCGTTGAATTTGGTTTGCTTCAGCGTGAAGAATATATCCGCAAGGTCATCTCTGTCGCCGAACTGTTGCGCCCACCATGCCAGCGAAGTTCCCCAACCTTCCCACGTACCCCAGTTGCTCTTGGGGTCGATTGTAGTCGTAATATCGGCATTGACAGAGTAACTGCTAGCCAGCACCAAGGCCGTTCTGAAGAAAGTTGATGTGCGCATCGTAAGGAAGTATCGAGCGAGGCTGCTATCGATCACTACATTCTTTCATCATTTTCACTCTCTGCTTAAATACAGCAGTCGATCTCAATGTCAGCTTCTCATTCAGGTATCGCGTCCGCACACACCATCTTGTCACTAAGAATACACTTGGCTCTTGGAGCATGCGGGAAGCGGGGTAGTGTATACACGATGCTATAGTACTACCTCGGCGCTTGGTGGCTATTTGGGAATGAGCTCTAGCAAGGACCGGTACACGACAAACCAGTTACAACTTCGGCAACATAGACAAAACGAGCGATTCCAGAGTCCTCCACGAATAAGATGATTAGAAAATCAATTCAAGGTGGCCGCGTGATAGACATCCAAGGAACCGGATTACTTCCGGAGTTACTCCGCGAACGAACTTTCGGTTTGCTGTGGGGCGGAAGATTTCGGCATACAAGTTCTTCCGCATTTAGACACTTTGAAACCTTGCGATGACGGCACTGCCACACATGCCGAAGCTCAATGACTATTATACGATGTGTTTAACGAAATTGAGTGATCCTTCCGCGGATAAGGTTCGGGTGTGGAGGCGGACGCTAAAGGGCTTGTCCCCACTATGCTTGCCACCGATCACGAGCTGTGGAGTGGAGAACATATCGGCTGACGGACTAAGTGACGGCCGCGGTGCAATACGTACAAGCTAGTAAATGCAATCACAATAAACAGGCATAACCAAGCAAATGTATTCTATCTTAGATATGGTAGTCATCGCGCAAAGAAGAAGGAGTCAAGGACTCGTCAGATATTACAGAATTTATTGTACGTGACTGTTCGCACATATACTATGATACATCTAGAGAAGCTTTGCAGCTCCCGCAGTTGAGTTACCACTTTCGGTCGTATTGCCAGCAACAATACCATTCTCATCTGCCTGGTTTAGCCAAGCAGCCTGAAGTCCCCAGACACCTACACTGGCCGTCACTGTCTCGTTCAAGCCCGAAACCCTCAGCATCATCGTGTCAAGAGGCTGTGTAGGAAAGAAGACCGAAGTTGCACTGAGTTCGCCACCGTTCAGGAAGATCTCGATAATGCTCCTGTCGATGATGCCAGAGATCCTCCATGACCCGTCATCCTCATTGTAAAGACCTGTAGCAGTGAACTTATCGGTGAAGTAAGGGCTTTGGAAAGCGTCGGTCTTCCCGCGGTCTAGCCACACGTCGCCGGATGAGATGAAAGTGCCACCTGAAATTGACTCTCCCGATACAGAAGACTGGAAGGTGAAGCTGATAGATCCGGCAAGGGAAGGACCACCAGTGATACCAGTAACGTTGGCTTCGAAGTAGAGCGCGCCTGACTCAACGGTGGAGTAGTCAACAAAGACGGTACCGTTACCAAGGGAGTCGTTGGAAGCTAACTCCGAGTCGACGATAGACATGATGTCTGAAGGGTACGAAATCAGCGACAGACCCTGGCGAGGGAGATCCTTCAGGTAGTGGCCTCTTGGCACCGTCATGACACTCCTGAAACCATCACCTACAGCCTCGCCAGCAGTGGGAACAACGTTGGTGTATTGCCAGTTGCTTGCCCAGTTAAGCGTAACCTGGTCTTCCTCGGCAGGAATACCATAGAAGAACTGTCCAGCATAGTTATCCTTTGCGAAATCCGTGAGCCTAGTGCGCGCATCGTCGGCTTCGAAATGCGTGCCGTTGAATGTTCCAACAAAGTACTCTGTGATAGATCCACCGAGCGGTGCACCCGGATTGATTGAGATAAGCATAACGTATTTGGATTCATCACCGTCGGTAGAGTTCTCCACGCGCATCTCGACCATGTTCGGGCACTCGTACTGCAGACCAGTGATACCGTGGTGGGAAAAGTTTGACGTAGGCGTCCAGTCGATGAGATTGGGACTAGTAAAGATGCCGACCTCGAAGTCAACGGGGTACGCCACAACCATGACCCAGCTCTCGGTGGGCTCATACCAGATCACCTTTGGATCACGGAATTGGGTGGGGTTAGTGCCACCGGGTACGATGACAGGGTTGTTCTCATATTTGGTGAAGGAGTAGCCGTTGTCATGCGAGTAGGCAATGTGCTGAGTCTGGTTCTCGGGGACATTGATGGTGTAGATTGCGACCACGCCGTTGGTCTGGTTTGGGAAGAAACCGCTGGTGTTATTCGAATCGATGACAGCTGATCCCGAAAAAACTCCTTCTGTGGGGCCACCAGGGAAGAGAGCAATGGGCTGGTTGGTCCATGTATAGAGGTCTTCGCTAGTAGCATGACCCCAGTGCTGGTTGCCAGCGACGTTTGCGGTAGGGTTGTACTGATAATACAAGTGATATACACCATCTTCATCAACATACATGCCATTGGGATCATCTGCAAGAGGAGTTGAATGTCAACAGTGGACTCGTAAGTCTCGTGTCTTTGGAAACTTACTCATGAACCCTACGGGTGGGCTGTAGTGAACTTGAGGTCGAAGTGGCTCATCATAGTCGCCCGGCAATGGTGTTCCCGTCGGCACATCAGATTGCGAGTATGTAGATGTGCTCGTAGCCGATGCCGTTGTGTTGGATGACACTTGTGCATGCCCAAACGTGAGCAGGCCGCCAATGGCTGCGAGGACGGATAGATGGGAAGGCATGGTGAATTGGTATCCGGTCCGATATGGATCATGTAGAGAAACACCCCCAGCTTTATGCTTCTCCAAGACTCGTCCAAGACTCCGATGCTTCCCCAAGACTCCGATGCATCTAGGACTAGAGTGTAAAATTTTACATCCTCCGTGACAACATAGGTAGGCGTGAGTGTGCCCCGCATCTTTTCCCCGTTGTCACTCCGCTTATTCCGTAATGCTGGAAATTTCTTATGCGCGTAGTCGGCGGGTGCATGATGGAGTGGAACCGAGACAGAGGAAACGAGCATACCGGAGCTTCCGAGAACGCGTTTTCCCCGCGGAACTCTGTAGGGCTATACCGACTCCAGCTAGACTCACAGTTGAAGTGAACGTGCGTTCTCGCGTATCCAGGTTGACGTTTAAACGTTAGGTTAGTGAGGACGGGACCGATGTGCAATGATGTCGTTAGACGTGCTAGCGCATACCATAATCCCTCCGAGAAACCTTCCATGCTCCGATCATGTCATGTATATGAGCAGTAAGCAAGGAGTGGCAGAGCGCTAAGGTAGAACTGCACAGAAAAGGGCATTAGGAAGCTGATTTCTTGTCAACATCCTTGTGTTATTGAATTACTCGTGCGTGCCGCAGGTTTAAGGTGCGAGTGCGAAGTCCCAGACCTGTACCTTCCTTGTTCCGAAAGGACCACCTTGCCTGATAAACAAGCTCAGTACATTGAACTTGTCCAACCTTTCCTCATCCACTAATGGCTCGCCTGCAGAGTTTGGGATGTCCGCCAACTTCTTCCAATCATTGTATGCTCCTCCCGCTGTCGCAGCCCAGATCTGAATAGTCATCTTAGGCTGGTCTGGTAGGATAGCAATCACATTGTCGCCTGAAGCAGCGATCTTGCCTCTGTAAGCGAGGTATGGTGGTGTTGAGAGACCGGGCGTCTTGATAGCGGTCTTGGAGAATTTGCCCTCCGGGGTTCGAAGGTAGTGGTAGAACTGTGCCGTACCTGTCGAGTTGTCACGCATGAGAGCATGGAAGCGACCTTTCTGATCGGCGCATTGGGCCTCCTGATTTATAATCTCGCTGTTTTGTGGGATCGAATATATTTTTATGCCGGGTGTTGTCGGCGTGATGGGCTTTGCGACGGTCTGTCCATTGGTCTGCTTCCAAGTCTTGCCATCGTCTTCCGACATGGCGAAGTAGAAGTCGTGGTTCGTGCTCGCCGTAGGCGTTTCGCGGACGGTCCATGAGACGAAGAGCTTTCCACCTTGGTTACTTATTCCGTTGATGTATGCATTGTTGTCTTGACCTTGCAGGTATTTCCCAACAGCGCTCCATTGTGAAGAGCTTGTAGAGTATCGATGAATGTACGAGTCACCAGCACCGGACTGTCCGATCCGGAACTCCATGAGAAGGTCACCATTGTCGAGACGTTCAAAACGAGGGTATGTGAGCGGTGTCCATGGCCCGGTCGAGCCAGGCAGACTGTGCTGGACAGCTCCAAATGCACTAGCGGTCCACTCGGATGGAATTGTCTTAGCAATGCCTGTATTACTCGCACGATAGTTGAGTGGCACATCGTGATGGTCGAAGCTCAGATGGATCTTGCCATCACCGCTGATCCCCATGCTAATGGTGTTGTGTTCGTCCAGAGTAGTTTGCACATAATCGGTGAATGCAAAATATTGCCACTCTCCAAGCGCAGGCGAGATCTTGCGACGCCCCAAGTTGACGTAGTGCTTGCCGTACCCAGAAGCAGTTTTGTAGAAGGCTACGTATTGGTAGTCGCCGAAAGTGGTCAAGGCGTGTTGTTGGAAAGCAAGCCCATTGAGACGGACGGAGCCTTCTACGTCATTTGTGATGTTCCAATTCTGCGTTTTCGTGATGGAGAGTGCAGAAGCAATTGAAGATAGCGCGGCGAAGCACGCAAACAACGACGAGGCGACTTTCATGGTTCTGGTTGCGGAATACTCCACGTTCTCGGAAGGCCAACGCGTGTGCCAATATATATGCCGGCTACTATACGGTGCGAATGTACGACAGAGCTTCGGATGAAATCATCTCCTAGTGTACGTGCGTGAGCCGCATGACTAGTCCGACTCTTCCCAAAGCTTTTTGCTAATTTGTGTATTCTAGGCTTGATCATCTGGGGATGGCAATGCATCCGGCATGCATCGACATTGACCTGCATCGGGAAATCGGGGTATTGCTGTGACGGAGGCGGGGAAGCTGGGGTAGTGCCATTATGGTTCTCTGCCGGGCCATGATTGAAGCGATGTGTTCAACACTGGACCGGAAAAATGACAACTCTCCAGAACGTGCAATGGCGCATGGCTGAAGCCCATGAAGGCCTCGGTAGTCATTGTCGCGCATTTATGCTTCGCATAGAGGGGGTGCACGAGTGCTGGTGAGCGTTAGTGCACAGTTTTGAGAGACACCGTCGATACGGGAGCCTAAAAGGCCTTGAAAGTCGCGTCACCACGACAATCTGGGCGGTTGAATGTTTTCTACTATCGAAGGGTGCAGACGCCACTGACGTGTGGCACATTTCGTAGCGACTTCTTGCATCGGAACGGTTCCGAGCCTGGATCCCGCGTCTTCTCGCGCGCGTGTCGCGTCGCCTTCCACCCTCCTTCCGATACCGCCCTCACTACCAGCTCAATGCCTACAATAACCATCGTGGTACACTTCAAGAGCCGCAGAAATGCCGCTTCTTAGCGATAGCGACTCATTACATGCCTATCTCCGTGGTAAAAGTACAGGAAACGACACCAGAAAAGGCAGGAGCAACTGCAGCCAAGGGCCATTTCTACTTGGCAAACTACTCCAACAGGCAAAAGCGTGTCTTGACTGACGTATCGCTACTATTCAAAGATGGGGGCAGAAGAGAGGAATAAAATATGCCAGATGCGCAAATTGGTGTTTTACACCTGATCGTTCGAGGTGATACCAGACGAAGATGCGCTCATCTTCGATTGCTCTCTTCGCAGCGTCTGCGCTTGCGCAGACTCAATATGGCGAGAACCATGTCAATGTAAATCTTGACTCGCAGCTTGTGGAGCAGACAGCTTTTCCAGCGCCGGATGTGACACTCCTGAGTCCGGCGTTCTTGCCGAACGCTTCGTTCGATCCGGGCTGGACAGAGGGAACCGAAGGCGCGACCTCCCAATACAAGTTAGGTACGTCAATGATGGATGTGCAGATCTGCTACAGACACGAAATCTAACTTAAGCAGAGGAATTCATAAGCGGCCTTGCGACAAAGAACCCTTCATGGATGACCTACGACGTAGCCGACTTCCTGAGCGAGGAGGGTAAGACATTCCCATACGTCTACCTATCAACTTCAGCATCAAACGCATCTACTGGTTACGCCACCTCTGGGAAGTTGAGAGTATGGATTCAAGGCTCAGTTCATGGTAACGAGCCGGCAGGCGATGAGGCAACTTTGGCCCTTCTCGGTGCCATGGACAGCGATCCAGAGTGGGCTGCCAGCTTCCTTGAGAAGATGGACATCATCGTGTTACCACGCTACAACCCGGATGGAAACGCTTACTTCCAGCGCACCTTGGCCACAAACTTCGACCCGAACCGCGACCACACGAAGCTTGCGCGCCAGCAGACCCGTGATATAAAAACATGGTTCAGCAGCTTTTCTCCACATGTCGCCATTGACATGCACGAGGTAAGACCAGGTTGAACGGGATGCATGTGTATCATATGCTGACTTTGTTTCTGTAGTATGGTGCCGCAACACGCTACTCTGGCAACTATAGTAATGCTGCAGATGGCATGTACAGCGCAGCCAAGAACCTCAACATTCATCCATCCATCCGCGCGCTCTCCGAGACGGTCTTTGCTCCTGCCATCAATGCGTCTCTCCTCTCTCAAGGTTTACGTGGGGAGCCCTACGTCACCGCTGCGCGAACAAACCCACCTCGGCTTGAGGAAGCAGGGACCGATGCGAAGATTGGACGCAACGCAATGGGACTGACACAATGCGTGACGTTTCTCTTCGAAACGCGCGGTATCGGCATTGCAAGCCAAGAGTTCAAGCGTCGCACCCTCGCAGGATTGCAGATGATTCTTGGTGTGCTAGAGACTGCTCGTGATGAGCCTGATGTCAAGGGAACTATCGAAGGGGCCATTTCAGAGATCATCACTAGCAAGGAGGACATCGTTATTACCGACTACACCACCTTTTCGAACCGCACGTACACCATGGTCGATCGTCGAACAGGTGAGGTAGTCCAACTACCCATTGAGTTCGCCAGCACTACGCCTGCGACTGCCAACATGACCCGCACCCGGCCTGAAGGGTACGTTATTCCTCGCGCTTGGGCTGACCTCGCCGAGCGTCTCAAGATCTCTGGGCTGGAGGTCGAGACCATGCCTGAGGTGTTCCACGGAGAGGTTGAGGCATACAACATCACTTCTTCAAGCCTCGCTTCATCGTACTACGAGGGCGCTATTCTCAACACCGTTACCACGGAGACACTTATTCAAGATGTTCAACTTCCGGCAGGTAGCTTCTTCGTGAGCAGTGCGCAGAAGAATGCAGGACTAGCTTTTGTCGCGCTAGAGCCTGAGAACATCGATTCTTATGTGTCCTTTGGCATTGTGCCTATGGAGGTTGGAGATATATATCCCATTTTCAGGAAGGGTTGAAGACGAGTGCTTTTGTCATCACGTGCCAAATTTGGCTCATTAGCATGACTAGAATAGGAAATGTAGCGTGATCGCAGCTAATATGCTGACTGGCACTGGCTCGCATCAACTTAAATTTGGGAAAGTCCAACTTGCAAAGAGTGAAGACACTGCACCTGACATCGATGATCAATATCTCTTTAATGACCCTGGATCGGAAGGTAAGAATGAAGAAACAAATGGTAGTTGAAAAGACAGAGACTAAGACGAAGATGAGTGTTGCAAACATGAGTGATTGCTAGGAACATCTCTAGGCCGGGTTACTCTCAAGTCCCAAAGACACTCTCAGAGAAGCCACTCTCTCCACCACGTAACCGCCCTATCCTTCGCCTTGACCATGGCCTCCCTCTCTCCTGGAACCGTCTCGTCCCCCTTTGTCAAACATCCATGACTGACACCAGGGAAGTGTACCCACTCCACCGGCAAACTCTTCTTGTCCAACACCAACTTCTTGAAAGCATACAGTTTCATCTCATCGGAGAAGATTGCATCATGCTCAGGCTGTAGAAACATAATCGGCACGTTCAAGCCATCGAAATCCGCCTCGGTGATCATGGACGGGTGAGCGCAAACCACGCAGTCGACTAACTTCTCGGTTGCAAGACGCAACACGGCCCAACCGCCCCAACAGTAACCCGCCGCTCCGATCTTCTTGTAGCCAGAATCTCGGAGTGCTTGGACGCAGGCGAAGACTTCGGGCTCGCGGACGGAGCGGCTGTTGCGTGCTTTGAAGCCTTCCATGTCTAGTTCAGCCCATCTGCCGGCTTTGATTAGGGAGAAGTCAAGAGACTCGCCACCGAAGAAGTCGGGCATGTAGACTGTCACGTTTGCCTGCGTGTGAACTGTGTTAGCAAGTTGACATGAAATCATAGATGAGGAGTTCGGAGACGAACTTCTTTGGCAAAGTGATCAGCCAGAAGACGGTTGTTCTTGAATCTCCAGCCTAGACCATCATGGATGATAATGACGGCAGCCTCAGAGTTCGATCCGGTGATGTAGGTTGGGTTGTCTGCGAGCTTCGCTTCGTGACCGCTCGGGGTACCGGTCCAGTTGAATGATTTGAGACAGCAAGGTTCAAAACCTCTTGGAGATGACATGGTGTGAGCGCGGTATGCTTTAGACAGAGATTAGCCCAAGAGAATATGAAGTATATGCCAGAGAATGTTGGTCCAGTATTGTAACGGGCAACATCTGTCCCTGTACGGTGTAGGATTTATATCTTGCCCAAATCCGAGCATCATGAAATCCGAGTACCTCATAGCCCGAGTGTCACATAAACCGAGTATGATGGAACCACCAACGTGAACGCCGTAACGGGGTTATCGCTGGCTACGCGTAGGTAAATTCCGATGGTATATACGGATCGGATGGTAGCATGCGATGCCAGTGCCGGCACTATGATCAGACGCCAGCCTGAAAGCGCACAAGAATCGGTTCGCTGAGTGGGTGGGGTTTGAGAAGGTTGAACGAGCGAGGCCCGGAGTTAAGGTTGGCTTTGTGCCGACGAATGCTCGAACCAATGATTACTATTCTTTTCGAACAATTGACTCGTCACTGTGGATATACAAGTATTGTTTACAGCAAGAAATTGGACGCCTAGATCATCTACGTGTCTTGATGCAAGGTCATGTATCGTGAAAGTGAAAAGATAGGAAACGCCTGTTGAAAGGCTTATGCGTCTAACGATGCAACGCAATATGCCCGCCCACCTAATATAAAGTGAGAGTGATGAACTCCTCACGCAAACGCCAGTCCCATGTAACGCCAATGTGCAAAGTCGTGCAACGGTAGCACATGATGCGGGGAATGAAGTCAACTGTGACTTCGACTCTTCCGGACTTTCTCGCCCAATGTCATCCCTACCGCCTGTTGATAAGGTTCAAGAATTCCTGACGGGTCTTGTCTCGTGACCGCATGCATCCGAGCATGCAGCTTGTAGTTGTTGTTGCGCCCGTCTTCTGAACGCCGCGCATGACCATGCAGAGATGGCTCGATTCGACTACAACTGCGACACCTTGTGGTTGAAGCATCTCAGAGAGGGCGAGAGCGACCTGTTTGGTGAGGCGCTCTTGTACTTGGAGACGGCGAGCAAACATTTCGGCGATACGAGCGAGCTTGGACAGACCGATCACGCGGCGGTTCGGGATGTAGCCGATATGCATCTGTACAAGAGGTCAGTTGTCATTTTCTGGTACTGCATGAGACGGGAGGATGTCAGAACTAACCTTGCCCATAAAGGGAACCAGATGGTGCTCGCAAAGGGAGAAGATCTCGATGTCCCTCACAATGACGAGCTCGTCATGGTCCTCGTGGAAGACAGCACCGTTGACGATGTCGCGCAGGTTCTCTTCGTAGCCCTTTGTGAAGAAGAGCAACGCTTTCGCGTAGCGCTCTGGTGTGTCGAGCAGCCCCTCACGGTCGGGGTCTTCGCCCAGACACTCGAGCATAGTCCTGACAGCGCCAGACAGCTTCTTGAGGTTCGCCACCTTCTCCTCTTCGGTTGCCTCCTTCCTCTCCCGCGTACCCTTGCTGGGCCAGCTAAGCCCGTCGAAGTCGATGGTGGGGTGCTGCGTGTACGGGCTGTGGGCCCGGCTGGTCGCGAGTGGTGTCTGCGCAACGGTACCCTCGAAAGGGTCCTCGGCGTCTACTTGACCATTTGCCATGACATGGCGGTTGTCAGTGTGCATGTTCGCGACGGAAGACTTCGTGGGGAAGTAGCTAGTCGGCCCGTCAAAGTTTACTGGCTGGCGACCCCGGTTGGACGTCTCTATAGCATGAAAGAGGTGTTCTCGCTCCTTCTTGTCGCGCGCCTCGGTGGTAAGTCTGAGGGGGGATCCGCCGTTCATCATATGTGAGGGGACCGCGGACTTGGGCTTGGGCGAGTCGGAATCCATGATGGCGGGGAGTCTGGCTGGACTTTTAACTTTTTTGTGGGGAAAGAGTTTGTACTAGGTGGAGGAGGATAAAAACTACAGAGTCAGAGAGGGCACAAGGGCCAGGCAAGCATGTTCGGACTGGCGCATGGCTTCCGCAGAAGAATAGTACTGCGGCCCGGGTCTGTATGACTACAATGGAATAACTTTGTCCTAAGCGTCGAAATGGGGACTAGCGTTCCGTACTTGCAATGACGCCACACCTTCCTCACGCTCTGACCAGGTCTGCACGTGATAAGCGGGCAGGCGAGCAGCAGGGCAGGAGCGCCAGTCAACACAACTACCACCCATTCCATACCCAACCCTCCATCATCATCAACACATGCTTCGCTAGGTACGCACAACATCGCCAATACCGCTGGCGCCTCGTTTGATATTCACGACATCTAGCGACGATGCAGAGGATGGGCAAACCGCCATGAAGAGGCCTTTTTAAGGGCCCTTGCTTGGTCCCCGCAGCTTCACCTTATCGTACCACCAGCACGGCGCATTCTCTACAGCACCGCCCATCTATATTCTCGAGCCACGGCGCAATCTATGACGCGTCACCACACCATGGTGCGATATGCGTCGAGGGAGGACTGGGCCTCCACTGGCGACGGTGGTGAAGGTGGATTGTCACAGTTACCTCGGCCTCTTGCTTGGACATCTTGATAACACGCCTGCGCAGTCGTGTACTAAATACGCACTGTGCCTCACTCTTGACATATACTGCGTCTAACTCGCGTCGTGGATGGGCTTTGTCTCACCTGCTTGTCGCTCTCAACCCTCAGTTCCCCCTCCGGGCCAGGGCGACAATTACCATACGCATGTCACTCACCTGCGTATGCTTCTGGCTTGTGCAGGAACATATACACGTTTGTCGCGTCACTCGTCTTTGACGACTGCTTGGACGACAAGGTGAGCCTGGTTCACGTATTGAAGCTTCTCGCGTCTGGCTGCCTGTGGAATACTCCCAGACCCAAAGGCTCTAGGCCGCAAGGTTACATCTACGGCGCTTCCAGCATTCGACCTACACCATTTTCCCTCCCTTGCACAAGACGAGGTATTGAGTTCCCACGTCATGTGCATGTTTGCCTGGCTCGTCGCAGCGTGCGAATGCTCACGACAAGCGATGATTACGACGACCTCAGTTGAATCACAACAAGATCAGTGTCCGGGTCAGCCAAGATTCATCTCTTGGTGTATTCCGTTATTGTGGTCTGAATATCGCCCTCCCAGAGTTGCTATGGTCTGCTGCTGAGAAGTGCTTTCTCTGTTGCTTCCAAGGGGCAGGGTGGACTTCGGCAAGGTAGCGGTGGTATTGCTTCGCATGTTTTATGTAGATGTCGTGAAGCCGTATGGCACACCTGGTGGACAGCAACATGATATACAAAGTAGAAGACGTGGGGAGGATGTGCTGAAACAGATGAAATCGGGGAGCAGGCTGGAATCTTGGGCGGCATGGAGGGGCTTCCATGCACTGAATGAGGGCGACCTTGATCACGGGGCTTGGCGCTGTCGATAGCGGCTGGCGAAAGACCGACGAGCGAGAAGGCACTGCAGCGTCTGCGGCCACGACAGCAACATCGAGGAAAGCGCATCACCGGCAGCACATCTGGGAGTGTATTTCAGTCGCAGCCGCATCTTTTGTTGTTTTCCAGTTCTATTACTACTTCGTCGTAAGGCTGAGAGCAAGGTGCTTGAGTTTCTTGTTGCTCGGTTAGGCCGTGGCACTTTGACCCGCGGACCTCTTGATGCTGCAACCTTGCGCTTTCTGATGACCTTCCTGCCTCTATGGCTGCCCTGCGACGGGCTCAGGATATAGACCAGTGGAGACCAGAGGACTCGTCTACTCGGGATAGCGAGCGATCCAGGGAACGGTCACGGGAGAGGAACATCGAAGCCCGAACATCGTCACCAGTGCCACGAGCTGCCAGAGACTCCTCCAGACATCGCGCACCAGACACGCACATCCGATCATCGGCCAGGCACGTGCGAGGACGTTCTCGCGAGAGAAGTTTGAGTAGAGAGCGCGCGCGTCGCCGCAGTCGCAGCACCTCTGGGGAGGACCGCTATCGAGCTTCGAAGAGGGAAGCCAGCGCAGACAGGGTTTCCCACTCACATCGACACCACCACCACCATCGCGACACGACTCCATCCTCAAAACGCCACCACCCGCGTTCTCCATCTCCGAGAGGCTCCGCGAAACGCGTAAAAAGACAAAGGAGTCGTAGCTCTATACGCTCCACGTCCAGATCACGACGTGCGTACTCGCCGGGTCGACCTCCCAGCAGGGCATACTCTCCACGACCTGCACGCTCCGACCGCGACCGACCGCCTCGAAGGCCCACGCCCGATACATACTTCCCGACGGCTTCAAATCGTCGCCGCTCTCCCTCTGTCGATAGTCATTATAGGCCAGTGGCGCATCGTTCACGGAAGAGATCAGTTTCACTGGAGAGGAGATCTAGGCGTGAAATATCGCCTCGGCGAACGTCACCGAGAAGGACTGATCGTAGACCTATTTCGCCGTTCGACGACCGCAGGGAACGATCATACAAGTCTTACAACAACCGCGACAGGGCAAGAAGTCGCAGTCGAGCTTCCAGACGTGCTCGATCTCCCTCTCGCCCGCCTCGTAGACGATCTCCAGATTCAGTTCGCAGAGACTCACCGCCCCCGCGTAGGAGTCGCTCGCCTCGCTCATCCCTTCGACGTCGTCCATCCCGATCGCCCTCTTTTACATCAAGACCGCGCCAACGTTTGGATAAAGGAGCAGATTCTGGCAAACCTGCCCTCGCAGATAGGATCACCTCACGCCGAGGCTCACCAGCACCTGGATCAGGGTACAACTCTGACGCATCCAAGAGCCGGGAGGACCAAGGCAACATGAGGGGAGCATATCATTACCAGGGACGTGGTGGGTTTCAGCAATCCCCACCGTATCCTGCCCAGAACCAATATTCTCCTCAAAACCAGTCCCCTTATCATGGTGGTCGAGGCGGTTGGAACAACCAGCCATATCCTAATCAAGGGTCAGTTCTAGTCCCGTTGGCCTTTGGTCATTCCCATGCTGACATCATCAGGTCTCCCATGCAAGGCTATACCCCAAACCAGTCCCCTTACCATCAAAACCAATCACCCGGTTACTATCCAAATCAGCCGTATCCACAACCTGGCTTTCAGAACAGCCCTCACCGCGGAGGTCATGGCAGTTACCGCGGCAACAACTTCAATGGTCCCGACCGACGCATGTCAGGCCCTGGCGCAAATCCTCCGTTTGGCGGACCTGGTGGACGAGGGCGTGGTACCGCGCCTACACAATTTTCAAACCTGTCATGGACGCCAGCATCCGGCACTCGAGGCGGCCGCCCCGCCACTGAAGCACCACGTCCACAGCCGGCTGTCGCATCCCAAGCCCCTGCTGATTCTGCATCTGTCGACGCCGACGATAATCCATTTCGCCCATCCAAAGACTTGCGCGTAGAAGACGAAGGCCCTAAAGAGGAAAAAAGACCGGTGAAACCTCCAACGGCGCCAAAGTCAGGGTTTGGGTTTTCGTTGAAGACAAAGAACCCAGTACCACCAGCGAGTAAAGCAAAGCCTGGGTTGGAAGAGTCCGAGAGACCAGAACCAGTTCCTAAAGAATCTCCTCTTGCTCCCAAGGCAAAGGTGGTAGCCCCAGCGCGCGAAGCTTCCCCCCGCCGCCCGGAACCAAGAAGCGACCGAGATCGAGACTTCAGGGATAGAGGTTACGACAGCGGTCGCGAGCGGGACAACAGGGAACGAGACCGGCGATATGACAACTATTACGACCGGAAACCGGCTTACCGAGATGTGCGGGATCCTCGCGACAGAGACGCTCGAGATGTACGGGATCCTCGAGAACCTCCATATTATCGTGGCAAAGAGCGGGACTTCCGAGAGCCACGAGACAGAGACTTGCGTGACCCGAGAGACATAAGAGACCTACGCGATGTTCGTGAACGGGACCCCCGAGACATGCGCAGTCCTCGAGATCCCCGAGATATCAGAGATCGCAGAGAGCCATACCCACCACGACGACCTGACGATAGACGGTTTGACCCGAGACCTGACCCGCGCTCCGATCCGCGACCTGCTCGAAGGACACCACCACCTCAAGTACCCAAGACAAGGATTGTTACAAGAAAACGCATGAAGCCCCGACCTACTCTGGTTCCTGAACATGCAGCTTCGGAGTCAGTGTATTACAGGAAGCCAGGCAACGAATCGGTAGTTGGATCCGGTACATACGGAAAGGTGTTCAAGGGTGTCCATGTTTATACTAAGGACATGGTTGCCCTCAAGAAGATTCGAATGGAGGGTGAACGCGATGGCGTAAGTACATCCAACAAGCGATGACACGACAATGCTAACAACTATCAGTTTCCGGTTACCGCGATTCGCGAGGTCAAGTTGCTGCAATCTCTCAACCACGCCAACATCGTCAATCTACGAGAGGTCATGGTTGAGAAGAACGACTGCTACATGGTTTTCGAGTACCTATCCCACGATCTCACTGGTCTTTTGAATCACCCGACCTTCAAGCTTGAACAATCACACAAGAAAGATCTGGCAAAACAGCTCTTCGAGGGGCTAGACTACCTCCACCGTCGCGGCGTTTTACATCGAGACATCAAGGCTGCGAACATCCTGGTGTCAAACACCGGGCAGTTGAAATTGGCAGATTTTGGTCTTGCACGATTCTACGCGAAGAGCAGCAAGCTCGACTATACGAACCGAGTCATCACCATCTGGTACCGATCACCAGAGCTGCTGCTGGGAGAAACTCAGTATGGTCCAGCTGTTGACATTTGGTCAGCCGCTTGCGTACTGGTGGAGATCTTCACACGACACGCTATCTTCCCAGGAGATGGTGGCGAGATCAACCAGTTGGACAAGATCTATAACATACTGGGCACGCCCACCGTGCAGGACTGGCCTGGCATCGTTGATATGCAATGGTTCGAACTACTGCGCCCAACCGAACGGAAGCAATCAACGTTCGAGGAGAAGTACAAAGATCGTGTTAGCCCTATGGCCTTCGAGCTCCTCCAGGCTATGTTCCTTTTCGATCCCAATGCGCGACCCACGGCCGCCGACGTACTCGAGCACCCTTTCTTCACAAGCGAGGCGCCGCCGCCGAAACGCGCTGATGCGCTGAAGGAGCTGGAGGGTGACTGGCACGAGTTCGAGAGCAAAGCCCTCCGGAAGGAGAAGGAGAAGCAAGACAAAGAGGCGCGGCGTGTTGCGCGGGAAGAGAAGGACACAGCGAGGAAAGACGAGGGTAAAAGACGCGCTGACGCAAATGCCGGGGAAGAAAGGGAGGCTAAGCGAGCGAAAAGCGGTGATGCGACGGCGTAGAGTGCTGGGATATCTCACCCGAAGCCGCGATAGCGAAGCTGATTAGATAGCGTAATGTTTGTATGGCTAGAGGTATGTTCAATCTTCGCGCGACTTTGAGACGGAATACAATGTATGTATGTCCATCACACTTCTTGAATAGATATAAGATACCTTTTCTCCACTTTGACACTACATGGCTCTTCCATCGTTCTCTAAAGCAGTTGTTAGTAGCAAAGTCTACTGAATGGAGAGATGGTACGGTCAAAGGTGTCTGGCCGACTTTAAGACCTTACTTAGTTACCATGTGGAGATCATGGAACTTTCTCTCGGCCGCTCCTTGAGTCCGACAAGCATCTTACTAAAGAGAGATGGAATCATTATGTACCTGCTTTCCCATTTCTGCTGTCCGCGGATCTTCTTGACCCTCAATCTCGTAACGGCCAAGGGGTGACCCTGGCGTAAGTCGTGCATCGGCGTACCTGAACCAGCAGATCGTAGACCGGCCTGTGTGCGTAAGAGACCCTCCTCAACACAGAAAGTGAAGCATCGCTACGATCCTAGCCTGGATCTGATGTGTCTTGAGCTTGGGTTGATGAGACGAAGAAGAGTTGTACGAAAGTTGTCATGCTGGAGAAGGCGCTAGTCCGGTGCTGCCCCACGCGGAGATGCCGAGAGACGAAGAACCGCATTGTCAGACTTGATATCTGTCAATCAGAAGCTCTATCGACGTGCCGGGAGCGCTCGCCGTAAGAAGTGGGGATAGTTTAGCGTGCATCTCAGCTGCGGTGGCTCAACATTCGGCTGAATACGGCATAGCACGGAAACTCCTTTCCCGTATTCGACTTGTCCTAGTGGACCCCTGCGTGGAAAGTGCCAAACTACGGGTAGGACTTGAAGGTTTTTGCTTGTGTCCGCGCGTTGTTATGATCCCTTCGAGACTGCTAAAGAGGTTCTCCCGTCACACACACAATACCCGCTGCCTTTTGTCTGTGGCTGGCTGGATTGCGCCACTTTTGTTTGCATTACCTCTTTAGGCGTGCAGCGCGCTCGATCAGGAAATAACAATTACGATGGTCTCGTGGCGGCCGGAAACGAGATTGGAATGGGCCTTTTTTGGCACTACTGCGGTGCAAGCCCTTACGAATATTACTATACAGATGTTCGTATCACCCCGCAAAGCCTAGCATTGGAACGATCGCTTAAACGTCTCTAGGGTTATACTCGTCGTCTATCTTAACTGGGTCAACTCAGTGGTATACCAAGTGCCACTTTCCTATGTCACGCCCTTGACGCTCGCTGTCAATTCTTTGGGATGTCTCTTCCAACTCATATTAACGCTCGATGCATATCGGATCAAGAACCACATCCAGGTCAGTGATATTACCTCACGGACTGCACGTGAAACATGTACTGACTTCGTACATCGGCCTTTAGATCTTCGCGCAATGTGTTGCCAACATATGCTTGTCAATCTCGACTGTTCTTCAATACGGCGAAATCCGACATGCAGCTGATAGGATCCTTCTTAATCACGATATGTATGGCACACCCTTTGCAGATCATGATTGGCCTTTCTGGAAGAAGGTCTCGATCGGCTTAATGGTTTGTCTAGTTGTCACATGCGTTTGCAGTGCCATTATGTGCGGATTAGCCAGGGGACTATACCGTGAGTTTTCCTGGGCTTTGTACCAACACGTCAGTCCTGACAGGAAGATACAAACAAAATACATGATTTATCAGGTGAGCATTCCCGCTATTATCGTTCTCTGACTGTACTCACACAAAGTAGATCTACCTTGTTCTTCTCAAGATCACACCTTACTTCGTCTTTGCATTCATATTCATTTACGACTTCATCGACGTCCATTACAAAGAGCCCGAGTTCTCGTTGACTCTCTCAATCCTTCCGGCTACTCTTATACACGTGGCTATCGCAGTCTATTTTGTAAGGCATGAGCGCCGGATTGGGATGGGGTTTGCTTTGGTGCGTCCTTCGATTCTTATAGACTGACACTCGCTAACACTTCATGTCGCAGCTCCTTCATGCCGCAACAATTGCATATCTGATTAGCAGACTGCTCGTTCTTTACGGGCATACACTACTTTCTAAAACTTTGATGAAGGATGAGATGGTATTCTACTCTTGCGTTGCGCTGGGCTTCTCGACTCTTGCGCTCATTGTAGGAACTGTTTGCTTGTTCAACTTCAAGAAAGGACTGAGACCGATTCTGTTAGGCCAGGTGCAGCGCAAACCGCGAGCACATGAGCTAGAAGACGATTACTATGTTCAACGTCTAAATTACAACGTGGTGCCGTTGGCTGATCGCGATTCGCAGAGGTGGGCCTTGGACTGAGGAGTAACGTGTTTCATGCCAATGAAAGCAAGATGCTTTTCTTGTATAAATTTAATGACGGGGATCATAACGAGCCGGTTCAGGCTACATAAACATTGTAATTTACTAGCGCTGCCTAAGCCTTTTCTTGCACTTCAATCTCAACTTCCGGCACGCTCGAGCGCTCTCGACAACTATTGGCCGACTGCAATATATCAGCATATGGAGTTCCTTCTCGAGTAGCGGGTACGCGTTCAACGTTAGGTCGAGCTTTTGCATTGTGATGGGCCCGATGCCCTCGGTGAGCCCACCGTCGTGTAGAGAGATGTGTTTTACGTCGAAACAGTGTTTAATCACATAATAAAGAGACTTTTCAGTATGAAAGGGAGCTGTACCGACCGTTGAGGGGTGAAGACGAGAACTTTCAGCCAGGTGGATGCTTGGCGAATCGGTCAAGCCTGTGCCGTTACAGGTGTATATGGCAACGACGGGTTTGCCAAAAGCCTCGTCTGGCGGTGTCATCCTGTTCAAAAGCCTACCCGTTCAAAGCAACCTCGTATTTCTTTCTTCCTTCGTTACAGTTACCCTCCACACACTGCAAGCCCCTATCGCTCGGTACTGGGCAGTTCTTCGCTAATACCCACGTCCGTGTGTCTGCTGATGAAGACTCAGAGAGATGCATGTCTGCGCGATGTCCGCCACCCCTGTGTTTGCACGCCAGCTACAGGGGTATTGCTTAGCAGGCTTATTACTACAAAACACGACAACATACCAGCCAGCCTGAATTGCATTCACATATATACCAATCGTTCGCTTTGCAGCGGTCTCCAGGGCGCGCACATGCTGATACGGATGTGAACTGAATCGACAAAATGATTGTTCGTGCTAGAAAGGCTAGGCATGTGAGTAACGACTTCATGGCTTTGTTCAAGACTTTAGGATGGGCAAACTTGGCTCATAGATATAATGAGTAAACTGCCTCACTGCGTATGTGTAACTGTTATCTCCAGTCGTCGTGCAATCTGGCCACTCGTTTGCCTTTGTGCGGGTAAAACCTCTCACCGCAACGTGACATCCCCTGTACTCTCTGTGATTATTGGGCAATAAGCCTTTTTGTAACTTCAGATGATCCTGGATATGGTCTCGCAGGAACCAATCAGTAGCACAAGATAGGTTTGAAGCCTATCAGAAGATCCCGTGGAGAACACTATATCAAGAATGTTCAACCAGTCACGTTAGGTACGGCCTACTAGGAGCAGACACAATGTGATTGAAACATATCGGGTCTGATGCGGGCGAAAACATCCATGAGCGGATAAGGACAGAGTATGTGTAGTAGTTGCCGTGCGATATGCGGAATCGGGTAGCCGCGTCACTCCGGGCAAAATGTGACTCGGTAGGTTAGTCTGGCGGTAGGAAGCAACATCCAAAAGGCTACATGTTGACTTCTACGTCCGTTAGTAGAATGGTTGAGTAGCGAAACTTATGGACCCACGTACCTTGTACCCACGTTCATTGCCCAATCCGGATACTCGGATAGCGTATGTGCAGTTGGAGGAACGATGAAATTCCGCGAGCGTGCATCACAAACAGCCATGCGCACAGCAAAGCCAAACGAAATTGACCCTGGAAATTTGTTGCTTTCTCTCCCCAAAGAACGACTGAAGGTTAGCAATGCGAACTCCTGTACTTCATTGCTTATTCGCCGCCAATAGTGGGGGTCATGACTACATAGGTAGCGTCAACCACCTGTACTGGTAACCCTACCTAGATGATCGCCGCAGAAACTCGACGCGACGTTTCCCAACCGCCGGCTCTTCCATCTTCGCTTATTGTGAATATCATGCTACAGATATCTTTCGGATGTGGGTCATTCTCCAATGGCAGTCGTCATCTCATCGACCGGCCGTCCCCGACGTGATCGATTGCATTATCACGGTCCGATCCAGCGCTCCAAGAAGCATGATTGGCTTACAGCTTCTCCACTGCGTGGAAGGACAAACGCTCGATTAGGACTATCGAAAGCTCAGGCGTCATGTAGCGGCCGAAAGAAGCAAGCGACGTCTAGCGATGGAGCGAGGGTGCTATAGCGCGGCCCGTCCCCCACATTTGATCTGCAATCTGCAGCATCGAGATACTCAGCCCTTGTGATCTACCCGCACCTGGTACTATCCAGTCGAGAATGACCCACCAAGCGAGGAGTGCTAGGCGACGGTCGCTGACCTTGCACTACCGAGGATCGCCATTGCATAGGTATGGCGACGCCCGGTCTGATTTGTCTTAGACGGTGTTTGATCAAGCTGAACTCCTCCAACCATCATGGTTAACTCCACCTCCCAAGTCGCCGACACCCTACAGGACCGGTCCCACTTATCCCATGCATGGCTTCAAGCTGCTGTATGTGCCTTTCCGGTAACAGTGAAGCGCAGCGAGCGGCAGCTGGGATGACTTCCCCAATTCGCCAGACGGTCTAAGAATACTGCGTCATATCCACCAATCTGTCTTCAAGCATCAAGCCACAAGCACTTCGTCTAATCGCGCAACAGACGATGCCAATGGACGCGTAGATATGCTGCTTGGATGCACTATCTTAGTATGTGGGCGGGGTACTGATTGACGGCATTGACAGCATAAGTACCACTTTCCACTCATGCCCATCCTTTAGAAATTTGCATCTCAGTACTCTTTTCGTTACAACAATACTTTTCATAATCAAAAAATGGCCGACACATTTGCAGCCAATTCCGACATCACCCCAGAAAAGCTTACTATCATGAAGCTCAAGGCTAGTGGAATCCGAGATGTCTTCTCTGAGCCTTCCTCACCTACAGGCAACCGATCCTTCTCATTCGGAAACCATGCCAATGGTGCAAGTCACAGCTCATCCTTGACACGCCGTTCCACTCGGCAGACAAGCTCATCTTCACGCCGAGCAAGCAGCTTCCTCCAGTCACATCGGAGCAAGATGTCTACAGAGCTCACATCGCAAGCCGAGGGCAAGTTCTTCGCTTTGATGGATCTCATGTCTACTGCATCCCGAGAGGCTTCTTCGCTAAAGGAGTCATGGTCTCGTATCATGGCTGAGCGGGACAGTCTCGTTCGGGAGAGGGATGAGCTTCTCATCACGGTTGAGGAAGTGACTGAAGAGATTCAGCGCAAGGAAGCTGAGCACTCGCACCACGGCCACGAGCACGGCGAGAGGAAGAGACAGGTGGAGAAGCTCATACTTGAGCTCACTGCTGCACTTACTCAAGTGACCGACCACAAGAAGAAGCTCGCTGATCGGGACCGTGACCTTGAGAGCACCCGTCATGAGCTACATGAGCTTCAAAGCTCTGTTACTCTCACCCATGGTGAACACGAAAGGACCAGGTCTGAGCTAGAAGCTGCCTACTCCAGGTTGAAGATCTGTGAAGGCGAGCGTGACTCCGCTCGATTCGACTCCGAAAAGCATCACAGCGAGCTTAGGACGCTCCTCCGTGAGCACACTGAGCTCAAGAGCAAGTACAGCGAGACTACCTCCAAGTTCGAATCTACTCGCAAGGAGGTGCTCACCCTTACCGATCGCATCAAGATGTTCGAGCTTGAGAGGGACGAGCATCTCCATGAGAAGGATCGTCTTCACGAGGAGCTGAAGCGTGCGAAGTTCAGAGTTGACGAGACTACTCGCGAGTACACTGAACTGACGGAGCGACACGATCGTGTACAACGCGAGCTCCACAAGCTTAAGGAGGTCGTCCGGGTTATCGAAACGGAGCGAGATGATCATGCCCTTACCATTGACGGCCTCCGCCGTGAGGTCAAGGCCAAAATCCTTGGCTGGGAAGAGTCCGATGCCCGTGCCAACGAGTTTTCACTCAAGTATGAACACATCAAGCGTGAAGTAGTTTCAGTCAAGGAGAAGTTGAGAGACCTTGAGCTCGAACGCACTGAGCTTCGGGATGCCATCGACCGCTCCCGTGAGGACCATCGCCTTGTTGTTATCGAGCGGGACCAGCTGAAGGAAGACCTTCACGACCAGCACCGCAAGGTCGAGGACGGTCACCGCCGTATCAACACCTTGGAGGAATCCCTCCGTCGCGCCGAGTTGACTATCACTGAGATCAGATCCGAGATTCACACTCTTACCGAGCGTAACAAGGTCCTTTACCGTGAGGGCGAGGACTCACGTGGCAAACACGGCCACCTCACCGGCGAGATCAACAGTCTCCAGGAAAAGCTAGTCATCTTCCAAACTGAGATCACCAACCTCAAGTACGCTCGCGACCGCGCTCACTCTGACCTCAACGCGTGGAAACACAAGTACGAGGAGATTACCGAGACTATCTCCACATACGACGACTCTTCCGCCGAATTCGAGTTTGAGATCACTTCTCTTCGCACTCTGCTCAATGAAGCTCGCGAACAAAAGGAACGTGCCATCTCGGCTCGTCACGCTGCCGACCGTGAGCGCGACGAGTACATGGCCAAGTACGAAGAGAAGTGCCGCGAAATGGAACGCTTCGAAGAGTCTGCCAGCAGCGTGTACCATGCGAGCAGCGGTGGAGCTCGTGGCGGCGCAAAGTCGATGACCTCCAGGGTAGTGTCGAGTGGAACTACGATCCACAACCATGGTGCATCAGGTGGACACAGCCATGGTCATGGTCATGAGCATACTGAGGGGAATTCTATCTTCTCCCATTAGCTGCTGTGAAGTTGAGCGACTGGGGTTCTGTTGCTGGACGGGCTGGCGCATGAGGAGCGAAGAGATTAGGAAACGGAAGAGCATTTTTGAGACGAGCAGGCCGGGTACGGCGGAGACAGTGAAAAACGGATGACTGTTGATCGTTAGCGGTGGCTAAAAAAGTTCGTGCTGGGAACACGGTAGTAATGATGTTTACATATGACTATTACCTTTTGAGTTGCATGCAAAATCTGCCTTGGAGGTAGGCACATGATTTTACATTGATGGTCTGATACAGCGTGTATTGATGTCTCTTCTAGAGCACATAACAACCGTCAACTTCGTAGTAGAGACTTGACTAGTGATAGTAGGAAACCAGACCGGAAATATCACTCATTAGGTAATATGTGGCCTGTTCAGCCTATTAGTAACCACTCAAACGACTGGAAACAGACGTGACTTCCTTTTCGTAATTCAGGTATTCGTATATAGGATGAACGCGCTCAGGTGACATCCCCATTTTGGACGTTAACCCCATGTATAGGACCCGCAGTCTGTTACTGAGCTAATTGCTTCCCGCCGACCGGATATCATAGCACTAGAAGGATGGCCGTTATGTGAAAGCTACCTGCTACTGCGATGACGATGCCGCTTCTGTATGCGAAACATCAAGGGACGCAGATGTGTACTTCCAGACCGAACCGGAAGTAGGCTGCTTAGCTGAAAATAACAGCGGCAGGAGGCGCAGGAGTACCACTGATAAGGCCGTCCTCCTCGGCGCCATGGAAGAAATCCGTACCGTCCTCAGAAATATTCTCATGAGCCACCATTTCTATATCCACTTCAGCATGTACGTTGACAGCCCCATCCTGCTCCATCTCGACAACCTCTTGTACGCTCATCTCGACCTGGGGCATCGTCTCGGCGTTCTCGATCTGGTCACCGTCTTCGGGAACGACGTGGATTCCGTTGGTATGTTCGGGTAACTCGTCATTGTCCACGCCCTCTGGCAGTTCCTCGGCGCCCTCTTCGTCCTGCTGTGCGACAACAGCTTGGTTGTCCTCGTCGTCTTGAACACCGTCTTGTTGGCCATCCATGCCGGCACCACCATCATCACTGTAGTCTTGATACTGCTCCCGGTCTTGTTCTGAAGAAACCAAGACGTCCTGGCCATCCTCCACGACTAAGTCATCTTCTTCTTGTTCCTCCTCTATCTCTTCTAGCTGCTCTTCTTCGACAGACGACTCGTCGGCTTCGATCAGGTCCTGGAGATATTGATCTACCTGCGCCACGTATCGATCTGGGATCTGGCGCAAAGTGTGGCCGCGCATCTTGCGAGGAGCAAGAGACTTAACGGGCTTTGTAGGTTTCGCGACTGCAGCTGGCTTTGGAACAGGGGCGACATCCTTGGGCGGTCGTCCTCTTCGGGCGGTTGGCTTCGGGGCTGGCTTTGTGACGGGCTCTGATTTGGCAATGTTGGCTGGAGGTAGGCGGGTGCGCAGCTTGGAGCGCATGCGTGGATCAAGACGGCGGGCAACATTAGGCTCAGCCTTGGCCTTTGTGCGAGGAGACGACCGCTTGCCGATTCGAGAGGGACCAGCGACCCGGTCGAGATCGAGGGCTGCAGTGCGCGCTGGTCGACCACGCTTGGGTGTAGCCGGCGGCGCGTTTGCGGTCACATCTGCTTTGCGAGGACGGCCTTCACGATTCTTGACAGGTGCCTCTTCTTGTGCAGGTACAGCCTCTTTCTTGGGCCTTCCTCTGCCCTTTTTGACTACAGGGGCTTCGGTAAGAGGCTCAGGCTCAGGCTCAGGCGCAGACGCAGGTGCAATGTTAGGCTGGCGACCGCGTTTCTTGGGCTTCGGCGCGTCTTCGACAACGGGCTCTTCGGCCTTCGCTTTGGCGGGACGCCCGCGCTTCTTTGGTGGCTCAACAGCGGCTTCGACTGCATCGGCTTTGGACGCGCGATTCCGCTTGAGAGGTGATGCAACAGACGCTTCCTCAGCTGCCGCTGCCTTGCGACCGGGCGCTATACGTGCCTTTGGGGGCATTGTGTACTTGCGCTCGTGGTTCGCACACCTCACGATGAGCAATTGAGTATTGTGGCGTGCAATCCAAGCGCGGTAAGTGAGGTTGCCGAAAAACGCGACTTGTCGGCTGTTGGTGGGACGCGTGTGGTGGAGTCTCACTCACTAGCGCAGTCGCGGTGCACGTGGTTGGGTGTGCTCGGTAATAGGGTCTGAGAATTGCCATTCATGTCAAATCTTCTCCAACTAAAGTATTAGGTCTTTAAACTTGCCTGCACGTCGTTTGTTTGTGGCTATCCAATCGCGCCAGGCACCCTTTTTTGGTACCTACTTGTGCTTGCTGCTTGCTGCTACGGCCTTGTCCCGCCACAAAAGTCGACACGGGAGGCATAAATACACTGCGAAGACACTAGACTTGTGTCATCATCTCAGTCGTCATGTCAGAATCACAATTGGGCTCAGCAAACGTGTTTGCAAGTATTACAATATATTTACAGGCTAAATTTGACCCCCAACTCCAAGACTACGCGCTGAGCCCAGAGAAGGTCTATAGTGGTCGGAGAAGAGAACTTTCTAGATGCAGACAGTACAAAGACAAATGGTCGACATATTTACAGATGACCAAAATATTCAAGATGCAACCAAGACGGGAAAAAGACAACATTTGAAGAATGAAATAAGATGACGATACTACCAACGATGCCACTCTACCGCGCAATCTACTCGGCCTTCTTGCTAGCCTTGGTCCTCAACTTCATGAGACCGTACACCAGCGCGTAACTAGAGAGAGCGAAGATGACACAGATGGCCGCATTCCTCCATCCGTAGTAGTAGTCGTTGAGGTTTACCGTGTACAGGTAGTCGCTTCCCTTGGTGTATTGGCAGACCCTACAGTCTGAGGTAGCATCAGGGTTGACTAGGTTTGTGCGGCTTCCCGGGCCTGCCATCCACGCTTGCAGGTAGTCACTGCATGTTTGACCAGATGGGGGATCGAACATGGCGAACTCTGACTCGGAGCAATTGACATCCCATTCCCAATCGGCGAAGACGAGCAGCGCGCCCATCAGGTAGTTGAACGGGTTGAGGTAATAGCTGGAACAGTGTTAGTAGGGTTGCTCTCTAGGTTCATGGTAGTTTTGGGGTACTTACATCCAGTAGCGCCAGAATTCTTGGATTTGCGCATATGGCACAAGGACACCACAGAATGAGACGAGCACTCCGATGATGAGCGGGTTGACGAGCGAGGCAAAGACAGCGTTGGGTGCGTAGGCTGCAACGAACTGACCAATACCGGTGTAGATGAACTGGTAGACCAGCATGACGAAGAACACCGCACCTGCCTTGTTGGAATCGGTGGGAAGACCGGCAGTGTAGTAGAAGCAGAGGTAGTAGAGGATAGCGCAGATGATGAGGTACGGGATCTCAGAGACGACAAGACCGGTGACGAAAGCGATCCAGGAGTACATCTTCGACTTCTTCTCACGTGTTTCGTAGATGTCGCGACGGTCGATGAAGAGAGGTTGTAGTTGAGCAATAACACCTGGTGCGACGAAGATGTAGTTGAAAAGAGCAAAGAGGACGAGCTGCTGGTCAGCTACAGTGTCGCCAATCTTCCAGAAACTGAAACCGATGAACAGCGCGGTACCAATGTGGAGAGCAAACTTGTTGTTAACGTAGTCGATGTTGCGGTACATGCTGACGTTCGCCCTGTGTGTAACAATCTTGGTCTGAGTCCAGAGATCCATGGCGAACTCATGGCCGTCATCCGTGGTTCCGGGCTCTTTGCCAGCAGCGTCAGTGATGATGTGGTCGAGGTCCTGATGCATGCGAGCCGCTTCAGGTGAGTCAAGCCAGACTTGATGCCAGTCTTTTCCGTGCGTGCCAGTTACCACGTCGATCATGTGTTCTGCAGGGTTGGCGTTGGGAGGGCAGGGAGCGTCGTATCGACCGAAGTACTCCTTGATAGTCGCTGCGTTGTCACCGATGTCACCGAAGTAGACAGTCTTGCCACCCTTTGCGAGAAGCAGAAGAGTATCGAACTGAGCGAACAGAAGGGCGGAAGGTTGATGAATGGTGACCAAGACGGCTTGACCAACGTCGGCGAGCTTGCGAAGGAAACGAACAGTGTTGAAAGCGGCTTGACCGTCCAATCCAGCTAGCAAAAGTTAGTGGTGTACTGAGAGGGTGATTACGTGGACTTACAAGTAGGCTCATCGAGGAAGATCAAGATGGAAGGCTTCGAGACAAGTTCAACACCAATAGTGACGCGCTTGCGCTGCTCGACTGACAAACCTGCTCCAATACGACCAATCAAAGTATGTTCCAAGTCGTGTAGTTCAAGCAGATCGATGATAGTGTCGACATAGGCAAGTTTCTCCTCGCGGGGAGTGTCACGGCTTTGACGAAGTAGGGCAGAAAACTCAAGCGCTTCTCGGACAGTCGCAAAAGGCTCGTGAACATCGAGTTGCTCGCAGTAACCAGCGGAACGTTGGAATGAAACAGGGAGTGGTCGGCCATCTACCAAGATCTCTCCATGAATGGTACCGTCAGTCTTGCGTTGGGCAAGAACATCAAGAAGAGTGGTCTTTCCAGCACCAGATGAGCCCATCAAAGCTCCCAACATACCAGGCTTGACGTAACCATGAACATTGTCCAAGAGTGTGCGGTCGCCAGATGGGGTCTTGACAACATACGAAAGGTTGCGCCAGGTGAAGACGGAAGTGTTGCGCATAAGGTTGGCACTCAAGTCTTGGGTTTCAGTGGCTTTCTCGTTGCTGCCGTCTGTCCTGGGCGCTTTCTCGTTTCCTTGAGCTTCTACATCACCGGGTGTGATAGAGCGGGGGACCTTCTTCTTGTTCTCACGAGGGATCAGGAGAGATCCTCCAGAGCCAGCTGCGTCGTCCCATCGAAGTGTAAAGAAAATTGTGAGACCAACGAAGAGGAACCACCAGGCAAACAAGATTCCAACATTTCGCCAGATGTGTCCCTTCGAGTAGGAGAGGCTTCTGAGGTAATCATCACCACTAACCGAAGTAGCACCAGGCCTAGCGCCAGCGACACCTGCGCAGGCTTGGTTGACACCGTTCTGGTACTGAGGGAGGAAGTTCGGAATCAGGTTGGCATTGACGCAGGGAATGTCTTGTCCTGAGAATTCGTTCGCCATTAGAGACTCGAATCCATAAGAGAGCGGGTCAATCCAGTAAATCCAGACGAACCATGGGTGCATGTTGGGTTTCGGAATCTGGTAGCCGATGTATAGAATGAGAGCTGTTATCGAGAAACCAGAGACCTTGGAGGCAGCGTCGAAGTTGGGGAAGGCGGCGCCAACCATGCGGAAGAACGCAGTCATGACAAAGGTGACAACATATACGACGAACCTGTGAAATTATGTTAGTACATAGCATCGATGCAGCAAAATCACTCATTACTTACCAAGCAGTGAAGAAAGCAGCAGCTGTAGCCTTCAGAGCCACCATCCAGTACAGTACAATCATGAACATGGATACCTGGAAGAGTAGAATCGGCACATCAGCTGCGATCTGCGCGATACAGAAAGCTGCGGGGTTGTAGAAGGCAAAGTTCTTGTGTTTTGCGAGGATGGGGCGGCCGAAGAAGGAGTCCGTAACTTCCGACATGGCCAACAGCGCGTTGAACAGCAGAGCCAAGAAGAGAGCTCCTCCCTTGACGAACAGTCCGGACGAGTTTGCGGGAGCGTTGTAAAAGAGGGAACCGGCAATCTACAAGGTGAAAGTCAATAAGAGTCGAGTACGGAGACATAGGCAGAAACTTACAAGTGCTTGGAAGAGCGTTGAACCTTGCTTGATGATGAACGTCGCTTTGTCACCCCAGAGGATTTGATACTGTCGAGCCACGCAAGCCTTCACCTGGTCGTAGAATGACACAGTCATAGGTGATGATGCTGGGAGGTGCTTGGACTTGTCTATCGCCATGGCTTCGACAAACAGCTTGGTATTGGTCTTTGCCGCTTCACTCGTGGGATATGACAGTTCCTGCTCCATGGCAGCCTTGATGGAAGACCGTTGATAAGCTTGCTCCAGCTCAATGTTGTTGCGTGGGAAGCCTTCGAATCCGGGACGGATCTGTCGCTCAGAAGGCACCGTGACACCGGTCAAGAAGTCGGCCACGTTGGCACCCTCACTGCATACAAAGCCTTGCTCCTCCATGAAAGGGCGGGCTTGTTCGCGAGTGCCGTAGAAAACTTGCTTGCCTTCGTCCAGCACAAGGACTTTGTCGAAAAGGTCGTAGATGCCGTTACCTGCCTGGTACAACGTAACAATCGTAGCGATGCCCATCGCATCTGTTAGACACCTGAGAGCACGAGTGTACTCCAGAGCTGTGCTGGCATCTAGACCACGTGTGGAGTTGTCCCAGCAGGCTACGCTAGCGCGGTTGGCCAGAGTCTCGATGATAGAGACTCGTTTGCGCTCTCCACCGGAGACACCGCGAACGAAGGCATCACCAACCTTGGTATCTTCGGTGTGAGAGATGCCCATGGAGTCCATCAAGAATGACTTGAACTTCTGGCGATACTCCTCGGGGTTCGCAGAATCCTTCGGTAAAGTACGTGGGATGTTGAGTTTTGTAGCAAAATCCATAGTCTTGCCTACTGTGAGGGTAGGGAAGAAGAGCTCCTCCTCTGTGTTGATAACAATGTTGCCACGGTATTTCAGAGCTTCTTTGGCGTCCATGGAACCGAAGTGTACATCGCCATCGATTTGTGCGTAGCCCTTTCGCTTGTTGGCAAGCATCTTCAGTAGAGTGGTACATCCAGAACCAGGCCTTCCTAGGACCAGCAGCATCTCGCCAGGCTGCACGCTACCAAAGCTGTTATCGAGGATTGTCTTCAATTCGGGCTTCTGTCGTGACTCCCTGATCTGTTGCGGGATGTTGAACTGACTGAGCACGTTCTCTTGCAAACGTGCATCTGAAGGAACCACCTTTACGGATAGTCCACTCCATGTAACTCCCAGTCTCCGGCCCTCAGTAGGGTCGTTTTGTTGAATATTCTTTACATCGTTTGCAAGCCTCCACTCTTCCACCTTCGTCTTGGCGGAATCGCTGTCTGTGATGTCTTCTTCCCGCTCTCGCTCGATATCATCGTCGTGTCGTGATTTGCCGGAGAATGTACGGGATATTGTTCGCATGATCTCCTCGCCAGCGCCGGCGGGTATGTTATAAGCACTGCTCCTCCTTCGCTCCATCTTGATGTTTATTCCACGGTTGGGCCAGAACTATACTCCGTATGTGAATCGGCAATTAGGTATTAAAGAATTTATTTTGGAGTTTGGAGGTGACTGGTCTGGACAAACACTACTGGAATCAATATCGGGGTCGTTTTCATATAAAGGAGCCCATGGGAAACTGTTGTGGATACCGATCGTCCAGAAGAGTCTAGGGGGACTCGGGCGTTCACATCAGCGGCTCCGACTTTGCTGACGTCGCCAGGCGGAATTGTGTGTAGTCACTGCTTCAACCGTTGATACCGGACGAAGCAGGGACTTACTCCAGACAAGGAAGCCACGGGGACCGACCATAGCGGTACACCTGCATACGGCCAAACTTTGGCTGGTATGATTGGCCCATGTATTCACCCCAGCAGCAAGAGCAAATTCGGATTTGTCTAGACTGCTCTGATGCTAGATCCAGGGTCAGCCACAGATAGCGTCCTTGTCTCCCGTTACTGGGCGCAGGTTACAGCGGGGCGGAATTGAAATTGCTGCTGATAGCGTTTCTTAGCAGAGAGCTTGAGGGTCAACTCGGGCTCGGCCGAGCGCGCGAAGCACCGAACAGCGACCCAAGACTTTGAAAACGATCAAAACCAGATCCCAGCGTGTCGGAGAGGCTCTCCACGTGGTTTCATCTAGTCGTAAAGATAGCCTTGTAACCATCGGAATGTGGAGGTTCTATGCCAGTTGTAGGCACATTCTTTAACGCTCGCTGTTCGCACTTTCAGACGCCGACTTGTTGTGCGAACCCCGTACCCACACCCTATAGATTGCCCCTCTGCCTCGTTACAGATACGAACCGTTTCAGCGCGACATGTTTACTTTCGTACATCCTACTGTACCTTGTTTGTACAACCACGCGGACGAAAGGTTGTACCGATTGGCAAGGCCCGATTACAGTGTACGACCAAGTACCGAATGAAGCGTCATAAGAGGTCGAAGCACGAAATAATTCGCACGTTCGCGCAACAAAGACCGAACGCCGATGACGACAGTCAGCCAAAGCTTACGTGTAGAGGTATTCTGGTGTTGATGGATAACGCTGCGGAAAGGTCGCGCAGATCGTACAAATGGGACCCGCGGCCTCCGTGAATCTGAGCAGTGGTACGCCAAGGTTCCCTAGCGCCGAATTAGATGCACCAAATTTGGGAGTGCACGTTTCAATTCATGCGCTCTAGATTCGCAGCCATAACTGTTGTGACTCACAAAGCATTGCTGCAAGGTTCAGTACATGCACAGCAGAAGTCCTATAGACCGGTCAGCAACTGCATGTCTTTCGAATGTGCGTGAGGACGTCATCACTCGACTAGCGGATCGGATGCCGGATGCCAATGAATGCCCCGTCCCGTCCCGCCTTGCACTCCATCGCTGGAGCGCGTTCGGGAATTTCGATTACTCTTCAACGGCGATAATCCCACCGCACGTGACGAGCTTACTGAACGCTTCAGGGTGATGTCCAGGGTAACTGCCCTACGTCCTCAATCTTATTTGATCATGACAGGACCTTCATGCAATGTAGAGCATGCTTACCATGGCACTGGGATTATCAGGAGCAAAATCGGATTTCTAGCTCAATCTCTTGCATTATAAGCAGCCTGTGCATTGCTCCATATGCAGAACACTCAAAGGGTGGTAGGGCTTCTACCTGTAATAGAATGGCGATGTCCTCAATACGCACTCGCAACTGGGGCATTGTCAATTCATCCGCCTTCTCCGTTCAGCCTACTATTGTTCAGTCACAGCTTCAAGCAGGTCGTGATGCAGTACGTGAGTGAGCAGTTCGCCCTACTACAGTGGAAGTGGTCAAGATGCCACTAACCTTTTCATGGTAAAGTCGGATCCGACATGCTTCTAAGCGAGCAAATTTGATCGACTTCCCCTATGAACACACCCCTGGCAAAACATTCTACGCCCAGCTCAACGAATTTACAACCTGACATTAAAGACATATACATATCAATTCTTGCTCCTTTCATCGAATCACGTGAATCAACATCTCACCTCGACTCTTCAGCATCGGTGGTTTAGTGGTAAAATTAGCCGTTGCCATCCTTCACAGGACAGTTTCGGCTAGCCCCGGGTTCGATTCCCGGCCGATGCAACGAGCAGCAGTAGCTATTCTTTTTGTCGTTTTGGAGGTCTGTTGTGGTAGTGGTGGTGGTGGTGAGCTGGCGTGGTTGTGGGGAAAGGGGCCAGACAGCCTGATACCTTCCCGGCGGTTGCAACACCGACATTCTTTTTTGCTGCTAGTGATCAGTCCCACATGTCTGATCTCCTTGCTGCGCCCTCGAGAGGACGGAATATTGCAGGCGAGTTACGCTCGTAAGCCATCAGTCAGTGCTCACTAGTGTGGCTCATGCAATCCATGGCCTGATTAATACTGGGACTCATGCACCGCACTATTGTTGAGTAACGAACTGTTTACTCATACCTCGTACGCGTTTCGTCCTTCGGCCTTTTCGGTTTATTCTATCGTCAAGGCGCACAGCAGCGTCGATCTTCTCCGATTGTCCCGGGAACTGCGCGACCAGATCTACGCCTATGCGCTCCATCAGGGGGGCTGTCTTTATTTCCACCGCAAAGGTGACTACAAAGCATACTTCAGTACAAGTTCGCGTCAACCGCAGGAAATCGTTGAGCTCCAGTACATGTGTTGGCAGCTTCGCTCGGAGGCTCTCGGACTGGAATGGCAGCTTAACGGCTTCACCTTCCTGTCTCATGAAGACCGGTGCGGCCAATTTGTCGACAAATCATTAACAGAATAGCTCATAGGCTTCTTGGATATGTACTGCGAGGCGTGGACACAGCGACTCCGATGCGTCACTTTGTTGGCGTGAGATAGCCGTGTGGCGAAAGGGTGTCCGGGCAACCCAAGCTACTTGAGTGATCTATGTCTCGTCGCGCACATCTGTGAGGACTACCCTCGTATGACAGTGCGATAGCAGGTCGATCTTGGTCAGCAGCCGCGCGTCAATTTTACAACTGGTGTGCACGATTTCCATGCAAGCGTGCTTCTACTAATCAGAGTTCTCCGCCCCGAGCCACCCATCACCTTCGAGAGGCATATAAAAGAATCTCGGCTGAGTACAGAGCGGGCCACCCTGTAGCTATATCACTGGTTCTGGTGCCCGACAAAGAATGGTCACCTGGGGTGCCAGTGGATATACCTGGGCAGCTGTGAGAACATTATACACGCGCAGAACTTCGGAATTTCCCCCTTCAGAAGAATAGTTGACTCAGAAGGGTTACGAGTGATGATGACCAGTGATAACAGTGAAGATAAGTCCGCTCACCATGACAACACGGACGCTTGCTTGTTTGAGGAACGTCTCGCCCTTGCAATAGAGTGAGCGAGGAATGGAGTTTGAAGCGTAAATGAATGCAAACATGATTTTCTTGATTTTGAATTTCTCAGCCCTCTACTGGCTCGTTGATCTTCTTGTTCCGTAAGTGTTGATGTTCAACATCAATACCAAACGGATCTGTCCACTGGGCCAACACTAATGATTTGGCATGTCATCCGGATACATTCCTTTAGCCTTGAACAACCTCCCAACTTTCTCCTGTGCTTACCACTAAGTTCAAGACATCGATAACCGCAGCCTCCGTCCAGTAATCCATTCGCAAAATGTTGACACTCCATACAGGTCTCTCAGCCAACATCCTATCCATCATCGCAGCATCAAACCAGAAACCAGCTGTCTTCTTCTCTTTGTCCCACGTCCAGGTAGTTATCACTACGCTCTTCTGACGTAATTTTACAAACACGTCGTCTTGGTAGCCTTGGTCGCCCGCCATCAAAGCCTTTCGAAGCGTGAAGTCCGGCATACGTGTGGCCACATCCATTGCTGCTAATCGAGCATCAAATTGAGTGAAGAGAATAGTAAGAGCAGGTATGCTTGGCTGATAGTTCTTCTCCAGATGTGTGAAATCGGCGAAGCGTATGGTGTAGCGCTTGATGCTTGAAAGCTTAGGTATAGAGAGTGGTGTAGCGATGCCAAAGGGTAGCTCGTACATCCACATCGCTGTAAGAGTGCTGAACTCCGGAATGAAAGGCGCAATATCGATGTGCATACGGGAATGCTTTCTGCCACTCTCCTCAACTGTTAAGGGTGAAGTGGACGGAAATCTTGCTTCTGTGTGTACCTGGTTGCTCAAGATAGCTGAAATGACCTCGGACAGCCAATGTGCTGGATACCCAAGCTCATGCAGTCTGACGATGAGACGAAAGAAGATGGTGACATTGAGTGGCGCGTAGATGTAGCTGCTCATCTCAGATACAGAAGCAGGGAGTACAAGCTTGAGAAATATAGCGTACAGCCAATGCTCGACTTCTGAACGTAAACTGAGATCACCCTGAGTGCGCTGATAAGCGTGATAGAGAATCATTGGGTATTTGATTCCCTCAACAGTTCGAAGGAGGATATCGTCAATCTTGTTGAGTGAGATAGTCTTCGCACCTAAGAAGTTCGCAAGATCACGATCCGTGTGAACCGTGGTATACTCGCTGTTAAACGCTTCTACCGAACGAAATGCAGTGTGGTTACGGCAATTGTTGGCCAAAGCAAAAGAAGATGGCTTATCCTTCAACAGTGGTAGGACGTGGATGTAAGTAAACAGTGACCCACCCACATAGTCTGGAATATTACTAAGATGTATACGATCGTAGCGCTGAGGAAAGTGCCTGGGTCGATCTTTGACATCCTGCTTCGTGATTCTTCCGAGTGCCACTGTTACGTCACCTGTCATCATCTCGACATGTAGACGACCAGCTAGACCGCGCACTGCCTGCGCGGTATGAACAAAGAACGGTGCCAGGTAGTCGTATAGCTTTTGAGGGTTTTCTGGGTCTTTACCAATCCTTGTGCATGCGTATGGCATGCTAGCGAGCTGGAACAGATTATGAACTGCGAAGACGTCTTGTTTTATCTCGTTCAAGTTGGTCATATCTGCAAGCGTTACGTTGGGCTTCCAGTTCTGTTCGACGTAGTGCTTCAGGTTCATCGCACTCTGGCCACGCATGAGCATCTTGAGAAGCTTTCTGAGGGCGCGCGGTATCTCGTCATCAGGTGGTAATAGCAAACCGGAAACGATCCAATACTGAAGCTCTTCGTGGCATCCTTCTGAAGCCATACCCGCGACGTCGGTCTTTTGACCCGTTTCTGACCAACGCTGTATGGTAGCCTTCGCTTGGGAGACGAGGTTGTGGGCGGGAAAGGCATCCGCCGCTGCTTTCTGCCATTGTTGAAGAGCAGTAATAATGGACTCGCGCCCGTATTCGTACACAAACAGAAAGCCTGGCAATGTTGCATCTCCAGCCAAAACTTGAAGGGCGCGACTGATGGTCTGTTGTAGGCATTCGTAGTTCTGGGCGGGCATGACGTAGCCGGCATACAGGAAGAATAGTGTAACCAAGGCGACAGGAGGCTTGTTGACTTGGTCCGGCGCTGTGTTACCAACAGCATCTGCGATTTCTTCGAGTAGAAGTAGAACAAGGAGATGACGAGCTAATGCGCAGCCATTGATGTCGTTCACAGTGAAATGGTAATTGCACTTCTTCATCTCCGCCCGCTGGTCCAGCACCCGCCCTTTGTTGACGCTCTCGCTCTCGATAGCCCAGATCATCCGGATCGTCTGAAAAAGATGTCTAGCATCGCCAATGCCTCCAAAGAAGTAAGTGATGGTCTCAGAAGCCGACGTATTCGATATGAGCAGATGATCAAATAGCGGCATAGCGTCATCGTTGCCCACGTTGAAGCAATCAGGGGCGATCGCGATAGCGGGCTTGTAGTGTGGTAGATTCCTGACACCTAATCCGAATGTTTTTGCGGCCTCAGACTCTTGACCTAGCGTAACACATCGTTCTATCTCGGCCTTCGATGTCGACTCGCCCAACCTCTCCAAGAGCTTGTTCGCTTGGTCGTACTGCTTGAGATGAACATGCGCCTTGGATGCACGCAGAATTGCCTTTGACATTGCGCCATTGTTGGCTACTGGTATCAGGGAGAGTGCTTGGCGTACGTCCTCGATCACTTTGGTGTAGTTGCCGAGCTCGTAGTGGACGGCAGAGATGTTCAGCAAGGGGCGATAATCATTCGGGTATAGAGCAGCAGCTTTCTGGTAAGATGCGATTGCTCAAGAACCATTAGCGTCATTCGTGGAGGGTTGAGGGGGTCCATCTACCTTTCGTGAACTGTCGCTTCTTGAACTGATTGTTGCCCAGTTCCCTAGCATCCATCTCTCCGTTGGCGTCGTTGTCCGACATACTTTGTGGCTGTCAGAGAGAGAGTGTGTGAAGATCTCGGTTCTTTTGCGCATTCGAAAACACTAAACTTGTGGTTATACATGCGTTTGCTCTCGGTTGCCGCACAGACGTACGGGTCGCGACGTGTACGCTAGTGTATACAGTTCCTAGGAAATGCGTGAATCTTCCAGTTTTGGAACGTGTCACCTGGTTAGTCAGAAATACAGTGACGATTGTTCCTCATTCACCACGCTGTCATGGTACGAACAATGACGATATGTGCCTACTCTTTCAGCTCACTCTCACCTGCATCGTCGAACCCCCTTTCTTCTCAAGGTTCAACTGCGCCCTATACACCCTCAACTGTAGCCACACAATCCCAACCACAAAGAACACAGCAATATCTTACCGCCCACCCGTCGCACGAGGACCCACCTCTTACTCGCCACAGAAAAGTACAGCCGCGTCCAGCATGTCTCGATACTTTCCTACACCGACTAAGGCTAAGCCTCGTATCAACCCACTTATTAAGCTCTTCGTATGGCGATGTCCCGATGACGGATGCAAATATGTCAATGAGACATTGGCAAGTGAAAGAGGCTACGTCCGAATGATCTCAACTGGCGAAGAGCTTCCAGAACCCATGTGGTACGGGGAAAAGTGCGAAATGTGCCGCCAGAAAGCAGGGTAAGTTGCGATTGTGTAAAATGCATGCAAAATATATGCTGACTTCGTATTTTCACCCTTGAAGTATAGAGTGCTTGCTCCTTCAAATCAAACCTCTGACGCCCTCTCAGCCTGTAAGTGAAGCGAAGGGCAACGGCAAGGCGGTGGTAGACGAGGATGTCGAGATGGAGGGTTGATGCGAAATATCGTCTACTCGTAAGCTCGAGTTCTGGATCTCCCCCGCGTTGACGGAGGACTGCTGGACATGTGGGCAGTCCGTTTGCTAGAAACACGCGTCGCCTCAAAGCTAACGGTTCGCGCCTAGATATGAGGCTTGATAGCACCAAGATTCCTCAAATCGCTTCTTGTCCTTTTACATGTCATGGCTGATGGGATATGTGAAATGAAACGGGCTGCGGTGTAAACGTCATCATATACATCACTGAGAACGCGTCAAGACGCGACGTGCTAGACCGGATCGGCTGTAGCGCGTCCTGTCCAGCCCGGGCTGAGCTTTCACTGATGCTGTGCAAATGAGAATTATTCTCGCCCTATGCTTCGCCGCGATCATGTGAAGCTGGACTAGCCAGTTCTTCCAGACCCGAACTCTTGCGAAAACGTGCAGTAGGCACGAATTCTTGTCGTCTTTACTTCCAAGGTTGGAGTAAAAGCAGCCAACGAAGCTCTTCAGCCCGTAACGACTTCACATCCTGCCATACTCAGTACAACAGTTGCCCTCCATACAATGCTCGTCATAGTCGCCCTCGAATCCATCGCAGTGGGCCTTACTCACGTCGAAAGAGCTGAAGAGCTGAGCCCCACTCTTATAGGCTTCTATGGACGTGTATTGCCGAAGCCTAGGGCATGATTAGCTCTCCTGCGCAACCTTTCAGCTGACCAGGCCCATTACCTGGTGATTCGGGAACACGAGCATGTCTGCAACGACGACATTCTCCCGTCTACTGGATGCAAATACTATGAGTTCAGCAACGTCATCTGGAGTGAGTGGATCGCAACCGCTAGATGTCTGTCAGCAAGCCTGTCCGGAACCTAAGGCAAGTTGCAAAGATCGTACGCATAGACCTTATCTGCTTTCTCTTTGTCAAAGCGATGCCGGATGTCGTTGAACTCCTGTGTGCACCATGTTAGCGTGAGTAGGCATAAAATCGCGATACTTACTGTCAAGACTTGCCCCGGATCTACTGTTATGATTCGGATACGTGTGCTGATCGACTCTTTCCTCAAAGCATCAGTGAAGGCCCGAATCGCTGCTTTACTAGCGCAGTATATCTGCATGATTCTCAGTTCACAACCATTACGAGTTCAAAACAGATTATCTGTCAGAAAGGCCACGCACCGATCCACCAACATAAGCCTCTCGCCCAGCAATACTTCCTAACATCACAACATCGCCCTTGCCGCCGTCTGGTCGCCTCTTGAATATCTTCATCACTGCTTGCGTCATGTTGATTACACCTTGCACATTCGTTGCCCATACATCCTGAATTACGTGTGTTGGTATGTCGGGTGCTTGTTCGACGCCTGACATGAAGCCTCTTTTCGTAGTTGTCAACGAATGAAGTAAACCTTCTAATGGAATACACACGCATTATTGACCAGCACATCCACGTCGCGGAACTCGTCTGGTAGTCCTTGCTCTCCAAACATCGCCTCGATCTCTTCCGGTCTTGAGACATCAAGTTCCATCACGAAAACCTTCACGCCATCGCCAGTTTCATTCTTTATCTCTGTGGCGAGCTCATGGAGTCGGCCGACCCTTCGCGCTGTAACAATAAGCTTCAGATCTTGTGGTGATGAACGAGCGAACTCGAGTGCAGTACTGCGACCGATTCCGGAAGAGGCCCCAGTGATCAACACGGTTTTACCGGAAAGATTGTTTGCAATCGAGTTGTGTGAGCGCATGCTTCCGTTCAAGTTCACAGAGCTCTTTGCGCGCTCGGGTCGTAAGATGTGTGGTAAGAACGGGAGCGGGGATATGGCCGTTGATACCCGGTTCCGCGAGGCAAGCTAACGAGCGGACGTTCGCGATGTTCAGTGGACATTCCATCGTCATCGCTCAGCCGTTACAATTACACCCTTGCAAATACTCGTCATGCCACACGCGATTACTTTGACCCAGCACTGCGGCGCCATTTCACCGAAATGGTTCCTTGAGCGTTCAAGGGTGCGGTGCCGCTGAAGGATTTGGCCAAGATGCAACGCCGAAACACGTTCCATTCTCATTGGGGTTGACATTGAGCGATCGGATTCTCTGCAGAGCTACGCACACGACTTCTACGCACATCTGTACGAGGTGCAGATAGAGAATCGCGTCGATGCTGACGATCTTGTTTTGATGGAAGAGCCCGCGCCACATGCAACAGTTCCTTCGGCAAGGTGGCGTGGATGTTCAGATGTTCGACAGGTACGCGGAGAATAGCGCAGGTTCACCGCACACCGGCATTTGCAAGCGAACATGACAATCATGCACAGAAAAGGCTGCTCGAAACGCGGTCTCTCGGCAGAAGCTGGGATGGGCCGCTCCTTAACATGAGGCTAACACCGATGCATCTGGGTGGGCGTTGAAAAGTTGCAAGCGAGGTACCAGACGACTGGGCCGACCGTGTTGGCGCCAAGATTGCGCGTCTCAACCGGAGCCGTAACCTTTTCCTGACTGCCGTATCTCATGGCTCACGCCACTTGAGTCAAGATTTGACCGTCTCAGCGAGACATTATCCGCAGCCCACGACTGTTCGCCGCGTTATGCATCCTCAAGCGAATCAAGCAAGAGCAAGGATGAGAGATTCATGGTTTAGGTGATTGAGGTCTCAGTGATGACCATCTTTTCCCCTAAAGAATATCATCGACATGTAATGAACCAGATTTGGGTCCGTGAAAGACAAGCTGCCTGATCGTGAGGCTTCCTTCAGTTCTCCTACCTTCAGTCCGATCCCTGTCATAAAGAATCCTTCCCCCAGTTTTCATCGACGTCTCTTTATCCGAATCAAGAGTACGAAGCATTGTGCATGCGATGCCATGTGTACTCCTATACCGCAGACTGTTCAGAGAATGAACGCTTCATATAGCACAATTTACCTCGTGAAGGCTGTCTAGCGCACCAACTTATCCACTGTCTTCTGCATCGGACTACAAAGATGTCTGACCCTAATGCAACGCTCATCGAGTGCCGCGTTGAATACGCCCTTGGAAGTGTCATTATAGCTGCAAGATTCTTCACGAGATGGAAGACATTGGGATGGCGAGGCTTCTACTGGGATGACTTCTTTGCATTTTGGTCGTGGGTATTCTTCACTCTCATCTACGTTATGGTGGAGTATCTCAGTAAGTCGAAGATAGCAGTGAGTTCGCGATTTGATCGTTTGACTGACAATCTCCAGGTATAATGGGTGCACCAATAGCCATGACCCAAGAGCAGCGTGAAGCACTCCCACCAGCGATGCGAAAGTCGATGCGAGAGGGTGCAAAGGGCATGTTTGCCTCGTTCTACTTCTTGATCTTCTTAGTTTGGAGTCTGAAAGGCTCGCTCATTATTCTCTTTCTGCGTTTGACGTAAGTGCAGTCTATGACGCTCCGCAAGATCGATACTAACTTTCGCGTGCAGGAGAAGTACTAGGCTCTACCATTATGTTCAAGCCGTGGGCGCTATCTCGATTGCTGCATGTATAGCTGCCATCATCACTCAAACCACACACTGCTTGCCTTTGAAGAGAAACTGGCAAATTCTTCCTGACCCAGGCAAAGAGTGCTCAGCTGGCATTGTGATTAACATTGTCATTGCTGTCGGGAACGTCTTGTGGGTAAATCCTCAAAGTTTAGCGATATGTAGCTAACGCATGATACAGAGTGGATGCTTTGTTGCTCGTTGTTCCTTTATGGATGCTGAAAGATGCAAAGATCAGTCTATGGCGGTGAGCTTATTCCCCATATAAGAAGAGCCAAAGCTGATACATGTTCAAAGCAAAATTCGAGTCATCTTCCTCCTGTCTCTCGGTCTCTTCGTTATGGGCATGGCTATCGCACGCTGCATTTTGTCCATCGGCACCTCCGTCCAAGTGGCTCTCTCTTCAGTGTGGGCACAACGCGAAGCCGTAAGTCTGCCATTCACCTACAAGCCATAATTTCGGTATCTGATCGTGTGCAACAGATCGTGTCCATATTCGCAGTGAATGCACCCGTAATCAACAGCCTCTTTCGAGCAGAAACATGGGCAACAAGACACTCTTCGAGCGGCTACGTATCCAAGGACTCCCACAGGTCGCGGACAAATACCAGTACGTTGGGAAAGAAGAAAAAGACCGGCTTCGAGATATACAAGATGACGGATATCGAGACCAAGATGACGGACTTTGAGACAAGCAGCAAAGAGAGCACGTCGGAATTGTTCAAAGATCCAATGCTATCTCCAGTGCCTTCGCAGTGGAGATGTTCAGCGCGAGGAGCAAGTCGAGATGGTAACCCCGGACGTATGGCTTGAAGGGATGCGGGAAGATACCCATAGCCCCTGAAGCTGTCGTAACGTCCCGCTGATTGGCGCTGTTCTCCGGCATTTCGATTCCTTCCGCGGAGGAGAGGGATTGCTTGACGCGTCCGCCTAGCATTTGGTTACATACAGCCTACCTTTCATATCGCACATCACCGCAAATGTAACTCACTACTCTTGTTGCCCAAGATATAGTCCTCGTCAATTAGGGGTCGCTAGACACCAACAATAACTCAAAGCATACACTTGAGCCGCTCATCTTACGACCTGCACGATAAGGCCACCCCAGCAATAACAGTCTTCTCAGCCGAGTCATGGGCACATGTCAACGTACACTAAGGATCAACTCCCTGATCGATCCCACATCTGCCAAGACCTTATTGCCGTTCGCGGTAGGCGATAAACCGTGAGATGACCAGGGTCTGTAAGAAGCGGAACTAGAGAGTCGTGAATTCGAGAATATGTAGTCAACAATACTGAAGCACGAATCATGCCAGGAACTGATAAGTACCCCACACTATCCGGCTCATGGCTCTCTACCAAATCAAAACTCATTAGAACTTTTCAAAATGCCATCTTTCCAAGACACAATCAGAAACCTAGACTCTTTACAGCCCTCACAGTTCTCTACAGACGCTGAGCGCTACGAAGCTAAAGAAGCAGCGCGCCGCCTTCTGAACCGCCTCGAAACGCCATTTGAGCAAGGCTGGAGGCTGTCTTTCGAGACGCCAGTGCTCATCGCCGGTATCCAGACCATTCTTGACCTCGGCATCTGGAAGCAATGGACGGAGGCGAATAAGAAGAACCCTGGTGCACCAGTGCATCTGGATCAGCTGCTAAAATGGGCCAACGCGAAGGCCGAGCCAAATCTGTTGCGTGAGTATAGATGTCATTGGAAGTAAGAATTACAGAGCTGATATTGTGGTTTGTAGGAAGATTTTTGAGACACATCGCTGCGCTATATGTATTAGAAGAGACAGATGTTGATACCTGGAAGCCTACACCGTACTCGCTCTCTCTTGGCGACACGGTATCGCATACCGACCAAATCACACAATGCGGGTACGTGGAGCCATCCTCAATCAGATTCCTCAGTGGTCCGTTAACGCAACTCTCAGTACCGATCATACCGTTCCCACAGGCGTCAACCTCCCGTATTTCCTCAAGAAATACAATTATGTCGAACCAGTCGACCTGGCCAAACTCGACAACTACCGCGATATGACAGGCGGAAAAGACTTCTTTGCTACTTGCGCCGCTGACCCGGTGGGCAAGGGAAGTAGCTTCATGGGTCTGATGACCGCGCTGCGGAACCATAAGATGAGCTGGACAGATGTGTACGATACGAACCGCATCGTCGATGGTGCTGATGTCCAGACTGGAAAACCTTTGTTTGTGGACATTGGCGGCGCGCACGGTCTCGACACTTCGCGTCTTCTTGACAAGCATCCGGACCTGCCTGCCAACGTTCTGGTCCTGCAAGATACTCCCGAAGTCGTCGCAATGCCCATTGAAGACTTGGATAAGAGGATAGTGAAACAAGCCTACGACTTCTTCACGCCTCAACCTCAAAAGCACGCGCGCGCTTACTTCTTCCATGCCGTACCCCACGACTGGCCTGATGCGGACTGCGTACGCATGTTCTCGCAAGTGGCCGCTGTGTTCAAGCGCGGATATTCCAAGCTCCTGATCTACGAGGTTGTGCTGCCGAAGAAGGGAGCCACGAACTTGATGACGACGTTGGATTTGCAGCTCATGAACTGCACAAGTGGAATGGAGAGGACAGAGGAGCATTGGGCGAGATTGTTGAAGGAAGCCGGATTTGGTATTGTAGATATAAGTCGGCATCCAAGGGCTGTGGAGAGCGTTATCGAGGCGGATTTGATCTAAGTGGTACGTCGGGCGTATTGGTCGTCCTACATGCCCACGTTTCGAGTCAGAATGGAGCATGCTCAGAAAGTCACTTCGAATAGACCAATACTATCTCTTTCTGAGAAAGGAATTTGATGTCCGCTCCACCCTTCAATCCAATCTCTCGCCATAACTTGATGACCTTTCCTATGCACCTCAACATTCTTTCTTCCTTCTCTCCGCTTCCTGTTGGCGAGCCAAACACAAGGGTGTTCAGCAATAGAGGCAAATATATTGTTTCGCGCGATACCATATGGCAGGTTTGCAGCAACCCAGCACCAATTCCAGAAACGTCGAATCTACCACGCTGGACATCGTAGGACAGGAGTCCTTTCTCGGAAGTGAGGGCGTACGCATAGATCATGTTGCGGATTTCACCTGGGAGACAAAGTAGGGGCGATGCTGCTATTGCAGCCTGATGGGCCGCTAGTGTGGTATGGGAGGATAGGGGACCGAGGATTTTGGTGTGGGTCTTTCGTGGCCGTTTGTAGGATCTGAAAGTTTTCGAAGACTTTCTGAAGAGAAACTTTGTGGTTCTTGAAGGTTCGAAGCTTTCTGCCTGGCCAGGTTTTGTAGAGATCTGTGGCTCTTTGGACAGGGTTGAAGCATGCGGGGTCTGCAACGTTGGATTGTAGCACGAGGTATGCATGATACAGGAGGTGATAGTGTGTAGATGGCTGCGCTTTTGATGGTGGCTGATGTATCCAGTGATATGTGTGAGGCTTGAGATTAGAAAGAACTGGTGGAGGCTTCAGGCGTTAGTACCAAATTATATATTTTGGCCCACGATAGAGTTGTAATCATCAAAAGACACGGCCATATTTGCTACTGTTGCGAATTGCACAATAGCTCCATGGTTGACTGTTCGCTACCAGAAAGTGAGGGCACGTCTACCTTCGCCTCAGCTATTTTCTCGGCCTACTATCATCAGCTGGGACCCTATCACAGCGCTTGAGTGCAATGTTTACAGTATGATTGATCTTAACATGCTTCGCACATACCTTGCGCCCAAGTAAATGAGCGCTCCAGCCGTGGGGCCTTCCAGACTACGCCCACTCCCCCCTCGAATTGGGTGCGCGTATCTGGAATCATCGATCCATAGTCGACATATATGATTTCTTCATAGAGTAACACCACTCTTTTGGCCCGGGAACGTGGTTTCTTCGAACTCGATCTTGGTGATGTGCTGGCCGGGCACAACGATCAGTCCAACATAACGACTATTCCAAGCTACGGATGTGGATGGATTTCCCGACTCTTCCACCGCCTTGCGAATCGTCTCGGCTGATGGCGCACGGTACTCATGTGCCAGTGCAAGAATGATGTTACGGCCCTATACCGTGTCAACACAGTGCAAGCTCGTACACACGTCATAGCCTACCTTATCCGTGCACTTCATCTGGCCTCCAAAGACGCGTCCATCGCTGGCATGTATGCGTAGATTCTTGCCGATGAACTGATTCAGCCAGAAAGTCGCTTGCTCGTTGTCCATGTTGGGGTTCTTCTTTGCTCTGGGGAAGAGCCAGCTGTAGCGGTTGGTCCTCCTTGGGGCTAACATTTCACTTCTTGGAAAAGAGGGGACCGCGATGTGGCTGTGTAACCTTGAGGCTGGAGTCGTGGCTTGAGAGGCCCGTCGGAGAGGGGACGGCCGATGTGGCTTGGCGCGTTTGACGCGTTTGCGCCAAATTTCTGGACTTTGCGGAGCCCATGCGCAGTGGAAAGTCGCCATACATCCCACCATGTCTTCGATACGGCGGAGCTGCCAATCGGCCTTGTTCAGGACAAACAATGTCTGTCTGTACACCAATGGCTCAAGACGCGCATTCTCTCGCACGTCGGTGAGCTCCAGAGGTCCGTACCACACCCGCATCGCCCTCCCACTGCTTACCATACTTACACGGACATAAGGCGCTCTCCCAAACTTCCTCCCACCCTCCAAGCCCGAACTATCAGAGCTCCTCTCCAAGTTCAACGCCAAGATCCTTCTTCCCTCTCACTTGACGAAAGAACAACGGAAGCTTGTCTACTCGAAAGAATCCCGCGCAAAACTCGAAGCCGAACCCGTAGAGATCACCCTGGGAGATGTCACTCTTCCTCTCGAACACCTCGACCGGAACAGACTGCCAAACACTTTCAAGACTTTCAGGGGGATCGTAGCCGAGAGCGAGACTAAGGAGGACTGGGAAAATGTAGTCAGATGCTTGGAGGGATTCGAAGAGGCGGGCATCAAGGTCGAAAGCGCGTGGCAGGAGCTAGTCGTAAGAAAGTTAAATCTAGCGGACATGCATCATCTTGTCCTCAAGATGTTGCAAAGATCAAAGGCAACAGGCGTGAAGCTGAGCAACTTGGGTGTGCTGCAACAAGTATTGAGGAGTGTGCACGACAAAGCTACCTTGTCTGACTGGGCAGAGGAAGAGACAGCCAAGATGTACAAGCAAGCGAAGCAGATTGTCGAGCTCATGGATAATGAGGAGCACCACAAAGTCCAGAATCGCAAGGATCAGCCTACTGAAGGTGACTGGAGGGGCAGGCCTTCCGTTGTTGCACTGCCGACCGAACTGGCTGCTGTGCTCGCCGAGCGACATGGCGGAGACATGGAACAAGTCAAGAAGCTATCGAACCGTTTGGTAAATGCGCTTAAGCAAAGTGATTACACAGTATGTTTCCAAGAGCTTCGCCAATAAACACAAGGAATACTGACAAGCCTTTCTAGGCCTGGCTCGACATGACGTCCTTGCGGTCCAGTACTAAAGCCGATTCATTCAAAAACGTTACCACACAGTTGGCATTCACAAAAGACCACAGCTACAGTCTCCTTGAAGTAATGATTGTGTGGAATGCACTCAAGACATCTCGCAAAGTACTGGGTGCTGAAATGCCCATGGCCGAAGAGGCACAAAAGTTCGAAACTAAGGCAGAGCAAGTCCTGATGGAGGGCATGCAGTCGTTGGATGATATGTCGAAAGACAAGAGCGGCAAGTCGCTGAAACCAGCGTTTGTGAAATACGCCAAGGATGTCCTTGAGAAATGCAGATAAGAGGCGAGCACCAAGAAGTTAGATGTAAAGAAATAAGAATACGGCAGGACTGACTGTCATGTAAGTCCATATACTGTACCATAGCGCAGAAATGAATAAGGAAGTGTTCCTTTGCTGGTGGAGCACCACATTTTGAGCATGGTCATTATCGGCTGCATCGCCTCACACCAGTCAAATAAACATGATTTCATTATCACAGCGTATCAAATCATGGACAGCTCACATGGCTTCTTTGGCGCCGGCACCGACTCCCTTGCTTTATTTGGCCTCATGAGATTGCCCGTAATCTAGTCTGACGCTGGGCACTTTCTGGAGACGAATGACATTACTAAATCTCACCAGAACATCTATTGTAGACCTCGGGTCGAGTCTCGACCAAGTATGGAAAACCTCGACTTCGTTCCATGTGTGATAGCTCTTCACTTCGTTATTCAGTGTCCGATTCTTGATTTTGATATTAAAGTTTTCGACGGTATGGAAGGAAAGATGGTGCCCTCCAAGTCTGCACGTTGGGTAGCTACGTGTGCGTTCAGTCACTGGTGCCAGCGCAAATGGCCTCAATCACCTTCTCATAGGTGTCTTCTTGGTAGCAAAGCTATCTTTTGGAGGCCGCTCGTTCTACGGGTCATCATAAATTGCGAGAGTCTTTTTTGTCGCAGCTGTTTTCGAACATGGCAGACTTGCTTCTTGCTTTTGAAATGAACCGCAGAATTGTAGATCGCAGTGATCACCAGTTGCTCCAAATGTCTTCAAAAACACCCAGGAAACATGGTCAAGAGAAGTGTTGGGTTCAGTTTCTATCGTATCCAGGATATGTTGATGGAGCATGGAGCACCCAAAAGATGTGTGCACAAGCCAATATATCTATGAGGAGATCATGAAACTCATCCCGACAGTCTGTGGCGCCGCAATCCCACATGGCTGTCAAGTGTGGATTTTTGAAATGGACACATCTTGGTTTCGGAGAATAGCGATATTGTGAAGGATGCGGCGATCTTCCAGAGCGAGGCCATTGTCTTTTTCGAACACGAAGGAATCTTGGAAAAGATTGTCTACTCAAACATGGAACTATAGATTTGGAAATTGTGGAAAAGTCCACGAGAAAAGGACATGAAATCACTTGTTCAACATTTTGGACACCATGAGCGCGAACCGTTCGGGTTTTGGAAGACTCTCAAGGTATGTTTATAGAAGAAAAGAGGATCTGAGAAATGACAATGAGGCTTATATACGTCCGCCGAGCCTAATGGTGTTGGCTGTCACCAACAGCATCGGCACCTTTGTGTGTAGTCATATGATCGTTACGGTGTTCGGCATAAAATCAATAGGTTGACTGTGTACTCGAAGCAACTGCCGACGATCAACGCGAGTAATCAGCTGTATTGATAGACGCGGTTCCAATGTCTCAAGCGTAAGCGGTCGCGCGCGTGTCGTTTCATGAATTGAGTACAGACTCCAGCACTGCTTTCACCTGACTTGTCAGCTGCACCTGCCTTTCACGACGCCTAGCTGCTTATACTATTGTCTCAAAGTTTCAGATTCTGCTTGTGCTTGATCACATGGGCACTTTTCTATATCTATTTTGTTGCATTGCAGATGAATATCACAACGCTCAACCACACCCGCAACGAAATCGCAATTACAACCATCAAGTAGACTTCAGAAATGAGCGTCCCATCAAATTCATCTGCTTCTCCGGCAACTGGGCGCATAACCACCTCTGCTCAAATCCTCCCCAACTGGGACACTTCCCGCCCCATTCTACGTTTCGACTTCCCCAACGCCCAAGCCCAAGAAGCCTTCCACCGCGCCTTCTTACAAGTCCGCTCCGAAAAGGATAAGGCTGCCTTCATGGCACGTTTCTTTGAGAACTACGACGGACAAGTGTCGATCCCACGACGCGTTGTCATGGACACGAGTCGTGATGAGCAAGTGGCAAAGGAGGTACAGCGAAGTTTGGGGGTGGTAATGGATACCGACAGGGATCCAGAGGTTGCCAGAAGACTACAGCAGCAAATGGGTGGAGACGACTCTGGCGGAAATCGAATGAACGCGCAATTATACGATGAAGAAATGGCAAGCCTTAGACAGCGCCGGCTTGATTTCGAAAGGAGGCGTCAGGGTTACGGCGGTGCGGGTGGCTTAGGCTACAACGGCGGTGTGGGTCGGATGACAGACCGGTTTGGAGATATGTCAGTTCACCAGCGCGTTGCACATCCTGGCTATGCTCCGCAACAGCCACGCCAACCGGACTACTACGATAATGGCTATGGTGAGCCGTACCCATGGGCATACGGTCCAGGTGACGGAGGGGACGGGAATGGAAGTTATGACGCTGGATACGATCCTAGGTATCGATACTGGGGCCAGTGGCGTAGAGGCTACTAAGCCTGCTGAGCACCAATGTTGATCAACCATGGAGACTCTTAGTGTTCGAAACAATGTCACATATCTAGACACGAGCTGATGATATAAATCGTACGCGCCAAAACCAAACCTCATAGTAGACCTGTTAGACCATGATAGCGCTCCTCAGACATATGCCAGGTCCCTCTCCCTACTAGCGTAGCCTCCTGCGTCTCCTGCTCAACGAGTTTTGTCATCCGAGTCCTGTATTTTAATGGCTTCCATGCGTTTCCGCATTGCTAGCCGCGCCATAGCGCCTTTTGGCTTATTTAGTTCGATATCTGGCGACGACGGGCTTCGTGGTGAGGAGGTAAGGGGTGGAGGACTCCGTGATGTAGGGCTCTGTGATGAAGGACTCTGCGGCGGAGGAGTCTGAGGCGGAAGTCTCGGTGTACCGGCAACTCGTATCTTCATCCTAGCTGGTCGCCATTCCCATGGCAGAGGACATCTCTGGACCATTTCCGCAGAATATCTAGCCGGGCAAGATGTAGATCGTGGCCTGACAGATGCCGTAGGTGGGAGCTTGTATGGAGGATTCCATGTGGGCGAAGTAGTGGGGTTTGAACGGGAGGTAGTGAGCTGAGAAGAAACAGCCATAACGGAGGCAGTACAGATAGCAAAAGACAGTAATAGTTCGAGAAATTTGGCGATGTGAGGGTTGTTGTGAGACGATAGTGCAATAGCGACAGGTGAGGCGTGTTCTGGCGGGACCACCAGAGTTTTGTTTAGGCTGGCGAGCATTGCGACTGCTTTATTGTGACAGTGTCGCGCTTTCCAGCGTAGACGCTTAGATGGCGGAAGGAGTGACTTAAGGCTATCACCCACTGTTGGTGGCCGTGAACAACACTTGGGATGCAGGGATAACCTGACCATGATGTACCATACAGCCATACCTCGACGAATAAATACACGATGGCCAAAACCTCCAAGATTTGGTGTAATATCATGCGCCGTCTTTCGTACCGTTGTGGTCACGTTTTGATGGGTTCTTCAATAGATCATTTCGTCAAGATTCGTATTCGTACAATGGTATCACTCTTCAAACCCCAGCCACTCGCCAACATCTTCGCCTTCGTCACTATCGACCATCTCTTCATCCGTTGTCCCATCTTCAATGGCTTTGACGCCAAAGTCAAGCTGTGCTGACTTCTCTTTCTCCTCTGGCGGCTGTGCCAAAAGATATTCAATGCGATAGATGTTCTCGTCCGCCAGTCTGGCGAGCTCAGCTTGTATCCTACGAACGGCCTTCTCAACACTTCTTAATTCAGCCTCGAGGCCGCCCTTGTTGTCCTTCATCCATCGACCATGCTTGCTGAGGAGCGATTCGATCCACACCAGATTGAACTCCAGATGCGGAGACTCATCGGCCTGAAGAGCGACAAATCGTAATAAGCGGCCTAGATACACTGAAGGTAGGTCTTTAACTACCAAAGCTACGCTGCCCACGGGTGTGGCTTCGTATACGCGACGAACCAGATTGCGCTCGTTGAGACGGAAGGCCATGACCAGTGCTTTGAGATAGTCCTTTTGTGCGAGAGTTTCGAGAGTCGTAGCTGGGGTAACGGTGATGTCTAGGTCGAATGGATCGAACTGGAATGTGTTGTCGAGTGAGTAGATTAGTAGACCTTCTGTTGATGCAGCACAGAACGCTCGCCCAGTGGGTGAGAATGCGACAGCAGGTACCCGTACTTCGGGTCGTGTTCTCCGTGCGCCAATGCCTTTTTGCGCTCCAGGTAAGGTTGTGTCTCGACGATCTTCCAGGTCTGACGCTTCGCCTTGGTCGTCAATAAGACCTTGCGGGCCGGCGTCTGTGAGCAGCTTGCTATTGAGGAACTCTTGTGTGCCATCAAGTGAAAGGTTCACGGATACAGTGAACTTCTTGAGTAACACACCCGACTGAACATCGTACAAGCAAATGTACTTGCTGTTACCACCAGCAAGTACACATGTCCCGTCTGCACTGTACTTGACTGACGTAAAGGCTTTGGTGCCTGCGACGTTGGCCGCCGTTCTTCGATCTGACATCTTACGACCACCAGAAACATCTCGTCGCGCATCGACACCGTTTTCTTGTGCAGCATCGGAGACGTTCCAGAATGTAAGCTGCCCGTCAAGTGTTGTCACGGCGATTTGCTTTGAGTCGGGGCGGAAAGCGACAGATAGAATATCTGCCATGAGTTGCAGCGGCTCACTTGTTTGCGTGCGAGCAAAGATGTTCCAGACGCGGACAGTCCTGTCCCAACTTCCACTCACCAGCGTGCCTGCATCAGGGGAGAATGACAAGGACGATACAGGGCCCTCGTGGCCAGACAGCCTATCAAGCAGCTGGCCGGTCTGGACAGACCAGATGTGAATATCGAAAGAATCGATAGAACCTGCGCATACGACCTCGCCGCTCGGGTCAACGGCCAAGGATGAAAACGAAAGTCTCGAAGGTGCTGTGAATGTGCGGAAGTTGCGATACCGGTGGAGATCCCACGCCCTGACAGAACCATCGAGACTGGCTGTGAACAGGACATTTCCCTTCTTCGCAAATTCGCAGGCAGTTACACCACCCATGTGTTCGGTGAATGTGACGACACAGAAACCAGAACTGACTTCCCACACCTTGATCTTTCCGTCATCAGCCGCCGTTATTATGCGCTGGCCGTCTGGCGAGTAGGCGATCGTGTTCATTGAGTCGAAGTGCCCCTGCTGCTTCAGAATGTACGATTCTGACTGCCACTCCCAGACCAACAGCTGCCCGAGCTTCGATGCGCCGAAGGCGAGCCATTCTCCGGTCTTGTTGATTGCGACATAGTCAATATCGTTTTGAGAAATGCTGAGGCTGGAGATTTGAGCAAACTCTGGCAGCTCGTGAATGAAAAAGGCACCGTGGGAGAAACCTGTAACGAGTAGTTTCGACTCAGGATGGAAGCTGGCGCATGTGACATGTGCGTTGTTCTGGTGGAAGAAGTGGCGCTCCGCGATGCCCCATTGTAAATTCTCGTCGTCGTTTTCATCGGCGTCGGCTGGCGCATCGTACCGCAGCATGTATTTCCATACGAACAGTGCACCGTCCTTGCTGACTGTGTAGATGGTCTCTTGATCTTTAGAGAACCAGGCGCCGACTACTTCCTGCCTGTGTCCACCCAGTGTGGTCTGCGCATGCCCTTCTTCTTGATCTACGCTCCAGATGCGTGCCGTCATGTCCTTGGACGCGCTAAGGAAAAACCTCGAGTCGCTCGACCACTCTATGCTTTGCACATTGTTGTAGTGTCCTGTGTATATCCGGTGTCGCACAAACGGCGCAAACTCTAAATCGCCCTCTGCGACGTCTGGAGTAGACGGGGTGTGCCATACTTCGATCTGCCGTCCTATGCCTACTGCAAAATGCCGGCCCGAGGGAGAGAAAGCGATCGAGGTGACTTCACCGCGGAGAGAGAAGTGGTAGAGAACGATGCGACGAGGGACGTTGGTAAGGACTGCGCGACCGTCTTCGTCGACTGAGAGGAGGAGATTTCCGCGAGGGTTGAGGGCAAGGCGTGCGATGTTCTTCCGGTGCGCAAATGGAAGTGTGTGTGATTTGGAGCTGGGCAGAATTAGCGCGCGTCCATTATTGTGGAAGTCGCGAGTTGATACTCACTTTACAAGGTCGAAGACAGTGACCCGGTTACCAACCGGTGATAGTAGACATGTGCCATCTGGAGTGAAGAGAAGGTTGCCTCTGCTGTAGACGGTACCCAGCAGGTTGGAGAACTACAAAAGTCAGTCGCGAACACGTCCATGGCAGCATTGGACTTGCCTGAAAGTCAGTCTTCATCTTCAATATGTCTTGGCTGCAGTCTCGTCATGTCGTGGCGGGCGTGGTCGCATCTTGAACTTTTTCGAAGCTCGGATCATGCTTAGACGCGCTAGTTGGGTAGGCTGCATTAGTCGCGGTACCCCGTTCAGGGTCAGTGCTTGCCGAATGGGCGACTCTGAGAAAGGGGACCCAAATTGTCTACACCACCACGTCTCCTCACCAGACCCTGTACCACACGCCTTTCAGTAACCTCACTACTGGATTGCCTCTCGTCCGCATCCTTTACGTACGTTTGCACGCTGCATGCCATCTCCTACAAGACTGGACATAGCTAATACTGCTCCCCAGACCCCATACACACCAGCGGTCAACCACACATCAACGCCATGGCCGAGTCCGCGTCCCCCATTGGCATTGCCAACGTACGTGTCCCCTCTGCCACAGCTATGCCTCCAATTCGTATACTAACATGCATCGCAGCTGCCAAACCAGAGGTACTATCAACACAGCGGACACGCAAGCATCGGACCCTAACGTAGCACAGGCACAAGATTGTTGCGAAGCGCGGTGCTGCCTTCACCATAATGGTACGAACATCGTCCTTGTCAAAATCCACAATCAGTCTAACCTTTGCAGGTTGCTGGCGAGTCGGGTCTCGGAAAGACTACCTTCATCAACACCCTCTTCTCCACCACCATCAAGAACTATGCCGACCACAAGCGACGACACCACAAGCAGATGGACAAGACTGTCGAGATTGAGATCACCAAGGCCGAGCTCGAGGAGAAGTTCTTCAAGGGTAGGCAGAGCACCATTGGACTGCCCGTCTCCTTCAACTAACACCCCCCAGTCCGCCTTACTGTTATCGACACCCCTGGTTTCGGTGACTACGTCAACAACCGCGACTCGTGGCAACCCATCATCGAGTTCCTCGACGACCAGCACGAGTCGTACATGCTGCAAGAGCAACAACCGCGCCGCTCTGATAAGATCGATCTCCGTGTTCACGCCTGCTTGTACTTCATCCGCCCCACCGGCCACACCTTGAAGCCCCTTGACATTGAGGTCATGAAGAAGCTATGCACACGCGTCAACCTGATCCCGGTTGTAGCCAAGGCCGACACATTGAGCCCAACAGACCTGGCCAGGTTCAAGGCGAGGGTAAGATGCTCCGTCTGGATAGCATGAGCAGATACTGACCGCTATTAGGTGCGCCAAGTGATCGATGCTCAAGGCATCAAGATCTACACTCCCCCGCTCGAGGACGACGACGCTGCCGCCATGCAGCACGCACGCGGCCTCATCGATGCCATGCCTTTCTCCGTTATCGGTTCTGAGAAGGACGTTCAGACCAACGACGGCCGTACCGTCAAGGGCCGCCAATACGCCTGGGGTGTTGCCGAAGTCGAGAACGAGGAGCACTGCGACTTCAAGAAGCTCCGCGCCATCCTCATCCGAACCCACATGCTTGACCTCATTCACACCACCGAGGAGAACCACTACGAGGCCTACCGCGCCGGCCAGATGGAGACAAGGAAGTTTGGCGAGGCGCGCCCAAGGAAGCTGGACAACCCCAAGTTCAAGGAGGAGGAAGAGGCTCTCCGCAAGCGTTTCACCGAACAGGTCAAGGTTGAGGAGCAGCGCTTCAGGCAGTGGGAGCAGAAGCTCATTGCTGAGCGCGACCGCCTCAACAAGGACCTCGAGGCTAGTCACGCAGAGATCAAGCGTCTTGAGGGCGAGGTGGACAACCTCCAGGGCAGCATCAACCGCTCTCACGGTCGTCGCTAGACGCACCCTTTGGCGTTGGTGGTGTTGCACGAACAGAGATGGTGCAGTGATTCAGCATGGTCGCACTAATTCTCCACATTCTTCCTTCAAGATTCCCCTTCTGTTTCCGTATCTTCGGTTCTCATATGTCTGTAATGTCGCGCCGCTATGGGGACACTGTAGGCGACGCGTATCTGGGCTTGGGCTAAACAGCATGTCACAGCTTATAGTTCTATAACTTGGTATTAATCTATTATGAAGACCGCTGGTCACTAAATCTTGCTCATGGGTATATGTGATGTTTGAGTAGCTAAACTTGGAGTCCACCAAACACCCTATCCAATTCCTCGCCTTCTTTGGCCTTGCTCTCCGCTTGCGGATCTAGATCCATGAGATTCTGCACCGGCGCTTTGTCTTCCTTCTTCGCGCCTCCATCACTCTCCTCTGGCTTCAGTATATGTACACCACTATCTAACCAACCCGGCGCAACTCTCCTCTTCTCGGCGAGATCCTCTTTCTGCCTCCGTTCCTCCCACTGCGCCAATGTCTTCCTCGCGTCGGCCTCTAGCTTAGACAAGTGTTCTTGTAGTGCGACACATGATGTGAGAATCTGGTCTGGGTGCGCTGACGTGCCGGATGAAGACATGACGTATGCGGGTTTCGACGCGTTGGACCCGTCTTGCTGCTGTTGGGAGAGGATCGAGGGAGGAAGCGTCGAGGGTAGGGTTACGTAGGAGTATGGCAAGGGGACCGAGGTAGGGAGGGAGAGGAAGGGGGAGAGTGTCAAGGGAACTTGGGCGAGGAGAGGATGTGGGTCTGTGGATTTGGAAACGTTAGCATAGGGGTTTCTGAGACGTTGTGATAGTTGTGGTAGAGGGGATGTAGGAAGATGGTATGCGATGCGCCGTGCCGGCCAGACTTCACGAGACGATGTCAAGGTCTCGTAGCCTCACCCGACAATTTTCGCAGCCACAAATCAGGTTTGGAATCGCGTGCCTGCGCGCCTGTTCTGGCTACACACGTGCATCGTATCGCAGCGGATGTGCATCGTCGTGGGAAGGTCTGGAGAACAACTCACGTTCGTCATGCATATCCAATAGGACTGTACGCGTGTGTGGAATCTGGCCAAAATTTGCCGAAGTAGCAGCACTCAATTGTATAGGGCGTATATTTGGCTATTGCAAGTGCGATGGGTCGTGAATCTGCGGGGTATGCTGATGTCGTCGGGGTTTGGGGTGTATGGATGTGGAGCTGCGATTGTTGGTGGGGAAGCTGGGCGGAGCTGCTGATGCAGGTACCAGACTTGGAAACAACGATCACGCATGACGCACGTGAGATTCATCTCGGACGCTTGTGGGGTGCATACACGAATGCTTCATTTGGGTATTGGTATGTTTTTCGGATCGATGCAGATGTTGTTCTTGAGTCTTGGATGGGTTCAAACTATTGTCATATGCATTTACATCTCATCTATCCATCGAAATTACAACAGCGTCCTGAAATACCGATTCATGCGTGAAGCGAGACACCATATAACTGATAATCTCACTTTTTTACCTAATCTTCGCAGAGCAGGTGAACGGCCTCGGTCCTGGGATGGTATAGCTTGTTGGTTTCGGCCAGTAGAGCTGAAACTTGATGCCTGGATCAGTCGCTTTGTATGCACCCGGGAAGCTGACTGTAGCCGGACTGGCAGTACCACCTCCTGTTACGTTTATCTGGGCACATTCCATGTAGAGTTGAGCACCCGGGTAATTACTCGCAGCATGGAGAGCGATAAGTTCGGCGCGGAGGAGATATCTGAGAAGGACTGTGTCAGCCAGAACTTCATGACAACTTTTGGCAGAAGAGATTTGAAGAGAAAGGTGCGACTTACTGTCCACTCGGAATGCAAGACGGAAGTACAAAGTCTACTAGACCCTTGTTGTTGTAAAGCCTCGTAACTGCCCACTCGCCATTGGCATCCATACCATCCTCGTAGATCTTGAACCACTTGAGTCCCGTCACCGTGGTAGACAAAGCATCATCGACTTTGGCGAGATAAACCATAATGGGGCCTAGATGACCGGGGTCGATGGGATCTGACTTATCCGTCTCAGGTTTAGAATCAAGCGTGTGGTGCCACTCGGCAGTGAGCTTGTCTCCGGCTTTGACCTAGCATGTTGTAAGCCGAAGCCATGTGGCGTAGCTTGCTTATTGCGAAACCGACATACATTGATAATGTCTTTGGGAAGAGGCGTTCTGTAGGGGTTTATGCTGTATGTGGGTCAATATAGCGCTTGACCTTGCGCTTTGTTATGATTTACCCGCCATTACATATGACATCGTTAGACGTTACGTCTTGAATTGGTCTGAAAACCGAATGAGTTGCGATTCAGAACATGATTGTGGGGCACATTACCCGTCGTAGGTCTGTGTGTCGTGCTGTTAGGAGGCGATTAGTAGGAAAGTTGTTACGAGCATGCTCACCGGCACCCGGATTCCTTTGGTATGTCCTTGCCCCACGCCGTTGACGTGCAATTGAGTGAAGATCGTATGCGCCGATGCGCTAGCTGACAAGAAACAAGTGACCACAGAGACCTTCATAGTGTAAATCGTTACCCAAGATCATAATGCTGTTCACAACTACGACGGCGAATCTTCCTATATGGTATCATGGTGTACTGTTTTCTGAGTTGTCCAAATGGAACACGGAGCCATTGTCCAAAGTTGGTTGGGGACTCGGCTTCGGCACGTGTGCGACTGGCGATGGAGGCGTGTGACCAGGAGTCCTTTATTTCTCAATATACTTTGCCCGCTGCAATGCAGTTATGGAAAAGTGTGCATAGGACACGTGCTTTACGGATTTTCAATGCATAGAATCCTCGGCAGTTACCAAATAGGTAACGGGCGCCAACGTAGTCACGGATCGACTGTGTAACTTGAGCCGGCGGTTGGATGGAAGAACCGCAGTGTTAATTACAGGAGGAAGGATACGACCGAGGTATGCCGCGACATCATGGCAGATAGTCTTGGGATCTGTGAAGCGAAAGAAGAAAAGGCTAATATAATAGATTGTGTGTTACTGGTCTGGTCGAGTGTTTCAATTAATGAAACGTGCGCATCTTGTCGTTCTGCGAAGGAGGCTTGGAAGCCGTCCTTCATTTTGGGGCAGCCTCACGGAACATGCGCAAAGAAGCCGGTACCGAGAAGGCTGTGGCGGTTGCACGAGATCAGAGGCACTGACTTGTTAATATTCCCGAAGACTCTGGTGGTGCAGACGTTGTATTCGAAGAGGCTGATGCAAGGCGGAAGCGCGAAAGTGATGGTTTGTCACATCCGCCACTAGACGTTTGTGGGGAAAGCTGGACCCCGAACGGGTAAGGGGCGCATGGCTGACGGCGAGCAAGTCGCAATCCCGGCTTCTATCAATCTACATCAATCAATCCACCCATGCCGCCTGTAGTTTGTACATATTAACGACTAACCTTGAATCTCGGCCAGATCACCTTAGTTTCGAAACAACCAATGACGATGCTGCCCACGGTAATCACGCCCTCAGTTAGGCTCACCCTGGCCAGCGCGCGTCTCCCGTACCTGGTTGAAGGCGTAGTTCTGCCGCCTCCAGAAGGAAGTTCCCCAGGTAGTGGCTTGGCTATTGGTCTCAACCCCATACGCGACGGCTTTTGCGAAGCAGTCTAGGATAAAGTCGAGATGTATATAACGCGTCCACACCCTGGCATAGCTATAGAAGGCACAGCTTTCACTTGCCCTTGTCAAGCTCTCTCATCTTCGACGTGCTGGTAACAAGTCTCCAAGATGAAGACTACTTCTTTCGTTCGAGCGGCTTCGCTGCTATCCTCTCTTTTCGCTCCTGTCGCTCTTGCGCAGGAGAAGTTCACCCATGAAGGCACCGGGATTGAGTTCTGGCGCCAGGTAGTCAGTGACTCCCAGACAGCAGGTGGTTTTGAATGGGGTTGGGTATTGCCCGGAGAGCCCACAGGCGCCAACGACGAGTACATCGGTTACATCAAGGGGTCACTTGAAGCGAACAGGCAGGGATGGTCTGGTGTCAGTCACGCTGGCGGCATGCCCAACTCTCTTCTGCTCGTTGCATGGCCGGAGACTGATGCCGTCAAGACCAAGTTCGTCTGGGCAGGTGGTTATGTTGCTCCTGAAGACTACACCGGCAACGCGACTTTGAGCCAGATCTTCCACTCGGTCACCGACACACACTTCGAGATTGTGTACCGATGCGAGCACTGCTGGGTCTGGAACCAAGGCGGCGCTGAAGGCTCTCAACTTCCCACTACCGAAGTCAATGTCATCGGTTGGGCCCAGCACGACAAGATCTACGACGGCACATGGGTCTTCCACAACAAGGGACAGTCTCAGTTCGGTGCTCCCACGGCGGATGCAAGGAATGCGAAATACTCTGACTATGTCAAGCTGGTAGGTGGCCAGCCTTCTGGTGCACCCACGCCCACCCTATCGGGCCAGCCATCAGCCACCCCCACTCCAACTGCACCAGTCAAGTGCGTCGGATCTCCTGCTCCTTCAGGCTCATTCGACTACATCGTCATCGGTGGTGGTGCTGGAGGTATCCCCGTAGCGGACAAACTCTCTGAGTCTGGCAAGAGCGTCCTCATGCTCGAGAAGGGACCGCCATCTCTCGCTCGTTTTGGCGGAAAGATGGGTCCTGATTGGGCTACTAGCAACAACCTGACCCGTTTCGACATTCCCGGTCTCTGCAACCAGATCTGGGTTGACTCCGCAGGTGTTGCTTGCACTGATATTGACCAAATGGCTGGCTGTGTTCTTGGCGGAGGTTCTGCTGTCAACGCTGCGCTTTGGTGGAAGCCGGTCGACATCGATTTCGACTACCAATTCCCCACCGGCTGGAAGTCAGCTGATGTGAAGGGCGCGATCGACCGTGTGTTCAAGCGCATCCCTGGTACCGACACTCCTTCCGTCGACGGCAAGCGTTACAAGCAGGAAGGTTTTGATGTCCTGTCTGGTGCGCTTGGTGCAGACGGCTGGAAGAGCGTCGTTGCAAACAACCAACAGAACCAGAAGAACCGCACATACTCTCACTCTCCGTTTATGTACGACAACGGTCAGAGGCAGGGACCTCTCGGTACCTACATGGTCTCTGCGCTGGCGAGGAAGAACTTTAAGCTCTGGACAAACACCATGGCTCGACGAATCGTTCGCTCTGGCGGAGCAGCTACCGGTGTTGAGCTGGAGAGCGGTGTCGGTGGTACTGGTTACTGCGGTACCGTGAACCTCAACCCTGGAGGTCGTGTCATTGTTTCTGGTGGAGCTTTCGGATCCTCAAAGGTTCTCTTCCGCAGTGGCATTGGACCAAAGGATCAGTTGAACGTTGTGAAGAACAGCGCCCTCGATGGCTCGACGATGATCGGAGAGTCTGACTGGATCAACCTCCCCGTCGGCCAAAACCTGAACGACCACGTCAACACCGACCTTGTCATCAAGCACCCCAATATCTCTTTCTACGACTTTTACAAGGCGTGGGATGCCCCTATCGAGGCTGACAAGGACCTGTACCTTGGCAAGCGCTCTGGTATTCTTGCTCAGTCTGCTCCCAACATCGGCCCTCTTGCTTGGGAAGTCATCACTGGAAGTGATGGTATTGACCGATCGATCCAGTGGACTGCTCGCGTTGAAGGTCCCGGCGCCAACGACACTCACCACCTCACCATCAGCCAGTACCTTGGCCATGGCTCTACTTCGCGTGGTACGCTTTCAATCAACGGTGCTCTCAACGTCTATGTCAGCAAAGCACCCTACCTTCAGAACGAAGCCGACACCGGTGTGGTTGTTGCAGGTATCAAGAGCATGATGAAGGCCATCAAAAAGAACCCGGCAATCGAGTTTCAAGTACCTCCTGAGAACATGACGGTCGAGGCATACGTTGCCAGCCTTCCCAAAACCCCAGCTGCCCGTCGCGCCAATCACTGGATTGGTACCGCGAAGATCGGAACCGATAGCGGTCTCACCGGTGGAACCTCTGTCGTAGACTTGAACACCCAGGTGTACGGAACTCAGAACATCCACGTAGTTGATGCTTCTCTGTTCCCCGGGTAAGCTCTATCCTACCAATTTTCAACCATCTTCAAACTAACATAGCACAGCCACATCTTCACCAACCCTACATCCTACATCGTCGTCCTTGCAGAACATGCCGCTGCTAAGATTCTTGCACTTGGTGCAAGCAGTGGAGGTGGTAAGCCTTCGTCGTCCATGCAGTCATCTGCAGCCTCCGCTAAGCCCACCTCCTCGAAGGCGCCAATTAAGTCGTCAACTGTATCTGTGAAGCCGTCATCAACGGCGAAGCCAACTACTATCAAGACATCCACAGCACCAGCGCCTACTCCCACCAAGGTGGCTAACGCCTGGGAACAGTAAGTACTTGGAACACTACCATCTACAAAACGTTTACTAACATCTCATCAGATGTGGCGGTAAGGGCTACACAGGTCCAACATCTTGTGTCAGTGGATACAAGTGCGCGGTCAACAACGACTACTTCTCTCAGTGCATTCCCAATTAAGGGACGCGAAACTATTTCCTAGCCTCGTTTTGGGACACATTGCATCTGGGGCATATTCTTTGTACATACTTTAGCTTCAGTGTATATCACTCGCTCTTCCTGCATCTTCCGCTACTGAATACCTGCTCTGTGAAACGGCCAATTAACACGTGTAGCACTTATAGTGGCCGATGTGGCATAGCGCACGTCTTATCTTGCCCCACTTCAGTTGATCTTTCGCTATCGCCGTTCCATCTCAACTCAACACCTTTCTGCGCATTTTGATCTTTTCGCTGTCGTTGAACAAATTTGTGTAGCTTGGTCTGTATACATCTTGTGAAAACTTGTACATGCGCAATGTCGTCGAACTGCCCAGCCACCTCTGCCAAGCGCGATGACGCGTCGACAAACGTGACGGAATTGATCCATGGACGACTTCAAAGTAGCCCCAAAGAAGACTGGGATCGATTATTGAAGTGTTGGGGCTATGACGATTGCGGTGATTGTCACCGGAGTGAAGGTCATTGTGGCTGGTGTGCGATTGTACGTACGCATTTTGTTCATCTTCCTTTTAGCCATGAAGTCGTAGCAGGCTGTGAGCAGAACCGATCTCATTCATGACGTCGAATAATACTTCCATATCCTATGGTTCACTCTGTAGAGAACTTTACATGTCTAGAATGTTGCGAGACATTACTGAACTCTGGCAACAGTCGTCAACATGCCTTCCGCTGCCCACGGATTCCCTGTCAAAAGCGTTCCCTCTCCTCACACCCATCCGCTACGACTCGATATGTGCTCTACGCTCCGAGCGTTTCGAGCTCCGCACTTCTGGATTAGGCTGTCAAGTATCCACAATTACATTCTTGACGTCCATAGTGACGATTTTCTCTACTCTACTTGGTGTCTTGGTGCTATACGGTCTCGTAAAATGTATCAAGTTGGCTGGGCTAGGTACTAGGGGAAGCAGAGGCGGTCATGTGATATTTGAGGACGGTAGTGAAGATATCTGGGTGAGAAAGAGTGAGGGATGGGGGATGTGGTGGCGGCGAGTGAGCGGCAAACCGAAAGAGTTCGAGATTGAGGAGGTAGATGAATGGACAAGAAAGAGGGGGTTCTTATGGTGGAACACAAGGGATGCTGAGAGGAGACCGCTGCTCCAGTGATCATACAATACATTATCTTGTCAGGTGCAAGCTGTCTTGGTCGACATTAGCCGTCCAGTGACCTTTTTCCAGCTTTCCTATGCTCCGCGTGGACAATTGACATGTCTCTCTCACTTTACCGACGCGTTTGCTTCGCTGGATACGTCATAATACTGACTTATACGGAACCTCAACTCTCCCGTCTTTCACCCCTTATCTTCAGTTAGACTGACTTTACCTGCTCTCACCAGAATACGCGTCCAAGCTCTGGTGCGTCAAGGACATATAAACCATCTAGCTGCGGACTCGACCTACTCTCTCCACCGCAATCCTCCACAAATCCATCGGTTCCCCATTCTCAGACAACATACAACAACAACACATCTACAACAGTTCAAACTAGCAACGATGTCTCGATTCCACCAACGCGGACGTCCAGACTCGGTCGCTCCATGGGCTTCGAGCTCGTATAGCGAGAGTGACGGTGAAGATCATTCTAGTGAAGCTGCACTTACGCCACCGAGCTCCGATGAGCACTCATTGCCCTCAAAGATCGGTCGTCGCACTGTCGGCCAGATCGTTGAAGCGATCAACCTGTGCATTACATCCTTGGAAGCATTCACTCACGATGACCCAGCCTATGTTCAACTCAATGAGCTCCTCGGTCTCCTCAATAATGAGTACATGGAATCTGTGCACAAGGGCGACCACGAATCTGCCCGGAGTCACGGCCTCGTGGGTGACTTTCTTCAAGAGTGGTTCGATCACGACCAACAGGACCACGGTGAACACTATGACGGATCTCCAGAAGCCAGCGACAAAACTCGCAGGATCATGAGGTCTTGCGCGCCCACCGGAAGCATTGGTGGATCTTTCGTCAGTATTGCCTCGGAACTGGGCAATATCCGCTCCCCAGCTAAGAAACTCAACCAGGACGTAGGAGACATGTACGGTCAACACTCGGAGTCCCATGTGCCTCGCCTTCGTAACTCCGAGACTCAGTCTTCACCCTACACAGATGATGTTGTCCCTCTCCTGGTGGGAGACCACATCGCCCCCTCTACTGAACAGGATCGCGGTCAGGGCGCAGAGGGATTTGAGAAGAAGTGGAGCACTGTGAAAGCCAATACTGCAGACACGAAGTCAAATACTGCAAATACAGTCCGCTCTCCTCTCCGAATGGAGGAACGAGACTCTTACTGGCATTTGTTCAATGCTTACGCTGTGGAAGAGGCGAAAGATCGAGAGGCAGAACAGCGAGTTTCTCCTAAGCTCAAGAGTTTCGACGAGGTTCACCGCCAGCTGCGTGATCAGGACATGCTACCGCCCTACAAGTATGTCGCCGCTGCATCACCAGCTGATAACGCAACCGATAACAAGAAGCCGGCTGCTACTAAACTGTATCGTAATCAAGAACGCCTTGGTATGGTTCATGACAATCTCAGCAAATCCGACCCTAAGATCGTTCCCGTTATCGCTAAGTCAGGCCATCCTGCGAAAGCATCCGATGTCAAGACGGCCACTAGCTTTGCATCTCCCCACAATCCTACCGCACCGGATGATTCTATGGTCGATGAGTTTCTGGAGGTCGCCAACAACAGCTTCACCCGCGAAGAAGCATTTGAGATTCTCCGCATGTGTGGCGCGAATTTGGTTGCGGCTGTCTCCGTGTACCGTAACGCCATGGGTTCTGAACATCTTCGACAGATGCTGAGGGCTTGGCTCGCCCCGCTTGAGAACGCTGAATTCAGAACAGCGGCTCGGTTTTATACGGAGAACGTCGATAATCAAGGAAAGCCATGGGGTGTTTCGTCGGAGAAAGAAGTTGGCATCGAGGGAGATGAAAGCCAGCCTACTCCGTCACTTATGAACGTGAGGGAGGCATTTGCGTTCCTTGGTCTGGAAGCCTACAACTCTGTTGACTTTGACCTTTTACAGAAGATGTTCGAACATTATCTTCCCTGGGTGGAAGGCATCCCCGAAGAACGACAGCAGCTTCAACAGGCTTACGACACCGTTTTCCAGCACCAAAACGACAACGATTGCTGGAAGCTGTGTCCTGTTCCGCGGACTAAGGTGATGGACGAAGAGCTCATGAAATGGAAGAATGAAGACGCAAAGATTGATTGGGTTGCCATCGCCGACGCACTGGGCCTGACAGTTCCACAGTGTAGGGTCCGCTTCAAGGCCCTTAAGCCAGCGAAATCAAGTTCCAGCGAACCAAAGGAGCGCAAGGTCAAAGAACAACATCAGAAGGAAACAGTCAAGGCAACCTCCGTCCGCATAGCCACACCCGAGCTTGGAGTATGGGGTACTTGCTGCGCGGGAAACGAGAGCCCAGTTGATCATCATTACTGTCAGAAGTGTGGTATGGAGTACTGCGATGATTTCGGCCACGAATGTGAGGCAGACCGAGCCGCATTTGGTGGCGACCATCCTGCATGGGGTTCCGTTGCTACACCCACCGACACTCCAAAGCCTAAACCCCCCGTTCCTACTGCCTATACCGTTACCTACTGGGCCACCATCGAATCGGGTGATGAGAGGGTTCATATTCCCGTCGACAGCAGCAACGTCTCTGGTCTCGAGAAGTCCATCATCGAAGACAGTGCTGGGATGAAGAAGGTGTGGAAGTGGATTCAGGAGAAGAGTCTCAGTGATAAGGTCGGCCTGCAAGACGCTTTCGATCTGGCCAAAGACATGCACGGCAAAGACGAAGACAAGGAGCCGGTTATTGAAAAGCCCATGCCTGCCGAATATACCTCACGTGCTTGCAGTCGTAGCTCAGTTCGAGAGTGGGGCGTTCCAGAGACATTTCAGCCTGGTTTCGTCTAGAGCATTATATCTCCAGGCTCGAGTCTTACCACATCATGAAAGGTTTGCTTGCGATTTGCCTTCTGTTCTTGATTTCTCCTTTGTTCGGGGTCGCATATATGGATGAGCCCACAGTAAAAGGCCTTGGATATGCCGCATGATAAAAACTGTGCGATCCGCAAGTTCTGCTTTAGCATGTATAGCACGATGAGGTACTCTGATTAGTGGAATTAACGTGTATAATTATTTGTAAACATATCTGTCGGCATTCAGTGATGCATCATCTCCCGGTATCTTTACGCCTAGGTGAGCACCGGACCACTCACATAGAGCTCACGATGTTTCCAGAGAGTTGCCTGAGATGTATTGTAAATTACCGCCGGGTGCAGAGGCTGTATGCACTTAGGTGTTCATGATGCCGGCTAGCCCCACACTCTATCCGCATATTAAAGCCTATGCAGGTTCGTCCGCGATGAACGCACGCTGTGATTGGTATTGCATACTATTTTCAACGGCAGTTCAACCTTTCGAAAAGACTGTAAGTTCATAAAGTTCAAAGGGATGACATTAACAACACCCCTCACATAACCATTTCTACACTCTTGCTTCACTGCCAGAGACACCTCACACCATGCGCTCTTCAATCCTTCTCAGCGCATCATTGCTATTCCCTCTTGCCATGAGTGCATGCGAACGCGAATTTCTCGCTGCCTTCACATCACTTTATCTGAACGCGCAGACTGTCGGCAATTCATCCCTCCTCACCAACTATATGCTACAAAACTATACCTACTCCGAAAATTTTACTCCCGCCAATCTCTCAGCCCCAACATCCATCTTAAACAAACCGCTTAACAGCACCAATTCGCGCGTCTTTCTAGATCCGTATCTTTGCAGCGCCTTCACCGAGATCATTGTACCGGAGCCGAGCCATCCATATGTTCTTGGCGTGCGCATCGAGGGGAACGGGAAGTACGTAACGAAGATGGAGACTCTGGTTAGCGATGAGGGGGATTGGCTGTTTAATGCTACAAGTACAGCCTACTGGAGCAGCAAAGAAAGCTGGACGCCTATCCCGCTCGCAGACCGGGATACCCGCGATGTCATCAAAGCAGCTGGTGATGCGTATTTCAACCGCTTTGGCAACGTCAACATCACTGTTCCCTTTGGCACGCCGTGTGCCAGGCTCGAGGGAGGTGCGTACACCGACACTAATATGACAAATGGAGAAACATGTCATCTGGGTCTGCCGAGCAATGTGTATGTTCAGGATCGACGGTATGTGGTTGATGTAGAGATGGGTAGTGTCAACATCTATCTGGGCTTTCCAGGATTGGACAGGGCGAGCGAGACGCCGGCGCCGGATAGCCATACTTTCCGCGTTGAGAAGGGCAAAATCAGATATGTGCATACTATCTCAACATGCGAGCATCCGGGCTGTGGGTTGAATGGCACGTACATACCAATCGGTGGGGGCAAGAAGGGAGCGAGAGGTGTTGCTACTACTAGGCTTCGATCGATGAAACGTGGAATGTAAGAAGGCAACCATATCGGTTGAAAACCTGTTGATGTAGCTGCTATCCCCTAGTATGCTATTCTATACTCGTACCTTTAGATTCGGTCCCGTGATACTCCACCGTCCCACTACCAAAATACAGCTCCCCAGTAACACTGCAGTCCCAGCGAACACCTGCGCACTTAGATAGCCTCCTCCATTACTTTGTATCAGCGCGCCAGCGATTGGCGGCCCAATGAAAGTGCCCAGTCCGACGATCGCGAGGCCTTGACCATTTCTCGTGCCCACTTTGCTCATGTCCTTTGTCAGTGTAGTCATCGCAGCTGGGAAGATACCCTGGAAGCCCGCAACGAAGAAACCATAGCACACAGCCCAAGCGTAAAGGCTAGCCTCACTCTTGACCAGAGGCCAGAAGTATAGGACAAAAGCGGAAACGAAACAAAAGGGTATGAGAATATTGTATGGCCCAGTATATTTGTCGGCGAAGTATGAGGGCACGAGACGACCAAGGACACCCACACCGTTGAGCACCAAGAGAACATTGATTGAGGTACCGTATGGTAAGTCGAGAATATCGACTGCGAAGGAGGAGATGTAATAGAAGGCGAAGTACTGTCCGAGAGCAATGAGGAAGACTCCAATCAGGAACACGCTGTATGGCAGCTCTCCGAAAGCACTAAGTTCAAGAACCGGACCAGACTTCCTCGGAGGTAGTCTTGGTTTCAGCAGCGAGCAGTAACATGTCCCTATGGCCAACATCATGAAACCCATGACCCTGACTGTCCAGGGAAAGCCGATTCTAGGAAGAAGCTGTCGCGCGATGGTCGGATATACCAACCCACCGGTTGCGCTACCTGAAGCCATGATTGCCAGCGCCACACTCCGGTTCTTCGCAAAGTATGTGCTGACGAGTCCCAGGACGGGAGCAAACTGCATACCGTTCCCCAGTCCATTCATGACACCCTGCGCAAGGAAGAATTGCCAGTACTTTGTGCATAGACTGGTCATGAACATTCCTAGACATGAGACGAGCATGCCAGGTATGACAGACCAGTAGAAGTATCCTGCGTCAAACAACCGACCTGTCAACATGCCTAGCGAGAAATGTCCCAGCATTTGGAAGCTTCCGATCCAGGATACGGCTGATGGCTCAAGGCCTAGATCGAGCGTGTAGTGTTGTTGAAAGACTCCGAACGTGGCAATCATGCCCCATGTATTGAATATCACGAAGTGACCCATGAATGCCTGTATCCAAGCTTTGGTCCCTCCATCGGGCGGTGGTCCAGGATCGATGACGGACGCATTCGAACGAGCGGTAATGGTCTTTGCAAGCCCAACGACCGACTTCTTTGTACGAGAAGCGTGAGACACGTGTGTTGGTATTCTTGCAATCTCCTCCTCTTCATTTCGCGACGCCGTTCTTGAGGGTACTTTTATTGATGCGTACGATGCGTCATGGTTGCGTTCGGGGTGCGCTTGTCCGAACTCCGATGTTGTTGCTTTCTCGATATCGCGATTGGTATCCATGTTATTGTGGAAACAGATACTAGCAGCTGCGCAAATAGCGAGGAATACCGAGAGGCAGAGCTCCCAAGACGTGATGTGGCTGGTGAGTGGATATTCGAAAGAAACCCATCCTTCGGTGTTTTATCCGACGGTCAACCGTCTTTTCCACATATCATCCCCACTCGCCGGCCGCGGAAGCTAGTTGGGGTCCGATACTCCCTTTGGACTGGGTAATGAATCCATCTGCACGACGTGTGCCAGACATCCAATTGCGAAGCTTCCCCTAGGAAGATGGGGAAAGCTCATGGTCGCTTCCCCAAAATTCGGCGTTCTCACCGCATTGGTAATCTACACGCTAGGCCATGTTTGGAGTCGTGCTGTCGATCTTTAAACTAGCGCCCGTCGGCTCTCACAAAATGTTGCCGTACAACACCACAATCTACATCATGTTATTGGTAAGCTTCGTATTACATACCGTCAAAGTGCTGGTGCCTACTTTTTCGCAAGATATTCTAAGTTTTTTCATGCATCTAAGTATCTACTCAGTACTACTGGGCCTGTGTTCGCCTTGTTTGACCGCTTGACCTTCTCCTTGCGATATTGCCACTAGATAAGCAACTTTATCCGACATCATACGTACCCGGCTATCAAATCATGAGTCAATCTGCATACTTAGATGGAGAGTTCAATATAGGCTGAACAGACACAGTAGTAACAGTGATAGTAGTACCTGCGTATTGAATATTCGGAGTGAGAGGAACAAGTGTGTATAGAGAGGGCTTCGCTGTTTGAAAGATGCACCAGCGACGATTTGCGTCACCAACAGCGATATGAAGCTAGACACAAACTCCCGAAAGCGCACCGGTTTTGATGGATACGTTTTCATCCGCACTACCATCTTTACCTTCTCCTAAATAGGCCTTCATACTCCTCATTGGACAAAGATGAACACGTTTCAAGTAGAGTCATACGTCAACATCCTCGCATATCTATTATAAAACTCCAAGCATTTTGCGGAAGACAATGGTTACGTCCTGATGGATACCCCTTTTGGATCTTTCCTTGAAACCGACAACAAACGAGGTGGAGGACTGCGAGAAAAGAAGAGGGAAAATAGTCAGCAATCCACAGAGCATTTTGATATATCGATCGAAACGAGACAGTAGCATATGTTGGTCTTCAGAACATACGCCGCGTAGCAGTGCGATACATATGACTCTAATGGGATGGAATCTGATGATGTGCACCTCTCTAAACATGCTTCAGATTTCCCCACTCTATGCCTTCAAATGCTCCTCAAACAGCTTTTTCTGCTTCTCCCACTCCTTCCTAAGCTTCTTCACCCTTCCTTTCGCCACATCAGCGCCATCTTTATCCTTGGTTGGCATACCATCCTCATCCCACGCACTGTACTCCTCCGTCCTGAACATATCCTTCGGGTTGATCTTAGCTTGTTCCGCAAGCTTAGCCTTCTTCTCCGCCTCCTCACGTTCGCGCTTGAGCTTTGCTTCGGCCTTTTGACGAGCGATTTCCTCCTTCTGGGAGCGCGCTGCTTGCAGCTCGGCATCGACGGGGCGGACCATGGCAGGAGCGTTCTCGCGATCTTCAAGGTAGATACCAAGATCCCAGAGGTGCGTGTCACGCAGCTGGTCGCACAAGTCGAGGTAGTCCTTTGCCGGCGCTTGCTTCTTCGCCAAGTTTTGTAGGGATTCTTGGAAGGTTGAAAGTACCTCGGCGTATGGGAGTGCTTCGATGTCTTGCTGCTTTGCGGGGGTGTGCTGTTCGATAATGGAGTCCAACTTCTCATTAAGATCACCAGCGATGGCATGTTGCCGGACCTGATCGCGTTCTCGCGAGACAGCGTATACGTGCTCCTTGGCAGCAGCAGGAATATCGATGCCAGCCCAGCCAATACCGCCGTCCCATGGGTCGGCTGAACCGTCCAGACCGAATACCCGGACCATTCGAGTGATGTAGCGAGCGACGTCGAAGGACACGTCATCGGACAGTCCAGCCTTGTCGGCTGAATTGTAGTCTGTGATAAGACTAGATATGGCACGCATAGCTGTAGGCGTGTCGAAAGAGTCGGCTAGCGCACTAGATTGAGTGTCAGTGGGAGCTGTAGAGATCACTGAGATTTGAGCCTTACCTGTGAACCTTCTCTTTCGCAAGTTCAAAAGACTTCTTAACTTTCTCGTCTTCCGCGCCTGTTGAGCTGATGTTTGGGTGAACCTCAAGATCCCGAATCTTGTAGAAGAAGTTTGTCACATAGCTCTCCCATGACGAACCCGACTTTCGCATATCCGGTGTGATCTCGATACCGTCATGCCAGCCTCCAAGGAGGAAGATGATACGCAAATTTCGGGCATTCCAGTCGCCGCGGCTCAAGGCTTCTCGAATTGTCGTGAAGTTCTTCAAGCTCTTTGACATCTTGGATCCTGAGATGGACAGATGACCCATATGAAGGAAGTAGTTTACCCACTGGGAACCGCCGTCTTTTTGCCAGTAGGCCTCTGACTGTGCAAGCTCGTTATCGTGATGGGGAAAGCAAAGATCGATACCTCCACTGTGGATGTCCATCTGTTCGCCCAATACGGCTGAAGCCATGACGGAGCACTCGATATGCCATCCTGGTCGACCAGGACCCCATGGACTCTTCCACGCTGGCTCTCCTGGTTTGGAAGACTTCCATAGAGCAAAGTCGGAGTCGTTGCGCTTCTCAGATGTCTTAACTGTTGACAGGGCACCTTCGCCATCTGCTTGCAGGTTCGTGTCACCCCTGTTCCATGGTTCAAGGCGTGCGTAGTGGTTGCCCTTTCTCTTCTCGAAACTCTCAATATCGAAGTAGACAGATCCGTCCGATGTGCTGTAGGCCATGCCGTTCTTGATGATCTTGTCTACGAAAGCAACAATGTCGTCGCCGTACTCAGTGACGCGGGTGACAACATCTGGGTCTAGAACATTGAGTGCGCGCATATCCTCGTTGAAGCGTGCCTCGTACTTCTTGGTGAGTGTGGTGAAGACTGAGTGATCACTGGCGTCGATAGTTGAGCCATAGAGTGAGTCGAGGTATGGTAATAGGACGTCCTCGGCGCCAGCATAGAAGATCTCAATGTCTTCGGGTGTAGTCTTCGATGGAGCAAGCAACGATGTTACTGCTGTGCTAGCTGTTCGGAGATGCATCTTGATCTTCGCCTCCCTGTCGCCTGGCGGGCCAACGCCGTCGACAGACTTGCCTTGGATAACGTTGGCATACTTCTCTGCAGAATCGCTGTTGAAGCTGCCAATAGTAACGTCCGGATTGAGTAAGGGTAGGTTTTTCTTAACATATGCGTCGAAGGCTTTGATGGTAGTGTTGCTAACTTCCTCCGTCACCGTTGGATTGTCGGCCTTGAACTTTCCAAGGAGATATTGCTGGCGCCCGCGCAGAATGATTTTGTCATCAACGTCTGTGATGTTCTGGACGAACTTCAGCTTGTAGCCGTAATAGTGAGCCAGAATTCTCCGTAGGATGTCGTTTGTGACGTAGTTTCGAGCGTGCCCCAAGTGCGCATCGTCGTAGACTGTAGGACCGCAGCTATACCACTTCACTTCCTTGCCCTCGGGATCAATGGGTACAAAGTCATTCTTTGATCTGGTCAAAGAATTCCAGACTTTCAATTTGGCTGGACTTGAGCCTTCGGGTTGCTTCCATGGAGGTTGGGTGCGCGCCGGTGTTGCCATGTTGGCTGCTAGCCTTGGCGATATCTGACTTCGATAAATTTGGCTGCAGTTGGTTTTCGAAAGTAGAAGTGGGGAAGGCGATTTGATGGTGCGGGACAAGGACCGGAAAGCAAGTACCATCAATGTGGCGGTAAACGGAACTGTAAGGAGTGACAGGAAGTAGTGCTTGTAGTAAGGCCAGGTGTTAGTTCAGATGCGGCTTACGGTGAGTCAGTAAGTGAAGTTCTAGTCACGTTCTGTTGGTGGTGTCTCGATGAGCAATAAGAATCCCTGTCGTAAAAGCCTTGGCGCTCCCCTCCAATGGCAATCTCGAAAGCTCCCCGCTGAATATCTTTTTGTTCTGGAGCTCCGAGTCGCGATCGCATCATCTCCACATCTTTTTTCTGTCGCGATTTGCCCAACCGCGCCCATGGCCATTACACCCTCCCCGTTCCTTGATCCGGGAACTTGTGCGACAGCAAACAACCTCGGTGTCATCCAATTGCGCCGCGACCATCTCATTCCTGCAGTCTTGACACCAGAAGCCGATTCAGACTACCCTGAAGGCAGAGTCGAGAACACGCGATTTGGCTCTTTTCCTCACAGCACACTTGTCGGTCAGCCATGGGGTACGCAAATTCTTGCGTCAAAGGTCGATACTGGATCGCGCGGCAAAAACAAAAAGCGCAAGAGGGACGCTAAGGATGAAGGCGAAGGCAAGCCTGTCGCTGAGCAGGAGGCCGAGAAGAGGGATATTGTGAAGGCCGCGGCGGCAAGTAGTGGATTCGCGCATCTTATTCCGCCTACGCCAGAGACCTGGACGATATCGCTACCGCACCGAACCCAAGTGGTGTACACGCCCGATTACAGCTACATCCTGCAAAGACTGCGCGCAAGGCCGGGCGACCATATCATTGAAGCTGGCGCAGGAAGTGGAAGCTTTACGCACGCAGCGATAAGAGCAGTCTATAATGGCTACCCTGGGACGCAAGACATTGCGACTGAGACCGAGACAAACGGGGATGAGGAAAATGCAGTAGGCATCTCTAAGAAGAGGAAGCGCAAGACGAGGACTGGCGGCGTATACAGCTTTGAATACCACGAACCACGCGCCGACCAATTGAAGGTTGAGATCAAGGATCATGGTCTGGATCAGCTGGTTACTGTAACGCATCGCGACGTATACAACGGCGGCTTTGGCCTAGACGATGCGGCAGGCCCAGATGCCGACTGCATATTCCTTGATCTGCCAGCACCATGGCACGCTCTCAAACATCTTACGCGCTCACCTCCTTCATCCGCAGCACTGAAGTCTGTCGCTTCAGATCCGTCCACTCCAGCTCCCTCAGACGACCCTACGTTTCCTACTGCCGAAGCGCAATCGACCACCGCATCCTCGAAACCCTTCCGTAGCCCCCTTAATCCGCGCAATGCTGTCCGCATCTGCACGTTCTCCCCTTGCATCGAGCAAGTCACAAAGACCGTCTCTGCCCTCCGCACGCTCGGCTGGGTAGAGATAGACATGGTGGAGATCCAGGCGAAGCGCCTTGACGTACGTCGGGAGCGCGTGGGTCTCCAAGAAGAAGGCGTCCGTGGCGGCAACGCACATCCTGCGAATGTTCAGGAAGCAGTACAAAGACTGAGGGATGTAGAAGGTCGAGCAGCTGTGTTTCACAGCATGCAGCGTGAGAAGCAGGAAGAGGTCATGCGCAAAGCTGAGGCAAGAAAACGGGGTGAGGCCGTGGGCGAGGGTGGTGAGGCAGGCAAGGGCAAGAAGAAAAAAATGGAGGGTGTGCCGCCAAGTAAGCATGATAGGCTTGCGCAGACGAAGAAGGAGTTGGAGAACCGGACGCTGTTCAAGGAGGGTAGGTTGGTGCATAGAACGGAGCCGGAGCTCAAGACGCATACTTCGTACCTTGTCTTTGCGGTATTGCCGCGAGAGTGGACTAAAGAGGACGAGGAGAAAGCAAAGAGAAAGTGGGGTTGAAACATACTATAGCATTGAATCTATGACAGCAATGGATGATACCCAGATCTAGGATCACTATTTTTGAGAAACAGATGAATTATGATTGTCTCCTGATGAAGCACGTCTACCTAACGCTAAATCCACAAACCTTCCTCTTGTCTCCCCATACACTACTCCATTATCCCCAGACAGCATCCTTCGCTCGATGACTTCCACTCCTTCCCGGTGGTGTACTGATGGAATGTGTCCAAGCCTCATTGCCATCGATGAAAAGCCGGTAGTTGACAAAACTCTGCTCACCATGTTCAGGTGTAGTAATCTCCACTGCACCAAACTTGCTGTTGCCGTCTGGAAGGTATTTGAGACACACGTCCTCGTCATCCGTCTCCTTGTATGTGCGGAAGGGCAAGTAAAACATGCTCAAGGGACTTGTGCTAAATTCGTGTACTGTAGCGCTAGTGGGCCACTTGCCATCCTTGGGTGGCGGGAATGAAGTAGCCGCGAACTCGTGGCGGTCACCACTAAGAACTACAACGCCGATGTCATGCGTAGAAGAAAGGTCCCATGCAGCCTCCAGTATACGTCTACGCTCGTACAGATGTCCACCCCAAGTATCTTCAGACCCAAACTGCCAGTTCTTTGTAAAGGGTGTGCCAGTCACAATGAACTTCCAGTGAACACCTGGAGGTGGCACTTTTTGAATCCAAGCGAGTAGGTCGGAGAGTTGCTGAGCTCCAAGCATAGTCTTTGAGGGATCGGAAGCGTCCTTGCTCGCAGGAGTACGGTATCGGCGGGTGTCGAGAAGGAAGAACTCGGCGGGACCTTGGGTGAATGAGAAGTAGGTGGCTCCTTCGCGGTGAGGAGGTGGGTTGGGAGCTGCGTTGTAGTGTGTGAAGGCATCGTACGCTGGAACCGCTACGCCCGTCATGTTGCTGTTCCAATCATTGTGGATCTCGTGATCGTCAATGACATGAATCCAAGGCAGATTTTCGCTCACTGCCGGCCATGAAGGCGATGAATAGACCTGACGATACTCGCGTCTGTATGTCTCAACATCGCTGCCTTGGCGGTGTGGCACGTCCACGTAGATGAAGTCGCCAAGGAAAAGCATAAAGTATGGCTTAAGTTCTGGCAGCCATCGTGCAAGGTGCTTCATGCCTGGGAACTCAAGAGGATGCTGAAACGGTGTGTATGGGACGCGAGGCTTGATGCAGCTCGAGTGAACGAAGGTATATTTATTGTCTTTCAGCATCGATATGCGGCCTGGTCGTGGGGCGGTTGTAAAGGTGCCCGTGATGTTCCCACGCGAAGTCTCAACGATGTACTCGTACGGCAGGTCGGGTCGTAGGTGCTCGATGTTCATGACAGTTGTGAAATCGGTCTCGTTGGTTAGCCAGTATTCGGGTTGGCTGGCGCGGTGCGTCTTGTGCATCCACGACCGTTCGGTGCCGTCGATCGAGCGATAGAGGACCTTTACGTCGAAGGCATACGGCTCGCGTACCAAGATCTTTGCGCTGTTCTCAGATACGTATCCGACACGCGCAAAACTTGCATCATGGCATTGGTGAAGTAGTGGGGCGCGATAGACCACATCCAGGGCCATGGCAATCAAGGCCATGTTGATGCCAAAGGTGATCCAGCTCCACATGGCTGACGAAGGGCTTGGAAGCCCAGTGAGTAGTGTGCGCAGCACTTTGGGCTCCCTCTCTTCATATTGGATAGTCTCCTCGACGTCAAGCTCCTTCAGCGGCCCTTCATCTGCACCGTCGATGAGTTGTATTTCTTCGCTGGAGTCGTCGCCGCGCCCTCCGACAGTCTCCTTCACGATGATGTCGAGTTCATCGGATATAATCTTGTACTGCGCCGTGTCCTGGAAGCTGGTAAAGAAAGAGGGGATGTAGACGAGCGTGAGCGCAGTTGCAAGTGCAGGAACGATAGTCGTGGGTATCTGCAGACTGATTAGCTACATGCATTCAGCTATTGGTCGTTCTCCAGGCACATACCCATCGCAGGAAGATCCAGATGCTCAGGCGAAGAGCCAAAGAGCTTACGAGCGTAAGAACATCGCTCGCAGATGCCATGTTTGCTAAGCGACAAGCATCACTCGGCAGTCAAGGTACCAGAGGTTTTACGGAGAGAGATGCGCGTCCTCGGAGCTTGTGAAAGTGGAGCCGTCACGCCAGACACGCGAATCACCATGACGTCGCTCGCTGCAAATGAGCTAGCGCATTCCCGACGCGACGAGCAACATTGACAGCAACACCACAAATATCCACCAAGCATAGCTGAGATAACGAAAGTGTCGTAGCAACAGCATCAGGGGCCCTGTACTGCATCCGACCTTTCAGTAGAGCTTTTCGTTCTCGTTTTCTGATGAGGTCTTGACCCTTTAACTCACCCAGAGTCCAGCATAGACAGTAGTATGCGACATTGTAGTTGTTTGGATGTGTCTTGCCAGCACCCTATTGGGTAATGGGGGTAGGGGTAGTGTCCTTCTGTCGACCACCGTAAGCGATGAGGCTTAGCCCCCTCACCTCGTTCAGCCTGATCGCCAACTCTCGTCGCTTGAACCACACCTTATAGCCCTCCCACTTCGTCCTGCCTACCTTACGATATGCGACTCATCAACACCAGCACAGGAGCCTTCGAAGAGTTTATCGGTCGAAATATCCCGGAATATGCGATACTATCACATACTTGGGAAGACGAGGAAGTATCATATCAGGACTATCTCGGCGGCGCTTGTCCACTTAAGAAGGGGTACGAAAAAATCAGAAAGACATGTGAACTGGCCAGAGAAAGTGGTGTGGTATATGCTTGGGTAGACACATGTTGCATCGACAAGAGCAGCAGCGCCGAATTGACAGAAGCCATCAACTCGATGTATATATGGTACCAAAGAAGTCAAAGATGCTATGTGTATTTCTCAGATCTTTTGGCAGATGCAGATCTGGCAACACAACTATCAGCGTGTCGATGGCAAGTACGTATGAGTCAATGTCAGAATCAAGCTTACCTCTGGCGCAGGTTTACACGCGGCTGGACCTTACAGGAGTTGATAGCGCCTTTCGAAACGCACTTTTTTGATTCGCAATGGAACCAAGTGGGGACCAAAGCAAGTCTCTGCTCCCAGATATCACTAATTACTGGGGTTAATTTGGGCATATTACAGCATGACGAGGCTCTCTCGTCGGTATGCGTTGCTCGCAAGATGTCGTGGGCTGCAAAACGAATGACCACCCGCATTGAAGACATGGCGTATTGTCTACTCGGCTTATTCGGCGTCAATATGCCTTTACTATATGGTGAAGAATCGAAAGCTTTCCGCAGACTGCAAGAAGAGATCATCAGATCGAGCCCTGATCTTAGTATCTTCGCTTGGATCGCTGAGCCATCACGTACAGGTTCATCGCCTCTAGAATCTGACATCCAGCCTCATTGCGGACTTCTCGCCCAATCCCCTGTTCCGTTTGCACATGCTCGAAAACTCCAGACTGCATCATTTGGTGATTACTCTATTGAGTTTTCGGTTCGCAACAACGGTATCAAGACAAATTCCGTCTTCCATACTGACAGCATGGATGGATACATCAGTATTCTGCCGCTATATTGTCATTCTTCAACGGGACCTGATCTGGCTATACGGCTGCGCAAGGTTGGCTCGAACACTTTTGTTCGAGACGGCCCTTACAATCTCTATTGTTACAATGATACACTTCTTAAACGTGCAACTCAAGGCTACTGCTACGTTCTAGTTGAACAACCATCCACGAGAGCCCCACTGGCTTGGTCTCTTTCTGAACCCACTAAAAAATCCTGGACACCACTCTTCATAAGTTCGAGTCATCGGAATGTCTTGAGCATTAGGTGTGCGACATTTGACGAAACCGTGATACAAGTTCAGTTGGTTGCTACCTTGGGTTGCTTTGACGACGAAGACGGGGTCTTTTTTGTGCCAGAGGGTGATCGGACAGACTGTGCTGGAGAGATGCTCACAGTGCACGTATACGACGAAAGCTTCCAATTCATGATCTTGGCCTTTGGATGGTCCACGGATATCGACACAACCCAGTATACGGTAATAGACGCCCAAAGATGGACAACAGAAATTTCCAAACTGCAACCCTTGCTCACACAGGGAATAAATACTCGTACCCAGCTGCTTGAGAAAATGGCGTGCTGGGGTGTCCCCAAAGTATCACGCACAGTTTTGCCCATCTTGAAACCGAAGCGGAGTTGGGCACAGAGTGTTTGTATACAGTTAGAACCTGATTTTGAAAGACGAACAATCTGGATCCACTGCGGTGTTCTGGGAGGAGGTCAAACAATAGCAATGGTAGAAGATCGGGGGAATTGGGAATGGCCGAGTTCATAAGCTTTAAGCTCTTTTCACTTTCTTTATATAGGTGAAACATCCAGTTTTAGTAGCTCATCAGCGAAGCAGAGTAGAATGAACCTATTGGTACCAAGGCCTACATATATTATATACACATGACGAGTGCGACGACAATGTCCCCTTGCCTGGACAATTATCATAGGCAGCTAGCTTATGCAAAGCAAGGAAAATCTAAGAAGTTGCACATCAGTACGAATTGATACATTCATTCTCGAGATGTTAAAGGTTTCCTCTAGTGCAGTGTCCACTGGCACTAGCACATTTCGTCAGCAGAACTGAGGTTCACTGTTACGCTGGATATTGCAGCCTCAGGACAACAACCTAGACGCGTCCTGCTCGAAAGCAAGTACGCGCAATCACATGACACTCACCTGGCCAACCGCTCCCTCCACCTCTTTCCGTCCCTTCCCTTCCCTTATCGACATATCCTACCCACTGCAAGCCCCCATCCCCGTCACATCCATCTCATCTCCACCTTTGCATCCCTCGCGGTCGATCAAACGACCTTCATATGCATCCTTCTGCACGCAATACTGCACCTCCCGTGCCTTTCTCCGAAATCCCACAATCACAACCACGACCGATGTCTACTTCTTCCGCGTTCCCGTTTCACCATGCCAAGCCCAAATCGTTCCTTTTCGAGAAAATGTCGCGCGACTAACGCGTTTCACCTTGACGAACTACAATCACATTTTCCCCAAAGTTCAGCACAGCACGGTCACTGACTTATTGTGATACTGGTAGTTCACTTTTCGAACATCAAGGAGCTTGGGCCACACGGAGAAATTTAGCAGACGCGGCAGCCGATCATGGGTTGTTGTGGTCGTGTAGGGGTAAGTGGCGACTTTGGTAAGTTTTAGATGACGGGTATCTGATCGGACGGTGGTTTGACGGCGAGATATGGGAAGCGCGCGGCCCTCCGAGCGGATGTTTTCTTCCCCTTGCATCAATTTCGGTGTTGCTATAGACAGGGGTGAGCCGGATATTATGATCGCCTGAATGAGGCTGATTTTCTTGCATTGTGAAAGTGGGGATGGGCGTGGGTGTGATGGCAGATTTGGTGGTGTGATGAGCAGATGAGGGCCTACGTGGTCGGGCGCATTGTGTGGGTGGGCACGTGGTGGAGAATAACGGTTGCGAGGGAACGATGTTTATTGTAGACTTAGTCAGTGTTGCCGAGCATTGATGCTGGAGTTGAGTAAGGTCGGTAATCTCATTGGTGTTGTGGTGAGGCGAGGAAAGTGAACGGAAGTTTGGCTGCCCCGAGAGTTTGGCAAAACAAAATTGTGTCCTCGTAGCACTGCAACTGCAACCGGAGAGGCGTTCTCGCTACCTTATTTCGTGCTCTGCCGTCGTTTGTATACCCGACCAAAAAGCATACTGAGCTCATTGTAGATGCAACCTTCCTGAAGCGAACAGTCAACCATTGCCTGTGACCGTACTAAGCGTATCCTGAGTTCGTCGGTGTTAGCCGATAGGTCGTGTGTTTCTTGTTCCCGAGGTGTTCTTTTCGCCATTGTCCTCCCAAACATGACCAGACAAGGGTACCTGTCCCCACATGACCCTAACATAGCCAAGCCTCAAAGCAACAGTTAAACTGGGGCATTTCACTCCTTCGGTCCGCTGCAAGGGTAAAGGTGGGAACGCCGAATTCAGTCGGCCCACTACCATTTTCGGAGGTGCAACTGTGGGAAGGGAAACTTGGATTTGAGGCCGAAGGCCCACTGTAGAGAGGGTCTGGCAACGTCATGCTGGACCGTGGTGTTGGGTAGGCTGGGCGTATGTAGATGGCGACGTTGGGAGCTGATGCCCGGAAACTTGGAGGTTGGAAACCTGGTGGTTGGGGTTGGGCATGCGTGGCGTCATGGTGCATGCACGCTGTCGATGTCGTTGTCGCAAGTTAATGGCATGGTGATCCGAACAAGTCTGAACAAGTACGTCACAAAAGCAAACTGTTAGTGATGAATTGTCACGTTTGTGGCGCAATGTGATAGGCAAGGTGTGTTGTAAGCGAAGTAGATTCTAATTCTCATCTCGCTAGGCGAAGACTAGGAAATGCCTATGGGATATCATGACCGTTCATTTCCAGACAAAGCAAACAAAAGCTACGGCTGTGCGACAAATTGTAAGATGACAAGAAAGTATGCATGCTGGATGCGATGGATAGCGACAGATGGTGTGTGTGGCGGCGAACACTTCGCAATTGCCAACAACGAAATAGGTTGGGAGGGTATCGTAACCTCTAAGGACAAACAGGAATGGAAGCTGATGACAAGGAGATGCAATGTCGTGCGCTGTGGGTACACCGGGTATTATGCGCTAAGGACTTAAGTGCCAGGATGGCATGCAGGGAGAAGGTAGTAGAGGTGGAGTAGAATGTACAAGGTAGTCGCAGACTGGTGTGTCGTCTATGCGTTTATGCGTTCGGGGGTGGGGATGCGTTTCGAAACAAAGTGAGGTCTTGATGCGTTTACAGCGAATCCATGAAATCCATTAGTGACTTGCGTCGTCGGATTGCGCGGCTCTTGACGCTGGACGTGGCATCGTCGTCATTTGCTGGGAATTCCGGAATGACAAGAGTAGGCTCACGCTCGTTGGCTCCGCGAGCCGTCATCCTGCCAAGGGTGGTTGCACGCTTTTGCTGCATTGTGCTGGCGTTGATCTGGGGAAGCGGAGGAGCCATCTCTGGTGTAGGCGCCCTCTTAGAGTCGTTTCCCCGAGATTTTGGTCGGAGGATAGTGGATGCGCGACGGAGCTTGTTTGGGCTGGAGAAGTTGGCTGAACCCTCAATTGGTGCAGTCTGAGGCGTCATGGGTCCTGGTGTCATCGGTGTAGGAGGAGCCTTGCCGTTGATGCGGGAGTCGTATGGCTTCTTCGCTGGTGAGATGGCAATCTTGGCTAGAGACAACTTCATGGATATCGATCTTAACCGTCTGTGCGCAGCAGGCTTCTTGATGATGGGCGATGCGGCGCTTTTATTTGAGTTCTCGTAAGGGTCGGAGCTGAGGAAGGAAAGTGCTGGTGAGTTGGGGGTCAATGGCGTGAATTGTGATTGCCTGTACGACGACGATTGGTACGATGACTGCGATGTTTGTATCCGTGCCAGGTCAAGGCGGGATTTTGATGGCATGTACACAGAGGAGCGGGCTGATTGTGCGTCTCCTGCGGTGGAGGAGGATGGTCGACGAGGTGCCTCGCTCTGTGCATGGCTCGGTGCGGGTGAGTAGCTGCGAGTCGATGCAGTCTGGAAGGACGAAGCGAAGGAAGCGGAGTCGGGGTATGTGGCAATCTTGGTAGTGATGGGGCTGTGACTGGTAGATGGTCGTCGAGGCTCAGGGTCGGCGACAGGCGATGTGGAGCGTGAGAGGGGAGGAGAAGCCAGACGACTTGTAGGCATGACCCTCATGGATAGTCGCTGTGCCTCGTCTGCCTTTCGTAGCCTACCAGCTGATGTGACGGGAAGCAGGTTCGCGACAGAAGCCGAGCGCTGCTGGACCGTTGGGCGATCGACGGGCGAGCGTTGGTTCTCGACAACTTTGGGACGACCTGCATGCGCGTATGACACCAGCACGGCCATGTCGCAGCTCTTTCCCTTGTCCCATCTCGACACTGACATGGTCCTCGCCTTGCACTCTTGTGAGAGATCGTGGACAACAACGTCATCGTAGTCGTATTCAGAATCAGAGCCAGACGCGTCGTCGGCAGTCAGGTCTTCTTCGCTGGATAGGTATCGCTCTTGGAAGACGGCGCCTTCCTTGTTGTTGCTGGTGGTAGTGGGTGGACTTGGTCGTTCTGTGGTAGCGGAGTCTATGCGTAGCGTGTCGGGAGCATCGTCGCACAGGTTAGGGCTCGAGGCGGCACTGTCGGTGCTGGAGCGTTGTTGAAGGCGTGCGACAACTTCGGGCTTGTCGAATGTCCACTGCTTCAACTGCGAAGTTACGGTTGCGTCGACCATGGTTGCTAGTGAGAAGCAGCAATTGCAGCTGCAATGGCTCGTCCGGTGGTGATGATATATCGGACTGAGCGGCAGCCGGCGAGGGTTGAAACCAAGGGCGTGCAGTCCTACGCGCCAATAGTCGGAGACGTGTGCGTGGCTTGGGAACACAAGGCAAGCCGGCGTCTGAGTGAGACTGGTCCTGTCGCACGGGTTCGGCTTCCTGGTGAGTAGCAACAACTGGAGTGTGAGATGTCGTGGAGGGGCACTGTGGGTATAGGGTAGCGTCGAGCAATGGGGAGGGGTGAAGTGCGGCCGACGCTATATTACACAAATTGGCGACGCCTGTATATATTGCAGCACTTTCCAGGTTCTGCCCCCCTGGCAGCCGTCGAGGTTTCAAGTACAACCGAGTACGGTGGAGACGGGCGAGCGAGCAGGGAGGGAACCCAAGAGTCAGTTCACCGTGTCGGTGCGCCATTCATCATCTCACGCTGGACTAGCACCAGGCACTGACGACTTTCAATGGCGCAACTCTCCAGCCCTCTGCAGCTTGCGCTTGCACTTGCACTAGCTGCCGGCTGGCGAGGTGTGCTGAGGGGCCTGACGTGAGTGGCCCACGACGAGTTTCAAGACGCTCAGCGCGCACACCCTCAGCACATGAGCGAGCGCCTACTGGGAACTCATGGCGTGCACACCAGACTGATGCCGTTGCAAAAGGACCCTGAGTCGTTGCGATGGCAATGTCACCACAGGACGGGACGCGTTCATGATCGCCATCCTTTCATCAGCGCGAACATGGCACCATTTCCTTTCTCGACGGTGACCTGACAGGTGTTCCTGTGCCGCTCAGGGGCAGCACCACTCACCGTCCGCCGTCGCTAGATGGGGCGCCCACTGTGTGGGGTTGGCCCAGGAGCGGACTACGCCATTGCCGAAAAGATCATCGATAACTGTCACCATGTCTTTTTTCTTTGCCCGCTCTAACCGTTGCTTGCATTGGCAAGCCCCGAGAGCCCTGGAAGACCCTTCTTTCTCAAAACTCTCAGAGCACGAGCGCAGGCTGACCCATCTCGTGGAGTTTGCTCCGACGCCTGCTGCCCCCGGGACCCGGAGTCGCACAGCTGCTGACTGCGCGAAAATGTCCTTGGCCGTCATGCCTATCTTTTTCAGCCAGGAACGCGCTGATCCACTGGCTCTATTCTCGGTCCAAACTCACCTGCATGCTGCGGTCCATTTTACGTGCAGACGGTGTGCACGGTCACCGCCCAGCGTACTATTCGTTGCTGCACCATCTATTGCCCGCCCACACCGCCAACACCATATCCAGGCCTACCCTGGCCCCCTCGCAGCCTATACCTACAGTTCATCGTGTGCCGCACTCACTCATCAATCACAAACCGCACAAGATTGCGTTGATGCATTGAGTCAAGATACGTCCCGCGATCTATCTGCGAGGGTCTTCTGATTCCCTGAAGAGTCAGTCACGTCGCCGAATGAAGCCACTAGCATCGACTCTCGGCAATCTGGGTATATTACACTACGCCTTAGCAGCTTATCGTCGGAGCTTAGGACCGTGCTAGCTGCCCACAGTACTCAGGTGCTTTCCAAATAAGTCATCGTTGGACGGTGAGCCTCGTGAGGGTTGCCTCTGATGCCAGTCATTAGGCCAATCCTCGGATTAGCCTCGCACTCTACACCAACATGGCAGGCCCTAGTCACAACGTGATCGGAAGCTCATCTCTCGTCTCACAATGCGACGTCCTTTAGACAATAGTCCATTCTTGGCCACTACCGCTCACCTCAGCATTTTCTGTGGTAGCCTTGTGGTAGCCTGTTGCATCCCAATAGTCCGGCCCTATCATCCTACGTCACAAGGCTGGTAAGGCACACCCAAAAGGGTCTGGTACTCCAACACCAGCGGCCGTTTCATCGTCTGGTTTCTTTTCATCATGTTCGCATCATCCTGAAGAACTGTTCGGTTCACGCTCAAACGTGCCGTCTAGGCCCTGCATCGAGTCTGCATGTCTCATATGCAGTGTCATAGCGACGGTTCCGCACACGTTGCCACGCCCAACCGTACAGCGTAGTACCAAAGTCGGCTTCGGAGATGTTCTCATCGTCTCAACGTTGTGACGATGTTGGTTGCTTACAAGAAACGCACAAAGACCGGAGACGCCCCTCCACCCGATTTGTCACTGCAGCCGCACAACATTGGCGCTTCGAGAACACGATCAGTCGAATAAGGATCGCCACAGGAGTCTGTACGCTAATGGCCTTCCTATAGCGAGAACCATTCTCCTTTGCGACGGCGCGATCTGGAGTCGAGTCTGAACTGTAGAAAGTCTGGTTGGAGTAAACAGGTGCGGGCTCCAGGATTCTGAGACATGCACAAAGATTCAGCCCCATGAGGTCGCACACGAATTCCTTGGTGCTTGGTCTTGCTTACTTTGACGCGATGATCTGAGATGGAGCTACTGGTCTGTGTTCAAACGTTACCAACAACGGTGCTAGTACTTCAGCAGCTTTGTGGCACGGATATCTATAAGTTGTGCTGACAGCGAAGCCTTTTTATACACTGGGTTACTTCACAGTGTCTCAACTTACCCTGGTTTCTGGCGGCAAACGCATATCCAGATCACCCCTACAACGGCCGACCTGTTGGTATTGATGCGCAAGCAATCGTTATCAGGCACTGGCCACTGAAACAAACAGACACTGCCATATGAGAGGCTCAGAAGACAGGCAATGGAAAGGCGAAGCTTCTGAACGGGTGTGCCTTATTAGGCGTACCGTTTCGTCTTGGGCCGCAAACAGCTCCAATTGACAAGAACTTCCGGGTCTCGATCGACGGGTTGACCCAAGAATGCCACGTATAATACCCACGCCTTAGCAAAAACTTCTCGAACATCTGATCATCAGTGATGATATTGTCGGCACACCATCTATCAGCTTATGCTTGGAAGCGAGTTTCACATAGATTGTGGTCAACCACCATCGCGGCGCAGATGTACCGGTTACCGTGTGTTGGTAATATTCGTGGGGTACGTCGCACCAATGAGACTAAGACTGGTGCATGACGCAAGAGACCATGCCTAAGCTATATCAATTCCCATATTACAACTGTCGCAAGGGCCAAAGATTAACCGGTCGACATACCGCGTGGGGTAACGACTGTAGAAGCACCGGAAGCATTGTCACCAGAAGACAGATGGAGAGACGAGACAACAACGGCCTAACATCGGTGCTCTTCGATTTCTTATCAGACAATGGTGCGATATTGGAACAGTGCTCTTATTGACAAGTATCAGTGTTTGCCTTCATACGCGTCGTCACCGCATCTCTATGATTCATGACCTCCGGATGCACATGCGCGCACTGGTAAATGCAACGTGCTATCGCACCTTCTCAGGGTCCAGGTCGCGTGCTCAACCGATGACGAGAACGAATGCAAAGTACTCGCCTTCGCAATGTTGTGTTCGCTTCAATCTTTCGAGTGGCGCATGAGATGGAATACAGAGCAAGACAACCTCGAAAGTCAACTTGAATGATTCAATTGACGGGCGACTAACGACAATATTACAGTATCAACTGTAGAAACAGCGAAGAACTAACCTCATAGATCGAGATGCATACAAACATCCCAACAAAATATCCAGATAAGGCACGATAAGCGCCAAAAGCAACAGTGTATAACGAAAAACGTTCGCTTCGGATAGGTGCCTTCCGTCCCCAAGCTTCCCCGCATGGACTCATCCCATCAGCAACATCATTGAGACAGCAGCAGAGGAAGCGACGAGGAGCGACACGCCATGGGCGGCTACGTATCTTCTGTGCGACGACGCTTCTGTAGGCCGAGAAACATAAGAATCCACAGCATTCACCACATCCACAGCATTCTCTTTCGTACCTAAGGCCAAGGTGCGTTTTCGCAGATCCCATGGATTAAACGTGGAAATCAATGGAATTAAGTTCCTAGTTCCTTACTTGGCACATCTTGTTCGAGACTCTTGTGCCTTGTTGTTGACCTAAAGCTCAATCCGCTCTCGCATCCCCGCATCGCGAATGCCGGTTGTTGAGCGGAAGAAGGAAGTATGCCACAACAAGTGCATTGCATGTGAATTTCTGTCGTTAGGAGGAGAGTCTGCTACATATCATGACAATATTACCTTTGACCAAACCTCAGTGCAACAATCAACATCCACTCGCTTCACTTCACTTCGTTTCTTGTTTTGTTCTTTTCTTACACTCGTTTATAATTGAACTCGCGCACTCTCCGCGGAAGACATGGCGACTATGCTGCAAACAGAGGTTGAGTACCAGACACCGGTGATGATGGCGACGGCTGTGTCTACACCGCGGAAACTATGGGAACATCCGGATCCAAAGTCTACGGCTATGTGGAAGTTTATGCAGGATGCCAATGCGAGACGTGGATTACATATGCAGGTACGTGTGACAATTTGGAACAGGCGGAATGAGGAACAAGAGTTGGACGAAGCATCGAGATGGTTGATCGAGATCTTTAACATGGACAAGAAGCCAACGTCTTTAGGCGGGAGGGAAGGGCACAAGACCCTTGCGCGAAGCCCACGAATCCAGTGATATGAACATGGGTGCATGGCTGTCGCGTGTCATCAAGCCTCATTGTCATCGACAACAGCAGCAGCAGCAGCAGCAACAACAACAACAACAACAACAACAACAACAATCAGTAGACAAGGTACAACATCGCTAACATGTCCCACAGACGTTCCGCGACCTCTACAACTGGAGCGTCGGACCCTCACGCACTGATTTCTGGGTCGACATGTGGAAAGCTAGCAACCTCATCTACTCCGGTACCTACACCACCGTCGTCGACACCTCCCTCCCCATGGAGACAAATCCTCACTGGTTCCAAGGCACTTATCTCAACTTTGCCGAAAACGTCCTCTTTACCGCCTCTCCTACCGATTCTACCGTCCGCACCACAACCCACAAAGAAGAGTCTAAGATCGCGTTGACAGAGATCCGCGAGGGCAACACTGAAATTAGACATCTAACGTGGGGTGATTTGCGACGACGCGTGGGTGTTCTCGCGAATGCTTTGCGTGCTAGGGGGGTGGGAAAGGGCGATCGCGTCGCTGTGATTGCATCGACTAGTTTTGATACGTTTATTGCTTTCATGGCGACCGTTACCGTCGGTGCACTGTTCAGTTCGAGTAGTACTGATATGGGTACGAAAGGCATCCTCGAACGATTATTACAGATTCGTCCCAAATACGTTCTTGTGGATGATTGGGCAGTGTACAATGGAAAGACCATTGATCTGAGACCGAAGATCGAGGGAATCCTCGAGGGCATGGAGAGCGGTGGTGTGGCAGAGTTTGAGGGTGTTATTGTGCAGCCTAGGTTTCCTGGGAGACCGGCTGACGTTGGAGGTTTGTCGAAGACGGTGCGGTTGGATGAGTTTTTGGAGATTGCGGAAGGGAACGACACATTGGTGTTTGAGCGTGTGGCTTTCAGAGATCCGTTTCTGATTGTCTATTCGAGTGGGACGACGGGTGTGCCAAAGTGCATTGTGCATTCGACTGGTGGTGTGCTCATGAATGTTTGCAAAGAGAGTATACTGCACAAGGAGATGACACCCGAAAGTGTGATTCTGCAGTATACTACCGTAAGTCCTTCCCCATCTCATCTCTCGCCCAACAATTGACTGACTGGTAAACACAGACTGGATGGATCATGTACGTTGTATCCGTACAAGTTTGTCTCTTCGGTACCCGTTCCATCCTTTACGATGGCTCTCCGTTCCAACCGTCTCCAGAGGCTTTCCTCTCTATCCTAGAAGAACAGCGCGTGACCGACTTCGGCACTTCACCACGTTTTCTCCACGAACTTCAAAAACGCAACATCTCACCCCGGAACCTGTTCCAACTCTCTCACCTAAAGAGTGTAGGAACAACCGGCATGGTCCTCACGGAAGCGCAATTCGAATGGTTCTACGACGTTGGTTTCCCCACCTCCGTTCACCTACGCAACCAATCTGGTGGCACAGACATTGCTGGACGTTTTGGGCTTGAGAACCCACTTCAGCCCGTTTACGCAGGCGGATGTCAAGGTCCTGCCCTAGGCACAAAGATTGAAGTTTACGACTCCCTCATCGAATCGGGTCCAGGCTGCGCAATCCCCGACGGCGAACCAGGTGAACTCGTTGCTACCGCCTCATTCCCTAACCAGCCAGTCTACTTCTGGGGCGACGACGCTCAAAATACGCGGTACCAGTCTGCATACTTTACTCGCTTCCCTGGTGTATGGACGCACGGCGACTTCATACAGATGCACCCCATCACAGGTCAAGTCTTGTTCCTCGGCCGCGCAGACGGCGTGCTGAATCCCAGCGGTGTGCGTTTTGGTTCCGCAGATATCTACAGCGTTATTGAGACGCATTTCCCCGAAGTGGCGGATAGCATCTGTGTAGGACAACGGCGACCGGGGGATGTTGACGAGAGCGTTATTCTCTTTCTCAAGATGAACAAGGGGTTCGGGTACACCGAGTCTCTGGTGAACAAGATCAAAAGTAAGATTGCTGAGGAGAGGAGTCGGCGACATGTTCCAAAATACGTGTTTCAGACTTGGGATATTCCGGTACGTTCCCCATTTCCTTCACTTCTTTCTTTTGAATCACAGGGTACTAACAAACATCCATTAGACCACAGTAAATTTGAAGAAGGTCGAGTTGCCTGTCAAGCAGATCGTGTCCGGCAAGAAGATCAAGCCAAGCGGAACATTGGCGAACCCTGAAAGTCTTAAGTTCTATGAGCAGTTTGCGGATGTGGAGAACGTGGTCAGGAGGATGACGAATGAGAAGAAGTCATATAGGAGGAGTACGTTATAGGTGTGAGAGGATAGACCATCGACTTGGTGTTTGGGTGATGGTGTCTGGTGTCCTTACTTCTTTTCCCTTGATCATTTTTACTTCGACTTTATACCTGTAGATTCCTTTCTTTCGGCAAAGTCGCCATCGTGCGACGCATGTATATCTTAGCTATAATACCTACATAATTTTATAACTTTGAATCATGAGCGTCGAGCACTTGTCGCGAGTCAATCCTGCAGATTAACATACGATGTAGCGATGAAGCACATGACACAGATCACTCAGTTAGCAAACACGCACGACCTGCTTGTGAAAGAATGATAGTAATCGTCGCATTCAAAAACCTGCCATTTTGCCCATTGAAGAGAAAACCTAGGCGCTCCGTACCGCCATGAAGTAAGTCGGCGCGTGTCTGAAGACTTTTCGTTCGCCAATACGCCGTTGAACGCCCTTGTCATGCCTCCACCTCTTGCTCGCCTCTCGCGACATCCCCTCTCGCGTCCCCAGCTACTTCGCACACCAAATCATCAGCCCTCATCGCCGTCCTCTGTCCGTGTGATAACATTCATCGTACATCCTCATGCGCTTAGTTCTTCTCAGCGACCATGTTCTCTGTGCCCACAGTTAGCTCTGGTTCCCCTGGTTCACCCCGTTCTAGGGCTCATAGAGTTTCCAACATACTCTGCTGTGTCAAAAGCAGTCCGTAGCGCTTCTTGATGGTGACCCTGTGCCTCGAGTACTTGTCGTCGGGGGAGAAACGAGCGGGATGCGCGCTCTTGCTGACTTCGCCATCGATGACCTTCTTCAGCGTGTAGATGCGCTTGGCCGGGTTTGCCGGGTCGGGGATGTACATAAGATGCATGCTGTGGGAACGTCAGTTTGCGCTCTTCTCGTCTTGTCTCGCAGCTACTAGGATCGCGCGGCCTGCGCTTCTCCTGGGCAGAGGCAGTAGAGTTGACTAACGTGTTGGTATTGGAGTTGTGGAAGAACTACGGTGTGAGATGTGTGTTGACGGAGCGAATGTGGTAGGTGAAGGTTCGTTGGCGCGTAGGATGAGTTCGCGATATGGAAGCTTGAATATTCTAGCGGAGTTTTTTGCGGACCACCGAGCTCTGGGATTCCGCCAAGCCTACACCCCTGCCACACCACTTTACCTTGTTTGGCCTGTTTGCATTGACTGGACCAAACCTCCACATCATCCACTTTCCGCATGCCGCATACCGTGTACTGAACCTCACAAGTCGTCGTGTAGTCGTCTCATACATTTCCACCTCCACAGCGAACATGGCGCGATTCCACATCATCCTCGCGGTCCTCGCATCCTTCATATGGTGCTCAAGCGCACAATTCGGCTTCTTCGATCAGATGTTCGGCGGTGGAGGTGGACAGCAACATCAAGAGCCACAGAATGTGAGGAGTGATAGCAGCTGGTACCAGGCACAATATGAGGGCGGTACGTCAATCTGTTGCTTTTCCACGCATCGCATCTTCATTTTTAGTCCACAACCCGTTCACACTACTTGTATCGCACATGTTCTACAATCACATCTAATCACGAGACACTTATATTCATTGCTAACGTTCCATCACAGCACAATGCTCTCACTACCTCTGCCCCGGCACCCTTTCTTGCGTCCACTTCCCGCACCACTGCCCTTGCGCTTGGGAAAATGTAGAAGACAAAGTCGAACTCGGCGACGGCATCGCGATCTGTGGCAGCAGGGGAGGATGGGCCAACGGCGAGTTTGCAAAGAAGGTCGAGTTGGCCAGGAAAGGCCTGCTATAAGGGATGAGTAATTGGAGTTACCATAAGAGAAGGAGCATAGTTGGGCCCAGTGTTATAAGATTGGGCCGCGGAGAGCTCGTGTCGATTGGACGTCAAGCAAATGGTCGTCGCTTGCAAAATATCATACGGCAAACAGGAGGAATCATGAAGAAGCTGGAATTGGGCCGAGTAGGCCAGGTCATGAATTCGTCACATCCCAAATATAGCAATACCAATACCAATAACGCCTGTACTATGCAACGAGCGCCCCAACCCATCATCTCTTGACATATTTATACCGGTACCCCTGTTTCCCATCCTTTGCCTCTCTCTCTTCATCAACACCAACCTCTTCTCTGCCCCACTGTCTCATCAACACTTTGCCAAGCAACTTCTTCTCTTCCTCTATCTCCCTGACACTTTCGGTCCACTGTCCATCACGCTTACCCACCACTGTTTTAGCCTTCTCCTTCATAAGTTTACTAAGCAGTGTGGCTAATTTCTCATCCATTTGCTTGTTGATAGCGTCGTTTTCAGCGGCTTGGTTCGCAAGACGCGTCTCGAGGGCTGCTTTCTCGGAGCGAAGAACGGAAAGTTGGGCTTCCAAGGTGGCTGTTGTGTCTTGAGATGCGGATGTGGATGTTGCTTTAAGGGTCTTGTTGTCCTTGCGAAGGGCGGAGAGTTCGGACTTGAGGGTTTTTGTTTCGGACACTTGCTTGCGGATAATCTCGCGGAGGTTGGCGATTTCGTTATCCTTCGCGTTTGCCCCTGTTGCGAACGATGAGATGGTAGTGTCTTCGTCTGTCTCCTCTTCCAGCTTTGCAGATGCGGCCGCACGGAGCCTTTCAACTTCTTCTTTAGCCCGCTTGAGGTCTTTGGTAAGACTCCTCTTCTCGCTACGCTCTTGCTCGAGTACTGCGCCGGCTTTGCGCACAGCATCCTCCGCCTTGTCGCGGACGTCCTCCATCATAGCCTCGTGTCCTTCTATCATGTCTTCATGTTGGTCGCGTAACTCTTTGTATTTGTTCTCTGCTTCAATCTTCAACTCCTTCATCTTGTTCAGCTTCTTCTCAAGGTCGTTGACACGGCGATCTGCCTCGGCGCGAGCATCACGCAGACGGTCGTTGGCATCTTCCAAGTCTTGCTTGAAGCATTCTGCGTCAGCTCGGGCTTTGGCACTCTCACGATGAGCCTCTGCGAGCTGCTGACGAAGATTCGTGTTGCCTGTCTCGAGACTCTGTAGCCGACCCTGGGCCGTGTTCAATCGTTGCTCAGCATGCTCTTGCGATTCAACAAAAGAGGAAATCTCTTGTTCTTTTGCAGATAGATCGGACTGACCGGATCGCAGTTGGGACTGCAAAGATCTTATGCGCGCTTCGAGCTCCGCTACCTGCGGGGTGTGTCCATCGCTCGCAGATACTCCGATGCCAGGACGCTCTAGTTGCGACTCTACCGACTTGACGTATCTTTGTAGAGCGGATGTACTCTGCAATTGTTGATCTTTAGCAGCTAGGTCTGCAAGCGCAGATGCAAGCTGCGTCTCAAGAGAACCGAGACGCTTCTCCAGATCACCTGTGTTCGATTGGTGCTGTTCCTTCGTGGTACTTTCCGCGCGGACGGCTTCGAGTTGTGACTGAAGATCTCTCACGCAAGTCTCCAGATCGGCCGAGCGACGAGTCCCCTGATCCGTTGCGGTGAGGTCCCTCCGTGCGGTCTCTAGCTCTGACTGCAGAGTGCGGAGTCGAGAGTTGAGATCAAGATTTGTATGAAACAGCTGCTGCTTAGCTGCCACATCGGCGTGTGAGCATTCAATTTCAAATTTGGCAGCCTGGAGTTGGCCTTCCAGTTCGGCAATGCGGGCTGTGTGGCGTTGAGCTTTGAGTGCGATAGCGGAATACACCTCGTCTCTTCTTCGAGCCTCCTCACGAGCTGCCTTTGCGTCGGATGTAGCCGCTTCAAGGTTTGATTGCAAAGCGTTCGCTCGCGCTTGGACCGAGGAAAGTTGCTCGGTCAACAATAGACGCTCCTTTTCCGCATCTTCACTACCATGTCCAGCTTCGTGGAGTTGCGTCTCCTTCAGGTCGTGGAGTTCACGCTCGTGTATTTGGCGTACCTGTGCCAGCTCTGCTTGAACTTCCTCTAGCTTCATGTCCTTGTCTTCGACCTCTTCGGTGAGTTGTCGTTTCGATTCTTCGAGAGATTTTCGTTGCCGTTCAAACTCTTCCAGCATGGTCTCCAGCTTGGTGAGGTTTTGGAGACGCATCTCTTCTCCGAAGTCATGCATCCTGGTCTCCAACGCATCCTCTCGCGCTTTCATGTCGGCATTCGCAGCTGCGTGAGCTGCTTCATCGTCTGCACGTTGCTGTTCCATTTTCTTCTCTAGGTTTGACACCTTCTCCTTATGCTTGTAGTTGTCGTTGCGTGTGCTCTCGAGCTCTGAGCGGGTATACGATAGGATTGTCTCGAGTTCGGTAATGCGCGATCTCGAAGTGGATTCGTGCTGTTCAAGGCGATGTTGCAGCTCTGCGATCTTATTCCGAGCCACATCCTGCTCACTTGTATCGATGATGGCCGAGGTGTGGCGTATGACCGTCTCTTGGGTAGGCTTGCGCGGTGTATCGTAGTCCTCGACGGTGGGTTGCAAAGATCGGGCTTTCGGAGGTGAGGATCGTGGGACTTGTAGATAACTATGTCTTGGTGCATGTAGCGGCGTCCCTGTGATTGCGCCCTCCATCTCCGTGTCTGGTAGATTGCTGAGAAAGCTCCGAACCTTCTCCTCATTTTCCATAGACCGCTCAGATGCTGGTATACTATGCTGACGCTCATTCTTTGTGCCGTTTGCGCGCCTCGTAGGGGAAGTGGTGCGAGATCGACTCTTTCTCCTCTGCTCCGTGTCCTCCACCACGACTGCCGGCTCGCCCACTTCTGTTGCCTGCCTGCTCTCACTTCCATCCTGTATAGCGTCCATTCTTATCACGGGTCGTTTTGTGTTGGCTTCTTTCCGCGATTTTATCTGCGCCAGCGGGAGATCTGCCGTCATCCAGTAGGTCATGTTCATGGTGAAGTCTTCCGGCCCTTCAATCTCGCTCGTGTCTACGTGATCCACGGGCGGTTGGTGGTGGTCTTCTAGTTCTGTCGACTCGAACGTGGAATTGAGGCCCAGAGCATCGAGATCCATTTCATATTGCGATCCATCTTGGGACGGGCGACGCGCTGGACTGCGTTGAGGCGATTGGAAGCGCGTGGGGCTGGCCGTATACGATGAATGTGTTCGGACCATGATTATTACATGCGACTATGGACAGGGAGCGTCGCGGTGTCGTGATGCTGGATAACGATAAGAATTGTGATACCCGTGTCTGTTTGTTGTGGTAACGCGACTACATTCTGTCCTGCGAGTCAAGCGACAATGCACGGACCAATATCACGATTCATTTTGGATCCCAGTGAAAGCTATGCTACTGCGTCCGTCAAGTCTCATCCACTCTGAAGCGCAAAATGACTGTTGAACAATGATTTTCAATGCATCAATTCCGATAAACGAACAGGTTCACGACTGATTATATCACAGACCAAACCACCGCCATCCATACGTCCTGTTCACTTTGATATCCAAGTACTTAGATACTTATGTCACATCCGTCGTACAGATACTCTCCCAATAGTTCTGCTGGATCACTGTATTCTCACTCAGTCGCTACACGCTCGGATTAAAGCCACTCCTTTCCAGCTGGACTACGAGTACGTATCGAAACGACCAGAGTAGTAACCCTGAAGTTAACGTCATCACGATGTGGGCTGTGCCAAAAACGGCATATTCTTCTCAGAACGTAGTAGCTCTTCAACGCGGCCATACGGCTTCCATCCAACATGATAGTATTTTGACCGCAGGGTATGACATTTCGAAACCCACGCTGAAACATCGGAATGTCCAATGGCCAGGCGAAGGTGATGGGCGTCATGAAAAAGTGATACCCGTGTTTGAGTGGCCATGAAGTTTTCAAGCCGTCTGCTCCATACTAGGAAAGCTAGATGTATGCCCATAGCTGACCGTGTGACCCCATCGGGTGCACGAGATCCTTAAAATGCGTCTTTGATGTCGTGATCTCACGCCCTTCGTTCATGCGGTGTGATACTACGCAGCATGACGTTTCTACTGAGCGGACTTGACTGCCCAGGCAGTCGTAATAAATTTCTTCTCGTTCTCTGTGGGACCAAGTGGGCTCTTTTCAGATGGCTTATCGGTCGCGTTTTGTTTGGTGATCATCTGCTGGAGTAGCAGTCCATGATCGGTCACGGTTCGTATACGGAGTGAGCCGGCCGTGGGCACCGCGCTCCAGTCATGCCCATCAAAATTCAGCTTGAGCTCCGAGCTACCGCGTTGGGGAGCAAAGATAGCACAGAGATCGCATTATCTCTAGATGCAGTGCGACCACATTGCTGTCAAACGGCACTCCATAGTCGTATCGTGCAATGTCTTGTGCGAGGTATCATCAGCTTTCATAGGCGGCCCTGATGTCTTGGAGGCTGCATATGTATCCAATTCGATGTCTTACCGACAAATTCCATGTCATGCATGGCGGGAGACCTGCCGGCTTCCGTCAAGCGTAGGAAGGATAACAGCGAGCATTATAATCTGCGGAGAAAATGGATGAGTTGGCGAGGGGTAAGAGGACCAGACGCAGTAAGAACGTGAGCAGCCCCCACGCATACGTTTCGAAGCGTCTCTCGCGCAAGCTTGTTTATTGTGCGTGCTGCGTATGCGGCGTCCGCTTGTGGGTCCGGGATGCTGAACCGAGAGGGGTCCTGCAGACGACATCATCGCATGGTGGTGATATCGGCCAATTCCGAGCTCGACGATACAGTGACCCACCTTGTTGACGCTGCTCTCCCGAGCTGCGGGTAGCCGTTCGTCCTCTGGACTCGCGTGCACGTCAGTGCGAAGGGTCCAGTGAACGTACAGTCCTCGAAGGATGCGGTGCACAGGCGAAATGACAGATGATGCGGGGTATGCGCCTCTTTAGTTACACGACAGCGCGCACCAAGGTACTGGTTGCTCTGACACTCATCGCCGACCTCTTGTCTATCCTCTAGCAGTGCCGACCGCGGAACAGGTGGTGGTATCTGCGCGTATCGCGACGTGTGGAGCAAAGAGTGATAAACAATCAGGGTCCGGTCGACAGCGGCGGCTATGCTCGGCTTCCCGCTCAGGGACAAAGGGCAATACCGCATGCACGCAATCATATCCTGCAACACCCATGGACTCTGTGGAGCTGCTATCCCATGTGTTGCTGGGGTCAGGGACTACAGATGCGTAGCTCACGCTGAGAGGCATGGCGTTCGTCATCTCGTGTGAGATTTAAAAGACGTGTGATCGTTTTCGCAAGGCTCCCCGAGAGTCTGCCCGTCGGCGCCGTGAAAACGTCGTCTTTAACGCTGTGGAACTCTGGCAGTGTTGCTGGCGTCGATCAGGTACCCTCAAGCATGAGAGAGATTGGGTGCAGGTCGGATTGCAATCGCGGCATGAGTGCTGGTGGTTGGCATGGAGCACGGACAACCCCAAGGTCTGCTTGCAGCTCATCAAGTGCTGCATGACACCAGCATCAACGGGATGCACTATTGTGGCTGCCTCTGACGTCCCATCCATATGTCAAAGCTGACTCGATCTACTCGCTGACTGTTGCTTGCCGCCGGCCACAGAGGCAATTTCCCAGCATTATGGCCGCGCCATCGTGGAAAATTCTCGGAGTGCCTCTTCGAGTCACCACACCCGGCGGATATCTCCACTTGCATTTCGACTCACATAAAGCGTTGATGCTTCCTAGCACTCACTGATCCACCCCACCAGCGCCAACAGCTGTCCCTCACTACACCCGCTATCCACCGACCGGGTTCTGTCCCACGCCTTCACAGTCGACGTCAGCAGCAGCATCCGCTCTACGCGCAGGACCGATTCTTGCGTCCAGCCGTCATCTCAGTGTTCATTCCCGTCCAGTGTGCTACCCCACGCGCCCAGCTCGCCCCGCGCATTGCGCACGCTGCCCTGAAAACCAACTTTAGGGTTCACCCATCTGCACCATCCGGGAGCCTCCCAGCCAATTAGACAAGGGTCACCTGCATTGATCCCCACGCTGCATCTCTACCCCAGACTCACGGCATTTCGTCCTAAGTAAGCCACGACTCAAAGTCACATAGAGCGGCCTCTAAACCGTGCCCTGCGATTGTGTCACCTTCACGCATGCCATCGGTCCGCAACTGAATCGGTACGATTGCTCACAGCACCTCTGTGCCATATACTCTCTCGGTATCCAGGCACTACACATTCCATTTCCCAGTAACACATACCCAGTTTGTGGGATGAATTTCGGCTTCAAGAACAATACTTCACACTGGCCTGTTGGACAAGAACACATCAACCGATAGCCTGGTCAGATCCTCCGCATTTTTATCTGTGGCTGCATACCATCATTGCTCTACCAAGACTCTCGGAACAACGATAAGCTTGTTTTTTCCACTGTTCCTGGAGGCTCCACGGGCCCTCTAGCAAGTCGTGTCAAACCCGACTTACCGAATCGGAAAAGAGTCCCGCAGCCAGCTACCCACGGCACGCGAGCGATCGTCATCGAGAACGCCTATTCTTATCTCATTTTTGTAGCACGTAATGGACTCATCTTTGACACTTCTCAGTGCTAACATCCGAATTCTGGTACGTGGGCTTTCTCTTCCTCATGCGCCTTGCTGCATTGCATGGTAACAAAAGTGTCCGTGTCTTACACCGGAGGGAGCCTTGGTGGCGGGTCCTTCATGCACCACATACGGAAAGGCAACTCTTATCATTTGCCTCCCACACAAAATTTTCTCTTCCATGGACATCAGCTAACATGATCACCTCTAAGGACACTCAACTTGCTCTGATACACATCCCGCTGCACCTGTATCGCAACTTTCTTCAGTCAATTCTTCAACTAGTATTGCCCAATGCAACGCGCAAGGCTTTCGGGAACGGTTCTGGTGCGGTGCAGCCTCCGAAAGGCTGGCCTTGCGAGCATCCCTTTGTGAATATCTCTATCACGCCAGTCGAGTGCTCCATAGTATGCTCAAGGACACTTGCGAGTGAACTGTTCGTGCCTGTTCTCAATTTGTTGGATGCTGAATCAAAAGAGTCTGTCAGTATCACTACAGATGACTTTGTTGTAATGCAAGTCGATGGTGAAGGACTTGACGCAGGCCAACGCGTCTTGGAGCTTACGAGTCCTCTCGCTCTGGCTGGAATGTGAGTAGTAATCGCCGTAGAGATTACACTTGAGACTGACTTTATTCCAGTCCCATCTTCTTTATTACCACTTATTTCTCCGACTACATTCTGGTCCCGTTGCGACATCGATCACAGGTCGTGCAGGCACTAGAGGAACGTGGTTTCCAGTTCGAAAAGGACACTTCTTCATACGTCAACTCGTTCCAACATGGCCGCAAACACTCAGCCGCGTCACTCGAAGTTCAACCGCCCAGTACCCCTCCGCCAACCACTATTTCAGAGCTTCAAACCAGGACCTTTGCAACGCTCAAGCGTCGAAGTATTGTCCCTACAGTAGATTCCAGTATCCGACTCGTTCAGTGTGCCGGTCGCCGGGATAGCGCAAATGGCATGAACCAAGCTCGAAATCGCAACAGCATGACGACTGCCGCCGACGACGCACTCCATCTCGGTCTCGTAAAATGCCTCATCACCCAACCATATCCGAAATTTTTATCCCTCACGCTAACTGACACCGAATCTGCGGCATTGCTGTTCGACCACACTCTGTTGCCGCATTTTGCGCAAGATACTCTCCTCGGCTCAAGAGATGAGTTTCTGACGCCCATCACATTGGATCTACGGGATTTGCCAATGGAAAGCACGGGTATTGTGTGTGGTGTAGCCGGCAGATTGGTTGGCGAAACAACAGGACAGCTGGAAGATCCTGTTGAAATGAGTTATCTGAGCACCGCGCGTGCCGGGACGGTCATGGTAGCTGAACAGGAACTGGACCGTGCGCTCGACGCTCTGCGTGGCGCTGAAAATGGCGAGTTAAAAGTAGACGAGTAGTCGTGCGCAGGATATGCAAGTGCGGCACAATCTTTTGACATGCTCTGGTTTGCAGGAAGGTCGCTTGATTATGCCGAGTATACGCCTGTTCCTTTCCACTCGGCTTTCGTCGGCTCTCTCTTTGCTACAGCAAGCAAGTTCGCTAGGACATGCGCATGTAGCTGTTATAGTGTTAGGCGATAGTATCAAAAAGTTGTCGTTCGTGTGTTCGTTTGAGCAGTTCATCACGTGTGCGACGCGATCTTTGAGCAGTAGATTTGATTTGTGCAAGTGGCTTGGTTCTCCAAGTGCTTCAGGACATGAGCACACGCCGCTCCAGCCATTTACATCAGTGCTTCGTACTTGACATGTACAACAGTATATGTTAAGGTTCGCGTCGCGGTTGATTACATGGTCTGTTCAGTCAAATGCTCGCGAATTGATGCAGCCACTTGTTGCCCACCAATCACGATGAAGAAGCCATTCTGGCCCCCACGACAGCTCCTCGTGTCATTCAGCTCAGACGCGAGACAACAGATCGCGATATTATAACACCCCAATCATTGAGCGGACATTTTACTGGAAACGTCTCCGGTCTTGGTTTACCTCCCCTACAGGCATAGGAAACCTTCCCTTAAGGCCTCACCACAGCTATGGCGACAGGGCATTCACCGCTGGCCTTTATAGAGGACAAACAAGCACCTGTCATCCTAATCGAAGTGACTAGTGATGGTCATGCAAAGAGGCTGCAAGTGACTGATGATCTAATTGACGGATACATTGAAAATGATTTTTCGGCAAGTCTGTCAGAAGTCCATTATGGACATGCGCTAACATAGACGAAGACATATGGAAGCAAGATTGAACAGCCAGCGAACGTGGAGACCATTAAGTTGTTGTGAGCATGTTCTTTGAATTGTATACCGGCTGTAATGCTAACATGTTCTTGTCGTAGCTGGTCCAGACGCATAGGAGATTACAATGGCAATATGACGCCGGTACCTCTGTCATCGCATACGTTCAGACGCATTGCTATCTTTGCACGGATACCAGAAATCTATGCGCGCGTGCTGGACTACAAGGCGGCAACCTACGTCTTCGCTGTTCCCCAGCTGCCCACGTTTCTGCGGCATAGGCCTCCAAAAGCAATGCGAAAGCAATACCTAAGTAAGGAGCAGGGATACATTAATCCAAATATGCTGCTGAGCTCATCATGCTAGGTTTCATCTTGCAGTCAGTACCCGGAGCAATGTCTCATGTGTGTGTGAGCGCTTCTTTCACCTACGATTTCTCCACTAAACATATGTACATCTTTATGCATGGCCTTGCAAGCAACAACTACGATCGGTTTTCATACGCGATTCAAGGAGGCGCCTCCAGCATGTCAGCATTCCTAGTGCCAAGTATCATCGTGCGCTTCAATCTTGAGCAGCGAGTGAAAGCACTGAACCTTTGGCAAGATAAAATCTATTGGAATGAGAGAAGGATAGGCATCCGATTCGACCACTATGATAACCCTGAGCTGTCAAGTATTGACTTCAGTACGCTCTCGAAAGACCTAAACGCTGTGAACACCAATCTCGCATTTATAGTCCTGCTTTGCAAAAGCACTACACGTATGCTCGAGTTTCTTGATCAGGTTGCAAGGAGATACAAAAGGCAAGCAGACAATAATGGGGTACCCGAAGACGAATCGACTGAAATCGAGCAATTGCTCCTTGATACCAATTCCGAGCTGCGATCCTGGAACGTGGGGCTTGAGGATCGAGCAGAATACGTATCCAAGCGAGGACAAGCCCTAGTGCAAACTGTGAGTGCCTCATAGACCTTTTGGCAGTGTGCTGACATGTTCTTCTCCAGGTCTATAGTGCGATTGCGCAGCGCGACTCAGCGACAAGTCTTCGTTTGGCGAGCACGAGTACCAGTCTGGCGCAATCGTCTCAAAGCGTAGCAATATCAACATCCCGCGACAGTGCCGTCATGAGAATAATTGCTGCGATTACCATTTTCTTCTTACCGGCAACGTGTAAGTAATGCTCTCGTACGAACTGCATGCGAGACATTCACTGACTTTGTAAACCTGCATCTAGTCACTGCTGTGAGTCTAACCGTGACACACAAAGTCGACGCATGTCAGCCTAACAATTGCAGACTTTCTTCAGCACCACGTTTTTCAGTTTCGACGATGACTTAGGTGGTCGCATATACTCTCAATGGATCTGGCTATACTTCTTGGTTACGATCGCACTGACCTTAATTGTGGTAGTAGGTACTTGGTTCTTGTGGCGTAAGAAAGAGCGCGAAGTCATGGCAGCTTTGATCACACCTAAGGAGGAACAAGGAACAGATCCCGTGGCATTTGATCAGCGGCCGACCGAACTTGAGTTAGATCAGTTTGTTGAGCAAGAAAGTGGAAATGTAGCACGGAGAGCAACTATCGCAAGGTTACGTACAGGTTTAGATTGGACTCAGGCGATAACCCAACAGAAGACGGCACATAGGCAAGGGGAACCGAGCGCATAGCGCAAGCTGAAACAATGAAACAGCCCGTTAGCAGTCAAGTATCAAGATCATATCGACACTTGTCGTAGGCGTATATCACTCAAAGCCGAAGCCCGCACAGTCCGTCCAAGATAGTCATTGCTTCGTTGTGAGAACGCCTTGATTCCTGCATGTGTTCTACACGTAAACAAGTTGCTATGTCTTCGCAGTTGATGATCTCTTCTCGTTCTTGAAGTCTTGAGTCATGAGACATGGAATTATGGTGGGGTATCTGTGATGCTTTTGGCGGTACTAGCCCAATCACTACCTACGGAGTTCATGGCCCGGATGCTTTGCTGGCTCCGGTTGTGACGTGCACGGCACGATGTGTTCCGGAAGAGACTTTATCCCTTCTCATGCACGTCTTCATATGCCTGAGTCGAACGACCCGCAGCTTCACCGATCTTTTCTTTGACTTTCTTCCAATATCAACACCGTCGGTCCAAAATCTTGCTCTTCTCCTGTATCAGTGTTGACGCCTCTTCTGATCTTGTCATCCTGGGTTTCTTCCTCAGTAGCAAAGCGGTAGCACCTTGTCTCGGCTAGTCCAAAGCGCTTCCCCTTCACAAGGAAAGCTTTGATACCTCGATGCGTAATAACAACGATGTTGCTGTATGTTGCGGACAGATCTTTCAACCTTCTTCGTACATTTTCTGCACGCGTAGTAGCGCTTTCTATGCTGTGTTCTGGATAGTCCCACTCTTCATGACATTCAGAGAAGTCGAACTGCGGAAATTTTGCTAACAGCTCTGCCCGTGAAAGACCTTTGTTGCAAATGGCGTCGTTGGCTTCACGAAGATCGGGCCAGATCTGGGTAGGAACTTCCCAAGGACCTGCCCCAGTCAAGAATGGGAAAAGGTTCATAGCAGTTTCGATCGTGCGTGTCATGGGTGAGATGAGAATCAGGTCTGGCTGGACATTGAGATTGATGCGTTTGGTGGAGGCGTTGCCGGCTTTTGTCAATGGCGGATCTCTGTCCGGATAGCCCCGCTGAACGTTATGAAGTGCTTCACCATGGCGTACGATATGCACAAGCGATGTCATGACTGTTGTGCAGCCAGGTGAACAAGGCAAAGATCACATCGCTGTCCAGATTTGGATCTGATCGATGTCGTTGGTTGTCAAACGTCCACGGATGTAAGCTTTGACGATAACCTCTCGTCACTGGTGCTAAGGACTAGAATGGATTGGTGTCATCTGCAAGTTCTCGGAGCTCCCTGCTCCTGCATGCCGAGCTACATCATCTCAATCATCATCATCACCATCCATATTCTTCCTGCACTTATGCCGGTGGTAAATATTCCTGTATCGTCCGACTGAGCGATGAAGCTTTACCCAAGAAGCTCGTTAGCGGCGCAAAACTTGTTCAGAAGATAACGTTCATCATCGCCAAGGCCACCGAAAGATCTCCGCGAAACCCGATGTCGGATTGATCTGCATCTGATAAGATGAGATTGATAATTAGCCCCACTAAGGGCCAAAATCGCACGCGTCCCACCGACCGCTTGAAGCTCCATATCTGGCAGAGTACTCGTGTTGCGACAAGGTGTAGGAAAAGTCTGCAATCCTCCGTGCATCACCGCCTCCGTGCAAGGCTCCGGTACTGAGGGGTGCGCGATGTAGTCCAGCGATGTAACCATGGAACGTATAAGAATGAACACGTCAAAGGCTTGACTGGCCTCGACACCTGTGCTTTATGGTTCCAACTACACGACCATCATAACATGCGTCTTCAAAGTGTCCTCCTCGCCTCATTGGCTTCCCTTCTTGTACATGCCCAGAACAACACGGCCCCACAATGGCCATGGCAAACCTTCAAATCACGCCCAGGATTCGAGCCTCCGGTGCTCTCTATCAACAAGACTGGTACTACCTCGCCAGGGCAGATTCTCTTCCCTTTGAGCGGTAGCGAATCGCACAACTACAGCCTTAACATTTTCCAAGAAGATGGTGAACTAGTCTGGCAGTCAGGATATGGCGACTATGCCGCATTCCGAAGGACTACGCTCTTCGGCGAACCTGTACTTGCCTACTTCGCCGGTGTCTCTTTCAGCGAGCCATGGGGTTTTGGATATGGGATAATCTATATCCTCAACCAACAGTACGAGAACATATATAACGTCACGCTGTGGAACTCGACATATCCATTAGAGAGCATTTCTCCCCTGTACGATCCCACGCAGTATCAGCCTTTCAGCTGGATCGACATGCACGAGAATCTCATTACGCCCGAGGGTACAATGTTCGTTGGAGCTGTGAATGTTACGCCGTGGGATCTGTCATCTATTGGCGGCCCAAAGGATGGCTGGGTTGTAGACTCCATTGTGCTGGAGCTCAACGTGACGAACAGTGAGGTACTTTGGCAATGGAGCCATCTCGACCATGTGGATCAGGTTTCGCTCGCCAGTGCTGTGCCTACATATCCGCTGGACGACCTAGGCAGGAACAGCAGTTATCCCTGGGGACCGTTTCACATCAATTCCGTAGAAAGGTTTGACGACGGTAGTTTCTTGATCTCGTCAAGACATTACTGCTCAATTTTCAAGGTCAACCGCAACGGAACGGTTGAGTGGACATTGAATGTGAGTCTTGCATACATTTTCCCCATATATACCACCAGGTTTGGTAGCAACGAGCATGAAACTAACATATTATAAGGGCTATTCCGGAGGCGATTTTACTCTGATCAACAACCTTTCATTCTGCTATCAACACGACGCGCGTCTACACCCCTCTCAACTGCCCAACACGACCACGATCTCCCTCTTCAACAACGACAACAGCGCAGTTGTATCTCATGTCAACCAAACCACTGGTATATTTCTTTCGATCGATGAGCACAACATGACCGCGTCGTTGCTACAAGAACTCGCCGACCCCGACGACACCATTTACTCGGTCAGCCAAGGCAACATGGAAGTGCTCCCTTCCGGTAACATCGTGATGGGATACGGAAGCGTTCCAACGCTGAAGGAGTTCGATCAAGACGGCAACGTAGTGCTAAGCGTATCCTGGGGCGAAGCGGAGGCGGTACAGAGCTACCGCAGCTACAAGGCCGAGTGGGTTGGTAAGCCTAGCTCGAAGCCGGATGTATACGCGTGCAAGTCAAGCAATGGTACGGAAGTCTACATGAGTTGGAATGGCGCTACGGAGCATCGAGTTTGGACGGTATTTGGCGGTGTATCCAACGGAAGCTTGAGTGAGGTTGTCAGTGTTAACAAGACTGGTTTCGAAACAAAGGCAGTCGTGACTCAATCACTTGGCTTTGTAAGAGTGGAGGCAAGTGGAAGAGAGATTGAGAATGGCGTCTCAAACGTCGTTGGTGTAGTTGAGATGTGCTAGATAGAGTTTGTTGCATATAGTAGTCACTTAGTGGAACGCGCATCAAAAGACTATAAGTAATGGATGAAGTCAAGCCTCTTTTCTTCAAGTACCATTGGCAGAAACTAATGATTGGCCATCAAGACAATCCATGCACATCCATCCGATCGACACGGCCATTCTAAAGTTGCGTACTAGACTACATATCAAGGAACTCATTCGGAATATACAAAGGCATCGAGTCTTCCCACATGCTATCCACTAGCAACGTCTTGTTACTGCCATCAGCGTTCATGACCATGATCTGCCCGTATGGTTGGAATGTATCGTCGTATATCGCAGCCTCATCTCGGAATCCATATTGCGCTGTAGAGTACATGATACGGCCGTCGTGCGTCCAAACCGCATGTGCGTCGTTACCCAGACTGGAGGTCAGGACTTGAAGGCCAGTACCGTCAGGCTTGATGGTGCATACATCAAAGTTCGTGTAGGTGACCCGGCGCGAGAAGACGATACGTGAGCCATCTGGTGACCAAGAGGGCAAGTTGTCGTAATTGTCGCTAGTGGCATTTGTAAGGATGCTGACCGACCGGTCCTCTAAGTTCATGATGCGCAAGCCATATTCGCCGCCAAAGACGCGATAAACGATGTAGCGACCATCGGGTGAGTAGCTAGGGAAACCAGTATTGACAGAACCTTCTGTCAGTTGTTCAGAGAACGAACCGTTGGCAGTCGCGCGGTACAGGGCGCCAGGGCCTGTGCTGCGACTCTGGAACCACGATCCCACACCAAAGACGAGCCAATCGCCGCTTGAGGTCCATGACGGCTGGAAGGCGCCAGAAAGACCCTGTGCTATAGCGGTCTCGCTCATGTTGGCAGAGAAAACATCGAACACCTGCTTGACATCGGTACCGTCTGGGGACATGGTGATAATGCTCGAATTGCCAAGCTGCTTTTGCGTGATGGCAAGTCTTCCCTGTAGAGAAAGCTGGGGGAAAATGTCGGTGAATCGATAATCCCACTCATCGTTCCAGCTGTAAAGTTCCTTACCCATAGGACGAATTGCATCGAAATCGACTTTCTCGTAGACGACCTGTGAGCCATCAGGCGACCAGGATGGCGAGCGAATCGATGCCTTGTAGGCACTGAGGGTGCCATTATCACCAGAGATGTCGACGTAGTTCAGACCCTCATCGTCCGTATTCTTAAGTAGGTATGCAATGGTGTTGTTGCCAATCCATTGGGGAAACATCTTAAGACCAGAGCCTTCCGTGTGTTCTACACGATCAAGACCAGTGTCAAAGGCAATGGATACGAGTTGGCCAGTGACAGTCTGTAAAGACTCAGGTCGGTGCGCGTTCCAAGTGTCTTCAGTGGACATCTCGTAGTATATGATGCGCTTACCATCTGGGGACCACTTGGGCGATCCCAGACAGTAGCTTTCTTTAGTAGCGAGCTGTTTGAAGCCAGTACCGTCGGGACGGATAGCGTAGAGTGACAGCTCCTGGGTATGTTCCCATCCGGTACCGTTGCCATGGCCGCGCCATTGCGTGTTACGATCGGAAGAAAAAGCGATCCATTTACCATCTGGTGACCAAGAAGGACGTAGATAGCTCTCTGGCAAGCTATCATTACCCTTGACAAAATCGGTGCTGGTAAGCTTGGTTGTCTGGCGTGTGGTGAGGTCCATCACCCAGATGTTGGCCTTGTAACCATTGGCTGTCGAAACGTAGGCGATCTTGCTTCCGTCCGGCGATAGCGTCCCTGCATCTTCCATGGACGGTGTTGCAGTTATCATCTCTAAATCTGATCCGTCAGGTCGAACGCGATATATGTCCTGCACGTTGAATTAGCCGATTGGTGCTTTACTAAATTCATGAGAACACCTACCGAGTTGCCATCCCCGTTGCGCTCAGTGGTGAAGGTTATCCACTGCCCATCTGGAGAGAAGGTCGCATGGTAATCGAAATCTGAGCTATTGCCCAGTAGCTTGCGCTCATCGCTTCCATCCGCATTGGCGATGTACAGCTCTGATGTGCCCGGTGCAATACGGTTCATGAAGAAAACACCTTGTTTCCCCAGCGCCCTATGAGATGCCGTCTTGTCAACGTTTGCGCTAAGCTTCGAATTGGAGTAAACACATCCTGGCTTTTCTGTTCGGGTCATTGCATAAGGACAACTCGCGCCATGTAACCGCTCTGGTACTCCCGGATATGAAAACACCACAGCAAAGACAGAGTAAACAGCGGAGAGATGTGAGATACGCATGTTGAAGAGATGTGCTACTGCTGTTTTGCAGATGAATATACTTTGCTTGCAGGTACATGCAAATATAAGCATGCATACACTAAAGCCATGGGCGTAGTGGACCTCTGTCCATACATTACGCACCCGAAGCTAAACACTAAGCAAAAACTGGTAGGAGATGGATAAACCAATTGCCCAAGCCTTGCGCTCCAAAAGCTTGCTGATTTGCCAAGACGTAAGGGTGGAAGAGTACTCTTCCGTTGCTAGGCCCGACGCTTAAGGACTCTTTGCGACGGAAGCATTATCAAATTGTACCCACACTTGGTCATCTCCGGTACATGAAACCAAACTCGACCTACCATGGGTATCCTCCGGTATTATGGATAAATTTGCCACACTCTTCGTCTCTTTTCCCGTCGACAAGTTCCATGATACTCTTCACCGTCTCCTGTGCACTCCTCGCACCAAACTCTTCTTTATTGTGCGGGCCCAGGTTAGAGGCCGTAAAACCAGGGTCGTAGCAAAAGACCTTCATTTTCGGACTGTTTTCCTCGTTTTTGGCCTCGACGTCGTTCTTCTTGATACCCGTAAAGTCCACCTGCTCGATTCCCAGTCCGTACTCCACATATAGGCACGCACTAAGCATATTGAAAGCGACCTTGCTAGCGCGATACGGAACGGCCTGGATCTTGTACATTGGACTTTCTGAGGCGAGACGGCGACCGATCGACCCTGCACCAGAGGATATGTTGATAATTCGCGGGTTCGCACTTTTTTTGAGCAACGGAACGACCGCGTTCGCAAGAAGCCATGGCCCGGTTGCATTTACGTCGAAAGCTGTAGCCAAGCGTTCACGCTCCGTCAAACCTTCCGGTAAGGCGACTGCGGCATTATTGAACAGAATGTCAAGCCTGCCGTGCTTCTCTTCGATAAGCTTCGTGGTCTGCTCAATGTGGTCGTCGTTCTGCATGTCGAGATGCACGAGCTCGATGCTACCCGATAGCTTGCGTGCTTGCAGGTCTTCTAGGGCGGCAGACCCTTTGGTGGTAGAGCGAGAGCCGAGAAGAACATGGTATTTCCCCCTCAGGAGAAGTTGGTGAGCGATCTCGAAGCCTATACCGCTGTTCGCCCCGGTGACGAGGGCAATCTCTTTCACGATGGACGACATTGCGGGCAGATAATGAGATGTGAATAATCAGAGTGAAGAGGGAAGGGTTGCGACTATCTCTTGACAACGAAAACACTGCTAGACGTGACTGTCAAGTATTTATCCTACCTACAGTGGTTTGGCTTACAGCCGGACATGTGAGTACAAAATCCGGAATGACGCGCCGCAGTCAGCGTGGCTGTTCAGCCGGTTCCGTGTGTGCAAATCTGAACTATGCTTTGTGCCCTTCATTTCGTAATCCAGGCCAGTGCATTCGAACGAATGAACTAAGGAAAGCACACCAAGCTGGTTCATCTGCATAGTTCACGGCCTGATGCAAGCGGGACGAAGTGTTCGGAGATGCGGGAGAATTGGTTTTGCACTTCCAATCACCGGCGCTAGCACTGATATGGACTAATGAAATTGCACACACATCCCAAGCCTTGCAGGTCGCTTGCGCATTGTCAGTGTCATCAACAGCCGGGCAAAGATGAATTGTGAATGAACATGTAACTGGAAGAGCCAGATCACCTGATATCAGGTATGACGGTCTCTTAAATTTTCAAAATGATTGATGTACCACCTGCTGGCCTACACTACGATGCCATCCAGGCTACGAACTTGCGGAGACAATGAATCAGCCCTCAACTCTTTAGTAGCGACCTCCGGCATTTTAAGCCAATCTTGCTGTATCAGGCCTCTTCCGCGCTCATTCATCTGCAAGTTCGGTAGCTCTTGCCGTAATGCAGTGATGCCACCCTTCACGCTGCTCGCTGAAATGGCTTTTGCCCGAAGCACGCTCGTGGCAACGCGGGCAGTATCGCCGCCATAGCAAACGATGTATACGTTCTTCCCAACAAGATCGTGCGCGTTGATGCGATCGGGTGTGAATGTAGCCTCTAACTCTCTCCATTGCTTCTCGAGGACCGCAGCGTCTAAGAAAGGGCTCGGCGTAGACGCGTTGAGACTTTGTAGCGGCAGGTTGTATGATCCTGGAATGTGACTCGTAACAAAGTCTTCCGGCTTTCTCAGATCAAGCAAGACAGCGTCAGTGCGTTCTTCAACGGTATCGGCAAACTGTGACAGCGCTCGTGTAGGAGTAAGTTCCCATGCTTCGTCGTAGCGGTATAGGTCAACTGCGGTTAGGTTCTAGGGAAATGTTAGACATGCTTCGGTCAAACAAATCGCCTTCTAGAGCGCCACTCAGCGAGTCACAAGAAAGAAACGATTGGATCTTACCTCATTATGTATGGGTCGAAAAGCGGTACTACCCAGCTTGTCGAAGTACTCATCCATATACTGGTACGGTCCGTCGCAAGCGACGAAGGCGCAGTCAATCAATCCGTTGGCTCCACTAAGCTCGGATAGAGTTCCTGAGCTCTTCCGCTTCTCGAGGTAATTAAAGAGCCCTGGTGCCGTCAGCTACTGTATGTTGAACGCTTCTTGCACCTACCCTGCAAGTTGAAGCCCGAAGAGGGGCCGCAAATCAGTCCTGCCCGACAGAGTTGTAGAGATAGACCGAAAGCATCCTTGGACCCGACCTCTTCTATAGCATCAACAGAGCCGCGCCATGGGAATTCCACAGGGCTTAAAAGAGCAAGCGATCTGGGCCCTGGTACCCGGTCACCAGCAGCAGTGCACACACTAGGCACATGGTTAGGGCACAATATTGCGAGTGGCAGTATACTAGAACTTACCCTAATCGAACTACAGAAGGCTTGGCTGATTTGAAGTACTGGCCAAGACCCGTCATGGTGCCAGAGGTACCCATGCCAGCACAAATGAGGCTGATGTTAGGTAATTGTTGGTGAATCTGCGGTCCAGTCCATTTAACATGCGATTGCCAATTCTTCGAAAGTAAGTAAGAGCTGCATTGAGAAAGGTATATCAGGTAGCTCACCGCATCATTTTCGTATTGGTTAACGTTCAGAATCGCTTCGTCTTGCTCGGCCATCATCCTCGCTTGATGAATGCCGCCACGTTCGTCATGTGGTTCCGGCTGAGACGGGCCGCCAAAGAGCGTACTGCTGGTAACTTAGAAATTGTTCATGGTCAGAAGAAGGCTGACGTACATATCCAAACCGAAGAATTGCATCAGCCGGAGCTTTGGAGCCGAAGTCTTGTTGCTTAGAAACGCGCGAACATCTTGTATCCCGTGGTTTATACGAGAGACCAGTGCTAAGGATATAACGGTAGATCCCGAGCTATACTCGACTACTGTTTTCGACTTCTCCGGATGAACCTCTTTGGTCAACATGTTCAACGCTGGGTACGCATGAGTGATGTGCAATGGCGGTGAATCTTCTTTCACATACCAGGCATGATCTTGACATTGTTCGACGGATGCATAGACATCATCTTTGCATGTATTCTGACCCCATCCTGGTAGTACGGATTTAGACTTGGTGGAATCTCGACAAGAGGAAGCATCGGCTGGTGGTCGGGGTCGAAATAGTTTCGAAGAGCATCTGGCCCAGAGTAGGCATTCAAATAATTTCGTGAAGCCATACTGGAGATTTCCTAAGCTGTATGATAAGAGATGAAGGGATCCAGACACTGGCACGGCCTCCCCTTTAACTATTGAAGGCTCTACTGGTAATACATCGGAGCTTGGAACGAATTGATGCTACTGTGGACACAGCGGATCTACGGGACTGGAATTCTACGGCATGGGTTTCATGCGGGATGTAACAATGAAGGTGCTCATCGGTGGCACTTTGTGGGTGTTGTTTGTTGCATCACTAGTATGCAGATCCACGTCGGAGAGGGATTTGTACGGCAGAATTCCCGCTGCGGTCGAGGGACGTTGCGGATCAGCCAAGAAGCGCAAATGTGATCTACAGGCGATTGCGCGACCGGTCAACTTTGTGATAGGGTTGTTTGATGGCATCGCGGTGATTCTGGATGGACGCGAGAGATATTGAGCACATTGATGGCGGCCGTTCGGGATGGAATGCGAACGCGCTAGCGTGTTTATGTACATGTTAGCGCCGACGAACTAAAAGTAGCGTTCAGGAGCTCTAGAGGTCACGACCTCTGCATGGCTGATACAACGACAAGGCTCAAGAGCAGGTTTACTGTGCATGGGGTGGAAACATTCACCGGTAAATACTCTGAGTGAAGTCTTTGCGCATAGCAGGTCCTCAATGCACTCAGCAAGGTTTTCACATCGCAGCCTGGTCCAAGACGGGATATGGTGCGAGGCCGAAGCATACGATCTTGGCTTTCGCATCGGATTGCTTGTCACAAGTTACTCATAACTTCCAGGTACCGTACCCGAACATCTCATGGGCCGCTAGCAGGCACCACTCAATGATCTTGCTGCGTTACGCATCTGGTCTGCAGCGCGCACCTTGCATGATTGGTCGATGCATAGGTGTACTTGATCACCATAGTCACAGACTTGGGCTACGACCGATCGGCATTGGAGATCCGGCTTGAGTACTATATGTCGAACTGTAGCCGCAAGCCTTGTCGACATCTGCGCCAATGTTGTACCCACCACACCAAGTCGGGCTCATATCTATCAGGCTCAGCCCATACTGATCTTGCTATGTTACCAGCTGGATATCCCACAATACCATAAGTCGCTCGAAAACACGGATTCGTGCACAAACACGATCGAGTCACATAATCGAATTTATACCATGACGACCAAGGATGAGCCTGAAGCTGTTGTGGGCATGCCGAAGGAACCCTACCCTGAAATAACCCCAACTCAAGCACTTGGACAGCCTCTAGAGTTCAATGAACAAACAAGTAAGGGAAATACAAATCAAAACTTCAATCTCCACTAACTATTTACCGAAAACAGACTACGTGCCGGTTAAGACCATCATCACAGTAAGAACATTGGCGGTTACAGTTTTCGTCCGTACTTATACGTCAGTAGATATTCCTGGCTTGCGCAAGCGTTGATCTGCTAGCTTTGATGGACCAAACGACGCTTGCAGCCAGTTTGACCATCGTCAGCAGGGATCTCAATGCCAGTAACGAAAGTGCTTGGATTGCGGGCGCATACTTCTTAACGTCGACGTCATTCCAGCTTCTATACGGGCGTCTCTCCGACATATGGTCCCGCAAGGTGCTCTTGATCATTGGCATTGGCATCTTCTTTTTCGGCTCGCTAGCTGCTTCCTTGGCACAGTCCGCCCTTCAGCTGATCGTATTTCGTGCATTCATGGGCGTGGGTGGTGGAGGTTTGATGACGGTGGCCCAGATGATAGTATCGGACATTGTACCTCTTCGCGAAAGAGGAAAGTATCAGGGTATACTCGTAAGTGATGTTGTAATGTGCTCTGCTGTGTCAAACTAACAACCTCTAGGGCTCGGTCGTAGCTTTGGCGAATGGCATTGGGCCAGTCATAGGTGGCGCACTCGCTTCCCAAAGCCATGATTCTTGGTACGGATTTCGTGTTGATATTAGATCAGTACTATACTAAGCCATTTGAAGGAGATGGATCTTCCGACTGAATCTGTTTCTATGCGTTCTGACCACTGGGTCTGTCGTGTTTTTCATGCCACTCAGGAAGGTGGATGGTGAATGGAAGAAGTAAGTAGTATTATCACACACAGCTGAAGGTCGCTAACCAGACCAGAAAAGTAGCAGCTATCGACTTCTTTGGTGCATTCCTAGCTCTCGCTGGATCCGCCTTGCTCGTGGTATGTTGCTCGATACCACCGGTCATCCATGCAGTCAAAACTTACTGTTGTAGCTCGCCTTGACATGGGCAGGTGGACAGTACGCCTGGAATTCTGCTTACGTCGTTGCTACTTTGGTAGTCGGAGTTGCAGTCTCAGTATTCTTCATCATATGGCAGTGGAAATGTACCAAGGTGCCATTGATACCGAGTAGGTTTGCTGCAAACGACACGGAGGACTTCGTACTGACCCCAAGCAGTGACAATATTCACATCCAGAGTCGTCAATGGTGCCGGAATAACGATGTTCGTGAACGGCTGGAACTTTCTCGTTCAGGTTTACTACATCCCTTCCTTCTATCAGCTGGTGTATGGCTATACAGCTGTGAAGTCCGGCGCACTACTACTTCCCATCACACTCACACAAAGTAAGACGACTACCACTGGTGAACACGTCATGTATCTGAACTTTCTATAGCTCTTTTCAGCACACTTTCAGGCCTCGTTGTACACTGGACTGGCCGGTATAGGGAATGTCTGCTTGTGGGTTGGGCGATATGGGCGATTGGCTTGGGCCTGATATCGACACTTGACAGCCCCTCTCTTGGGAAACAAATAGGCTACGGTCTACTCGCTGGTCTTGGATTGGGAAACACGCTGCAACCTTCGCTAATCGCTGTGCAGGCAGGCGTGGAGCGCAAACACATGGCTGTTGTCACTTCGACGCGCAACTTCATACGCAACCTTGGCGGCACTCTTGGTCTTGCGATCTCCGGCACGATAATCAACAACGCAGTTCGCTTCTCATTGGTTCCATACGGGCTTTCAATACCAGAGATTCAAATGCTACTTGATACGCCAGACATGTTTCGCGATTCAGTTGGCCAAGAGCGTACGGACTTGATCCGCGCTGCACTTGCTTCGGCCTATCAGCAAGGTTTTCGGGTGATTTTCATCGTTGGAGCAGTGTTGAATGCACTTGCATTCATCGCTGCTTGGTTCTTGATGCCTCAAGTGGAGCTGTCAAGGAAGGATGATGCTCAACTGAAAGAAGAGGGCAAGAAAAGGCAAGAGGAAAAACGTGGTAGGACTGGTCCTGCCTAGAATGCTTCATCAAAGATACCCAAAGATCGGTCGAGACATATGATACATGCAATCGAGGGATGATTTTGGTTGCCAAGACCTGATGATCGTTTCAACTACCGACAATGCAGGGCGTGCGACGGGTAAACGCTAGATTACTATCCATAGATTCTCGACTACATACCCTAGTAGACCGACCCCACATAGAACAAGCACCACTCATACCCCCACATCTACTATGCGTGTTAGTTTCGAAGTCTAACAGATACTATGACCGGGTAACAGTATCATATTAGACACCAATCTCGAAGTATTATTGAAGACAATGACCATATATAGCCTTCTTTTCCCTCTGGTTTCCAGCCAGCCCAGAACAAATCGCTGGAACTGGCAACAGCTTCAAGGATGCTCACTATCACTCTCTTCGTCCTCGCGTTGGCCGCCACTGGCCTCTCACAAGCACCAGAGGGTTACCGTGCGGTCTACATAACATCCGCGCAGGACACCAAATTCGTCGTCGTACCCAAATCGCGAACTGCAGGAGCAACCCTGGTAGTGTAAGGCCAAAGACCATCTTCACTCCCTATTACCTGTGCAACTCTTCTAACACTAGCTCCAGGCAAAGCACTACATCTACTCCAGAGCAATCATGGTATATCAAGGCGCCCAACAACGCTACGTCCATACAACTCGCATCCACCACTCTCTGCATGGATGCTGGGCCTAAGTCCGGCTGGAAAGACATGGCCAACATCTACCTCCGCGAATGCGTAGCCGGAAGCGAACAGCAGACCTGGAACGCCATGGCCGATGGACGTATTGCTCTCGCTGCTAGCAGCGGTACCCAGCAGTGTGTTGATTTACAATATCTAAGGGCTACGCAGAACAACCCTGTCGGATTGTACAACTGTGCAGGATTGGGAAATACGGGGGCAGCGGACAAGGGTATCAACTGGCCATTGAAGAATGCGACTGTCGTGTAGACGTAAGAACGCGACGAGTGAAGTCATCCGTCGTATCTGGAATCAATAAGTACTGAGAGTTCGCGCAAGACGTATCTTTCCGAGCCTATCGCTCATGAACTCCTCCTGCAGGCTGCTTAGCATTACTTCGCATTGCACATATCAAACCCCTTCAAGACCACCTGCACCTGCTAGCTGCATCGCTATCTTTGTCGCCGCCTCTGGCCTTGCAAGATAAATGCAGGTGAAGCCTACTAGAGTGAAGTCAGCTCCTTAACGTGCGTAAGGCGTCTGCCTTGTGTTCCTAATGATAGACGAGGTAGAAGACCATGGTACCACTAGAAGAAAGCTTCGAAGAGAGTATGAAAAATCGCCTTATCTCCACATCGAGCATGTGCTGAGAAAGATCGATTGAGATCTCGATGCTCTGGAGGCAGAGTTTAAAACAGCTACAACAAGAGCGAAGAACAAAGTATCTGTCATGGAAAGAATAGCTGGACAGATCCGGGTTTGACATGCATATGCTGGTGGCATCACACCATTCGACAGCACAATGTCCAGGAGAATCGAAGACGCAGAGACCGACGGAGTGTTTCATGGAAACGTGGAGGCTAATTACTACATGACCTTCTAGAGTGTATGCTGGAGAATTGAAAACCTCGTCTCCTAAGAATGGACATTTTCCGATGTGCTACATTCCAAGTACGCTTGTCAGATGTAATGGAGAATGGTATGCTGGCATTTGTAGGGTAAACTGAGACGATTGGGTCATTAACACCATGTTCCGCGAGAGATGGATATATCCCGATCATTCAATATGGGTCCATATTCTCTCCAAATCAGTAAACGTATCTTGGGGACTTGATATCCAGCTTCGCGTCAGCCATGACTATGCTTGTCATTTGCTCCAAAATTTCGAAAGTGTCCTTCATCCGGGCGACTATCTGCAGCTTTTCATGGAAGCAACTGCGAAATCGCCATTAAGGAAGAAGAAGTGCAGCTGATGCTAGTTACAAGACAAGAGGTACGCTATCGATAGGTGGAGGTCGTGTAGAAATGCGGTGGCGGGTTGGCGAAGAGGAAAGGTGGCGGGGCCGCGGCGCACAGGCTACAATGCCCGTGCGTTCGATGAACATCATCATTCGATGAACACCCCCAACAACTCAATATAGTCAAAAAGATGAGGTTGTAGAGCCACAACAAATCGTGATAAAATTGCGCAAATCTAGGATTATACTAAATACAGGCCTGCGGAGATTTTGGCTTATTCAGATAACCTTTTGGAGGGCGTTATCGGTCGTTGCCGTCGACTACGTGGGGTGGCAGCTCGTGCAACCCGTGTGTCTCCCACCACAGCTGGAGCAACACCACCACGCTTTTGACGCTTTGTAGCTGTCGGATGAGGTTGTGAAGCCTTGCGCTTACCCTTTTGGGACAGTTTTATAAGCTTCTTAGTGTTGTTGATAAGCTCACGGTGTTGTTTCTTGGCCAGCTTTTCAGCCTCCTCCTTCCTCTTCTCCTCCGCCCGTCTCTCCCGCTCTACACGCTTCACAGCTTTGAGTTGAGCCTCACAATCGCGTGCTGCCTTCTTGATCTCGGCTTGCTTGGCTTTTTGAAGCTTTTCAAGCTCGGCTTGTTGTTGTTGTGATGCCCGACGATCGCGAGCTCGTTGTACACTCCTTGGTGACCACAAAACGGCTCCCCCATGATACTCATGATCCTCATCAAGCTCGAGGGTGAAGCTCTGCTTTTTCCGTCTCTCCTTGATCAAGAGGGAACGCTTGAGGCCCTTGATCTCGTCGTGGAGGAGTGTATTTTGAGCTGCAATGTGGTGCAAACTTCGTTGAAGCTTCTTGACGTCCTTACTGTTCTGATCCTTCACCTCACGGCGTACAGTTGACTTCAGTTTGAGCCAATCGCTCCCCGATAGTACTGAGTTGCCGCTGTCAGAATCTGAAGCTTCCTTGGCAAACTTCTTGAGTACAACGTCTGGGTTGGGTGGGTATATACCAGTGACTTCAAATGACTTCTGGATGAGTGGAGGCTTGAATACTTTGCCCCAGGACCTCCAGAAGAGCGGGGAAAAGTCTCCTTTGGCTATATTGAGTATCCCTTGGCTGTCTTGAAGATATCCATTTAACTCAGTTGAGTAAGCGTCCGATAGGGGTTTGAACATACAAACGTCAAGCGGTTGAAGCGTATGAGTAGCGTGAGGAGGCAGTACAGCCAACAGGATCTTGTGCTCGTGGCAATACTCAATAAACTCCGTAGTTACATGGGATCCGTGGCCGTCAAGGAGTAATAATCGATACCCGGTTGAAGCGTATCGTCTGGTCTCTCGTTCAAACACCTGTTTGAGCCAAGCTAGTCCTATATCGTTGTTGCTCCAGCCGGAGGGAGATGAGGTTACAAAGACTGAGTGCTCTCCTTCTTGTATAGCATCAACCCAGCTTGATTGAACAGCTCCGTTGGACCCCTGGAAGATGAGAGAAGGACTCAATACTTTGCCATCCGAACAAATACAAGCCATAACGGTTATCCACTCGCTTGAGCCATCTTCAAGAGCTTGCCGTAACCCCTTTTGCTCGTAGAGAGCTTTGGAGAAGATACGCTTTGATCTGCCAATCCTTCCAAGTTGAAATCCCTTTTCGTCCATATTGAATATATGGAGGGGTTGTACGTTGTACTCCTCCATCTTTTCATGCAAAAGCTTGAAGTACAAGCTGTACTTACTGCCTGAATCAGCGCTGTGCCTTAGGCGGGTCATCCCTTTGGTGTAGCGAGAGATCAGATGATCCGGGTGGCGGTTGATAAACCGGGAAACCCACTGTTCTGTAACCTCAAAACCAGCCAAAGATGAAGCGTAGCGTTGTATCATTGCTCTTGTAGGTGGTGTACGTCGCTCATTAAGCGTATCAATGTATCGTACAAGCTCAGTTTCGTGTTGTGGGTGGAGGAATCGCTTGCGGATGCCATAGGCTTCAGTTTCCCCCTTGTGCCTTCGAGCGAGCGTAACGCGGTTGACGCCATACTTTTTCGCGATTTGTTGGTACGAGAATTTATCTCCTGGTTCGCGCGATTCGATTTCTGCAATCGCTTCTTGAATCGGATCCATAGTGGTTGAGTTATGACGCGTTGAAGTTGTGTTGTTGTTGAAGTGGGGGTGTTCATCGAATGATGATGTTCATCGAACGCACGGGCATTGTAGCTTCGATTCCAAAGCGAGCTCTCCTCCGTCATGGCTTTTACTCCCCAACCATCACAGATCCACCAACCCATGTCCGGATCGTGTGCGTTTTATCATGCTATTGGAACATGATCATAACGCATTGTTATGTATCAACTGCCATCTTACAAACATACGAGCATAGACCGCGATACCATGAACGTCCGCCAACCTCAGCTCTCACGGAGGCTGTTACGTTGTTAGAGCCCGACGCTGATGTCACCAAATGCAAAGATGCCAAACTCATGAGGCGCACATGAACACATTTCTTAGCTTCGAATCTGAGTGAGCTTTGAATATCTTTCTGAGCCAAATACTGACACATCAACGACCATAGTATCCCATTGCAACAATGTGCTTGAATTGCATCACCACCTTTCCGTCCTTCAAAGCCAACCCGCCAAACCTGTCCAGCATCATCTGCTTCATCCGCTCCCTCTTCCCCTCCTCCAAGTAATTACCGAATCGATTGCCCGAGCTGTCGTTCACCCAGTTCCACATGGCCTCCGCGCTCTCGAGCACATACGTGCCATAGTATCCTAATAGTTTCGCATCGCCGAATCCAGCGGCGCCTAGGTCACGTCGCATTTCCGTTGGAGTTGGATGGAATATGAAGTCGGTTGCATTCTCACCGAGTTCCGCCAATACTTCGGTTCGAATATCCAGCATGGGCGGCTGGAAGTTGCGGTCTTGGGTCGCGATACCAATAACAGCGCCAGGCTTTGCGAGAGTCGCAACTTGCGCAAGGAAAAGAGGTTTGTTGGTGAACCAGTGATATGACGCGTTGCAATGTATGGCATCGAACGTCTGTCCTGCGAACATGGAGAGATCGTGCGCGTCGGTGACATGGAACTGCACATATGGCTTGAGGTCTGGGTGTTTCTCTAGAGCCTCCCGGGCTCGGTCAATGCTGTGTTTGTCCAGGTCGAAGCCTACGACTCTCCCGGACTGGCCAACGATCTGCGCGATGGCGAGAGCGTCGTTCCCAGGGCCGCAGGCGGTTACAAGGACGTGTTGGCCTTCTGCTATCTTCATCATGGTGCTGAGGCTATTGCCCAAGCCATGCTGCGGTGCATTGGTGCGACTGTAGCGAGTTGCTGACGACTCGGTGGCTTTGCCCCATTTCGTGGGTTCCTCGACGGAGATGAGATCAGTCATGGTGTACAAGACAAACTGCAAAAGAAATTGAGGCCCAACAAGAGAACGCGCAAGTCGAGGAAGCAATTGGAACGGCGACGTGTTTGGTGTTATATCACTTCATAACCATACGGTTAATATCTCCTGCAGTAAGCGCTTGCCTATCAGCAATGCAACGGCCCCTGCTTGTATATGGACGCCTGAACTCTGCTTGCCTTACTACAAAAACTTACGAAGGAGCTCGTCTCTCATCAGTTGTACCGACCGCACAAACTTTGCCCTACAGGTGTACACCAAGTTGCATTTTCTACTGCATCGACATGGAACACAACGTATACCTTCAGGATGTAGTATGACTATGTTGATCTGTTGAACGGCTGTTGCATGCTTGTACGCAGCCGAACGCGTACGCAACACCTGTTGCGCATTCGTTACGCATTGTCGAGCAACTCGGTATCGATCTGCCAATAATCAACTCAGTCTTACAAGCCTCGGTTCGTATGCATACACTATCTGCGATACGAGCCGCGTACCCACAACGGCAGCTATGGAAGCGGAAGTAGCTAAGCCATTCGCAGCAAACAATGCGCCTCTCGCACTGCTTCGTGCGTCAACTCAATTTTAGGTGGGGCGTGTAGGGACTAAGAGTGCAGCGTCAATCTCACTTGCATGTAATGCAATCCTCCATGATTCGAGGATTCGTCAGCGAAAAAGAAAGCCGGAGCTGCAACGCCACCTTGTCCAGATCAGTGAACGCCAAATAAGACGTGCGAAGCTAGAGCAAGGCAGGCGCTCAGATCCGGTTAGATTGCTGGGCCTTCGGTCTATTTAATAGCAACCCTGGACGCGATGCAATCGACTTAAAGATGGAAATCGATCCTCTGATCTTGTCGCCCACGATCAAGCCTTGCCGCACCTCAGCCTCGTTGCTCTATGACATTGTTGCTCTCCAATCTTATTGTGTTTCCGACATTGCTCTTCTTCGTTCCAATGGCAATTTAAGACATGGACAGAGATTCTAGCTTCCAAAGCCAGCCTCGTTCGAGCTCGGTATCACATGCCTCTTCGAAGAGCAAACATGACCCTGAGAACACAATTCATGTCGAATCCCAAAACCTCTTTTACTCCAGTAGAGTTGACACCCGCAATCCCCTTCTTGGTAAATTTGCTTGAACACTTCTACTCGAGAAAAAGTCTCTAAAAATCGAGGCCAGACAACTTAACCCCGGATATTTGCACGTCAATGCCCAAACAAGAGCCACACGAAAAAGAGTACTACCTTGAGACACATCCGTATGTATCCTTTGGCGATAATGGTACGACTGCAAGTCTCGACCGTTTCGGGGATCTCATACAGATCTCCCAAACTCATAGTTCTAGCCGTTCAGGCCTTTTCTCTGTAGATCTCCCTTACATAGATGAGCCGTACTATGTTCGAATTCGGGCAGAACAACTTATGAGCGCCCGAGAAATTGATGGAGCAGGTATTTGTGCATATACTTTTAGTCCCCATCCAAGTTTCCACGAGTCTCCTCAACAAGTAAAGTATGAATTCATCCACGATCGATGGCCGCTTTTCACGCTGGAATACGACGGCGGGATAGCCAAGGTTTTACATGTCGCACACCAAGGGATTATCTTCCAGCAATATCAGTGGTCGGCGAAGTCAGACCCTATCCACTATTCCCGCGGATCAGACATCTCCGTCGCAGCGAAACTGCTGATCCGAGACTTGGATTTCATGGATCGTTCATACGGATTCAACGAAGACGAACTCCACGAAAACTATTCGCATCGAATTAGTGAAGATGGTTACGGATTCATACTTGAACATGAGGACTTGTTCCGAAACGACAAGGAGTGCGAGGAATGGGAGAAATTCGATTCCGTCTTCCTGGCTGTCTCTATCTTCATCAATGGTGTAGCCCAAAAGCTTGAGCTCAGTGACATCGATGATGATCCCGTCATATTTGTAAACTCTCCAGAGTTCTTTGTGGTACAAGGTCATCCCCTCCAAATCACTGTGGGTTACAAAATCCTGGTTCGTGAAAACGATTGGGACGGTAACAGTTTCCCCATTACTCAAGACAGTCTCTGCGCCATGCACATGATGCTCAGAGAAACTTCGTTCACCAGATTGGAATTTTCGCGGAATGTTCATCTGGACTTCATCATGAGACGGAACTTGGAACATATACTTTCGGTTTGCAGTATTCCGACACTTCAATCTTACGAGGACGGAATAGCTCTCACTTGTGGAGATATATCGGGACATCGGATTGTCAATTCAGCAAGCTTGTAGGTCACCCTGAGCTGCTTCATTACAACATAACTGACGATACAGTCTCACTTTCCAGTTTCTTTTATCGATGTACAGACATCTAAGTTCGATCCAACAAACTGCGCTGGCCCAAAGCCCACCAATAATGTCCAGCGAGGACCAGAAATCTGCCCTTGAGGGTATTTGCGTCGAAAACCTACAAAAGCGCATTGAGAAAGTATGCAGAGGGCATGTAGCCTGGCTGAAACAGGCTGAAAAAGTCGATGGGTGCTTTAGAGCCAATTATTGGGTGACTGGTAAACTAATCATCAAAGGTGATTCGAACTCCGACACAGGCGCAGAATCTTTGACCGATACACCATTTCAATTGATTAAGCTTGCTGATTACGGGAGGCTATTCAAGTTGGACAAGGACGGTGTCTTTTTGACAGAGCTTAAGGCTCTTGCGACCAACTGGATTCAGGTACTCGAAACTGCCAACGCTCGACGGTTTTATGCATTCCCTCGCCCCAAGACAGACCCTACAACACTAAATGAATTCCGGTTGGACGATCACGTTTGGATGTGGAGAGCCCTTAGCGCAGTCAGGGACATGGTCCGGGGCAACGAGCTCGGAAATCTCAAGCTTCGATCAACTCGACGCCGGCGTAGAGCATACGAAGAGAGCTCTGAGAAAGAAGAGAGCTCCGAGAATGTGGAGAGCAAGTTGAATGCAGAATACTCTCCGGAGGTGTTTCAAAAGCACGTCTTGAGACGGTTCACTACTGAGAACCCTGTCTCCAAGCAAAGGATGCTTGCTGTAGCACGATCACCCGTCGAGAACAGGTTTTATTTACACTCTCGAGATACCGCATTACTCTATAAGGAGAACTCAACATTCTTCTCCAAGTACGATGCTCTCTGGAAAGCTACCATGAACGTACAGAGATTTCATGAGGAGTCTGAGGATTTTGGCTGGGGTAATCCGTTGCGATACACGCTCGATATCATGCGCTCGACAATTGATCGCATAGCTGCAAAAGACATATTGCTTCAGAGCTCATCTGCGAACGGGCTCTTTCCAGGTGCACTGGATCCTTTGACCAAGGAGCCTGAGATGCACTACGAGGAAAGGTGGAGAGACCATTATTGGCATCGAACTTTCGAAGTTCCTTATGTGCTTTGGAAATGCCGAGACTCCGACATATTTCAATCCATTTCGAGCAAGGATTCTGCCCAAGCTCAGAAGGAGTCGATCAACGTTCCTGTCCAAGTCCAGAAAGATTTGAGCCATGTTTCTGCACACGCTCAGAGGGACGTGAGAATTATCCTTTCTAAAGTCCAAAAGGAATTCAATGACGCTCTCACCCAAGGTCAGAAAGAGTTGCCTGCGAGTTCACTAGCCTCGGATTTGTACCCGATTCAGATGACGATGAAGAAAAGGATACCTTTCAATAACGTCATTGTTCAACAGAGTATAGTTGAATTGCCGGATGAGTGGCTCTATAGGTTTCCAAGCTTTTTCCATCCTGAATTGTCTGCCGAGGATAGTGTTAAGAACAAAGACACGACTGTCATACCACATGGCGTCATCATCGACATCCCAAAGACTGACCGTAGAAAGGAATACGAAGATCCCTTGCGCGATATTGAGCTGCTGGATAACGAAACCATGTATAACAGGCTGAGAGAAGAGCGTTCAGTACATAACAGCAAGAAACGGCTCATATGGATCACGAATCCCGACACAGATACTAAGAGATTTTGCACCATCACGTCTGCCGATGATGAGTCAGATTCGTTGAACCTTTTCTTTGAAAGGCACAACAACAAGGCCAAATACTTCTCGGATGAAGTGACTGCAACTGCGAACTTGTGGACGACCGAGCTGCACCTTTCATCCTACCGACTTACCCGTCAGACAAGGAATGGCAAAAGAGCCGGTATGATGTTTTTAGGAAACAACAACTTACTGATAGAAAGAGCAGGTGCGGGGTTTCGGTTTGTCGGAGACTTCTTCGATCGCTACTGGACCTGTCACGCTCTGGAGACCGAGCCGGATTTTGTTTCGCCCTCGTTCAAATGGACGGGCTTAACTTCCGAGGACGAGAAAGAAACCAAAGAAAAGCTTGACAAGATACTCAATCTGAGGGAGTTGAAGCTGGACTTTGAGCGACACAAGGAGCCATGGAAGCAGCGGAAGGTGCTGGAACTCCTTCTGCTCGATCGAATGCTTCGGGAGCTAACGCAGCGATATGATGAAATCATAGGGGAGATAGGCCAACAGCTAGAGCGGTTGTTTGTTCACACGGCGAAAACAGATGACAAGAATACCAAAGAAGAGAAAGTCAAAGGGAACATAGTATCCATCTCGAACGAGCTATTCTCTAGACAGATGAACAATGGTGCTTATCTGGTGTTCCGTAAGACATGGCCGGCCTTACAATATTCTCTTCAAGTTATTGAGGAAGATCTCAAGGAAGTCTTGGAGAAGATTGACATATGGAACACCCGTAAAGCAGATCGAAGACCCGAAGAGCCGCGATGGACAAAAAACGACGAAGGAAGATACCGGGCTGCTATCACGAAGCTCACAAATGAGAACTTGCATGCGATTCGGGACTTGCGATATCACCTAGCCACCATCCAGTCGTTGAGAGTCTCCCTCTCAAGCGGGCTCGATTCTACAAGAGACGAGTTGAGCTTTCAGAACGCAGAGAACATTCGATATTTCACGTTCCTCACTGCTGTGTTTCTGCCACTTGGATTTGCCACAGGAATCTGGAGCATGGCCGATTCATCCCCTCGTAGCGAAAGCATAAAAGGAATGGTGGTTACAGCTGTCATTACATTGTTTCTGACATTCACTGTACTGATCAATGTGCAACGACTCAACGAATACTTGAGCCTTTATACTTCTCGTACGTTCTGGGAGAAGCGCAACGGAGCGCAAACGAGTGTGCACCAAGAACAGCAGGGTAATTCTTCTGAGCGCGATCGTCCAACGCATGGATTCGGTAAAATTCGACGGATTCAGCTGCCTGGTTTGAGGAAAAGAAAAGAAGCAGGGAAATCCAACGAGTCCCTAGCCTGAAAGAGATGGCACCGCTAATGAGAATACTGCGCTGAGAAAATCCAATGCCGGAGGACGTATGAGAAGATACCCCGAGAAGTGTGCGGAGATAGTCACAACACAGTAATAGCAACTCTTTGTCCGCTTCTTTTTCAGAGGCATTTTCACCCACGATACTAGCACGGTGCATTCACATCCCATGAGCTTGACCCTATCACACTGTATTCGCCACCAACACTGTTCATGAGCACTTCGTTCACTCTCTACTATAAAATGTTTGTCCTCAACCTCAAGCACAAACATCAACACTGACCTTTTTCACACAATCAACATCGCATTAAGATCGACATGTCACTCAGCTCTCTCATCCAATACCTGGCCGACTTTGTAGCTTACAGCTGGAACTGCCATCAATGCGGTAACGACAATGTCGCAAACGACCACCCTGCCCAATGCACATCGTGTGCGCATTTCCATTGCTGGAAGTGCGAGAATATCATCCACTAAATGTGATCGAGCATGAAATACCCGCTCGAAGTGATGCAACTGGCGACTGAAGATTTCGGAATTTGATACTGGTGAAAGCGAGGTTGAGCAGGGAGATCAATGGTGGATTGCTGTCGCATGATAGCGTCGCGAAGGATTGTTAGCTTGTCATCCACGTTCAGTTTAGAACTTTTAGTTGACTACAATATATGGGTTTGTGATACGGCTAAACTCGAAGTCTTTCGTAAGTATGATGAGAGCTTCAAGCCACGACTGTGATAAGTGCCACAAATGCCTCGAACCTCGCGCGACGTGTATTGTTGCCGTTTACGCGAAAGACTTTGTGCAGCACATATGCACTGCATCGTTTTTAGTAACACTGATTCAGGGGTTTCTATTCGGATGCTTTGTACATCTCTAGTGATACTGTGTGATATGAGGTTTAGGAATTCGTTCTCGTTGCTGAATCTCCTGGACAGATCTTAATTGTAAAGCAGTAGTGGAGGACCTTTTCAGTCAGTATGTAGGAAGTGACACGCAGCAATAAGCAGATAATCGAGCACTCGCAGCGACTGTGACAGTTTGCAGCAAGTGACTTCTGCGATGGTCGATTCTTACCCGAATTGGCGCTGAAGTCACTGTAGCCGTTGCACCATCACCTTCAACGTGTCGCACAAACTCGTGAACACCACTAGGGTAGTTACGCTTGATAACACGAGTATAGTGCACATCCAGTCAGTATTTAGAGTGCTGTAGGAGCACTATAGCTATGAGATTGTCACACAGTGTGTTTATACATAAAACCTGACAGTGACATCTCTACACTCGATCACCTAGCACTACTATTCTACGAAAAGATGATCTTTCATCTTTTTCTTCTCTTTTGGGCTAGTCACTCAGTCTCGATGCCGACCAGCCTCAACGACGTATCATATCTGTCGGAAGTTTCCGATGGACACGACGGTGCGGAGAAGGTCAATGTTACCTTGCAATTACCATCGTTATTCAACACCGTTCCCGGTGCCAGATTAGGAGAGCCGAAAAAGAACATCGACCAAGACGTGTCGAAGCAGGCAGAAGCAACCCTCAATGCCAGGATACCAGACAACGCCACGCATGACCAGCAAACATCGGCCGACGACCGGATCACAACCTTCGCTGACAACATCTCATTCAAAGTGACCTGCAACATGGGCCACGAAGCAGTCCTCTCAATGGATAACATGTGGTTAAACGTTGGCACCGTCATACTCGATCTGGAAAAGGGCATATATCAAATGTCGACAGATTGGGGCGAGGAAGTTCCCAGCGACGACGACATAACTGTTTGGATGCATGTGGACATCTTCGATCCGAATCCAAAATTAGTGCACACGACGCTCATACGAAACATGTTCCAGCTGATTGTATTCAATTCGAAATGCAATGGCCGCAGGTACACCAAGGGTGGCAGTGTCTTGGCGATGCGTGCGGGGCAAAGGAGTATGAAGCTTGCGAATGTGAGCATATATGCAATCAATCGACGGGATGTCAAGCGGAACGTGGGAGGTCGTTTGTAACGGGAGGGCGATGTACTTGGCCATCTAAGGGAATACCTGCATGAGCTAGGCTCTCTTATCGTCTTCCAATCTCAAGCCATTCAATTGCACAGTCGGGTCTGCGTCGACTGGGGACTGTTCCATCTCCACCAAGCCTAATAGGGCCTCATCATCAATCACGTCCCGCATTGCAGGTTTATCATTTGGTTGTTGTCCGTGAGCTGCCTTTAACCTCAGGATGTCATCCTCGCTGTATTTCTTGAAAGCTCTAGGGTTCTTCTTCACCCTGTTGGGGTCATGCGATTCGCTCTTGAATTGGTATCCTCTGACGCGCGGTCCTTGGCCGGTCTTCTCGGGGAGGGTAGGCTCATAGTAGGCTTCAAAAGCAGCGGCGTCGATGTCGAAGGTGCCGGCTTCGATGGAAGAGCGAATACCGGCGAAGAAGGCAGAGAGTATGGCGTGGTTGTGCAGCTGGATAAGCACCCAACCAAGCATCTCCTTGGCAGCAAGCAAATGCTGAAGAAAGGCACGGTGATGCTTGGTGCAGGCGTAACATTTGCAGCCTTGGGATAATGGGGTGACAGACAGGGCATGGTCGCTGCTCCAAATGTCGATGCCCAGAGAGTGGCGCGCGCTTGTGTTTGTATCTCGGGCGGGCGGTGGGAAGGTGAAGTCGAGGACGATGCCTGCATCGGTCGCGTCTGCGAGGAAGGGCACGGTGAAGACGTCGACGCCTAAGCTGACATGGCGCAGAAGCTCATGTGGGCTTGCAGGGACGTGGAAAGATAGCCGTGGAAGGTGGTGAAGCTGATCGGGCAGCTCATCGAGCAGATATGCGTCGTATATGGCGAGGCCACTGATCTTGTCCACCATGTCATCCAACAAGTGCTCGTGATACCATGATTGTAAGTCGCGTTCGATGGGCAGTATGGGCGCGAATATGCTCCATGCCTTCTCTCCCTTCTCAATAGTACCCTGCTTGGCCACAATGTCGCGCAGCCATACCTCGGTCCTGTCGCTCATCTTGTCTTTCCGCTTCAAACTGATGGCCTCTTGCCCGCATGGTATGTCCCCCAGCCCGACCACGATGTCTGGCTGCAGCTTCCGTGCAGCAGCAGCATAGTATTCGGAGCTGACAGTCGTGAAGCCGACCGACGTTAAGATGCGTATCTCCGTGTTGGAATTCGAGTGAGGGCTCGGGATGGGCGGGTTGCGACGCGCCCCTAGGATCAAGAGCGTGTCGTCGGGGAGGGTGATGAACCTGCGCAAAGGCTCCGGGACGTCATACTTCAAGATCGGGGGAGTCTTGTGTGGATGCTTCTCAATGACTGCCAGCGGTTAGAGAGGGCGTGCGCTATCCGCAGAAGTACGTACAGTCCTCGAGCGCGACATATACCCCACCAACATCGGCGCTGCTCCGGAAGTTGTCTTGCGACACATGAGGGATGACGCCTCGTGACGTGTTGCCAATGAAGGCGGGTGTAAGAATGCTCTTGCGTCCGGGGAACGACAGGCGGCCGAGTCGTGGTGCAAGCGAGCCTGACGTCTTGAGGAGCGTGAACTCGAGCATTTCAGCCGGTAACTGATCCAATTTCCCTACAGAGGCCCCATCAGACATGTTGCTACCAGATTTGCCAGCTGTTCAGACCCAGGCCCTCTCTTCCAGGTTTAACATGGGGTGACAGGTGTCGTATAGAGCTCGGAATACTGTTGCCTGTGGCGGGGCTGCCCTGTTCCTGCCCACTCATCGTCGAAAATGTGGGCGCGCGCACGTGCAAGCGTGTCAAACCGCGTCAGGCCTCCTGTCATCTACCTTCTCTACAGCTGTCCTCAAAACTCGTACAAAATGTTGGCAGAATCCGCTCACCATTTCATCATGCGTGGTCATAAATCGCTGAAACGGATTTCCGACCCCTCAGATCACCATGTCGTTACCAACAGTTAAACAGGATCACGAAAACCCATATCCAGAAGCTCTCTGCACCTCTACCACGCGAAAACGATATCGAGACCCATTAGTGGTGTTTGTCATCGTACTGACCGTGCTTCTGGGCTTACGCAGCATCTACAACTCCTTCGCAGCCACAAGCTCAACGTCAATCGATAATAATGACCTCGATATCCAGACCGTTGATACCTACGATGAAAACCAGCTCCAGGAGGTCGCTACGTTGATGGAAGAGATCTACACCATCCTGGCCAAAACATCCTTCATCCCGCATGACTCCATCGAGCGTGGTCCTCATCAAATCAACACCACAGCCAGTCCGTGCAAGCTCGACGCAGCCGACTTCCGCTTGATGGAGATCCTCCCATACGTCAACACTAGCCTATCTGGGCACGACTTTTGGCTTTGGGGCGGTTCATTTATCGACTTTCGGAAGGATCGTGATTTGAACGTCGCTTGTGACGCGGGTTGGGTAGAGGACGATTTCGCATATGTCATGAGACCAGGAATAGTCCATTTGACCGAAGGCGGCTGGGAGGACCGGGATCACTACAGGACTTGGAAGCTACAATACGACACTAGAAAGCATATGATAAGAGTCTACGAGGGTGAGGAGTGGTGGCCCTATTATCGTCACTATAGTGAGTTCTCGCCAAACTTACCATACGTTAGTTATGGGCGAGAACATGATTTAAATGACATGCCCATCTTTGGAGGCGAAAACACAACAGGGCAACTGTCGGTGAATAGGCACAGCCGTGACTGGAGAGAGTGGACCGATGCACCAACGTTCCTAAAGAGGATCAGAGACGCATATCTGAGCAGAGCATGGTCACCGTGGGAGACGTCGGAGACGATGGACTCCCGACATCAACAGAACGTTCTGCCCAGCAACATCACATCAGCTCTATTACTGAAAAACGGCTGGCCTGATCAATTCGACGTTGATCAGTTCAGATCCGACTTCATTCGGGCGCAGCACAAGCCATCAGGACGAGGCTGGGCAGAAGGTGCTTTCCGGGAAATCAAGGACCACAAGGACAATCCGGATGATCTATTCAATATTTATTATGGAAAAAGAAAACTACGACATTATGAAGATGAACCCAAGGATCTCGAAACCAGAAATTTAACCGACGGTCCCTCGCTGTGGAGAAATATGCTCTTCGGAGGGAGTTTAAGACGCAAGGTCGGCCGACAAGAAAGCGACTTCGAAGACGCAAAACAGCTCATCCAGCGGCTATGTTCAAACGATGTATGTGTTCAAGAAGAAGACCTGATCCTATGGGAGTTCCGGAAACTGGAGAATACATACACAAAAGCACAACTAGAGCCCAACGCCACGATAATGTGTGAGCAGCGTGAATTGCATCCAGATCTGCTCTCGAGGTGTATCTCCCAGCTCAACCTCGAACGATACTGGCTGCAGTTGGCATACCAACAATCTCGTGCCGACGCTTACGCCTACTGCGCCCAAAACAATAAACATCTCCTACCTCCTGCATCATTCGAGGGCCTCGCAAGCCACTGGATCGCGAAGTACAAAAGTTATATCGCCGAATACGACCACGTGCCAGCAGAATTAGATGCATGGCAAGAGAGGACCGGAGCACCTGACTCTACCGTTGAGTTTCTTCGTAAGGAATATGACTCGGCTAAAGCCTGGGATACAAGACTCAACGAGGGGAGGATTGAGGAGATAGTAAGGAGTTTGGCTGGTAGCGATGGCGATGAAGCCCGTTTAAAACTCTGGAATAATCTGGAGTTTACAGACGAGCCACGTTCCATGGATTATCTGGATGACAGCGACAAAGTATTTTACTAGTTAACGGGTCTTTCTTCAGCGTCTACATCATGGAGAAAGAAGTCCAAAATAGAATGTCACATCACTGAGCTTGTGTTCGACTCATTCAGCCATATTCAGACACACTACGCAAAAGGTCATGTAACTTTGTTTCACTTCACTTCGCTCCAACTCATCTCCTTCCTCAATGTCCTGGCAAGCCAGACGCATCAATGAAAAAGCTTATGGGAACACGGCGACCAAGCACCGTGAGACGCGCCCCTCCTCGCGACGTCCGATGACTCGCATCCAAGCGATACCCAGCAATGCGTCCACTGCTGGTGAGTCTCTCTTCCAAGCGGGAAATGTAAAGAAGGCCTAGAGAAGTGGTGTGTGGGGTGTAAGAGGGAGGCAGGATCCGCTGTTTATATAGACAGAAGGGAGTTGTCGCTTCGCTAGCACGTGATCGGAAGAACAGCTGGGCCGGATATCTGTGCTCACGCTGGGACCCGTGGTTCTGCCGGTGATGGGGTACGTGCGGGATGAGGTGAAGGTGGAAAGTGAAAGGTGGGCGTGGTGGGGGTGACGTTGGAAGGCTTGTAGTGATTGTGAGTGAACAGCCACATTGGCTAGCAATTTGGCGGGGCTCGAGGCATTTCCTGTTTAGTAGATCTTGCGCTAGCGGTTGAGATTCGCGAATGAATGTCCGATCCACAGATAGGGATTTAGCGTCCAAGCAGTAAGTGCATTGATCATCTTGATAGAGCCAGCAAGACACGTCTAGTGGCCTATTTCACAAGCATGTCTGGGGTACACCAGCGTGAGATATCTCGCGTCCGGCACTGATCTTTCTTCTATTACGATTTTTAATAAGTGTCACACCTGGGGTTAGACCATCACCACGCGAACTGAAAGGCGCGACCGCAAGAATATACCTATTAGCAACAAAGCTTTTGTAAGCCGGTGATTAGTAGCTTGATTCGTGATGACATGTCTTACAGCGCGTGAATCTCTTCTCACTGTGAAGCGCCTCATTGTTCAGATTGGGTCTCATGCGGGCATACAGTGATTTGCCTCTCGACGTTCACTTCATCGACAGAGTTTTCCTTCAATGCCTACAGCTCTGCTCGAATTCCACTACACCATTGAAACACCGCGCCGAACCTCTTTTGCGATCAAATTTGCTCGTGAATGTAAACCTACAAATAGCTTGCTGACATCATGGGTAGCAAAGCAGTCTTCGTTACGGAACAGTACTTGACAGATCCGAAAACCGAGATGCGGGTCGACACTACAGCCACGATTGGCCGCTTGACCATCGTGCACAAAGACGCAAAGCCGCTCGTCCCAGGTCGCAAGACATTCTTCGATCTCTCTGGCGAACTGCGAAACGAGATCTACGGCCTCGCCCTCGACAAGGAATACCAGCGTGTGCCTCTGAACCGGTACCACCTCAACAAGCCTGACCCTTTCATCACTCTTCTACAAACATGCTCGCAAGTCTACCAGGAGGCGCGGAGCTACATCGTCGAGAAGCAAGTGGCATATGTTCCCGTTATGGCTGGAATGCAGTTTGACTACGGAGGCGAGCTGAAGGAAGACTACGGCTTGAGCAAAGAGACCACAGACACCATCGCAGCATCAGTGATGGACTTCATGAATGTCCACTTTCACCTGCATATTGATATATCGGCACAAATGGATTTACAGGTATACACACAGCAATATGGTCCTGGAGCGCGCCGATACTACGTGGAAGGTCTACATGACTCCAATGGAGAGCAGTACAACCCTTCCACCTTGATCGACACCCTTCACCAAGCCATCAAGCAATACATGCCGCAGTCATGGGACCTATACATCAAACACGGGCTGGGAAAGCGACATGCAACAGTGCACTTGGATCATCTATTCTCGTTGTGGCCGAAGATCAGTGTCGAACATCCTTGCGTACCTATCGCTGCTATGCGAGACCTCGTTGACCTGCTCGCCAAAGACACCATGACAAACTGGCAGATTCGTTATTATGTCCCCACCGGCCAAGCTGGTGCAGAAACTAGCTATGGGAGCACATCAGATGAAGAAGGCATGGCTAGTTTGATCCGCGACACTGAACTCGCGCAGCTACGTGGCTATGCAGATACGTGCGGACACGGCAACATAACCATCGTAGCGGAGATGTATGGCGACAACACGGAGTGGGAGTTTGGTGATGAGTCACACAGTGTGACTAGGCACCGCAGTCCAGTTACCGAATTCTGGCCAAATCTACATTTTGATCCTTGGGAGTACGAGTTTTCGCTTGGAAATCACTACCAAAAGCGTCATCGTGGTAAGCAACATACTTCACTCTTTCTGTCCTTATACTGACCAACAATGCAGCACAAATGCCGTACCAGCACTTTGATGATGAGGCCTTGGACGCTACCTACAAAGATCGCGCGCGACGACTACAGTGGTTGGGCGAGTTGCAGATGAGGGACGAGGAGGCTGAGAGGGAGCGTGAACAAAAGAAGAAAGAAGAAGAGGAAACCCAGGCCAAGATGGAGTGTCTTGAGGCTCGGTTGGGCGACTTATCGACTCTTGGACAGTCTGAAGACTTGGATGAGCGGGAGGCGTAATCGTGTTGAACCAACAGGGTCATGCATTATGGTGAACGAGCGGATGTGGTAACTATCAGGATGGCGGCACTGTTGACCTATAGAATCGGCTGATGGCGATCTTGGCATCAGCCATCATGTCTCGAAGGCTGTACTCTGGAATGTTCATAGAACGGATTGCCAAGCAAATGTCTGTATGGTATAGTTGAGAAGACTGTCCGCCTCTAATAACCCAACTTCGCTACCCTTTCTTTCCCCAAGATATCCACGAGACTAACCAACTTGAAACTCGCTTCTGCCGCTGTACCTCCTTCGGCCAGCTCATTAGCATCGTCATGCGTGACGAACAGTCCATTCGGGAAATCTTTGTTCAGCGCGTTCCCGACAGCAGTACATCCATCTGTGTTGCTAACGTGATCGATACCCTTCTCTTTGTTGTCGACGATGGTGAAGGTCTCGACGTACTTGTGAGGTGGTGCGCGCTCATAGATCAGATACGCTGAGATACCCTGCGAGGACACGATGATGTAGCCATCTGGACCTGATTTGGCTGGCACAAGGGTGATGCCTTCAACGTCTGCATGAAGTCCGCTCGCATCGCCTATCTGGGCAATTTGAACACCTGTGTCGGAGCCAGTTGGTTCTGCTTCGTAGCGCCAGATGCCAAGTGGTTCTTCGCCGATGAAGAGATAGCCAGCGCCTTCGTCAGCAACGCAGCCTTCGACTTGGCCGCCTGAGCCGCCTTGGAACTGGCGGACGAGGGTGGTTTGCAAGGTGCCGTTAGCGGTGGCACTGAGTTCGTACTGGAGATACTGGGCCTCCTTGTTGTTAACGAAGAGATACTCTTTGCCAGAGGTCGGAGATCGGTAGTTGCAGGAGCCGTAGGGCTCATAGTCATCTGGCAGCGTTTGAACACCGCCAGGGATGTCGCTAAGGTAGCCCGTGCTGTTTACTTCAACGAGGCTTAACGGTGCGTTAGCAAATGTTTGGGAACCTTTTACGACGCTACTCACCACATAGTGTTATCACCGCGACACGCTGCGAACGCCAGGTCGATCTTCCGGGTACCGAGAGTGAAGTTGTAGATGACATCGACGTTGTTTGGCTTCTGAGCAGTCAAATGTTGGAGAAGCTTTCCCTGTAGGTCGAAGAGACCGAAGCCCTCGCCCTCCGCAGACTTGGTCGTCGTAATGATCTTGCTTTGGTCAGGCCTAGTCGGATGTATCCAGATTGCGGGATCATCGCCGTCTCCGCCGTTGGCCTCAGTCTCGTATTTTGCTTTAACTGCAACGAAAGAGCAGTCTGGACCAGTCCAAGCGCCTTCGCATTTGCAGACGTTTGGGCCGACACAACTACCATGACCTGAACAATCGTTTTCGCAGGTGGACCTGGAGCAATCGTCGCCAGCAAAGCCGGCAAAACAAGAACAGCTCTTTCCGGATGCAAAGCCGTTGCTAGAACATGTCTTAGAGATGGAGCTTTCGCACTTCTTGCAAGCTTTGTTCGCGGGACTATATTGGGTGTTTGGCTTGATGCTCAGGGCAGCGAGCGCCCCGTCCAGGGAGCCTACAGCCACCCCAGTGTCATCTTCTCCCTCGAAAGCAAATGCGAACGCACCAGATGGGTAACCAGCCACAGAAGATTGGAGTATAGCAAGCGAGCCCTTAATAGCGAGTTCGGAAATACCGCCTAATGAAATACTTCCTTTCTGCTTGATACCGGAATCGTACACATCGATGACATCGTCGTGAGCTACGAACAGATAGTCAGCCGACGAACTGTGGTAGGCACCAAGTCCTTCTACTTCAATGTCCTCAACCACAGTCTTGATTTCGGGTGCCTGGGTAGTTTCGGATGCTTGAAACGAGTATAAAGGTCTGTCCTCAGCCGAAAAGTAGATCTGGCCATCCGTAAACGCGGCGCAAGTCTCGCCTTCAATAGCAACAGGGAATGTCTGAACCTATGGCTTCGTCAGTACTCATCTTTTGACAGGCCGAAAGAGCAGTCAAACCTCCAGAATCTCAACCTGCGTTTTGCTACTGCGAATCAAAAACTGTACAACCATCTTCTTTCCAAACAAGAAGATGTAGCTCTCCCCACTCTTCTGGCTACGCCATATACATGCGGTGCTCCAATCTCCCAGCTGCTTCTTATCGTTGCTTTTGACTTCCGTTCCGTTCTTAGCATCGAAGATCCTGATTAACGAATCGGGTGCCGGGATGTTGACGATCAAGTCCCGGCCACCAACGTCTTGGACAGCTACGGCGATCTTCGAGCGGCCAGTCTTTTGGTGGGATTTCTCAGTAAAGCTCGAGGTATTGGAGACTGAGAACGTCCGGAAGCCGCCGTCGGCAGCACTTCCATCGTTGGCAACCAGTAGAGGCGATTTTCCGTAGACGAAGTCGGTGTTATCGTTCTCGAACCCGGTAGCTGCTGGGACAAGCGTAACATTCGCGTTCTGGGCTGCGACGAAGGGAATTAACACACCTGCCCATGTGAGGCATCTAGTGAGGGTCTTCATCCTACGGGAGATGTCGCTGAGATTGATGAAAGCGGCCTATCCTCATAATCATGGCCATGGAGGGCGTCTTATATCCTAACCCGTCTCCATGTACAGGACTGAACCCAGACTTCCGGCTAATCCCTGGAAATATGCAGTACACGGTCGCCATAGCTCTTCGGGATTTTCTATGTTTCGAGGAACAGTCCGTAAAACGGTCTTTAGGGGCGCAATGCATAGTGTGCCTGCTGTATTGGGTTAGATCAGCTTGACTCGGTAGCCAATAATCATGGCCACTATGGAAACGTGAGACAACCAGGGAGTGTTGGTCGCCACGATCGGCATGGAGGAAAGGTAGAAGGATGGAGACATGGCGCAGTCTTCAAGATGCGACCATATATGTGGAGAACCGTGGTGACATGCGGGGCTTGATTCAAAGGCGAAGGTATCGCAAGGAAATTGCAGCTGCCCTCACTCGAGTTAATACTAATACGCAGACATCTAAGCAGCTGGGGTTGCAGCAGATCTCGCTCCGATACGTCCGAGATCAGGCTTCATGCCCGGATACGGTCAATACACTCCCATAGCCCATGATTCGAGGATGTCCCTCAGAAGCGATGTCCGTTGATTTGTCGAAGCCGTCGGATGATAATGACATTCAACTCCGACCACAGACATGAACGCTATAGCTGGTGTGCTGCTGAGAGTGTTTGGCGACGAATATCGATTGTTGAGTAACTCTCCAACATCCGTGGACTTGCTCATGTGTGACCGACTGTAGTAGGTGCATCAAGCGCTTACCTTTATACATTTGTGTATCAACTGTCGAGGATATGAATCACTAACATTGGCCATGGGCACGAGATGGATGCGTCACGATTGAGATTCTGTGGCGGGAAGAGGTGATGAAGAGAACGATGACGCCACGCGTCGCGCCAAGGCGGGCGAAGGCCCATCTCCCGCGACGCGACGACGGGCCACCGGTTCTACACGACGCGACGACGGACCCAAGTTGAGGTTCGACAGTGCAACACATCTGAATCCCGTAACAGTCTCGTAGCTTCCAGCTTACCTCTATTGCAGATCTCTCTCACATGTGGAATGCGCCGTAACCCACTCTGCGATGAACCATCTCAGTACGAACCCTCCATACGTCCTCTCACGAATCGGCGCAGCGCATACACATCGCGACTCCAGCTCAAAAAACAAGGAGCGATTGTGATTTGTCAAATCTCTGGCCATGATCACAGTCGACCTACGTGTACCGCTTAGTGCCATCCTGTCTTGGTGCACGACAGCAACGACATTGTGAGGACAGACGGTAGCACACTCCCATGCTCGAAAGTTATTGCATAGCCTGTCGTTCTGAGTTACGAATACGACGAGATGTCTGCGATCACACGGTGTTATGGTTGGTCATCATATTAGCTGTCATATCGAAGACTGGAGTCCAAGCTCTCGGCACTTTGGGTCTTTCCCCGTATGAGATCGCGGCACTTCGTTTGGCTCCGGATTGCATCGTGGAATTATTGAGGAACAAGATTCCAGGCTGGATCCCATACTAAAGCCGCCCAGATACTAAAGCAGGGCATGATCTGAATGCCAACGAGTAGGTATTTGACCCGCCAATGAGACCAGTGGAATGAATTACAATAGTCACAATTCATCTACAACCCCGCATTCCACACATCGCAGCACGCGCGATATACCCTGCCCATTTTCTGCCTTTAAATTACCCTGAGCAAGATCCAAGACTACAAATAATCCGGGGAAGACACCAAGAATGCTAAGCTGTCATTCCGCTCTTGATACAATGAGACACTACCTTTGATTCGTCTATCGCACGCTAACCCCGCACCCAGCTTCTAGCGCCACGGCTGTGGACCCCATATACAAAAGGACGGTATCTTGGCTTCACTGCAACGACCACACGAATCGCACATCGCCGAGACGGAAGTCATTTGAGCAGCTTTCTCGAAATCCGGCTACGCGACGACGAGACTGCTTGACTGGTCGTTGATGACCTTCTAACACCCAAGGCGGATGAGGACTCTATCGTTCCGTTGGAAGAATACCGCATGATCAGCTCTTCATATCGAATGAGCTCATCTTTGGCCATCTGAAGACTGGGCAATATGCGGTCTGTTCTTGGGCACTCGAGGATGGATAGGGTTGATGCTGTGCACTTGTCGTATAAGTTGACTGCATCGCATCATTCAGGCATGATGTAACACCCCGAATCGTCTATTGTGCTTCAAATCTTTCTTCCCAATCATGTTGTCAACTTCTGCTGTGGCGGTAATTCTGGCTTTTTGCGCCAATCGCGCATCTAGCTGGGTCATCGGCAAAGAGCAGACAGAGACCCATCCGAAGATGACCTGGCAGCGCTGCACAGGCAAAGGCGGTAGTAGCTGTACCAACGTCAACGGAGAAATTGTCATCGATGCTAACTGGCGGTGGCTCCATTCTGTGAATGGATACACCAACTGCTTCGATGGAAACGAGTGGAACACCACCGCGTGTCCAGACAACGCAGCCTGTACCAAGAACTGTGCCATCGAGGGCTCGGATTACCGTGGTACATATGGCATCACGACTTCTGGTAACTCTCTTACTCTCAAGTTCATCACCAAGGGCCAGTACTCCACCAACATTGGATCACGCACTTATCTCATGAAGGATGCAAACAACTACGAGGTAAGCAAACCCCTCAAGCGTACTGGCGACGAGGTAATGATCTGATTTCTCCGCGACATAGATGTTTAACCTTATCGGGAATGAATTTACCTTCGACGTGGATCTCTCACAGCTGCCATGTGGCCTCAACGGAGCCTTGTACTTCGTATCCATGCCACAGAAGGGTCATGGGACCCCGGGCGCAAAGTACGGAACCGGTAGGACATTTGTTCGTACCTTGATGGACTAGAGTCTAATTTACCTCAGGATACTGCGACGCTCAATGTGCTCGAGACCTGAAGTACATCGACGGTCAAGCCAACGCAGAAGGTTGGCAGGCATCCCAATCTGATCCTAACGCAGGCATTGGTAAGAAGGGCGCATGCTGGTAAGTGAAATTGCGTACTTAGACTGTACCCAATCTGACGCAGCTCAGCACCGAGATGGACATCTGGGAGGCGAACTCCATTTCCACGGCTTTGACCCCGCATTCTTGCCAACCCGAGGGCTACAATGTCTGTACAGACGATGGATGCGGTGGTACGTACTCGCTCGACCGCTATGCTGGCACCTGCGATGCGAATGGTTGTGACTTCAACCCATACCGTGTCGGTGTGAAAGACTTTTATGGCAAGGGCAAATCCGGGGTGGACACGTCAAAGAAGATGACAGTGGTCACGCAGTTCTTGGGTTCAGGTCAACTCACTGAGATCAAGCGTTTCTATGTGCAGAACGGCAAGGTCATTAGCAACCCCGAACCAACAATTCCTGGCATGGTATGTGATCATCTTCCAAGGTTTTACGAAGCAGCCTCTGACAGTCTACTAGAAAGGCAATTCCATCACTCAGGAATGGTGCAACACGCAGAAGGAAGTTTTCCAGGAGGAGATCTACCCCTTCAACGAGTTCGGTGGCATGGCATCCATGGGTAGGGGTATGAACTTGGGTATGGTACTCGTAATGAGTCTCTGGGACGACCACTACGCCAACATGCTCTGGCTGGACAGCAACTACCCGACAGACCAGGATCCGGAGAAGCCTGGTATTGCTCGCGGCGAGTGCGACATCACCAGTGGCGTGCCAGCCGATGTTGAGAGCGCCAGCCCCAACGCGCAGGTGGTCTTCTCAAACATCAAGTTCGGACCCATCGGTAGCACCTTTGCGCAGCCCGCATAAGCCTGATGATACATCTGATGGCGACCCGTAGCCGCTGCTAGTGCCTCTCCGTCGTCCGTGTTTCATAACACTATCAGTCGCCACTTGTACATAAACCTGCTATGATCATGTCGTTCGCTTAGTTGTGATCATGGAGAGGGCCAAATCATCGCTTTCCAGTTTTTGTTGTAGGTTTAGTCTTAGAATTGCATCTCCAAGTCGAGAGCGTGATTGCCACCTAGTAGATTTACGTCTTAACTAGCTCCAGTAATTGTGATCGTATCACCGTTTTGCCTTGCGCAGTCGTTTGAAATAGATGGGTGTGTTATCGCAAAGCCCTTCCAGATACACGTTTATGACAGTTTGAGGTTCAACGTTGCAAAGGCAAGCATGAGCGTCCGTCACATACGTAGTCCCTGTAACCTAATCTTCTCTCCTGAATACAAATAATCCTCACTTTCTTTCTCCTGTTCGCCTGTGCTCAGCATAAAATCTCTTCATTCAACTTTGTCGACGCCTATCGATATCGCACAGCAAATTCTCATACTTGTTTCTGTACTACACATACACGTTGTTCATCATTAGGCAAACGACCCCGTAGAACTGATCGAAGATGTTTGGTAACCGTGTGGAAGATGTTACACAATGTTGGTTCCCTTGCCCATGCGACGACTTGGAAGAAGACCAATGTGATTGTTGCTCATAGAAGTCATTTCAGGAATCCGATCGATGACAGAGTCGCATAAGATTGTATAAGATTTGATATCCATATAGCATTCGAGTTCGAAGTTGAAAACGAAGGTCAATGTGTGGAGACGTAGTTCAGTTCGCTATACAGAAGTGCCGCAAGGTCAATACCGTCTAGAATCCGGGTTTAGCGCATAACTTGAGTAGTGATAGTACTCGTGAGATGGTTGCCGTGCGCGCCGCTTCTGAAGTGGGGACGGACTGGAGCGGCCGCTCGCCTCCCATTGGTCGATCCCCAAACTTGTACTGCTACTCTTCCGTCAAGCTAGATCACGCGTTCCCATTAAAGATGGCCTTCGAATCATCGGAGTCAATATCATTGATGAGCCAGGCATGAAACGAAGGTTTTCTATCTGATGCATGTAAACAAAGGTATATACACAGCACATGCATCTTCCTAGAAGTCTTCGAGGAAATCAAGAAAGTAAGTTGGAGTGCTTGACCGTGAATTGAATGGTGTTCCTATGGGGAGATTAGAGCCAATCTAAGATGGTTGCTTCCAGGTAATTTTCCCGAGAGACCACAACTCGCTCTACGTCGCAACTGTTGCTGCAGTCTTCTCTCCACCAAGCTTAGCTCTCTGCGACGCGCGTCAGAAAAGTGACGCGAACGAAGGGGGAGGGGGCTCTAAAGACTACTCACAAGCAAAGGCACGGAGCATACCACGCTGAGCGCAGCAGCAGCAAGGAAGAAAGTCCATACGCTACTCATGGCGCTCGCAATCTCCGGGATGACCAAAGATTTCTCCGCTTCAGACAATCCCCTGAAAGCCTTACTGCTTGATCCTGCAATGAGGTCGCCGATCTCCGCAGAGGCGACTTCTGGTAGAGCCTTGCCAACCTTTTCGACGGCTATGTTGTGGAACAGGCTGCTGCTGATGGCAAGGAAACATACCATCCCAAGATCTTGAGCTATTGCCATGGCGCTAATGGCGTTGGCTATGTCGTGAGCAGGAACTAGAGACTGTACTATAGCAAATCCGGCAACGATATAGCAGCCCGTGCCCGTTCCTACGAGGATGTTGTAGCCATAGATATTCGCGTTGGACGTGTTTTCATCGACCGTGTCTGCGAAAGGGATCAGCTAGGCCATCTCTACGTTAAAGGCGCGTCAAGCGAACGGGTCTTACACATCAAAGCTGTCCCGAGAAGTGCAAGCGTGCTGCCCCCAATGTATCAAATAGGAATTGACCCATATTTAGGCATCAAGAAACCGTTGAACATTGAGGCCATAACCATGAACATGATCAAAGGTAGTAGACGAACCCCCGCCTCAAGCGCACCATCGCCCTTGACGAACTGGAAATACAGGGGAACATAGTAGGTCATGGCCAAGACGATACCCGAGGACAGAAATACTTGTACCTGCATATTGATCAAGGTTGGCTGCTTGAAGAAGTGCAGAGGGTACAAGCGATTCTCCTTGGTGACCAAGGGGTGTAATTTCAGCATGACGATGAAGGCGATCAAAAGAACACCTGTAACAGTCCATAGCGCGACTACAGTGCCGGAAACGAACGAGTAGATGACTCCACCAAAGGTCAGAGTGATTGTCAGGCAGGTGGAGCCAGAAAGGAAGATGACGGCGCTGATCCAGTCGATCAGACAAAGTTTATCCGCGAGCGTCTTGCATGGATGAGGATCGATGCTGGGAAAGAGTAGGAGGTAGACAGGCGCAAAGATGGCGCCAATGGGAAGATTGATATAAAACCCCTACTATTTGTTCAATATCGAAGTCCAGAGGTCAAAGTAGGATACAGAAGAGATACATACCCATCTCCAGGTGGCGCTGCTCATCGCAAAGGCGCCGCCGACCACTGGACCGAGGACGCTGCCGATACCCCAAACCACGGTGCTACCGGCAAGATATGCTGGCTTCTCCTGACTGTTACAGAGAACAGAAATATAAGTGAGAGTGCCTGAGTACATTCCTGAGCCACCGACGCCAGCAATTACACGGCCAATGATGAGTGCCTCGATGTTCGGAGCAGCACCGCAAAGAGCACTGCCCGCCTCAAACAAGAAGATGTTGAAGATGTAAACCCACTTGATGTTGAAGACACCGTAGACCTTTCCCCAAAGGAGAATGAACATGGTGCCGAGTGCGAAGCCGGTTCCGATCCATGCAAGTAACTCGAGATGCCCAAAGTCATTGATGATGGCTGGTTGGATGTTGGCGACAATGGTGTTGTCAAGAGCGAAGAGAAGCGTGGTAGATAGCATAGAAACGTAAGCGGTGGCCCACTACATTGCAATACATGTAATAGATTAGCATAATCGTAATCTAATACTAAGGTCTATGCGTATGAGCATTGCCGTGGATTGTTTACCTTCCAGCCATGGATGTCGCGAGCGCTACGCTTTTGGGCCGTATTGACGCCGTCGTCGCATTCGAAGCGTTCGTTTGGTGTGGTCTGAATCTCCTCTTGCGCTGCTTCTACATGCTCCGTGATGTTTGATCCATCCATGTTCGGCTAGTTCAACTGGTTCTCAATTAGGTACGGCTTTCGCGGTCGTCGGTCAATTGATAACTGATTTGGTAAACCTTTCGTAAGGTCAAAAAGAAACCAAAATACTTATGATGGGATTTCATGGTTAAAGCAGTATTATATCATCGAAGGGGCGGTTCAGAGGTAAGACGGACACGGGGACGGACACGGAGGCCGACAGACCCACTTCCCCCTGCAACGCTGCTGCAGAACGACGGAGATGGATATGTACTCTAGTAAAGATGAGTCGGTTCTTTTAGGTTGCTCTTGACGAATAGAGCCCAGTGGTCTACCCTTGCGGTAACTGGTCGTCGAAGTGTATGGCCTTGGCGAGATGCTATTCGATGATTTCCAAAATCTTACAACCGAGTGACAACAGCAAAACTCATGGTTGCAGGAACAATCACAGAGCCGATGAGTTGAACTCAGTCTTCTCTTCCCATTCCTGCAGTTTTGTACCAACATGGGTCAACGATCGGTGCCAGTGTCCGTCCGATTCCTCAATATGGTCTAGAGCTGCGAAGAGCAATTTGGACGCGGCCACGACGCCGTTTGTAGTTTTCTGAACCTCTCCATCTCTGAGTTCGCGATGTAACGCTTTCAATGCCATGAATAAGGGCCAAGCAATGAATATCGCTTGCAGCATGATAATGTCGCTATTTGCCTTCCGTGGTGACGGCAAATTGAGGCCTACTGCGTTACATATCTGGAATGCAGCGGCAGTAGCGCGGCGTTGGTTCTCGATTCTCATATATGGTGGAAGTCCTTGCTCTTCGCTTTTCATGATGGCCATATCGTGTAAGAAGATCTCGGTAGCGCGCAAGTTCATGTAAAGGCTAAAAGCTATTGGGTCTTCGCGAATGGATGTGGCCTTAAGATGATGTTTGAGAATGACAGAAAGGTCTTCTGCCTTCTTGACTAGGGTGCAATAGCCGTCCCAGAAACCTGGAATGCCGTACTGTTGATCACGGTCGAAGCAGGACAAAGCCAGCTCGACCATGAGAACACAGCCTGCGTAGGACGTAATCTCAGAGCCGGACTCGGTACTCACATCTAGCAAATATGGCATCCTGAGCGGCTCTAGATCGGAGCTTAACAACCCTGGCGATGGCAGGCAGACACGGAAGTCCTGAACATCGTGTTAGTTTCCGCGTATCGTAATTCGTCGCAATGACGTAGTCCAAACCTTGACGTCCCCCAATTGACAATCCCAGCCTGTCCGTGTTTTGACATAGCTCTGCAGAATGTATAAGGCCCAAAAAGTCCTTCGTCGCTCTTCTAATAGAGCCACATCTTCCGTATATGGCAACCCCGATAGAATGCCACTATCGTTCTTTCCGTTCTGAATTCCTTGATCATGCCTAACTGCATCCATCTGATGCAATCTCAGAAGCCTACAGAGCATAGCGGCGCGTCCTAGCGTCAACCAGCTTCTCTCCAATTTCCGACTCATGGCCTCAAAGCGGCCTATCAGTAACAAAGCCTGCAGGCAGTTCATGTCTTTCATAAGATCTTTTCGTTCACACCTTTCAACATAGTCACGCGCAAGGTTGTAGCACGTCGCCTGTCGCTCTGTATCTCCAAGGTAGTGGGCGCAGCCGGCGAGAGCAACAGCGTAAACCAGGGCACTTGTCGCAGGACTGCCACCACTCGTCGAATCCGTTATGAATCTGTCTCTGCTCACGAACGGGAAGGAATAGTAGACGGAATTGAAGTAGTGATCGTGCAGTAGACCCAGATCTGCCGGAGATAGATCTTCCTCAGGCCCACTTCCGAGACATGACTGATGTTGATTAAGGAGCACATCGTCCAATGGCTCGAGCGCGGCCAGTGGCTCATTGGTCCAGTCAAACAACATATTGGTATCCGCTCCATCAGTGAACGAAGTAAATATGTTAGAGCTATTCACCGCTGTATCGGTGGCTGCATCCAGTCCTGTTGTATGATCCAAATCTATCGGAGTGTTCATGGCCGATATCGCAGGATTTGACTGTGGATCCGGCGTGGTAAGCGCAAGCTGAGCCTCAGCTTTGGTTAGGCGCTCCTGAAGCTGCTTCAGTTGATCGTCGCGTGTGCGACGTGGGTGTGCTTGATTGTAGCTGCATGGTTGATTTAGACGATCGCAACGTCTTCATTGCAAGATACGCATCGCAATTAGCTTCCTGTTTCCACTTTCACACAGTTGCGAGACGACTACGGAGAAAGTCGTGTTTCTGAGTTGTACCCAAGCGGAACGTGGCTAAAGGTATTCCTTTTGCTTCACGCTACTCGTAGGATAAGAAACTATGCTGAAAGACGAACCTGCATTTCGGGAGGGCACGATCGCACCGAACTTTGCGCTCTCTGGTTGTCAGATGATTAGCGAACTCATCCGTTGATGGATTTCACGTCCGTTTATTGCTGAAGCTCGTTCGTATCCGGCGGGACGCGTTATCTGGGGACTTGCCTACAGATATCACAAGCATACTGTGCTGTGAGTGGTGCGCTGGCAGAAGACGATCTCATCGTGTTGAAGCTTGTTGTCTGGTGGTAATGGCGCAGTGTAACTTGCGAGGCGAAACTTCCTCAGATTTGTTGATCATTCATGCTTAACGAAGCATGAGAGATACAATGTCGCGATGATCAACGCGTCGCGAACAGTGCTTCCACCTGGGAAACGAGCAATCTCCAGGGACTAACCCTATTCCGGATACTACGGCATGGTGCTTGGCGCTTGCATATACTATAGCAAGGCTACGCATGTAAGTTCAGTCGTCATCTACTGGTGCGGCCCAGTTGCATCGTTTGTACTGCCCGGGCACAATCGGAAAGTGCCAGCACATCTCGTGACGACACGCCCGGGTTTGAGAGGTCGCATGATCTGACCAGTCATCAAGATTGGCCAGCACGCAGCTGGTAGCAAGAACCAGGTACTGACCGCTATTATCACTCCATCTCTCTCGAATCCAGCCTTTGTCCTTCACCAAACACTGTTTTTCAGAACCTGAAGGCATTCCGGTGTGAATCCTCTGTCGATGTCGAGAACTTGAGGTGCATCGTCTGTTCTGCCCCACCTCCCCGCCTCCTCGGCTGTGGCGCCCGTCTTATCGCTTATCGCGACATTCCCACGTCTTCAGCGCGTCATCTGCTCCTTCGCGTCGACACGCCTCAAAGGGAGGACAGACCTCCTTTGTGAGCGTCTTTCCCACCCTGGGTTCAGAGATTAAGCGACCGAATTTCAGTCATCGGCAAGACGCGTCGTCACGTTTTCTGTTCACCCCAGGTCAATACACCGCAAGATCCTCAGGCATCACGAACTGAACCGCTGTCCAGTCGTGATCAACACCGGACAACAAAAGCATAGTCGGCAGTTCGCAGCGCTATTGCGTCGACGCAACACTGTATCGCTTCCTGATAGGGCCTTTTTCCTATAGCGCTTGACCTGGTCTGGTATTGCCGGACTTATACTGGACCACCACCTCCGCCAGCGTGAGGCCGTACACACATCACGATACACTACTCTATAATTTGGACATAACCTCACTGACTTTCGCTCTTCCGATAACCGGCCTTCTAGTACAATATGCCGAATTCACCAACAACACCGTTTCCTCTCTACCTATTCCCTAGCCTGCCCTTCCGCCGACGCCGAAGCTCGGCCATCAGCACCTCGACCGCCTCTACGTCTCCGTCTTCATCTCCACCACAACCAACCTCCTTCCTCACGGCGCGACCAACCTCGCACCTACGCTGCCAGAAGTGTCTTGCCGACCTCATCCCTGCTTCATCCATCATAAGCAAAGGGTTCACTGGACGTCACGGCCGCGCATACCTTGTAGGGCCGCCGTCGACATCGAGCTTTTTGGCTGGTGGGGATATGTCGGCGACAGGATGGAAGGAAGGTGACTTGCCAAACACATTGACACACAAGGCTCATGCTCGTCAACTCGTGACGGGCGCCCATACTGTATCTGACATCAGCTGCCGTAGCTGTGGTAGTGTGTTGGGATGGAAGTATGTCGATGCAGCCGAGGACAGCCAGAAATACAAGGTCGGCAAGTTCATACTCGAAACGAAGAGGATCGTCAAGGGTGCAGAGTGGGATGAGAGTATGAATGAAGAAGACAACGGTATGGTACCAGACAAGAACGACCAAGACATTGAGTTCGATTCTCAGGATGAAGACGAATGTGAGGATCTATTCAGCGGCATCTGGACACCCCAGCTTGCAGCTAAGAGAAGGAAGCGCCGTGCCTATGGTGATGTTGACCTGACGGCTTGATATCGTCGACACTTCTCTACAAGGTTCACGTGGCACGCATACTTTCTAGGCACCTTTACGACATATACCCTACACCTCTACACGAGATACGAACATTTACTCAATGTACGACTAACACTCTTTTTATATTTTGATACCCAGGGAAGGCGCATGGTTTTGGCGTAATGGCTTATTTTTGTGCGACGAATTCTCCATGTATCTAACTTACGAATCATGATACAATAGTACGATAATTTGATCTTCACCACTTTTGAACACAGTTGTAGATTCGACCAAGTCATCGCGTCTTGTTGTGGGTTGGAAATAACCGTACTCACAATTTCGAACCCGCGCCATTCTCTTTCCTCACCACCCTAGCCGCTTGTCCTGAACTTTCAGGATTCCATCCAGCAATTAGGTCTTCGACAACGTTGATTTCGTCTTGACCCCAGACCAGACCACCAACCGCCTCCCACTCCCCTTTATCCCCCTGCCTCAGCACACGATACGTGGGTACGCCACAGAGACCCATGTCTTTTGCCTCTGCGGTAGCGGCCCGCAGCTTGGCTTTGACTGCGGGTTCGTTCGCGCGAGCAATAAGATCAGCGCCATTGAAACCACCTTGGTCGAGAACGGTACGGAGCACGGTGTCGTTGGACATGTCTTGGTTGTGAGACCAGCATGCTTCGACTATACTTCGTTAGTTTACTTCGTGATTCATGCTGCGGCTCGGGAAGCGAAACAAAATGTGCGACTTACACAACAGGTTTGTGGTCTCCGGTTCCACAAGCGCAACTCTCAACACAGTCGGTGTCCGGATGGGGAAGATGTCTGCCCAATAGAACTTGACTTCTCTTCCACCATCTTGCCGACTTATCGCGTTCCAGTACTCGGTCCAGTCCGCATGGTCTTGTCTCGACCACAGCGCTTTCGCCGGACTAACCGCCGCCATTGGCAGATTTGGCGCACCGATCTCTCGGAACAAGATGCCCAGGAGAAATGGCTTCATGACAATTTCCAAGTCCTTGCCAAATGTCTTCTTTAGTCGTTCCAACTGTGTGTACCCCAAAAACGCCCACGGACTGCTAAAGTCGAACCAGAATTCGACTTTTACCCGGCCATGAGGATCATTACTGGGTACGCACCGCGGCATCAAGCTCTTGAGTGCCGGTACATGTGTCCACGGTTTTCCAGATGGCGACCGTGATGATGATGAAAGGGAGAGTAAGGTCGCCTCAACGAAATGCATGCGATCCTGACCCCAGAAAAACCGCCCTCGCTTTTCTTCACCATTCGCGTTCGTCCATAGAGCATCCGGGACCCAGAATCCAGGGACACCAAAAGCACCTCTTTCGATTGCTTCAGCAGTAGCAGTCTCTAGGTCCTTCCTCGCATCGGCATTTGCGAAAGATTCCTCACCCACATCTTCAATACCGCATTCCCTCGCAATCTGCAGGATGGTAGCATTGGAATTCACGTCCTTGCCTTCTGCCCAATAAGCTTGGAACAACCTGTCTGTCAACATCCTCCTCTTTTCATGGTCTTTGACACAGTACAATAAACGCAGTGCATTTACCGTTTTACGAGGATGCTGAGGTGGCGGGTTGTACCGAATGTTGTATCTGCGCAATGTACGTTGCATGCCTTGCGCTGTAACCGCTTTCTTGGCTGAGTTGAAGACATCGGATGCTGAGCCGCCGGCGCCTTGAGGTGCGGCTGTTGCACGGTAAATTGCGCCTAGGAGAACGGGTTTGTAGATCAGGGTAGCGTGAGTGCGATGGGCTAGTGACTGTACGCGTGTTGAGGCTATGTAGGCGAAGGGACAGGATATGTCGTAATTGAACTCCAGGATCCGCTGAGGATTGGTTGACGACATGATTGGTGACAATTGATTAGTAGAAGACAGTGAGTCCGTATCATGAAGTATAGAAGCGACGGTCAGAACAGATACTTCGACGGAAGAAAGCTATGTGTAAGCGTGAATGACTAGCAAGTATTCATCTCGGTATACTTTAGCGTAGGTGTGGGGTAAATGCAGGTACAGCCGAGGTCCATCCGATTGACAAGAACACACACCTACGCAAGTCAACAATGTGAGTTCATCGCCTACAGTATCTATTTTCTATAACAGCCACTGGAGTCTATCTTGCCCAGTCCATCCTTCTAATCTATGCATAATTGAAGCTGGTTCTGCAGAGCGGACAGCTCGAGCTATCGCTACTCTTGAACCACTTGAACAGACAGACTCCGTGGAAGAGATTCTTGCAAGTGTGACACTTCTTGTCAGGCAACTTGCGATCCGACCCGACTATACTGTAGCAGATGGCACACTCGCTCTGGCCCTTGAGCGCTCCATCGACGTTCCTCTTGAACGTGGTCAGCGCGTCGATTAGGCTGCCGTTGAAGATCGTAATAGCTCCCAGCGAAGTCCTCAACCAAGATTGCCACTTCTGTTCATTAACAGCAACGCGGTTCAGGCCTTCTATGTGAGCATTTGCGAGAGGAAAGGCGGGTGGCAGTGAGATTCGCATCGCCATGGTTTGTTCATCGACCACGTATGATGCAGTAATCTCGCGCGCGCGGTTGACAACTTTGACCGCGAAGGCCGAGTCGGGCTCAGCTGCGGCTTGCTCCTCCGACCATGTGTTGACTGCTTCGAGGGCGGCGACGATCACAGGTTGCGAAACGTATTTCTCCGTCCATGGCTCGAGCGCAACGACTATGGCGCGTGATTTGCAGCTCTTGAACCAGGTCTTTGTCAAAGATGGGACGTCGCGCAGACACAAGAAGTATAGGTGTGTTAATAACCATTGCAAATCACGCTTGGGTGGTTCAAGATCCGCTTCATACGTCGTGATGTCAAGCTTGGAGACATCGACTGGTTTGTTGTGGGCATGGCCAAGGAAGTCGAACATGAAGTCGAGAAGGCCAGGGAGGTACTCACCCTCTCGGATATGCTCAACATAGTCATTCTTGACCTTGAAGGAAGCATGCTCTAGGTGATCGAAGACTAGCAGCCAGCTCAATAGATAACCTCGCAATGGCAAGGGCACACTACGCTCAAAGTTGGCATCGGCAAGTGCCGTGACCGTGGGCGCATCGATGATCAATGACAGCAATTCCTCGGGTAATCGTGCAGTCGTCTTCTCCAATGCTGCGTCAATGGACACTTGCTCCTGGGATGCAGGGATCTGCTTGTGTAAGATGTCGAAAGCAGTCTGTTGAACCGGTTGAGACTCCACGTAGAGAAGAGGGAAAAGTTCCTCGGTGGACTCCAGATGCTTGAGCGACACCTTGGAGATCTGACGCGCTAACACATCGTTGACCATCTTCAGAGGCTGATGAAATTCGTCTGGGAAATGTTGCGAATGCTTCAGGATGTTGATGAGCCCATCAGCAACAGCTTGCTCGTTCTCTTTCCATGCATCGAGAAGATCGTCGTTTGGTTCTTCGGCTTGGGTCAAGCTCCGCAGTTGTGCATATAGCTTCAACGATGCGTGTACGAGGGGAATTGGAGTGTCCATGCCGGACTCGTTCGCTTCCAGCTCTTTTGTGGCCAACCAAATCGTCGAAAGCGCACTCAAGATACCGACCCAGTGCTCACCGTACATTTCGCCGATCAGGGGAACCAGTACCGACAACGCGCGGCACAACTCTGCTTTGGTAGAACGATTGACTGTATCTTCCTGTAGCCACGGGATGACATGCTGGATAAAGCGCATCAGACGAGGACCAGCGATGCTCTCCAAGATACCTTCCTGACCCATGACACTGTTCAACAGCACAAGTTGTTGCAGTGCCTCCTGCGACTTATGCTGGACATCAAGGCCTGTCAGATCGGCGACGATCTCATTGCACATTCTCTCGCAAGCTTTTGCATACGACAAGGGCTCTCTGAAAGCGTTCAAGAACGCAAGGAGCTGGAGGATGTTTTTCGAACTTCGCGTGGACTTCAGCGTCTCCTGAAGTTGGGCGGTTTGTGAATTTTTCCAGCCAGTAATCTCAATAGCGTCGGCTATCAAGACAGCATATGCTCGGGCATGATAGTAAGCTGGAGAAGTTGCGCCGACATCTATCTCCGATAAGAGTGAGGTTGCCCAAGACAACAGCGGGGCGTTGTCGTCGTCCTTCGACCACGTTTCAACAAGGTTCTTTAGCTCGTGTGTCACGAATGGTTGCGCATCCGACATGAAGGTCATCGCCTCAGCTTCAACGTCCGAGTTGTATTGTGCCCAGAAGCCATTCGCGCCGGCAAGTCCAAGGTTGTCATCTGCAAGCTGCACGGAAACCGCAATGTTACGAAGGTAGGCAGCTCGAAGCGCAGAAGGAACCTTATCAACAGAGAAAAGGTCTGGGCTTTTGAAAAGCCTCGTCACATACTGTGTGATACGGTATGCAGCAGAGTAGCCGTCAGCATCGCGAGACATAGTTCTGATCTTAGAAGGCAACTGGCCATCTTTGACAAGATACACGGCGCCCCCAAGTGGATTCGTGATAGCCAAAGACGACTTTGGCGCAGCATTGAGAAACGGATCAAGAGCTGCATTCCAGTCTTCGATACTGGGAAACACGAGGGAAATTCCTTCCCAATCACTACCGGCCTTGACTGACTGCTTCGCCAAGTCGACCAAAGTTTCGACTGAGACAGATGTCGGGGTAGCCTCGCGCAGGCCTTGTTGAACGAGATTATATATCGATTGCTTAGAGTCAGAGCCAGATGACAGTATGGTTTGGATCGAGGCATTAACAGTTTTAGCGCCCTGCGCGACCTCATCATCTGGGGATTCGGAAGCGAGAAGTAGGCCTTGAAGAAGGCCAGCGCCCTGTGAACTAGCGACAAACTCTCGTAGCATTGTTGGATTCGATTTGACGATTTGGCGTAGACCTTGCAATGAGTAGGGAGCCTGGTTTGATATTGATAGCGTTTCCGTCATGTAAGCAAGGATTTCATCAGTTGTTTCGGGAGCAAGTATCCTTGCTGGTGATTGAAGCATGCGACTGAACGAATCCCATTCGGCTGAGCCCTCAACAGCCTCGCGTACATTCGTGGTTATGTACTTCTGTAGTTCAGGATCCGATGTGGCAAGGTCAAAGGACGTTGGTATTCTCGATGAGGTGAGGATTGCTTCGAGAGCTTTTGTCTTTGCTGGAGAGTCTGCATCTCTAAGAACAGTCTTGAGAGACGCGCTCCATGCGTCCTTGAAGTACGCGCGGTCTGACTTGGTGTATAGTATATCGATCAGATAGGAGGACGAGGGAGACAACGCCAGCTCTGGAAGATCTTGCTGTATAAACAGCTCTAGGTCTTGCTCGGCCTTGGTAGACGATATCAAACTTGGGTTACGCTTTAGTACGGCTGCAATTGTACCTGCTGCGCCGTACGGTTTCCCATTTCTGTTTTTGAGTACTTCGAGAGCTTCTGCTACTATTGAAGAGCACGCCTGGGAAATGACTGATCGCAACGACTCCAAAGTCTTGATGGTAAGCGCTTGGTCTTGCATGGTTGCATATCGCGTGGCGTGCTGGATGACGTTCGTCTGAGACTTCTCATAATCTTTTGACTGCTCTGGGGCTGAAGTCTTGATGTTATCGATCAACTGCTGTGACAAGGAAGGCCATCGCTGTTCGAGCACAATCTTCATTCCTTCAATCTCTAGGGCTTTGAATATTAGGCTTGACGCGTTGGATGGCACAGCCCAGTCTGATGTCTCCAACGATGGACGAAGATACTGCGTGATGATTGGCAACACCATCTCTTCGAGGAGCTTAGTTCTTTCATCATCACTCAACCGCTGGGCGAGTTGACCAGCTATTTCGAGGTAGGCTTTGAATCCTGCTTCATGATTGTACTTGGGCTCGTCCTTGCGAATAATGCCGCCATGCAGGGCGTTGAGTAGCTCTGCGGAATCGGCACTAGATTGCGGCAGGATCTCTTTCGGGATTATCTTTAGGAGCTCAGGCACCCGTGCCCATGTGTCGCGGGGTCCTAGTTGAGAGCCTTTCTTCAAAAACTGCCGTAGGCGCCTATCGACCCCAGTCTTGCTCTTGTAGTTGTCTGTCCATACGGAGGGATGCTTGGATGTGAGTAGTGTGAGGGACTCGACATAATCGCCGACGGAACCGGTCTGATCGGAGTTCAAGGCCTCGGCTAGATAGGCCTTGCTGAAAGTGTCGAGATGTTCCTGAACAGCAACGTCCTCCTTGGTGAGGCATGTCCTCAGGAGACGGTGCACTGAGCGCCGTATGCCAGCGTCGTTGTATGAGGCGAACTGCCAGAGCTTCTTATCCCCAATGAGAGACTCGTAGTCGTTCTGGTACTTGGATAGTTCCTCAGGTTGTAGGTTGTTCAACAAACTACCCAGCAAGGATATGCATGCAGAGATGACGCGGCTGTACTTTGCTTCGGCGTCGTCTTTGCTGACTACGCGCTCGTCACTCAGAGTCGCTGTGCTCTCCTTGTCTATCGCATCCCGGCAATACTCTAGTATGGGTTGTTGATACACCTTCCGGATGCTCTGGAGCTTTTCAGGTGTGTTGAAGACCTGTCTGAGGGAGGTCTGCGTCGCGTCTACTACGGACCTATCGCTATCATAAAGACCGCATAGCCATGCTGCGACGCTCTTGGGCATGTGTCTGGCTATGCGCTTGCCGGCGGATACGGCAAACTGTCCGTGGACGAGGTGGGCATTCTGGCGAACGGCTTTCGCATTGTCGATCGAGGTTCGTGGGTATATCTTGATCCATGCCTCCAGCAGGCCCTCTTCCACTGGCTCTTGCAGTGTCGAGAGATATGATTGTATGTCTTCCAGCGCCTTCGCCTTGGTGGTGCTGTCCTTCTTGGAGAGGTTTCGGAAGTAGACGATGACGTTCGGGTCTGAGATGGCGGATAGATCTGGGGGTTCGGTCACGTAGGACAGGGGTGATGTGCTTGCGCTGAATGCCGCTGACGCACTGCCGAAAGCGCCGAAGGAAGACGTCGTGGCCGCCCGCGCACTGCTCGCCTGCGCCTTTGCTGTACGCTTTGACATGGCGGGGTTGGGTGGCTGCACAATGTCGCTGTGCTTGTCGGCTAGGTATAGGGTGTGGGCGGAGGCTCGTGGCAAGGTGACGAATCAAGGCTAGCTGCAGCTGCGTAAACACACCAAAGAAACAGAGTGTCGCATGCACTTCAACATAGCAGAGGTTTGCGGATTACGCGAAATATGCGGCTCTGCTTGATGACGGCACCAGTTGTGGGTAGGCGGTAGATGGTGGGGCATATCCCTGCAAGTACGCTAGAGCTATCTGGTAGTAGCGCGTCGCGTCGACATTGCACGTCGACTGGAAGGCAACGCCCAAGCTCGTCTGAACTTTGTCACCATCAACTCCCCTCCGCTACAACTAAACCGCGCGGGCGGCGGATCATCAACATGAAGTTCTTCATCGATAACCTTCCAGTGCTATTCCCGTATCCGAGGGTATATCCAGAGCAATATGCCTACATGTGCGATCTCAAGCGTACCTTGGACCAGGGCGGCCACTGCGTCCTCGAGATGCCTTCAGGCACGGGTAAAACCGTGTCTCTTTTATCGCTCATCGTCGCTTACCAGCAGCACTACCCTGAAAAACGGAAGCTGATTTACTGTTCGCGTACCATGTCCGAGATCGAAAAAGCCCTGGCTGAATTAAAGGCGCTGATGAAGTACCGTACTACTGAGCTGGGCTATGAGGAACCGTTTCGGGGTCTTGGATTAACGAGTCGCAAAAATCTTTGCTTACATCCGTCCGTCAAGCGAGAGAAGAGTGGAACCGTAGTAGATGCCAGATGCCGCAGCTTGACAGCGGGCTTCGTGAAGGAAAAGAAAGAGCGAGGCGAGGATGTTGAGCTCTGTGTATATCACGAGAACTTGGATCTCCTAGAGCCCCACAATCTCATACCGCCCGGTGTATGGACCTTCGATGGCATACTGAAGTATGGTGAGCAGCAGAAGCAGTGTCCTTACTTCACAGCCCGGCGAATGATGCCTTACTGCGACGTCATCATCTACTCGTACCATTACCTACTAGATCCAAAGATCGCAGACAGGGTGTCGAAAGAGCTTTCCAAAGACTGCATCGTCGTCTTCGACGAAGCTCACAACATCGACAACGTATGCATCGAATCTCTCAGCATCGACCTTACAGAGGATGTATTACGGAAAGCTACCAAGGGTGTCAACAACCTCGATCGCAAAATCACGGAAATGAAGAGCAGTGATGCAGAGAAGTTGCAAAACGAATACGCAAAACTTGTCGAAGGCCTCCGAGCTGCCGACGAAGCACGAAACGAAGAGGCCTTTATGGCTAACCCAGCATTACCAGACGATCTCCTCACAGAGGCCGTACCCGGTAACATACGGCGAGCTGAACATTTCGTTGCCTTCCTGAAACGTTTCATCGAATATCTCAAGACTCGTATGAAGGTTCTCAATGTGGTTGCAGACACACCGCCAGAGTTTCTGAAGCATTTGAAGGATCTTACTTTCATCGAAAGGAAACCCCTCCGATTTTGCGCTGAGCGTCTGACATCACTTGTCCGAACTTTAGAACTCACAAACATCGAAGACTACCAACCCCTCCAAGAAGTCGCGACGTTCGCTACACTAGTAGCTACCTACGAGACTGGGTTCCTCCTGATCATCGAACCTTTCGAATCAGCAACAGCCACTGTCCCGAACCCGGTGTTGCATCTGACTTGTCTGGACGCTGCGATAGCCATTAAGCCCGTCTTCGAACGCTTCTACTCCGTCATCGTCACCTCCGGAACTATGTCTCCACTCGACATGTACCCACGCATGCTTAACTTCAACACTGTGGTTCAAGAATCATTTACCATGACGCTGACACGCAAGTCATTTTTGCCCATGATCGTCGATCGAGGCAATGACCAGAACCAAGTTACCTCGCAATTCGAACATCGCAACGACTTGCAAGTACAGCGAAACTTCGGCAACCTGCTCATCGAATTTTGCAAACTAACTCCAGATGGCGTCGTCGTCTTCTTCCCGTCATATCTTTACATGGAAAGCATCATTTCAGCATGGCAAGGCATGGAGATCCTCGACACGGTCTGGAAGTATAAACTCATTCTTGTCGAAACCCCTGATGCACAGGAAACTGCCCTCGCCCTAGAAACCTTCCGCACAGCTTGCAACAACGGCCGCGGCGCTGTCCTACTCTGTGTCGCACGAGGAAAGGTCAGTGAAGGAATCGATTTTGATCACCACTACGGCCGTACTGTGTTGTGTATGGGCGTACCCTACCAATACACTGAATCGAGGATCTTGAAAGCCCGTTTAGAGTTCCTTCGAGAAACCTACCGCATCAAGGAAGCAGACTTCCTCTCCTTCGACGCCATGCGCCACGCAGCCCAATGTCTTGGTCGTGTCATTCGCGGTAAAGACGACTACGGAATCATGGTGTTAGCAGACAAACGCTTCAACAAGAAACAAACCCAACTCCCCAAATGGATCCAACAAGGCCTCGACGCCAAGAGCACGAAGCTGTCCATCGACCAAGCTGTCGGCGCAGCCAAGGCTTTCTTGAAGGATATGAGTGTGCCGTGGAGCCGAGCAGAACAAGAAGGTCATTCGTCGTGGTCGCTGGAGGATCTTGAAGCTCATCAGCGTAAGAAGGAGGCTCATGGTATCAGCGGTACAGACAACCCAGCTATGCGTGCACTGGAAGGAAGAGCCGAAGTTGAGCGTATGGAGGTTGATGAAGTGGACGAGTTCGGGGGCACGGCGGACGTTGATGCTGAGATGGCTGATTTGGCCGACGAATAGGACTCCGGAGCTGTGGCACCACCCAGAAAATACATGGGCTTTATGTATGGTGGTATTAGTGATATTCTCAGGTAGTTGGCTACGCGTCGGAGGTGAAATAGTACGATCTTGGACACAGTAAAGAAAATAGACAACGAAAGCACATGCTGTGCCGTGTTCCTGACTATTATACTCATAACAAATTATGCGTCTATCTGCTCCTGCTTAAAAACTGTATCAGACGCAGGCTATTCACTGGAGCTTCACAGCATACAGAAATGGAATCAAAATACAAACATTGCATTCAACTATTGACCGATAAGCGGTGAACACCTTACTAGGAAACTACGCACAATAGATCAGCGACCGGACTCCTTGCGTGGTACTTCAAAATAAGGATGAACGCCCCCATCCGCTATGCAGAACTCCCCAGGAAAAGAGAAACTCGGACCATATGCTGTTTTGTAACGACAGACACCAAGAACCCTGATCATGCCTCGATCTGCCCAACATCTATATCTCCATATCCATGAACAGCCACTTCTTGCTTGTCAACTCCTCGCCTTGGCTGAACTCGTCGAGTGTCGTAAGACCGAAGCCGATCCAACCCAGATCCTTAGTCAGATTGTTAAGGGCGGCCTGATCGGCGTGGCGGTCGATGCAAAGGACGAGACGGTTGCAGGAGAAGTTATCGACTTCGCAAAGTTCGAGGAGGGCCATGAGACTGTAAAATGTTAGTACACCGATATCGGGAAAAAGCAATATACATTATGACGCACCCAGCCTTGAGGTCACCATTGATGACGGATTCATCGAAGAAGATGAACATGGCCCTCTCGTCCTCCTTCTCAGCAACAAACCCCCGGAACCTAATCCCACCAACGTAATCCCACATCTCGATGTAGTCGGATATCGCACCCTTCTCTTCCTCGAATCGCACCATTTCAGGCACATCAGATTCAGTCGAAGAGTCGGAGTAGCGACGTGCATCGATACCGTAGTCATTGGTAATAGCGGTGGTTGCAGTCGTAGCGTTGTCAGATGGCATACCCATCACTAGCGAGTTCTGGCGATGCTGGCTCCCCTCACCCAGGAATACAGATCGCAGTGTCTCGCAGAAGAGTCTCTCACACTCTCCCGTGATGGTGTATGCTGCCCCCCCTCTGCGCGCCTTTCCACCTCGAGTGGCGGACGCGTGTTTGGCGGCGAGGGGGGGACTTGAAGGGGGTGATGGAATTCCCTGCGAAAGTTAGTATACGTTCTCCACAGAACCGCAAGCATATACTATCCATCTCCGCTACAGAGAAGACGGTATTGTTCGGAGAGTAGGCGACGACATACCGAGCTGACCTCAGGAACACCACCCAGCCCCGGAAGACGGGGTAGTGGAGTAATGGAAGCCCTGGAGGCTGGCGGTAGCGGCGTTCACCGAGTAGCAGCTAGCGCGGACATTGCTCGCGGACGAGTACGAATGAATGCTACTATTACTACTCATACTACTACTGCTTCGTTTCGACGCCATTGCTACAGTATTGCCACGGTTGATTTAGTAGTCGGTGTAGGTTTGATGATAGTCGAAGGACGATGATGCGTAAGCAAGGTTGTTGGTTGAGGTGATCACGGTGTTGTTTGTCGTTGGTGTAACAGAGGGCTCGAGTGCAGGTTGACGTTGAAGTTGGGCGACGATGAAAGAGGAGTTGGGTTAAAGCGTTGTGGGGTCTTTGGGCTCGTGCACGCAGATGGCGATGTGAGTGGTGGGCCGCTAGCACTAGAATCTTCGCAATTTCGGACACCTCGGCTGCGCGTGAAGTCATAGCCACTGTTTCTGTAGGTATGTGAATTGAAAGCCTTTCTTAACGGCTTGACCGATCACTTCAATTGGGGGCATACGAAGCATATCTAGACACCAGACATGTTACTTGCAGATTATGTATTACTACATATTCGAGATGTCAACCGGAACACCGTAGAACTTTTCAAAGTAGCTTCCTCAGCGAAATTTTGCTCTTTGGCAACATCGCCTCGCTATATCATTTACAGATGACCCGCTATAGGAAAAGACATTGGCGAAGAGGACTGAGAGATCCTTCCTCCTTGCACGCATCTAATGAAACAGCCCAGATTATGCAAGTCGGATATCTCAGACGACGCGCTATGCAGTTGATACAGAGACGGAAAAGGAAACGGGAAGAGGCGCGAACGCACGCAGGCCAGTGGAGTCCTGCACAGGAGTGGAGTCGGATCCTGGTGGGGGCTGAGTGGACCCTATTGCGCGTAGGCAAAGTACTGACAGCGACATTTAACCGACGGAAATGCACTTGATGTCAAAGATCAAGTCAGAGTTGGGGGGAATGTCCGGGGGAGCACCCTTCTTGCCGTAAGCCATCGCGGCGGGGATAGTGAGACGACGCTCACCGCCAGCAGTCATGCCAGCGACACCGACGTCCCATCCCTTGATGACTTGACCGACACCGAGCTTGAAAGAGAATGGCTTGCCCTTCTTGTTGGCTATTTGATTGTTAGTTTGAGTCAAGACACGATTAGTTGGGGAAACTCACAATCAAACACCTTTCCGTTCTTGAGCTTGCCGATGTAGCGCATCTCGACACGGTCACCCTTCTTGGCGGCCTTGCCCTTACCCTCCTTCTTGTCGTCAACGATGACACCGCTGACGTTGCGAGGTCCCTTAGCGGCCTCCTTCTTTGCCTCTGGCTTGGCATCGACCTTGGGGGAGCCAGTTGGGCCCTGCTCAAGGTTCTTAGCGAACTGAACCTTCTTCTTGTCGCTGCTGGGGGTATCAACCTTCTCAGCCTTCTTCTCGGGCTCTGCAGCCTTGGCAACAGCCTGGCCGTCGTTCTTCTTCAGCTTCTTAGCTTCCTTCTTGCTAAGCTTGGCGTCACCATTCGTCTTGCTGATCATGTCATCAAGAGTGGCATCCTCCTCGGCAGCGCGCTTCTTGTTCTTCTTGCCGGCATCAACGAGCTTGGGAGCTTCCTCCTCGTCAGACTCAACCTCAGTGATCCTGGGGTCGTTCATACCGTCGAGCTCGTCGTCCTCAGACTCGTCCATCTCGTCGAGCTCATCCTCGTCAGAACCCATGTCGTAACCGAGGCCCTCAAGACCATCGTCCTCGTCATCCTCATCGTCATCCTCCTCGGGGAATACGAGGTAGTTACCAGTAACGTAAACATCGTGAGTACCGCTGACAGCAAGGTAGACTTCCTCGCCTTGGCGGACGGTGATGTCGAGAGGTTGTTGGTAGTGCTGCGCAAGTGTTAGTCAATATTGCTTAAAACATGATGCTCAAGCATACCTTTTCGGGGTCGAGAGTGCACAGGACAAGCTCCTCAGGCTCGTCCTCATCATCCTCATCATCCTCGTCATCCTCGTCGCTCAAATCGTCGTCGTCGGTGACCTTGGCCTTGCCCTTGGCCTTTCCCTTGCCGTTGGTCATGCCGTCAATGTCCATCTCGTCGGCCTCGAGCTCTTCTTGCAGCTTCTTGGTGAGGGCTGCCTGCTTGGCCTTCTTTGACCGGGCAGGGTCGCTGGGGCCACCGTTCTTCTCGTTCTCGCTGTCCTCGGAGTCGGACATATCCGAGTCGGCCTCAGGAAGCGCACCAGCAGCGCGCAGACGAGCAGCGATGGCCTCGATGTCGCCCTCCTCGTAGTCCTCATCATCATCATCCTCGCTGTCATAGTCTGAGGGCACGCGGATGAGCTTAAGGGTTGCGCGAGGGTGCTTGTGCTCATCATCGATTTGGGGCTCAGCATCTGGGTCGATAGCGGCCATAGTAATGCGGAACTGGTCATGGTTAGAACGCTTTTATCGATTTGCGAATGCGACAGAATTTTCTTTGGAAATTTCGGCGCAAAACTTTCGCATGGGCAAGCAAGCCACACGAGGCATCGAGAATACTCACAGTGACAGACTGGTCGACAGCAGCCAGGATGGGAATGCCTCCAGCCGGAATGCGACGTCCGTAGACGCCTACAGGAATGGACGACATGTTGAAAGCGGTCGTATGTTCGTAATCGGAGAAGCTGACGAAATTGGTGGGAGGAGAAAGTCGTCTGAAGTGTTCTTTGCTCAGGTAATTGCACAGCTCGGGGTCAGCTGGTAGAGCAGGATAGTAGTGAAAAGCGAGAAACTTGAGAGCAGCGACTTGGAGAGGTAGAAAAAGTTCGCCAAGTCCTGCAGCTTTCTCTTAGCGTGCTTTCACCGCCGGCAGAACGATCCACTTAGCCTTGCTAGCGTGACGTTATCGCGCTTTCAACGACGCGCCTCTCATCACCAACACCAATATCGACATGTCGCAGCCGACACACCCTCGCGACGCTCAATCATGACCCCGGCCCCGATGAACGCTCTTGACCCACCATACGACTGACACCATGGGCTCACGCCTAGAGAAGAACTCCGAGTCGGTCCGGAAGCGCATCGCCAGCCACAAGTTTGACGGCGAGGATGGGGAAGAGTACAAGGGTTCGGCCTTTGGCGGCTTTAACGACTACTTTAGGCGAAAGAAGATCAAACTCCAAAACCTCGATGCCGATATCCGACGCCAGGCCGGTGACAAGCCCCAGATATTCAAAGGGGTCGTGGCACATGTCAACGGCTACACCCAACCATCGCTCAACGATCTGCATACCCTTATAGTACAGCATGGCGGCGGCTTCATGCAATACCTGGACGGGAAGACTACGGTGACGCACATCATCGCCAGTAGTCTAACGCCGAAGAAGGTTGTTGAATTCCGGCGATACCGAATCGTAAAGCCCGCGTGGGTCGTCGACAGCATACAAGCGGGCAAGTTGCTGCCATGGAGCGAATACCGAGTGGTAGACGAAGGCGAGAAGCAGAACGTCCTGGCTTTTGGTAAGGATGGAATGACCAGCACGGCAAACGTCAAGACGAGGGGTTATCGGGATCAGACAGATGCCAGTTGGTACACAAGTCAGTTGAGGGGTAGTCAGGCCGGTCCTTCTAGTACGCCAACACCAGCCATCGGCACACGCTCGCACTCCTCGAATGAAGAGCAGCGACTTCCCACATCAGAGGATGACATCAAGGATCTGTCGCCCTCTCACCAGCCGGACAACGTGCTTGACCGACCCATATCTGGAAAGCCGAGTAGGGCTGCGAAGCTCGTCACACCACCCAAGACTAGCCCTGCGGTGGTCCCGGCGGATGTAGATGAGATTATCGACGATGTCCACGACAGCCTCTATACCGACCCGAGCCCACCTCTACCTCAACAGATCGAGTACGAGAATGAGATCGAAGCCAAATCGAGAAAGACGTCGCGCGCGCCAAACGCCCTAAAGCCTAAGGGACGGGAGCTTACTGCAGAAGAGCATAATGCCATACTTTTACGAGACCCGGACGTTCGCAAATCTACCGTCGTAGATCCTAACTTTCTAGAGCAATACTATCGCGAATCACGCCTTCATCACCTATCCACTTGGAAAGCCGACCTGAAAGCAGAAATGCAGGCAATAGCAGACGAGAAGAGCTCTTCCCAGAAAGCCAAACAAAAATGCACATCAGGCGCCCGGCGCTACATCCTACACGTGGATTTCGACAGTTTCTTCGCCGCTGTCAGCTTGAAGAAATGCCCAGAATACAAAGACAAACCCGCAGCGGTTGCACACGGCCAAGGTAGTGGCTCTGAAATTGCAAGTTGCAACTACCCAGCGCGTACGTACGGTGTCAAGAATGGCATGTGGATGAGGCGAGCTCAGGAGCTCTGTCCGGAACTCAAGATCTTGCCATATGACTTTCCTGAATACGAAGCCACTAGTCGTACGTTCTACGAGGCCATCATTGCTACAGGTGGATTGGTGCAGAGTGTAAGTATCGACGAAGCGCTCGTCGATGTCTCGAACCTTTGCATCGCTGCGGGTGGTAGCAATGGGAAGCAACATTCTGAAGGCAGCATTCATCGCGAGCAAGCAAAGGCCGAGGAAATTGCATTGAATCTACGGGATGAGGTCAGGTTAAAGACTGGTTGTAATGTCTCCGTCGGTATCGGTAGTAATGTCTTGCTCGCTAAAGTAGCGTTACGCAGAGCAAAGCCCGCTGGGCAGTACCAGATCAAACCCGAAGAGGTTTTAGACTTCATGGGCCAGCTCCAGGTACAAGATCTTCCTGGTGTTGCTTGGTCGATCGGCGGCAAGCTTGAAGACCAAGGAGTGAAACTTGTCAAGGATATTCGCGAGCTCACAAAAGAAAGACTCGTTCAGATTTTAGGACCCAAGACTGGAGAAAAGTTATACGAGTACTCAAGAGGCATTGACCGCCAAGAGCTGGGTGAGCAAGATATTCGCAAGTCTATCTCTGCTGAAGTGAACTGGGGCGTTCGGTTCGAGAATCAACAACAAGCTAATGATTTCATCGCAAGCTTATGTGGAGAGCTGTCGAAACGATTGTTGAGTCAGAGAGTAAAAGGCAGGCATTTCTCAATGAAGGTTATGCGACGCTCACCCGATGCTCCTCTCGACCCTCCCAAGCATCTCGGCCACGGCAAATGCGACACACATAGCAGGAGTGTGATGTTGGGTGTCGCCACTAATGCCAAGGAAATTCTCACGAAAGAGGCATTAGCTATGCTGCGCGGCTTGGGCTTTACCCCGGGTGAGCTTCGAGGGTTCGGTATGCAGTTGACGAAGCTTGAGCCTATGAAGAATGCTACAGATGGCAGTCTTGAAGGCTCTCAGCGAAGATTACAGTTCAAAGTCGGCCAAGGCGGACCTGTCCGTGCCGCGCGAGCTCCAAAACCTGTTGAAAACCCGATTGCAAAAGCGATCGTAGAGGACCCCATTCAAGACGATCCAGAGACCCCACGAAAGGCAAAAGCATCGTCAGGAAGCGAACATGTTCCATTTGGCGCTCCGACACTCAATGCATCAACACCTTCTCGCCGTCCGCTAAACATGTTAGGCACACAGTTCATCATGCCTACGCAGGTGGATCCTGATGTACTTGCCGAGCTACCAGAAGATATACGATCAAAACTCCTCCGCCAAACGCGCCAATCATCACCCACCCCCGCAAAAGTTGTAGAAAAAAGAGGTAACCCCAACACACCTACGAAAGCCATGGCTTTCGCCACAACAGCACTTCCCAACCAGTCTCAACTGGACCCTGATATCCTCGCTGCTCTGCCAGCAGAAGTTCGTGCCGAGGTACTTGCGCAGTATGATGCCAACAACACGCCCTTCTCTCCATCTCGCCGTCCAAAGGGCGTGGACCAAACGTTACTACCTCAATCGCCACGCAAGAATAGGATCATAGGTATCCCAGCTAAGAAACCCATTGTGCCAGTCAAACGTGGTAGAGGTCGTCCGCCAAGATCCGCAATGCTCGCCGCTGCTGCACAAGCAAAGTCCATTAGCATGACTGGCAAGACACTCACTCAAGCCAATTTTATCTCACTCAAGAACCCGGCACGAGAGAGTGTGAGCAGGGAGAACTCCGCAGGTCCAAGCGAAGATGCTTTCGAAACAAGCGATATTACCCAGCCGTCTGAAAGAGATGACCTTGACCTAGACTTCCTCGCTGAGCTACCCGAAGATGTTCGCAAAGAAGTTCTCGCGCAACACAAAGCTGACAAGATGAGTTCCTTTTGTCTCGCCTTAACCAGAAAGACCAAATCTGCACCCCTACCACAAGCACGTAACGAAGAACCTAAGATCAAAGTCTCTCGACCTGCAAAACCGACGTTTACCACTCAGAAACTCTCAGCGCAGGCAGATTTGAGAGGTGCCATGAGGCAATGGATTGGTGCTTTCATGGATGAAGGGCCTTATAACGAGGACGTTGTTGCATTGATCAAATATCTCAACAAAGTAGTCCTAGAAGAGAAGAACATGACCAAGGCAGTCGGTATGGTGAAATGGATTGACTATGTCATCAGTGACGAAGCACAAAAGGGAAGCTTCCCGAAGGAGCAATGGGAAGGCGCCCTTGTGCGGATTAAAGGAAGCGTTATCAAGGCGGTGAAAGACAGAGGGCTGGGCACAGTTTGTTTCGATTAGATTATGCTTTACGGTCTGTTACGAATGAATGAAAGAGTTGCACGCTATGTCTCCTGCCCTGTCAAGGGAGGGTATCTCTATGTTTAATCATTATACCCCATTTCTGTACGTGTGATGATACCAAGTCTCTTCGTTTTGTCAATATTTGAGGGCGATATCGCAAGGACTTGTAGTACATGGCCTCCGACTACTCGGTTTATCATTGTGGTGAGGACGAGGAGTATCATCGAGGATCTGTTTGCTAGTACCAAGCACAAAATTTTGGGGGAGGTACAGTTGACTGGCATCGACAGTCAAAAGCCTTGGCAGTGGGGTTTCCGCGTTTGCGCATGGAGTACGCAAATTCACTTATTCATGTCGACGAGTCATGTTGCAAGCACGGTTAAAGGATAGAGGCACGTGTATGGTCTTGTGTCACAGTGTTCTTGCCCTGTGCAGACCTCGTTTTTGAATCACACTGACCACTTCCCATAACTGACTACCGCTCTTACTCCATAACACCTGACCTTCTGCCGCTCCATTGTCCCCAAATTTGAGTTACAACATCTCCTTCATCCTGCGACCTCAAACACACACTCCTACTTCGCCCACATGCCGACCATCATGACAACGCTGATGGCTTCGCTTCTTTGGCTACTTGCCTACCTGAGCTGTGTTTCAGCGGTTCCCGTCGAGGTGTTTGCCAGCAACGACACCTCCATAGTCAGGCGCGGCACCACAAATGCAAGCAAACCCACCTAGATTGTAGTATCGTAAAACGTTCTTGCTAACAACGAGGTTCATCAGGCACTGCAATACCCATACTCCCTCCAACTCCTTCTTAGCGTCGTTGGGGTCCACCAATACCGCTGGTTCATCTACCAAGGCCCTCAAGGTATCGCTGTCGATCCCTGTGAGGATCATGACGGCCAGATGCCTGCGGAATTCAAGCGCGTCTTCTATGGTGTGATGTTCCAGGATGAGGATGATGCTATCAACCATCCCCCGTTTCCCGATCGCAAGGTAATTTGACCACCCATTGAGCTTGAGGTTGGGCCTTTTTGCTGCGTTTGCATGCTAATCCAGTTCTTGAACAGGTATACACCAAGATCGAATACTCTAATTACGATGACTGCAAGTACATAGGCACGGGTATCGATGCTGGGCAATTCCGATGTGGAGACCACTACATCATTGATTGCGCGAAGGACCCTAGATACGATGAGGCTACTATCAAGTGTGATGATGATCAGCTGCCGAAGTTCCATCGAGGGTATAATTGCGAGTTCTAAGCGGTTATGCCCAGTGCCCATAAGGCGATGGCGAAGGGCGTGAGATAGATGTAGATCTCTCACCAGTCTTGCGCACTGACTATCTCCTAAAATTCGAATCTCTCACTATGGTAATTTCTGTTTGCTCCACTGGACACTAGCCTTCTTTGGCCGCCGTGACTGCCTGCTCACGCCCGTTACCACGATCCAGTGATATTTTCTGTCTCCTACACCAGTCGAACACAGTCTATCAACTCACAGAATACTTACTCACATCATACGACCAAAGCATCCAAAGATTCTCGATAACGATGACTTCTTGGATCACCTTCCTTGTAGGCATTATCGCCTGCCTCGGCTTCGCTCTTGCCGCACCCGTTGAAGAGACCGCAAGCGACGTCACTCCAGTAAGTCGCATCACTATTGAAACGAAGCTTCATACTGACGCACTAAAGGGCGTACTGCGAGGCCAGGGCCCTTACCCCTACTCTCTACAGATCCAAATTTCGGAGGTCAAGCCCTTTTACTATGTTTGGGATATCTTCCAAGGACCTAGCGGCATTGCTGTGTACCCTTGCGGTGATACGCGCTTCGAGAAGGTCTATCATGGCGAGCCCGGATGGCATACCGACAAGCTAGACATGGTTCAGCCTCCCTTTCCCCAGAACTATGAACCTTTCGTCCCGGAGGTGAGTTGATATCTGCCACACGCTATATGCGTCGCGTCTGCTAAATCTCTTTCAGTTCGACGTCAAGATCAAGTACGGCAACCGTAACAACTGCGTCTATCACGCTACTGGTGTAGACCCTGGTCAATTCCATTGCGGCGACGAGTACATAGTCGACTGCAAAAAGGATTTTAGGTACGGGCAGCAGATTACTTGCGGAAACCCACGTCCCCGCTATGCTGCCGCTTGGGTTTGTGAATTCTGAACATGGGCAAGCGCTTACCCGCGGAGTGACGGCGATGGGGAACCAGGCTTTTCTCAGGCTATGATTAGGAATCTTAATCCGCCTTTAGCTATGGAGACGATACACTGTTCTGTGTAGCATGAATGAAAATGTCACAGTTGCATTCTCTTTCACCCTCGTTCTCATGTGCTTGAATACGTGCAGATCCGTGACCTCGTTTTGTTCTACGCACGTCCTAAATTTTCCGATCTTTTCCCGCCAGATGGATAAGTCAGCTTCGCCTAGTACCACAAAGAATAAAAGCTCCTCAGCGTAGACTTTTCGTTTACTTCTACCTTACCACCGAGTAGCACTGCCACCACTCGAACGAGCAAACTTGCAAACCACTCACCATGTTCGCGTGGTTCACTTTCCTTATATATGTGTCCGCAGGCCTCTTGCTTGTCTCCAGTCTCGCAACACCTATCCAGAACTTGAGCATGGAGTTGCAGAATAACCGCACCACACACGGCCTTGTAAGTTTCCAGCGTTTGTCCAGTCGCTCAGTTTTGCTAACCAATCACAGCAAGCGGAGGGATATACCAACTCCATCCAGATCATGCTTGATCGGGAATCATACAGGGACTACTATTGGGAGTTGTTTGTAGGTCCGTACGGCAAGAAAGCAAACCCTTGCGGGACAAACCACAAACCGTTCCGTCTCGCGGCCATGTCCGGTGTCTTCGGTTACGGACGAAATGATATCGATCATCCCCCGAACCCACCTGCGGTAGGTAAAACTCGTTCGATATACACAAGAAATGGTTCCTAGAGATATAAAAGGGATGGGTGACTGACGGTTTTGCAGATGGAGCTTTCCTTTGTGGACAATAGCAAGAACGAGTGCAAGTGGAAAACCGACGGCGGCGGTGACCCCGGTCAACTCATCTGTGGCGATTGGATGATTATGGATTGCGAGCGAGACGCGAGCTGGAACGACGGTGCTATCAATTGCCATGGCTTCTCGGTCCATCGAGACTGGGCTTGTAATTGGTAGACTGATATGGTCGGGCCATGGAATTGAACTCAGCAAACGAATCGTTTCCTCGCCCAAAGAGCGTACTGAAGATGGTGAAGTTAGATGGATCGTCACCGTAACGGGTAGAACTACTGAAGTACTAGAGTTCTTCTTAGTAAATAGATGATTACCAACCTACACGATGGGTAAATTCACGATCCGTATCATGGTCATCTGTCTACTTCTGGCAAGGCCTCACTAGGAGGGCGGTGTTTGTTCGCTTTGATCCGACCTGCGTCGTTTGACACCCGAGCAGTCTGCCGTCTACGTGTCAGCCCCTCAGTTTTGCCCAGCTTATAAGGTCTTCACTATAAGAACTGGCTCTGTGATATCATGCTTTCTTTCTCACACTACTCGTAGAAACAAGCAACACATACTGGACTGGAGACTGCACCAGCAAATACGAAAATGCTGTTCTCATTATTCATCGGCATAGTCGCTTTCTTACTGGGCACGGCTTCCGCTTACCCTACCGAGGACCCCGCCACACAGGTACCGGGCAATGATACCAAAATTTCCTCGGTCAGCATCCCAAACATCTAGAAAAACTTACCCGCTGATCCAGTCCAAAGGACTTCTACGATGCCTCCATCCAGGTCCTCCTTAACCGAGCATCGGGTACCGAGTACTACTGGGAAATGTTCCAAGGCCCATCTGGCCAAGCTGTTCAGCCCTGTACCTATCGTGATCCGTTCAAATTTGCCTCCATGAATGGCCCCTACCATTACGGGCGAGACGCCATCGACAATCCCCCGAGTGCTCCTGCTGTAAGTTCTCATACCCATCGCACTGGATTCTGCTAGGTGGTGGTTATACGGAGTTGCTAACCACGAGTCTTTAGATGGACCTCAAGCTCCTCAAGTGGATGGACCATGACGATTGCGTATGGAGGACGCACGGTAACGGCGATGTCGGGGAACTGATTTGTGGCGATTGGATGATCATGCCCTGTGAGCAAGATCCGGAATACTACAAGGGGGTTATCAATTGCAACGGTCGGTCTTATCATCGTATGTACTCTTGTAGGTACTAAGAGCGGCTGATCTCTGAAGCTGGATCGAGGACAACCTAGCTCCGAAGGTGCGTGCCCATGACCAAATTACCTAATTCTTACTGGTATATCTTACGCGCATTTACCTTGCTCAACCACCCCCCATAATAAACTCATAGGCGACAAGTCCTCCAGATTGATGTCGTTACGCATGTGAATCGCCAGAATGGTAAGTGAAACAGTCTTGTCCATTTCGATGTGTTCTCCAGGCAGCCTCCACATCACCACTGTAATTTGACTGCCTTTCACTGGTGAGAGTCCCCGCTCATAGGTCCAGGCACCCCGCTCTCTTTCTATATAAGCAGGTCTACCCCGAACAGATCTCTGCTCTCCTTCTACCCCACCACCTTCCGGCTTGCCAAGTATACCGGACTGCAAGCAATAGACAATCAACATGATTCATCTTTCCACCATCCTTGTCTGGGTCTTCGGGTTGTTGGCTGTTATCGCAGCCTCACCTATTTCCCAGCCTACGCCTTCCGATCTCACTGAACGCGCGGTACGACATCTCTTTATCTCCCAAAGGCTCCCAAGCTTCTACTAATACAAACAAGAATGATAGTTCGCTTCAACTCGTGTTCGGCGAAATGCTCGGCAACCACTTCTGGTGGCTCTTCCAGGGCCCTCTGGGCATTGGAGTCGACATGTGCGGCCTTGACGAGCAATTCGAGCTGGTTAAGTTATGGCCTCATCCTGGCACCGCCAACATAGACAGTCCGCCTTTTCCAACTAAAGTAAGCGCAACGTTTCCCACTATTGTCTCAGCGATCATGTAATGTCCTGACCGTACCTGCGGTCCACGTCTCAGTAAGAGTCAAGACTAACCACACCGCCAGATCACGGTTAAAGTCAGATATGATGGCCGCCAGGAATGCAGCTACTACAACGACGGCAAGGGAAATGCGGGACGTCTTGTATGCGCTGATCCGTCCCCCTATTCGACCGACTTCAAGCGCGACCCACAGTGGGATAAGCCGACAGAGGTTTGCAAAGGAAAACGAATGCATCGGGGATACTTTGTCGAGTACGGAACCTGAGACAACAAAGTACGACACACCATAATGAACAGACATGACGAGTCCTCTGAAAGACGACAGGGAGCTATGAATAATCTTCATCTTACGATGATGCATGGGCTTGTATAGGAGATAAATGAAGAGCCAGATTCAGTAAACTTTCGAATTTAGTGTGCGACATGAATATGGTGATGTGAGGCGATGTCAACGGTCAGATATAGGAGACACCAGCTTGCTGGGGGTGTTCGTAACAGGCAAACTGGTTTAGCTGGGTTAGAGGAGAAATTAGGGAGGTTGGTCACACACGGCCGCTCGATGACGATAGTGGCTAATTCTCAAAGCGTTAGCTCGTCTAGACTAATGTCCGCAGCTCTAATCGATCCCACACTAGGGGCCGGCATCTTCGTTCTCGATCTTCTCTTCTACAGCTATTTCTCCAACAAGCGTATATCCTCGGTCTTCCTTCGTCGCTGCCACAAATATTGCACTGCCCACAATCAAAAGCGCTCCGGCGTACTTCCACCATCCCGGGTCCAATCTCCACACAATCTTGTCGGCTACCATGGCGAACACTACCTGCACGTAAACGATGTGAAGCGCTCTCTTTGAATCGCCAGTCATCAAGCTGGCTGCCATGAGCCAATGCATGGCGAATCCCAAAATACCCAAGATGCAGACGAGCAGCCATTGTACAGCGGTCGCTGGGAAGCTCAAGCTCTGTTGCTGTATGATGAGCGATGCGCCGCTGAGTACGGTGCAAATAGGTGCGAAGTATGCAACGGTTGTGATCGGGTGTACGTGCCCCCCTAGGCAAGACATCGTCAAGAAGGAGACTGCGCCACCGACAACACCAACTAGGGCGGCACCAACAGCCAGCACATGGTCCTTGGGCGTGTTCGTCATATGAGCGTTCCAAGGCTGCAGTACGCAGAGCAAACCCAGAACCGCAACTAAAGCTGCGAGCATTTGAGCGACGGAACAGCGCTGCTGGCCTGGTAACAAGCCGAGTAGAAGAGCGGCTAAAACCGGCGCAAGGAAGTTGATCAGAGTCGCCTCAGCTAACGCGAGATAGCGCAGAGAGACGTAGAAGCCCCAAATTCCGAAGAAGCCGGCGATGCCTCGTACGATGAGAAGTGGGCGCAATTTGGTGGGACCGAAAACCCCACCAGGGGTTACCGCCGGAGAGACAAACACGTATGTCCAGGAAAGAATGGTGATTATTAGCATCATTGCGATGAGTATCTGGAAGCCATCAATACAAAAAGCTGGTGACTAATATCGAGTTGCCATACTTCGGAAGTGCCAATCGATTTGGTGTCCGAGCCGCTGCTGCCATCCGTTCGTAGGACGCGTCCCAATGTTGCTAGGATCGTGGAGCATATTTGGGCTGAAAGCATCAGTATTACACCAGCATTGCTCTGGAGAACAGCGTCCGCCTTGCTCGCAGCCTTGGAAATATTGTTTTTTATCAGCGATGTTGAAATCATGGTGTTGTGATGGGGTGAAGTACGAAAAGGACGCCTGCCAGGAGGATGCGGGGAACGTGAGACTTTATGTGCACGTTGTGCGTTTCACGCTTACTTGCGACGTGCTCTCCCCAACGGCGCACCGATATGGGATACACACGTGCGGTTGTCAATCATGCAGATCGAAAAATAAAGCATTACTTTCACGTTTGATGGTTCTACGCTGTTGGGCTTCAACGCACGGGTTCTTGAAAACTATAATGCGCACCCAACAAAGCTACCAACATATATCTACTGATACGCTATTTCGTTGTCCTTAATTGAATTCTACTGCACGATCATCATGAACTACACAAGAATTTGCCTGGTCATTCATTCTTTTCTTTTCCTAACAAGCTAATCTACTGAATCTTGTTAACAACATTGAGGAGTGCTTCTGAAATTTACATGAGACGTGGTTATATGCGTGAACTGATGTAACTCCCACCAGTGAACTCCTACAATGATCCTTGTTAGTCCACCCAAAGTCAAGCTCGACCTTGAGCAGAGTGCGGACTCTCTGCCCATACCTCTTTCGTTATGCGCCAGATCCATTCATTTCCGAACATCTTGTCTTCTATCCTTTCAGCTTGAAACCCTAACTTTTTGTTCATCAGACCCTTGAACGCAGCATTAGCGTCTACACAAGCTATGTGCACTTCGTCCATGCCCAGAACGCAAAAGCCATGGTCAATGACCATGCATAACGACTCGTATCCATAGCCTGAATTACGAAAGTCCGTCTCCAACATCAACCCCGCATCGCCTATCAGCTTTCCATCACTCTTCCTCCTGCCAATCCAACCCAAGCCGCCGGTGCCGACAGTCTTTCCGTCAATCACGACGACAATGTTGGCTCGCTGCAATGGTAAATTGACGACCTGCCATTGCTTGATCAGATGATCTATAGCTTCAGCACTATCCAGCCCGGTACATGACTTGTCGTACTGGATATTACGATAGTCAGTGAAGAGGCGTAGAAGTGCAGCAGCATCCTCCGCGCTAGGAAGTCGAAGATGCAGGTGGGGATATGTTAGAGAAGTGATGCATAAGCTGCTTGCACCATGGGTGGACAAAGCTGTTGAATGCGTGTAGAATGAGGTACTACCAGTAGCTGTAAGCGCGGGCTGATCGGCTTCTGCAGTCATGATGTGTGACGGAACGTTGGGGTGATATGAAGAGGGTCCAGAGTTACAGAAACAAGGACGGAGATAAATGTCACTACGAGAGAAGATAGTGCCTAGTGGGTGATCCTGAGTGTTGCTTACGCCCGGAGGTCATCCTTGCACCTGCAGTCTTGTGGCGCAAGCGCTAGTCCCTTGCGATACTCGACTGCTGTAAAGCGCGAACTTGCACGATCTGCGATGATCTAGTGCAAGTTCTCAGGTGACGGGAGACATGCCAGAACCGCAAATCAAAGGTCGTATAGATTGATGCGTGGAAATGCAGTGAGATAGCGGAAGTAATTGCTGACTTTCGAAGCCCAGTGTTCGTTTGGTGGAAGTCGGCTGATGGAAACACTGCGACATAGTCTCAAGCATCCCCAGATCATCTTGTTTTCAACTTCATAGCCTCTTCACCTTCTTTTTCGTTACGTATCACGTCTCATTCTACCTTCAGCAGCACTTGACATGATCGCCTCAGTAAATACTGCATGCGTGGATGTCGTCTGCTGCCTTGACGACATGCACCCCAACACCAGCTGCACTCTAGAAAGGCTTGTCGAATACTGCACAAGTCGCAATTCTGCTTCATGTGTTGTTGTTCGAGAAATGAGAGCATCCTTGTTCCTTGTCTGTGCCGCACTAGCGACAGAGGAATCAGAGTGGTCTCTGAAAGAAGCGATTTCTCAAGTTGCAGAGGTCGTCTATTCGCGTTCAAAGTCCGAAGGTGTCGCTTTCCTGTTCAGTGCAGCATCCGGCATTACGTTCGCCATGACTGCATCGAAATTCCATGCGGAAAGTTCGGTTCTGCTTTCGCCAACTGAGAAAGAATATTGTTCCCTAGAGAAGCCTGGGTCAGTCGACACATCTGTAACTTGGAGACCATATTTCCCGATACCCATGCGCAGCTCTTACGACACCTCCATCGACGGGGAGCCAGACACGATGGTATTGCAGCCCGTCGGAAGTCGATTGATCAGATATCTATCTCTCGCTTTGTTCGTCATCATACTTCTCTCCCTTAGCGCGCTCTTTCTCCCAGGGCAGAGGCACCCGTGGCGTCGCTTCGATGAGGTCGTCGGCAGCAACGGACCGCAATATCAGCTGCAACTGAAGCCGCAAAATGTAAGCCAGTGGGCTTCCAATGAGGATGATGTGCTGGATTCCAAGTGGTTCTTGAGAATCGATGATGGGTCTATCTATCCAAAGGAATTGCTCACTCCAGAAGAGGCGGAATATCAGGCTTGGCTCAGCGAGAGATATCCTGAGGTTGATGCTGTCAAAGCAAGAGGACTATATTTAGATGCAGACTACCTTTCACGGCCGGAGGAGAATGACATGCTGATTGACAAGTACTTTCACATCTCGCATTGCGTACATTCGATGCGAAGGTACTGGGTAGCCAAAGAGACAGGTAAGAGACTGCTCTGTCAGAAAGAATATCCTCGGCTTAACGGAATTAGGTCATCATATATGCCCCATGATCTTTCGTACTGGCACATGAACCACTGCTTTGAGAATATTCTCTTACCATAGGCATTACCCTCAGGGCCAAGAGGTACGGTGCCGACGGGATTCGAAAATGTGACACCGTACAACATATCTTGGGTGACGCGCGTTTGTTTTTGATCATATTTTCTTTGGCAATTCATGTGAAGTAGCATCTTCATCAATGCCACAAACCTTAGGCAAAATCATACGTGTTGTTGATGACGTAGTGTTCATCGTCATAGAGGTGGCTGGGAGTGGCAACCAAGAGATGTGAAACCGTTATTGTTTTTGTACCTACGTAAACACCAGACTTGCTGTCAACATTTATGGTGTAGCCGAAAAAGCTCCATGACAGCTAGCAGGCATGGTTGTGGGCATTCATTCTACTCATGCGGATGATGGGGCGGTGGTGTGCGGCATATCTGCCGAATGAGGCTTATCGCCCTTCACACACATGCTCAAGTTCCGGCACCACCCAAGGGCGAACTCCATCACTATCCCAGCTCCATGACGTCAGAATGCTTCGCGGAAGTTCTTCTTCTCCCTGTTTTCACATCAGTGTGCATCTTGATCCTACACCGTGTACACCACTGCTATCGTGAAGATCCGAGACGATCGCTGAGCTTACGATTCCAGAACAATACTATCATGAATGAGAATCATCGAAGTCTTGATACTGCATTTGCAGGTTGTCCTTCCCACGGCTGTATACATTTTCTAGTACACAAACATCAGACGCCAGGCGACATACGAGCACTTCACCCTAGCGCGTTGACCATCGCCAGCACGTTGTCTCGATCTGAGCTCGCGATGAAGCACCTATACAGCTATATAGGGAGCTCACTTCCAGCAGTTACTCACTGTATGGTACTTTGCAGATTACCGTAACTCAAGTGACGAAATAGGCCACGTTTCATTGTACATGTGCATGCCATCTGCGAGTATTACGCAGGGACCATATCTGGCTGCAAGAGTCCAGAGAAAAGCAAGATGTACCCATCAGAGACGAGTCGATCGAATTCATGTAAGAAGAAACTCATTATCGTAGGGAGATGACGCTCCTTAGAGATAGACACTTCGGATTCTCATATCCAGCACAACAACACCCATGTAAGGTTCCAGAGTGGTTCTGGTTTCAGCGTCGTCTATCCCGGGAATGTTTACCCAGCCACTTTCGCCCAAATGCTACTGCACTGGCTCTCTTAATGATCCACTGGATCGACAGTGGCTTCCCCTAGAAGCAGAGCGATCAAAAGTATTAATCAGGTCACATATCCGGGGGCCGATTGGCTGATAGATATTCGTTTTTGTTCTGCATCTGCAGTCAGCGAGCAAGTGTTGCGATAGAACGTAACCTCCAGTGATGTAAAAATAGGATCTTGGTCTTGTCTCCAATCATGGTTACGCCCTGCATATCACCTGACTTTGGTGAGGCAATAACATAATCTTCTTTTCACGATCAGGGGGGAAACGTACTACCAGTATCCTCTGCCTTCAAGCTGAAGACGAAAACACTCACCTCTTCGTTCCATACTACAAGCAACAACCGACTACACCACGATGGTCCCAATGGAGTCACAACAGCAGCGGACGCTAATCCTTGATCTCGGCGACGTCCTATTCCACTGGTCTTCTCGCGATCTTACCGTCCTTTCCCCGCAAATTTTCCACTCTGTTATCCTCTCTCCAACATGGGCGGAGTTGGAGCGCGACCATCTCGAAGAGGCAGAAGCTCTGAAGATTATAGGAGAGCAACTCTCAATTGATCCTGGAATGATAAGCGAAGCACTTACGCAATGTCGCAGAACTTTATGCGTCGATAACAACCTCATCGAGAGGCTCAAAAAGCTCAAAGCAGAGATGAATGGGCGGCTCAAGGTTTACGCAATGAGCAATATCGCAAGGGAAGACTTTGCGCGCCTCCAGGCTGTGCTATCTGACTGGAGCTTATTCGACGGCGTGTTCACGTCTTTCGAGGCGGGTATGACGAAGTTTGAGCTCGGCTTTTTCGAGCATGTGCTGGACAGCATTGGATGTCGCGATCCAACATCTGTGATCTTCGTCGATGACAAGCGCGGACAAGTCAATACAGCGCGCTCATTCGGTATGCAGGGCATCGTATTCGAGTCCCCAGGCGCTCTGATGCGTCAGTTGCGCAACCAGCTGTTCGATCCCGTAACACGAGCGCGTCGATACATGACTGACAATGCCGGCAAACATGTCTCTCGCATCGAAGACGGACCTGAGCTAAATGAGTTTTTCTCTCAGTTCATGATTCATTGGGAGCTCGAAGACGCAAGCCTCCTCAGTCTTTCGCCTCCTAACACCGATGCTGCGGAGATCAATGCAACGATTGAGCAAGCGAGCAAGGAAGCTAAGATATGGAACTACTTTAACGGCCCTCCTATTGGTACGACAAAGACCTGTAAGATATCTCGCATGCTAAGTGTATTCAACCCATACTAATCTCGCAATGGCATCTAGTCCCTGATGATGTCGATGACACTGCCAACGCTTTGCTTGTGTTTTCGCCGCCCGCCTCTTCGGCCAACCCAGTACTGGATCATATGCTTCAAAACAGGCACGCACAAGACGGCCTTGTCTTGACGTACTTCTGCGACAAGCGACCTCGTTTGGATCCGATCGTCATTACCAATGTCATTCGAGTTTTCTACAAGTACAACCGCGGCGCTGATGTCAAACTCGAGCTTGATTACATTCGTCGCATCCTTCTAAATCGCGCTTATATCGATGGTACGGACATGTATCTCTCTGCTGAGACATTCTTATACTTTTTGTCTTGCCTTGTAGAGGCGAACACAACTGCGCCTGAGATTCAATCACTCAAAGAGCCGATAGCTGCCGCGCTCCGAGGATACGTCGGTCGCCGCGGAGATTCTTTCGCTGTTGCTGCGCGTGTCTTAGCATGCCAGAAGCTTGGTGTGTGGGTCCAGCCTGACCTCGAATACCTCAAAGAGTTGCAAGAATGTGATGGGGGTTGGGAAATTGGGTGGGTGTGTCGGTTCGGCAGGAGCCATAAGCGGATTGGAAATCGGGGCGTGCCTACAGCTTGGGCTATCAAGGCGCTTGAGCATGAAAAGATTCTTGCGCACGAACTCCAGCCCTAGTTTTGGACGAAAACCTCAACGGTGGCATGATGAAAGAAGCGGACAAAGAGAACGATGAGCTCAAGTAGTCGTAGGAGAAGCGCAGCTGTTTGCTCGCAGTTCATTCAAAGTTGCTTTCATTCGTCCGTAGGCTTTTTCAGTGGACTAGCTCTTCCTTTACATGCCCTTGTGTGCCTTACGGGTTGTGTCTAATCACTCTGGCTGATTCTCTCCTCCATAACAGCCTGGTTCTTCTCGCTGACGTGCGCAAACTCCCTGAATCTCTTCTCCTCATCTGACTTGCTCGCCCTTACAACCCTTCGGTTCTCTGGATTTAGTCCCATGCATAGCCTCGGCTGCTCATAGAACATAATGTCGATCTGCTCGAGCGTGCGTCCAGAAGTCTCGACACCAAAGAAGTAGGTAAGCGGTACAAAGGATGCGCAAACCGCAGCCCAGACCCAGAAGTAATGTCCGCGAATGTTATCTAGGCCAATGGGAGTGACCATAACGACGACGAAGTTCGACATCCAATGCGAGAAGACGCCGACAGCTGTCGCTTTGTTTCGGACACGGAGAGGTTGAATCTCGGCTGAGTAGGACCACGACACAGGCAATATACCGAGGGTGAAGCAGTCGAGATACAAGAAGATGAAGGCGACTGCTGCTGCGGCGCTAGCATAGCTGTTTGTGGCCAGGCATCCGGCGATGATCGCCATACATGCTGCGCAACCGGCTGACGAGCCCATAACCGACCATCGGCGCCCAATCTTGTCGATGTAGAAGTATGGTGGCCACGAGAACACAGCATACTGAGTAAAAGCCACTGAGGCGAGGATGAGAGACATGCTCGGAGAGTAGTCGAGGTACTGCTGGAAGATGTAGGCCAGGTAGTAGCACAAGGCGTTGATGCCACTCCACTGGTTCATCATATAAGGTCCCATTCCGAGAACAACACGGTGTAGATTGCGGGTCTTGGTTGCATTGCTGAAGACTTCGCTCCAGGTGGGCTCTTCCTCGCTACTCTCTGCCGCGATCGCGTCGAGGATTTCCTGGAGTTGGCCCAGCACTTCTTCATCATCCAGCGGCTTGTCCAAAAGTCGACTGATGGTATACTTCGCCTGAGAGTTGCGTTAGGGTCAATGTGTTCATCATGCGATAGATTACGTACCTCGTCAATCTTTCCACGCGATGCTAACCATCTTGGAGTTTCGCACAAGAACGGGCAAAGCGCCAACACAAGCAGTGAAAACAGTATTTGGCAAGCGACAGGAAAGCGCCACTGCAGCGAGCTATCGGCATATAGCGTCGCAAAGCATAGCCAAGACGCGACAGCAACTCCAATGATGATCAAGGCGGACTGGACAACAAGAAGCGAACCACGGTTGTGTGCAGGTAGTGTCTCTGACTGTAGGATTGGTACCGCAACCGTTGACAGTCCGACACCAACGCCACCGATGATGCGGGAGACGAACATCTGCCAGTAGTCGAAGCTGGCACATTGAATAGCAGCACCAATTACGACAATGAGGTTAGCGAGGATGATGGAACGCTTGCGTCCGATACGCTCGCCAAAGACGAAAGCCACAACGGCACCGAGAGCGCAGCCGATATCGTAGATGGCTGTGACGAGGCCGGTCATGGTTGGGTTGGGATTGCCAAGGGTATCTTTGAAGCGCTGGCCGCCCAGGATGCCGCCGAAGAGTCCTTGGTCATCTTTGAGTCGCGTTAGACATCATAGCCACAGTGTAACATGATTGACTTCAAGCTTACATCCGAAAAGAAGAAAGTCAAGACCAGAGGTCAACAGAATAACGGCAATGAGGCTCTTGCCTCTGAGCTCGAGGAAGCGCATAATGAAGATCCTGAATCCAATAGTCTGGTTGACAGGAAGGAACTGCAGAACAGTGTGATGACGGACTCAGGCTACGAACCACAAACATATAGGCTTTATACTCGTCCCAGCCACTTACAGATGTACATCGGCATATCCTCATCCAGCTTAATGTCGAAGCATCTAAAGTAGCGGCAGAAACCTGGTAGAATCTCCCCACGGACCATATCCGGGGAAATTATGGGCCTGCGGAGAAGCAAATGCGGAGGTGAGCGACATGGAATAGTGCGCCAGGGCAAGGCTTCGTAGAGACGCACTCATGCCGTCCTAGCTGGGCTGAAGTCATGCTAGCTGGGCCGGCTGGGCAAAAGTGCGGGGTTCCCCTTTGGGCATGCCGCATTCAAGGACGGAAGGTTTGCCGGCAGTGAAACACCATGTGATATCGATGCTTCCCGTCGTGATAAATTTCGTGAACCTGAAAATATGACTTGTGCTAGTTCATCGCATTTCTCTATACATGAGACCAACACCACCAGGCTGGTTTCGCAGATTGTCGAACCGGAAATCTTGTAGGTGCTTTCGGTGAGCGTAAAAGGCGTTCTTGCCGATGATTGGAGTCTCGCATCGAGCTGCTGCGAGGTTTAGGATGCAATTCCGACGCACGAAGCCCGTGCGCCCCAAGTATAGGCTGAACATATAGCCTTGCACGTGAGACTCGGTCAAGATAGATCACGGGAACTCTTCTGCAGAAAAGCAACACAAGAAGGGGAATCAGTATACGCGAAGTGAGGAACAAAAAGGTCTTTGGTAGAGTAGTTGGGGAGGAAAGGCACGTTTCCGACATCTGGACTATGCAATTACAGCACCTTTCTGTACCTGCAAAGCCTCCATAATGATGCTCATGAATATTTCGGCGTATAGTGACTCTCCTACCCCTACTTCATTTCGTCGTCCATGGATATATAGGATTTCCCCGAAGTTGCCTTACTGCAGTTCATGTAACATTTCCCTCGTAGCGCTCAAGCTTTTGGTATCCCCGTAGATCGCTGCAATCAGACTTCCATCTATCTTCGGAAACTCTCGTTGCAGCGTTTCAACATTCTCGTCGTCATCGTCTTTTCGTCCCGCAGCCTCGTAACTCTGCATCACCTCAATCTGGTGCGAACGGTCCTGTCCGGTAGGAAGAGCCATCTCCGTAGCTGTGCGGCGGGGCGGTAGACCTGGCGGAACATCTTCTTGTCCAGGGTAAGAGGATTGGGGGGTTTGTTGTTGCTGGTAGGACTGTTGGGAAGGGTCATGGGATTGTGATTGCATGAATGGATTGTGAGATTGAGTTTGGCTTGGCTCTTGGCTCCACGGTGAGGTGTCCTGGTGTTGAGGCGGGTACTGTACGTACGGCTCTTGAGGGGGATGTTGACCTAATGGGTTCGGGGGTGGTTGTTGGGCGTAGGGGTTGTGAGGCGGGTCTTGGTACGCTTGGTAGGGGTTGTGGCTCTGCTGGCTCTGTCCTTGTGGGTTCCCTTGGTCTGCCCACGGGTTGTCGTTGTGGTTGGAGGCCATGACTGCGATACTTGTACTTTTGGGATGGTCTTGTGGTAGAGGTCTTGGGTTTTTGAGTCGTGTTCCAGGGCGGCGGAGCTTAGGATTAGCTGACGAATATGTGAAGGCGCAGGAGGCGATGACGCAGGCTTGCCGCACGGGCCGCCTGCCCCGCTTCGACCCGCATTGTACTGGAAGCTACGAAGAAGATCGTACAACTGATCGCGAATCGCATACCACGACTGTTCGTCAAAATTCACCGCTCCTACGCCATGTTCTGATATTTGTCTTTTCTCTGATCCTTCCATAGAGCTCACAAGATGCAGCGATTATCCTGCTGTTCCTTCATCTATGTCAGCCTAGCTTTTCCAACATGACAACAATGCTTTCATTAAGGTAAGAGGAAAATGAAGTTGAAGATGAGGTGTTGAGTCGCGTTTTTAGGCGAGGTAAGAAGAATGGACTCTGCATTACATCTCTCAAACTCAATTCCGTTGATTCCCTCAACGTCTACTTATTACCGTCGTTGAACGTGAAGAAAGAGCTGTGGTAGACTGAGGTACCCAAATGACTGCGCCTACATTCTCTTCTGTTCTTCACTGTACACTATAAGGTCATGCCGATTGGCATGCATATTACGATGAGCGTTGCAGACGCAATGGTGGCTTCGATGGACCAGAAAGACATGTTTTCGAACATTTGAGATCGGTGAAGATCTAAAGATTGTAGCACGGTTACCTTCGTTAGGAGAAAAGATGTTATGGATTTTGTGTATGTTCATTGTTATGGACGGTAATTAAGCTAGGTTTGGCGTCATTGGCTATCCAGTAGGTGGAGGTACGTGCTGTATTTGTTTCATATGTCGGATATCGGGGAATTTCCATCTCTGGTTTTGCATGATTGGTTCAAGCGGGCGCGATCTCCATGAAGGCTGTCGTAATCAGGTTAGTATGGCATACTCAGGTTTCGCATTATTGGTGCTCCTGTCGAGCATAATGATCATGTACGTAGCCACACAGATCAAGTTGACTACGCCAGCAAACCTCTTCTACCTTTTTTATTCTTATAAATACTTTCTATCTCATTTCTCCATAACCTCCTCTCATTCCAGCTCCAGTTCTTTACTAAATCAGCGCAGCCATAACGCTCCAACGTCTACCACAATGTCGAGATCGCTTGCCAGACGGATACCTGACGACGTCTGGAACTTTCACAAGATTACTATCTGGGAGCTGTATATTGTTGAAGATAGAAAGCTTGATGGTTACGATGGTGTCATGGATGTTATGACGAGGCGTTATGGCTTCTCGCCTACGTATGTATTCACGTGGACCCAACGTACTCAATCAAGCTTACCTGAACATAGTAAGTCGCAGTATGAGAATAAAATTGCGTTTTGGAATATGCGCAAGAAAATTACGGATAGAGAGTGGAATGCAATCTTGCCTCGTGTCCAACAAAGAGCGGATCGAGGTCGACAGACGCATCTTGTCTTCAACGGCGTTCGCGTCGACCAGAAGCGCATAGAAAGGGAATTGGATCGCCGCCGTTCGGATTCAAGCATGCGAGATAGCTTTCTCCAAGGTAACACATCCTTATGGTTGTTGCTACATGACTAATTGATGATAGCTACGGACCCTACAACGCCACCCGGTTTTGCAATCCAATCTCCACCGTGCGCCACCGACGCAAATGAGGATGATCCCATGTCGAACTCGTGGCTCTCAGCCCTTGACGCCGCCGATAATGGCCATCACGCTTCGAGCCCAGAACCTCAGGCCGCACCTAAAGATACCGGTACATCATTCTTGACGTTTTATTACTGCGTCCACTGCGGCGAAGGCCCGTACCATATCTCCCGCAGCCCATATTGCCCTGACTGTTTCCCCCTTAGCGACACGTCGCAGTACAACTCACACGATCACGATTCCACTGGAAAGCCAAACACGTTCCATGAACTTATAGACCCCAAATACAAAACTCCATATCGTCAGCCCTATGGACAACGTCGATATTGTTCACCACTAGTATACCTTTGGGTATGTTGTGCATGTGGCAGCCACAATTCGTATAAGATAGATCAAGGTTGCGCAGAATGTTGCAATCACTGGCGTTGTAGTCATTGTATCCTTTATGATACAAACTCTTGATGGTTAGTATAGCAAAAGCGAAGATGACTTCGGTAGACCAAAAGAATGTGTTAATAGATGCTCAATTTGCAGCGAGCCTGTCATACTGTCAAATTAGAAAACTCTCACCGTCGACCCAGGCTGTCGAGGCTGCCTCTCAGCTTCCTTCAAGATTGTGGTATACTGTTTGGAATTCCTACTCAATTCTTAATGCTCTCTCCTCCAACAGCTTATAATCTTGCGAAGACTCTGAATTGACAGCACGAGCCAGACCATCAGGTAGGCTGGATAAAGCATCGAAGAACTCTTCGTCAGAACGAGAAGACTGATCGCTTGGAGTTTGTGGATGTCTAGCTTCGGCATTGACGCCAGAAGCGGAGCATTGTAGCCTGTGATGGGACGTTTCAGGTCTCTGACGTGAATCCAGGAAATCCACTCGAGGTTGTTCTTGTACCCTGAGGTTCTCTTGTACCATAGGCTGAAAAAGCACATGATCCACTATCGGTGGGTAATTAGGAAGGAGCATGAGTGTCTTGGTGGCACGAGGTGGCGAAACATCAAACTCGTTCGACGCACCATTCGAGCTGTGTTTTACGGACACCTCATCGCGGTGACTCGATATGCCCTCTGTACTTGAGCTATCATGACTATGGCGGGAAGGATGGCGCCCATGACGGCGGTGACGGGCTCTTTGAGAACCATTATTAACTGCATCTGCTCTTTTGATCTCTTTCCGGTGCTTTGAAGGGTAAGAACTTTTCTCAAATCTTCCATGTCGGCGACCCTCACTTCGGGGCGGACCATGTGTTGGTGCTGTGTCGTAGCCCATGTATCCTGAGTTCTTGACAACGATCTCCGTGTCACCGATAATGTAGATGCCATCGTTGCGAATCGAAGTGTGTTGACGGTGACGAGACGATGAGGTGCGACGCTTTGCTTCTAGCATTTTCTTTAGGTTGAGATGTCCATGAGGTTGTTAGGCCTGAGCAGGTAGACATTCAGATCTTCATTATGCAACACGTCTGGACGTGGGCGTTTACAACAGATTGTTGGCGGTCAGCGACATATCAAGGACAGACGCAAACATGTATACCATCCGCTCAGCAATGGGCGTTCTTTGCACTTGTTCGTTTACTCCTCATATACTCAGGCGTTTGCGCACACATGGCACTGCGATATTGGTTCAGGTAGACGGATTGGGGGAAAGCGGCTAGGTACCGCCACTTCATGTCGGTGCGCATATTAGAGCAAGTCCAGTTGTGCAATGTAATGGGAAATATCTTCATATGCTCCAAGCCCAATGTCAATTCATCAGCCCGTTACCGTTTGTCGTGTTGTAACATAAGGGTCACCGTTCGACAACTACCTAGGTATCAACCATGCCTTGTCAACTTTCTGTGCTCTTTTAAATCCGCAGTGTAAACTGTTTACGCGGGATCCTCGGTTTTCGCTCGCTTGCCCTCCGCGCCGCCATCATCAACTTCTAGTTTTCTCTTACTGCTACCGGCATCGTTTGAACCTGATGGTGCCGGAGCAGGCGCCTTGACCTTTTTCTTCACCATACCAGACACATCGTTCGCGGTCTTGGTAGCTTCCGCAAGCTTCGCCTTTTGCGTTGCGGAATCTGCGCCCAACAGGCCTCCTAGCAGACCCTTGAACACCGACGAGTCAATACTGTCAAACTCCTGCTTGGTGGGATCTGACTTGAGATCTACAAGACGAGTCTTGAGGTCTTCGAGCATACCCTTTTTATCCTCAATGATTGTTTGCTTCTCCTTCTTCTGCTCAGGTTTCAGCGCGTCAGAGCCGAGTGCGGCCTCCTCCTTCTTCAATCGTGCCTCTAGGCTCTTTATGGCAAGATCAGTCTGCTCAGCAGCCTCGTTGCGCAGCTCCCAGTTTATACCGTCTTCGTCTTCTTTCCCTGGTTCTTGCTTGGCGGACTCTTCGGTCGTTTGTCCGGTCTGGTCTTCTCGTACCTTAGAGACGGATGCAAACTCCAGCGCGAGGGAAAGCGAGTAATGAGCTTCTGTGACGTTCTCATGTTCAAAAGGATACAATTCCTCTTGTAAGGCGAGCGCTTTGCGGGCGTCTGATATGGCGTCGTGGAATCGCTCGTTCTCTAGCGAGATCTCAACAAGGAAACCGTGGCAGTCTGCGATACGCTCCTTGACGATGCGTGCTCGTGGACTTAGCTCTGCTTTGCCCTTGCCCTTATCTGAGGCATCTCCTTCTGGCGAGTCTAATTGCTTCTCGTAGAGGACGCGAGCTAGCTCGAAGATCTCGTACGCGTTTCCGAGGTCGTCATCGTCCTCCTCTTCCTCGCCATCCTGCATGTCATCGTCTTCATCCTCAGAATCGGTCCAGTTCTCGTCGCCCTGGAGCTGGAAGTATGGCTTGTTCTCTACTGACTCCTCCTTGGGCTCAGCCTTTGCGGCGCTTGACCCCTCGCCCGTCTCTGCTTTGGTGGCCTTTTTTGCTTTGGGCTGCTTCTTCTTCTTTTCCTGTGTTGCCACCTTGTTGCCTAGCACATCACTCTTGGCGACTGCGGACCTGTATAGCGCGCGTCCGTAGTAGAAGAGCAGCTCAGCGTTCTCCGGTGCCATCTCGCCGTTGAGTTCAGCTTGAATTTCGACGGCATCGGCGTAGTGTTCGGCAGCAGCGTCGTAGTTTTTGGTGGAGTAGTGGATAGAAGCAGCCTGCGACAGCTCTCCCATCTTCTCTTTCGTCCTGGGCAGGTCCTCGGTCTCAGTGACGGTCGCGAGCAGTTCAGTCGCAGGGTCGGCCATTGTGTGAGATTAATCAAGTTCGCGGATATTGTGTGGAGTATGCGACAGCAATAACGGACTTCTCGAGCGGATAAAGGAGGCGTGAAGGATGTTTAGTGTTGTGTTTGGGTTGGAGGATTGGTGGTTGCTGGGAAAAGTAGCTTAGCCCATACCTAGCGCGAAATCGCGCCTGGACGCGTCGCACGCGTAAAGTGGAATACCGACCGCCTGCCAACATTGCGACACAGCACAACTTCACCCTCACCACTACCAACATGGCGACCTCGAGAAGACCAGAGAAGCCCTCAGCGGTACCCTCAGATCTTATCCCATCTTCGTCGCCCGCATTCGGAACGCCCGTTCATCCCATCAATCCCCGCAGAACAGCCCCCATACGCGCCCCGCCTGCACTGAAGCCAGTTGGAAAGTCGACTGTGCTACCTATACTCCTTCCACCGGCGACATTGCGACCGCTTGCCTTTCGGACATTTACGAAGAAACACAACCTCACCCTCACATCCTCTGCCCTCCAAGCATTAGCAACGTTTGTAGGGAAGCACTGCGGATCAGGATGGAGAGAGGAAGGCTTAGCAGAGAAGGTCTTGGAAGAGATTGCGAAGAGCTGGAAGAAATGCGGTGGTCAAGTCATCGTAGAAGGCGACAATGAGACACTCAGAGGCATACTGAAGACACTTGAAGGCTCCATGAGCGGAGGAAGAGTAGTACAAGGGTCGACTCTGGGTAGGCAAACCAGTTTCAACTTTGGACCTGAAATGGCCGGCCAGACAAACCACTCGAGTCTGGACAGTAACAGCAGTTTTGGCATGTCCAGTCTGGAGGTGGAAGACAAAGACGAAGAAGAAGATCTGCTGAGAGATCCAAGAGAGTGGATGAAGGTCATTGGCGCCTTCGACCAGCCAAAGCTGATATACAATGCTACCCAGAAGCATTTCGAAAAGTATGCAGAGAGCAAGCGAGAGTTGAATATCTGCTGACCATGACAGATCTGCCAAAAAGCCATCACTCTTCCCAGATCCAAAACACAAGACTGAGCTCTTCCGTCAACGGTACCACATCGTACACCAGCGCATACTTCGTAACGAGACGTTTCAAGCGCCCACCTTCTCTACAGCGCGGTCTGCTACCCTAAGCCGCACAGGATCCATTGCAACCTCACAGATGAACACCATCACTCCCATCGCAAACCTGCTTGGTCGGACTGGAAGTACGCATCTATTGCTAGGCATGCTTACAGTCTCGGCCACTAGTGTGCTCTCACTTTCCGATCTCACAGGCACAATTACCTTGGACATTCAACACGCACGCCCAATTCCTGAGAATGGCGCATACTTTGCACCAGGCATGATTGTTTTAGTCGAGGGCAGCTATGAAGAGGATGCTGGTGCCACATCAACGCTAGGAGGCAGCAGCGGCATTGGTGGCACGATAGGCGGCAAATTCCTAGGTTTCTCAGTCGGACACCCTCCCAGTGAACGGAGAACAGCAACTTTGGGGGGCGCCGAAGAGGCCGACAAGAACAGCTTGGCTGGACCAGCATTCGGATGGACAGACTTCTTAGGCGTCGGGTCTCAGCGCGCGACCGGTACTCGCATGAACAAGATTGCATCGAAACTCCTCGACCCCGACACAGCACACAACATCGTCATAGCCTCAGACCTCCATCTAGATGTCCCATCCACATTGTCTGCTCTCCGTACCCTCTTACGCACATACACACCCGATCCTACCGACGCCCACCCAGTCTATCCTCTCGGCATCATCCTGATGGGAAACTTCAGTTCGAAAGCCAGTTTGGCAGGCGTACCAGGAACAGGCAGTATAGAATACAAAGAACACTTCGACGCACTCGCTTCTGTCCTTGCAGAGTTTCAAACTCTCATCGCACATACTACACTTGTACTCGTTCCCGGCGACAACGACGCCTGGCCGAGTGCGTTCTCCGCCGGTGCCGCTACACCATTACCGAGGAAACCTATTCCAACAATGTTCACAAGCAGGATTAGAAAGGTCGTTGCTGAAGCGAACAGAGAGATCTGGGGAGCGGGCAAGGCAAAGGGCAAAGAAGGGGAAGTAATCTGGACATCCAATCCCTCGCGCTTGACCTGGTTCGGCGTGAAGGGCGAGATGGCAATACTGAGGGACGATATGGCTGGAAGATTACAAAGACAATCGATACGATTCAACAAGCCACCTCCGGATGTAGATGACGATATGCCATACGCGCCGAGTCATCAACAACAAGAAGTGGAACAGCAGGACGCCATGGATCTTGATCTCAGGCCGCCGCCAGCCCGACAGCAACAGCAGCAACCAGATGTTGATCTCGAAACACAAACAGCGCGCGCGCTCACTCGAACAATACTCTCACAGTCGCATTTAAGCCCCTTCCCACTCTCAGCGCGGCCATTACACTGGGATTTCGCACACACAATGAATCTCTACCCGTTGCCGACGAGCTTGGTGCTCGCAGATAGCGAGGCACCGGCATTTGTAGTCAAGTACTTTGGCTGTACAGTCATGAACCCAGGAAGTATAGATGAAAGTGGCGGGAGAGGAAGGCGAGAAGGAAGAGCAAGATGGGTCGAGTTCGATATCAGAGCTTCCGCTGGCGTAGTTAGGACCGAGGGATAGTAACGGTTTAATGTCGTTGTTTACGATCGGTTTCTCATCGATAGTGCACATGCTGTTTTAGCGTTTTGATTTGGTCATTCCGTGGTTTTGGTATCATATTGTTCCTGGCAGCTGGATTTGAACTCATATTCTTTGATTCAAGATTTAAAAAGGAGCGCATGTCATAATACCCTTGGGTAAAGGTTATAGAAATGCAAGTAACGTGTCAACAGCGCTCTATTGCCCACTTCATGCGCACACTCGTTGCCGATTTCAGCTTGTTCCCTTTCGAGAGAACTCCGACGTCTCGAACAGGAAGCCAGATGCTTTTCGAGTACTCTGCATGCAGCACACTTGGTCGTGCATGGGATCTTGCTCCGCATGTTCCCGCCTTTGCCGGATATGCAGGTGCACATATGGATCCATGTGTAATCAACACTCCTTTTGAAGCACTGGATGTACATAGCAACATCCTACGGCTAGCTTGAGGCTTTTCTGCTGGCATGTTTGAAAGAAACGATTAGATGACCACTCGAACATGGCGAACCACTCGGTGGCTTTTGGAGAAGACACAACCATACTTTTTGACTGTGTTCGACTTGACGTTTTGTATCATGAGTAAGATAGCAAGAGAACTGAATGTGATGATCCTGCTAACCGTTTTCTGAGTCCGAGAGCTCACAAAGAAACATTTCGACGTTTTCTCCAATTTTCAATCAGGCGGACATACAATTTGTTGCTTGACGTTTTAGAGGTAAAGACGATCTGGTAGTCGTAATATGACAATGCGAGTAGTAAGCGGAGAAAAGAGTCGCTTTTGTGGGATTTTATGCGTCCCCCAATGGTTTAGTTGAGTTGTCTTTTTTTGCGCTCCCCACATGTGATTTGTGAGTTCGTTTTTGGTGTCGCCCTTTCATATTGGAAAGAAGAATATCAGTCTTCTTCATTGGGGGGGGGTTTTAAAAAAAATATTTTCGAAGCTCTTGAGGAGTGGTGTTCTTAAAGTTAAAAAGATGACGGTTTTAGCCATGGCATGGTAAGATCGATATTTTTGGGAAAGCGAGAGACACACATGTGCTTCAATGGTGCCGTCTTAGGAAAGGAACAACTAAAGTGTGATGGAAGAAACATGAAGCAGACCTCTGGAAGACAGTGATTTATACGTATCTCCTCTCGGCTAGCGAGCACATGTCCATAGATCATATGTCCGCATTACTGACGCCCCGAACATCACCACATTAGAACGCTGCAGCATCTTACAGAAGTAATCAATAGTACAACAATGCCCATTATTATGTACAGTTTTATGTACACGTAACGCCAATAATGCATGCCTCCCATACGAACATCAGCTTCGAAACGTCAGTCATGACAAGTTCAAAAACATCAAATTCCATCTTCCGCGAGTCCATGTCCACCTCATGACGTGCTCAACCCTTAATATCTCCCTTCAATCCGCCCTCAACACCACCCTTTCCAAACCTGTACCCGAAACTGACGGCTACGGCGCAGAACAATCCCAAGCAAAGCAACGTCGGTCCCCAACGATCGTGATATGTGACCGCTCTCCTCTCCTTGATCTTGTTCACTCTCCACAAGTACAAGCCTGCACTATAGCACAGCGCAAGACAAGCGATGATGGTGAACGCCCAAGCAGCTGCAAAAGCCAAGCTATCACCAAAGTTGAGCAACGTAGCGGCGATGGAACCGATGAGGATGGAGAATTCTAGCCACGAGAGGAAAGTACGCTCGGTTGCCAACTGGACCTTGGGTTCGACACGGACAGGGACGTGAATACCTATTATGATGTTAGTACAGGCTGGAGGTGGGATGATCGGAACAACTTACGCTTGCCCTTCGGTGCCTTGAAGCGCTTGACTTCGCCCTTCTGTTTCCATGAGGGTACGCCAAGGGAGAAGCCTCCCTCACCAACGTCAGTTGGTGTTGGCTTGGGGATTATTGCTGCAACACTCGAGAGAACCGTAGAGCCCACGTTGGCGGCGGTACGCTCTACCCATTTCTTTGCATAGCGGAGACCTCCTTGTCGCTTAGCAGCCTCAAACTCCTCGTCATCATCGTCACTGTCAGAATCGTAGATGGGGTAGTCCTCGTCGCGAGTGCGTCCAGCGGCGACACGCTCTTCAATATCAAGCGCATTGGGATCGTTGCCATTCGTAAGAGTGCCGTAATCGCGAGTTCGTTCCATCTCATTCTGCTCCATTACGTCCCTTGCGTCGCGAAGCCTCCTCATCCTGTCGTCATCCTCGTTGCCGTTAGCTGCGGGCAAACCCATGACGGCATCCTCGTCTTCGCTATCGTCGTCGTCCAGGTTACCGCTAGTGCTAATGTCGTTGCTTGCTCCGGGGCGCTCGATACCGAACTTGTGGGTGACAGGCTTGCGGATGTCAACATCCATCTGGGGGTACCAGTATGGGATCAAGTTGATGCGCTTGGGGTTGAGTGTGGCAGTCCCGTGAATGTACTTGGAGAACTTGGGTACGGCTTCGACGAGATGGGAAGACGTGAGGTCACGGATCCACTGAGGCGGCTCTCCTCCAGCTTGTGTCTGAAGCTTGACCTCGAGAACGGCGTAAGGGAAGAGTTCTTTGTCCTCCTTGGGCAACTGCTTGAAAGGCCAGTCCACACCGATATCCGTGCGGCGCCAGTTATCACCAGCGCGCCTCTTGCCGTCCAGGTTGTCCTCGCGGGTCATGGTAAGCTCAGTGTCTAAGGAGATACGGACGCGAGCATCGCCGGGAAGTTGGAAAGCGGTACGGTGGTAGAAAGATCGCGTAACGGGTTCGAGCTTGCGGGTCAGTACGCGGTACTGGATCTCTCGGGCCAGTTGCTCGTCAGAAGCGATGTCCTTTTCAGGCCTCTTCTGCTCCCTACGCTCCTTCTCGAAGATCTGCTCAGGCCTGAGTTCACCACGGAGGTATGCGTTGACGTTCTTCTCCTTGAGCTTGAAACGCGCCTTGACAGACTCCTCGCCTGTCCAGTCCTCACGATGCGTCTTGCGCTCAATGAAGATGGTGTCGCTAGACATGCCTCCATACCATCGCAGACGGATAGCCTCAGCACCCTCCGTCTTCTTCAGACGGCCCTGGTATAGCTCCCATGTGTCGGTGTTGTCGAAGTAGATGGATGTGATGGCGGAGTCCTCCTCGTTGAACTCTTTGTTGGGGTTGAACACAAGCACAGGCAGGTGCTTGAGGACGATAAGCTTCAGCTCCAGGATGTTATCGGGGTGCACCCAGTACTTGGTTGTCTGGCGCACGAAGTTTTGTTGTTTTCCTCCGGCGGAAGCGTCACCCTTGACGGGGTTTCCTCGGGTGCGGACGATGTCATAGAGTCGCGATAGCTTGACCACGTAGGAGTCGTAGTTGTCCTGGAAGAAGGGCTTACGCTTCAGACGGGCGGCGAAGACGGGCTTGAGGAACCAGCTGGTGTTTTTCTGCATGCAATTAGCCTTGCAACATGCCAATTGTTTCAATACGTACGTCGTGCTTCTTGATAATCTTCTGGAAGCCCGTGTAGTTGAGCTGCGTGAACTTGGCGAGGTCGTGGACATCGGCGATGATATCGCTCAGGTCTTCCTCTAACAAGTCGAAATCTTCCTCGAAGTTGTCGCTGTTTTGGGGCTCCTGCTGGGCGCGCGCGACGGCATCGTTGACTTCCTTCTCGGAGGCTGCTATGCGACGGATAATTTCCTCGGCCTTGACGCGCTGGAACGTGTAGACCTTGTCGAGCTCCTTCTCGAGCTGCTCGACGAAACTCTGCTCCGACTTCTCGTCCCAGATGTGGTGGACGCGCAGCGAGTTCTTCAGATTCTCATAGTCGATGTAGTAGAAGATCCACTCCTTGTTGAGCGACTGCTTGAGCTGCTGACCAAACCTGCGAACGCGCATTAGTTTCCGTTGACATCATCCGCGCTGTGCGACGATTGGGCGACGCGTGCATGGCTGCATTGCTGGGATTACGAACCTCATGTCGGGCGAACGAGGATAACTGCAGACCTCGAGCCGTTGAATTGGGATGTTATGAGCGTGGAAGAATGGTTGTCAGCAATATGGGCTCACGATGGAAGCTTCAGAAGTTGATGCAGGGCCCCAGCGCAACAAGACCGGGCCCAAGAGTGAAGCTCCCCGCTTGCATGTGCAGACTTGGGTGGAGCGCCGTCCCTTAGTGTCGTCTGGACGAGCCGTAGATGGGTCTGCCGTTGCGCGCCCAGCCATTTAGAAGGTCCGATGCCACCCACGTGTATACAAACAATGCAGGCAGTATGCTCCTTCGCTTCCTGTCGCTGCAACACGGGGAGAAAAGCTTTACATCTCTTCCCTGCAGTCATTCTTCCGAACACTGCATTGGCGAATCACGTCTGTGATGACGTTGGTTTGGCGACAACCGATCCTGGTGCAGCGGCTCCTTCCTCGGCATGAACTGGTGTTATCAGACAGGGGTCTCTTGTTTCTTCATGATATTGCTTCTCTACATCTGTTGGGAACGCGACATTGGATGCGCAAGTACACAGTAGCTCTGGACTAAGAGGTTCACACGGCACGATGCATATAACTTAGGATGACAAGCACAGCTAGTATCTATAGTGGTTTCGTATTGAGAGTTACATACTGCCGACTCGATATCGTGCAGCATGACCTTTCTCTATCCTAAAGCGACAGACGGACATGACACGACTCAAGGGATATAATAACAAGGTAAACTCCATCCGGCGCCGAGCTCTATGGGTATCGCGTAATGACAGACAGAAAACGTATAATCGTATAGGTATCGTGTAGTTGTGTGACGGCTGCCACACCTACGCATCTTAATTATGCAACGCTTCGTTGGGGAAGGTATGCGCAGGCGTGACATGCTGACTTGATTCTGGACTGTTGGTCTTGCTGGCCTCAGGCGAGGGCGTATGCGACCGCGAGACGATGTATAGGTCCTCGTAGCTCCCTAGTATCATGTGCTTCCATTTCGCGAGCGTGGGCAGTCCCACATTTGCGACGGAAGCCTTGAGGGTAGGCTTCTCTGCGTATTTTTCACGCTCCAACGGAGCGAGCAGATCTTCGTTGAGTATGTCAAGCCGACTGTTGCCGCGCGGTATAGGCTTCTTGGTGACGCGTATGAAGGGTAATGACGGGTCTGGGCGCTGCCTTAGTTGGGGCCAAATCAGCAGGCAGAAGGAAACGTACCTTGGTCAAGTTCACTGCAAAGGTCGGCCTCTGTCTTGATCTCTAGACCCTTTGCGCCCGAACGATACTTGTACACAAGGATAGACTTGTGGCCGCCTGCATCCAAATCGAACAGGACACTCGATTTACTGGACGCTGAGCCAGACGTCGAATCCGACTTGAAGGTCGTGCTTTCCTGCATTATTCCTTCGCTTCTGTACTGAGAAGGTGAGGCTGAGATGTCGCAACAGGCGAGAATAGGGCTCCGGTGGGCAGAGAAGGATGAAGGATGGGTAGCGAAAGGAATCTGGTGCTTGTCTCGGTTGTTGTTTGTGGTCCTACAAACTGGTGGAATGTGCTTTGTATAGGCGTAGGCGCCGGTCAGTCGCGTGAGGGAAAAATGGTGTGAAGGTGCAGGTGGAGTGACGGTCTGGGTCGTGAGAGAGCGTCGAGCCTTCCAGCAGCGTCACACCACGGGCTGCGCCCCCTAGCGTGGCTGATGGTATGATGTCGCTCCCGGCCGATTTACTCGTTGATTGGTTCACGATGCGGCTGTGCCGTCAACTACCGTGATTGGCCCAAATGCGCAACGGCGACGTTCCTGTTCCAAACATTCAAATATATTAGTCTTTCGGTCAGGTACAGCTCGTTTGAGTTCTGTCTCGTCTCGCCTAACATGAGCCAGAAAGCCCTGTCTCTGAGGAATCCTGGTCAACCACGGGCAGAGCCGGCTACGGACTAAAAGCGAGGCCCGTCAGTATGCCGAACATGCCCACAACCTTCCATCGATCGAAAAGAGACCATTTGACTCATCGTGTTATTTTATGACATATTTTTTTCATACATGTAACAGCGATATTGCGAGAGATTATCAAGCGCATCACCTGCAAGTCTGTAACCCATGAACGCCATTCATGTGACCATATATCGGCCAAAATTCGCTCTCACTACGCAGTCCGGCAGACCCGCTTGGCCATCGTCAGTATCACAAGCAGGCGTCACTCTGGATTCAGTTTCGACCCCCTGGCGTCTCGAGTTTGCTCGAGGAGGACTGCGTCCCGAACATGTTAGCCTTTCTGCCTGCTCGTATACAGCCCTGCATTTCAGCTCCACATAGGCAACAACGCGAAATAGTATGCCTGTATAGCAAGCAGAACGGCTACTGATAAACTCTCACCGTGGTTGTTGTCGGCTCCCAAATTCTGGGTAGGATTGCGGGAGAACGGGCTGACCTCATCATTCTATTCCCTGCGTCACACAAACCCGTCACCCCCTGACCACTTCAACATAAAGAACTCCCAGGGTCACAATGAGATCAGAGACAAGCCTCCACGCTTTATTGGACCCCAGAGGCTTAGCAGTGGCTCTGTCGCAATTCCGTCGTCCTAATTCGTCACGACCCCAGACTCCATTCGCTAGCGGCAGAGTCAGCCACTCCCGCGACCCACCCATCCACCAGCGTGCAGACCGTCGCGCCCTTTGCAGGAACGCGCCAAAGCTGTCATGAGGCTCTCCGCAGCCTTATATCCACTGCAACCTGCGTCGATCCGTTACCTCCTTTTGTTTCCGGCCTGACCAGAAGTGCGCGATTTGTGCAAGGCTGCATACCTTAGGTCCCAAACCTCCATCAAGTACACAGCAAGCGCGCCGACATGTTGCAACCACCGGAGCCGGTCTCGCGGCCGCTCAGTATAAGGACGACGGGCACCAGTGCCACGGTGCAGGACAAAACTGGAGAAACCTGGAAGATGAACGTTACCAAGGACAACTGCTGGGAGGACTTGATACTCACGCTAGGTATGTGAAGTTGTTCCGCCATGTGGAGAAGGGTCCAGGTGGACATGGATGTAGCGCATTGGATGCGCGCAACGGTACGAGTGCTTAAACCTGCATGGTCGATCGCGGAGGGATTCGTAGCATTTGATGGCACTTGTAGCAAATACTAACATGTTCGATAGATGGAGGTGGCATCCGTGGCTACTCAAGCCTCCTGATTATTCAACGCCTCATGCACGAGATTGCAATATGCGAACGCCGATTACAAACACAAGAAGGCCCTGTAGAGGGCAGCGAACGACGCGAATTCAATGAAGACGAACTATTGCCATGTCATTACTTTGACTTCATGTACGGAACGAGTACGGGCGGACTCATCTCCGTCATGCTGGCTAGGTTGCGTATGAGCGTACCACAATGCCTCGAACTATACCGTAAAGTAGGACACGAGCTGTTTGGACACAGGAGGAGTGTGCTGCCTCTGGCTACCAAATACCACCACAAGCCATTAGAGAAAGCCGTGCAAGATATCGTCAGGCAATACTGCAAGGAGCACAACCACTGTATAGGAGATGACTGGCACCCATGGGTTCTAGAGGAAGAGAGCACTCCAGTGCAAGCGACGGTCAACGAACCAGGTATGGGCTCATTACAAAGCTCAACTACCTGGTCAAGTGGTGGTGAGCCGTCAATCAGAGGCAGGCCAACAGAGCGGATATGTCAATCGTAAGTTCCCCCATCTATGTGTCCTCGACAAGGTCTGCCTACTACAAGACCATTCCTGCGGTCTTGTTGAATTTGAAGAACCTCTTGTTTGATCTTGGGGCTGACTATCATCACTTTCACGCTTTACTAACCATACCCAGTATCTGTCTGACTGCCACCCACTCTGGCCAAATCGACGAAGCACACCTTCTCCGCTCATACAACCACCAATACGATCCCGATATCGCTCCACCCTGGGTTACAAACTACAATGCCGGTGCCGACAAATTGAAGATATGGCAGGTGACACGAGCTACGTCTGCAGCTCCTTTCTACTTTGAGATGCTCACCGCCGAGATCGGCAGCGGGAGAAACAGAAAGCGAGTGAGCTTCAAAGATGGAGGAATTCGCGAAAACAACCCCTCGTATGCTGCTTATAGTGAGCACGCTTCGCTGAACGGTGACGATAAAGAGCCAGGTTTGTTACTTTCTATCGGGACAGGACGCCCGGATACCACAAATGACGGATTCGCGGCGGTTTGGCCTGGCCCATTAGGCAAGGTCAAGGCGCTGCAGAAGTGGAGTGAGAAGCTGGCTGTTTTCAAGAACGTCTTGATCAAATACACCGAAGGTGAAGATCGTCATAAGATGATGCGTACAATAGCCAAGGGAGAACATCGATGGTACAAGCGCCTCAACGTCGACAAAGGGCTTGAAGGCCTACCACTTGACAGCTGGGAGAAGGGACCATGGACCAATCCGCAAACGAATGAAAGGAAAGAGGTTCCTGGAGGTAAAACGCTTTCCACTATGGAGCAAGCAACGAACGCATATCTTGAGAGGAATACGATCGCCAGCCCAGGAGGCCTGACCGAGTACCAGCCTCCTAAGATTGTTTTGCAACAGGTAGCGGAAAGGCTGGTGCGGCATAGGAGGTTAAGGGAAGCAACGAAAGCGGACGACCCCAGGAGATGGCAGACACATATGGGTCAATGGCTTACCGGCGAGTTGAAGCCAGAGGACGCTATGCGAGTCCCTATTAAGCCAGAGCCTAGAAAGGGTTCGCGGGGCTTCGTCTCTGGGTCCCGCCCCATAACGCCCAGCGGCAAAGCACCCGACATTGCTTCGTGAAGTCCCAAGCTTCGCGGACAATCCCGGACCATCCCGCTGCCCAACTTTTATCTTCTATCTGGGGAATTATCAAAGACCTTTCCTGGCTGGGGGACTGCCACTCGCAAAGCCCCAAATCACGTCCAGCAGTGCTATCCTTCAATCTCTCAGCCTTCCGCAGAGCAAAGTCTGCAGCATCGGCATTTCCTGTCATTCCTACGTACGGCATGCACCACCCCTGACCCTGCAAGGCGTAGCATGGCATAGCATGGCATTTTGGCGCACATCATCCTGATTCTTCTCTGAGTTACCGCTTCGAAGCATTTGTCATCGCATGTTAGCGTTGAGTTGTCGGCACGGATCGAAGTTTGACATTTCTGTCCGTTTCATATAAGCATGGCGTATAGCATAGCGGCGCATAAAGATACCATCTCCCATTTATACATCTCGGTAGTTCAACACATGTTTACTCCGCTTCTATCCGAACCAAGACTTCCCGCGCGCGGATCTATGCATGTTTGCTACAAAGATAGAAACAACTTCACTCATACCACCAACAGCCTCATCTGACTTGCGACAACCCACCACGTAATCGATGGCGGTGCAAGTGAGTGTGTCCATTGCTAACTTGGCTCATGCTTGGCAGGAACATCCGCAGAGCTTGGTGTAAAGCATGCTCAAATCAAATCTAGACGTTTCAATGGGTAAGGCAAGTGAAGCGGGGAGATTTTCCTTGGTTAGACAACTGCCTGACTCAATCCACATTAATGTGACCTCATGTTTTCGCACTGATCACTTATCAGCAGTCCCCAAGTTTCTCCGCATTTTCATGATTGATGGTGGCCAAGGTCCACTTTTGTTGAAGAACATGGAAGAAGATGCCACAACTTGCTTTTTTAGTACTCAGTGTAACTTTAGACATACACTTGAATCTTGGGTACTTGGCTACGCGTAGGCATGTGTGTTGTCTGCCGTGGCTGTTGCGTCGCGGCAGGCAGTGCTGCGTGCGACGCAAGACGATCGTCCTACATGAATAACCCAATAAACCTCACTCGCCAAGGCTCCGTCGTTGCTGGGCGCTTGGCACTGCATCTGACTTCATGCTTGGGCGCCTTGACACAAGACCTTGATCCCCGGCGCCAATCCACATTCCCCATGGACAACGCCCACCCGTGATAACCGACGACGGACCGATAGATGGCGGGACGCAGGGCGGAGCCTGCTGTCAGACGTAATCACCGCGAGCAATGTGATGTCAGCCCTGTGCGAGGAACGGGAATGTTTGATTGGATGCGGAGGGCTAGCCGTCTCAGAAGGGAAAGTAGGCACGCGAGCAGTTTTTGAAGTATATAGTTCCCTGATACTTCCCACGATGGAGGACATCATCAGCATCGCAAACCACAGTCTTCACTACTCCACAACAATACAACACCAATCAAACTTTACAACTCTCGCTTGAGATTACCACCTACCGCAAACATGCACTTCCAGAAGCTCGCCATCGTCTTTGCTCTTTCCGCCATCGGTCTTGCTCAGGATGTCGACAACGACGATGTCCCCATGCAGTGCCGCGATGTCTGCGCCTCGGTCGTTACACTGACCCGTGACTGTGACAACAGCACCAGTAAGTATATCTCGTTGGTAACATAACACACGAATACTAACTAGACACTTCAGACGACGATGCCGCTGAGCGCCAGTGCATCTGCAACGCCCAGAACGCCAATACCGCCATCCCCCTCTGCGCCGCCTGCATCACCCAGAACGGCGGAGAGCTTGACAACGACGTCTCCGATATTGTCCGCGAATGCTCCTTCAGCGCCACTTCCTACAACCCCTCGGCCGCTTCTACAGCCCCTCCGGCTTCTGCTTCCGGTACGTCTGTTGGTTCCGTTACTTCCATGGTTTCGATGACTTCGGCCATGTCGAACGCTTCTTCCGCCGCTCCGACAACTACCATGTCTGGAGCGACTTCTGGTTCTTCTGCGGCTTCTAACGCTGCTTCAGCGACTTCTGGCACTGGTGGTGCTGGTGGTGCTCAACAGACCACTAACGGTGCCCCTGCACCAACTATGGCTGCCGCGGCTATCGGATTGGGTGGTGTCCTTGGTGTTGCCGGACTTCTCTTGTAGATCCAGTAATACGACAGTGAGGTTTCGATGGTGGATCTAACGAGTTGTGGAGGGTACAGTGGAGGTGATCGATCAGAGGGTAGTGTAGCGATCTTGACGTTTCCAACGAATTCTAATGTCTCCAAGTTGATATCCACAATTTAAGCACCAAAGTACAATCAATGTTATCTTCTTCCCTAAACTTCTTCCTTCACATACTCTCAAGACTTTACAAGTATTCCGGTGTAGTCCGCAAGAATTTGGACCACTGTCATTCAATGATGAAGCTATACACGATGAAACATCCAAGATGTTCAATTTTGTTTACTAGGGTACGGCCCACCAAGGCTGGGCAGCGAAGATGAGAGGATTCAATAGGGCGAGCATGAACCTAACGAGGATGTTGGCGGAAAGTATCTTAGTTCCCAAGGTTCTCTCGCAGCTTGGCACGTGCGTATGCGTCAAGCTACTTCGTAAGGTTGAATCCAGGAAGGGACGACCATGTCATCACCTCGGCGCAGCTTCATCAGAAGCCAGGTGTCTCTGCAACCTGTCTGTCTTCGATCCGTTGAATAGAAGGGACAACAACTGGACCTTGGGAGTTAGGTTTGCATAGCCTTCTCGGCGGAGCGTACTCCCGATCCCTAGATGAGCGGAAATTGACATGGTCCTCGTAGGTTTCCATTCCTTCATCCAGGGCATTTAACGGTCTTCCAAATGCCGCCTTCGAGCTGTATTAGGCATTGTTCGGTCGAAGCACCACCCAGGTCCCCACTCACGAACACCGTAGGATATGTCAGTCAACTTCATCTTCCGTGCAGAATATTTGATACGTACCGACAAGCACAGCTGCATAAGCCGCAGCAGCAGCGAAAACCTCCGCTCGCTTTGCTGTTGTTAACAACGCAACGCTTAGCGCAAAGAGTGCAGTATACATCGCTACGAGGCCCAGCTTCGCTTTCGGGCTGGATACATAATACAAATTGACAATCGCGCCAATCAAAAGAACAGCGGCAAGCATCATGTTCAAGGCAGATACTGTTCGCACGATGTGCGAATTCTTGTATATCGCCGTGCGGTCGAGTGGGTCTTGAGCTCTGCGCTTTTGAAATGGCCAGTAATCTCGCAGGAAGAGTGAGAGGTGATCCTCTTCGACGGGCGCAGCCAGCATGAGGAGATCGCCTTCTTCGTCTAGGAAGCCTTGCGCTGCCCCTCCGATGAGGGGTAATGGTTGAGGCTTACCATACTCATCGCGGAAAGATGCTCCCTTCAAGAAGTCGCGGAAAGTGGTCAGAACTCGATCACTGGGTTTGCGGAGACCTAGTGTCTGTGACTGCAAGTTCAATAGCTCATCTGCTTCATGTCAGTGTGAACTATGGATGTTGGGACGAGCTCAAGTTTTCCATACAATATTCCTTCAAAACGACACCTAACTCTTCCAAAGTCTCAATGCGGTCTTTCTCTTTCCTATTCATATCTGTCGCATGCTCCATGAGTGTCTCCCAACTTCGAGAAGACGTTCTGGCCTCCCGGTCGGCACTCAGACGAGCCTGCTCATCCTGTCGGTCAATTTTGCGCTCCAAATCGATCAGTTTTGCCTGTAAATGCAATATAAACCTGGCCCCCAGCTTGTCGAATCTTCGAAAGACGAAGGCTTCGTTGTCGGGGTCGCGAGCGATCCAGGCAGCGAGTGATGGGTAGCCATCGCGAAGATGGCCCAGCTGCAACTCCGTGTCTGAAGACATTGTCGTGCAGTCTTTACTGCAGAATCGGTACAGAAAGAAACCCCATTACGAATATCGTATTGACAGAATGTTAAAGTACGCTCGACTTCTTCGTGTTCAGAACTCAGGCTTACGTGTCGGTGGCGCCTATGCATGACGCTCATTTTGGCTCAACACGCCTTCACCGGTCAGCGGTAGCACAGCCCGATTTACTTGGCGACACAAGATATTGGGTGGAGGTTGAGCGCTTACATCCCTTCGCTACGAAAGACGGCACTCAACTTGCATGCGGTCGCTGGTGAAATAATTCGACTCTTTTACACAAACACGAGATCAAGACAAGAGAAGTACTAGGAAGAGAATTTGGGGGGAAACGCCTAAAACGTATAGATAGATTACTACTCAACGAGCGCTCTGACGAGTAGTATCCAAACATCTATCCAGCCCCCAGCGGCCACTTGCGCATCATGTCGACATACTCGCAGCACTACTACCCGTACCAGGAACAACCAGTTTTCATCGATCCGCATGCATTTGGATATGGTCAATATGATAACCGACGGTCGAAAACACTAACAGATTCCCTGATCAACCATACTGGGCATTCCCCTGGCCCACTTGCGACCCCACCACTGGCGAGCCGCAATCTATCGCAACAGCTGGAACTACCTCAAGATCAACCGCCCGAGTATATGCAATGGGAGAATGATAGTTCTTCGACTTCTCCTACATCCGTAAGGACACCCGACGGCTCATCCTTTGAGGGGGAAATGACTGATTTCTCGCCCACTTACCACCACAACGGCAACACCATGTCAACTCAAAGCTCATATCACTCTATACCGGCGGTGGACTCCAGCATGATACTCAGTGACCAAGGTTAGTTGTCTTGAGCCAGCTC